>NC_143399.1:75341543-76559043 GCF_052110815.1 Crocodylus siamensis
CTCCACCATACTCCTGCCTAGGCATATGTATTGAAAGTCTGGGTTACCTCTAATGCATACATCATGATCCAGAAGGATCAACAATTGTCAAACCATAAAAAATGTGCCCTACATAGAGGGTAAACACTAGAGCAGGAGCAATGGAAATATAGAGAAAACATCCTCTGCAGACCAGACTTGCTTGCCTTTCTCTTTTAACTTACCCTCCTAGCGCTACCAAATCCAGTGGGGTCAGTGGGGCCCTGTGATCCAAGCAGGGTGTAGGGTCCCACCTCCTGCCCCATGGCACATCTGCAGGGGAATTAATGCAGCACACTGGCTGCAGGGGAGGACTGGTGGCTGGAAGAAGCCCACAATCCACTGGGTGGGAGGGAAGGCCACAAACAAAATGAGGGAGGCTCTCTGGCCAGGGGCCAGGCCCCCCCTCCTCAGGTAGGGGCAGCGGGGCCCCCTGTCACTGGGGGCCCTGTGCCACCGCATGGTTTGTTTCACAGTAAATCCACCACTGACCAAATCCCTACTAAAACACAAGAGAAGAGAAGAAAAGGGAGCATTTGGAAAAGCAGTTCACTTATTAAAGTGCCTCAACACAGGTCTAAAGTAACTATTTGCTTAAATTCTTGATCAAAAGTTACTTTTCCATGACAGATTCCTACCCAATTCTGAAATCTGCATTGTAAATATAAAAGTATTAGCTCAGATAAAACATTGAAACAACATATAAAATGCTAGACCACAGTAGTTATATTCAACAGTAAATAAGGAATATATGATATCTGGGGCATCACAACATCAATTTGACTTTTGTTTTGCTTCTGTTTTGAGCTAGCAGTCAATTATTTAGAGGAAAACTAGAAACAATTGTAGCTCTTAGCTATCACTGTCTCATAAGAGGTTTTCAATCTAAGAAATTAAAATATATATATATATAGATGATATATGTTGGTAAATCTCACATATTTATACATGATAAGAACTGCAGTAACTGAGGTTACCTTTTTTGTGAAATTCTCAACAGAAACATTAACATATTTCTTCAGAAAATTCAACAACAGAAGAAAAGAAGAAACCTCAGGGGGTTTACATTAAGAAACAATAAAAAGAAGTATCTTTAAACGAGTATAACCTCTCTCAGAAAAAACATCAAAATATCTTTAAAGTTACATTAGTTATTCATGTTCTGACGTTTAAGCTTAATAGACTTTATGGTCTAAAATTTAGCATAGCAGATACTTGCATTTTTCTGAATGCTTCCAAAGAAGATGACATTTCCTACTCCATGGCTTAACTGAAGTGTACGCTAAAAATATATTTTAATACACTGATTTGCAGCACCAATGCTAGCAGCCTACCCTACATACTGAAATACCTTCTGTCCTCTAAGATGTTTAAAGGTGAATAAAAGCCACCAATGCTGGCCCTTGAAAGAGCACATTAGTTATTTCTCTTCGTTCAGTTTAACTCTATTAAGGGTAGTGGGAAAATGCCAAGACACCTTGCAGTCACCTGTGCACACTCACTTCATACTAGTTTCAGTGTAACCTCGTGTAATAACTCTACTTACATCCTGCCTTTCATCACTGAGGCTGCTGTTCCTTTACTTTCTATTTCGATAAAAAAAGGTTTGGTTTTCAAGAGCTCTGATGGAAGGGAAGCTGAGAATACCGCAGTTGGAGTACTGCATCCAATTCTGGGTGCCGCACTTCAAGAGGGATGTGGACAGCATCGAGAGGGTCCAGAGGAGGGCCACTCGCATGATCAGGGGACAGCAGGGCAGGCCCTATGAGGAGAGGCTATGGGACCTGAACCTGTTCAGCCTCCAAAAGAGAAGGCTGAGGGGGGAACTAGTGGCCTGTTATAAACTAGTCAGGGGGGATCAGCAGGCATTGGGGAAGTCCCTGTTCCACCGAGCACTCCCAGGAGTGACCAGGAATAACAGTCACAAGCTGGCAGAGGGTAGATTCAGACTAGGCATCAGAAGGCACTACTTCACAGTCAGGGCCGCTAGGATCTGGAACCAACTTCCAAGAGAAGTGGTGCAGGCTCCCACGCTGGGGGTTTTTAAGGGGAGGTTAGATGAACACCTTGCTGGGGTCGTTTGACCCCAGTACTCTTTCCTGCCATGGCAGGGGGTTGGACTACATGATCTCATCAGGTCCCTTCTGACCCTAGAAACTATGAAACTATGAAACCCTTTTGCAAAACCCCATCCAGGCCACTGTGGGCAAAGTGTATTAAAGCCACCAAGATTAACATACTGGAACAGCAAGAAAACTTGCTATCTTTTCCCTATGCCTGTGTTTGGGGGGAATGCTTCACAACAGTTACATTATTACCCTTTTTGTAGCCAAGAAAAAAAAATTTTATGGTGAAGATAATTAATGAGAATGAAATTTCTTAGATGTAGCCTCCTCTTTATCTTGGACATCCTTTTAAATGTTGTCACTTTAGCCAATACAACCCAGCTACAGGAACACAACCACACTGGAAGTTCTAGTGTAGACAAGGCTCCCTTGCATACCATGGTTTTTAATAGACTCAGAGTGACCTGCTGTAATGCAAGCATATAAACAAACCTTTGGAATTCTACCTCTGCCAGATGTTTTCCAGGCTGAACTTCAGCCTCAACTACTGTGAATGATAAAAGCTGATGATACTCAATATCTTGCAACATTGTAGCTCACTGGTGCTCAAATATCTTCCCCAGAAGGCAGAATGGACAGTTTCCTATCCATATGTGGCCTGGATCCCACCAGGAGTCCCAGTCTGGCACCAAAGCAGGCATGGAGGGCACTATCTGGCTATGTGTAGCAAGGCGGGGGGGCAGCTCTGCTACAACCCAGCCCCACAGGGGAAGAGGGCATGACCTAGTCCTGCAGGGGAAAGGGGAGTGGCTTGCCCCATGGGTGGAAGGTTGAGCACCCCTGAGGTAGCTGAGAGAGTTTTTGTACAACAGCAGACAATTTGTTCAGCTATGCAATAACTGAAAAACCATTAGTCCTTAGATTCATTTTGGTGTACTGTGAAAAAAGGTCTTGAATATTTTACTCATCTCCTTAACAATGATTCTTCAAATATGGAAATCCATGAACTGTACTGATCCATCTGCTCAATTATGATTTGTTTTCTTCATTCAGATTAAAGACATGTCTTTACTGATAAACCTGTTAACAAGTGTTCAAATCAGCGGGTCCAGATGCTCTCCACCCCAGGGTGTTGAGGGAGCTAGTAGGGGTTATTGCAGAGCCCTTGGCATGGCTTTATGAGCGCTCGTGGTGCTTGAGCCAGGTGCCAGTTGATTGGAAGATAGCCAACGTGGTCCCCATCTTTAAAAAAGGGAGGAGGGAGGACTCGGGCAACTATAGGCCTGTCAGTCTTACCTCAATCCTAGGGAAACTCTTTGAGAAGATCATCATGGAGCACATCTGTGATGGGCCGGCTTCAGAGATGATGCTCAAGGGCAACTAGCACGGTTTCATTAGGGTCAGGTCATATCAGACCAACCTGATTGCCTTTTATGAACAGGTCACAAAAGCACTGGATGCAGGTGTTGCCATGGATGTAGTCTTGCTGAAGAGCAAGGCCTTTGACAATGTCTCCCACCCCATCCTCATTAAAAAGTTGGGCGACTGTGCCATTGATGGATTGCAGATTGGCTGAAGGGTCATACTCAGTGGGTGGTGGTGGATGGGTCATATTCGACCTGGGGAGAAGTGGGCAGCAGAGTCCCTCAGGGCTCGGTTCTTGGGCCCGCGCTGTTCAATCACTTTATTGGCAATTTGGACGATGGGGTGAAAAGCACCCTGCTTAAATTCGCTGATGATACCAAAATTTCGGGTGAGGTGAGCACGCTAGTAGGGAGGAAAAGACTGCAGCAAGACTTGGATAGGTTACAGGGGTGGGCTAGCAAAAACAGGATGTGTTTCAATACTGACAAGTGCAGGGTGCTGCACTTGGGCAGTAGTAACCAGCAGCACACTTATAAGATGGGAAACGCCCTTCTTGAAAGCATGGAAGCATAAAGGGATCTTGGAGTCATTACTGACTCCAAGATGAACATGAGCTGACAGTGCGAGGTCACAGTTGGCAGGGCTAACCGGACCTTGTCATGCATCCACAGGTGCAGCTCTAGTAGGGACAAGGAGGTGATCCTCCCCCTCTATACAACACTGGTCAGGCCACAGCTGGCCCAGTTCTGTGTGACCCACTTCAGGAGGGATGTGGACAACATTGAGAGGGTCCAGAGGAGGGTCACCCAAATGATCCGGGGACTACAGGGCAGACCCTACAATGAGAGACTACGGGACCTGATCCTGTTCAGACTTCAGAAGAGAAGGTTGATGTGGGGACCTGGTGACAGTCTATAAACTCACCAGGGGGGACCAGAAGGGTTTGGGAGAAACCTTGTTTCCCCTAGCGCCCCCTGGCATAACAAGGAATAATGGCCACAAGTTGTTGGAGAGTAGGTTTAGATTAGACATCCGTAAGAACTACTTCACAGTTAGGGTGGCTAGGATCTGGAACCAACTTCCAAGGGAAGTGGTGCTGGCTCCTACCCTGGGGGTCTTTAAGAGGAGGCTTGATGCCTACCTAGCTGGGATCATTTGAGCCCAGTATTTCTCCTGCCCAGACAGGGGGTCGGACTTGAAGATCTACAAGGTCCCTTCTGACCCTACTTCTATGATTCGATGATAAGTGGTCTTACTTCTCATATGTAAAAATCAGAAAAAAGATCACAATTAAAAACATAATATGAAAATACCATATATATTTACCTACTGTGCACCTGCTACAATGATGTTAGAATCAAAAAATGATCTGTTGTCCCAGTTTATGCTCAGTTTGCATGCAACCTTTTTTAGTTGCTCCAAAATGTGTTAACTGAGAAAAGTATAAAACAACATTCCAGTGAAATGCAGCACCATTAGCATCACCACTCAATCTTCCCTCCATACACTTGTGTACTAGGAGAAAGACGGTGTACAGTTCTGCAGATAGGAGCTCTTCATATGCTCAGCTTATTCAGCAGAAATCTAAGTAGTAATACCATATTTTCCTAGCCAGCTACTTACAGAGACAATACTGTGTTGAGAATTAAGTAGTTTCTTGCTACTCCATGAAATTTCCCTCCAAAAAGCCACAAGAAAATGTTCACATTCTCCACACATGCACACACACCATGAACACACTTTAAAAAGGGTTGCAAGATGGCATTTTTAATGTTTTCTTTCCTGCTAAAAATATTCTTGGAGCAGAAAGTAGTATGAATTCAAATGTGTGATGATGCAGTCATCAAAAATTTATATTCTATACAGTGCATTTTGTTTCCAGAATTATATATCCTATCCAATTACATTTACCCAGAAATAACAAGAAAAGCCTATTTTCTTCAATTATGCACAGAAAAGAAAACCTAAGAAATGGAAAATATCCTATTATCTCAAATTTAATTATTGCAAGATGGTAAAAGTGTTTCCAGTTGTTCTAATATTTCCTTTCCCCACAACAAAGACTATAGCTTGAAGCAAAAATCTGGCCCTTAATATATAGCATTTAACTGATGCAAATACCATAGTGGTTTTAGTTACTTTCTTTAATTAAATCATTTACCTATAACAACAGCAGAGGTAATGATTAGTGATGATGTGTCAAATACATAAGAATAAGGTATGGCCTTCCCAGGAATTTCAGTGGGTTTAAGACTGATTTTTCTTTTCATCCAGCCATGACAAAATGAAAACCAGAATGTAATAAAAAGTACTTCAGGTACTGTTGTGAAAAGGGAATCAGGTTTTATTTTGTATTTATATACCTTAAGTACAAGGCGAACTACGGTCTCCTGGCTTAAGCACTGAATGGGACTCAGGAGATGTGGCTTCATTTCCCAACTCTTCCACAGATTTTTTGAGGTGATCTGAAGCAAGTGTTTTCACCTTTGTGTACCCCAGTTCACTATCTATAAAGTTAGAGGGAAAAAGCTCCTCACTTCCTTTCTTGTATCCTTAATCTTGTACATTTGGATTTTCAGGCCTCCAGAAAGAGGACCGTCTCTATGTCTGTTCACTAGCAAGCACATCAGAGCATTGATTTTGCTTAGCAGCCTCTAAAATTACTTCTGAAATACAAACAATAATGGCCCCAGTGCTCAGGTAGATTCAGTCGTGTACTGGCAAAGACTCCAAAGTAATCAATAGGAGCCCCTTGTTAAAATTCAGCCGCTAAACTGAAAAGAGGTTGAGGTCACATATTTGCTCCTAATAGAATCACTTTTTGCTAGAATATGCAAAACCATCTGTGTAAAGGGGGGCTTTCTCCTGAGGTTCAAGGAAATGCTTCTGAGAAGGATTTAATTGACTTTGGAATACAACAGATAGCTTTGTGCATCAGGTATATATAGCTGAGGAATGCTCTTGGACACCTCTAGAAAGCTAGAAATCCCTCTGACCCAAATGTCTTCCTCCCTTTTCAAATCAAACAAAAGTCAGGCACTGTGTGCGCGCGCGCAAGGTGAAGAGGGAATATTCCCAGAGAATGCGTATCATGTTTGTTTACTATGCACTGCTTCCTCCTCTCCTGGTTATGGTGACAAAGAAGGGTTTTCATTAAATGGGACTATGAATTAATATTCTTTCCAATATCTCTTCCTATACTTCTATACCTGTAGGCTCCATGGAGTCTTTAGGACATAACAAGAACGGTGGAATCCCTTTGTTAAAATATTAGTGGCACATCACAAACTAGATTTTGAAACAATTCACTGCATAGCTTCTACATGGATCTAAATGAAAATGCTGAAGCACAATGGCTGGCAGCACACCCAAACATGTAAATAAATATATATTCTTGGATACTAGAGCAGTCAGGATAAAAGTTTAAGACACATTAGCAGCCATTTTCATTTTCATGGCTGAATATATTCCCAGTTTTACCTAATGCAGGAGGTATACAGTCCCACTAGGGGAATGCCTTACTGGACTTGGTGGTGGCTACGGGGGAGGAGCTGGTAGGGGAGCTGCAGATTCGTGGTCAACTTGGGCACAGTGACCACCAATCAATCAAATTCACTATACAGCGTAGGGTGGGTAAGATAACTAATAGGGTGGAAGTGCTTGAATTTAGGAAAGCTAACTTCAATGTGCTTAGGAGTCTAGTCAATGACGCACTGCAGGAGAAGAGTATTGGCGACATGGAAGTCTAGGAAGGGTGGCGTTTCTAAAGGAAGCAAACCTTTGGGCACAGAGGGAGACTATCCCAGTATGAGGGAAAAGGGGGAAAGCAGCCAAAAAACTTCCTTGGCTAAACAGGGAAATCCAAGGGAGTCTAAGGGCAAAAAAGAAGGCATATAGGCAGTGGAAGCAGAGGAAAGCTACCAAGGAGGAGTATACCTACTTGGCCCACACTTGCAGGGAGGCAGTTAGAAAAGCCAAATCAACTACAGAGCTGAGGCTGGCAACACAAATTAAAGACAAGAAAAGGTCTTTTTTTTTTTAGGTATGTAGGGAGTAAAAGGCAGGCACAGGGCAGCATAGGACCCCTACTGAACAAGAAGGAGCAATTAGTGACAGACAGGGGGGACAAGGCTGAGGTATTCAATGCGTTTTTTGCCTCAGTGTTCCTGAACAGGGCTCAAGATAAGTCTCCTAATGGGTTCTTAGATGGGCATCAGAGGGACACCAGCCCACCAATTGTCGACACTGACTTGGTGCGGAGTCATTTGGATGGACTGGATGTGTTCAAGTCAGCAGGCCCAGATGAGCTGCATCTGAGAGTACTGAAGGAATTGGCTAGTGTCATAGCAGACTGGCATGGCTATTTGAGCACTCATGGCACTCAAGTCAAGTCCCGGAGGACTGGAAAAGGGCCAGTGTGGTCCCTATTTTCAAGAAGGGGAGGAAGGAGGATCCGAGTAATTATAGACCAGTCAGTCTCACCTCCATGGAAAGGTCTTTGAAAAGATTATAAAGGATCATATTTGTGGGAGTCCAGCATGAAAAATAATGCAGCAGGAAAACCAGCATGGATTCGTAGCAGGTAGATCATTCCTGACCGATCTGGTTTCATTTTATGACAGGGTCACAAAATGCTTAGATGCAGCAGAGGTGGATGCCATTTTCTTGGACTTTAGCAAGGCCTTTGATACAGTATCTCATCCTATTCTCATAAATAAAATTAAAAGGCTGTGACATAGATGTTTACACCGTCCAGTGGGTGGCAAATTGGCTTAGCAGTCACACCCAGAGAGTGGTAATAGATGGGTCGGTATCGACCTGGAAGGATGTGGGTAGTGGGGTCCCGCAGGGTTTGGTCCTCGGACCTGTACTCTTCAATATCTTCATCAGTGATTTGGATGTGGGTCTGAAGTGTACTCTGTCCAAGCTTGCAGATGATACTGAATTGTGGGGTGAAGTGCACACTCCAGAGGGTAGGGAATGATTGCAGGCAGACCTGGACAGGTTAGAAAAAAGTGGGAAGTACACAATAGGATGCAGTACAACAAGGACAAGTGCAGAGTGCTGCACCTAGGCCGTAAAAATATCCAGTACACCTTCTCAGCAGCACAGAAGTGGAAAGGGATCTCGGAGTCATAATGGACTCCAAGATGAACATCAGTTGTCAGTGTGATGAAATCAGCAGCAAAGCTAACTGCATTTTATCTGCATGACAAATAAAACCAAGGAGGTGATACTTCCCCTCTATGCGGCATTGGTCAGACTGCAGTTGGAGTAGTGCATCCAGTTTTGCATCCTTCAAGAAGGATGTTGATAGACTCAAGAGGGTCCAGAGGAGAGTGATTCATATGGTTAGGGGTTTACAGGAAAAGCCCTGTGGGTAGAGACTGAGGGACCTGGACCTCTTCAGCCTCCGCAAGAGAAGGCTGAGAGGTGATCCTGTGGCCGCCTACAAACTCATTAGGGGAACGCATCAAGGGATCAGAGATGCTCAGTTTACTAGGGCACCTCTTGGGGTAACAAGGAACAATGGTTACAAGCTGACAGAGAGCAGATTTAGGCTAAATACCAGGAAAAATTTCATGGTAAAGGCGGCAAAATTTCATGGTAAAGGCGGCAAAATTTGGAATGGGCTATCAAGGGAGGTGGTGCTCTCCCCATCTTGGGGATCTTTAAGAGAAGGCTGGATAGGCATCTGGCTGGGGTCATCTGACCCCAACACTCTTTCTTGCCTAGGCAGGGGGTCACACTCAATGATCTGTTGAGGTTCATTCTGACCCTAGCATCTATGAAATCTGCAAAGTACACAGTCTTGTAAAAACATGAAGGTAAAATTTCTAGTTAAAGAACTACAGCTAGTTAAAGGTACTTTGCTCTTTGAATATAGTAACTTATAATTATTATACAAAAAATGCAGATAGGCAGCTGCCAGGATTTAATCATTTATCTTCAAAGTTCTGAGCTTTGTATTGTGAAATCAATTTGACTTGCTTATAGTTTAATGAATTAAATTCAAACTAGTGATAAAAAGCAGGCAAGTTTTACTGATTCTTAATGGGTAAAAACCTAGGCACAATCTCAACTTAAGCATTTGATATTAAAAAAAAAACAACACTATTGCAACCATATTCTGTTGTTTGGAAATTTTAATGGTTATGGCATTATGCAACAAGATGCCACATCTTCACGCGCTGTTTAGTGAATCAATTCCATACTGAATGGAAAGTGCAATAGTATTTCCATCCAACATCTCTCAACAGAATGGCTGAGAGGCCTGTCATCAGGACTTTACAGCTATCAAAGGAAAAGAGAATGTTCCAAGTTTCCCAAGTTTTTTACAACTACAGCGATCGCAATTTCAAAAAAACCATTCACCCCATACTCAGTAGAAGCCATAGACCTTTCAAAGGTTCTAATTTGGGGTTTTGTTATTTTGGTGGGTGGAAGAGGAGGGGAGGCTGTCTGTTTGTTTGTTTTTCTTTCCTTTATTAAGACACACACACTTTTACCCAATCATGAACAGCCAGTAACCCAGTGGTTAGGGTACTCACCTGGAATTTGGGAGAAAAAGTTTCATTCACTTTTCTACTTAATTCAGATCAGGGTCATAAGTTTCATCCTCCCATATTCCAGGTAAGTTATGCTCTACACATCTCTCCCATGTTGAAGCTGATCCACTTTCTATATAAAATTATAATTCACTGGGCCAGAAAAAATAACGAAGACTGTCACTGTAGCCCATTGGTATGGGAACTTGAATGGGCTGTAGGGAATTGAGGTTCAAAACTCTTGGTCTGAATCTGGTGGGACAGGCACCTAAAAGCTAGGTCTCCCACCTCCCAGATATGTACCCAAATGAGTGGAATACTGGGTGTTTTGGGGTGTGTTACTAGTTTCTCCCTAGTTTTGATCACAAATTCCATCTTGGACCCCAGAAACCTTTCCTGTCAAAATTGACATATTTTCCAAAACATTGTGGCATTTGCCCAGCAGCCTGCCGGCAAAAAGTCAATTATAGTTATACTACTACAGAGGGTGTTTGGAGGAGTTTGAAATGCTTGAGGTGGGATCAAAATTACTCTCAGCCACGTGATGCTCAGAATGACTCCAAACTGCTAGTGTTCTGGCCATCAATGGTTTTCCAAAGGAATTTTTAGCTTAGATCTACCTAATCCTCATTACAGCTGAAACTCCCTCTCTCTCACACACATACACGAGAACAAAGAAGTACCAGATTAAGTTAGTACAGAAAAGATATTGGGGAGACATTTCACTTATAGAGCAATTATTAATCAATGCGCCCCAAATCATGAGATCTGATTTTTATTCCAATCAGTTTTTTCACTGATGAAAAAAAGAAACATTTGGCTTCTTTCTGCATGCCTGCTCATTTGAGCCCTCAGTGTGGACCTGGATCATGTTTTCAAGCTTCCCTCCAAAAAGAGAGAGAAAGCAGCTTTATCTTAAAAAAACCCAAAAAAACAAAAAACAATAAACCCTTAAATAAATACTAAAAAAATAAATTATCCTCTAATCACTTCAGTTCAAAAGCTGGAGCTTTAAGTACAGCAGCAGACACTGTACAACTCAATAGAATTTTCAAGAATCGGCAACTTTCATAGCAGAGCATCTCTGCTCCCACATCAGTTCACCTCTTGGGAGCAGATGTTCCAGATTTAAGCTTTAAGACTCTGATCCTTGCAGAGGGACCTTATTTCTCTCATTAGCACTCAGCATGGGCACAAGAATCCACCTGTATGGATCCAACGTTAGGACTTAAACACTTACCATAGGCAAGATGTAGAAATACATTTATAATGTGATTACCCAATTCCCCTCTACCATTTTAACCAGCTTTGTATAGAACCCTTTAGGAAAAGGGCTATACTTAATGAATACTGGTTTGCAGTGTACCACATCCCCTTTGAGTGCTACAGAGACAGGTGCCTTCAGTCCTCTCCAGAGGCCAGCAGCTTCTCTCTTTCCAGAAGCTTTTCCAAAGCAGCAGGGCGGATTTCAAGATTTGCTTTACAAAGGACATACCAGAAGCAGAGTCAGCTCCCAATGTAGCTTTGTAAAACACAAAATCAATCTCAAAAGCAGCTCAGCTGTCAGTGTGAAGCTGCTGAAGAGATAGCTGGGGGAGCACAGCATTCAGGCAAAAGCAATCAAGGCTACAATAGGGACAAGAGAAAATTATGTTTTAAGTTATTAAAAATGTTTGCAGGGAAGACTTTAAAAAGCACAGAAAACAAAAAGTGACTCATGCATATTTATCCTTTCTCCTGTGAAAGTATGAGACTCTTCTGGGAAAAAAAAGACAAACAAACCTCCCCCCCCAAAAAAAAGCAAAACAAAACAAACAAACCCCAAAACCCATTATGGTTCAGGTCTTCACCCTCAGTTCTTTCACACTGAGGAAGAGGGAAGCCCAAGCTCTAGTTAGGGAAGGATTCCCCAAATCCTACACCATGAAGTGAAAGATTAGGCTGCCTCTCAGATACACCCAAAACGCCCAGAGAATAGGAGCCATATGTTTGGCCAGGGTTACGGTATTGTAACAAGGCTTCCATAATTTAAACAAGACACCACTGGAGACTCTCCAGTTGGTGCAGCTCTGAATTTCACTACTAGCATCTTGCAGAGACTTCCAGTTCAGTTCAGTGCACTTGTGGTTGATCAGCACCCAGGGACTCAGAGACTCCAGTTGGATTCTCTTTCTTTCTTTACATCACCACAAGTCACTGAGTTTTGCAAACCAGACCATGGGGACTCCACAGGTATAATGGAGGGCAAAGTTTGGCTCCTGAATGGGATTTCAATCTGCCTGATGCAAATTTTGCCCTCTCTTATGCAACCACATCAGCTCTTCAGGGCTACCTGGAATAAAAGGGAATACAAACTTCCTTTTGTTACCAAAGCTATCAGTTAAGGCTCAGCAATCTCATAGAGCAGACTGGCTGGGAGAAAAGATGGTGCTTTTCTCTCACACTTGTAAAGTTATGTGTCATAAACCTATTGAACAAAATATTGTGAAAAAGATTTTTAAAATATAAAATACATGGAGCTAGAGCTCATGCTCCTTCGTGACCTGCCAGCCGTGTCTGCTGTCTTACAAGACAAGACAGACACCCTGCAGCTTTTTCAGTTTTGACTGGTCAAGGATTTTTCTTGTCTTCATTTTTACCCCCATCATGCTCAACAACTCTGCTATTGGCATCAGGTAGCAGTAGTAGGAACTGTTGCTCTAACAGCAGCCCTGGTTTTCTGTACTCACTTACAGGTAGCTTATATAACTGACATTTTTAATTTTTCTATGAAGCACCTAATACTGTGATAAGCCCATTATAAAACTGCCAGCGTAAATAAGTAAATATGATAATACTGTTACAGCAGACTGGGATGCCTTTATTAATCTATAAATGTTCAGAGATCATGAAGGGCACTGACCAACGGTATTGCAGCTACTGGTGCACCAAAAGAATGTGACTAATACAAGACCCCTTGTTGAACAATGCCAGCACAAAGTTCTTCCAAAGGAAATTAGGTCCATGTTTTTTGTTTGCTTGTTTTTACAGTTTTCGAGTGGCTGTTCCCATACAAAGACATGCCTATCTTACTTTTAGTCACAGATCTATAGGCACAAAAACAAGTGGAAAATGATACTTGCCTCATATGAACACTCCAATCAATTCCAGTGGGAGCACCGAGTCAGGTAAGCACTATCTGACCTGTAATAGGGCCTGTGCTACAATATACACACATGCAGTGAATAACCAGATTGTGGCCGTAGGCTTGTTTCTCCTTTCACTTAGACAGGAGTATCAGGTATAACTTTAGTATAAACTTCAGTTCTCCCCAGGGCTGCTGGCCTCTGGGAAGGACTGAAGGCACCTGTCACTGTAGCACTCAAAGGGGATGTGGTATACTGCAAACCAGCATTCATTAAGTATAGCCCTTTTCTAAAAGGGTTCCAAAGCTGGTTAAAATGGTACGGGGAAAAAAAGATAATCATATTAAAAATATATTTCTATATCCTGCCCATGGTATGTGCTTAAACTTGTTTCTCTTCCCACTCAGTCAGGAGTACCAGGTATAACTTTAGTACAACTATATCAAGATTAATTAGGGATACCTCCTCTCTTAAACACCATAGTATCAAATGATTTAAAAAAAAAAAAACAGATTTAAAGAATAGTTCTGCACAAATGGTAAGATCTGAAAGACAAGGCAAGAAATAAATCCTTTTTGTAGAGTCAATAAATATATATTTTAATAGGGCCACCATTTCACAAGTCAGCATAAACATCAAGGTAACTCCAGTCTATTAGAAGTAGCACTTGAGGGGGATGCTTAAACTTCCCATGGAAATGGGTTCAAGCTGCAATGCTTTATTGAATTAGGACATTCAGCCATGCCATGCTACCTTTTGCCTTCTCAAAAAATATTCTGTGGTTAACAGTTTTAGAAAAAAGTTTCCAATCTGTATGTCACAAAAAATGTCTCCCCAAAGGAATATCTTTCCATGTGGTTACAGATATAAGTTCAGTAATATATGTATATATGCACTTTGGCATGATTGAATCTTCCCAGAGCTACCATTTACAAATTTTAAAATTAGACAACAAACGCTTTTCACCTCAGTAATTATATTCTAAGTTATCAGTTTCATGCATACTCCCTTTCTCTACCAAAACACGTGTAGCAAAGAGAAATTACTTTTGAATGTGCTTAATTTTAAGGCTTTCATTTCACATACTGTATATAATCAGGCTTTTCATTAAACATTGAAAAGCAATCGGTCTTATTTAAAATGAACTACTGGAAGAAGTAAAGGTCCATTATAGCATTAATTACACAAAATTCTGACTTCTTTACAAGGAATGCTGGATATAAATTTCTAGAAGTGGCTAGGCCTATGAATATACTACTAACCTCTGCTGGCATAGTTATGTCAGTCAAGGGAGAAAAGGTGTGATACCAACTCATATAATATAGACACCACTACTGTAGACATTTATATGATATAGTCATTTCATTTGGAAGCAGGGCTGAGGGTTTTACAGCTTTGCTGGTAGTGCACATTGGTATTTCTGTACCAGTAAACCAGTCCTGGTGTGGAAACGGACCAAAGTGATTTTGGAGCTGGAGTCCATTGCAAATAAATTGCAATGGGACTTTGAAACTTAAGTGTCTTTCAATGTTTTACTTTTGATTATTGTTAATATGCTCTTAATGTAGAGCAGAGTACCACACGCTGTAAAACTATTTGTCCAACAAGATTCAGTTGTATTTATAGAAATACAATATGTTCCATTTTTAAAAACTGCCAGCTTTATTTTATAGTTCTTTACTACTGCACTACGAATAGTTTGTAGATGCTTAGTCCTTTGATGTGGTAGCTGAAGTAAGCAACTCAAAAATCAACACTGAGAACATTAATTCTGTATATTAATGCATTCAAAAAATCAGGACATGCCAGTTTTGTTTCTTGCACTTCCCTATGACAGTCATTTTGCCTACTTGATCATGTGTGTTTTTAAAATAAATTTTGTTAAACGTTCTTAAATAACCATAATCTACATAAATGTCTTGCAATACCTTGTCCATCATTTTCTACATGCAGTATTTTGTTATCAGTCATAAGACTGTAGGACAGTTGGGGTGAAAGGAACCTCACGTGGTCCTCTATCCCATCCCCATGCTCAAGGCAGGATCATCTCTGACTAGACTATCCCAGTTGAGCTCTAAGATGCTCTTGCAAATTTCCAGGGATGGAGATCCCAAAACTTTTCTAGGCAGCTTGTTTCAGTGCTTGCCACCCTTGTTGTCAAAAATCTCCAACCTAAATTCCTTGTTGTCTTAATCCCCAACCTAAATGTCTTTTGCTGAAATTACAGCAGGGAATGCAATACTTTCTCTTCTGCAACATAATTCATTGAATAATTATTTAACATGATTGTTGAGAATATTTTTCTGTCAATCAGCAGCACAGATTTTGTGATGCATTGCTAGGGATGAGGGATTTACCACTGGCACAAGCATGTAAGATTTCATGAGCTGGAACTATTTGGCTAAACACTACATTGCATCCTGTCCTACATCCTTGCATCCGTAAAATAACAACTCTTTCCTGGAATCCTTAGGAACTATAATACATGCCTTTCTTAGTTTTCTGCTCATCTGTCTCAATACTCATCCAAAGCCCCTTTCACCAATTATTAGATCTTCAGTGTCCCCAGGGTAAAATTCTCCACTCTATGAAGTTAATGGCAAATACCATAACAGGGCCAGAATTTCATTTCTGAAATTTAACATGGCAGGGATCCTTCCTACATGCTTTACAGAATGAAGTGGAACAGGGGCTAGCAATATTTTGCAGCAGTTAGGGAGGGGGCAGGGTGGTTAGACTCAGAGCTGGGCTTCAAGTGCAGGTTGCTTTTAACCTGGCCCCCATTCCCATCGCAGCTGCTGAAGTCACCACTCCATGCTGCAGTGCCACCACTGCTTCTCATTACCTCCTGGCTGCCGTACAGACAAAGCTCCCCACTGCAGAAGCCCCTTGCCATCAAACCACAGAGGGCCCCCAGCTCCATGGGTCAGATAAAGTGGCTGAAGGTGGCTGACCTCTGAACTAGGATTTTCATTCAACCTTTTCTCACTAAACTCTTAGCCAGCAAGTCCTAGTCCTATCTGGTTTGCAGCAGTGAATGGGATTGCACTTTTCACTCTGAAGGTACAATAGATACAACAGCTAAAATTCAAAAATCTGTTGTATGTTCTTACATCTCCTATGAATCACTGCAGTGAAAGCTGTGGCCTTCTTGGGCTGTATTTAAAAGAAACATATTTCTTTTTTCACACAAGAGAACAATGCCAGGAAAAAAAGCCCCAAACTGAAATGGCTACAATTTACATACCAAAAGAGTGAAGATATTCGAATAAGTATAAACATCCTTTGATACATATCAAAGTATTTTTCAAATTACAACACTTGTTCAGGGTCTGAGACTTTGGCTTAACAGAATTAAATTGGAAAAGTTCAGTGAAGTGTATACTTATTCAATTAAAGCAGGCAGAATTTCATTTCCACTTCTTTGTTAAGAATACTACCTATAACATCACATTTTCACTCACTGGCTTATCTCCAACTGTATACTAAAAATATATTCCATCAGACTTGTTTTTGAAGTTCATTACAAATGCTAAACGCCAGCACTAGACACTGTAATAATTTCCTTCCAGTGAGATGTTTAAAACATGTGAGCCTATTCAGATAAGCTTGGAGATGTACTTGACTACTCTATGCTTTCACACAACACCTTTTGCAGTTTTCAAGTTCAAATCCAAAAACACTGATTAGGTTTGGTCTCTTGTTATTAAAAAAAAAGCAGTGTGAAATTTCCACAAAAATAAATTCCAAAACTGCTTAGAAATTTCCCACTAAGCATACATTTTCCCCTCCCACTTATAACGGTATATATTAACCAGCTCTCTCACAAGCAGATCAGATGAACCTTTGACAGCTACAAGAGATAAATCAGCAGCTGGGAAAGGCATACTGTCCATTGTCTAGTAGTAGAGGTATTTTCTGCAATTGCACTGAAGAAGTGAGCATTGCTTGTTCAGTGTCCTGAGTAGCAAAGATGGTTTTAGCAGCATCCAGACAGAAACCTTTTACTCAAACAAGCCAAAAGCAGCTCAGCCAATCTCTCTCACTCCAGTGACTTTGCATAAGGCTTTCAATGTTTGACATGCAAAGCCTCTGTACTGCATTTCAGACTGATTTTACTGCGTCTGAGCATCTTCGGTTTGTCACTGTTATGTGTTGCTAAGTAACAAAGTCTTCAATCTTGGTATATTCCCAAACCAGCAAGTGAATAGACAGAAGGCAAGCTGAGCCTATGTTGTCCCAGTGGATGCCTGATGTCTCTAGAACCAACCCTACTACATTATGGGAGTTAATTTATGGAAATTCTGGCAGAAATTCAGCACAAATCCATGCCAATCACTTTATGACTTCAAAACAAATAAGCAAAGAAAGCCAAGCCACCTCCAAACAGGCACAAGAAGCTAAGTACAAAAAATGATAGGACAATGGCTAAAAACAGCTGAGTGCTTATAACCTACCTCAATACCACAGCATTGGAGAACACTAGACTGACTGCAGGCCTAGGAAGGGGCTTGCCTTTTCAAATATATTAGAAAGCTTTTGTTAATATTGGAAACGTTACTTAAGAACAATAAAGGATACATTTTCCTTCAGATCTACCATATATTATTAATAAATCTAGGTACATGAGCAAATTAGACCCTGAAAAATAACTTGCAATTATTCCTAACAAAAAAGCAAAAAAGGACGACTCAAATCTTCAGAAGTGTTTCATGATCCTATCATGACCCATACTGCTTTTTAAAGGAATTCTTCATTTTCAAGGACATAACTCATAACAATCCTAACAGGAGAAACAGAACCTTCAAGGAAGCTAAGATCTCAAATCAGTGAAACGTGAGAAAGGATTTTTTTTTAAAGGAACAAAGAATTTGTGATGATTTTTTAAAAATTGGGATACTTATAAAACTGGAAACATAAATACAATATTACTTCGTGTAAAGGTCTATGCAATTTAAGAGAAGCCTTTCAAACTACTCACAAAAGCCATTGCACTTCATTTTGAGGAACTAGATGCTCCGCATGACAGAGAATCAAATTAATCCAATGACTTTTTATTTCAAGCTGTCCATCTGCATGTTCCTTTAGTCCTTTCTGCCTTTTTGCTCCATTTTGCACTCAAATCAAATCTTGACCAGTTTACGGATCACTGCATTGATGACATTCTGAGGTGAGTTTCTAAAATAAAGGAAAAACACAAGGACAAGCTCCCAACAATTTCTATGAGGCCCAAAAGAAACTCATAACCAAAGATGCGCTTTGAGCCATTCTGAAATGCACACATTTATCTGGCCATGAGACTACGCATCTCCTTATGTCTGCTATAGTTGAATGATTATGTATATTCCCCCCCCCCCCGTGTCATTCCTCTTTGTCTTTATAACATGGGCTGCCTTCTTGGAAGCCAGACTACTTTAACAAACTAGATCTTTAAGCAAACTACTTTCTTAATGCTGTCAGTAAAATCCCTTTTGCAACTAAGCTGGGACAACTCCTCTGGAGTAGTGTGTACTACTCTAGGTACCCATGAACATGAAAAATTAGCTCAAAATGGAACAGGTGTGGGACAGACACATTTCTGTTCAGCTCCTCAGCCCTCCTCCCACAGGGGTGACTGCAGGTTACTGATGCCCGGCAGTGGCTACAGCAGCAGCACAGCAAGCTCCTGCAGGCACGAACACAGCCTAAGCTGCAGCCCAACAAACAGCCCCAGGGCCTGGGTCCCCCCACTCACCCCATGGGGAGGTCAATCTGGTGCCAGGACTACTGGCTGAACCCACAGGTTACTGGGAGCCAAAGCCACGGGGCCAGCCAAGCCCACAGCACCAGAGCTTAGGTGAGCCTGTGTGCCCCCATGCTGCCCCGGCAGTGGCACTTCCCTATCACTGCATGATTCCACAGGCCTGGGGCACTGCAGTGAGTCCAGAGCTGAGCCCTTAAGGAAGCCCTGCGTGCCACCGCCACATTCATCTGAATGCATCTAGCCTATCTTGACTCAGTAGCTGACCTGTCCTGGGATGCATCCAGGGAACCCCAAGGCTGAGGTACAGTGAGGCTCCTGCTGAGATGTGCTCTTCTCCCCCTGTGTCAGGTGGGGCTGCAGGGCTGTAAGCAGGAAGAAGCCAGGATCCAAACCCTGGTTCCAGCACCCACAGTGACAGGATGCCTCTAGCAATTTGGGTGGCTGGTGCTGGGTGGCAGGGCAAACAGAGGTTCAGCCACCAGTGTTCAGGGAGGCCATGCCATACCAGGAGAAGACAAGGCTCAGTCCAGGGGAAGGGTTGCACTATGCTGGGACTGATGGCTGCCCTGCCCCTCCCCACTCTGGCCCCTTCCTCAAGACTTGCCTCAGCTGTAGGGTACAAAGGCAGCTCCTCCGCACACTGGGCTGGGCTGAACAGACCCCCTGAAACCTGTTCAGGCCCCCCAAGGAGCCACAGACCTCTGGTTGAGAACTGCTGCTTTAAAGTGTGTGCAGGATGTTTTGTACGGACCCATTTTCTCCTGCAGACATATTTAGAAACCTGTCAGAGCAGCACTGCCATTAGTATAGTTAATTGAATTTATCTGTCACTGTGGGTTCTCTATTATCTTAAGGCTATGCATAGGGCAAAGACAGCTATGATTGATAAGAATGGATATTTATGTAGGAATACAGATGAACAGAGACTGACATAAGGCAGTGGTGCTCGACTTCCCCACGGGCTTGATGAGTGGCATGAAACCTGACCCTGAATGCTGGTCCAGCTGCAAAATAATTCCATATGCCAGGGTGATCCAGTATGCAGAACCATGTCATCCACACTGTGGAGCTCTCCATGAGTCTGGCAATTTGGTGACAGGCAAGTGGCAATTAGTGCTGCTACTGCTCCCCTGCTGCCAAATTTCTGGGCCCATGGAGATGACGTGGCCCTGCAGACCAGGTCTGGCCTGCGGGCCAGTGGTTGAGCGCCACTGATAGAGGGAGTAAGCTAGAGAAAGTGAAGCTAGAACTGCATCCTGAAACACTAGGAATATAGGTAACTGGTTCAACAGACAGACAGACAGACTTTTAAGAGACTTTTATTCTGGGGGAGGGTGACAAACGGTGGGTAGTAGAAATTATGTACAGTTTGGTCCAAGGATCTGGGCCTCGAGGACAAGGCCTGGGCTCATGGCCTGCCCGCACACTTTAGACAAAAAACCCCACAAAGAACAAAAGAAATATTTACATATATACAGTTTCTTGCCAGTGGGGACACCCAGGGGGGCCTCAGGACATCAGAGGCCGGCCCACCTGGACAAAGCCCAAGGTCTCAGCTCACTGGGTGCGCCTCTGCACCTTTGAGGAGCTGGTGGTGTCACAGGGCAAGGAGCAGGTATCCCACCTCGACTCATCACAGTGTCCCCTCAACGGCCCAGCATTCCTCAAAGGTGGACACCGTAGTTTCATAGCTTCATAGTAGCAGAGTCGGAAGGGACCTAGGTAGATCATCTAGTCCGACCCCCTGCCTTGGCAGGAAAGAGCACCGGGGTCAGATGACCCCGGCAAGGTGGTCATCTAACTTCCTTTTAAAAATCCCCAGGCTAGGAGCCTGCACCACTTCCCCTGGAAGCTGGTTCCAGGCCCTAGCCGCCCTGACTGTGAAGTAGCGCCTCCTAATATCTAATCTAAACTTACCCTCCGCCAGCTTGTGACCATTATTCCTGGTCACTCCTGGCAGCGCATGGGGGAACAGGGACTCCCCCAATACCTGCTGATCCCCCCTGACCAGTTTGTAGCAGGCCACAAGGTCCCCCCTTAACCTTCTCTTGTGGAGGCTAAACAGGTTCAGGTCCCGTAGCCTCTCCTCATAAGGCCTGCCCTGCTGACCCCTGATCATATGAGTGGCCCTCCTCTGAACTCTTTCCATATCGTCCACGTCCCTCTTGAAGTGCGGCGCCCAGAACTGGACGCAGTACTCCAGCTGCGGCCTGACCAGTGCCGCATAGAGGGGGAGGATCACCTCCCTGGACCTGCTCGAGATGCATCTGTGGATGCATGACAGGGTACGGTTGGCCTTCTTGACTGCCTCTCCACACTGCCAGCCCATGTTCATCGTGGAGTCAATGACGACTCCAAGATCCTTTTCCGTCTCCGTGCTGGCAAGAGGGGAGTTCCCCAACCTGTAAGTGTGGTGCCGGTTCTTCCTCCCCATGTGCAACACCTTGCACTTATCAGTGTTAAACCCCATCCTATTCTCATCCGCCCACCATTGCTGGAAGACTGCATGCTCGAATTCAAAAAAGAGAGGCGGGCCCATACCAGCAGCAGAAAAGCTGCAGGGCATTGTGCATCCCAGTCCCAGTGAGCTGGTTTTGCCAGCTCTTCAGGGAGACCATCTTGGCCTGGCCCACCAGGAAGTTGGCCAGGCTGACTGCAGCCCACTCAGCTGCCCGGTACAGGAATGAGTAGATGTAGGTTTCCTCTGAGAAGTCCTGGCCCAGTGACCAAAGCAGCACCCCGAGGGCAGCAAAGAGTGGCTACAGCTGGGGGCAGTCGAGGAAGGTGTGGAAAATGTCCTCTTCCGGCACCCCTGGGCAGAAGGGGCAGGCTGCCGAGGCCACCGGGTCCAGGTGGCGCACAAAGGTGCCAGTGGCCAGGATGCCATGCACCAATTTCCACTGGAGGTCGCTGGTCTTCTTGGCGGTGGGTGCCTTGTACAGTGTGCACCACGCTGGGGTCCTGGGCCATGCCAGGCACCACCACCACAAGGTGTCAGCGTAGCCAGCCAGCACCTGGGCGTGACGGGTGCGCACCACCCATGCGTAGAGTCCCTTCCGGGGCAGCGTGCCAAAGAAAGAGTTTTAAAAAATTTGCCTCTTTGGGGAAGGCAGACTAGTTTGAAAGCCAGACAGAAGAACTAAGCCAGCTATATCAAGATACTGGAACCATATATAATGTCAGTGATAATAAAAAAAAAGGAGGGCAGTTTTATTAAATATGTGATGGGGAAAAAAATATCACTTTTTGTGCAGCATAGTAATTCCTATTCAATCAGCCAACAAAATAATTTGCTGAGACTGTTAAAATTCTACCCCCCCCCAAAAAAAAAACAAACCAAGCAAGCCCCTATTAATTGTACACTGTTTCTGGTCCTATAGACAGAATTATGAAGACAATCCCTGAATGTGTGCCTGGAGCAGGGACCTAACCTGTGTTGCTGCTTTAAACGAAATACAAATGATGCATTTACATAGGCATCCCAGGAAACACAAACAAAGGCTGATTTGACTATTAAAAGTGCACTAAAAATGTTTTAAAAGGAGCAGTGAAATGCTGACCAGGAAAAACAAAAACCAGGCAAAAAAAAGCCCTTCCACAACCACAGTCAATTTAAAATATTGTTAACAAAGAAACTGGCATTTACAGACTGTAAATCCATCTTGCCCAATCTCCTGTGTCACAAAGCGGCAGAGAATGGTTGCTGAGAGGAAGAGTGAACAGGCATGACTGTTGGAATGATTAAAAGGACATATCCAAAAGAGAAAATTGTCAACCACCTTTAAGGCTTAATTGGTAGCAAAGTATATTTTGAATACAACTGTAATGTTTGTATATTTTTATAGTAAGGAGGTAGAATCTGTAATTTACTGAAATTATTCTTTTAAACAGCCTTTACCTTCTCATCTGCCATCTTTTCTACAATTGAAGAAACCTCAGAACTATGCCAGATCTGTAGGATGCTTATGAAAAAAGGCATTGTACACCTGTAATTAATAATAAACAGGGAAATCCAACTTGCTCTTCCTACATATGTTTAATATTGTTTAAAAACAAAGGGCAATGGTATATATTTTTAAAATTATTCTTACTAGCGTGTAACAAGTTTACAGTAACAGATTCTTAGGTTCTCTTCCAAATGGAGTGAAAATATGAAAGGTCACAGACCTATCTTTTTCTGACCTATATGCAGAAAGTTATTACATACAGATAGAAAACTGTAGGTCCCATTCCTATACATCTTTGCAAGTCTTCTGTTGAAGTCAATGGAAGCATAACCTGGGTTAAAACATACAGAATATGGCCTTCTGATTTTATGCATACACCATAAGGAGAAGTTTCTCGAATTTACTCCATTTCACATATTTAACTATCAAATCAAATTTAGTATTCCATCTCATAGTGCTTTCAACGAAGTGCAAACTGGGATTACAGTTTTCACTTCATGTAACTGGGATTACAGAGAATGCCAAACCAGAATCATCCTGAACATATAGACGTTTTTTATTACATTCTTTTGTTGTAGATGCCACAAAGCTGAGTAACAGCAGAACAAAATGTTAAGAATTAACTTAAAGTTTCTGCTTGTCAAGCCAACAGATAAGGAACATATCAAAACAGAGATGAAAGTCCAGGAGTAATCTGTAACATGTCCTCAACTCAGCCTTAAACCTAGAGGCACAAGAAGCAGTGAAGAGAAGGATCCACCCACTTGTGTTAAAGATTTTTCAGGGATTCAATCAAAAGCGGAAAAAAGATCACATTCAGGTCCACTTAAAAGCCTAATAAGTAGACTGACACTGACTTGTCGCTCAATGAATTATGAAGCACAGCCATGAAGTCAGGTTATACGAGTACAATTCCCCCACATCCCATGTGCACCCTGGCACCCCCAGGTACATGTAAGATTATTTTATTGTACACCTATATGCAACTGGTATACAAGACCCAAACAAAAAACAGGCACCTATCCCGCCCCAAATTAGCAGATTCTTCAAAAAAATCCTGTTCCTTTACTTATAATTATACTGTAAAGCTTATGCAATTAGAATCTACCCTGTCCAGAGTCACCATAATAATCATTCTTTCTATTGGCTTGCCTTTTGACACCGACTTAAAGATGCGTCCCATTAAATATATAAAACTTTCAAGTGTCCGAATTGACTGATTCTTCAAGGTTAGAGTGAGAAGTAAAGCCTGCTCCTCCAGAGGGAAGGTTTCTAAGGCAGTCAAGGAGTTGCTGCTTTCCTAAGTGCAAACAGCTCCCAGAGGAAATTAGGAACCTTTGCTCTTAAAAAATGTAGCATTTCTACTGCTGGAATGCCTGTTCTGCTATTTTAGCATGGCCTGGCAGCAAGGGAGGTAGCGGTACAAAACTTGTATATAAAAGATCTGAACTACTCTGGCTTTAAAACAGTGTTCTCAAGTTTTGTGTGCACTATTGGGAAGGACAGAACCTACGCTCAGGTTTCACTCATCCATACAGTCTCCAGTTAGTAACCTTTAGAAAGGACAAATCAATACTAAGCAGATACTGTATCTACTATTTCTTACTGTGTATGAAAGGTCAAGCAGTTTCCACATATGTAACAGTTCTAACATTGCTGTCTATGATAGAGAAAAAAAAATGTTGATATTCCATATCATACTCCAGAACATTCAGTAACTTAAAAAAAAATTAAATAAATAAACCTCACACTGAAACATTTTTAAAGCAATTCACATACATGTTTTGCACAATTGGAGCTTTCAATTATGAAATGGCTTATGGAAATACAGCTACAGAAATAATGAGGTGAACTATTTATACAATCATTTTCGTGACTAAAACCAGTAAGACTTTAACTATACATTTTGTTATCAAAGCACATATAGTGTCACCAACATTAACAGATTAGAAACCCACGCTCCAAGAATGGTTTTTCACTGACAAATAAATGTTGAGGTGAATCCAATTCGGAGTATTCCATATTTCGGAGCAACCAGTGCATTAGTACAGCAGAAACGCAATTTATTCCCATTATCAACACCATCAAATTTAAAGGAACTTACGCTTTTTTTTTTTTTGAGTTATTTTTTAACGTCGCCTGTCAGAGAAAAAAACACATCAAAATGGCTGCTACCATGACAGACCACTGAAAATTCTGCAGCCCAGAGCAGGTAGATACTGGAGAGGACAATGCTCAATGGCAGAAGAATGCAGCCAAACAATGGAAGATATTTAGTTTTTCCCATGCTTCCAAACTTTGCAGCTTGCCACGTGGGGCCAGGAAGGATTTTTTTCCCCCTTCTGCTGCAATAGATGTAAGGGTTTTTTCTCCCACTTTCCATAGAAGCATTGTGTGCTGCTTGCAGCCAGTCTGGAGATTTTAACTCAGGTATATCAGTGCTCCTGCTGAACCTAAAACCCAGAGGTAGTTGATTAGGTCTCTCCTCTCAGTCAGGGTCAGACCACTTGCCACATTTGGGATTAGGAAGGATAGTAACCCCATAGTCAGATCATCACAGACAAGGTGTATTGGGAGGGAAGTCTTCCTCCTGTAGAGTGGCAGGTGTGGTGCTCTTCCTTGGATTTCTCAAGTATATTGCACTGGCAGGATATTGATGGCGCCCTTGTCCCTCTGCTTTACCTCTGGCAAGTTACTTAGCATGTTCCTGTTATTTCAAGGGACTGTGCCTTGTAGTTGTACAATAGGGCTGTTTGTGTATTTTTAGAAATAAGTTAGACAAGCATTTGTATGGAATGGTTTGGATAAGGGTGATCTTGCCTTGCGCCAGAGGTTGGACTATATGATTTCCTGAAGACCCTTTTACCCCTACCTTTCTACAGAATATATGATCATAATTAAACCCCAGCATCATCTCTTCACAGACAGACAGAATAGCCAGCTGCATAATGAGCTGCAGTACTGGTGTGAGCTCCATCTCTGGGTTCGGCCAAAAGGGACTACAATGAAAGTGAAAAAACTGTGCACATGTACCAACCAATATCTCAACATGGAAGTATATGGTAGCCACATGGCAAAGATGAACAAAGCAATCTGAGCTCTTAGTCCATACTGATGCTACTTGCTCTTGTTCAGGGTGGAGAGCTGCAGGTGCCCACTGCCAGTTCAGCATTCCACTCCCAAACAGCGGCGCTGGCAGAGAAGCAAGGAGGATTCTGGAAGGGTGCAAAATTCCTTTGTTTCCTACCCACTGTCCTCTAATTGGGGCTGGGGGACCATGCCCATTCCAGGATGACTTGAAGAACAGCAGCAAAAATATGCTTTAAACTCCATGAAAATGTGTTTTAAATATGAAGTAAAATGTTCCCTTCAGCAAGCATTTCCATGGGTGCAGATGCAATAAATATAGACAGTTCCATGTGCAAGGACTTCAGGGATGACAGAAGAATTCATTGCAACAGCCAAGTACTGGAGGTAATTGGGAGCTAAATGAGAGAGAGGTGGTAAAAGGTACTGTAGGCTATATAAAGTAAAATGCTTTTTAAAAAGGCATTGTTTCAGCTGTATTTCTTCTCAATAAAGAAACCTTAAAAGCAAGCGAACTTTTTAAAGCTTGTAAAACAACCAGCTGGAGGTTCTGAGAAAAATCAAATATGGCAACTGTGACATAGGACTGATATAATTACTCCCCCACCTAGTCATATTGCTTGTTTTTTTATGGTGCGAGTGGCCTGAAAGAATGAGTGGGAATGCTGTAAGCGTACATGCACAAACGCTTTCATTGCTTTGTTGATAGCCTAAACATATTGATTATTTTTAACACTTTTCTTGAATTCTCTCTTTTAATGATTGTGCTTCTTAAATTTTTTATTAAGGAGTAGCAGGCAAGCTGGCTTACCAGTTCTATTAGGTGTAGTCTAGTACATGCTTATTTGGGGCAGAGGAGCTCAGGCTGGTTGTAATGAGATGCTGCTAAATATCTGTCCTGTTGTATTTAAAAGCCGTGACATATTCCTAAATCAAGGTTCAAAATAAAATGAATCTGAAAATGGTAGGTTCTTTTAGAATAAGCCATAGAAGTTACACCAGAGAAGTCTACTTTCTTTTCTACTCCCTTATAACAATAAACAGAAAGCATTACAAAAATAGTTTTAGAGAACTATTGTAAAAAGTATACCATCAAGTGTGATTGCATAAAACGAGATTTAAAAAAGAAAAAAAATGAAGAAGAACCTGAAAGGATATAATTTGGTTCCTCAACAAATAAAATACTGAAGCATGTTACTGAAACCAAAAAGGATGGTACCCAGTCAGTCTTTCATGGAATTTTAGTCCTGTTGGTAAAACTAGTCTCATCTAATAAATGTTGGCCTGAAATAAACAGACTACATTTTGCAAGCCACCTGTGACAGACGCAAACAAATGCTATAGTTCCAAGAAATGGCAGTGTTAAGAGTGATGTTGTATTAGAAAGCTTATCCAACTTTATCCCAAATAGCACTTGGTCCAACAAAAGATATCACCCTAAGAAGTCCTTGTCTCTTGCATAGTTCCATGAATTAAGAAAAGCGCATTTTGTTTCCTGAACTGAACCTTCTTAAGGACGGAGACCTTGTAAACCTCTATTATAGAAAAGACAGCAGAAAGATGCAAAGCAGATTCTACTGGTTCAAACACTGAACAGGTCTGAATATTACGGCTAGAGACAGAAATTATGTATAAATCAGTTTAAGTAATCAGAAACTGGTTTAAACCTGTAAACAGAGCAAAAGCTCAGTGCACATAAACCAGTTCCAAAATGGCTGAAATTGGTTTAATATAAATCTGGCTGAATGTAGTATCAGACTTAACTGATTTGGGTCAAACCAGTTTATGAAACTTCTGTCCCAGACCCCTTCCTGGGTCAAGTTAAATCACAATGCTCCAGCATGCTTCCTAGCCTTGGACTATGCTGTGCTGTACTGTCTGCTCCAGAAAACAGGGATGGCTCCTCCCCTCTTCTCTCTAGTAGAAGCAGCGAGGGCTGGCTAACAAGGGCATGGGAGTGGGGGTAAGCCCAGCTGGGAATGTAGCCTAGTCTGCTCCCCACCAGGCAAACCCCAGCTGAGGTCTGGGGGCAGGGAGGGACAGTTAAACACCCTTTCCCCCGCTCAAACTTACTGCTGGATTCAATTGTGGGGCGTATGTACACACCACAATTTTTGCCCTTTAATGTACTGCAACTGCATATCTGTTTGCACAAGCAGGATTTCCCAATCCTTTAAAAGTCTTTCTTGTGCATTAAAGTAAAACTCCTTGGACATCGTTTATTTGGACTCACCAGGAATTAAAGCATCATGCCCACGGCTTCATTGCGTGCAAACACAAAGGCACTCAAAGACATGAAATGAACCTCTGTCCACCAGATGGTGCTGTGACTTTTTTTATAGTTCACCCCTTTGAATTGCTTTCACTTTTGAATTGATTCCGCTTTTTTTTTTTCCTCTTGTGTGGTTGGCCCGCTCCCTGCTTCTACAGCTGCATGGTAGGGCATGGACACACAGTGGGTGGGGGACCCCAGGCCGGGGGGGGGAGGGGCAGTGCTGGACCATCCCACTTTCCTTTGGCACCAGCCATGGGCCCAGCTTAATTCCTCCGAAAACCTGGTGCATGTAGACACAGATATGATGCTCCAAAATAAACAAAATTTATTTAAATTTAATGAGGAGTAAAGAGGCACCTGGAAACAGAAAGAAGTGATGAGAAACCCTGCAGAGTCCTGCTGATGTGATTGTGGACTGCAAATCTCAGAGACCTTGGGGGCAGCAGGAATAGGAAATGAGCACACAGCTAGACAGCCATCCTCTAGCACCCGCTGGCTTCTGGCCTGAGCCACTACAGGCATGTGGCTAAGTTTCCTGAATTAAAGGTAAATGTCTGTTCATTTCTGTTTCAATTTAATCTGTGCAGCTTAACCTGTAGCCTCCAGACTGAATTAATTCAGCCTTGGGCTTTTCAACTTTGCAAAGTTCAAGCCTGTGTACCTGTAGGCTAGGTACAAAGTAATTTGGGACATCCATGGCTTGCAAGAAATAAGGGCCAGGTCCTGCATACCTTTGGCAAACTGAAGCCCAAAGGGGAAATCTTGGCCCAGAGCAAACTCTTATACTGTTATTCTATAACATAGTTTTGAATAGAGCCAAGTACGTAAATTAATTTATAGTTCCCATCGAACACAAATAGCTTCAGTGATTGGCTGAACTAATCTCAGCTTTTTGCTATTAACATAAATTAGTGAGAAGTATATTTTTAGTACATCCATTCCTGAAGTTGTTTGGGGAGGGGATGATCTTATTATTGAGCTCGCCCTTCAAAACACAGCAAAAAACACTGAACAGTCATAATTTTCGTTGAATCTTCTCTACCCCTCCCTTAACTCTAGTACTTAAACCTATTTTAAAAAGGCAGTTAACTGCTTTCACAAAAAGTACCCAAGCAATTCCTCTAACATAATACACAAATTCCCATAATCCACTAGGTACCTTGAGGGTGCCTATTCAATTTTAACCATGCCCTTGACCTTCTGAACCATTTTAATAACAACCATTAGCCTTTTGTATTTGAGGCTTCAGTTCTTACATCTTACTGCAGCTGCAAGCTGTACTGTAACACTGCCACACATCTATGTATAAAAAGTGATTTTGACCATGGTGGGAGGGCAGGAAGGTATGGTGTCCCTCCCCACCCCCACAAACTCCCTCAAAAGTGACTGCCCAGTTCCTAATGGAGTTAAGCAGACATGTTATTCACATACAACCAGCAATATGCTGAAGTGAAATAATACCAAAGAATTATCACCAGAGCATATGGGAAATCAAAATCAAAGATACAAGGTGCTGCATATACTATGTGAAATAGAGATACTTCTACCTGTATCGAACATGCTCAATAGTGTCATATGTCAGTTTGCTACTGATGTTCTGACTATGCGGGTTGCCTAGGAGACAATAGAGACATAGAAGTTAATCATTAATCACACTTTTGTTATAAATTTTCACACCCCCCCTCTTTTATCAAGTACTCTACCAAGCCAGTCTAAAAAGATGACAAAGAAAGATTTAATGTATACTTCACAGAAATGCCCTGAAGCTCTTTAGAACAGTTAAGTCAAGACATATAACAGAAAAAAAGCAATTATGACAGACCTTGAAACTTCAGCTGCCAGACATAAGTGGATCAATTACCAATACTGAGAGAGTTCCATTAGAAGGAACTAGAAATATATGTTATTCCACCAGAAGGAAGCAATAGACAGCACGTACATATGTAATAAATATGTACATGCATGAGCTAACAAGCCAATAACAGTCACAGGGTTAAGAGGCTTAGTATGTTGAAGCAATACCTATTAATTCTTCAGCAGCTAGGTTTAAATCCATCATATGTCTTAAATGCAAATAGTTTCTGCAATATAAATGTGGCTCCTCTAAGATATCTGTTCTATTGCAAGCTCATCAGCCAGCTTTCCTCAAGTCAACATAATCAGGTCCTGTTAAAAAGTTAAATACAAACCCCCTCCAAAAAAAAAAAAAAAAAAATACAGGTATAAATCGGTGATTCTCAACCAGCGCGCTACAGCACACTGGGGTGCCTTCAGATGCTTTCAGGGATGCCCTGCAATGTTAGCACTGTTAGGTGTGCAAACATGATTCACAAAATAATCCCAGACATTTCAAACAGGAATTCATAGTGTTAAAAACATTCTGCTCTGTTATGATCTCTCTGAGCATTCTGCAACAGCAGAATTTCTCTATTATTTTTCTGTAGTCAAAAAATAGAGTGAAAAGTAAGAGCTGACATTTTCCAAGGGGTACCTTGAATCTAAAAAATTTTGAAAACCCCCAGTACAGATTTTTGATGAAAAGAGAATGTAGACCAGAAGTCTAAGCATCACTTCCTCATGTTAATATGCATCTGACTTAACCAAAGTAGATATCATTTGAGAAATAAAGTTTTTAAAAAGGTAAGTTCCTATAACACTATAATTTTTCCAAAAGGCAGTAAAACAGTAAGTATTTGTCATAGTTTTTAAACATCACGACCAGAGAGGGAAGCTTAAAAAAAGCAACATGGCAAATTTCCAGTATGAAAAACAGTCTCAGAACTCATTCCTTGTTTTTTTTATCTATGCTTGTACCTTATTGTTTTCCATATGGAACATCCTTAGCTTTTCTTCCCCACTCCCAAACTACCAGTCAGTACTTTAGCCTTGCAAAGTTTCACCAAAAGAAAGAACTGAAAATGGTCTACCTTCATTTTCAAAAGTGTCTTTAAATACTACTCCCTTCTTTACACTTATATCGCCTTAATAGCACTTAATGAGTTGGCACAGGTGTAGCTGAAAGAAGAAACTGGCTCTGTAATTGCAATTTAGTTGCCAGTCTTGATGAAGGGATGCAACATCTAACAGAATTCAAGTCTTTCTCTCATACTGAAAATACGTACAGAAATGGTTTGAGCGGCCTTCTTGTTCATAAGCACTTAGAAATTAAATAAATTCATAAAAAACTCCGTTGGGGCCTACAATTTTTAATATCAGGTTTCAGCCCAGAGTGAGTTGAAGCAGCTGAGATAAGACAGTATCTATCAGGCTTTCTAATGTCTAGTGACAGAGCATTCCTTTTAATATTACTAATATGCACTTGAATCACGGACCAGAAAGTGCATTTCTCAGTTCAAGTCAACTTATACTGTTACAATATTTACGTGCAGGGTTGCACTTTAAGCTAAAAAGTCATCTCTATATTAAGAATTGTTTCAAGCTCTTTAATGGAACTTATGCCACATACACAACCCTGCTCTGCTGTGGCAATGGAGGGGATAGATTGCTGCGTCATCTTGAATCTGGAATCACTGAATGGGTCACACAAATGACCTAATGAAGGTAAAGAGCTAATATCATATTTACCAGAATAAGATACATACCTTTTTTTAAATTGAATAAAAATATCTTTCTTTGTTGTAAGTAACTGAGTAGTAGCAGCTAGGGAGCCAAGCTTGCTCATTATTCTGCTCCCTGTGGATTGGTGCAAATTTGATTTTTGCATGTGCCCCTAATTAGCAGAAACTGTTCTTGCTGTATTTCTCACATATAACGCACACCCCAATTTCCAGCATCTGATTTTTGGAAAAATAAAAGGTGTGTATTATATGCTAAAAATGTGCTATATTGTGGTTTATTCCATGGCTGTCTGTTTAAAGAGAAGCAGTTAGTTCCAAAGCCAGCAATCACATGCTAACAGCTGCAGGGAGCACCAACACGGCACACAGTTACCAATAGAAATTGAATAGAAAGGCTCTAATCCGGCAAAGATTTATGTACATATGTAACATTATGAGGATATTTCACTGACTTCAGCACTTGCACAAGTGTTTAGTAGATCTGGGCCAGGGAGTGTCCCATAGTAAGCCAAACTACATCTATAGTATACTGACCGTGCTTAGTAGGCTCCTGATCTCTGTTGACATTTCTTAGGCAAAAGAAGTAGCAGACTCTTCAGAATACATTGTAGCCTGTGTTCTACAGGCAGGTGTATGTCATGCTAACTCCAAATGTCAACCTCAATCTATACAATATTATAAATCAAATAATGTACCCTTTAATTTAAGGAACTTAAGGCAATCTATAAACATACAGGAGCTCCAGACCACAAATGTCACCACTGCTAGGTCCCGGCCCCAGCAGCATGGGGCCATAAAAACCCTGGCCCTGCCACACCTGGAGTCTCCATAGAAAACAGCTGCAGCGATGTGGGCAGGGGCTGCTGGGAAATGGAGTCCAACTGCCTGTCAGATCTGCCATTTTGCTGACACCTGCATTATAGGGTGACCTTCCTCCTCCTCCCACCTGAGGATTCAGGAGCCTGGTGGTTAGGGCAATCTTTTAGCTGTGGGTCCAACTTTCTCAAATAGGAAAGGAACTCACTCTTGGATCTTGCATTTCCTGGCTCTAACCTTCAGGCTATTTTTCTCCAAGATGGACATTGGGACCAGTGATACTTTGAGAGAGAGAGAGAGAGAGAGAGAGAGAGAGAGAGAGCGAGAGAGCCCTGCTCACTTCTTTGAAAGAATGAGCAGAGGCAGGGCTTGGCAACATTTTGCTCTGTGGGCCAGAGTTTTTATCCAGGCCCCTCCTGCCAACTGTAAATCTCCACTGGCCTCTCCCCACTGTCACATTAAATCCACCTGCACCTACCCTCACCAGCAGGCTTGAGAGAGCAGTACGGAAGGCTGCAGAGACTGCAATATCACAGATGCCTTGGGTCTGGTTAGATCTTTGTGAGGCAGATGTAGCTCCCTCACAGGCTAGATCCACCCCACAGATTGCCAACCCCTGGGTACAGATGCTTACTCTGCAGAGGCAGATTCAGGGTTGTGGCTCCCAAGCAGCTTGAGATACTTGCCTGTAGCCCCGAGTTAGACATCTAAACCATAAAGAGAGGCAGCATTTAAGATGTCCCTCACTGGTTCCTTTTGGCTACAGACATCCATAAGTTAGACACTGAAACTTTTAGGCTCCCAAATTCTCTGTGGGATGTAGACTGCAACACCTTTTCCCAAGCCTACCAGTGAGCTACTCTCCAGACGCAAGACGTGTGACCCATAGGCCTAGACAAAATAATTCTTCTCACTAAGCCACTGCAGCATAAAGAATGCACATACCCTTCCACTAAAAAAGACAAAAGGCTTTAGTCTATTTAAATTGTAGCTAAGGGGCAATGAGAAAGTCACTTTCTACTCACCATAAATGTTTTCTCTGAGATCATCCATAAACCCCTTAAGCAGGCTCTCTGCAAAAATTGTGGCACCCGCATGGTCAAGGTAAGTAATTCCTAAAATAAAAGAGTACAAAATATATATTATATTCTAATCTCACTTCCAGGGTTGAGTTCCTAATTAAAGCAGAAGCCACATCAAATTTGTAAAGATACTTTTATATAATGGTGTCTGAAAGCTTATATGCACAACTAATTTTTTCTCTTTATCTAAGGAGGTGCTGTAACATTCACCACTGAAATATATATACGTGTCCCATGTAAACTCAGAGTCAGACAATATTCACAAAAAACCCTTTTAATTTACTAGCAGCAAAACAGATTACTACATCTACAAGCTTTGATCCTACCTTTATATTTTGATATTTAATTATTAATTATTATTTGATTATTATTTTTATAGAATCATAGTATCATAGACAATTAGGGTCGGAAGGGATCTCAGGAGGGCATGTAGTCCAACCCCTTGCTCAAAGCCGGACCATCCCCAATTAGATCATCCCAGCCAAGTCTTTGTCTAGCCATGTCTTAAAAACCTCCAAAGATGGAGATTCTTGTACTGCATTTGTTCAGCACCCAGCACACATAGCACAGTCCTGAACTAGGATGAGGACTCCTGGGTATTACAGTGACACAAACAATACTTAATAATTGTATTGCTTAATGACTGAAAGACTAATCAATACTTTCAAAAATTAGCAAAGCTAGAATGCTGTACATACGGAAGTCTCAAGCTGTCTGAAGCCAAATAAAAAACTAATTTGTTTTAATGTATTTAAATGTTTCAGCCCATATTGTTGAACATAATTTTCAATTCATGCTGGGCAGCAAGGACAAGAACATTCCATACAGGGAAGGGCTGGGCTCTCCTGCCTGGTGTAAGCCTCTTGGGTCATCCAGCATGTCTTCCTGGCTACTGCTGTTCCTGGGCAGAAAATACTAGGAAGCCCAGAAGGCTTCTACTGGGCAATGGAGCCTGATCCTTCCCTGTATAAAGCACTCCTGTACCCACTGCCACCTGGAACAAGCCCCCTAGGCCACCTGGTACATCCTGCTGGAGCCTGGCACCAACAGTAGCCAGTAAGATACATCAGGCAGCCAAGAGACTTGTGCTAGGTGGCAGAGACAGTAGTGCTCCATAGATGGGTGGGGGGAAACAAACACACTGCTGTGCAACCCTTTATGCTGGCTCAGACTTAAGGCTGTATGGCAGGAAGGATCCGTTCCCCTCTCCCCCTTGTGGGTCAGAGGCAGACACTCACAGGGGTCAGGGCTGTGTAGGTGGCCAGGCTGGGGGGGGGAGGGGAGAGTAGGACCCTTCCGGGGCAGCACCCTCCCCCCCGCGAGATGGGCAGATTCAAGCTGGAGGAAGGAGGAGCTTGGGCCAGGTGTGGGGCTCCCTTGCCCTGCCTCCATTTTCCTCCCCTGCTCTGTGACAGCCTGGGGTGGGGAAAGCCCAGCAGGCTGGAGCAGATTCAATGTTTTCATCAGTGACTTGGACGAGGGAGTGAAGTGTACTCTGTCCAAGTTTGTGCATGATACAAAACTGTGGGGAGAAGAAGACACACCAGAGGGCAGGGAACAACTACAGGCAGACCTAGACAGGTTGGACAAATGGACAGATAACAACAGAATGCGATTTAACAAGGAGAAATGCAAAGTGCTGCACCTAGGGAAGAAAAATGTCCAGCACACCTACTGCCTAGGAAATTACCTGCTTAGCAGCAAGGGATCTCGGAGTCCTAGTGGACTCAAAGATGAACATGAGTTGCCAGCGTGACGAAGTCATCATAAAAGCTAACTGCACTTTATCATGCATCACCAGATGCATGACAAACAGAACCAAGGAGGTGATACTTTTACTCTGGTGGGCACTGATCAGACCGCAGTTGGAATACTGTATGCAGTTTTGGGTGCCACACTTCAAAAGGGATGTGGATAACCTGGAGAGGTCCAGAGAAGAGCCACTCATACAGTTAAGGGCTTGCAGGCCAAGCCCTACGAGGAGAGACTACGGCACCTGGACCTCTTCAGCCTCCGCAAGAGAAGGTTAAGAGGTGACCTTGTGGCTGCCTATAAATTCATCATGGTGGTGCAGAAGGGAATTGGTGAGGCTCTACTCACCAATGCGCCCCTAGGGGTTACAAGAAATAATGGCCATAGGCTAACAGATTTAGACTGGACTTTAGGAAGAACTTCTTCACAGTGGCTAAAATCTGGAATGGGCTCCCAAGGCAGGTGGTGTTCTCCCCTACCCTGGGGGTCTTCAAGAGGAGGTTAGATAAGCATCTGGCTGGGGTCATATGAACCCAGCACACTTTCCTGCCTATGCAGGGGGTCAGACTCGATGATATATTGAGGTCCCTTCTGACCCTAACATCTATGAATCTATGAATATATGAATCAGGAGCAGAGCAGCAGAAGGTAAGCAGTGGGCAGGAAGGCATGCAGGGGAAGGCACAGGTGGGCAAGTGGCAGAGTGGCAAGTAGCATGGGGGACAGGTGGCAGGGGGCAGGCACAAGTATAGGGGAGCAAGGGGGACAGGCAGGAAGGACAAGGGGTGGAGGGGCAAGGGCGGGGATCTGACCCCTTGTCCCCCTCTGTTGCTTTCCCTGCCAGAACAGTAAGGGGACAAATTTAAGATGGCCTTTCACTAATCAGATACTATACATGAAAAATTATAACAAATGTATAATTTCCCATATATCAAATCTAATTATTGGGGAGCAGGGGGGGTCATCTTATATTCAAAGGTGTTTTGGATTCTGGTAAATGTTTCTAGACCATGAAAAATAACTAGTAGCACAACAGCAAACAGGACAGTAAACTGCAGGTGCAAGGACACAGTCTTCTCTTACACCATGTGTTATTGGAAATGGATTGCATATATTCCCCTTTTCCATCCTTCTTGTCATTGTTGTATCATGAAATTGTCTAGCCCTTACAATGAATTTGTCAGAGCTGCCAATTTTAGATGGTAACTTCCAGAAGGACCCTCTGCTGACTGTGTCAAATGTTTCTGTAAGGTCAGCAAAGACAAAGAGGAGATCAATACTCACTCTCTGCATTTCTCTCATATCTGCTGTGCAGCAAAGATCATGCCTGTTGTTCCTCTCCCTTATCTGAAACCACATCAGCTGTTGGGCAGAAATTTCTTAGCTATATGGCAAGTAAAGTTGTGAGGTATGATTCTAGCGAGGAACTTGCCAGCAACCGCTAGTAAAGAGATTCCCCCATAACTGTCACACATGATTACCTTTCATATATATACAGACAATAGAAGCATCTCTATACTCAGCTGAAATTGATCTGTGAAATGCTAGATTGAGGAGCCCCAGCCAGCTATGTAGACCTAAACCAGAATAGTATCAGAGTGAAAAGTGTTTTGTCACTTGAGAGCAATTCAGGTGCCTTTTCAGTGTTTGAGGCTGTGAACAAATGTAACTTTCAACATATCTGCATGCTCCTATAGCAGTATTAGCAACCAATTCACTCTTCCTTTAACACAGAAACAAACCGTGTTAAAGTCACAAAGGTTTAGCTATATATACACTATAAGAAGAGCAGAAAAATGTAGTAGTTTATACATTGATATCGTAACAGTTTATACCAGGGGTTAGCAACCTACAGCCCATAAGCTGTACCCAGCCCATCAAGCAAGTCTATCCAGCCCATGAAACAGGAATGTCAGTGGGAATTTGGCAATAAGAAAAGTGGCAGCTAGACCAGAAGGATGGTGGGATGAAGTGGCAGCAGCTGAGTCGCAAGCAGTATCCCACATTTGGGCAAACCTATTCTAATTTTGTCCACCACACCTAAAATGTTGCTGACCCCTGGCTTATATCTTTATCATGCAATAATGATATGTCTGTCCATCCCCAAAAGTGGCAGTGTCAAAAATTTCATTGATTACATATTGAGGTAGTTGCATATTGAGTAGCCTCATAAGTAATACTAGATTCCTAGGTAACAGGATTTTAAAGTCAGCAGCCTACATTTTAGGATTTGGTTCTGTTCAATCAGGATATTTCCACCTGAACTTGTGCCAGGGTGGAACTTCTTGAATTGAGCCCATGCACTGTTCTAAAAGAGCATAAAAGAATTTCCTCAAATTGCTTTGATTAAAATGTGACTGTGCTTCTTCATCTGCTTTCTTACTCCACTGAGTACTACATATAACTCTCAATTCAGATTGAAGAGTATTACACGGGTTGTAAAAAGGCATTTTTGAGTGCTGGTGATCTGGCACTCAACCAAGATAAATTCAGGCAAAGTTTCTCATAAAAAAAAATCTCTCTGTATTCTCAGCATTCTCATCAAATCAGTCTTGATGTTTCCAAGCAGATAAACCCAGAATGTCCAGAGCAGCTGTATAGACAGCATCCTTGAATCACTTCCAGTCAGTATCTATGTGGCTGAGGTTGTATCAATGATATTTAGCTCTCCTCCCACTGCTTTTCACAGCTCTTGTTTTACAACACTAATCCTCAGTCTGACACTCACGCTGCCTGTAGACATACTACAATTAATCGAGTCTGCTCCATGTACTAATTAGAACACTCCAGCATTGCCTCACTTTAGTGAAAGCACCCTTGCAGCCATTTTGAAATGCGGGAGGCTTAATACGTAGTGGTGAGCCATTTTAATTAGAGCAGATGCCTGGAAACTGCTCTAATTAAAATGTTCCCCATCCCCCCACATCTCCAAGCACATGTATAGGCAGCCTTAGTTTCTTCAGAAGCCTTTGACTTAAGGTTATATAGATGATGTGTCATGAATATTGAACTCTAAATGGATAGAACACGGTCCTGTACAGCACTTAGCTCCTCTCATGTCATTGGTGACCCTGAAATCATTGCTGGTTCTTTACCATATTTACCAATGGCCTGCCAAGAACATAATTCTAATGTTAAGGGACTCCTCCCGCCCAATCAGTACGCAGGTACTGATAATGGTAGCATGGCACTCACAAGAGAATGGTGACATTATGCTCCTTGTGTATGATAACCTAGGCAGTCAACAAGTTGAGAGAGAGGTGGGCTCTAACTGAATACAACCTTCAGAAATACTCAGCCATCTGCCTACGGTAAACATAAAAGCTATAAAATGAAAAAAGAATGTAAAGAAGTAGTGCATCAGTAACTATGCAGTATCCTGAATTCTGATTGGCTCATACAATTACAGTTAAGCATGAAATATATGACATTTTTACTTACAAAAGCCATACAAATTGAGACTGCAAAGACACAGTACATAATTGAAACACAAGAATGTTAACCAAAAACTATTTAAAACAGTTCATAAAAAATAAAATGGTCAATACATATCAAACCAGCATCATTAGAAACAGGTAGGTAGCGAAACTACTCAAGCAGGGGGTCTGAAAATGACTAAAATAAGAAACATCTAGGGCACAATGTATTTAAAGTTTTTAATATATATAGACAGGTCTGAAGCAGATATTTTACAAGTGAATATGATTATTCTTCATGTGGCAAGCACTGACTAAGTGAATCTTTACACACAGAAACACATACATGTAATGGTACAGCACATTACATGCATGCACAGTGTGCATTTACCTTGACAACTAATGATTCTGCATCTGATGAAATCCATTTACAGAAAGGAAAAATACTGCTGCATAAGGCTCAATATTTTCTTTACCTAAATGTCTTCTGGAAATACATAGCACATGCAATAAATCAATCCTTATCTGTACTTTCAATTCCTTTTCAGCACTGATTTAAACAAAAAGTATCAAAACCAGAATCTGTTCTCTGAACAACTTCATGCTTACCTGTTGCCATGCTAGACAAGGTGCTGTTTTGTTTCACTTGCCTACGGCAAAGAAATCTTCAAGGACAACAAAAACATAGTGTATGATTGACAAGCCACAGATGCCAAAAGCCTGGATAGTTATCATGCAGATAAAGGAGACTGTTCCTCAGCATGATTTGACTTAATTGCTGTAGGCCCTGTTAAGTAGCTCAGCAGTCTGTCTGCTGCCATGGGGCAGTTTCCAGTTTCCATTATAAGTGAATTTACTGAGTTTGTCAATTTCACTGATCAAAATTCCACTTGATTGCCAAATGCTAATCTGGGTTGACTGCATGCAACCTGAAGAATGGTATCAATATTTAAAGACTGATACAAGTTACCAGATACTTTGAAAAAGCAGGTTTTAATTAATGCATTTGGTGCTCAAGTTGTCAGATTGATTATAAAAAGGCACAAAACTAAATGCACAGTTACATTTATCCATACCAGCATCCCAATTCTGTTTTTCCACTTCATGCTGGGTTACTTTATTTATTCTTCTTGTTGGGAATGAAGTATAAAGAATATTTAAAACAATTTAGCAGCCAACATGATACACTTGCACACTGTCTATATAACTCAGTATCTTCTACTCTGCTGTGAAAGTCTGGCAGAGTCTGTAAAAATTAATCCCACGTCCAGCATCCATTCTGCAGAATACTCAAACATTATTTTAAATCACGTTCTCAGCCGCTAAGGAGGTGGGAGATCCTTTTAAGGGTACCACATAATATTAGCACCATTGGGCATGCAAACACCTACACAAGATTCACAAGATAAACCCAGAGATTTCAAATAGAAATCCAGTGTCAAAAGCATTTTGACCTGTTGTGGTCTTTTTGAGTTATTTACAACAAATAATTGCTCTATTACTTGTCCACAGTCACAAAAAGAGTGAATGCTAAGAGCTGGCTTTTTCTGAGGGCCTTGAATCTAATGAGGGATGCCTTGAGTCTAAAAATGTTCAGAACCACTGCTTTAAATACATACATACTTGGGAGTACTCGCCTATTTAAAATTAATCATGTGTTTATGCGATTTGCTGCAGCAGGGTCCATAGGAGCAGTGAGCACATAAAGGACTTTCCCTGTAGAGCTTTTGCCTCATTTATTTCCAACCATGCAAGATACACCTTACATAGCTAAGGAAAAATATTATTTGGCAATGCCTGCACAAGGTCTCCAATGAATGAGGAAAGGAGAGGTAGCTCATTCAGTGTCCACCTTAACAGGTCTATCTGAAATACTAGTAATGCTTGGCTTGATTCAATATATACTATACTGCTCAGGAAAAGCTCTTTGCTTGATTCAGTTGAAATTTTTTGCAGTCGGAGTCTAAGCAAATATTTGTTGAAGTCGATGAGATTATATCCATAGACTTCATGGATTTGGGATCAAATGCCGTGAAAGAAATTTATCCTATGCCTATAACACAGGTGTATTAGCCATGTTGGGAGGAACAGTACAGCTTTTCTTCACTCATAGTTTTGGCTGAAAAACATTAAAATACAATAGAGCCTGGATGTTTTACATGGGTACATTCCTGATGTCCCTGTGAAGATGAGGGTTTGCAAACTAATGATACACAGAGCTGCAGCAAATACCGGTAGTTGTTCAGGACCACTAAGGCACTTCAGCCATTTCCTGAGGCTTTTATTTCAAAAGGCCCCACTTCACTGATCATCTACATGGGACTGCTGATGAGCTACAGCCAAGCAGAGAAGCAGCATTCTTTGAAGTAAAAGCTACAAGAAACAGCTGAGGATTCACCCTTAATTCAACAACCTACCGTGTACTAAGCAGATTGCAAACAAAATCAGATATGAATGATTCAAGTTCTCTTGTACTAACAAATTCAATACTAACTAATACAGTACTAACAAAGTTCACATTTTAAAAGAAATCTAAACTGTCACAGCTCAGCCAAATCAACATCAGTTTCCCTGGGAAAATGCAAAATCACTACTACTCCTTTCACAATGAAGATAATTGATCTGCTAAATTTTCAGTATTTAACCTTAGCCATTTTGTCTCTAGAACAATTGTTCAAATGAAGGGTTGTAAGAACTGGTTATTTTTTAAAAAATGAAAGTATTTTTTTCTGTCTTCTTATTGAAATATGCTTTAAAGCATTTTTATTCCTACTTTCACAAAATACATACACTTTCACAAAACATAAAGACTTGCAAAATGTAAATGGGAGATGATCATTTTGTAAAGCTGAGTAACTAAATACAGAATTCAAAAAGGCAATAATTAGGGTCCCTCATTTGGGATACCAGGCTCCTCATGTACAGTAACTTGAAAACTGTGCGCTTGACAATCAACTGGCTCCAGGACCACAGCAGGATCAAACTAGCCCCTGTGTAGTTCCAGGAACCAGCCAACAGTCAGTTGATCAGCAGCAGGATCTGGACCACACCAGGGCTTGAAACCAGCTCCAGTGCAGCAATAATCCAGCCAACAATCAGCTGATTACTGGTTGGATCAGGACTGCATTGGGGTTCCAGCCTCAGTGCAGTCATAACTGCCACATGTTCAGTTTAAGGTATGAATGAAACCAGATACAAAAACATTACATATTTTTAGTGTAAAGATTTTGTCTGGTTTCCTTTTTTGTGGTGCCGCTAATTTCCTGAATGTATGGCCAGGTTACTTCTTAAGATGCAATCAACAGACTAATTGTATCTTAAATGTAACATCAGCCAGATGCCTTGCTTTTTATCCTTACTAGACACAAAACCAATCCAAAAGCTCACTGTAATATGTCAAGACAGTTGCAATTGACCAGAAATGTGCAATGACCTAAATTAATTGGATTTGTGGAAAAGCTCGGACAAATCAATGGCTCCAAACAGTCACCAGGAAGCCACCTCCAATGAATTGTGCAGAGACATATGGAAGTGCTTTTAAAGACTGTTTTTATTCATTTTCCAAAACTTCCAGACAAATAAAAGAACTGAAAGGAAGAAGAAAAACCTCTTTACATGCAAATATCAAAAACATTATATGGTTTGCAAATGAGAATTTCAACAAATTCTGGCCCTGGAAAAGGGCCAATATAGTACCCATCATCAAAAAAGAGGGAAAAAGATTTATAGCCTGGTCAGCCTGACCTCAATACTCTTGAAGTTATTAGAGCAAATTATAACAAAGTCAATTTGTAAACATCTGAAGGAGTAAAGGCACTAGCAGCCAGCATAGATTTGTCAAGAACAAATCATGCCAGAACAACTTGATATCCTTCTTTGATATCATAACTACTTGGGTGGATGAAGAGAATGCAGTGGACTTAGAGAGGGGTAGTAGAGCCCTGACTTCTGGATTGGCTCTGCCTGAGGGAGAAAAGGCCTGGATAGACACTGCAGGTAGCCCAAGAGGGGAAGGAAGTTTTGTTGTGGTTTGTCTTTGTTCCTGATTTGTTTAGACATCAGGCCTTGGGGCTACACCTTGAATAAAGACTGTTACCCTGAGGCAGGGGAAGAATTTTAATGTGAGATTTTTCCTTTTATATATTATTTTTTGTAACTAACACTTAGTGGACCAGAAGCAGCTGTAAAGGGAGAGGTAGAGACTGAGTAACAGGGTGTTCCAGCACCTTGCCTAATATATTTTCAATGGGGAAGGCTGGAGCCCCAGGCAAGCTAACCCAAGGACCTGCTGCAGTAGTGTGAGGTGCTGGGCACCGTGGCTGCTAAGTCCAAGGTTTTGGGTTCTGGCCCTAGAGGGGTAGATGCCAGGGGTAACCTGAAACCTAAGGCAGCTGGACTAAGAGAGAGAGAGAGAACAAGAGAAAGTGTTTGGGAAGCCCCAGAACTGAGGTTTGGAGAGGCTGGGGCCTGGAATGGGGGAGCTCTAACGGGGAGTTGACAAAGTGACAACCAGGACAGGAAGCTAACAAACACTGGCAGTCCTGCTAGGCAGTGAGGCCTTGTCCCAGGAGTCTTTCCTCTGCTTGTCTGAGGCAAGATGGCAGGATGGACTGTATTGGGCAGAAGGACCCCCTTTCCTCTGAGTTCAACCGCAGTGGGCTAGATAAAATTACTGTCTTGGCAAGAAGCTTAACCACAAGCAAAGGGCAACTGATCAGTGTCAGAATGGCAGGAAGTTTTGAGTGGAATTCCACATGGGGCTGCCCTGGATAAAATGGTGTTTAGCCTGTTTCCTGTTTATTAATGGTTTGTTGGCCTATTGGAATGCAGCTTCCTGATTATATTTGCAGGTGACACAAAACTTGGAAGGACTAAATGTTTTGGAGATCAGGAGTTAAATTCAAAAGGATCTTGATAGATTGCAAAGCTAGGCTAAAGTTAGAGTGAAGTTCGCTGCCAACAGTGTGAGGTGCTACACCTAAGGAAAGATCATCCAAACCACAAGTACAAAACGGGAGATAATTGGCTGGGTAGTAGCATTGCTGAGAAGATTCTGGTGAATCACAGAGTCAGTACAAGTCAGCAGTGTGACACAGTCACAAAAAATGTAATTTTGGGCTGAATTAACAATTTGAAGGCATAAGATTCAGGAGGTAATAATGCAACCTACTCAGTGTGGCACACAATCCTCATCTAGAATATGGTGTGCATCTAGAAATGGTGCAACATTTTAAGGAAGATGTAAAGAAATTAGAGAGGTATTCCATGTGGTGTTCTCTATGCTTCCATTCAAGGGTAAAGGCCCAGGCAGGAACAAACGCCTTCTTGAGATCAACCCATGGCTGAGGAGATGGTGTCACCAGCAGTGATTTGGTTTCTTTGCCCATAGTTGTGGTGTTTCAGGAAGATAGACTGCTGGGAAGAGATGGGGGTCTGCCTGATGAAGAGAAGAAAGAGTATCTTTGCATATAGTCTTGCTAACTTAGTGAGGAAGGCTTTAAACTAGGATGTTTTTGCACTAATATAAGAAGCATGAGGAATAAATAGGAACAATTGGAAGTCTTAGTATTGTAACTGTTTTATTTTTTTTTTGTTCTGTATAACTGCCGCGCGGCACTCTCACATTTATGTAACCTTGAAGTCTTGACTGTTAATCAAAATGAGCGCTTTGTACTTTTCTCCGCTGGCATTAAGCTACACATGCGCATTCTGTAAATTTCATTTCTTATCTAGAAGTGTCATTTCTGCAGAAACGAAACTTATGTAGAAAATCTGCCTAGCAATTACCATGTAAAAGAAACTATCCTATCCCTGTATGCTTAGCTTATATCATAGTTAGTGTCACAGAGGCAATCCAACCAACATCTATAAAAGAGGCAAAGAGGCAGGAAGTAGCAGAGATGACAACTGGATGATCCTGTAGGCCTGATCACTCTACAGCCAGTTCTCAGCCTCCTCGCCTGGGCGTATCCCAGCGAAAACCAAGGCCTCGAAAATCCGACAATCGACAACGATTCACCGTGTTACAGTTTTGTATTCATCATCCCATTTATGAGCTGTTGACCAGTTCTGGGACTTAAAGAGCAGGCAGCCGCACCTAGCATTGGACTGGTTCCAGTGTTGGAACGCAAGGGCTGGCTCTGGAACCCCGTGAACCAACAGACCCCCTTTGCATCCAGCATACTGTAACTAAAGAAACATTGGAGACTCCACTTCTCGACTGCCTCTCTTCGTAGCTTAGACAGCATATCTACGCTTTCTATACTTGTATTTACTGTAACTTCATTCCAGCCGGCCTCCCCTCTTATTCATAAGAGGGTGAGGCCAGGTGAGTGAATAAAACCTTTTGTTTTACCTTATATCTGCTCTATAATAACTTCTACTACTAACATCCCATCTCAATGAGCCGTTGACCAGTTCTGGGACTTAAGGAGCCGGCAGCCGCACCTAGCATTGGACTGGTTCCAGTGTTGGAATGCAAGGGCTGGGTCCGGAACCTCGTGAACCAACAGACATCCTATAAACTTATTACAAAGAAACTAACAACTTACTCTAAGTCATCTACTTGCGCCAGCTTGGCGAACCTCGAGGGCGGTTATAAAGCTACCTCCAATCCCGCCCCACAAGCCGCGCGCTCGCCCACTCCGCAAAGCCCGCAGCTCCCCAAGCGGTGCTGGAATCGCAAGCCCGGCATTCCACCACAAGTATATACAGGGGTGGACAATGGAAAATACAACAGAAAACCAACCTGGCCAGACAGCAATCTCTTCAGTGAGTTGAAACTCACAAAATAATACTAAAAAAGCAGAAACTTGGTCATAGTACTAAAGAAGAGTATAAGGGTATAACATGGGCATGCAGGGAGAAAATTAGGAAGGCCAAGGCACACTTTGAGATGTAGCTGGCAAGCAGCATAAAAGGCAATGAAAAGGGATTTTACAAGTATATAAGAAGTAAAACGAAGACCAGAAAAACCACACATAGCTCCCTTGTGGAAGGCAGAAGGCAACCAAACTATGGATGAGGAAGAGAAGGCTCAAGTATTTAGTGCCTCTTATACTTCAGTCTTCACAAATAGGGGCAGATGTCAGGTGGAGTAAGCATCAGTGTCTCAATGTCTAGTTGGCAGGAGATGTCAAGTAGGATTTCCTAGGGATCTGTCCTGGGTCCAGTATTATTTAATATCTTCCTTAATGATTTGGTCAGTGGGATCAAGTGCATGCCTAGGAAATTTGTAGATGACAGCAATTCGGGTGGAGTTGCAGATGCCCTTGAAGGTAGGGCTCAGGTCCAGAATAACTTGGATAAACCAGAGAAATGGTCCAAAATCTCTCAGATGAGATGCAATAGGGATAAGCACAAAGTTTTGCACCTGGGATAGAATAATTCCAAATACAAATACAGATTGGGGAATAATTGGCTAGGCTACAGTACTGCAAAAGACCTCAGAATTACTGTGGTCCATAAACAGAATCTGAACCAACGGCATGATCCTGTTGTATTAATAGGAGTGTTGCTTGCAAATCAAGGGAAGAGAGATTACCATTGTATTCAGCACGGAGGTGTTACTTGGAGTACTGTTTTGATCTCCACACTTCAAGAAACATGTGGACAGATTGGAAAAAGTCCAGCAGAGTGACAAAAATGATTAAAGGCCTGGGGAAGCATGACTTATGAAGAAAGGCCAAAAGAATGAGGGTTATTTAGTCTGGAGAAGAGAAGACTGAGGAAGGATTTGACAAAATACCCTTCAAATACCTGAAGCGTGATTATAAAGAGGATTTCTGTGGCTGCTGGGGACAGGACTAGGAGCAACAGCCTCAGATTGCAGCAGAGGAAATTTAGGTTGGAGATTAGGAAGAACTGCCTGCTTATGAAGATAGTCAAGCCTTGGAACAGGCTACCTAGAGAAATTGTGGACTCTCCATACTGGGAAATTTTCTAGAACCAATTGGACAGATACTTGGCTGAGATGGTTAAGTCAGGGATGATCCTGCCTTGAATCATAGAATCATATAAAAGTAGGGTTGGACGGGACCTCCAGAGGTCATCTAGTCTAACTCCCTGCTTGAAACAGGATCATCCCTATTCTGCCTAGTCCTTGTTGAACCTCTTTCTAAAACTACACCTTGAACCCTGTTGCACAACTACTAGGCATATTGCCCAAAGATATCACAAGTACCCTAATCTGCCATAGCTAAAACAGGGGGAGGGTCGGTATCCTCCTGCTGCAAGGATTGCTGAAATGTGCTCTAGAAACCAAAGGAAGAGTGTTATGCCCCACACAACAAAGGCAGGCAAAAGCCACCGCAGTCCCTACCATGAAGTAAAATTCCTTCCCAATACAAAATATGGTGACTGGTCTGACCCTGAGCAGAGAAACAAGACCCTCCAACCAGAACCTCCAGGTTTTAGTCCCAAAAGAAACATTGGCATGCAGATCCCTAATCTCCTTGGAACACAGGGCACAAGGTAGGAAAAGACCTACCACAGGACCTACCAGATGCCACAGGAAGCCACATCCAATATTCCCATTTATTAGCTGATTAATCACCACCTTGAAGACTATTCGAGAGCAGCACTACTCTGATGGCTAGAAACCTTTTTCTAATTTTAAGCCTAAATTTCTTCATGGATAGTTTATACCCATATGCCATCACTGTCCTTTGGCTGAAATAGTTTTTCATATATTTATAAGGAGCAGATATCACTGCTCTCAGCCTTCAGTTTGCCAGGCTATATAATCCTAGAACTTTTAATAAAATAGGTCATTCATACCTCTGGTCATCCTAATAGCCCTTCTCTACAACTGTTCTAGTTTGAATTGATATTTCTTGAACATGAATGATCAGAATTAAAGATGATGTCACAGCACTGCCTTGTACAAGGTTATTAATGTTTCTATCTCTTTAGGAAATGCCTCAGCTGACATTAATACACGCAGATCTCTTCCTTAGCACAGCTCTGGGGGTCAAGGTAAAATATAATTACAGCATGAAATGATTATACTTGATCTCCTCTGTCAAGGTCTCTCACATCAGCTTTTCATCTGAAAGTAGTCACCAACATAAACTGGGATCACCAGAAGGATGAGGTAGCTCTGTTTTAACAACAGTGTATTCTATGATAAAAAACCATCAGTCTCTTTAAATGAATTAAAACAAAACTTTTCCATGTATAATTAATGTCGCTCACCTTCAGAGCCTTTTTACATGAAGCATAGAATTAGCATTATATCATTCTGCATATTAGTTAATAATTACAGATTACAGGAATGATCAGATAACCTATATAAAAAGTTTCCAGAACCTGTGTATATGTGAATATTTTATCTTTTTTATGATTGTTCCATAATGAAATCCTACACTGTCCTACTGAGGCTCTTTCCCCAGCAAGTGAGAAAATTTAATGTTCATTCCACAGTAGCATGATCCTACTTGTTGCCTGAAATGAAATGTCTTCACTTGTTTAATTATAAACCTACCGGTCTAATCGCAAACCTAAAATGAATCACTTGGTTAAACTTTCCTTGGATATACAACTTCAATACTACTAACAGACTCTTCTTTGTCCATCTTTTTTTTACTTTGGTTTATTTTGTTGTCTTATTTTCCCAAACTATCTAATGCAGCATTGTACAGGGCTGGACCTAGTTTTCCAGTCTCCCCATACAGAATGTACTATTCTACTACAGAAAATGTCTTCTGACCTCAATACTCCACTTTCTCACTCAAAAAAATAAGGTCTGAAACAAGCAAATGCTATGCTTTTAGTCAATAATTTAATAGGAATGCAATTATAAATCTGTGCAGTTATTTCATTAATACTTTATTATATTCGATCTAAATTAATTACTATAGCTTGTTTTACATTAATTAGGTATCTTTCCAAGCACAGATTCAAAAAGTCTCCAATGACCATTTCCAGAAGTATGTATGGGATGAGTAAAGCTTATTAGAAAAAATATATATGCTGCCGTAAATCACAATTCTTTATACAAAAATAAGGTGACAGCTATAGAGTTTCACTAACTGTTCATTACAGTGGTGAAAAATATTACTTTGCTAATGACCAGACTGAACATGTTGTAATATAATATACACCCTATAAAAGAAAGGACAGTACTGAATAGGAATGTCAGTATGTGGCTTTTATATAAATGTTGTAGTTCAAATTTAACACAATAGTTTTTAATAAGTATAGAATAAAATCACCAAAATTAAAAGACACTGTGAAATACTTAGGCTCCCGCAAACTATGGGTAGAGGATGCAAAATGCTTCATTTTTCACTTCTCTGAATTGTGGCTTAAAGTTAAGGAAGACCTAAAACGTAAGCATGGAACAAATTCATGGCTCTACTGCTTCTCTTCACTGCACTCAGACTCTATGGATCCTTTGCTCTTCCAGTATCTGAGCCAAATTCTAAGCGAAAGTAAGTTTCTGTGAATGTAATACTGAAGTGATGCTGATAACCAGGGGTCAGAATGAATGTTTTTCATTGGGTTTCCATGCCAGACCATAGTTACCTACATTTTCATTTTAGTGATAGTATCGGATTACTGCTTCTGAATTTCACTGGTTTACAGGATGTCTTCTAAAGATCATTAAATAAAGGAATCTGCTCTGCTCTACTAAATAAAGCTGCCAGCTGTTTAACTGCCATGTTGCTGTTGAGCCTATGTCTGTGATTACTGTCACAGAGCCTATGTCTCTGAAGAATGAACAGAAGCTCCAAGCAAGCTGTAGAACACTAATCATGGGTCTGATCTAAGCACATTTAAAGTAATTAGGAATCTCTTATGCCAGAACAATTCTGTTTAGCTGCAGAAAGCCACACATGGTCTTGGACTTTGAGAGATGCTTTCTCTTTTTTAAAATATTCTACGTTGTTCTTACTATCCATTCATAACACGGAAAGTCTCTCTCTCTAACTTGCTCTCTCTCTTAGCTCAGAGGCCATGTTTGGGGAATTTTAAGGCTAAATGCAAGGTGATTCCTTTGGGTCAATTTATTCACCCATAACTTTAGGTGAAGAATATACAGGCTACAATGGGAGGGGAAGATCCACAGATGGCATAAAGCAACAGAGCTGTGTGTAAGTCAGTAAAGCTTCACTGATTTATATCAATTTAATCTCTTTTTTATTTGGATTTTAATTGAGTAAAACATGCAAAAGAGGTGTCAGTCTCCATAATTACAATATGGATAGACAGAATCCATCAAAAGTCCTCCTGAATCCCTCTAATTACATTCAATCTGTTATTAGACATGGCAAAAGTTGGTAAAAATATACAAAAGGGGTTGAGATCTCATTCACACACAATACTCTCTCATCCCGTTTTTTGTAATCAGATTGTGTACCAAATAATCATATGATCCCTAATGTCACCAAGAGCAACCTCTTGCAAATACTATCTGTGTGCCACATGCTTGGTGAAAGTATATGGGAGCTCATTCTCAGTAGTCAGTCCTCATTTCCGAAACACCCTCCTTCTTGTGATCTGTCGAAGCCTGTAAATCTTCCAGAAGTGCTGTAAGACCTTTTCATTTTGCACAGGCCTTCAATACGCCAGGTTTAGTTTTAAGGATATTATCTGGAGAGACTGTTATATTATATATTATTTTAATATTTTAGCATAATTTATCTGTTTGGTTCTTTATTATAAACTGCCCTGAGCCTCCTCTGGGAATGGCAACATATATATCTAACAAACAAATTCTCACAGACATATGTATATGTATTTTCTGGTTCATGGGAAATGCAACAGTCCTACTTTCCTGTGAAAAAGAATCAAGTGTGAACAGAGCAAACAGGCACAGTCTGTAAGGGCGTGCTGGCGTTCGCAAAAGGCAGGTGCAAGGTAGCTGCCTGGAGCAGCACCTCCAGTGAGCAAGAGCAGCAGGCGCAGCTCTGTTGACATGGTGCAGACGTGGAGCGCAGCTGCCAGGGGCCCCGGCTGCGTGTGGCTACCTGCCATGGGCTCTTCTGAGGCCTCCACCCAGACGGAGCACATGGCGGGGTCGGTGGCCCCTTGCCCCCCTGTCTGTGGGGGGGGGCTCGGTGGGATCCTGGGGGGGTGTGAGGCCTTCTGGTCCCCTTGCCTGCCCCTCCTGTGCATGACTTGGAGCCCTGGAGGAGCAGGTGAGGGAGCTCCAGGCTAAGGTGGATCAGGGATGCAAAGGATGAAATTGATGCCTATATCTGTTCTCTGCAGGCCCGGTCGCCCACTGTACAGCCTCCATAGGAGACGCATCCAACACAGGAGTGGCAGAAGGTGTCCAAATCCAGAGCTGCTAGGCCTAGAGTGGTGAAAGCTCCCCAGGTTCACCTGGGGAACAGGTTCAATGCCCTGGCAGCTGTGATGGAGAAAGATGGTGAAACTGCCTCCGGCGGGGACGATGCCATTCCCCACATGGTAAAGAATGGGCAGAGAGCGAACACCAGCAGGAAGAAACGCCAGGTCCTTGTCATCGGAGACTCCATCCTACGAGGACTGGAAAGTCCCATCTGTCCGCCTGACCCTATGGCGCAACAGGTCTGCTTCATGCCTGGGGCTTGGGTTAGAGAGATCATGGAGAGGATCCCGGCCTACATCTGACCTGCAGACCAGTACCCCATGGTTGTCATCCATGTGGGGACATATGATGCGGCCAGGGGCAACCCTGACCGCATTATAAAGGATTTCAAGGCTCTGGGCGACAAGCTTAAGGAGACAGGGGTTCAGGTGGTATTCTTCTCTCTTCTTCTGGTGAGTAGGTGGGGACGGCAACATGAGGCCTGCATTGGTGAGGTCAACCGGTGTGTCATAGGACGGGGACCCAGGAGCGGCCGTGATCTCTCCTGGCGCCCCCTACCGTACCAAGTGAGTGTCCACGCACCCTTGTTATCTCGCCTGCCACGTCTTGCTGGAAAATACTATAAAAGGGAGGCTGCCTTTTACCCTTTTGCATGGTACCCTTTTGTGTACTCCCACTGGTACCCCGTCTCCTGAATGATTCAGTGCACTCCCACCACAGGACTACGCATGGCTCCTACCACCCCTAATACCATGCCCCAAGCCTCTCAGTTGTCCCGGACATTGTTGTGTCTATTATCTCTTCTTGGCGGCCCTCTCCGGGACCTCTCCCCGTATGCTCGCCCTCTCGGGGCCTCTCCCCATACGCTCGCCCTCCCTCGGGCCTTCTTAGTCCTGTGCGCCCTCCCTTGGGCTTCTACCCATACGCTCACCCTTCTCTGGGCTTCTTATTCCAGTACGCCCTCCCTGGAGCTTATCCCGATCCGAACGCCAAATCGCCCTCCCTGGGGCTCTACTCGCGCCTGTGCCCACACTGGGGCCTTGCTCACATGATTCCTGCCCACACTGGGGCCTATGTGCCTCACGCTCCCCGTGCTCGGGGCTCAGGTGGCTGTAGCTGTGCCTGGCCCCCAGACCCGCCTTCCCAAGTCACTCACCTGCACTGGGCTCCTCGCCCACACAACACTGCCCGACTGGGGCCGAGGTCTATACAAACCCCAAAATGCAGAACCCTCTCTGGTGCCAGGAACCCCCACGCTATTGGGGAGCTCCCATGAGGCCTCCTCCAACCCCTACAGCCTCATCCAGTCCTCCGATGTAACAATAAACAAAGCCCATAAGCCAATCGGCTGCCACACAAACTCAGGCCTCCTGGCCAAACTCTAACCCTAAGCCCTCAGGCTCATTAAAATTACCATCCCAGCCAGGGGTTCCTCTGCCTGGTATTCTCCACGTAAGCTACTCAGGTCATCAGGCTTCTCGTGCTCTGCTTACTTCCGCAGAACTCCATCTTCTACAAGTGCCAGAGGGGAACTGCCTGCTTGGCCTCAGCCTAGGCTATTTATATAGGCCAGGCCCTTCCCCCTCCTGGTCAGCTGACCTCAGTGGTTGCCCCGGCAACCCACATCTGTCCTTTAGGAGCAGGCACTTCAGTGCCTGCGACACGGTGCTTATGCAGTTGGTGCCACCAGGCAGGCCTTGGGTTCTTTGATAAAGACCCATGTTTTCAGGTGGGGGGCGTGCTGGGGTGGGATGGGCTTCACCTCTCTCCTAAAGGCAAGCGTGTCTTCTCTTCCAGGTTGGCTGATCTCATACAGCAAGCTTTAAACTAGCATCGCCGGGGGAGGGGGACACAGGAAGACGAGAAGACACCACCCGAGCAAGACAGGTAACAAATGCTAGGAGTCCCCAGGTAAGAAACAGGGGTCCAGTCTCCCAAATCGGGGGGTGGCACACGCAGCTAGGCAAGGCCTTAAATGCCTATATACCAATGCTCGTAGTATGGGGAATAAGCAGGAGGAACTTCCCCTCAGAATAGCCAGTTCAGACCCAGACATAATAGGGTTAAGAGAAACTTCATAGTTTCATAGTTTCTAGGGTTGGAAGGAACCTGAGTAGATCACCTAGTCCGAACCCCTGCCATGGCAGGAAAGAGTACTGGGGTCAAACGACCCCAGCAAGGTGTTCATCTAGCCTCCTCTTAAAAACCCCCAGGGTGGGAGCCTGCACCACTTCTCTTGGAAGTTGGTTCCAGAACCTACCTGCCCTGACCGTGAAGTAGCGCCTCCTGATATCCAGCCTAAATCTACCCTCCGCCAGCGTGTGACCTTTATTCCTGGTCACTCCTGGCAGTGCTCGGGGGAACAGGGATTCCCCCAGTGCCTGCTGATCCCCTCTGACTAGTTTATAACAGGCCACTAGATCCCCCCTCAGCCTTCTCTTATGGAGGCTGAACAGGTTCAGGTCCCGTAGCCTCTCCTGATAGGGCCTGCCCTGCTGTCCCCTGATCATGCGACTGGCCCTCCTCTGGACCCTCTCCATGCTGTCCACACCCTCTTGAAGTGTGGCGCCCAGAACTGGATGCAGTACTCCAACTGCAGCCTGACCAGTGCTGCAGAGGGGGAGAATCACCTCCTTGGACCTGCTTGAGATGCATCTGTGGATGCATGACAAGGTATGGTTGGCCTTCCTGACTGCCTCCCCACACTGCCAGCCCATGTTCATCTTGGAGTCAATGATGACTCCAAGATCCTTTTCTGCTTCTGTGCTGACAGGAGGGGTGTTCCCCAACCTGTAGGTATGGTGCCGGTTTTTCCTCCCCAGGTGCATCACCTTGCACTTGTCTGTGTTGAATCCCATCCTATTCTCGTCTGCCCACCCTTGTAACCTGTCTAGGTCCGATTCTAATCTGTTGCTTCCTTCTAGCGTGCCCACATCCCCCCACATCTTAGTGTCATGAGCAAATTTGAACAGGGTGCTTTTTACCCCCTCGTCCAAGTCACTGATGAAGATGTTGAACAGTGCGGGCCCGAGGACAGAGCCCTGCGGAACCCCACTGCCCACGTCCTTCCAGGTTGAGAAGGACCCATCCACTACCACCCTCTGGGTGCGGCCCTCCAGCCAGTTGGTGACCCATTTGACTGTGTGGGTGTTGACACCGCAGTCCCCCCAGTTCCTTGATGAGAACGGGGTAAGAGACAGTGTCGAAAGCCTTCCAGAAGTCCACAAAGACTATGTCCACTGCTACCCCTGCATCTAATGATTTGGTGATCTGATCGTAAAAGGCCACCAGGTTGGTCTGACAGGACCTGCCACTGATGAACCCGTGTTGTTTGCCCCTAAGCATGCAGTCCCCCGCTGGCCCCTCGTGGATGTGTGCCAGAATAATTTTCTCAAACAGCTTGCCTAGGATCGAGGTAAGACTAAGTGGCCTATAATTTCCTGGGTCCTCCTTCTTCCCCTTTTTGAAGATGGGAACCACGCTGGCCCTCTTCCAGTCCTCCGGCACCACACCAGAGCACCACGAGTGCTCGTAAAGCCGTGCCGGGGTCCTGCAATGACCTCGGCCAATTCCTTTAGAACTCTAGGGTGGAGATCGTCCGGACCGGCTGACTTGAATACGTCCAGTCCCTCCAGAAGTTTCCTAACGAGTTCCTCACTAACCCTTGGCCCAGCTGTGCCTCTCCTGGGGCCCGAGGGGGGCCCAGCAGGGAGGTGACTGTTCTGGTCCCTACTTAGGAAGACAGAGGCAAAGAAACCGTTAAACATGTTAGCTTTGTCTTCTGGTGTGATGACCAAATTTCCCAACATGTCCTGCAGGGGCCCCACATTACCCGGAACCTTCTTTTTACCCCCTATGTATTTAAAGAAGGACTTCTTATTGTCCTTAATCTGGGAAGCTAGTCCTAATTCCATCTCTGCCTTGGCCTTCCTGACTGCCCCCCTACATCACTGAGTGACTGCAGTATAGTCGTCCCTGGTGATGTCCCCTTCTTTCCATTGGGTGTATGCCACCCTTTTAGCAAGGAGACATTCCCGGATGCTTTTGGTGAGCCATGGAGGCTTGTGTGCCCTCCTGCTCCCTTTGATCCTCATTGGGATTACCTTTCTTTGGGCTTGGAGGATCGTCTCCTTAAGGAGCGACCACTCTCCTTGGACACCTGGCTCCCCTCCCCTCTGGGACCTCAGCGCTTCCCCAACTATCCTCCTTAGCTCATTGAAGTTTGCCCTCCTGAAATCTAGGGCTGCTACCTTACTGCAGGCCTTTGCTACCTTGCGCTGGATGGTGAATTCCAGCAGGCGATGATCGCTGTCGCCCAGGTGGTCGAGCACCCGCAGCCCCCTCACCAGGTCATCACCTGTGGCCAGCACTAGGTCCAACAAGGCGTCTCCCCTGGTGGGGCTGTGCACCTCCTGGGTTAGATGGAGGTCCTACATTCTGTCCAAGAACCTACGTGAGCGGTCAGACCTGGCTGACTGTTTTTCCCAGCAGATGTCCGGGAAGTTCAGGTCCCCTATGACTACCACATCCTTAGCCTTCACTACCTCTGTGAGCTGACCCAAAAATTCCTGGTCAAGCTCTTCTCCCTGGTTGGGAGGTCTGTAGTAGACCCCTACCATGGGATTCATCCCACGACTGGGCAGTTAGCATTAGGGGCTATAGGCTTTACAGGTGGGATAGAGAAGGAAGGAAAGACAGCGGTGTGGTGCTCTATGTCAAGGAGCAATACATATCCTCTACCAGCAAAATGGGGTCACAGGAGGGGCAAGCTGAAGTGCTCTGGGTCAAGATACAAGGGGGCCGTGGGTAGAGAGATTTAATGGTGGGGGTCTACTACAGATCCCCCAACCAAGGGGAGGAGCTGGACCAGGAATATTCAGGCCAGCTTGCAGAGGCACTTAAGGCAAGGGAAGTAGTTGTCTTGGGTGACTTCAATTACCCGGACGTCTGCTGGGAGGAACAGTCATCCAGGTCGGACCGTTCCAGGAGGTTCCTGGCTGAGATACAGGACCTCCACTTAATTCAGGAGGTGCACAGTCCCACCAGAGAAAATGCCCTGTTGGACCTGGTCCTGGCCACAGCCGATGACCTGGTAAGGGGCCTCCAGGTCCTTGACCACCTAGGTGATAGCGATCATCACTTGCTGGTGTTAACCATCCAGCGCAGGGTATCAAGGCCCAGCAGCAAGGCAGTAGCCCTAGAGACTTCAAGAGGGCCAACTTCAACAAGTTGAGATTAATGGGAGAGGCAATGGGATTCTCAAGGGCAGGGGAACTCAGTGCCCAAGATGAGTGGTCATTCCTTAAGAAGACAATACTCAGGGCCCAAGGGGTGACCATCCCAACAAAAAACAAGCGGGGCAAGAGTGCCCGAAAGCTCCCCTGGCTCACCAAGAGCGTCCGGGAATGCCTGATTGCCAAAAAGGCAGCTTACACACATTGGAAGGGGGGTGCTATCTCCAAAGAGGAGTATACCTCCTCTGCTCAGGCCTGTAGGGGGGCTGTCAGGAAAGCTAAGGCAGACATAGAGCTAGGACTTGCGTCCAAAATCAAAGATAACAAAAAGTCCTTTTTTCAAATATATAGGGAGGATGAAGAAAGCACCGGGAAATGTGGGGCCCCTGCAAGATCCTCTGGGCAATCTGGTGGTTGGGCCAGAGGAGAAAGCAGACCTTTTTAACTAATTCTTCACTTCTGTTTTCTTGGCCAGGGACCGGGACTTCCCCACCGTGATGCAAGATGGACTCGAGGGGAACGCCTCCAGACCTCAGGTTGGGGAGGACCGCGTTAGAGAGCTTCTGGAGGGGCTGGACGTGTTCAAATCAGCAGGTCCAGATGCTCTCTACCCCAGAGTGTTGAGGGAGCTAGCTGGGGTTATTGCAGGGCCCTTGGCATGGCTTTATGAGCGCTCATGGTGCTCGGGCCAGGTGCCAGATGATTGGAAGGTAGCCAACATGGTCCCCATCTTTAAAAAAGGGAGAAGGGAGGACCCGGGCAACTATAGGCCCATCAGTCTTACCTCAATCCTAGGGAAACTCTTTGAGAAGATCATCATGGAGCACATCTGCAATGGGCCGGCCTCAGAGATGATGCTCAAGGGCAACCAGCACGATTTCATTAGGGGAGGTCATGTCACACCAACCTGATTGCCTTTTATGATCAGGTCACAAAAGGCTTGGATGCAGGTGTTGCCATGGATGTAGTCTTTCTGGACTTCAGCAAGGCCTTTGACACCATCTCCCACCCCATCCTCATTAAGAAATTGGGTGACTGTGGCATTGATGCCTACACAGTCAGATGGATTGCAGATTGGCTGAAGGGTCGCACCATATTCAACCTGGGGAGAAGTGGGCAGCGGAGTCCCCCAGGGCTCAGTTCTTGGTCCTGCGCTGTTCAATCTCTTTATCAGCAATTTGGACGATGGGGTGAAAAGGTCCCTTCCGACCCTACTTCTATGATTCTATGAAGTATAGGGCCTGATTTATGTTAATTTTCTCCGGTGTAAGTAAACAGGAACTCAGGTGAAGCCAGTGGATTAACACCAGTGTGAAGGATATCCAAATTCTAGAAATAGTAGCTTATATCACTATCTGTTTAGGGATATGGGATTTCTGTTAAAACTACATTCTAGAGGTTTTTTCGTTCTCATGGACCATTAAACCCTCAAGAGATGATCAAACTATGAAAAGATGTTGGATCTTATCGTAGCTATTCAATGTTGTGGTACAATTAAAAAGGTTTGGAGGTATTTTTATACCTATTCACACTGTACTCAAAAGAATACCTGGTCCTGTATATTTTTCCTGTGTCAATTACCCATGGTTATATTTGTGAGAGAGAGAGAGAGAGAAAATCTGTTTATCAATTCAATGAGTGATGGAGCAGGACTAATGATGACTATAGAAGTCTACACGACATTGCCAGTAAAGCTCATAATAAACTTTTGAGGGGGCAAAGATGAATGAGGGGTTGTGTTTTTATTACCACAGAAGTGAAATTAAGTATATTTCTTGTTTGAATACCAAAAATTATTGAAGATGAAGGATTGCACCAGGCTCAAGAAATAATGCTTGCTGACTTATGCTAACTTATCGCACATTTAAGGGCTCCCTAAAAATTCACAATTTAAAAAATGTTAAGTTAACCAGTGGTGATTCTTTTTTCTTTAAAATACACTTCAGGTAATACTTTGCCAATGGATAGCTTTCAAGTTAATTATATTATGAATTTAATCCACTTTATAATGTTTTGAATATGGGAAGTTCGGGCTTGGGCCAAGTCCTAGTGCAATTTGCATCAGCATTACTGAATTCAGTTACACCCATGCTACTCCTATTAATTTGCTCAAGTCACACAGGTTTAAAGAAGCAAAATTCAGGATACTGACTTCAGTGAAATACATCTGGATTCACCCTATTTTTACAGTGAGAACACAGATTTTTTTTTCCTCATCATAAGCACAAAAATTCACTCGGCCTTATGTGCAAGATAGGGAGCATTTTAATTCTGGAAATTACCTCCTGGGTTTACTAATTTTGCTTACTAAACTTGTTTTGCAGATACTTCTATCTATTCATTTCCAGGCTCAGCTCCAGGGCAGCTATAGTTTTAGATGAACTCTATGAATGTATGCACATACAGGGACAGTGTGCTGCGCATGACCAAGTCATGCCTACAGTATGATTCAATAAAGAGGGTTTTTTGGTTTGGTGGGGGGAGGGGAGATTTCAAACAGCTTGAGGCAGACAATTATCCCTTCTGGAGTAAATGTGAACGATCTTATTAATATGACGCTATTCGCACTTTTAGAACAAAAATAATTGTGCATAGCAAAACCACAGACATTTTGCATTTTCCTGAATGCTGAGACTAAAATAATAACGTCCCATCCCCAATTTTGAGCCCTCTAAAATCAATACTTTTGTCATTAACTTTAAGGTGGCAAAATCAGACCCTACACTGAAACACTTTTATATTACTGGTTTATGGGGAGAGACCCATAAAAAGATAACATAGAACATGAAATGTGTCCTCTGAAGAAGATGGATCAGATTGACATCTGTTGCAGTTATGGAAATAACAGAGTTGCAGCCAATTACATAGCGTCTGCATTCACTCATAGACTATTCACTTAATGAAGATGTAAATGTACTGCTTCTCCAGAGTACTGTTCAACCTAGTGTTCAACTGACATAAGAATATTGATGAAGAAAGCGTAAATCATCTGAAGTTGACAAATGGTTGGGTCTGATAGCTTAATGCACACAAACATTATGGTATAATGGATGTCTATGCAGATAGTTAGATACATATGTTAGATCATTTGATGTATACATTTCAGATACTTCAGTCTTTCCCAACTAATTTCCATAATATTTCCATGTCCTTTTAGTCTGAATTTATAGACAGTACACACACGCCCACACACATCTCTGTCCTGTACTACTAGCTAAAACTAAGTCATACACACAATAAATGAAAAGGCTACAGGAAAAGGAAATCAGGAGGTAATTCCTTTGGGAAGTTTAGAACTATGGAAAGTAGAGGTACCTGGCATGTCTATACTGAGAAATGTAACCAGCATTCTTCACCAAGCTTTTCTTCACATTTAACTTACAAAATAAATATAGATTTCAGCCAGGTGATAGTTAGTGAGGGGACTCATGAAATGGCTCAATACTGGAATTAGAAGAAGGTGCTCACCAATCAAATTAATGCAATTATTAATCTTGGTTCAGACAAGAGGCAAGGAACAGGATATATTTTCCTGCAGATAAAGGATACAATATAGCATTTTCATCTTCAGGTCACAGAAGTATTAAAAAAGGAAGTTATAATTTTGCCTTTTAAACAGAAAGGCAAACTGAGGCACAAGGCAGTTGCTGCATAGTCCAAGATCACAAAGAAAGCCCACTGCATAGCCAAGAACTGACTCCTAGTCTTGTGTAGTGAATAGAACAGCAGATGTGGCCAACCTGCAGCATGTGTGCCCCAAGTGCCATTGGTAGCCTCTGTGGGTGACATGCAGCAGATCAGGAATAGAACCGGTAGGACAGCAGCAAATAGATCTGGGAGCAGAAAGAAGAGCAGTGGAAAGCAGACTTGGCTGCGATGGTTGAGCGGGGGCTGATCTAGATGACCTTGTCAGGTCCTTTCCAGCCCTACTTCAAGTTTTCCTAGACAGCAGAACAGCAGATCAGGCAGGGAGCACAGGGCAGGGAAAAGAAAGTAGACCAGCAGACCAGGGTAAGAATCAGAAAGAGGATTAGAGTGGAACTCGGGGAGGGTCCATGGCTAATTTGTGGCACACTTGCCAAAAAGTTTGATCCCCCTGCACTAGATAAAGTCTTCAGCCTTCCTTAAAAGATCTTTCTCCACGTACAATTCTGGATAAAACAGACTGGTAAATACATAGATTCCGTTTTTCAAGAAGGCATGCTTAATAAATGAAGCACTGGAGGGAATTTTAAAAAATCAGAAATTAACTATAACACCTAACTAAGCTATCAGAATGGAGATGACTTGCCAGTGAGCTGAACACCGTTTGTGACAATAAATGATTAACACGATAATGAAAAAGTTATTATAAGGAGACAAGGAACCATAATATGCTAATATATTTCAACTAATTTCTATTTGGTTAGTTTTCAAATGCATCCTCAGAGCAGGAAGAGCAACAATGATAGCAAAAAGTAACAGAACAGAATAACCTAGCTACACTTTTATAAGCTCTAACACTATTGTGGAAACACACTTCTGTTGAATTTATTTTGCAATTCAATTTGCATATTTCAATCTACCAAAAAGGAAGTATGTGCAAGGCAGTATTTTTGTGTTCTAGTGTTTCATTTGCCATAGTCACCCATAGTTTCTATGTATGTTTAGCAATACTGTAAAAGTATTTTACGCAGAGAATATTAGCGTAGCTTCAGCCAGCTTCTTGTTACAGGTGAAGACATTCTAAAGAAATCATTTGTGCAACTCACCATTACACTATAAACAGGCAAATGTGTGTATGAATCAAATGCTTTGTTTTGGAAACTATTAATCAAAATTCTGATCAGAGGAGGAATAAAGTCATTTTTAATCACTAGATTATTCCTGTTATTCTGGATAGATTGTTATATTTTTTTGAATATTCTTACAGCCCAAGTTTTTTAAAAATGACTAATGCTTTTGGTTGCCCCATATTTGCATATACAATTTTAAGATATCCAGAAGAAAGATTGTTTTGCTTCTGTCAGGGAACATAGTTTTTAGACAGCTAGAGAAATTGCCTCAATACTTCAAGTAAGTACAGCATATCTGAATGTTATTTCTTTGTAAGATCTGACCTTACTATCCATTATATTCACTCAGGATAAAAAGATTCTGATAAGCTTCAGTTATTGCAGAGCACATTTAGTTTTCTCTCCTTGGAACAGACTTTGGGTTTCCTTTCTCAAACTTCTGCTGAACTTTTACTGAGAGAAAAACAAGTGCCTTTTTTGCTGGCTTGGAGGTTAAATCAAAACCTTTCTTAAGTGAGAAGTTGTTATTTTCATTAGAAACAAGATGCAAACAGTTTTTAATTCCTTCCAGCTAAGAAATATGCCTGTAACACACTATGTGTTCTTAGAGTTGCTATCTGTTTGTCACTTATAATTAACCTATTAACTATTCCTGCTCATATCCCACTATAACTAGATAGCAACTTATAACAAAATTTAAAACCAAAATCTCTGAAACCAAGTTTTTCATCAACAGATAAATAATGTAAAGCGCTGAACTGGTGAAACACTCAGTCGTATAAGTCTTTTAAGAGATTCCAGGGGTCTCTGGTTAAAAGGCTGTCACCAAAAAATTAAGTTGTTTCTCCTGCCTCTGATATAGACACTCAAACTGCCAAATCTCCTCTCAGAAATGGCTTATTTTTAGGCTCAAAAAAAGGACTATTAAATGGCAAATGTTGGAATAGATGAGATTGCCAGATATTGATATATTACCAGAAACTTTCCCAGGGGAAGGGCCTTTCTTCACACTATGCAACGCAGCAGTCATGCAGTGGTGCATCAATATATTCTGTACATTCTCCAGGACAGAAAGTAAAAACTAACAGCAAAGTGGAACGTCAGTCACTGAAAATTGGTTTGCTCTTGGCCATTGCCCCTATTTTGGCTCAGTTCATGAGGCAGTGCTTTTATGTAAATGATCATGCAGTTTCTCACCACCTCCTATTGTAGTCTCATGAATCTGTTACATAGGACTTAGCCTATTTTGAGGATTCTTAAGATACTGGCATCCTGTCACAAGTACCACCCCTCCAGCCACTTGCCCCTCCAGCTCCAGCTCTGACATAGACAGGCCCACACCCAGGGCTAGGGCCACCTAGCTAGGGTTGCTGAAGGCCCCAGAGCCACCACGGAAGATAAGTGGCTGGGGAGCAGGAGGTGGTGGGGTGGGCATCAGTAGGGGCAAGCAACCAGGAGAACAGGCTACAGGTGGGGCAAGAATTGGCACAGGAGCAGCAAGGGACAGGAGGGCAGGCTGGCACAGGCACAGGGGGGGCACCAGCTCAGAGTTCTGGCCCCTCTTCCCCCCACCACTGCTTTCCCAGCAACAGCAGTGGGTAAGTGGGGGGGGGGTGCAAATTTAAGATGACCTTCCACTAATGATATTCTATATACGGAAAGTTATAACATATTTAAAATTGTCCATGTATAGGATCTAATTATTGGGGAGTTGCATTAAATTTAAAGTTGCCTTTGATATGGGTAAATACAGTAATATTAGTATAGTAAATAATATTAGTATATATGTGAATAGTAACATTAATATAGTGATTAATATTAGTATACATGTGGATATTAATATTAGAATTACTTCAGACTCATTCTCTTTTGCTGATAGTTGCTGGCTTGGAGGTTAAATCAAAACCTTTTTGCTTTTTAAGGGCAAAATGTAAAGCTTAAGCAGCAGATACTCCAGCAGCATGCCGTGCTATCGCATGGCACAACACCTCTTGGGACAAACTGAGAGCAGTCTCCTAAAGAGCCACCTTGTTTCCTAATAACCAGGGATCCTGGTTTTCCCTGATAACCTGCCCCACAATTATCTGCTAACAAAATTTGCAAAATCTCTGATAAACCCCCCCCAAATCCACAATTAAAATGAAACACCACTATATATATAGCTATCAGTTGAACACAATGTTTTATTGATAACTTTACAATTTTAAAGCAATTTGGAAGCCTAGCAGTGCCTCCTCAATCACTATAGTAAAATAAATTGTAAGAACCTAAACATTTTGGTATTTGATCTGGACTTCATCACAGAAAATAAGAGCCTCCCCTGCCCCCTTTGTTTACCAGGACACAGGTACAGGCCCCTCACTCCCAAGCCACAGCCCCCAGCCCTGCTGGTGCCCCTCATTCCCCCCCTCCAAGCCCACTAGGCTCTGCTGGTGCCCCTTGCCTCCCACCCACAGCCCCCTGCCCTCCCCATTGTGGGCCCCCAGCAGTGAAGGATATGGAACCAGGGGCTTGGGTCCTCAGCACCCTACCCCTTCACAGCAGCACCTGAGCCCTGACTGCCGCCCACAGGAGGTGGCAGCGGCTGCAGCCCAAGCAGGGAACCCAGCTCCCGCACCCCTGCATGCAGCACTGCCAAAGCAGAGCCCGTGGTGGGTGGGAGGCTGCCTGCTGCAGGCTCGAGCAGGGCACCAGTTCCCCACCACTCTCAGGGGGGCAGGAGGGGCATGTGCCTCCCAGATCTGTGTGTGGGGAAGGGGTGTGTGTGGACTGCCCACTGCGTGCTCAGGCTCCCTGCCCTGTTGCCTTCTCTGGGGCCTCTGCACCCCAGAAGGAGGGACATGATGCATCAGGGCAAAGCACAGCCGGATGAAGAAGCTTGTTATAGCTTCTGCGAGCTCTGTGCTGCCCTGGTAAGACACCACCTGCCCACCTCACAGCAGCGGGGGTGGCGGCACAGGGTTGTGACCCTCGCTGATCCATGGTAGGCAGGACGTACATCACTAGGGTAGCTTGGAGCTCACAGCAGTGCCAACAAACTTCCCTGCCCAGGCCCCCTCTCCCCTGCCATGCTGGGTCCCACCTGCCAAGGCACAGAGACCCTAGGGGAGAGGAGCACAGTGGGAAGCCTAAGCCCATAGCCTGCCCCTGCTCCATGCACAGATCTGGGGGGCACATGCCCCCCCCAGGACTTTGGACAGTGGCAGGGAGCCAGCTTCCCCCTGCCCCAGGGAAGCCACCTGAGGCTCTGTCCTGCTCCCTGCCAGGGCCCTGCAACCACGCATTCCAGGCCCAGGCCCCTGGCACCAAGCTCCACACACTGCATGGCTGGGCAGCAGCCCCAGCCCCAGCCCTGCCCACGTCCCTCCCTATGGGGGTCTCAATTCCCTTCCCCCCATTGCCAGACTTACCTGCTGTGGCAGGCTGTCTAGTGGCCGTGTGCATATACATGCACATGGTGCCCCCTGCCTGATAGCCCTCCTCCTCCTTCCTCCGACCCTTTGCAGGCTGGAACTCTGCCAGCCTACAGAGAGTTCTTTGCAAAAGAGCAAAATCTGTGTGCTTCTCCGTTAAAATGAAAAACCCTTGTTTTTCTCAGGTAAAGTGGAAAATTTGTGTTTTTGTCTGTTTTTCCATGGGAAATGGAAAACCCTGATCTCTGCTAATAACAACAGCAACCCACCTCTTCCCTAGCAGCATCTTGGCCCTACAATCCTCACCACCAATCCTCAGAAATATCTAGAATTGTTACTTCTGCATAGCAAGAGTCCTTGAGCTGCTCTGAAGAGCTGTGTTTTGATGCCAGACACAGGTAGAATACCAGGAGCAGCTCCTTCCACAACTAAGAGCCAGAGGGAACAGCTGAATGAGTCAAGAGGTAGTAAAGAAATTGTGTTATTAAAAGATATGCATGGGCACGCAAACATGTACATGCATGCCTGGACTTTGTTATAGGCAATATTAAGGTTTTAAAGTGCACCTCAGGAGAAGCAACACTTTAATTCTAGACTGCCCTTTCTCATGTAGCTGAACAAGACTGGATCATAAATATCTTTAAAGCTATTTTGTGATGTTCTAGAGGAAGGGAAATATCACTCCTAAACACACACATATACATATCATTGCCAACAAAAGTGCCAACAGAAAGCCATGTTTATGGATGCATCTACATGTGCGGCGGAACGCAAAGTTGTTACTGAGCAGTCATTTAGTGCATGCTTCAACAAGTACTAAATGACTGCACAGTAACCAATGTTACTGCACAGTCCCATTGCCGCATGGTTATTTTTAGCTGCTACTGCACAGTAGCAACAAGCAACAAGGATGTGGTACAGACATTCAATAAAAAGCTCTAATCTAAAGTGCTTTAGTCTGATACCCTATCCATCCAGGGTTAATTTAGACTGGGATCCACCAAATTTTCTGTGCATTTAACACGTGGTAAGTATAACTTCTATATAGGTTGTTTTTAGATTCATGCCACTACTAGGGAAATGCCAGCCTCTAGTTTTTACTCATTTTTTACTACAAAATAAATAACAGAGCTATTCGGCTCATGCCAAGAACTCAGAAAGAGCACAAAATCATAATGTTTTTAACACTATGAAATCTCTGGGATTATCTTGTGAATCTGTTTTTACACCTAATGGTGCTAACGTTGTGTGGCACTGTGCAGCACCCTTAAAAGGATCTCATAGCACCCCAGGATGCCACATCATCCTGGCTGAGAATCACTTCTCTGTACCACCTTCCTAGTATCATCTGAGCACATATTAACAGCCACCTCCTTGCCATCAAAATGAATGTGCCTTGGTCTTCCCTGTTTTCACCAATGGGATATTATAGGGTGCTCCTAATGTCTGAGATAATGTGTACTGTGATTGCACAAAGGGATTCAACATGGTAAGCTGAGGGATTTCTTCAGCTGATGATTGCCACCAAGGACCAGACAATTCCCCAGGAGGCCCCTTCCAGTCCTGTGTTCCTATGTATTCTACAGGTAACTGTTATACGGCCAGAAGGAGTAGTTTCATTTTTCCATATATTATCTTAACTTCAGATGCTATGAGAATATAATTATTGTGACCTATTTAAACATCCAGCCAAACGCCTCATCACTATGACTTCTTACTGAAATGAATACCACAGAATGACTTTTCATGCCCTTTTCTGATTCACCTATCTGAGAGTTGGAACAAATTTCAGGCCAAAAGTAGAAATGATCATTCTCAGCACTCCTTATATTTCTATGATAAAAATAAAATAAAATAATAGTACAGAAAAAGAAACTGTTGGCACAGTTCTCTACATGATAAAATCCTTGCAATTATTTCCCTTGCAAATCATCTTTCACTAAGTTGTCATTTTCTTGTCTTCTTTTTTAATTTTACATTGGTGAAACATTTTATAAATCAGCTCTAAGAAAAGGGGACAAGATCCTTATCATAAGCTTTAAGGTCACCCAGGAAAATGGCTCAAAACACTTCTAATACTTCTCTTCCTGGGATACCGACCTTCCCTGACAATGAAAATGCAAACAATAAGAGTGAAGCTTATGAAACAGGAGTATGGGTTTTCTCTTTTACACGGTCTAAGGCCTGAAAGGAACTCTAAAACCTAGACACTTAAATGATGGTGACAAACCTCAGTGCCTTCAGCCAGAAGTCTTCTTGGATTTAGCTTTTTCATGGCAACAAAACAGCTAGAAACAAACCAAACCAAACCAAAAATACTGTCTTATCTTAGGAAAAGATAAAAGGAAATAAGTAATTTCCTTAATAAGAAGAAAGTAGAATTAATTACTGATTATGGAAATAATGCTAGAGCAATAGCAGGCAAAAGTCAGATTCTGCTTTAAATTAGCTGCTCTCATAAGCCACCTTCTTTACAGACCACCAAAATTAACACCCAACTTCTAACAAGTAGGCATATGTATATGTTTACATGAATGCTCCTCATAAGTTGCACTTACCATGACTTGCAAAATTTGTTCAGGCTTTAATTATGTAAGTTACAGAAAGCACTTTTGTTTCTGAAGGAATCAGAATAGCCCGGCTTGGACCCGAGTTCCACTCCTGGCTCTGGCCCTTGTTTGCTGGATAACTAGTACCCTAACTGAAGTGGGGGTGTCTCAAGCAGCAGCCCAGGTGCTGCTTTTGCTGGGTGGGCAGGCAAGAAAATTGCCAGCTGATTACACAGTTGCAATTTGCACAAAGGGCAGGCCATGCTGTTCTGTGAGGAGCTTCCCAGCTACACTTCTGCCTGGAGTAGGTCACTTCACCTCTGTGTGCCTCAGTTTCCTCATCTGTAAAACAGGATTAATGAAACTGACCCCCTTTGTAAAGTACTTTACAAACCACATATGAACTTGGTATTATTACCGCAATGAGTTCACACGCATCTGCCTATCCCTTTTACTGTAGGCCATGAATGACTCGTGCCTCCTGAGGCTGGGAGGGCATGGTGACTACCCACAGGTGGCAGCAGCAACAGTGGCAGTGGCAGGGGCATGGCGGCGGCAAGTGGGAACCACCTGCAGGCAGTCGCTATGACATCAGTGGTGAGGGTGGGCTGAGAGGAGACCGCCCGCAGGTGGCTGTGCTGATGCTGGCAGCAAGGGCAGGCTGAGTGGGGACCACCCGCAGATGTCAGCGGCAGCAGCAGCAGCAGCCAATCTCAGAGGGAGCATGTGCTCCCCGTGTCCCCCTATGCATCGTCTATGCTGTAGGCTACCAAAGTGTGAACACTCTTGTTATCCTCCTTGTATCCTTTATCATCCTATGGATTACTTCAGTAGCAAGTCACTGAATTCAGTTTGCAAAAGCTTATTATTATCCACAAACTTTTTTTACCATGGTGCTTAGCAGCATCAGTCAAGATAGCAGGCCCAGCATGTGCTTTACAAACACATGAATATGATCCCTTCCACAAAACCATTCTGTCTGTACTTCGACTTTAAAGTTTTATTCACGTCTTCACATACCTGCTCCAGGTGTCCAAAAACATGATCAGGCCTGCTAAAATCATCAGATGAGCTGAAGAATTGAGATTTTTTTTTTAAATGATAAATTGTGTGCGTTTATTTGCCTTGAGTTTTAGGCTTCTAGCAAATTACATTTTCAAGCTTTTCTTCATGTTAATAAGAGCTAGAAACCCCCATTCATCCAAAAAAATTAAACTCAGAATCTCACCCTATTCCATAACTATAGAAACCTTAAAATATTATGAGACTAGTGATAAAATCATGGAAACCAGTGGAATTCTACATCAAGAACCAGTAAATACTTAAAATGAATGCCTATACCTGAAACAATCTGAAAGAAGAAATGAGTTTTTATATCTGGGCCTGTGAGTTCTCTTCTGCTGGAACCCAAATCTGCTTCCCACAAAATCACTAGATGCACAAACTTTCAGTAAATCAGAGTAGGATTTGACCCAACACTAATCCATTCTAGGAGTGGTTTCATTACACCTCTCTTGCATACAGAGATCCAAACCAAATCACATCCTGCAATAATGCACTGCGGCCAGAAGCTCCCATGATGAGTTGCTCTACTCTCCTAGCAGAGAGACCAGGAGCCATTTTGAGAAATACAGTCAGTCAACGGAATTTACAGTGGAGAGTCAAGCAACAACTCCCAAACTGTTCTGACTGAAGCTTAAATATTTCCTTTTCACATTTTTTCATTTTTCACAATTTTCCAGGGGAAAAAAACAAAACTTTTTTTAAGAGCTCTAATTGCTTTACATAGAGACCAGGAACAATAAAAATTGATTTGATTTCATTCTCTTAGGACACTCTAGGGGAGAGAAAAAAGGGATATTGGAGCTCTCTGCCTTTTTCCCTGTACCTAAGAAAGTCGCATTATTATTATTATTTATTATCAGCTTATCTCACTGAGCCTATGCTAAAGGAATCTATAAAAGAAGCTAAACTGATTACTCCTACAGAACACCCTAATGTGTAATTACAGAGTGGCGTGTGAGGGGAATCTGGTAAGCTATTTCTGCATTTATTCTGCATCTTTTAATACTGTTGCATGAGGTCCACAAGCAGAATGTTAAAATACTAAGTTGAGTTGTTACATCTTTGGTAACTATCTAATCACTCAACATGTAATCGTATTTACATGACACTTTCACAGCACTGGTAATTAGCATGAAAGCCTGGATGCACGTATATATCTAACCCTGAGAGAACATTTGATTAGTCACTTTTGTCCTCCCTATTTATAAAGAAACTGCTGCATTTACAAGAGATTAGTTGCTTCACTATTCTCTCTAACTCAATGACACTCTGCTTTAACTTGAAAGAAGTCCTAGTAATCCCTGTGATGCTTTACAGATACACCCTGTCCTTTTCTGTACTTTTAGGAAAAGCTGATTAAAGGTTCTGATGTATAAGCAATTTAATCCTGAAGAAGTCCTGTCAAACTCAGTGATGCAAATTTTGAGGCTGAGGTGTTGATTAGGGCTACCTCTATGCATTGCATCTATTGTGCAATGTTCTGGTTAATTGCAAAATTAATTTAGACTGATTACATGTGCAAATTAACTATAGTGCCTTAAAAAGGGCCAACCACCTATAAAGTTATTGCTGGAAAATATCTAATAACTTTATAGCAGGTTTCAATCTAGCTTTAATTTGCACATGACATCTGTACCTCCATGGCTGGGAGACCACAGCTGCTGTGATCTCCCAGCCCTGGGGGTGCCCCACACACAGCCAGGGCTGAGATTCCCATCAGCTATGGGACTCTCAGCAGTGGGACCCTGCTATTTGCCAATGTAGAGGGAGCTCAGGATGGCTACTGGCAACAAGGTGTGACAGGATCTTACACTGGATCCCACAATGACACTTCCAGCCATGCATGTGTGGCATGGCAGGAGCCCTGATTGTATAGATCACGTGTTAAGTTCCCTGCACTTTTACCTCACATGTAGAGGAAGCCATAGTGTTTTTAACACCTGACAAATGATCCACACTGCTAATACTGTGCAGAGTCCAACTCTTGCAGTCAAGTCAAGTTCTAGGACATCTTCCTAATGGGTTTGGTTAAGATGTATTCAGAGTCCAGCCTTACATTTCTGTAGAATCAATCAGAAATTTTGTAGAAAAAAATGTTCTACAAGGAAACAGGATTTTATTTAAAATTTTGAGGATGAAATAGTCATTTTCCTACAGCTCTTGGTTTTAAGACCTGGAACTTCAGATGAAACTATGGAAACACAGGTGTGTAGAGCTGAACTGCCATACTTCACCTGGATTCAATCTTTTTTTAGGTCATGAGCCATTCAACACAATGCCTTTCCCCAGGAAGACAGCTAGATGGCTAGTTACACATTCATTTTTTTTTTGAGGGGGGGGAGGCCTCAGCATGGTCTTTTCAACGTGTTCAGGATGCCCTTAGCTGACCTTTTTCCCACCTGTTCACAGGGCATGAAGAAATACTATATGACCCCAAAACTCATTTTGTGGCATTTTGTGCGTATGTGTATAGAGTAAGTTACAAGCCTCGTTTGGGTTCTGCAGCTCTTTGTGTCCTGACACTTACTAAACCCTGAGACATAAGCTTTCTTTGAATGTGTAGTCCAGTAAATAATAACTAATAATATCTAAAAGAGTATTAGACATTTCTCGTTCTAGCTAAGCCACTGAAGGTGGTTTCTTTTAAGCAGCAGTTCAGAGCTGCCACTCCGGATTCGGGGATCTGAACCCGACTCCCTTTCGATCAGCTGAGGGCAACGGAGGCCATCGCCCGTCCCTTCGGAACGGCGCTCGGTCACTTCAAACTCATTTAACTCATTTTACAATGGAAAAAAATCAGACTGAGTTTTCAACTGTTCCTAAATTTTTTCATACTTGAAAATAAGCTATAAAAAAGGTAGAGGCTCCAAATGTGCCATAGGAGAGAGCAGTTATAAACATCACTCCCCCCACCCTCAACTCTTTTGACTCCCATCTTGTTTGTCTAGCTCAGCCACTGCAGACACTGGCGTGTTCTTTAACTTTGGCTGGAGTATGAATGAGCCTTACATGCATCCTCTGAAAGTATACTCCACATTTTATATCTTAATAACAAAAAAGGCTGCTGATGGATGTGGACCCCGCCCCCCAGCCAATAAACAGCACTTTACCAGAAGAGGCAGTGTGGTTAGACACATTTCCACAGCATCTGTATAGCTCACATGCTTCAGCAGGGCTTTTTGCGCTTTTATTCAATCAGCTATTAGATAAAAGCACCAAAAAAGCCCTGCTGAAGCACCCTATCTATACAGACATTGGGCAAGCTGGATCTTTGGGCTATGTGCTGGGCTCAGTGCAGGTGTGCACCAGGTTTAAGGTGCTGTTTTGTTTTGGGGTTTTTTTATATCTGTAAGCAGCCTAAGTGTGGTGGTTACGGCTGAAAAGATAGCTGTTTCTTCTCTACTGATCTTTTCCCCTTGTATTTGAATAACAGCTACTGTATTTATTTTGTAACGCAAGTTATGCTTAAATACTTGTTAATCCTGTCTGCACTGGACAGCCAACAGAGCTATGAATGTATGAATGGCTGTAATTCCATCAATGATGGGCAAAGCAAAATTGGTACCTCCATACTAAATACAGATCCTCTGTTGCTAGTGGAAAGGCATACATGGGAAAACATTCACTTGATATTCCATTAACTAAAATATTTTGTGCCCGTTTAACTAACCAAATTCGGTACAGACTCATGAGATACTGTACCAGAAATCTGACAACTGTTTCTATAAAACTGAGATTTCACTATGGCTGGAAGGGACCTCGCAAGATCATCAAGTCTAGCCCCCTGCCCAACAGGCAGGAAATCACCTAGGGTCAAAGGATCCCAGCAAGATAAGCATCCAAATGTTTCTTACATGTCTCGAGTAGGTGCTTCAGTATATTCCAGGCTTTGGGGGCTCAGACAGTAAAGAAGTTTTTTTTTATGTCCAGCCTAAAACGGTCTTGGAGGAGTTTGTGACCACTGGACCTTGTCATGCCTCGGGGTACTCTGATGAACAGGCATTCCCCAAGATCCTGATGCACACCCCTTATATACTTAATTTTGCCAGCAATATAATATACAAAAAAAAAACCACTAAAAAAATCCCAAAAAAGGAAAAAAGCCCGGACATCTACTCAAAAGTTGACTTTTTCATTAAAAGTACGGCTTCAGAAGCCAATAAATCTGTACCGGATTTTTTTTTCTGTTGTACTTCATAGCTTATCCTCCATTCCAAGTCTGAATATTATTAAGACTGACAAATCGCAATAACATTTAGGTTGTTTAAAGCAATGTACAAACATTAACTCTAATCCTCCCTCTTCAAGACTGCTATTTTATGGTCCTCATTTTGGTACTAGGGAAATTGAGGCAAAGACAATTCGTTAAGTCTTGATGTGCAGTCCATGGCAGAATAGTGAGCAATATACCACAGCAAGACAGAACGGGTAGCAGCATATCAGGAACCAAGAAAAGGGAACTCCACTGTAGTCCTATTTTTTTTTTATATAATTTGGCCTCAAGCACTTTTGTGTATAGTTGCTCAACAGAAATTTTTTTCCTGTTTAAACATTTTATGTTGCAAATCATTTTATGTCATACATACTGCACTTTGCAGGATTTGTTTGGAATCTCTTGGATCAGTTTAGTGCTTTCTAAATTCTAATGCATTTGTCAGGGATATACCTGGTAGCCATATGGGTCTGAGAGAAAAAGAAATGCAAAACTCTAGAACTCTTGGTTCGGAGATGATATTTTTTATTAGACCAATTAAGAAATTGCAAAAAAAAAATTCTTTTTGCAGAAAAAAGATAATTTTTTTGCAATTTCTTAGTTGGTCTAATAAAAGGTATCATCTCTGAACCAAGAATTCTAGAGTTTTGCAATTCATCTGTCATGTATTAACATGTATTTGCAGTCTTCTTTTGTTCATTTTGTCTGGAGCAGAGTTACTCTGCTTTTAGGGTTTTTCATTGGAAATTTGATAAATTATCAATTAGCTTCATGCATGTTATTGGGCAGTATCTGCAGCATTATGTATTTGGCACTACACCTTAGTGGTTAGGGTATACTGATATAATAATCAATATATTCTTTTTCTTCTGATCTTTTATTGTCCTCTATGTAATTCCAAGAAGAAATGCCAGCTCTAAAATGTTCATACTGTTTACACAAACCATTTAAAAGACTGTTACTAGCTAATCAAATGCTTCACCTGTTTGCTTAAAAACAATGAATACAAGATGCCCAAGTAATACAGTTTTCTGTGGAGTGTAACAATCTACATATATTTTCATATGAATGTCAATTTATTTAACTTACCAGGTTTACACTGTAAGTATCTTTCATATCTCCTGGGCCAGTATTCTCCTCAATGCCAGTATTAAGCACTGTGGCCTCTCTGATGCAACAACTCTGTGTTGAATTCTTATAACTTTTAAAAGATATGTATTTTTAAGTTTGATATCTCTTTTTCTAAGTTTATAGAGCAATTTCTGAAGACAATGACCCATACTTGGTTCTACTCTGATCATCATCAAATGACTAGAAAAGCTTCCAGGTAACTACCTATTTTTATTATTTGCTTCTTATACAGTCTCACCAGTGTGGGCAAAGCAGTCAGTCCACCCTTCATTGTGACAAAACAAGCTCTGGTACAGTTCACACTGGAGTTTATTGGTCCTGGGCACAGAATTTACAAGTGCCAGCCTGGGGCTACTCCGACCCAGCTCAGCGTGCTGCAGAGGGGCTAGCTGGGGCACAAGGATGCTGCAGTATAGGACTAGCCAGCAGTCAACCTCTGCACTAAAGCACCCTTCTGCCCCAGCCAGCCCCATCAGCATGGACACTTGTATCTGGCAGTACTAACCGACAGCACAGTTAATTAGTTTACTCAGACCTAATAGCTCCATACGTGTAGACTGGTGATGCTTTGCTGCAACACTAATTAGAAAACTCCATAGTAAGCATCTCATGTAGATGTGCCCTCGGTGTCATTCAGGGGTCAGGCAGGGCTTTGTTATGGTTAGTGTTAGCTCAAGTTTACAGCAGTCACACATTTAGGCTAAAATCCTTCTCCGACTGCCCATGACCTGCACAGCTGTAACTTGTCACTAGGGGGCTGGCCAGCAGGGCCCCAACTAAGAGCTACAGCTGTGAGTTGTCACTAGAGGGCTAGTGACCCAGGACAGGCTTCTATCCCTGCTGTAGATGGGGGTGGGTTGGAGAGATGGGTTGGTCGGGGCAGGTGCATGAGGCTGGAAGGGAGAGAGTTTAATGATGGGGTAGTAAAATGGGAGGTGAAGAGACAGTGGGTAGGAATGGGAGGTGAAGAGACAGTGGGTAGGAATGACAGCTGGGGGCTGGGTAGTAAAATGAAGGAAGTCATCTACTGAAGCCACGAATGGATAAAATTTAAAAAAAAGTAAAAAGAAAAAAAAGAATTTAAAAAGAAATAATAAGTAAATTAAAGCAAGTCTTATGTTTTAATACATTGAGATTGGGTAGCCCTAGCTCATGGACACACTGCCCCTGCCCTGGGAGGGAAGCTTCAACTCACGAGGACCCCATGCTTGCCCCCTCTACCCTCCGTAGTTCTCCCTCCCAGACATGTCTGTGCCCTTGTGAACTCCCTGACTAGACTTGGTGCCAGTACCAACCCCTGTGCAGTAGAGTTCAGGGGATGAAAAGTTTATCCACACAGAACAGAAAGGTGGGAAGAAGGGACACTGCATCCTGGGATGTTGGAGGACTGGCTTCTCTGGGGAATGACCACATATTTGTGCAGCATGAGCTGGGTAACATAGATCAGAGGTAAACCTGCCCTGGAGTGGCATAGCTTTAAGATGCCTAAAGGGTTTTTAAAACTAGTTTACTTATCTTCATGTATGGGTTAAGAACGCCCTGAGCTGCCTAAAATTAAAGTGTAGTAAGGACCTCAGGCAAGCAATAAAAGTTAATCCTCTGTCCTGCTCTGAAGTTTACACATTTTTCATTTTGCTTCTTTTGTTGATTTGTCCTACAAATGTATTGTCAAAGCACGGGGGTGGGGGGAAGAAGGAGAAGGGTAAGTTGAATAAATTACTTCATATGCTTCTCTATTTTAAAAGGCATATATACATCATCACACATCTTTTTTTGAAATACTGTTGGGCAAGAATTCACTCAAGATTTCACATTAGAAGGGATTATTGAAAAGTACAAATAAAATTAAAGCAAGCAGTTCTCTTATCACACGCCTCTGCTTAGCAAGTTGCTAGAAAAATTAATGGCACAGCCAATAACCGTTGTTCATTAGAAGAGCAAGTGTGTATCTCTCCATCAGAGCATTACTGATACTGCAGTTACCCAAACAAGTGATACCAGAGCATTTCTTATATGATTTTTACACATTGGAGCAAGAGCATAATAAGGTGATGGTTTGGGGCCTTCAGTTTCTGCCCCAGATAGTAGAGAGATGTTCCAATTGCATTCTTGTTCAGGCCATACCTTAACATGAACATGTAGCTCTGGCTGCTCCCTTAATTTACTGGGGTATGAACAACAGCATTCAGTATCCTTTAGGCCCACACTAATAAAATGACATCTCACAGAATGAATTCACTTCATGTTTGCTGAAATGAGCTATTGCCATTTTCTGCCTCCCATGAAGTAAGATCCAATGCTAGCTGTATTGTAAGTAAAGGTGAATTTGGTAGATAGAAGGTAACATAATTGCCTCCTATCCCATGTACATATGACACCAAAGGATCACATACCTAGGTCTTTTTTTTCATGGGAATCCAGCACTGACAAAACTCATTGTGTTAACACTGTTCCTGAGATGCTCTGAAAGTGTTTTAGATCCTCTTGTCCAAAGATCTTACCTGAGTGAACACTGAAACCTCACCTTTTAAAGAACACATTTCCTTGACTTCTAAATAGAAGGAGAAAAAGTAAACCAATATAACTTAGCAAGAAACAGAAAAGTCTGGGGGAGGTAAGGATTCCCCAAAACAAGAACTATCTGTTAGCTTTAAAAGACCCAGATTCCACACATCAGATAAACAACGGCCATTTCTGTCATTACTGAGAGTGATTGTTCTATCGTGATTATTTAGGGTAGCAGCCCCAAAACAAGTATATTACAGACCACTGCTTTGCAGCAGGAAGAGAATATGGGGAAGGACAGAACAATAGCCTGATCATATTTTGCAGTCAACAGTAATTCCAAAAGCATGATAAAACAGATGCTAGCACCAGACTGACTCATTATTCATAAAAACATTTTCAGTTCCCTTTGTAAACAGCTGTGTTATTAACCAGCAATAGCAGTGAGGTACAAAAGATTGCTAAAACTATTATTAAAAATGTTAATTCAAGTAAAATATCCATATTGTACATTAAATTAGCTGGTGCTTAAATATCTCTGCAATAAATGGCTGACCTTAAAAAGCTCTGTATGCTCTTGCTTCAATATCTTCCATTTTCAAGCTTCACATCTTCCCTAGCAGCCTCTCTGGAATACATGTTCCCAGTCTTGTCCATTCATTTATTAGTTTCTCAAAAAGAACCATTTCCACCATGTCAGACACAGTGAACCAAGCTGACTGGTCTATACTTTGCCCCTCCCCCTATCTCTGTATTTCTCTATATAGTCTTCCAACAGATGGCTTCCGTGAAGGTCTTGGAGAGCAACTGGCAGGAGGCAGGAGGATAACAAATAATTAGAAGAGTTGATTGAAATAGCAGGAGTTTTGCCTGCTAGATTCTGATCTCAGTCCAGGGTAATTCCACTTACAGCAGAAAACCAGAATATTGATTGTCTGGAAACTCATGACATATCTGTGGATTAGTAATCTTTTATCATATCTTTTTTTGAAAGATCAAAGATACCTACTTTGTTCAGTGCCCTCCAATACACATGTTCATAGATCTATACTGGTGAGAAAACACCTGCCTTACACATGGGGTTATCCCCTGGCACCAGTACAAAAGTTAAAACATAAAAGCAAAATTAAAAATGTGTAAGTAAAATATTGAAATGTAAAATTAAGTAGCAAGAATAAGTGTTTGAAGGAAGGTACATGTGGTACAAGCTACATTTGTTCAGGGAATGATACAGTGAGAGAGCAGCTTCTGCTTACTTGGCTAATTAAAAGGCTTTCTGTTTGTTAGTGTTTCTATACCCTATGTATCAAGGCAGACATTACTCTGTCTACATATATATGTGTGTGTGTGTGTGTGTGTGTGTGTGTGTGTGTGTGTGTGTATGTGTACATACACACACCCACATACATATACATACATATCCCTTTTAAAGATGTCAGTACAGTATAGCACAAGAATACAGAATGTTGGTTGGCTAATGCTATGCACCTAATATGTAGTCAGATTCCCTGAAACAACCGTGACTACTGTGATGAACCTCCCCAATTCAGGATACTCTTATAAAGATGACTAAATTAAGTGCTTAATGGACAGCACTCAAGTATAAAAAATGTTCACCAAATGATCCTATCACAATTGGTGATTTAGTCTGTACATCCAAGACAATTACAGAAAGTCTGACCTTCCATTAAATAATATCATACAAGATATTGTTTGCAAATATTTTGCTGTGCTTGAGGTAGGAAGGACAGAGACCACCAGTGTAACCATCACTGACACTATCCATTACCCAGTGCAACATGTTCACTGCACCAGGACAGGAGAAGGGAGCAGTGGAATACACCTACATGCTCAATCCATCGCACCAGTGAAGGCATTTACCTTTTCAAAAATCATAATCCTTCTCAGCACTCTTATTGGGATTGGTCTCAGGGGATCAGTATCACAGAAAGTCTAAGTTTTTGATATTATACAATACTCACAAGGTATATGCAGAGTTAGGAAATAAATTAGTCAAAATTCTCTTACTGCTGATTATCAAGCTAATCTTTACTTGCATGGTGAGACTTGAATATTGCTGACTTGGTTGCACCCACAGAAGTTAACAAACAGAACAAGTTATTGTTCAAGAGGTGTTTACTCACCAGGTTTCAGCCAAAAAAACAATGAAGAATCCAGCAAATGCACTAGTTTACCTGCTCAGCCAATAAGCAGAAACTATTACAAAACTGCTCAGAAACAACAAACTTCTCTTATCAGACAGCAAAATGACTTAATCTTTGCCCTTCTGGACAATTAAGTAATTCTGAAGTTAAAATACTACTCAGACCATCAAAATAAAATGATCTGGTGGATTTTCTGGTTTGGCCAGATGGCTAAATTATTGCATCAGAAGGGAAAATAACTGAGGCAGCACCTGCACTTGAAAAACAACAAGTAAGCACAATTCCTCACACCCTGTATATAATATGATATATAATCTACAGTCATTTTCCAGTCCTTTATTTTTCCCCAGAGATCTCAATATCCCATTGCTTATAAGATCACACTATATTTGCAAAGAAGAATACACTCAGAAATTCTTGATTTTAACTAATATATTATGTGATCCTAAGTCTGTGAAAGAGATATTATTATTGTTTCAAAAGTTAAAACTGAACCTACTTATCCAATGACCCTTGGCAACAGATCTATGGAGAATTTATATTGTTGCCTTGAGAAGAATGACTTCTCTTATTTCTAGGATAACTGCAAAGATAAAATTCTAAAGTCATTACCTGGAGAAACAAAGGTAAAACATCCAAAATTTTATTTGTGTTATATATTAAGTCACAAAACAGGCAGAGTTCTATTTTACCTAGTGGACAACTAAAGTGCAGCTTGTGATCAACTCTGACTTACTCAAATAAAGTGGAGTGATTCTTTAACTTTCTCTGGATGTTCAAGTGCCCACATTGTAGGGAGACATCTGTGCATTTCTGAAGCGAGGTTCTGTTTCTATAATGGAGCACTTATATACCCAGCACTGGTAACAGAATCACTATTACACTTTAGTTAGGTAACTCAGTTGATCACAAACCGCATTTTCATCATCCAAATGGACTGAATTCTGCCCAGTGTATTTACACATAAGCGATTACTCTATGGGTGGCCATCTGGATATCAAGGAATTAAAGAACAATTGCATTAACAGTTCAAGACTAACTTCATTCTTAAGGGACCAGTTTCCTTGGTGTGTAATTAGCTGTACCAAATTACAAATTAAGCCACATACTGCTTTTATTAATGTATGTTTTTTCACATTATTTTTACTGAAATATGGGACAGCGGTTGGCATTCTTTACCAATTTGGCATGGGATATCAGACAGCAGTATCCCTTAACAGACAGTCACTTTAACGCTTTGTCCATTCTTATGTTTGGATGTATCTTTTGCTCATTTGTTCTTCCAAGACCCTCACAGAAGTCAACAGAAGCATTCTCTAAGTCAGGAGCAAAGGAATAGTTTCAAAAAAACTTTGCAATTAAGTGCAATAAGTTATATCATATATGCTTTTTTTTTTTTGGAATGACAAGCTACAACCTAAATGTTTTTGTCTTGTTATGATAACAATCACAGCATTATTCAACAAAGGTAAGCTCATTCCTAATACCTGATAATAGGTCCTAAAGACTAATGTTGACTTAGCTAACAGTATCTAGAAGGTAATTTACAATCCTATATTATTCGTAAGTGTATATAGTTCATAAGATTGGAGACATAGTCACAGGTGCCAGGTACGCTCCTGCCTATACTAGAGAGATCAGGTTCATGGCCTCCATGTATATTTTTAGAAAGTATTACTCAGTCTGACAGTTAACTCCTTGAAGTACAAACTTAAACCTTGTTTTAAAGGGCAAGACTTAAGGCTTGCATGTTAAGAATAACAGACCCCTGCTGATTCAAGAAAGTGCATTAGCTCTTTTTATCGTCTCACAAAACCATCAGGTAGGATTTTCAAACATACTCAGTAATATGGCCTAACTTTCCTTCGGTTTGGGCCCAGGGTAAAATTTCCCTGAACTTTAATAGAAGCAGATTTAGACCAAAGGTAAGTCCTCTTGAAAAAAATTCCACTCATATGTGGGATCAGTTCTAGATATTCAATTTATTTCTTTTAATTAAAGCATGTCCACTATTGCTCATTTAAAGCCTTAAAAAAATAATCATAGAACTTAGCACCCAGACAGTCACGAGCTGCATGATGGATGACTGAACTGAGTTCTGAGAAAGGATTTCTATCACCCAGGATAATGGAGGACACAGTTTCTCAGCAGAAACTAAAGAACAACTATAGCAGGCAGCAAGGACTGATCCAAAGTGGCTAAGGGTTTTTTTTTAATTTATATTATACATACACATAGGTGTATGGATGATGCTTATGGAGGATGCTTAATTCATAGAATGTCTTTATGAGAATTCCAAAAAACAAGGCTTAAAAAAAATATTTAAATAAGGAGCAAATTAAAAAAATACCAAACCTTTGGGGTACAAAGAAAGTTTGGGCTTTCTTGCTCTAGACAGGTTCAGAGAAAATGGAACTCAAATATCAGAACAGGTCTAAGAACAAGCTGTAGTGAATTGCTGATAGAGGAAGTGAGGAGCACTTGGTCCTTTGTAGACACCTTTGATGACTAAAAGATCTAAAGGGAGGCAAACAGAGGCTATCTAGCTTTGGACAAAACGACCTTCTAGCTCAGGGGTGGGCCAGCCGAATCCAACCCACAAAGGCACTCTGTCCAGCCCGTGGCGGGTCCCCTGGTCCTGCACCATCTGGTCCGTGGCACATCCTGCCACCTCTGGGCATGCAGAAGGGCTGGGCTGGCTCTACAGCTAGACTGCATTTCTAGGCAGCTCAGAAGGCGGTAGCTCCTTCCAGCTGCTGCCACCACTAGCCCCAGGCCTGTGGTACTGGCACGGACCTGCACACACAGTCCTGACCCGAGCCCGCCCCGCACCCACGCCAGACTTGGCCCAGCTGAGCAGACCAGCTCTGAACCAGCCAGAACTCACACATACGTAGCCCCGACCCTGGTCTGCTCTGCACCTGCTCCAGACTCTCCCTCCCACGCTAAGCAGCGGCAGCTGGGCACAAGTGGCTGCTTGGCACCAGGGAAAAGTAGCCCCTCCCTCTTGCCGCTGCCAGGCCCTTCTTGCTGTAGCCACCTGGAGTCTGCTCCTGGGCTGCCCTGTGGCTCCTCTGCACTGCCAGCACTGTCCTGCTGGGTGGCCTAGAGGCAGTGGTGATGGTGGGAGAGAGAAGCAGCAGGGTAGCCCAGGCGTGAGCTCTGGGCACCTGCAGCAAGAAGGGCCCAGCAGTGTGGGGAGGGAGAGAGGCTGTACTTGCAGGCTCTGGCTGGTCCAGACCTGGTCCACTCTGCTGGGCCAAGTCTGGAGTGGATGCAGGGCGCAACTGTGTGCACAAGTCCCTGCCAGTACCATGGGGCTGGGGCAGCTGGAAGGAGCCACTGCCATCTGCGCTTTTTCCCCAAGGCCCAGCAGCAGCTTCTGCCTGACTGCTGCCACTGCTCAGTGTGGCCGGGCAGTCCGGAGCAGGTGCAGGGTGGGCCAGGGTCAGGGCTGTGTGCACAGGTTCTAGCTGGTCCAGAGCTAGTCCACTCCACCGGGCTGAGTCCAGAGTGGGTACAGGGTGGGCTGGGGTTGGGGCTGTGCACATGGATCCCTGCCAGTATCACAGGGCTGGGACCAGTGGCAGTGGTAGCCAGAAGGAGCCACTGCCATTGCCTGGGCTGCCTAGAAAGGAGCGGTTGGGCGGACCAAGGTCATGTGCTAGGATCGTGCGCTGTTGAGGGTGTGTGTGGGTTTGGGGCTGTTGCTGGAGGGGTGCTGACCAGCCCACAGCAGCTTCCTAGAAATGCCTATGTGGCCTGCAGGCCCAAATAATTGCCTGCCTTTGGTCTAGGTGTAGGTCCATCACATCATAGCACTGCAGGATGCAGTCAATCATTTCAATATAATCCACTTGGTGAGAGCACCATACAGGGAAGTGATGTGAATTATAATAGAGAGTTGAAAATACTTTGAGTACTTTTATCTACACCAGATGCAACTCCAGGACCTTTTAATCTTTTTTGTATATGGAAAGGCTTCTGGATAGCAATGTTGGCAAGAAAGCAAGCTGATTATAGAAGAGCAAAGACATCATTTACCTTCAGGAGAAATCTTAAATTATTCCAGATCACCAGTTTGGAAAATCCAGTGGATGAAGCACTGGAGCTTGAAGTTTACTCATTTGGTAAACTGACATCATCACCACTAAAAATACAACTTTCCACATCCGACACTTAATCTCACAGGAGCTCTGTGTTTCAAAAGTACACTTCATGACCTTCGTCAGGCCTACATTAAAATTTTTCAGGGAGGTTTTTCAATTGGGTGCCACAAACGTGTCAATCCAATGCAAATCTAATGAAAAGCTGCAGAGATACCCATCTGCCTTCACCGAATTTGCGTCACAAAAATAAATGCCAAATGAACCTGAATGGAATTAACATTGAGGAGAAAATCAGAAAAGTAAGGAAGAGAATCAAATAATTCCTATTGCTGGGAGCAGGAAAGGGATTCAGACAGGCTTGCCAGCATGTTTTAAACTTTTTCCTATTGAAAGTGCAAGTCTACCTAGTCAGAAGGCAGAAAGATTCAAACTACCTACCAGTAGCTGTAACACTTGTAGATGTCTGTCAGAAACCAAGTACTCAGAAGAGAGCTCTGAGCTTGGTATGAGGTGAGATGCCTTAGTTCTGAATAATGGTTTAAGCTCAAAGACTCATCGTGATGTAATCTACTTCCCTACTCCAAAGACCACTGGCAAGGCTCTTATCCCTGCCTGAGTCTATCTGCAAACATGTTTTCCTTCTTCCTACTTGTCCAGAGACATAGAAGGGTTCATCACAGATTGAGTGCCTTTCTGAATTTAAAAATAAAATAAAAAGTGCTCCCTCTATCCTCCTTTTTGGCCATGACTGAGCCAGAAAACTTTTTGTTTTCTTTAATTCCTTAATGAATCCCTTAGAATGAGTGTAATGGTGAAGGAAAGTTTTCCTGCTAGCCACATTACACCCCAAGGTGTCCACTTGAGGCAGCAGCATTTGACTGTGGACTGCCTTTTGGGATACCAGCTGCTGATTTCCAGCATACTCGGCACATCTACATATATGCATTTACTTCATAGTAACCAAAACTGCTGCGCAATACGGGCACGCATCTACATGTGCATGCCCGTACTCTGCGGTAAATATGGCAACTTATGTCAATTTGAGTGGCACACTTGTAGACATTACTGTACAGTGCTTTAACAACTTCATGTGTAGATACTGGCTTATTCCTGCTTACTGTGCAGTAATTTACTTTGCAGTAAATTTAAGCTAGTGTAAACTCATGTGTAGACATGCCCACTGTATACAACTGCTGATCTTGGACAGGCTGTCTACTTGAAAGTGGAGCTTCTTTTGCACAAAATCCCCAGTCCAGTTTGGGTGCATCTGTGATCATTATAATTTACAAATTTCATAGATTTCATAGACATTAGGGCTGGAAGGGACCTCGGGAGATCATCGAGTCCATCCCCCCGCCCAAAGGGCAGGAAGTCAGCTGGGGTCATAGGATCCCAGCAAGATAAGCATCCAATTTACTCTTGAAGGTGTTCAATGTAGGTGCTTGAACCACCTCCGCTGGCAGACTGTTCCAGACCTTGGGGGCTCGGACAGTAAAGAAATTCTTCCTTATGTCCAGCCTGAAATGGTCTTGCAGGAGTTTGTGACCGTTCGACCTCGTCATCCCTTGGGGCACTCTGGTGAACAGACGTTCCCCCAGATCCTGGTGGTCACCTCTGATAAACTTATAGGTGGCCATCAGATCACCCCTGAGCCTGCGCTTTTCCAGGCTAAAGAGTCCCATGGCTCTCAGCCTGTCATCGTAAGATCTGTTTTCCTGACCTCTGATCATGCGCGTGGCTCTCCTCTGGACTCTCTCAAGCTTCTCCACATCCTTTTTGAATTGTGGAGCCCAAAACTGGACGCAGTACTCCAGCTGCGGCCTCACCAAGGCCGAGTACAAGGGGAGAATGACGTCCCGGGATTTGCTCGAGAAGCATCTATGGATGCACGCCAGCATTTTGGTCGCTTTACTAGCCGCAGCATCACATTGGAGGCTCATGTTCATCTTGTGGTCAATGATGACCCCCCAAGTCTTTTTCTTCTGTAGTGCTAACCAACGTAGCACTGCCGAGCCTATAAGGGTGCTGCAGGTTTTTCCTCCCAAGGTGGAGAACCTTGCATTTTTCGGTGTTAAACACCATGAAGTTCTTGTCTGCCCATTTGCTGAGCTTGTCCAGGTCAGCCTGGATCACCCGCCTATCTTCTGGCATGGATGCTTTGCCCCAAAGTTCCATACCTATTTGTAGTTTGGAGCTCCATAATCTTTCTATTATTTAGACACCGTGTAAGGTTCGTTTCCACTTGGATCTCAGACTCTGCTGAAGTTGCCTTCCACCAAGACATTCCTTCAACCCTGCAAATGCAGTTACATCCAAGACAACTAACTTTCAAGCCACAGTGAAATGCAGACTCCACATACCAGTGTGAATTTCTGATACTATCTGAAGCAGGGATGTCAAAGATGCAGCCTGCAGGCCTGTAAGGCCATATGATCTGGCCCAGTCCACAGGTCTGGCCCACAATCCAATGCACCAGCCCTGCACACTGTATATGGAGCACAGGCTAGACCCCACACTGCATGCACTGCAGGCACTGCAGGGGGCTGGTCTGGGGTGCTGCATGAAGCCTACACCTTGGATCCTTGGTGCCATGTACAGTGCTGAGTCCAGCCCACGTACCACATGACAGCTCGAGGACTGCAGGCGTAGCAAGCCCCAGGGCCAGCACGCAGCACACACACATGTGGCCAGTACACGTGGCACAGGGAGCACACACTCCATGCAGCCCCACACTGGACCCAGATACAGAACACAGGACCAGTTGGCAGGGTGCCACAAGGTGAAAGCACCCTGTGCTGGCCCTGGGAGCCACATGCACAGCAAGCAGTGGGGCCAGCATATGGCACACAGAGCTAAGTCCAGCACTGCAGCTACTCCCCAGAGGACTGGTCCTGGTCCTGGTCCTGGTCCTGGTCCAGCCCACAGACCAGCTGAGGGACACTCATCTGACCTGTGGGGCTGAATGAGGTTGGCACACCTGACCTAGAGTTTGTCAACCAGATCATGCTGGGTGGGGACCATGTATAATATGAGGCTGGTTAAGCCACCATGACTACAGCTATGCATTCTGTGAAAATATGTGGTATCAATGCCAGCCTAAAAGGAAAAATACTAACTCGGTGGTACAAGAGAGAGTTCTATTGCTTGAGGTTTTATCCTATGGGCATAAAGCTTCTACAAGATGCAGATTCCATGGTTCGTCACTATCCTCTAGGAATGACACAATTCCCAGTCTCACACATTTCATTGTTGACCTGTTCCTTCAGCCTCCTAATATCCAGAACAATGCCCCCATCCTTATTACTGGGGAATTAGATTTTCTTCCCCCTTTTGCTCCTGGCAATAGCAGCTCACAGAGTTCTCTATCCAGGGGGATTTAGATTTCCTGCAGCTCTTTACCTCTTCCTAGGAAAAACCCAGTAACATTCATGAGAGCAAGGGAATGACATCCTGAAGGTTCATGTCATCACCTATACCTGTACTCTCAGAACTCACACATACATGACAAAATTATTAGAGACAAAAATCTCCTAGTCAGTACTGAATCCAGTTACCTGACATGTTTCTGAAAGTGGTTGGTATTGTCTGGTCAAATACTCTGAGGTTTAAAATACCCTTGTAGAAATGAGGCTTATGCCACCTTCTCCATCCTTTCGTCTTTGCCCCCACATCTGCTTCCCTTCTTGCATTCAGCTGAGTTGGGTGAGGACTTAGGGACATTGCAGGCGGAAAAAAAATGCACAGCAATACTCTAGACCAGGGTCCCATGAAGTCTGGCCCCAGCAGTGCTGGCAGGACGTACAGTTAGGCGAGGAGTTGCTCCAGGGGGTGGGGCTGGGGCCAGGGCCGGGGCCTGGGCCAGGATCTCGTAGCAGTGACAGTGTGGTCCAGAGCTGGGGCAGAGCTGCAATCTGCTGCCCTATGCCCCCGGCACCTCTTTTCCCCTTCCCAGATCCAGGGTACTACTGGGGTCTCCATGGAAACTGGCCACAGCGACACAGGCAGGGACTGCTGGGAAATGGAGTCCGCCACCGGACTGATCTGGCCCACAGGCCACATTTTGCCCACCCTTGCTCTAGACAGTGTCATGGCCATCTCCACAAGAAGCAAGAGACAGAAAAGCACTTAGACAATGCGTTTTGTGCTAAAAAATCTTAACTTCTAAAGCACAGGGTTTGATCCCAGTACAAAACACATTCCAATTGCAACTACAGATCTCACAATTGAATCTGGAGTGATAAATCAACTGAACCATCTGTAACCCTTGGATTTAATACTTGGGGAAAAAGGATACCTGCTCTTGTCAACTTAAACCTCACTGCTGGATTTTTAGAAAACTGCCTATCTAGACCAAGATTTTCTTAAATATAGGTGGAAAGTTTGATTCCTAATTCCTGATTTATGCCCCAATTCTGCAATGAACTCCACATGTGTATAAAAGTTCACGTATACAGTGCTTATTAAAATATGAGCAGCCTAAACATGTAGCTTGATTGTCAAATGTTGAAGTTAAAGGAAACCACTGAGTTCTTGGTTTTGTAAGAACTGAGTCACAGGCAGTCTATAGCAGCAAGGAGGTTGACAACTACTGTACTTGAGTCAGAGGGTAATCCAAACCAGGGCCCAAGGCTGCCCAAGAGGGTCAAAGCCAGAGTCAAAGCCAAAATCCTAGCCAGAAAGCAAAATCCATATCCATGGTCAAGGTAGTACCAGAAGTTGGGAGCCAAAGAATCTAGGACACCCAAACAGGAGCAAAGGAACAGGTTGAGTGTGTATAAGGACCCAGGGCTGGACCTAATGATCTTGCAAGGTTTCTTCCAGCCTCTTACAATCTATGAATCTATGAAAAGTACAGCTACGACAGATTGTAAAGTACTTATTCCATAGTGCTTTGGGGCATACTAGGTCCAACCTACTCTGCAGCCAGTGAGCTTGTCAATTGTCTTCCAACACGTTTTTGAAAAAGCAGGCCATTTGTTCAAACATCAGAATAAGAGATTTAGGGCCCTGTTCTAAGATTCAGTGCTGTTTTTCAAAACTTTGGTACAAGTGTATCTGTCACACAAAGACTTGTTGATACCAAGCTTTTACCAATATTCCAACTGATTTGATCTTCAAAATAGTTTTAGAAACCTTCTGTTTTCCAAAATTACCCCTTTTGCTTTTTCACTCTCCTTCATTTTATTTTTGGAGGCCAATTTTAACATTCAGCATCGCTAACAGCAGCAACAACAATAATATACTAATAAATACAACAAAATAGAATAAATAGTAGTCATTTCCTTTGTAAATCCCACCTGGCAAAAGCTTTCAGAGTACTGGACCAGAATCACAAAAACAATTTCTCCTTTATTAAAAACAGCTTTGTGAACTGTAGGCAGATCTTGATCGGCCACGTACAACTTATTTTCAGAGACATGATGAAAAGGAGTGAGAAGGTGAAAACTCTGCTGGTGGAAAGAGCACACTGACTTGATAACACATATGGGATTGGATGCAAACTGATATTACATTCTGATAATCCCAGTGCCATTGTACTTTTCAGAAAAAATGCTGGTGCCATAATACCATGGGCAAGCATAGCCTTATTAGCAAAACAAGATAGCTTTCTTACTGCTCGTCACACTGGGCCAGAGGTATAGGAAAGCAAGATTTGATTATGAAACTGGAAAAAAAACCCTGTCCACCTAACTATTGTGTCCCCTTCTATTTCACTGTCTCAAGTTACAACAAGGGAATTTAGGTTAGATCTTGGGAAAAACTCTGAGAGTAGTAAAACACTGCAACAGGCTACCCAGAGAGGTTGTGGAATCTGCCTCCTGAGAGGTTTTTAAGACCCAACTAGACAATGTCTTGGGGATGGGGATGGGGATGGGGATGGTCCTGCATGGAGCAGGGGGCTGGACTTGATTCTTTCCTGAGGTCACTTCCAGCCCTAACTTTCTATGCCTCTATTTTGCTGCCTAGCGAAGGAGAAATTCTTGCTGTTTGCTCATTGTGTGCCCCGCTCCCAAACTCTACATCCTTTTACAGCAAAAAAACACATGTAACCCCACCATTACCAAAAAGCCCCCTGCCACATTTTTAAAAATGAAATCTTCATATTTTCCCAAGCAGGAAGCAACTGTGACCACCTGAAACCTGCGATCCTGCTCCTGCCTTTGTTTCAAGGTAATTTGCATCATCACAGATCATCACAGGATGCGAGAGGCTTCATACGGGTACGAACTGACTGCCCAGAGGAGTTTTCCCATCTATGGACACCTCTGTGAAATCCTATGAAGTACAGACTTTCATTTCTACCCAGGAGAACTTTACAATCTTTTCTCTGATGCCTAATGAAGGGTGTTTCTGCCTGAAAGATTGCAATTAAAGACTTTTTTTTTTGCAAAAATCTTGTTGGTGTAATAAAAGAGATCACCTCTACTATGAGTCCCGACTGCCTTTTCCTCTAGACCAATATGGCTACAACATGGATACCTGACACATGGAAGATATTGAATTTTAGCCATTTTTTAAAATGAAATCTTCATTTTCCCATGCAGGAAGCAACCGTGACCACCTGAACCCTGAGATCCAAGTCCTGCCTTTGTTTCAAGGTAATTTGCATCATCACAGACATTCACAGGAGGTAAGAGGATCCATGCCAGCTATGAACTGCCTGCCCAGAGGAGGCTTCCATCTACAGAGGAAACACCATGTAGCTGGGTCCAAGTGTTCCCGGGGATAACTGTTCTTCTGGTTTAGTGTTGGGGCTTAAAGCCCACTTTATGGAAATGGAAGTCTCCTCCCTAGCTTGCTTCTGCGACCATAGGGCTGAGGGCAGGAGAAACTTGGGGACATCCAAACTTCAAGCCTCCAGGCTTGGGCCTGCACATCGGATGCCTGCCAAAAGACTTTGGAAATATCTGAAGCCCCCAGTTGGGGTTGGGGGATGTTTGCCGGTTGTAGGGCATGGTTCTGGACTGACTTACGGGTTTGGACTTGATTTGGCTTAGATGATGAATCATTTCTTGAAAAGAAATAAAATAAAAATTTATCCACTCCTCTGTGAAATCCTAGCAAATATGAACTTTCCTTTCTGCCCAGGAGAACTTTTACAAGGTTATCTCTGACGCCTGATGTTTGTGCCCGAAAGCTTGCAATCCAAGAATAAATATGTATATACGTGTGTGTGTATTTATTTATTTGTTTACTGGCAAAAAACCCTGTTGGTCTAATATGAGAGCATCTCTACAACGACTCCCGATTGCCTTTTTTCTCTAGATCATGAAGTCCCTTGAAACTCTTCCCTTACACCCCCTCCTGCAGGCCTTGCAAAGAATGGAAAGAGCTCTCCGGTAAAAGGGACCTGAGAAGGGAAAGCCCACGACTCCTGCCCTGCTCCCCCAGCAAAATTGAGTTTCTCCCCTTTTCCCTCCCTGCTGTCAGAGGCAGAGCAGGGGCCCGAGCGGAAGCGGTGGCGCAGCCCCCGTCCCGCCTGAGCGCGCTGCAGAGCGGAGCTGAGGCGCGCCCGGCCCGACCCCGACCCCGACCCCGGCCCCGCCCGGGGCTACCTCGGAGCCGGCGGAAGTCCCGCTGCCAACTGTCCCGCGCGCCGTAGCGGGCCCCCGGCGGGCACCTGCTCTGGAAGGCCTGGAAGGACAGCAGCTTTTCCTCCGGCCCCCGCCCGGTCCCGGCCATGCTGCCCCACTGGCTCGCCCCGGCGGCCCGGCCTGAGTACCTCCTCCCGGCTCCTTCCCCCGCCCCGCACGGCGCAAGCCCTGCCCCGTCCGGGACGCTGAGGCTCGGGGGCAGCCGCGCCGCGCTCCTGTGTGCCCGCTCCGCGGAGGGCGCGCGCTAAACGGGCGCCGGGTCCTGGCCCAGGGCTCCTCGCGCGGCTCCTTGGCCCAGCGAAACCGGCCCCCGAAGCCTACAAGCTGTTGAAATGGCTTCTTGGAGTGGGTGATTTTCAAATCTTACAGGGGGTTCTCTCTCTTCTGAGCCCCCCTGTAACTCCTCTGCCCTGTAGCCCTCTTCTCTGATTCTTAGTTGCTCAAGGCAATTTCTCTCACTTTCAGTGCTCTGCCCCTGGGACTTGCTCTTCCGCCCTGGAGCGCACTTAGGGATGTGTGTTTTCACTGCAAAGGATGTTGTTTCCGGCATCCTAGATGAGGCGAAGTGTGAAGGTGATAGAGCCGGGTTGTAGTTGTAGAAGCAGATGTCTGGGGGTGGAGAGAAGCTGTCACGCTGCTGGGTTTAGCTTTAGTAGATCTTTTGCAGGGCAAGTTGTACAGCCACTCCAATAAAACAACAGGACTGGTACTACTAGTAGTAACAATAATGCATTACTAATAATAGTAATAATAATGCGTAACAACTGCTTCAACCACAGAAACTACAGGTTTCCCTTACCAACCACTGGGCTTAGGTTCCTGAAAGTTCCCGTGCTTGGAAAAAACATGGTTGGCAAGTCAAAAGGCTTATGGGAAAAATGCCAGGTTGATGCGCAGCCGTGGAAAACCGTGGTTACTCAAAACTGTATACCGTGGTAGACAACATGGTATATAGAATATTAAGCGTGGATGCTCAGTACTGTGGTTGGGAAAACCATGGTTGGCAAGGGAAACCTGTATTCACTTTTTAGAGTTCAGTAATGCTTATGCAGGCTAGAGTGTACCATTTTACCAGACCTGGCTGTTCTCAGATTAGCAATGCTTTCCACTTGGTATGGCACAATTCCTCCTCCCCACCCCCCTTAATTTCTTTGGGCCTGGTTTACATGAACATAACTAAACAGAAACAATTCACCTAAGTTCTACCTTTGCTCAGCGGGATTTTCCTAGCAGTCCTTTCTTTTAGGGTTGCAAGCTTAGCTTTCAAATGTCTTGGAGCCCTGGTGCTAGGTTTCCAAAAGCCATACCCCACTGCGCTCCCCAAAGACAATACAACACTTGCTTTCTTGATAGTAAACAAACAGATGACTTGCTTATTAAGTCACTTAACAAAAATATCATATGTTTCTTACAAGTATATAAATGAACTACTACATAGCTGTTGGTGCAGACCAAACATGACAATAAGAGATCTACTTTGGGGAGCTATCTCTGTATGAGGGAATAATGATTCTCCCCCTCCCTCCCCCTGCCCTAACCTAGTGAACCACTGTGGATTTTTGAACCCTGTGACACTCCTCTTACAAAACACACTGTTGACGGCTGCGGTCTTTTGGCCATCTAGCATCTTATTCAGCCACCAGCCTGCACTTACATTTCCAACCCATCCTATGTAAGGTTAGGTTATGGTGAAGTGCGGTTGCTGTTCAGGAAAGCTCATGTGCCAAGCACTGCACAGAAAAGTTTTTGCTCTGTAGTATAAAATTTAACTGCCCACCTTCCCTCTCCTAAAAGTGTAGCTACTGAGGGAAGATTTTAACTAGACGACTGAGTTGATTTTATCTGAGGGAAGAAAATCTGTGCACTAGAGAAAATTTTATTTAACAAGAACATCTCTGTTGGCAACCACTAGTGCACATACCTTCATCTGTAGTGAGTAATAGCTAAAATAACCCTATTTCCCATTTAAAAAACAAGTATACAGGTCACACTGGCTCGTCCCAGAACTTTCAATGGGATTTATAGTCCTAAGTACACCGATAGTACACCGGCTAAGATGCTTTGATATTTTACTTCATTGGTCAACAAAGAAGGATCAGATTGCCAGGAAAAATATTCAGTCAATGTCCATTTTATGAAGTATTTACAAAGAGAAACCAAGCAACATTTAAAATTGTAGGCATGGCATTTAAAATTAAATTCACAGCAATTGGCCCCACACTTTCAGAAAATTACAAGAGTTTTGCTCTATTTTTAGCATATTTTAAAACACAACCATGGCTACAGTGTTGCTCTCAGATGCCATCCTAAAACAAAAAATGTCTGTGTATTTGCATGAAGGTGCAATTTTACATATAGGTGCATGACTATGACTAAATACATGTATAGCATTCTGTGTTCTTTCTTAGGCTTCTGTGTCCCATCCCAGGGCTCAGTTTCCACCAAAATCAGGGATTTGGATATCTCTGTGCCCATTCTAGCACTGTAAGACAGCATCCCCTGTCTCATTTTTGTTTCACTATCACCTACAAATTATTACCTCCACTCCGCCTCCCCCAACCTCCCAGACTTACACTTTCCATAAACCCACTGCAGTATCCAGGGCTGATGGATCAAATTGGTAAACTCAGCAATCACAATTCCAAAACAATACTCAAAGAGATCAATCTATGTTACAGAAATAAAATATGGGTATGTTTATATCAATTAAATGGTACACGTCTAGGTCTCAAAAATCTGTAAAGGTCATCAGAATCATACACAGGGAAAGGCATATTTATGGTGTTTACAGAAACATTTCCAGTGAAAGAACTGACTGAAACCTTTTTATTTTTTCTTTTGACAGAAAACTATTTTATATGTAATAGAAGTTTTAGAGGAAAAATGTGTTTACCTGCAAACCTAAAAACTTTCTGTTTATGTCAAGGACATTTTCATTTACTTTGTTCACAGGGAAAAATTCTTGGTTAACTCTAGTAAAATACTGAAGATGTGTACTGATGCCAGCATAGTTATGTAACTTTATATTGCCCAAAAGTCCTGATAAACTGCACCAGCCTATTCGCATATCAGTTTGCATGTTAGGCTATAAATATCACTTGGAACAAACTATACCTAAAGTCAATGCTACAGTAATGTAAATACAAGAAATGAGACACAGGGCACATCTACATGCAACGTTTTACTGCATAACAGATTAATCTGCTCAGTACAGCATCTCCATTTACATGTGCATGGCATTTACTGCACAGTAAATTCGTCTATTATGCAGTTAGCTAGTACCTGTAAACATCAGCAGGTGACCACAAGAGACTGGTGAGTTCTCTGTCCCCAGTCCTGGTCCTGCCCAGCTCCTGGCTCCCCCAGGAGTTAAGAGCTGATCAGCTCTGGGATGGGGTCACTCTCTGCCCTGGTCCCATCCCGCACTACCGGCAAGCCGCATGATGTGCAAGTAATCCCCACCCAGCAGGGGACTTGCTAGCAGCTCCCCCAGAATCAGGACAGCTCCTGGTGAGATCCCTGCTGGGCAGGGAAGCCCCTCTGGGTACAGGGCTTACCGGCAGCTGTGTGTCCTAATTACACATGTAGATGTGCCCAGCAATTCTCAGCATGCAAGCAGAGTGGGGATCCTGGTTGACTATAAATTTGAGAGTGAATTTGAAGTTTGTGCCCTGGTTTGTGAAAGGATGCTAACTAGGAACCAGGATCCCCACTCTGCTTGCATGCACAGGAAAGGAAAATTAACATTGCAAGAGCAAAACCTGCATAAGACAAAGGGACATAATCCCCACAACATGCAGTGCATGATCAGGGTCAATATCTAGTTAGCTCACTATTTCTCAGGGACTTCAAATCAGTTACTTTGTAGACCACCACCTGCATTGCAGTCCACCAAACTTGAATGCCCTCCCTTACTACCCTGCTGGTCAAATGCGAACAGTATTTGGCTATATTAGAAATCCTTAAACAAACTATACAACCCCATAGCAAATGCACACAACCTTCTCAAAACTGGATCCTGTCCCTGTTTTCCTCCAGCAGTGAGGTTACAAATAGGAGCCATAATTAATAGCCTGCAAGAAACAGAGGCCACCCTATCTCTTTTTGCTGCTGTTTTTTTCTTCCATGTGTTTTGGTCAATTCTGTTATCGAGGAAGCAGGCTCAAGTTTCAACAATGAGAGCAAAAGCACCAGCTCCAATCTGACTCCCTTATCTTTTTTTCTGTCACCCGGGTTAAGTTATGATATCCCTAGTGCTATATTAAATATGGCAAAACTGCATAATCTCTCTGTTGCTAGAAAGGAAGTAAGGAATGTTGTAAAAAAGAAGACCGTACTTAATACTTTACATTGCAAATGTGTTACCCATCTTTATTTTCTTTCTCTCTGCATTTTTAATCAAAGCTTTAAAAGTCTTTTAATGATAACTGTTTGTCACGTGTGTATGGGTATGCATGTGTATATGACAGACTATAATTCTCTTATGCTTGCCCAGGTCATGAGCTTTTGTCCTTTGGTATCCACCACTTTCCAATTCAATGATTATTCAACTGCATCATTCAGAACAAAGTCCAGAATAGAATTTTCTAACACAAAGGCAATAATCTAATGAGAGGAGGGTGAGCAGGGCACCAGGATGGCCCCCTCTCACCCACAAGTCTTTCCCATGGCAGGGACATCCTTGAGCTACCTGGCTATAGAAGTTGGGCAGGCAATCCTCTCCCATGAAAGGGATTTGCCACAGGGTGCACAGTTCTACACCTGGCAGGGGAGGGGAACAAATTGGGCACCATGAGCGGCCCCAGGGAGCCCGCTGCCTGTACCCAGTAGCAGCAGCCCAGCCTGCGCTGCTACAATAGCAACTGCAACTGGAGTGGGGAGAGGCATGTGGATAAGACGCTTCTCTCTGTCTTCCCCACCTCCCCACTCATCCATTGGTCATATAATTCCCCCCACACCCTCCACTCTGCCCCTAGCACTGAAAGTAATGGCAAGACATCTGCACAAAGAGGTGGCTATAATAATCCCTGAATTTTGTGCTGGGTGACACACCTTTTCTATTTTAAAATTATCATCTGTAATGTTGTAAAACTCTAATGGCTATTTACAATGTTTAGAAACTCTAACCATGGGCTGAAGAACTGCTACCTCACTCCCTTCCCTCCAAACCCTCCCTGCTGTCGAAGAGGTAAGGCTCATCCCAGGAACCATCTCAACCACCCAAAAGATAGAGAAGGACCCAACCACCTGCAGTTCCTGTAATGCTGGCAGGCCTCCCTGGACAGACACCATACTGGGATCCTTAAGGGCATCTGAGCATTTTGGATAGGACTGGCTATAAATCTAACAAATAAATAAACAAATAAGCAACCAATTAACTTTTGGTGCTTGCAGCATGACACCTCCAGCATTTACCTCTTAGAACAGAAGTTTCCCCATTATACCATGAGTTTTCCTTCTGCACATTATAGCTGAGTGGTTAATGAGTAACTGTTTTCTGGATATCACCCGTTACAAATAAGATCAGCTGATCATGTAAATGCAAGGGCAGATTAACTTAGATGGGTCAGTAGGTGGTGTTATATGGATTGTTATTCATGAGAAGAAAACTTTGAAAATAGCACCAAATTCAGGCATAGAAAGAAATGCTGCACATGCCTATGCAAACATACATACAAGCAAACACAGACATAGAAACATGCACTGTGCCTTTGAAGATCTCTCAATTTTCTTTACAGCACTGAAAGCACAGGTGGCAGGAGCTCTTTCCCACATATCTAAAATGCAGCTTTGCTCTGAAGTTTTTAATATACAACTTGAATTGTGAATATTAATGAAGACATCTCTGAAGTCTGAGAGTTTCATGAAAATCTAAACAAAATACATTTAATCTCTGCTTTAAAAAAATCTACTAGCCAATCAAGAAACTGAAACAATGCCCTTGGCACCTTGAGATGACATTCCCAGGCAAATAATATATAATATTAATTATAAAAATGCATCTCTAAGTGTCCATTTTTAATTTAATAAATCCCAATTTTTAAATGTCCCTATTATTATTCAGAGGACACTTATAAATAACAAACATCATTGAACATAGGGATTTGTTCACAAAGAATTTGATAACTCAGAATGGGGATAGTATTGTAACAAAGCTTTTTTGTTCCAAATAGATTGGCCAGTTCTAATAACATTACATGCAGAAATAGCTTGGTTATCAGAAAAAGTCTGACATACTTAGATGTGGTCATTTAGGTCAAAAGGATTACATAAGCTGTTCTACACTGTTTCACATCATCATTGGTAAACTAAGTCATTTCCCCAAATCTCCCACAATTGCTCTTGCAGTAGTACAGCACCAGTGATGCTAGGAAAGGTAGCAAAACTTTAGCTATAGGCAGTGGTGCTTGCTGGAGAGGACCAGGCAGGGGCTAGAGTTCCATTCCTAGGTCTATCACCAGCCTGCTATGTGATCAGGGACAAATCATTGCCCCTCTCTCTGCCTCAGTTCCCTTGGTTATAACATTCTTATAATGATAGTGACTTCTGAACAAGGCCAGGCAATGCAAGGCTTACTACACTAATGCAATGGTGGGGACCAGCACTGCCTCCCTTCCTTCTCAGGGCTAGGGACAGAAGTTTCACATAAACTGATTCAAGTCATCAGAAACTGGTTTAAACCTTTAACAGAACAGAAGCTCAATGCACATAAATACCAGCTTCAAAATGGTTGAAACTGGTTTAAGATAAACCTGGTTTAATGTAGTATCAGACTTAACTGATTTGCGTCAAGCCAGCTTATGAAACGCCTGTCCCAGACCTTCCTGGTTCAAGTTAAATCACAGTCCCCCAGCATTCTAGCATGCTTTCCAGCCCTGGTCTGGTCTGGGCTCTGCTGTCTGCTCCAGAAGAGACGGGTTTGCGGGGGGAGGGGACAAGGACTACCCCCTTCTCCCCCCACCTCCCTCAGCAAATCCAGCTGAGGTCTATGGCCAGAGAAAGGGGTTAAACTTCCCTTCCCCGAGTACAGAGCTGCCCCGCCCTCCTAAAAACTTACTGCTGGCTGCGACTGCAGACTACAAATCCCAGAGACACCTGGAAACAGGAAGAGGAAGTGATGAGCAACCCTGCAGAGTCCTGCTGCTGTGATTGTGGACTGCAAATCCAAGAGACCTCAGGGGCAGCAGGAAGAGGAAGTGAACACACAGCTCATGCTGGTTATGTGTGAGAGAGCTGTGCTTTAGCACCCCCTGGCTTCTGGCCTGACAAGCTGTCAGAGAGCAAGGCCTTGACAGCAGGCCCGGAGCAGATTCCAAGCAGTTTGAGGTTTGGAGTGTATGTGTGCACACTGATGAGCTGGGTATGAGTGGGGTTTGCCCAAGCCCCTTGGTGCCAGGATCCCCTTTTGCAGCAGTTCAAACAAGACCAAAGGGGTGAAAACTCCAGTAAACAGTGTACTATCACTCACACTGTGGATTGCACCAATTGAACTTTCTGTGCTGGTGCTGCTGTACTGGTGGAAAATGAACTATTCACCAAAGCCTTAGTACAGATACAACCCAAGAGGGTAAATTAAAAAAGAATAAAAAATATTAAAAGCATTTTGTGGCAGAAAGCTCTCTTCCCACTCAAGCATCTGACAAAAGCATACTTCATCCAAAAGGCATCTCATGGGCACACTTTCAGTTCACTGTGAGACATGCCACATTCAGACAAACAGAACAAACTTCTCTCAAAATATGCCTACAACGGTCAACATCCTGTCATATTCTCCCTCACATGATGTCCCAAAACAAATAAAATGAAGAACATTTAGCACAGAGCACAACATTTCTGATCTAATTACAGACTTTTCTGAAATGTATTGGTGTTTGGAAGTAGGGTTTTTGTTCATGAGCATATTTGATTTACATTAATGAATTTTCATTAGAAACATTTGTATTTTATTGTAATTAATTTGAATGAAGATTACTGACATTGTAACTATCCTAGAAGAAAGATCATGGAGAAAGAATAATGAAGTCCACTCATGGGGCTCAGAATTTTTCTATTAGCATAACAGATTCACATGATGCTTCTGAATACTGGGCTTTGCAACTAGATCTCTGGCAGTTGCCTTTTGACTGTCATGTGTGCTGTCTGATACACCATGTGTTTAAAATTAGCACCAAACATTTTTTTTCTCATATACAAGTCTGAGACTGTTCAATCTGAATAACTGGTACAACCAGGCTAAGGGTTAAGAATCCCACTTGTGGTTAAACCCTACATGATAGAAGTGATATTGCAGAATAGCTTTAAATTATATTGCTGACTTAGCATGCAATTTCTGAACATTCAAAAAACAACATGGCTATTGTTTCATGATAAAGTCGATGTACAGTCCTCACATGCATAGTGATTATCATGTTAAGTAATGAACATGCTTATTTCTCCTTCAGATTCAGCTGTACAATTGCAAAAAGAAATCAGATGGCCTGTTGTAATTTTCCATCTATAACAAAAAAAAATTAAAAACTCTTGAATGCTGTTCTACAGTTAGACCAGAAAAAGCAGACCTGGAACATTAACGGCACTCATAAAAAGAGATGTTTTTATACAAATCACAAGAAAATTCATCAGAATGTGCTGGCCTGAATCAAGTCAGTATGTCAAGTCAAGCCACTAACATGATTATCATTTGCCCATATACAGTTTATCAAAAAAAGAGTCCCTGTATCTCTTTTGTACTCCTTTCTTCCTGCCTTTACAGCTGGCTAATTAAATATGACTATAGAGCCCAACACTGTTGTCTGGACAGCTCGTGCTACTAACTCACAAAAAGGGGCAGGCTCAGAAGGGATCAAAATAATTTGGTGGTGTTTATAGATTGTTTTCTACAGCTGTCACTCAGGACATGCTCTCTTGTGTTCTGAGTGGTTGTCTGATACCAGCCCTTTTTGCCCTCTCTGTTTTTGCTGTTGATAGCAACTTCTTTTCTGCTTCATGCCATCTGGTCTCCCTGCTGCCTGTCCTATTCTTCTGTGTTCTGTCCCTTCAGCATCCTCTTGCCATTCCTTTGTGTTTGAGTTTGGCTAACCTACTCCTTCTTATCCCTAACCCAGAAATTTAGCCCCAGCCTCTTTCCCCAACAAATTTTGGAAAACTTTACATTCAAAGAACTTAACAATTGTTAAACACGATTTACTGCAACAGCATGACAAAGCTTTGTTGCTAACTATAATTTAGTTCAAAGAAAGCCCTGAACACATCAGTGTCCACCTTCAAAAGACTGATTGCAGTGTAAATAGCATTTACGCTGCCAAACAAGTTTGGCAGACACTGTGTATTCCTTCTCCCACTGAGTTATCCCAAAGTGCTCACTTAATGGCTAAAGAAAGTTTGAAGGAAAAAATATTCCTTTGCCAGTCTTCTTGTCATTATAAGAGACTTAAAATTGAAATAAACGTAGGAACGAATTCTTCTAATCAGAGACAGGTTGAAACTGAACCACTGGATCTATACACCCCAGTGATTTGGAGAAATACAAATTTAATGTGTTCCAGATTCAAATTTTACAGCTGGGCCCCATTTACATATTTATCTGAATATGACACTTTTATCATGAGGCTTTATATTCAGTACTGATTCCCAACTGGAGAGAAACTGAAATGAATGATAATGGAACACTAGTTTTAAAAATATAGGTTTCATATCATGACAGACCTACCATGGCTATGATTTGTCAATGCATGTAGCATACTACCAATTTTGATTTTTAATATATTGTTCCTAGAAAATATAAACACTTTAAATCTCTGACAGCATGTTAGGTCTCCAAGAGTCACAAAGATATTTTATATTTATTATGAATTATTAACGGGAATGAAAAAGTCATAATCTTGCTGGTTGAGCTTTAGTGTTACTGGCTGTAAATGGCAAACAGCTTTCTGCAATTTTGTGTTCTGTATACATTTCATATCTCAACATGCAGAGGTGGAGAGGAGATATTGTACAGTGTGATGGGTACAACAGAATTGTGTGTGTTGTTTAGATCTATAATAGAGACCTATAATTTACTCTTAGGTTACATGCTTCGAAGTGAAAAAATCAGTATTCAAGTGTTAATACACATTGGCATCTTTTTAACCACTATATCCTTTTCATATTGCTTTTAGGTAATTTGATTGATTTTTCAAAAAAATAAAATTGAATACTAAAATGTGTTGTTTTCTGTTCTGTTTTCCATTTCCAATTTGATTGTTTGCCTGAATAATTCAAATGTCTTTTTTGCAGTCTCTAAACAATACCTAACAATTATGTAGAGCTATTGTTATGAGTTGAACTTCACTGTTTTTGAATACATTGTTCTCAGTCATGTGTTTTTGGGGTTTTTTACTACTAGCTCTGTCTGTTAGATGTTATACAGATGTAGATGATGTTATAGAGCAAGAGAGAGGAGTTGGAAGTATACTGTAGGAACAGACAGCTCAAGTTTGGGACTAAAAGTATTAACAAACTAATTGGTTATTGTTTTTAATCTGGGTCTTTCCCTTAGTGATTTCTTGTCAGTTGCTGTACCATCTCACAAAAAGACCCTTCCCCCCAAAAAAAAGAAAAAACCCCAAACATTTAAACTCAAGTTTTTTTTGTAAGAACCTCTGAGCTACTTGAAACTCTCACATACTGAATTATACTGCCCAAGGAAGTAAACATTGCTATTGCCTTAACAATATTAATTCTGATTTCTCCTTTACATATGTCAGCGTGTTTGTGATTAGAAATCTATTGGTAAAAAAACAACAGCAGGTAAAAATCTGTAGTTAAAGTAACTCACCCACAGTGAGATCCTGGTCAAAATGAGATCAGCAGTAAATGTCCATTGAATTTAATGGGTCAGGATTTCATACACCCAGAAATAATGTAGGGAAGGGATAGAGAAGATGAAAGGTAAATCTTGCAAATATGACTCAGTCTTACCAGATAATGTTGATGATTGCTTTAGACAAGACTAGTGAACAACCAGTTGGTTGCCATCAGGATTCATGCTGCTGAGGTATTTGAAAGGTTGCTGTATGACAGCAGTACAAATGCCCATATTCACTGAGAATCTCCAGTTGCCATGGTAATTAATCTCTATCAATTAGTTCTATACATTCAGTTCTGAAGTTTCCTAGGACAGAAAGAGTCTTACTGACTAATGAAGGTGCAAATTATGCATTTGCTATAATTACACAGGCCAGGATCCACAAAGGTATATATAGCGTAGAAGTTGCCATAGCTTGGTTCTCCGCTACCTCCTTGAATCCTTCACTCCCTCTTGGTACCCACCCATCCTTTACAATGCAGGGAGAGAATTAGGTGCCTGGAGAAAAGACCCTCAGAAACCAACTGAGTGATGAGCTGCCTAAGCCAGTTAGGAGAGAAGTACAGAGTTATGGAGTTTAAGCACCTGGGCTAGGGACAGAAGTTACACATAAACCAGTTTAAGTGATCAGAAATCGATTTAAACCTGTAACATAACAGAAGTTCAGTGCATATAAACCAGTTTCAAAATGGCAGTGTCATAGTGGGGAGCTCCAGTGAGAAGTGGGAGCCAGGTGTGAGCCCCTCTGCCCACACCTCGACTGGATACTTACCAACAGGACCAACACCAGTGTGAACATCAGAGCCTCAGATGCAGTAGCAGCCCCAATTTGTGAGCTCATGCCAGCTGCAAATTGATCAGTGTGTGTCCCTGATGAGGTCATAAGTGCGTGCCCTGCACTGGCTAGAAAAAGAAGCCCAGGGGGCACAAGCAACAGAGGATTACACCTGATGATGGCTGAGCCCTGGCAGGGGCAAAATGAGTGGTGGGACACCCACTTATGAGACTGGAGGCTCAGAGGAGCTTCCAGCTTTTTTACCTTTGGCTCAGCGATGGAGCAGGAAGAGCTTCCTCCCCTGGAGAGCATCCTGTGGATACTGCAGCAACAGTGCAAGTGCAGAGCATCACAACATTTACTGAAGTGAAGAAGATTAAGGTGAGGTTCCCGGGGAGCTGATGATCTAGGGTTGGTTAAGGGGAGAGCTTCCCTTTTTAGTTTTGAGTTGAACTTTCTTTTGTATGTAGGGTGGACCAGGTTGTTGGCACTGGATTCCCAACCCGGCCCCGATACCTTTGCTCTAGTCTAGCACAACCCTCAACTCCTGCCAGTTGATGATAGGCAAATTTATTAATACACAGTGATAGGAAAAAAAAGCAATGCAGGCAAAGCAAGTACACCATGCAGTACCCAAATTTCCCAGGCCCAAAATATACACAGGGCGAGTGGTCTGTCCAGCTGGTACGTAAATACCACCTTGTGGTTCTTTGCTTTAGTGTCTGACATCAGCAACCTTGGAGGTCAGGCACTGATGCCAACTGTTCTTTCCCCCACTGTTTTGAAAATTCTTCCTTTTGTACTCTTTCTTCTCCTGGTGACTCTTGATGACTCTTAATCCGTGGCTGTCACTGGTTGGTCTCTCTGTGTTTGTTGCACAGTCTACATCCTGTGTTGTTAGCTAAAACCCCATTTTCATAAACCTATCACGTGCCCACATCTTAATCTGGGGCTTTACCGGTGTCCTCCTAATTTGGTCGGTTCCCCCAAAACCAGAAAGCTTAAGAATTTTTGCAAGCAGGCACTATGGCCCTGAAGCCCCGGAGCCAGGCCTATCTCTATTATGAAAATAAAGTTTGGAAGTTTTCAGTTACCCAGAATGTGTGGCCTTCCTGTTTTTCTGCCTGGGTTAGACACCCTGTCTGCTTCTAAAGGCTGGGAAACCTATGTATGAGACCCAGTCATTTAAAAATCAGTTAACCCTTGCTACTATAGCCATGCTTCAAATGCATATATATGTATATTACCTATAAGCCAAAAGCAAAAATTATTATTACTATAACATATAACCTATACATTCCAAAAGCAAACCTCTAAATATCATTCTTCAGCCAACACAGGCCAGCCCCCAGTTGGAGTACCCCAGACAGACAACATTAATTGTGACCATTACAGGGGCCTAGGATTGTGTCTTTATATTAACAGAGCGCCCTTTGGGACCATTATTGATTTGAAGCTTGAACTGAACCAAATTGTGATCTAATGCATGTACTGATTAGGGGCACAAGTCTTTCCAACCTGAGACATCACCAGAATATCTCAAAGCCTGATTCACGATAGGCTAAAATCATTTGTGCAAGGTATCACATCCCAGCAACCCCTATGGAACAGGATGGATAATTGTGGACTGTAGTAAGATCTGGTTGGCATGTAGATGGGGTGTTAAGGGGCATGGAAGCCCCAAGGACCACCAGTGTCTCTTGATATATCTGGACCTGTAAATCAGCCTCCCGCTAGGCTTTGTTCTTATTCAGACCTCCCACTAGGCCTCACACTCTCAGGCTTTGGGCCTTTGGTCCTCCTGGACTTCATGGTATGTCACTCAAGCCTGGTGCTTTTCTCTCAGGTTGTGTTCACTTAGCCTATCCCCTCCACAGGGTCACCCACGAGGCAGCGGGTACTGAGGCTTTCCGGCATCCCATACTCATCTTTCACTAGGAAGGCACAGGTGTGGCATTTCCTGGAGACAGCCCCACCACACCATCCAACCACAGCAGGGTGTAGTTTTAGGTCATGGCCCAGGACCAGGAACTTACTCCATCCCCATAGTTCCTACTCTAACCTCCAGATGTTCTGGGAGCACCATTACTCAGGTCAGGTGATGTTCATCCTTCAGTTCCCCAGTTGCAACTGGAAGCCCTCATCCTTGGATCTGGTCTTGTATCCTGGCTTCCCAGTCCTCCTCCAATCAGGTGACCTCCTGATTGCCATGTGACCACCTGACTGTCTCTGCTTTCAGCTGCAGGCTGCTCCACAGCCCTGCCACACTGTTCAATCTAGGACCCTCCCTCTTTCTTATAAAATCAAGATATAGAGGGTGAGTAGGAGGGAATACTCCATGAGTATAACATAGTAAGAGTCAGACTGTCTCACAAGAGTTGGCACTTGAAAAGTTGTGGCACACGAACCAGGCAACAGACCTGGCTTGAGCACACCCACACATAGGCTGAAACTGGTTTAAAATAAACCTGTTTGAATGTAGTATCAGATTTAACTGATTTAGGTCAAACTGGTTTATGAAACTTTTGCCTCAGACCCCTTACTGGTTTAAGTTAAATCAGAGTCCCCCAGCATCCCAGCATGCTTTTCAGCCCTGGGCTGAGCTATGATGCCTGCTTCAGAGAGCAGGGCTGGCCCCACTCCTCTGCTCCCTAGCTGGAGCAGTGAGGGCTGGCTTACTGGCCTCACTGGCTGGCTCACTGCCCCCTCCAGCTGGGGCCTGGGTCCAGGGAGAGGGGTTAAACTCACCTTCCACTGAGTACAGAGCTGCCCTGCTAAAACTTAGGGCTGGCTGTGACAGTGGACTACAAATCCCAGAGGCACCTGGAAGCAGGAAGAGGAAGTGATGCACAACACTGAGAGTCCTGCTGCTCTGCCTGTGGTCTGCAAATCCCAGAGTCCTCAGAGGCAGGAGGAAGAGTTAGCAAACACATAGCCCATGCTGCGTGTATAGTTCTTGAATTTATAGTTTTTCAGAGAAAGAACTATTCTTGTTCAAGCTTTTATGAATTCAGTGCCACTACCTCTCCTCTCCCCATACCCTCACCCAAACAGAGCACAGGCTGGGGCCTGGCCATGGCCCCCTCTGCTCCAGCAGGGCTTTCTTTCCTCCCTTCTGGCAGTGGCTGGCAGGCATGCTCTAGTGCTTCCCAGCTGTTGGCTTGAGCCACTACAGACATGTAGCTGCATTTTCTGAATCAAAAGTGAATGCATGTTCATTTGCTAATTGGTTCAATCTCTGCATCTTAGACTAACATGCAAAGACTGAATCAATTCCGCCTTGGACTTTTTGACTGTCTGTACTTAACCCAAGTAGCTGATCTGGCCCAAAATAGTTGCTTGTCTTGTCATGCATGGCAGGTACCCTGCTCCACTCAGAATCCTGTCCTGTGAATCCTTTCCTGGAGTTGGACCACAGAGATAATCCAACTTTAAATATAGAATATATAAAAATAATGTTAAATACAAACACAAGATGTTAAACAATGAATGGAATAGTGTTTTGGGTCATCCATGCTAGAGCAATACTACAAATACTCTTTATTTTCCAAGCTATTTCCCTTAAAAGATTTTGTTTAAATGTTTTATGTTTTACCTTATAAAAAATTAAAAGTAGAAGCATTTTCCTGCAATTAAGAAGTGCCACATGTGCTTTTATAAGCCACTGAATTCTTAAAATATTTGGAGGCAGTGTTCTGTAACTGGAGTTGACACTTGGCAATGTAAATATGTATGCCTGACTCTGCCAGTATGCCTATCTCTCATCTTACCTCTATGCACATGTAAGCATTATTCAGTGTTCAATAGCAGCTGATTGCCAGATAGGAGCCCTCTGTCAGGTACTCAGCTTGCCAGAATATCCCTCTGGAACCAGCAAGGGCGTGTTTATAGTGCACAGCAAAGAGGAAGATGATTTGGGGGAAAGGAACTGAAAAGGGGTATCAGTTCCTGTTTTCCCTCACATTTGTAGAAAATACTTAGGAAAAATGAAGTAATATCTTGTAAATCAGTAAATTACCAGTGGGAAATATAGAATTTTTTAAATGAGTGATGGGAAGAGAAGGAGAGAGAAATACTTACTAGCAGTCATTTAAGAAAAAAGAGTTAATGTCAGACCTTGACTGAAAAGTCAGGGATGTTGAGATACAGATAATTTATCTTGTGCTGACAAACTGCTTTTTCTTAGCAGCAGGTAAAGAAACAAAAAAATATGGGGGGCAAAAGTTCCCCCTTCATCTTATTTTTCAAGCTGCCTTCATATGGCCCAGATTATGAACCCCTTACTCACAATAATGATCAGTTACTCCTGAGATTACTTCTTTGAGTAACATTTTACTAGTTCAAATAATGGCCCAACATTTGAATAATGTTGTCCTTAGAGTCTGTCATCTCTACAGAGTTTAAACAATACCTGACAGAAATCAAGTAATGGTAAATGATGGCAATCTTACTGTGCTGAGCACATGGTCTTGCCACAGGTGCAGTGATTACAAGGTCTTGAACTGAAAATAAAAAATTCCCACAGTCTCTGAAAATCCAAGATTCTGGATGCCATTGTATCAAAAATACTTTTGAATTAGAGAAATTGTGTGATGTAGTTTCAGTGCGTATAGTTCAGCAGCCCAGCTGTCAGAGTTCATTCTATACATACCAAATCAGCTACTAGATACAGCTAGTTAGGAAGTAAAAGCCAGGGGCTGGTAGCAAGATGATCTACTTTTATGTAGATAGGCGGTGGCCAAAACACTGTGCTTCCCTATAAGAGATTCCAATACAAAGAAAACTGTTCTGGTAGTTAGCCTCAAGAAAAATTTGCTGAATTCATATGATCCTGATCAGAATTAACACTGTGATGTCCTATAAATGATAAAAAACTAAATTATTAAAAAGTGCCTTTTCTTCATGCTCTCATTTTTGTTTCACTTAAGTTTAAAATAATTTTAGCTCCAAAGAAATAGACACTGTAACATGCATATTTTTCACAAACTGTGTTAACTAAGTAAATGCCTACTTTCAGTAAAGTATTTCCAGTTTTTTGATGTGGAGAGATATGTCCATATCTGAGCCACAGGCAATCAAAAAGGATCAGAGAAAAGGAGAGTTACTTCATTTATTTATGACTTATGTGTAAAATGGGAGTCTTGGTTCTAATGCATTATACAATAAAATGGAAGTTAGTTTGGATTTGAAAGCTTGCCTTTGATAAGAACATAAAAGCTTCCTGGTACTCAGCACTGGGGGGAAAAATGGACTAGTATCTTGTAACTTTTAGACATTCCTTGTTGAGCATCAGATATAATGTATGATAATCATGGTTCAGATTACATAAAACAGGTATTTTGATTATCACCAAATTGGGAAATTAGTTAGCATTTATCCATTGTTTAGAAAAGATCCTGCTGGTGACATGAGGAGCTAAACTCTGCCCAGATTGACTCCATGAATGATATCACTACAGTCATAGGGGTTGCCCGGAGGATGAGTGTGAAAGAGGAAAGACCTGTGTTTGGCTTTGTCTACTTAGAACACAAGCTAGTGCTGGTGATTCACCTGACTGCAAAGAGGCTCTTTTCCCCATGTGCGCTTTTTCATTGCCTGCACTGCAGACACACTGGGGGCACTGCAGAATCCATTAGACCAGCCCCTAAGGACATAGGAGGGATCCCTTCATGTCACCTTTAGTGATTCATGTTTTTCAGGAGTAGGGCACAAATGGGAATATTTTATCAGCTGGAAAGTATGTTATCCTGAGTACTGGAGTACTAAAAGGAGCATTGTATCTCTTTTCTGAACATGGAAAATACTTGATTCTGATGGAAATAAAAGTTGGGCCCTATTCTTTATCACTGAAGTCACTGGCCAAGCTGCCATTGATGGGGGGAAAAAGAACAAGCTGTTCATCACAGGAGGCACACACATGCATTTTTCAGGTTCTTGCTCATAAAATATAGAGATGCTTAGCAACTGCACATCTTGTGTCAGTGTTCGGTTCTACTGCTGCAGATTCCATTTATTCAAGGTGAACATAAATAAACTTTATACAAAGTGCCAAGCTAGCTCCTGGGAGATTCAGGATCAAAAGTCAGCCTGGAGTTTTAAATCTCATGCGTGAGTGCAACAGTCAGTGAGATCAGGTGGGACAATGCAGCAAAGTAAGCACCACATTTTTCTTACTCAAACAAGACAAAAATTAAATGTTAAAAAGAAACCAGTTTCAAGGGTCAGAGACAATTTTGTACCAGCAGTAGCCAAAATCAGCCTCTTCTTTGTGTCAGGTAGTTTTCTTTCAGAAAAAGAAAGAGACACTTATACTTATCACAGGCATATAGACGGAGAATCTTTCCATGCTGGTTGAACTTGAGAAGTGAAAGTCCTGAAATAGTCCTTATTGCAAACAACATTCAGACAATTATAAATTTCCATGCTTTTGTGTCCTGGTTTGTAAAACCTGCCTCTTCTTTTGTGAGTTCAAAAGAAAATGTGATTTTCATATGTCTGACTTGTCTATGAGCATGACATCCTAAAGTAACTTATAACAATAACAACCTGTGCTTATTCATTCCCTTTCAACCAAGGGAAATACTTACAAAATATTTACAAAGCTTAACATCTGGAAAGGATTTAAAGCCCTAATACTTAAGGGCATGAAACCACCTTTACTTGAAATGCTTATAAGGAAATTTCCCCATTAGGCTAGTTATTCCCTAATTTCTCACTTTGGTGTATTTTTTGCAGCTTTCTCCAAAGCATCTGGTAGAGACAGAATATTACCTGGTCTGAACCTATAAGATAATTTTATCCCCATGTTATGTACTGGAAAACATGGGGCAGAGAGATTAGGCTGATATATAACTGCAACAGGTACCTAGGGCCTTATCACAGGGGACACATAGCATGTGTTTTATTTTAATTGTAATACGCATTACTGTGCCATGTGAAAAGTCAGAATGCATTCTAAGCAGTCACATGGTAAAGCTTACTACAATTTTCCAGCCCTCATGTTTTGTATACAGCTCTGGCAAGTTGGGTCATCTTTGCTTCAGGCAGTGGGTGAAGGGAGGGACAGAGCACTGAGCCCAGGACAGGTGCCACTCCTGCTTCTGGATCCTGTTGGTGGCCCAGACAGGACCGAAGCCCTGGGATCAACAGTTAACAGATTATCATTCTCAGCCCTGGGACTGATCGGAAGCTGGATGAGACTCTAGTATGGTCCCTGGGCTAGAACCAACAATCAGCTGATTGTGGATCTCAGCCCCAGGACTGCAAATTGCTCATATAATCCATGGAGCAGTTGGATGAGGACAGAACAAGTGCTATTTAATATAATCTGGAGTATAATATAAATATAAACCTCCTGCAAAAAGTCCTAACTTTTCATTATGATACACATGCACTTAACCTGTATTTTACCTCTTGAATTTACAGATGCTGGCATTTTGCATGCAATTAACCCATTCCAAATATAACTTGCATATGGCCTTTAGATTCGAGAAGTGACTTGACTTACATCATGAAGGCATTCTGTGGTAGGGATGGAATAATCTGTAGCAATTGTCCCCTCTCACTTCCACTTATGTACTTTTACTACTACATTATACCCTGTCATTTATGTCTCCTGCCATTCGGTGATTTTACAGCTATAATGCATATTTTTACTTAATGATGCTTAATAACCCTTACTCATATTAAGTAATAACTAAATTAGGTCTGTACTGTAACAGGAAGTATTTCAGAGATATGTATTTTTCACATTCATGCTATTCCCCTGAGTTAAATGACATTGCCTCTCCATACTATGGTATGTTTGAACATACTCCCTTTTTAACAGGTGAAACATCAACATAAAGTGAAATACATTTGTTGGCTGAATATTTTGTATGATATCTCTCATCCAGACTTTATTTAATGCCTGAAAAAATTGTAATTTACCCACTTAAGAAAAAGAATAAAAATTAAAATGGCTGTTTCTCCACCTTTTCTTTTAATAAGCACTAAATAATTCAAGTAACAAATGTTATCTAGTTTTAATATGTCACGCTGCATATTGACTAACAGAATAATGAAAGATAACATTTTCCAGATTACACACATTACAAGTAGCTATATGCCATATTCTTTTGAGTAAGAAGTAAAACACTGGATAAGTACATACTTGCAAGGATTCAACCTCTGTGGTGCACATAACAGCTTTTTACCTTTTTACATTCAAATTTAAGAAGCAGGCCATTTTTAAAAGAATCAATTGTTTTAAAAAGCATATCTTACGTTCAAAGGAATACAGTATGCTGAAAGTTATGGATATAATGTTTATTGATAAAACAGTTTATCCTGATGCAAGATGTACCATTAAGGGTGATTCGTTACCACACTTGTTCTGCTAAATACTTCAGGAGACTGGCAGAGTCTGTCAGGGAAATTTTGCAGTGGCTATCACCTCATCCCTGCATTGGCAGCACTGCCTATTTCTAGGCTAAATGTTGTAGCCATGTTGGTCTAAAAAGCAAAAGCAGTCAGTGTGGGAAAGGTGATAGCTTTTATTATTGATTAATTTTTATTTTTTATTATCTATTATTATTTTCTTTTTGTATAATTTTACATAAAGGAAACAATATTCAACACCCTCAGACCTGGAAAATAACACCCCAGTGCCAGCCTTTTGTCTCAGGCCAAATTTGCCTGCTCGCAGGAGAACCTTTCCATCACCAGTACTCCTGTGAAATATGAAACATCTTAACAAGAAACAAACATAATGCAACATCCTGCTTGCCATCAGATACCTCTGAAGTAAATAGAGTGCTCTAACTTTTATCTGAGCCTAATTTCCATAAAATGAGCTTTTCCAGCCAAGAGAACTTGTACTACCCTCCAGCTCTCCTGTGCAATATAAGTTTCATTTCTACTGGGGAGAAACTTAAAATCTTTGTATTCTCCTTTGTTTGAGGAAGAGTGCATGAGCCTGAAAGCTGGCAAATAAAGGAAATTTTTTGCAACCATCTAGCTGGTCTAATAAAATATACCACCTCTATCACACTGACTGACTATTTATAGGCTTTATATTGTGGCTAGCAGGAAGATGTTTGCACATTAAGCATTGCAGGAAACTTGCACACTGGGACCACTTCCACCCAGACAGCCTTGCAACTGCTCAAACCACAACTTGTTATATAAACCAGTTATATGAAATGTGCCCATAATATGTGCTTACATGATAATCTGTGGTATTCCTGTGACAGGGGCTCAGAGGGCAACCATTAGGCCCCCTCCTGCCAAACCCTTCCTGCCCCACTCCAGCTCCTTAGGGTACTCTCCCTTTTTCTAACTTGCCTCCACCCCTTGACAGAAATTATAGTACCTAGGGAGACTTCTCCAGGGTCCTAAAGTTTACCTTCACTGGCTGCTTAAGCAGTAGTACTAATACTGCTTTGTCCCCAGCTATCACCAGTTTTGTCCACTGAGCACTAAATTGTAGCTTTCCTTGCCTTTCTGTGCCTTAGGGCAGTGGTTGTTAACTGGAGGTAAGCATACCTCTAGGGGTACTTAAAAAGGTCCTAGGGGGACAGACCTAATGTGGCTGATAAATGCCAGGTACATGCACACGGCAGCAGTGCAGCATACAGGCGGCCAGGAGAGCAGCCAGGCCCAGATGGTAAGTATGTTGTGAGGGAAGGGGCCCAGGGGAGTGGGGAGGAGGCATATTGAGGCCCCAGTGGTGGGGAAGGGAGTGGGGCTGGGGCATAGGCTGCCCAGCCAGGGTGGGTCACTGGACTGAGCCATGCAGGGGGTGACTTCTGCTGCTACATGCACCCTGAGAGGGCATAGGGGGCATATACCCCCAAATCTGTATGGGGCACAGTGGGATGCTGCTGTGGGCTGGGGCCAGGGCTGTGCTGAGTTCTTCCTAGTGGGGCCTGGGCCAGGCTGTGTTCTGGGTGGGCGTTGGCAGCACTGGGAGGGGCATCATCCACCCCAAAATTCACGGTAGTCCCTGCAAAAGCCCCCTCCCACTGCCACTACTGCCTGTCCCCAGCACAGTCTGGCCCAGCTCCTGCTGGGAACAGCCCAACAACAGCCCCAGCCCATAGCTGTAGCTCACCCCACCCCACATACAGATTTGGGGCACAGGCCCCCTGTGACCTCCTGGGGGTGCATGCAGCAGCAGGAGCCAGGGTGGAGCATGGGACAGAGCCGCAGCTTGTCCAGAGGGTAAGGGGGTAGCAGCTCCTACTGTTGCATGCACCCCGGGAGGGCACAGGAGTATGTGTCCCCAGATCTGCACGCAGGGTGGGATGTTGCTGCTGGCTGGGGTCAGTGCTGGGCTGTTCCTGGTGGGGGCTGGGCTGGGCTATGCTTGGGGTGGGTGGCAGTGGTGCTTGGAGGAAGCTACAGGGAGGTTGCAGCCACCCCAAAATTTGTTGTAGCCCCCATAAAACCCCTCCCAGTGTCACCACCACCTGCCCCAAGTGCAGCACAACCCAGCCCCTGCCAGGAGCAGCCCAGTACCAGTCCTAGCCCATAGCGGCAATACACCCTCTCCTGCGTAGATCTGGGGGCACATGCCTCTCTGTTCTCCCAAGGGTGCCCATAGCTGTGGGTGCTGCTCCCTGAGCAGGTCAGTCCTGTGCCCTGCCCCAGCTGGGCAGCCGCAGCCCCAGCCCCACTCCCTTCTCCACTGCTGGGCCAGCCTACTCTTGCCCCACACACAGATCCGAGGGTACATGCCCCCATGCCCTCCTGGGGTGTGTACACCAGTGGGAGCTGCCACTCCCTCCCAGTGCTCCCTGGACAAGCCACTTGCAGCTCCATGCCATGCTCTGCCCTGGCTGTGCAGCCCTAGCCCTAGCCCTAGCAGTAGCCCTAGCCCCACACCTTCCCTTTCTGTGGGGCCTCAATTTGCCCCTCCTCCTTAAAAGCCATAAAAAAATATAAATGCGTACCTGAGCTGGAACTTTGAGAGAGAAGGGGTACACTTGTTAAAAAAGGTTGAAAACCTCTGACTTATAAGACAGGAGGCCTGATCCTTTCTTGCTATTACCACAACTTAAAGAAGAAGGATCCAGCCCAGAAGCGTAGCAAAGTCTTTCAGTGCCCTTGGCTGAGCTGGGGGCAGGGGAGGAGGAATTATGTTGGCCACTGAAAAGCATGGGAAAGGGAGGAAGGGGAAGCGGGTGGGTCTCCCCTGCCCTGACCCTCCTCCCTTGGCAGCTGCTGCTGCTGCAGCTGTAGTATTAGTGTCAGGCTACTGTTGCTGTTGCTGCTGGGGGACAGGCAGAAGTGCAGGTTATCTGGGGGGCTGTTCCTGATTTTCCTTCACCACCCCCAGGAACAGAGCTATGCCTACCATGGCAATGCCTCCCAGAGGGCAGGCAGATGGTGGGGAGGGAACATAATTCCACTCCCTACCGCCCAACCAAGATGTATTATTGAGTAATGGGGCTGTCTGCCACATTTCTATGGCCATAATGCTCAGGGTTTTGCCAGCTGCTGCAAAGACTCTTTGGGAGAGGGGGGCATACTGGTGCTACCTCTAACTCAGTTCCCAGGACTGGTGCTCTTCCCTAATTATACCACTGAGCCTGGGGACTATAAAAGCAAAATGGAAGGGCCAAAAAGCTCCAACAAAATGTCCTTGAAGGTCAAAATCAAAGGTTCTTCTGAACTTAACAGCCCATATTGTTCATGTGGCTAAGGCAGACAAGGGAGTGATTTACCAACTCAAATGACCAGGTAGTGATATACATCTGGGTTGACTGGGTGCCTCCATTAGTACAAGGCTGAAGCAGGGCTAAAACTCAGACTTCTGAGCCACAATTAGCCACCTTAACTGCTTTGCTGCCATGACACAAAATGTATTTCATGCTAAATTACTTAAAAAAATGAAAATCAGTTTTCTACAAAAAAATGCATTGTGCCATGTGAAAATGACATGTGGGCATCACAAGACTGGAAGCAGTAACCTCAGAATCACAGCCCATGCCTACATTGAGGTCTTTGTGAATATCTTCCATTACTGCTGTCACACTGGTGCAGCTCTGCCTACGCTACCATTTTTACGCAAGTGTCCCGTTACCCCTTTCCAAACAGTCCAGATAAAATGGCTCTGCAAATGTAGGTTGCTGGTTTCCACTCCCACCAGGAAGTTCAGAAGAAATTCCTGTGTAGATAGTGTTGCATGTATGCTAAGAAATAGTCCTCAAACTAAAATGTTTAAGAAAAATCTTCTCTTTGTCTAACCATATCCAATTCCTTACACACTCTCATATGATATAATTGTACATGCATATTTCTTGGGGATGGGGAGGGGGTGTTGCTTTGCTTTCACAGATTCACAGACATTTAGAGCTGGAAGGGACCTCGTGAGATCATCTGGTCCAGCCCCGCCTGCTCTGAGCAGGAAAAACTGCTGAGGTCTTGCTTTCCTTTATTTTTTTGTATCAACATTTTAAAAATTAGTCACTAATGGATTTAAAGTTTAAATTTTACTCTTGGGAGCTAATGTTCGTTGGACTCTTAAGATCAGACTAGTTTTTTAGAGAATAGAAAATTAGGTTTTTGAAAGTCTTTTAAGTTCCTCAAGTTTCTGGTGTACAACCTGAAGATGTCATGTGCTTCTCCTAAACTCAAAAGTACAGACTTGCAGAAACTTGCTTGACATTGCTGCATTTCCTTCTGACACTAATTAATGATCATGGTAAGGGTAATTAGTCTTTACAGGAACTAACTCCCAGATTCCCTAGTTTCTTAGGAGTTTTCTACGTGACAAAGCGATTTGGAACAATAATAGAAATGTGTTATGAAAATGTCATGGCATCCAATTATTTCCAAACTGAGGGGTTTTATGAGTGTCATGCACTCAAAAGTGGCAACTTTGGGTTTTTTTCTGTTTGTTTGCTTGTTTTTAAACAGCACAATATTAAAAAGAGCAAGTTCTACGAAGTTCTACAAAGTCAGTTTTCTGCCTGAATGTGACCAAATAAAATATATTCTGATTTTTTGTTGCAGATGTTGGCAGTTATGTGGTAACCTGGGTTTGACAACAAGCAGTCCAGTACTTAGCAGGAAAGCTGTAACTGAATGCTTAGGGTAAATCACTGGGTTTTTTTCAGGAATCCCACAAATTATCGTTTAAATTATAGCAGTTGTAAAGCCAGCTTGTACAATTTTTAGGTTATGAAAAATACTCAATTTTCCAATAGAAAAGATGTGAAGCAGGTCCTTCCTTTCTCCCCTTACCTCAGAAAAACACTTCCTTAGAAATTAGAATTTGAGAGCACTGCCTTGCATTTCCACCCTCACCTTAGAAGAATATAGCAGTTGGCTTTGTAAAAGTCATTGAGACACACACTTACAATACATGTGCTCTCTTTGGTGCTGTGCTATCAGGCTGTGAGATGACCCTCTGTGCTACAATGAATTTCAGTCATAAAGAGAAATACCATTTGTCTCAGAATCCATGAAAAAACCTTTGAAAATTAACTTTTAATTAAAAGTTTCTAGAATGAACATGATATAATTTGTGATTACTTTGGTTTTATGGGAGCCTGATGCGCCATAAGAGATCATAAACCTGTTTTCGTCTTAATGACTATAAATTACTTGTACAGTTTTACACAGAAGTAGCATTTTTTAAGTTCTTAACTTTTAAACAATATTGAGAGTAGCACGCATTAAAGAGAAAATATTGATCGGCTGCTACTTCCTACCACAGCTCTTGCATCAGAAATATGAAAGTCAAATTGAAAAGTCAGTTATTAAAGTCTATAACACATCAGTCAGCTGATTGTGCCGACTCTCCACACACATAATGTCCCTTAAGTTTAACACAAACTCCAATTGTGGAGGGCTTGCAGGTTCTTGCCCAAAGGCATCATAAAGGTCCAATCTGCAAAATTATTATAACAACAGCTGTGCATCAAATACAAAATTGATGCCAATGTCTCCCAAAATACTTATAAAAGATTAAGTATGTTGTGTCAATATACCAATGCCAGCTTAATGCAGATGTGTACAGTATAAGCAAAGCATTTTTGCTTTTCTAAGAGGTGGAAGCAAGAAGTAAATATATTAAATTAATGTCTACACTCCCTGGCTTAGCTTAGTTTAGAAATGTTTTTTCTAGCCCCTTGGAGAAACTTTTCCTTCAAACTGTAGGATGCAATGTCAGCCTCCTAAGGCATGATTCATGGGAACAAGATTGGTAACAAATGATACACAGAGGAGTGCATCTTCTTGCTGGAGAGGAGAGTGGGATCAAGTCCTAGAGTTCCCTACTTTTGTGCCTAAAGATAGACACTAAAATACAAATGCTAGTGCTTGTAAATTCCATCAAGTTCAGTGATTTCTAAATATATTCTGTGCTTCTAAAAGCTAAACTTCAGGTTCTAAAAACTGAACCACTTATTTAGCTCCTGGCATATAGATTTCAGTGCCAAAGTTTATACATCCAAATTTTATAATGGTCATCTTTCCTATGTAAATGCCTATAATTATTAGTTGGGAGAAGAGAGTTCTGTGTCCCATATGATTACGAGAAGTATTGAAACTTATAGCTTTACCAGTCTGCAGGTGTGGAGGAAATGTTTGAATGTATGGATGCATTATTACATTAGTCCATTAATGTATGGATGCATTATTACATACTTTGGTCTGCAATAGGAAAGGTGATAGTGTAATCCCACTTTCACTTGTTTTTAGCACAGCCATAACAAATAGCACCATAATAGTACTTTGCATACAGGAACAGTTTATAATTCTGTCCAGTTCTCAAAGGACTTAGTTTTTTAATGAGCAATAAAGCATTAAACCTCATAACCCAACTGTGAGGTGGAACAGATGTTATTCCCAGATGACTTGCTCAAAATCATAAACACTCTGTGATAGTCCTGGGAACAAAGCCAGAAAAACAGGTTCAACTGTAGGGTGTAAAGCAGGGGTTGTCAACCTTTTTCTTCCCCTACCCCAGCATGCTATAAAATCTCCACAGCCCACCTGTGCCACAGCAACTGTTTTGCTGCATATCCAGTAGATTAAAGCTGTATTGAATTGATGGTTATATAGTTAAACACCCACATATAGTATACTCAAGTCCCTTCCTCTCCTCATTGGCCCCAATCTTGCCCACTGGGAATCCATTGGGCAGGCCCAGAAACAGAATTATTTTGATTCTTTCATACAGGCAATTGGGAGTGTGGCAAGTCATCCCAGCAGAAGGAGTGCTCCAACTGGCCCACTAGTGATGCCTGGCAGCCAGGTGGCATAGTGGGAGTGGGAGTCTCTTTTTCTATCACAGCCTATTAAGTAACAGGGACCTAGAACTACAGCTCTTAGCATGTCCTGTGCAGCACTCCCAGGAGTAAACAAGAACCAGTGGGACACATATATGCCCTCTGGTTTATTTTGGCAGGTCCTCTGAAACTTACTTGTAGCGACCTGGGGGCCACAGACCTCAAATTGAAAGCCATTTCTGTAATTCCATGGATAATAAAGACAGAAGGAACCACTGCGATCAAATCTGACTGCCTGCATAACACAAGCTACTGGACATCCCTGAACTAGAATATATCTTTTAGAAAATAATTACTCTTGATATATAATTTTTCAGTGACAGAGAAACCATGATAACGCCTGGGAAGTTGCTCCATTGCTTTCTTATCCTCCTTGTTACAAATTTGCTTCTTATTGTATAAGACAGTCTTGAACCCTCTAGGGCAGAAGCCCTAGATTTCAGGAGGGTGGACTTCAATGAGGTAAGGAGAATAGTTGGGGAGGCACTGAGGTACTGGAGAGGAGGGGAGTTGGGTGTCCAAGAAGAGTGGGAGCTCCTTAAGGAGACGATCCTCCAAGCCCAAAGGGAGGTAATCCCAACATGGATCAAAGGAGACCTGAGACCCAAAAACCCCCATGGCTCACCAAAAGAATCCGGGAATGTCTCCTAGCTAAAAGGGAGGCATACACCCAATGGAAGGGAGGGGCCATCACCAGGGAGGATTATACTACGGATGCTTGGGGCTGCAGGGGGGCGGTCAGGAAGGCAAAGGTGGAGATGGAACTGGGACTAACTACCCAGCTCAAGAACAACAAGAAGTCCTTTTTTAAATACATAGGGAGCAAAAAGAAGGTACTGGGTAACATGGGGCCCCTGCAAGACACACTAGGAAATCTGGTCATCACACCAGATGACAAAGCTAACCTATTTAACAACTTCTTTGCCTCCATTTTCCTGAGCAGGGACCGGATCAGCCCCCCCACTAAACCCCCCTCAGGCCCCAGAGGAGGTGCAACTAAGCCAAGGGTCAGTGAGGATCTAGTCAGGGAACTTCTAAAGGGACTGGACATATGTAAATCAGCTGGTCTGGATGATCTCCACCCCAGAGTCCTGACGCAATTAGCTGAGGTCATTGCAGGACCCCGGCACAGATTTATGAGCACTCTTGTTGCTCTGGTGTGGTGCCAGAGGACTGGAAGAGGGCCAGCGTGGGTCCCATCTTCAAAAAAGGGAGGGAAAAGGACCCAGGAAACTATAGGCCAGTTAGTTTTACCTCAATCCTGGGTAAGCTTTTTGAGAGAATTATCCTGGCACATGTCCACGAGGGGCCAGCGTGGGAGGTTATGCTTGGGGCAACCAACATGGGTTCATTAGAGGCAGGTCCTGTCAAACCAACCTGGTGGCCTTCTATGACCAGGTCACCAAATCCTTAGATGCAGGGGTAGCAGTGGACATAGTTTTTTGGACTTTAGGAAGGCCTTCGACACTGCCTCTCACCCCATTCTCATTAAAAACCTGGGGGACTGTGGTGTTGACACCTACACAGTTAAATGGGTCAACAACTGGCTGTAGAGCTGCACTGTAGAGAGTGGTGGTGGATGGGTCATTTTCGACCCGGAGGGATGTGAGCAGTGGGGTTCCACAGGGCTCGGTCCTCGGGCCCACACTGTTCAACAACTTCATCAGTGACTTGGACGAGGTGGTAAAAAGCACCCTGTTCAAATTCACTGATGACACTAAGATGTGGGGGGGAAAGTGGGCACACTAGAAGGGAGGAATAGGCTTTAATCAGACTTAGGTTACAAGGGTGGGCGGATGAGAACAGGATGGTTTCCAACACTGGCAACTGCAAGGTGATACACCTGGGGAGGAAGAACCAGCAGCACACCTACAGCCTGGGGAACTCCCTTCTAGTCGGTGCTGAGACAGAAAAGGATCTTGGAGTCATCATTGATGCCAAGTTGAACATGGGCTGGCAGTGTGGGCAGGCAGTCAGGAAGGCCAACCATATGTTGTCATGCATCCACAGATGCATCTCAAGCAGGTCCAAGGAGGTGATACTCCCCCTCTATGCGGCACTGGTCAGGCCACAGCTGGAGCACTGCATCCAGTTCTGGGCACCGCACTTCAAGAGGGTGGAGAGCATCAAGAGGGTCCAGAGGAGGGCCACTCACATGATCAGGGGGCAGCAGGGCAGGCCCTACGAGGAGAGGCTAAGGGACCTGAACCTGTTCAGCCTCCACAAGAGAAGGCTGACGGGGGATCTAGTGGCCTGTTACAAACTAGTCAGAGGGGACCAGCAGGCATTGGGGGAATCCCTGTTTCCCCGAGCACTACCAGGAGTGACTAGAAATAACGGTCACAAGCTGGCAGAGGGTAGATTCAGACTAGACATCAGGAGGTGCTACTTCAAGATCAGGGCAGGCAGGATCTGGAACCAACTTCCAAGAGAAGTAGTGCTGGCTTCTACCTTGGGGGTCTTTAAGACAAGGCTAGAGGAACACCTTTCTGGGGTCTTTTGACCCCAGTACTTTTTCCTGCAAAGGCGGGGGGTCAGACTTGATGATCTGCTCAGGTCCTTTCCAACCCTACAAACTATGAAACTATGAACAATTAGACAAAATATAGATTAGCATAGGAACTAACGTAACCAAACCACACAGTAACGTAACCAAAAAGCTGATCATGCTACTCTTTCCAAAATATAAATGGTTATATCTGGGGCCTTAACTAAACACATTAAATTTCTTTTTCTGTATAATAGGCCCCTGGCACATGTTCATTTAAAGGTGAAATGGGATCCAATACATGTTGGCTTAGAAACTAGGGCTGTGCAAAGCTTCAGTCCCTGATCTGATTCGATGGAGATTCGACCCAATTCAGTGGCCAAATCTCTGAATCTGAATTGAATCGGGAGACCCTTTAATCTCTCTGAATCAAATCAGATCCCTCAAAACTGATACGGAGAGATTTGGAAAGATTCGGTGATTCAAACATAGACACAGATTCAAATGTTTTTTCTACATACTCTAGCTAGCAGGTGGCTCATAAATGCTGCGATGCTGGGGTGCATGGAACATCCCACAGAATCACAGGGGCCCCCCAGTGCACTCCCTGGTGGACCCAGAAGTGGACCAGAATCACTTCTGGTCCACTTCCAGTTTCGCCACCAAGCACATGGAGGGCCCCACCCAGTGCCTGCTCCTCCTGCAAAGGAAGGGGGTGGGGCCCTTTAGGAGCACCAAGGAACTGTGTGGCCCAGCCAGTGGCACTGGAGCTAATGCCCATGCTTGCAGGGAAAGGGTGGCCAGGAGGCACTGCAGGGCTGGGGGGAGCAGGGAGCTGTGGGTTGGGAGTATGGGGCACCAGAGGGGCTGGGGGGCTGTAAGTTGGAAGCACAGGGAACAAGCAGTGCTAGGGGGCTACAGGTCAGGAGTGAGGGGCATCGGCAGGGACAAGTGGGTTGCGGGTTACAAGTGAGGGGCACTGGCATGGTCTGGGTGGCAAGGTACTGCAGGACAGGAGGAAGGCTGTGGGGGCTGTGGCTCAGGACTGAAGGGCAGGGACAGGGCATGGGAATATCTTTGCCTCCCCACTCTAACAGCTGTCCTGTTTTTTAAAACTGGAAATATAGTAACCCTATTCAAGATCATAGTTCAGTCTCTGGCTGGAGCCAAGAATTAGCTAATTGCCAACCCTGGATCTGCTACATAGATTTCATAAACATTAGGGCTGAAAGGGACCTCGGAAGATCATCCAGTCCAGCCTCCCGCCCCAGGGGCAGGAAGTCAGCAGGGGTCATAGGATCCCAGCAAGATAAACATCCAAATTCCTCTTGAAGGTGTTGAAAGCAGGTGCTTGAACCACCTCTGGTGGCAGTCCATTCCAGACCTTGGGGGCTGGGACAGTAAAGAAGTTCTTCCTTATGTTCAGCCTGAAACAGTCTTGGAGGAGTTTATGACCATTCAACCTCATCATCCCTTCGGGCGCTCTGGTGAACAAACATTCCCCCAGAGCCTGCTGAGCACCCTTTATAAACTTATAGGCAGCCATCAGATCACCCCTGAGCCTGCGCTTTTCCAGGCTAAAGAGTCCCATAGCTCTCAGCTTCTCATCATAAGGTCTGTTTTCCTGACCTCTGATCATGTGCATGGCTCTTCTCTCCACTCTCTCAAGCTTCTCCACATCCCTTTTGAATTCTGGAGCGCAAAACTGGATGCAGTACCCCAGCTGTGGTCTCACCAAGGCCAAGTACAAAAAGAAAATGTCTTGTTCAATTTAAGGCAACATACTTTTAATGTAGAACATTTTTATGCCAGGTTTGCCACTTTATGGTGCCTTTAATTGGGTGCAAATGTAGCACTCTTTTCATTTATGCCATAATTAACATGTTAATTGCAACATAAATGTAACATGTAGAGGGAGCCTTAGAAAAATATATTAGACTCCAAGACATCATTACCTTATTTTATTTCTAATGCATTTAGCAAGAGGAAAATCATGCAGGTATATATAACAAGTAACAGAAGAAATGCTGAGAATTAGCACTGAATATCACATTCTGGAAAATCTTCTGTATAGGTTAATATAATTTGAATACTAGTAATCTATACCTTTATCCACATGATCAGTAAAAATAGCTACATGAAAGACTGGGATTCTAAGATTTAATGTTCATTGTTGTCTCGAATACTCAAATATCCAGTACAGTATTCCTTCCTGGAATTTCCTTAAGAGATACTTCATAAAAATTATATTCTGAGATATAAATCATTTGCCATTGAAGATTTATGAACAGAAGACAGTGCAGTGTCCTGCATTTTGGGATTTTTGGAGAAAAAACAGGTTTTACACTAAATCCAATGAATGTTGGGACATGGTTTGGAAATTCTAATGTATGCTGTGTACTTTGCAAATAGCACAGACCTTATAGATAAAGCACAATTGTGTACCTCAATATGGAGACTCATAGTGCCTTAAGTGAACCGAGTCATGGTAACTAGGAACCATGAAGAGAATAGCTGCTTGTACAGCATTGTTTAAAATCAAAAATCTTTTTACACGAGAATAAAGTATTTCCTTGTGATAACTGTTCCAGGTCTCAAATGTAGAGAAAATACGACTTTTCAGCCTGCAGCCTCATTGCTTTATGGGCTATTGTGCCTTGGGGAATTCTATCTAACAGTAATGCAAGATGTTAAAGTGAGTCTACACAGTCGACAATGAAAGCAAGGCTTGAGCAGGGTCAGATAACAAGGACTATTCTTCAGGAGCTGGTGCTTTTTAAGGGCTACAGTATGTGTTAAGCCAGAAAGTAAATCATTGGACATAACCAGACAAGCAAAAAAGCGCTGTTAATTTTGGCACAACTCAGGCCTGAAGTGCCCATGGGAAAACATTCTCAATTTGTCTTTACAAAGCCTGTGCCTGAAGGTCCTGTTTGGATCTCTGTTCCTGGCACATCGCTCATCCTTTTTGATACCTGTGTGAATGCCAAGATAGTAGTGGCAGGGGGAGGGAAGGAGAGAAGAGAGGAGAAGCAATGCCTCAGGATCCTCTTTTATATAATTATAAATATTTTAAGTGTTGGTTGTTTTGATAAAATAGACTCTTGTGTCCCAACGAGGTGCCCCGCAAAAAGAGGCAATTAAAAATAAGAAGCAGAAGCAACTAAAAAGTAGCTCTGTGATAGCATTCAAGCTTGTCAAAACTTTTCCAAGAGAACATATTCCCAAGGAAAAATGCAGATTTGATTAAATCAAAATGTTTTGTGGGATCATTGACAGGACTGTAACAGGGAACTTTTGCCTGGTTGCTGAGGAAAGACTGTGGAGCAAACAACAACTGCAAGGCCTCTTTAGAGCATGGGTTGTTTTTTTTTCCTCAAAAGAATAAGAGTTCAGGAAAAGAAAATACAACTAGAAGGACAGACAGAAATGCCACTAGGGAAAAGATCCATGTGGCAAGCAGCAAAAGGGAAGAGAGACACTCAGCCCCAGCCCGGCCACAGGTGGATTGGAGCTAAGCAAAGATTTCAGCCAAAGGGAGGCAGCTGGTAGGGCTGAAAGGGCAATGAGAAGCACTTTTGCTCAGGTTGAGCAATAGGACTGTCTGACTGGAAGGGATTTACTAGTATAAAAAGCTCACCTTTAGGCCAGGAGAAGGATGAAAAGTTTCCAGGCAGGCTAGTGTAGTGGCTGGAATCACAGTAATGGGAGCTCTGATGTATAAAGGTAAAGATGTCTGTCCAGGGTGCTAAGTTGACCCAGGAGGGTAAAGACTTGAGTTTGTATTGTTGTGTGTGCATGTGCAGGCTGTGCTTTTTGTTTTAACTAGGTTAGAAAGAACAGGAAGACTTGGGTTGGCAGCAAAGGGAAGCTTGGAGATGCCTTGAAGTGCCCTGCAAGCCCTTTAGGGCTAGAGGGCCAGGGGAGTGAGCACTGGGAAAGCGGTGAAGGCCTGCAGAGTTTAACCCTTTTGAGACCAGAAGGCCACAGAGGGGAAAAGCTAACCTGAGAGAGCTGAAGGATCCAGAGGTGAGAGAGAGACCACATAAGTCCAAATGTCCCAGACAGAACTCGGGTAGCATATTTTGTCCCATTCTGTGGTACAGAAAATCTTTGAAAGCACTTTCCATCCAGCATTAATTTTAAGACTATGGTGTAATCTTCCATATTGTTATGAATGGGACCCTAGGGATATAAAGCCATTTTGCTGACTGAAATTACATGACATAATTACCAGGAAAGAAATAAAATCACTCTCTCACAAAGACTTTATCTTGATCTTTCCAGGGCCACTTGTTTTATGGCTAAGTAAAATTAATTGTGCTCCCATTTCAGTATTTGTCTACTCACAGCCTAAGGCATACTATAACACAATGGTTCAGAATACAGTCGGCACCAGTATTCTGCTCTTCCTATTTCTGGACACTATCTCACTCCTTTTGACTTCTGAAAGACTGATAGTCCTATAGCTTGTTAACTATGTACGGTGTGAAATAAATTTGCAAAAGGCAGATGATAGGCTAATTTTACGGTAATGAAGGCTAGCAGTAAAACTGACCAGGCCAAAAAATGGACCGTGGTCACATGGGTGGAAACATTCCCAATAAAGTACTAACACCAGAAAACCTATGAAACACTTGGGGAATGGGTTTCATAAATTCATTTCAACACATGTGAATATATTCACTATACAATATTTATTCAAATACAAGATGAGACTTCAACATAGGGGAAGTGGGAGTGGGGGAAGCCCTTCATCTTGGATTCAAGTACAAGGTGGAGAGGGGTGCTGGCAGCTCCCTGGAGCTTTGACTCTGGCCCCAAACTAGGCTTGTGGTCAGATTTGGAACTGCAGCTGCTGCCTGTCCCCCTCTGCCATCACCTCTACTACCTCTGCCCCCTCAACCAGCACCTGCACCTCTGCTGCCTCCTCCCTCACCACTTGCCATCAGGCACAGCTCCAGCACTGTTCCATCCTAGGGCAGAGTAGAGGGTAGATTGGTCCCAGAGTTGCTGCTGGTGAAACCACTGCTATGTGGTTGGGCTGGGGTTTGGGCTACCCAGTAGGGCTGTGCCAAGCTTCAGTCACTGATCTGATTTGGCCCGATTTGGTTGCCGAATCTCCAAATCGAATTAGAGGACCTTTTAATCTCTCCAAATTGAATCAGAACCCTCTGAATTGATTCAGTGATTTGGATTTCTACATACCTCTAGGTAGCAAGCAGCTCATGAATGCTGTGATTCTGGGGTGTATGGAGTGTCCCACAGAAGCATTGGGGTGAGGGTCCCCAGTACACTCGCTAGCAGACCCAGAAGTGGACCAGAAGCACCTATGGTCCACTTCCAGGTCCACTGGAGAGCACATGGGGAGCCCCCCTGCACCCCCCAGCTCAGTGACTGGTGCTTCCTAGGTTTGGGAGGGCACCCAGGGTCCCCCCACAGCCAATCACCAAGCCCAGAGGGTGCGGGGGGCCTCCTGCATGCTCCCTAGCAGACCTAGAAGTGTAAGTTCTTACAGGGTACTTACAATCCACTTCTAGGTTTGCTGCTGAGCATGTAGGGGGGCCCCCACCCTCCTATGGGATGCTCCATCCATCCCAACATCGTGGTTTTCACAAGCCATGCCTGGTACCTCAAGGTATGTAGAAAAAACATTTAAAGCTGTGTCTATGTCTGAATCAGCATTGAATATTCAGATTTGGATTTAGCTGAATCGAATCAATGAACTGAATCACTGTTCCCGATTTGGGCCGAATTTGAATCCGAATTGAATAGGGCCCATTTTGCACACCCCTACTACCCAGTACTAGATGGCTCAGCTGGAATGGGGCTAGAGCTGCACCTGACTGTAAGCAGGGTGGGGACAGGAAAGCCAGCAGCTGAATGAGGGAAGAAGCTGCACAGGGCAGATCAAGGGAATGGGGGTGGGGCGGGGGGGTACAGGCACCATGGGGGAGATCAGGTACTAGGCATCATGAAGGGCATGGGGGAAAAGTAATGGGGCAAGAAACAAAGGGTCAGGCTGCTTGCCCTGCCTGCTGGTGCTTTGCCTTAGCAGTGAGGAAGAATAAATTTAAGACAACTCTTCAATAATTAGATTCTATACATGGGAAAATTACATATGTATCATAATTTTCCCTGTATAGAGTCTAATTATTGCACAGTCATCTTAAATTTGAAGTCATCTTGGATTCAAGTAATTATAACAAGACCAGGCCAGAACCTTGGATCCAGCTAGTCCCAGTCAAGAGATCAGGGCAAATCATCCCCAGAACAAGTGTTACCTGCAGCAGACCCAGAGCAGCACCGTTGTTTCTCCTGGGCTGAGTGAGGTAATCAGAGCAGCCCATCCCCTGGAGTCAAAGGCAGTAGGCCCTACCTACTCCAGCTCTTAAACCAGGCTCAGCCTGCAGTTTTCTTGTCCTGGCAATATTGAAAGTTCTCACTCCTGTACTTCCTTCCTGATCTTCTGGTTTTGACTCCTGGTTCTGACTCTAACAAGCCCTGATTCTGGTTCCCTGCTTGTGATTCTGATTTGATCTTTGGCTCTGAATTTTAGCTGCTGATCCTGGTTAACCTTCGGCTTACGTTGTCTTCAGCTTTGCCTTCAAAACCAAGCTTGTCCTGACTTTGACTATGGCTTCCAAATCCAGTTCCAGCACCGGACTCCTACATACCCTAGGTCCATGAGAACAGGCCTGGACTACACCCATGCTTTAAGTAACTAATTCCTAGGCTAGACCATCTGTGCCCTCTAGTGCATAACAAGTGAAACCAGATGTTGGTTTCAAACAGTGCAGATAATTTATTATTAAAGGTTTAGAAAAAAACTTCTTGCCTATACTCATATAAGGTAGCTGAACAAAATCATAATTAAAAAAAAAACACTCTATGCAGCTTGGGAAGGAATTACTCATCAGGATATTGTAACTTCTCTAAGTTTGTGTTTGTGGAGCTTTCTCATATAAGGTAGCTGAACAAAATCATAATTAAAAAAATAACACTCTATGCAGCTTGGGAAGGAATTACTCATCAGGATATTGTAACTTCTCTAAGTTTGTGTTTGTGGAGCTTTCTCATATAAGGTAGCTGAACAAAATCATAATTAAAAAAAAAACACTCTATGCAGCTTGGGAAGGAATTACTCATCAGGATATTGTAACTTCTCTAAGTTTGTGTTTGTGGAGCTTTGTGGCTTTGTAACTCCACTAATCCTCACCCCAGCAGGAAAGTAGATTTGGGCTTGCCTCAACCTCCTGAACTCCTGAAGTCACCAAGGGCTCACAGGACTCAAGAAAGGCAAAAGCATCCATATACAGTCCATTTCCCTTGAGAGAGCTAATTGGTGTTCTGCAGCTCAAATGAAATGGTCATGTTATTCAGGATTGCTGATCCTTTTTTTTTTTTACTGTCTATGTAGATCAGTGATTCTCAAACTTACACTCAAGGCACCCTTGGAAAATGCCAGCTATTAGTTTTTCACTTGTTTTTTGGACAGAAAAATACTAGAGCAATTCTTATTTTGTTCCAATATTAAGTTCTATTACCATATTTTATTAAACCGGGTGTGTAGATGATGATAAAGTTATTTTAATCAGTTGTTTATTGCTTTGTTTCTGATTTTATTTTTAGCTGTATAAAAAGAAAAATGCTTGGAGTAGTAAAGGTTATCTGTTATGATATCACTAACTTGTTAGCACAGTTTCAAATGCCTGTTGTATTGTTCCTTTATCTAAGATCACACAAGTGTGCATATTTTGTTGCTGCACACCTACTTGTAACTATGACTTGTTCAATCAATAAAACAGATTTTAAAAATAGCACCTTTTCTGTTCCCCCTCCCCACCACACTGTAATCGGAGTAATACATGTTTCATATATACAGCAAGCCTCTTGGTGATTTGGGAGGGTATTTACAGCTCCCCTTCCTTCAACCCAAGTTTGGCAACTGTGCCAATTTATGAGCATTCTTATTTGGAAATAAGGATTAAACCGGATGACTTCTAAAGTATTTTTAATGGGAATACAGATACATACCAACAGATAACAACATTTTTATTGATTAGACTAAAGCAATGTGAGCTACCACTGCAACATATGCAAAATTTTATTTTATTTCTCTATAAGTGCAGAGCATCCAAATTATACATGTTGTAAACCAAATGGACTGTAGACCGTACATATGTGTCAGGGACAATGTTGTTTATTCCTCTGTTCTCAAATCAATTCAGCTTTATCGGTCCCACCGGAGTTAAATGCATCTAAAAATGCATACAAGCCTATATTTAGATCATCCTAACTGAGCTTAAGGCGACGTGAAATGGCTGGGTATGCAAGCATTCACAGGGCTTGGGGCATGCCATATTTAGAATAACCTATCTAAAATTAGTTCTCATCCGACAAAGATTAACTTTAGATCAGCATGGGTTAACCCAGGGGCAGGCAAAATATGGCCCGTGGGCCACATCCAGCCTGTCAGGCCATTCTATTTGGCCCACAGGGACCCTAAAAGATTTACTAAACTTTAATATTTATTCACTCCCAGCTGCCTGTCAAAACTGACAGGAGACAGAGGCAGTAGGACCCAGAGGGAGCCCTCAGCAGGCTTGAGCAACTCAGCTCTGCCCCACCCCCAGCCAGTTCCCTGCTTTCCTGCCCCTGCCCTGCTCCAGCACTATGTGGCTGTGGCTTCTGGCTGCATCACCAGACTGTGGAGCATGGAACCACACTGGTATAGGTGGGGAGGAGGGTGTGTGTGTGTTTTCATATGCTGAGTACCATGCACACCCCACCATACACATGCATCCTCACCCCCCTTGCACTGCCATACACAAATCCCAGCCACCCACCCCCTACACAACCCACCCACAGCCCCCCATGAACCTATACCCACCCCCACAATATACAAGAGTACGACTTCATTTTAAGCTACTGTGCAGTCACCTCTATGTATGTTACACAAGCGCATGTAAATCTAAACAAAATATTTTTTTGAAATCAAATTAATGAATGTTGTAGACGTTCACTTTTTAGAATATAATTTGGTATCTTTCTGGTTCTGAGATGGCCAAACCCCTTGCTGATAGGAGTACTTTCAGGGACAAGGGGAGGGTGCTTTGAGTGGCAAAGGTCAGGAGTTAGGGGGCAGGAATTCTGGTCACAAGATGGTGACCGGGGCGGGGCACTAGTCAAGAGGCAGGACTACCTATCAGGCACTCAACAGCTTGCCTAAACTCAGTAAGCAGCTCTCTGCCCAAAATAATTGCCTGCCCCTGGGTAGCCCAACCTAGTAAACACTTGCACAGGCCTGGGAAAGCCCAACCAGTCTGCACAGCCCCAGGGCTGTGTTGTTTTTCTTACCCCCTGACCCTGACCAGGTTATTTTTACTCTCCATAACTAGCACACCCCACAACTGGGCACCCCCCTTAAGGACCCCAGGTATGTGTTCTTTATTCCCATTGTTGATCAATGTGTCCCTAGAATTCATATATTTTAAAAAAAGGATAGTTATAGTGGGAAAACAGATGGATATAGAGAATACATAGTTAAGAACCCTGCATGTAGATTAATGCCCTCCTGTTTGTCACTGAGCTGCAGATGATAATCTTTTTAAATATTGTAATGAATAGAGAACCTGGTATAAATTTCAAATTATAAATCAACTAGGAAAAATTTCAGATATTGCCCATAACTAAAGGGTGATATAGGGCACATCACAGAAATTGGAATTTCACATGAACAACTGAAGGATAAAATATATAGAGATCAGAATAAAAAGAAACCTGAAAGATAGAGCCAGATTTAATTTAGAAACAGGAATAAGTAAGATAAAAATGGATGTAGGCAGATGGAACAAGTTGAAACATCTCTCAAGGGAAAGGTTAATATTGTTAAGATGAATATCCTAAGCTGCTGTATATTTTTAGCTCTATTGCCTTGATATACATCATAAAACTTCTAGTGAAGGGGTGCTGTCAGATTAGACTAAAAATTGAGTTGTTTTAAAAAAGTTTCAGAAAATGAAATCATTCTAGTAATATTAGGTTATATTTAAGTAGTGAGAATTATTTGTATCAGAACATGTCCTTGCTGTGTTCACAATCCAGATACCACAACACTATGTGGTAGCATAAAAGCCATATCTAATTATGGTTATAGAAAAACATAGAAAATGATTATTGATAAAAGGGAAATAACTAGGTTTTGTACTGTCCATACTGAGTAAAGCAATGTTAATAAGTAAGCAAGCAAAATAAAAAGGACTCATGGAAAGTATTAGATTTTACTACTTTTTTTTGTCTAAATAACATGGCAACGTTACCTCTACAGCTATGTGTATGTAAATCACAACCTATATATGTATATGTATGTATGTATCTATATATATTAAAATTCCAGTTCTTAAAGAAAAAGGTATCTTTCAGTTAAGCATAGGGAAAATATTAAAAATTGGTTTAATATTGGTCTTTTTTTTTTCTTTTTATTACATAGCCAAAAGAGGTCCTTAGTGGGAAGCAACTTTATTCATACAGAAAAAATGGAGGCAAAGTGGTCAAGGAGTTAGAGATGGGGGCAACAAACCAAGATTTTAGGGTCTAGTCTTAACTCTCTTAGTTGCTTGGTGGTGATTGTTCTTAACATACATATTTCATTCAGTATCTCAGTTTTCCCCTCTGAAAATGAGTTTGATAATCTACACTTATGCTTATCCATATTTATAAAGTGCTTTCGAGATCTTGACTGAGTGACTCTTGCATAAGTTCTTCTCAGTTTATACCTTGCCCCATCCTTGTTCTCCATCCCACTTAGTCAAATCAGCTGCCTCGTGAAGCTGCAGGCATCCACTGTACATGAGAGGAGACGGTAAAAGAATGTGCCCCTTTGAATGAATTGGGAGCTGGGAAATGGATCATTAGCCTCACTTTATAGAATCTGTTGATATCTATGAGCCTTCCTGCATCTCAATTCTGCAAAAACAACTCTTGAGCTTCAATCAGTAATGTCACCAATCCTTTCATTTGATTAGAGCTGTCCTATTGGGCAGAATCCCAATTCAGCAAAATATTTCTTAAGACAAATTAAAATCAGTAGATATTGGTCATGAGTCTGCAGTTTAATCTTTCTTTTAATACTATGTTGACAAGGACACACTGTTGTATTAGGATTATGGAAACTCAAAAGATTTTGGTTGAGCAGCAACAGCCTAATGCTATTTCATTGATTTCTATGATGTTATTTCTGTTCAAAACGCACGTGGCCCATTTATATATCTAAATCTTGGATCAGAATTCAATCAAGAAGTAGAGAATTTGGGTTTTTGTGCACTGCATTATCCTAATCTGACTGCAGTGGAACTCTACAGTCCATGGCTTCAAACTGGAACACAACAACAGTAAATCATGACCTCTGATTTTGATTTTTGTCGTCCTGCATTGATTAGGCTTCCATTTGGGGAAAAAGTCAGGCCTGATGGAAGTTTGAGTTCTGTCCCATTTTACAAAGTTTGAGGTGTTTAAGAGAAACAATTTCTGTTTTGGCTTATCTGTATGTATAAGCTACAAGTTTTCCATATGTATAAAACAATAATGTGCCAGTCCTTAATTTTTAGCCTTAATTTAAGATTAATAGTTATAGATTACAGTTTGATGCCATTTCTTTGTCTTAAGTAATGAATTTCCTTCTCTTTAGTAACTTGAATTGAAACAAACAGCACAGAACATTTAATGGTCACCTAAATGTATCATTGCTTCACTGGAAGATGGTTCCTACAAAAGCACTGTATGAGGATAAAGCATTCTGGTAGTTATGCACACACTGCTATGCATCTTGGCTAAAAGACTGTTACCGAGTTAAAGAAACAGGAAAAGCTCCAAAATCACCAAAACATCACTTTTTGGCTTTCAGTGTGAAGAGTAATAATGTTATAACTAAATCTTATTTTCAACAGTCCTATGTGAAATAACAGGATGTATATAATAACATCTACAATCTAATTTGTTTCCCACATCTTCTTGTAGTGTAACTCAATTGGCCTCAGATTTACTGGGATGACATTGCAATTGCATCCACTAACTTCAGTTACCCGATAACTTCTCAGTTAGGCATATGTAAAAGAGAAGTAAATTGGACCCACATGCTTGGCCTAGTAAAAAGCATTTAATTATTTTCCAAACTTGTTTTAATTTCTAGCTGAAGTCAAACAAGAGATACATTTTGCATTTTAATGCATCTCCAAGCAGTCGTGCTCCTATGCATCTTATAACATTAATTATTCTGCCATTAAATTCAGTATATTTATCTTTTGACTGCTTGGTAATGGTAGCATATAATAAATCAATTTATTTCCCTTAGTTCATTTTACTCGTACATGTGCCACTATGAAATATGCATGCCATTTGAAAAAGTGTACTTCATTGTAGTTGTCCTTGTTTACACTAAAATATGCAGATTTAAACATTTTATATGGAGTTTAAAGATAAATAGCAATCATGTTTTCTAGATGCTGGAAGTAGCATCCTGTCTGTCCACCCGCATCACTGTTTGTTTATCATTTCAAAGTTCACAAGGTAATTGTCTCATTATCTGTTCATCTAATTTCACAGTGAAATGACAATCCTTAGCTACTGAGGTCATGGCCCATCAAAAATTATACTCTCTCTAATTTTATATCTGATGTTGGGTAGATCTTAATTTGCTTATCTCGGCTCTCATATATCAGCTAAATTGCTGGATTCTATTAAAATCTCCACCAGCTGTCAGAGATTTAAGACTGAAGTATTGAACTGAGACTTATTGAATTATTAAAACATTATTGCCAATGTGAGCCAGTAAAATAATAATTAAAATATACAAGATTAATATGACTTTTTAGTTCCTTTTATATAATTTGAATTAAAATGGAATGCGTGTTATACATGCATAATATAAAATATCCTCTTGCTGCAGCTAACATGACAAATTCATAACCTGGTAGATTTATTTTCTTTTGGATAATTACACTAATCTCAAAGGTAAAGTGTTTTTCACACTTATAAGATCATAACATTAAAAATAATCATATGAAGTTTGTTCAATATCATAGTGTAATTGTTTAATCATAAATAAGTGTTATCTTTCATTATACTCTAAATTGCACTCTCTAAAATTTAATTCTACTGTACAGAGTGACAATTTTTTCCCTTTAAGAGGTATCTTGCATTCTTTTAAGGAATATTTAAACTTCCATTCCAATCTCCTAATTTTACATTAAAGTTTTCTATATGGAACACATGCTCATATAGGTATTATTTAAGGATGGTCACTGCAAGCACATCTACATGAGATGCTAAATGCGCAGTAGACCAATTCTACTGTGCTTTTAGCACAGCAGGCAATAACCATGCTAATACGCAGTAGAATTAGCCTATTGAGTAGTAATGTCACAAAAAAAAGTGTGCGCCAGTGCTACTGCGCAGTAGTGCTGATTTACGGTGCATTAAGTTATTATCTGTAATACAGGTACTAAACTGAATGCGCCATAATTACGTCTTCTCCAAGGAGACAGTTATAACAATGCCAAATATCTTTATGATCCCCTGTAGTTTTCTGAGGTATCTACAGCTTTATGGACAGTGACTTATCTCAGGTTCATGTTGATCTTATCTGCATGTTGATCTTGTCCTATTCCATAGCTCCAAAACTGAATGGGCTTATTTTTCTGGCATGTATGCTGAACACTATCTTTCTTTTTTCTTTAACTTCTGTGTTTCCACACACATGACTGTTATCTCATCTCCACTGTCATCACTTATCTAACTCAAAGATGGGACCAGAATCTGTGCATGTTGCTCCCGCCTTTGTTCCGACTACAGAGCCTCTACATTTTGGGCGGGGAATACCCTGAAGGTAGATTTGTCATTTCAGTAGTCCATCTGTAATTATCTTCTGTGCTGTGCTGAAAAACTATGTCCACTATACACTTCCACATCACTGGACATGTCTACACAAGATGTTTACTGGGGAGCTGACTAATTAGCTCCAAAGTAAAATGTCATGTTGTCTACACATGTGATGCTTTTGCTGGAGTAAACTAATTACTCCACTGTAGGACTGTACTTGTATATACTATATGCAACGCATGTGTAGATGGGGACCGGACTGGCTGGGGCATGAGGGTGCTTCAGTGTGGGTGTCACCTGCCAGCTAGGCCTGCACTGGAGCACTCTTGTGCCTGATACAGCCCTTCCACAGCACACTGAGCCAGGTTGGAGCAGCCCCAGGCTGGCAGACAACCCTCCCCCCCCAAGACTTCCTGCCAGCCAGGGCTGCTCTGGCAAAGCTTAGTGTGTTGCAGTCCCAGGTGCACATGTAAATATGGTGTGCAGGAGTTTACCACTTTGCATTAATAGCACATGTAGATGTCCCCACTTAAGAGCAATTAAGTATGTAACTTAGGCTTGCAAGAGCAGCATGTTAAGCATATTTGATTCTGGAGAAAATCCTCTCTGCCACGATCACTTCTTTGAGCACGTAGGGTGTCTGTACGTGAGATGGGAGTCTGCTCTGATGCACTGTAATTACAGTGCGTCGGAGCAGACTTGATTAATTGAGTCTGCTGGAGCGTGGTAATTGCCACGCTCCAGCCAACCTCCATGTCTCATGTATCAGCATTCCCATGCTTCAAAATGATGGTGACAGCATTTTAACTAAAGCTTGTTTGACAAGCTTTAGATAAAGGGCTCCTGCCAGCATTCTGAAGCACAGTGATGCTGGTACATGAGACACTCTTGGCACTTTACTTGGAGCAGCTTTTGGGGCCACTCTAGTTAAAGCACCCCCTACCCCCACCTCAGAGCATGTGTAAAAATGCCAACAGGTTGTGAGGCGCAGGAATAGCTAGGAAAGGTTACTAGCTCGTATTCACTATGACAGAGCCCAACGCACACCCTGAGAAACAAATACTGAGTATATATCACAGAATTTAGTACCAACCTTTTATAATAATGATAATTTTAAAAAATGAACATGAAACAAAATGGGCTTATCACTGTCAAGCACAGTGCTGGGTGGTATACACCAGGCAGGCTGGCTGATCATGGGGCTGGAGAGTTGATTCCAGATCCATTGCAGGTGCTCTCACTTCTTTGCTGTCCATTTGGTAATTTGTGGGAAGAGATCTAGGCTTTGAATCAGTTCTCCATACTCAGTACTATTCTCAGTCCTGGTCTTGCTCACATTGCTGGTGGTCTTCATAATGTGGGGCAAGATGATGGCCAGTCATGACAAAATCCAGATCCTCATATCAACTGGTGGCATGACACTGTTGGAGCTCCAGTTCTGGTAGTTTGCTTAACTGTAAGCTGCTCTAACATCCTTGGTTTTAGTCCAGCTTTGTATGGCTTCCTGTTCATGACCCATGGTGGCTAACCCTTTTTGGCTGGTGTGCCTCACTCCCTCCATGGATGTCATTATGATCCCCAGGTCCCAGAGGCAGACCTGATAGAGTTTGTGCCCTTATGGTCCGGAATGGAGGCAGCAGGCCAAAGAAAGGCAAACCTGGAAACTGATACATCTCTTCTTCTGCCAGAGTCCTGCCCCATGCTCTGCTCCATGCAGCCAGGAGCGATTTTGCGTCCTGGCCCCCCCGCCCTCCATTCCAGCTCAGTGCCTTACACAGCAGCTGCCCCTGCTACTAGGCCACCCATTCCTTATACAGTGGGGATGTCTAGGGCCTCTGGAGAGAACTAGGCAGAGGTATGAGGCACAGTGCAATGTTGTAACGATTGTTATATGCTAAGTCCAATAGTAGGCAAGCACAAATGGATCAAACTTTGCTGTGCACCAGCATTTTGACAGTAATTTTTTTTTGGGCACCGTGACTCCAGAGCAGCAGACAACTCGTATGCAAACAGTCAGGGCAGGGTACAAACAGTTCGGGAGAGCAAGCGAAAAACTGCTAAAAGTAGTACATAGTAAAGGAACAATCACAGTAACATAACTATGTATAAACTTCCTATGTGGTGAACTTGCCACTGCTTGAGAAAAGAGAATAGAAATGTGCCGTAGCTCTCCAGTTACTAAAAATTAAATGGTATACATCTTTTAAAAACACAGTAAATTAACTTGGCATGAAAGCCACCCCTTTAATCCTAATTTATTTGGGAGTAGATAGGCCCCAATTTATTTGAAAACAACCCAGATTCAGGAATCCCAGAGAAGTTGCAACAAAACAGAGGCCAATGTGCATTTTTGTCCCCCATTTTGTTCTCATCTTGCATGTGAAAGTTGTTATTGGGTTTTTTTTTTCCTGTTCCATTGTTCAAGTATGAATTATAACTCCATAATGAAAAAGGAAACAAAATGAAGTCCTGCTAAGCACTTTGCCTTTATCCATGTAACAAATATCAAATATATCCTAGTAAAAACTTCCCTTTCCTGCTGAAAGGAAAATGTTGCCCTATATGGCTGTCTTTCCCCATCACTGTGGGTAGCTTTTAGCTATAAGCCTAGTTTTTCTTTATGGCTACCTCTTGCACTCTGTCTTCTTATACGGTAAGCAGGATACACTATATATACTAGAGCTGGATGAATTTATATTCACTGGGAGTGTAGAACAATTCTTGTTTGCAAACTATTTATGAACATGTATTGATACCTATTAATGAATTCATCAATGGTATGTATTTACCAGTCTGGACAAATAATTTTGAGTTTGCTGTTGAAAACTTTGTTTGCTATCCACAGTTCATAATTAGGCCTACATTACATAACAGTATTTATGCCTCCCCATGAGATAAATGAAACTTTTAAAACAAGATACTACAAAATAAATAGTAAATACTGAATAAATTAATAATAATATTAATAATAATAATGCACTTCTGGTAAGAATGGTTTGATGAATAATCACCTGAGTTGGGGAATCATGATTCACTCAGGATTCACGAACATTTCAGGAGTTTCTGGCAGTTGTCACAAACAACAAATAATACAGCTTCAAGAATTGCAGCAAAATGGAGCAGGCTCATTTATTCATAAATATATATTCATCAACTTGTGTTTTCTTCATCCAGTATTTATTGTTGCATAAGGATTTTCCTTCCTGCTACCATATAGATAGCTTTAAAATAGCTTTTCCTTTCACATTAGGCTCAGAAAAGCATAACCTTAAAAACAATATAAAGCTTAACATAGCAAAGCCATTTTAAGGATGCCTTTATTAGAGCTGAATAATAAGGTGCATGTCTTCCCTTTGACATTTTTTGTATCTCTCAAAATGATCACTTCGCTTAAGTGGTGGCTTCTGCTTGCCTACCTGCACTGCCCTACAAAGATAGCCGGATTATCTTGAGGGTTCTGTGATGGACCACTGACAATGCTAGCTGTAATGTACATGTGTATAAGAGATGGGATGCACCTGACAAAGAAGGAAAAGCATCTTCGTAGACAGGCTCGCTAACCTACTGAGGAGGGCTTTAAACCAGGTTTGCCAGGGGATGGACATTAAAACCCTAAGGTAAGTGGGGAAGTGGGTGACCTGGAGGAAGCACAATCGGGACTAGGCAACAGGGAAGGCACTCTCATTCTTCCTGAGAAATTGGGGCAATTGGCTAGCTATCTTAGGTGCCTGTACAGAAATGCATGGAGCCTGGGAAATGAGCAGGAAGCCCTGGAAGCCTTTGAACAGTCACAGAACTATGACAAGGAGTCCAGGAGAACTGGCCATACTTTAAAGAAATGTTTCTGAGAGTACAGGAACAAACCATCCCCACGTGCAGGAAAACTATAAGTATGGCAGAAGATCAGCTTGGCTTCAATAAGCTAAATCACAAAAAGGAAGCTTATAAGAAGTGGAAACTTGAACAAACAACTGGGGATGAGTATAAGAGTTTTGCTTGGGCATGCAGGAATGAAATCGGGAAGGTCCAAGTGCAATTGGAGTTGCAACTAGTAAGGGACATAAAGGGTTTCTACAAATATGAGAGTAACAAGAAGAGGATCAGGGAAAGAATGGTCCCATACTGAATGGGGGAGGCAACCTAGTAACGGAGGATGCAGAAAACGGTGAAGTGCTCAATACATTTTTCACCTCAGTCTTCACAGGCAAGGTCAGCTCCCAGATTACTGCACCTGGCAGCACAGTTTGGGGAGGAAGTGAGCACTGAGCAGCCAACTGCAGTGAAAAAACAGGTCAGAGACTATTTAGAGGAGGGGAGTAGTAGATACAGTGGATAGTAGGGTTAGGATTCAGAAAGACTTAAACTGGAGGGTTGGACAAAAAGAAATCTCCTGCGTTTCAAAAAGGACAAGTTCAAAATCCTGCACTTCAGACAGAACAATCCTGTGCATCGGTACAGTCTGTTGACTGACTGGTTAAGCAGCAGCTCTGCAGACAAGGACCTGGGGGTTACAGTGGACAATAAGCTGATTATGAGCCAACAGTGGCCCTTGTTGCAAAGAAGACTAACAGCATACTGCACTGCATTGGTAGGAGAGTTGCCAGCAGGTCAAGGGAAGTGGTTATTCCCCTCTATTCAACATGGGTGAGACCGCATCTGGAGTACTATGTCCAGTTTTGGGGCCCCCCACTACAGAAAGGATGTGGACAAATTGGAGAGAGTTCAGTGGAGGACAATGAAAATGGTGAGGAAGGGTGGGGCTGGGGTACGACTCATGAGGAGAGGTTGAGGGAACTGGACTTATTTAGTCTAGAGACGAGAAGCCTGAGACGGGATTTAATTGCAGCCTTCAACTACCTAAGGGGTGGTTCCAAAGAAGATGGAGCTAGACTGTTCTCAGTGGTGGCAGGTGACAGAACAAGGAGCAATGGTCTCAAGTTGCAGCAAGGGTAAGTGTATAGGCCATGAATATGGAAAATCCAGGTGCCAGTCCTGATTTATGATTCAGGCAGAGCAGGGACTTAAACCAGTCTACCTAGGCATGACAGCCTCTTGTCTATTCTGAGTTGGGGATAGAATCATAGCTTCTGGCCAGTGCTTTGGAGGAGGCATTTAGTTAGTCAAAAAATCCCACTTGAAGTTCAATACAGCAACACCTGGGTAAAAATTAAGTAAAAGTATTAGGATGTGTTCTATCCTTATTAAAGGTCTAAAAACCAGAAATCATTTCTTTATGATTTTGTTGGCTTTTAATGTCATTCTTTAACCTGTAATAGTAAATTAGTTTCATCTAAATCATTTAAAGAAAGCATTTCTTTGTAAAACTGAGTTTTGCCATTTAGATGAGGGCAGTCTGAAGGTTGTATTAAATCAGCTAGTCTTCTCTATTTGCATGTTTGGTATTAACTCTGAAAAAGCCTCAGGGGATGAATATCCCTATGAGCATCCTTATGTCCCCCTGATGATCCATCTTTTCTTACTACTTCTGGCCTCCCACTGCTGGAAATGTTATTGCTCTGATTAGTCCTATTTACATGCTAGATGTTTCCAGCAGATCCAAAAAAAGATAATTTCTTGGAAATCTATTATTAAAGCCATTTTCCGTAAGTGTCAACATTTCTTCTGGTCTAATGCCTTCTTTAACACTGAAGTATTCCCAGCAGAAATGAGTTCCAGAGAAAATGGATATTACATCCTGAATTTACCATGAAAAATAACAAATATGTAGAAAACCACCTTTGGAGCTTTCATAAAAAAAGCTATGTAAACATTACAATATTTTTATTGTACACAGTTGTATGAGGTTTTTTGTTTTTAATGTAGATTGCATTTCAACTACTTAACTACTATCATATAAACAGCAACATAAGAATCCTGAAAGATTGCCTTAATAAAATAAGCACATAATATTCTATTGCTTCCTCTGTGATCAGTATTCACTTTCACTTTTAATTTACATGCAACTACTTAGGCTGCGGTCTTACTGATAAGCACAATTCTGCTAAGGTTATCCATGCAAACAGTCCTTTTGACCTGGCCACTGATAATAGTTGCAAGTATTTTGTATTAAGTACAATTTTTGATGTCAAAAGTTAAAATCCTTTACATAATTTGCTGTAGAAATTATTATGGCTTTCACTGACACTGCTGAGTCAAGTATTTTCTATACTTTGAGATGCACTGAATCAAACTTTCTTGGTGTAACGCCTCTGATTTTAGTGGGATGACTTACCTGAGGAAGGACTATCCTAGCGAGCGGGAACGACAGAATTTGGCTTTGCATATAATTGGGTTGCAATATGTTTCACTTACTTTTCACTTTAAATGCATCCCTGAAGTCTCATAAATCTAGTCTTACCACATTTGTAAATCTAAAGACCTCCCAAATTGTACACTAATTATATTTTGTTATTGTTATTATCAGTTTGTTCTTGCTATGGATGTTTTTGTATTAGTCAAAATTGATGCTAATATTCCCTGACATACAGCCTGACATACATTAAGAAAGCAGAAAATGAAATGACAGAGCTAATTAAAAATCCATCTGTTCAGCTAATTTAGAGGTGTGCCAAACAGTTCAAATGAAATTTGGTCAGCTGCAAATCACATCCACCTATACTGTTTGTTTAGCAGTTACTGCCCCAGGGGCCGTTAGTTCCTTTGGATATATTCCTACTTGTCAATCCAGGGGCTGCACTCTTGAGCAGTAGAGTAGGTATAGTAACAGTAGCTATTACTCCTTTGAATGGAAATACTACATGCAGAAATGGCCAGTAGAGTAGTATAAGCATAATCTTGCAAAATTGGCTAGATATTAAAACAACCCTCTCAGTGCTAATGGCTATGAATTTCCACACACGCGACAATGCCAGGTACCATGGAGAGAGATGGAAAATATTTCCTATTAATTTTCATGTGCCAAGTTCAAGTTGTGTAAACCCCATCAAAGTCAATGGAGTTGTACCAGAAATATATTTGGCTCTGATTTTTTTTAAATTATTTTTTGCATACCAAACATTATCTTTCAGACAGACTATAACCTGTTATTTTGCATGCAAAAAAGTTCAAAATATATTTAGTATGCAGGTATAATTTTCACTAATAAAAATTAAGCACAATTAAATGCTGGAAAATAATCCTATCATGTAAGTGGAAAGACATCACTGGAAAAGTCACTTTCCCCTAAAAGGAACTTGATTTAGAATAAGAAAAACAGTGTTGTCCCAAAAGCTACTGTGGGTACAAGCTTCTGCCTTAAATTTCCTCAATCCCTCCTGTCTGGCTTCCTGCTGAAGATCCAAAGAAACAGCATGCATACACACTTCCACAGCCTCTTCCTCAGCTAGCGGTTTTATCTTAAGAAAATCGTGGCTATTTCCTTTTGTATAAATGGTATGTGGACTAGTATAAACTAATAATTATGGCCCCAGTAGCAGATAAGGAATCAGAAGTTGGAATGAGAGAATTCCAGAGTTTCACTATTCTGTAGGGTGCATCTACACATGTGCTGGACTGTGCAGTTGTTACTGTGCAGTCCTGATGCAGCACAGGTTTTTTCCCACACTAGTGTACAGTAGCAACAAGCTACTGTGCAGTAGCATCAGCATTATGGTTCATGCCTGCTGACATTACATCGCTGTAGGAATGAGCTACAGCAACGTAGCTTGTTGCTCCAGCAACGTAGTGTCTCATATAGATGCACCCAGTGTGGCTGTAGGTCTCCTCATATTTATTTATTCATCCTTCCTCTCCCTTGCTCTTCTTGAGCATATGGTTGCATGTCTGCCCAATATCCTTTCATTTCATGGTGAAATGGTGAGCTCAGGAGTATACAAACCAATGCCAAAGGGCTGCAACCCGCACAAAAGGATGTTGTGGAGCTGAAAGAAGGAAACGTTTTGTACTGAGGCTCTGAGAACTTCAAAGCTGGCATCAGAACTTTCAGTAGACTATTTGATTTTGATTGCTTAACACATGCTTAACACATGCATCCCTCCACAAATTGGCACACTGAAAAGCTGTCACCTCTGCCTATTCTTTTGCACAAATTGTCACAGATTGTTCAGTGATGCATGACAAGACTGAAGTACCACGAGAAAGAGAGGAAATGGAGAACAGCTCTGGCCGAAGGCAGCAGCAATTTTCTAGGCAGGAAAAAGCCAAAAAACAAAGGGCAAACTGATGGATTAAGGAAATGCAGGGAAAACTTGGAAACCTGTCAGGGGGGAGTGTCTGGGTACTAGTAATGCAGGATGTGAGGGACAAAGGTGAGAGAACTTGCCTAAAAGTATCGTACTATTATTTCAATTAAGAGTTTCCCAAACTTACTCCAGTGTCTGTAATGGGAAAAGATGTTACAAGCTATATGCGCACACGCATACGCACACCTCAAAAGATAAGAGACTGGGTGAGCATTGTTTTTATAAAGAGGAAATAAGGACTGAGAAGAAATAAGAACACACCAGATAACACTGCCTCTTCCCATTGATTGGGATGTTGCTTATTATATACTCAAGTGACTCCTGGACTAACAGGAAGTCCTGTGAACAGAAGTGTTCAAGGAAGGAAATTAAAAAATGTTTTCCATCAATCCTGATTCAGTGGAATCTGGAGATCTGTTTGGTTGCCTTTTCTTGTCCACCCAAAGTATTTGTTCATCAGCTAGTTGGTGACAGTGAAGCAAGGAGATAACAGATTTACACTATTTACTGGACTAAATCCAAACTCCAATTACTAGCTAGGGGGTGTCATTGTTTTATTGATTAGCAGAGGACAAGTTGTTAAAACTCTGCACTCCAGAAGAAGGTTATGGTCTGGCAGTTTCCTGGGAAATAGGAACTCAGCTTGACCTGTGTTGGTAAATCCTGCTTCCCTCGGGGCTTTGTGCAGAAGAGAATGAGTTAGGTACGTACTGCAGCTACTTCTATCAGCAAGAATAGCTTTAGTTCACTGAAATATTTAGAAGCTAGATAGAGGTTTTGGGAAAATAGACTAACACTGTACAATCCTTAGCCATTCTTTTGGAATTGCACTGCTGACTTCTGGGGACTGGTGATCTCCAGCTGCCAGGCAGTTTGGGTTAAACTTACAAAGGAGACAGAGGCTTAGCATGACAAAAGTGAAGGCACCCACCCTTGGCTCTGGGTTAAATACCCAGGCTCACTAATCAATAAATAGGGAATGTGCAATTTACAAGTAGCAGCATGTTGAGTGGAAAGCCAACTAAATCTATTGAACAGAAAGCTGAGGAAAAAGGCATATTCTGGATCCTGTTTACGTCAAGTTTGAAAGGAGGCATTTCCTACTGCTTGAGTTTTATAGCCATGGACTCTCTCCTGATGGCCTCACTGATTAAAAAATAAAATTACTAGTTATTGGCTCAACATTTGCCATTCCCTATGAAAGAGTACTTTAGTACCCAGTGTTTTTTTCCCTGTTAAGGAATTTATATACAGTAATTAAGTTACCTTTCTATCTTTTTGATAAACTAAATAGGTTGAGTTATTTAAGTCTCATGCCAGAAGCTAGGGCAGCGCGAAGTTTCAGTAGCTGAGTCAATTCAGAGAAGATTTGGCCTGATTGGGGGACTGACTCTCTTAATCTGAAGTGGGAGACCAATTAAAAGCTCTAAATCAATTCTAAGCATCTGAATCAATTCAGAAAAGCTTTGGAAAAGATTTGGCCGCTTCAGAGATTTGGCCATAGACTAAACAGGCAGCTGACACAAGTGCCTCCAGTTGGAAAGTCTGTTGGGGTTGGGGGAGGGAAGAAAGGGGTGTGGAGGAGGGAGGGATTGGGGCTGGGGCAGGAACTGGGACAAACTGCCCAGCTTAGATGTGCAGGGTCCGTTACTTGGGGAGGGGTGGAGGAGACATGGGATGCCGGCACTGCAGTGCTGGGAGCAGGGGGTATGACCTGCTGCCACTTGCCCAGCTGGCAGGGTGGGGGGGATGAGATGTGGGCGCAGCTCGCTCCATGTGGAAGGGGGCAAGTGGCAGCAGGGCATAGTCCCCATTCCCAGCACTGCCATGATCACATCCTATGCCCCCCTGTGCCAGCTGGCAAGTGGTGGCAGGGCAGACCCCTATTCCCAGCACTGATGCAGGTGCGGTAGCACTGGGAGTGGGGGTTATGCCCTGCTGCTGCCCAGAGCAAGCCGTGCCTGCATTGCACCCCCCACCAGTGCCAACTGGGCTGGGCAGGGCATGGGGCCAGGCAAGGCAGCCATGGGGGCTTCTCCCATGGCTTCCCCCACCAGGGCAGAGGCAGCCACAGCTGAAGGAGCCACGGGAGGCTTCTCCCACTTCCTAAGGGAGTGCTCTAATTACTAAGATATAGAGTCTTATAGATAGATTTCTCTCAGTCTTTTTTGGAGAATTTGTTCTAAATGTCAGTGGCAGAAATTACAGAATGGCTTTATACCATGTGGTTAGCACAGTCATCTCATCTGGGAAACAAAGACTTCAATCCCTGATCCATTAAGGTATCGAGTTTGGGCTATCCCTCTGGTGTGAGGAATGACAGGGACAGAGAAGATTGTTTCAAAATGACAAAACTTTATGGCATGGCACAAGAAGGAGGGTGTTATGTAAAAGGTGGTAACCCACAATCTTAAAGAGAAGGCTTTACTGCAACTTTACTTCTTCCCAAGTTAGCAGAAAGGGGCTAGGAACAAGAAATAAATGTGGAAAAGAAATACATGAGTAACAAAAGTAGGCACAAGAAACAATTCTTTAAGCCACAAATGCCAGTATGAAGAGCAACAATGAAGCATCTGATCTTCAGCCACATGGCTGAGACTAAATGAGCAGCAGAGACTCTGCACTGCCATTTATCCCCTTAGAGGAATGAGGTGGAAGTCAGACTTCCTCTGGGTACTGCCAAGACAAAACAGCGTTCTGATCAAAGCTCAGGTGTGACAGTTAAATCCAGTGAAATAACGTGCATGGACAGAGACTAGAGGAAAAAAGCAGCTGTTACAAAGCAGATCATTTTACCTTGCTGGTTTCTGCAGGAGTGTTTGTTCCCTTATGGGTTCCTCAGCCAGTTCTTCAAAGCAAAGTTCAGTCTTTAAAAAAAATAAATAAAACAAGACAGAATCCTGTCATCTGCTGGACATTAGGAGTAAGCATCTTTCTGTTGTGGGACCATTGATATGGTTTTTGCAGCTCATCAACTTCAGGAAAAATGCTAGGATGCTCTCTCCTTAGCCAAATGCCCCACAACTGTGCTTTCTTAACAGAGCTTACTATTCTTCCTTAAAGGGACTGGTGTCCTGTTACACCCTCTTAGATCCAAAATATTTATTTATCATATAATGTTGCTGATGACCTCCTAAGTATCCCATATTTAAGTATACAGGTTTCTTTGCCCAACAGTATTCTATGAGGAAACTATGCCCACCAGAATTTAAACAGAAAATTCTTTCTTGTCTCTTTGAATAAGAAAATATACTCCATTAACTGCTGCTAGTAGTAGCTTCCTGGCTTCCAGTTACTAGATTCAAACTTGCATTCCCTGAAGATGCCTACTGCAATTGGAACAGCAATATTCTGTGGGGGCCTTGTTACACAGTAATTTTGGGTGCTTTGCCATTTGACAGCAGGTTAATTGTTTCCATAGCCTCAGTCACCACTGGAGGATCAGCAAGTGATATACAGGCAGTTCTCGACTTATAGCGTTTCAAGTTACAATGTTTTGCACTTACAACGTTTATAAATTGACACCGTGTTTCAACATTACAACACCAGTTTTGACTTTACAACGCTTGATCCGACACGATGCCATGCCAGCAAGTTCGCTGAATCGCTCATCTCCTTGGAGAACATCTGTCCAAACTTCCTTGGACATGTTCTTTAAGAAAGCAGACAAGACTCCAGAAAAACTTGCAGCCGAGACTCCTGAGAAAACTCCAGCCAAAAACCCTTCACAAAGTCCAACAAAAAACCTTTCAAAAAGTCCAGCAGTCAGCTCAAAGAAGTCCTTCCAAATCAATACGATTGCTATTTACAATATAAATACATTAATGTAGCTATATTACTCATCTATAATTGATCGAGTACAAAATTCTGGGGTATTTTTGGTGAAAATAGGGTATCAGGCCTTGGTTCAGGAACTAATCCCCTATCATCACAGTGAATGACCAAACCCTCCAGGCAGTGGACAAGTTCACCTATCTCAGCAGTATACTGTTCTGCACAGTTCACATCAATGATGAAACCAATACCAGCATTGCCAAAGTCCAAGGACTGCTTGTATTAATGTCTACCTGGGGTAGTTGATCAACTGCCTTTTCACTAATAGATGATTGTTGGTTGATTGCTGGTTGAGGCTGTTGTTGAAGCATTCTGCCCATCTTTGTAGTATCTTTTGTTTGTCAATGAGCAGTGTGGTGCCACCAGTACTCAGTACTGGAGAGGCTCCTGATGGCCATAGCCCGTAGACTGTCCTCAGAGCTTATCTGCTTTCGACACTTCTGCAATATAACACTTGTGGTCTTCATAAAATTGGTCTTTCATCACATGTGGATTGGTCATGGTGGGTGCATAACTGTTGATGATAGTTGCACATCTTTGCTCAGATAGTAGGAGTCTCATTAGAATGAGTCTGTCATTCACTCACGTTGGGATATTTGTAAGAAGAGACTTGTAAGCACCTGGAGCAGATTCCTACAAGACTGGAGGCTCATACATGGCTCTGAAACTGACTGAACTCTTCCAGTCAATGTAGACTCAAGAAACTATACCCCAAGAGTACAAGGATGAAGCCATTGTCCACTTGAACAAGCTGAAAGGCAACAGACAATCCTGTGATAACCATCAGTGCATCTCCTTACTGTCAATAGCCAGCAAAATCCTCACCAGAATTCTGTTGAATCACCTTGCACTGAACAAGGGCTCCCGCCTGAGAGTCAGTTCAGCTTTAGGAAAAGATGTGGGACCATTGATATGGTATTTGCAGCTCATCAACTTCAGGAGAAATGCCAGGAACAGAATTCCAACCTGCATATGACTTTCATTGACCTGACTATTTGATACAGTCAATCAGTAGGGCCTTTGGAAAATCATAGCAAAACTTGTTTGCATGTAGAAATGCATTGCAATGGTTCAGCAATTCCATGATGGCATACTAGCTCAGGCTGTGGATGACAGTGAATCATCTGAACCATTCCTGGTCACCAATGGAGGCAAGTGGGGCTGTGTTTTGGCCCCAACTTTTTTCAGTATGATGTTGTCTGCCATGGTTACAGATGCCTGTCATGACTGTGACACTGGAACTGACATCAGATACTGAACTGATGGCAAGCTCTTCAATTTGAGGAGACTACAGGAAAAGATTAAGTTACAGGAAGTGACTGTTTGTGATTTTCCATTTGCTGATGATTGCTCCCTGAATGCCAGATTTGAGTCTGACATGCAGCGGAGTATGGACCAGTTCTTTTCAGCTTGTGACAACTTTGGTTTCACAATTGACACTAAGACAGAGGTGATACATCATGGCCTGTACCATGAAAGCCTTACATAGAGCCTATCATCACAGTGAATGACCAAACCCTCCAGGCAGTGGACAAGTTCACCTATCTCAGCAGTATACTGTTATGCACACTTCACATCAATGATGAAACCTATGCCACAATTGCCAAAGCAATCATGGTCCTTGACAGACTGCATATAACTGGGTGGGAGTGCAAAGGCATCAGTCAACAAACAAAACTGAAGGTCTATAAAGCCAGTGTCTTGCCAATTCTGATGTATGCATGTGAAACCTGGATGGTGTACAGACACCATGTTCTGAAGCTGAATCACTTTCACATGAGCTGTCTGAGGAAAATGATGAGGATAAGATGAAAAGACAAGGTCCCAGACACTGAGGTTCTCATACAGATAGGCATTCCAAGCATCTCCATACGCTGTTGATGAAATCACAGATGAGATGGGCAGGCCATGTGTCGCAGTGCACTCGGGTGCCCTGCGCCTAAAAGCAGAGATGGCAGGAGAGACCCCTAGTGGTGAGAAGGGGGAGGCTCAACTGCCAGTCACCAGGGCAGCACAGGTGCTGGTTGCCAGGGAAACCAAGGGGGTCAGCTGACAGGAAGGGGCAGGGCTTGGACCCTTCTTAAGCCCAAGCATAAGGCCAGGAGGGCAGTTCCCCTCTGGCAGCCAAGGAAGGTGGAGCTCTGTTGGAGTAAGCAGGGCAAGCATAGCAAAGATGCCTGATGACCGGAGCAGTGTCTGCTTGATGATACTGGGTGGAGGAAACCCTGACAGGGATATGCATGAAGGATAGCCAGGTTGGCTTGGAATTTACATTATAGCCCAGGGGTTTTGTGTTTTTCTGTTTTGTTGTTGTGTTAAACTGGAGGACCGGCTGAGGCTATTAGGAGTGGAGGAGGCCTCATAGGGTAGCATTGGGTTTCCTGGCACCGGAGAGGGTGCAGCATTGTTTGGGGGTGCATTGGCCCCAGCCCGGGAGCCCCGGAGTGAGAGGGGGCAGTAGGGAGAAGCCCCAGAGTGAGGGCGGGGCAGAGAGGGGCCCCAGAAGTAAAGAAGAGGTCCAAGGCATAGGGCAAACCATGTCAAGTACCATCTGTGAGGCTTGGGCTGCAGCGTAGGGGAGGAAAAGGAGCTGCAGGTAGTGCCCCCTGACACCGGGCATATAAAGTGGGCAGCCTCCCTCTAATTACATCACTCAATCAATTAAGATCAAGACATGGCAGGTGAGTAAGCAGGCAGTTAGCGCAAGACACAAAGGTGGAGCCACCCACAGAAAGGCTCCAGCGTGCCAGACCTGTTACACCATGTCACCGGGATGCCAGATGAGCAATTGCCAAAGAAGATCTTATGTGACAAGCTAAAGGAGGGAAAGTGCTTTCAGGGAGGCCAGAAGAATCATTTAAAGGACTCCCTCAAGTCATCCTTGAGACATTTCAACTTTGACCTGAAGTCTTGGGACGATCTTGCTCATGATCAATCCATCTTGTGAAGTCTCATCCATATTACAGCTACAATCTACAGTCTGTGAGCAGAAGAGAGCTGCTGAGGCAAAGCAGAAGTGCAAACTGCATATATCTTGCAACAGCAGCATGTCTGCTATTGATCAAGCAACCCAAAGAGGCATCTCTTGCTCAGTGTGCAACAGACAGTTGAAAGCACAAATTGGCATGATCAGCCATTCACGTACTCACAAAAAACAAACCAACCAGTGATGTCATGGTCATCTTTAAATTCATAAGATGGACAACAACACAATTTTGGGTGTCTCCTGGAGCTCTTAACACCTGGATTTTCTGAACATTAACACCTGAAACTGGTTTTAAGCACTCATTATGCAGCTCAAAGTTATGCCACTGCAGGGCAGAACTACCTCTGATCTGTACTTCCCAGCTTGTGTCACACTAAGGCAGGGGCGGGCAATTATTTTGGCTGGAGGGCAACTTAATAAGTTGCTGTCAAGGGCCACACAAAGAAAATCTTTCAGAAGATACCATTTTAACAAATGGTATACTAAAAATCAAGCTTCTACTATAATATAATTTTATTTCAAACAATTTTGTCTCATTTTTATGTTTTTTAAAGTAGTGCATATAAAGGTAATTACATAATAGCTCAAAATAAAGTCTTACTCTTTTATATTATGTGGGTGGGTGATGGGGTGTGTGGGGGTAGTTATGTATGTGTGTGGGGGGTAGGCATGTGGAGCAGGGGTGTTCCCTGTGTACTAGGTCCTGGGAGCTAGGGGTGGGAAGAGGAAGGGAAGGAAGGAAGAAGGGCAGTGCTTGCTCAGGCGGTAAAGGTGCCGTACCCCTGCCCCCATCCAGCCTGCAGCTGGTGATTTTCTTGGGCCTGGGGCAGCCTGTGTCATGTTTGCACTCAACCTGGCCCTGGCCAGAGCTCATAGCTTCCCAATGGGGTTGCTCCCAGTGCAGCTGCAGCTGCCCAGATGGTACTTAGTTCCCCCTGTCTCCAGCAACTCCTCCTCCTGCCGTGCCGCTCTGGGCAGGAGGCAGTGCAGGGAAGCTGTAGGGATACGTGCTGGGCAGCAGATGCTTAGCCAGGCAGGGGAGAAGTGACAGCCGAGAGGTTCCTGCCCCAGCCTGCAGAGCTGCAGCTCTGGGTCCTGGCTATCTTCCACCCACTTGAGTATCCACCTGGGTGGGCAGAGTGGGTGTAAGGGAGCTGGAGTTGGAGCCCCACACTCTGGGGCAGGAGCCACCCAGGTGCAGCTTCCCTCCTGCTTGGCTGGGTATGTTATGCCCAGTATGGGGCCCCACAGCTCTCCTATACTGCCTGGAGTGGCACAGCAGGGGCAGGAGGCAGAGAAAGAGGAGCCAGAGGAGATTTTTTTTTTTTTTTTTTGAGGAGCCAGAGGAGATGCAGGGAGTGGAACAGTACCAGTGGCAGCCCTGCTGAGAAGCTGTGCGCTGGCTGGGGCCAGGGCCAGCAGGAACATGATGCAAGCTGCCCTGGGTGGGAACAGGCAGAGCTCAGCCCCACGTGCACCACTATGGACTGGATACAATCAATTGGCCGGTGCCTGCCCATGGACTGGATCCAATCAGTTACCAGGATTGTTCCAGCCTGCAGGCCATATTTTGCCCACCCCTGCACTAAGGTGTAGTGACTTCAGGCTATATGTTAATGTAAACATCCCACCTCCTCCCTGGTGGCCTGGATTAGATGCGCTGCCTGCCTCAGCCCTCCCAGCACCTGATTCCTGCTTAGTAACCCCGCCTCGCCTCCTCCTCCACTTACTTGTGGCTGCCCATGCTCTCTGTTTCAGGGGAACAAGCAGGGAAGGGTTAAATTGTCTGCTCAGCCTCCACTGCTGCTGTTGTTCTCTGAGCGAGAAGAGCAGCAACAGCAGTGGCTAGGGAGACAGGTTACCCCTTCCCTGCCTGCTGCCTTGGGACAGAATGCAGGCAGCCACAAGCAAGCAATGCTATGGGGGCAAGGGGAGATGGGAGGTAGGGGGGAAGTCCAAGGGGTAGAGGGGGAACCCAAGGATTGGGGGAAACCAGGGGAGCCCTGGGGGACAGGAGAGAAGCCCAGAATGGACAGGGGGTATTCTTATCTTTCTGTCTTTCAGGCCCCTGCTGGGCCGAATATGTGACTGCTCCAAACTGCTAGCACTAGCACCCATGAACATTTCTGTGGCTCACAGTGTAAGGTGTAAACAAGACCCTGGGGGCATGCAAACCTATTATTAGATGGATATGGCTGTAACAGAGAGCATGGGGCTCCCTGTTACTTTTAAAATAAAAGCAGCCCAGTCAGGGAGCTCTGCAGGCTGCTGCCTCAACAAGCTAATGGAATATTTAGCAGGCACCTGCAGGTGGTCAGCTGACTGGAGGTAGGCAGGTCCTTGAGAACATATAAGCCTAAGACTGGGGATGGCAAGGGTGTCTCCTAGCAGCTACAGGGTTAGGAGCTCCTGTCCATGAGCCCCAGGGATATTAGATGGGTTGCTTTGCTTCCTGAAGGAACACTGAGGCTTTGGGAGTTCACAAGAAACCCATGCTGGGACGTACATCAGCACAAAGGGTGAAAGAAGTTTTGCCCTCTTAAAGGGGCAGAGGGCTGCTTCTGCTGTTATTATTTATGTTTTGCCTGGGGTCTTATTTATGTTGTGTCTACACTGGCAGTTTGGATTATGACTGTAAGGGGTGGTTAGGGAGGTCCCATTAGTGCCCAAGGGGCACACAACCACCTTGAGCCCTGCTGGTGCAGGCTCAAGGCTCTAGTGAGTATTGTGCCCAGAGTGGGCATAGTGCAAGGCATAAAGCACGTGGGGCTCAGGGGCCCAGCACCCGAGAGGGGCATAGTGAGATGGGCCAGGGGCCCAGCACCCAAGATGGGGCAGGGTCCTAACAGACAGGGGCCAGTAGCCTGGTGAACAGATGGAACAAATGAAAGCTAGGGCCTCAAAGCCAGGTTTGATACAGTAGGCCTAGCCTGGAAGGCCTAGCTATAGTAGAGGGGCAGAGGCTGAGGAGGCCAAAGCCCCAGCAGAGTAAGTGATGTTATTGTAATGCCTCGGAGGCATGGGGCATGGTGTAGAGAAGGATTTGGAGCCATGCAATTAGCCCTTAAGACTTGTGGTGCCCTGTGCGGCACAGTTATAGAGTGAGGCCTAGAAAGGGACCTGAGGGCTAGCAAGGCCCAGCAAGGGATATGAAGACCAGTGGGGTGCTGGGGAGCCCTAGTGGGGGTTCAGTGGAACTAGGGCCACACAAAGGCCTGTGGACAGCCTCCCTATTCATCACTATATTTCCATCAAGGTATGGTGGGTAAAACGGGAAGGCACCCTAAGGGTGGAGTGGGCATGGCTGCTGAGCCACCAGAGGGTGTCACAGCCACCCCTAGGACCCCAACGTGTTACAGTGGCATAGCTGATGTTTGCAAAGGCTTTCAAGTGGCTCACTTTGAATTTTGTAAATATTTAAAAAACAAAACCAGAAAAATACCTGAGTTTCAGGGATTAGTCCATGTAAAACATTTATCCATTTTCCATTGCCTTTTTTCCTTTAAAAAATAAGAGATTTGAAGATGCTGAGGTCCAGATCCTGTTTAAAGTGAAGGCTCCAGAAGCACAAAAGGCCATAAAATAGACTTTGCTGAGCTGCTGAGATTTTTCATGAAATGTTGTAGAGTCAGCAAAGCTGGGTGTCCACTGTTCCTTTCAGTGCCCAGCAGGGCAGCATGAAAAGAGCGCAGCACAGCAAATGGGTAAATTGCTGAAGTTCCACTATGTTCTGGGTATCCCTGGATCCCAGAATATTTCTTGGAGGCTGTGGAAGACTCACCATGCCACCAAAGTAAAAGTGCAGCCTCTCACATTGGATCAGATAGTCTCCTTTAAATTTTCCTGCCATGACTTAGATGGAAAAGGAAGGAACCAAAGATAGACATAGTTCTAGGAGACAAAGTTGATGTTAAGCTCTCCAATTTAGAAGGCTGGCTCCTCTTCAAAGGACTTCACTATTCCCATACCCTGTCCTTATCACGCCACATGTTTCATTATTAATCTTGTTAGGTCCCCTCTATGGGAGCCGCAGTCCCTGGGTTGCCTTGATTTATCTCTAGGCAGCTGGTTTCTTGTCCTCAGTTGCTTGCCCCATTCTTCCCTGCGCGGGTCCCAGCAGACTGTCATACAGTTTGTCCCTACCCTTATCCTTCAGGGCAGAATTATATTAGGTCAACACCCCAAACTCACATTTATGCTTGGTCTTTCTTAATCCCTCCTCCAGGCTTCTGGAAAGGGGTCTTGCATCCACGAGACTTGGACTCGCTGGTTTGGATGCCACAACTACCATTCCTGGCACTGCAGGTAAATACGTCATTGCAATACTCTCCTGAGTCCCGTTGGTTGGCCCTGTGCCCCTGCATTGTTCCATGCTCCCACAGGTCTCCCTCCATGCTGCTTCCTTTCCCAGGGAAGAGCCAACTGTTTTGTTAGCTTTTCTTTAATTCCCTGCACCAATCAGCTGAGCCCAGCTGCAGCATCTCATTCACTGCTTTGCCAGATCTCCCAGCTGATTGTCTTAACAGGCATCCAGGGCCTTCAGCATGGATTCCCCCCCCCCCCCCCCCCCGCCATCCGGGCTTGCTGCTGTGGTAAGTTTTTGTTTCCCCTTTGTTTTATTGGTGTTTCATGATAGGGTAGACTTATTGCTCTGTCACAGAGGCAGTCTGAGAATCTCTAGGTCTGCACTCTAATTCAGGAGCTAGTGTGAGCTATAGCTACCTTTGCTAATTTGCTTGCCACTGCATAGCTAAAAACCAGAGAATAGGATTCAGCTACACCAAAAAGAATAGTTCAATTCTGGTGAGGGATGTAAAACATGATCATTCAGAGCAAGTGGGTTCACACTTTGTAGAGAAGTAGGGAGTGAAGTTTGAGGTGTGCTTGGTTATTATCCCATGTAAGTCTATGTCTTTACTTTCCTGACAATTGCAGATTCTGAAAAGATTTTTCACATAAATATACAGAAAATTATTTGCATTTGCCAATTGGAGAATAAACTACATGCATTTTTCCTATTGTAAGCACTGACATTATTTCACATTCTGACATTGCATGATGTATTGAAATCTGACTTACTCATTTTGGCTTTTCATTATAACTATAGTGAACACGAACTTAATGTCCTTGTTGTTAAATAACATTTATTCTCTGGAACATTTTCAGCAGCAAATAGATCTGTTGTCTCTTCATTTATACAGCAGTTTGCCTAAGGATAAAGAGACTTACAGATTTGTTTTACTGTACTGAATGAAGATATGCACAAAGTACTTCATCTTGTTGGAGCTGACTGTGGTGACTGTTAAGCAATGGGCCAAAAGTTCAGACTTGCAAAGTAATTTCCAATTCAGCTAACTGGTGTAGAGCTAAAGTAAGTTACCATCTCCAAAGGTAGAAAAGGATGGTGTAGCAGGAATAGGAGATATTGAGTGCTGGCAAGAGAACAGTTTATCTGACTTATCTTTATTATTTCCTGTTAGCTTTTAGTTTCCTGTTATGCAAGCTTCTATGTTCCTGCTTTGTGTGTAGCTTATAACTAATCACACTAGAGCCAATTATCAATTAATAACTTACAGCATTCATAGGAGAAGAGAAGAGATTTTACCACTGCATATGGCAATGGGGGAGTGCTGCTAGAGTACTGCAACTGGAAAGAAGTCAGGAAACAGAAAATAAATGATCAGAGGACCGGAGACAGTGGTTTCTGGCATGAGACTTGAAGAGCTCAATCCCTTTATTTTATCAAAAAAATAAAGGTGATTTGATTACTGTGTATAAATGCAGTCACAGGGGAAATACTGGGTATTAAAGTTCCCTTTCACAGAGAAAGAAAGAAAGAAAAAAAAAAAAGGACCAATGGATGGTGTGGTGGAGCACCAGCAGGGTGCTTATCACTTAAGGGCTGTTGCAGGCTCTGAGTGAGCCTGCATTGTGAGCAGCAGGGAAATCCTCCCTTAGGAACCATTTTAAGGGGGAAGGTGGGTGGCAGAGCACCTTTGGTGCCTGCCACTTTAAGGAGGAGAGCAGACAGCAGACAGGTGCAGGCCAGCCCTGATGGGGCAGCCATTTTAAGATCCTGGTTCCCAGGGCTGGGGCAGCACTTTGCCGCTAGTGGCCAAGGAGTCAATGGCCAGCTGAGCTGTTGCTCAGGGAACATTGTGGAAGTAAGGGTAAGAGCTATGGAGATGGCAGGCAGCTCCTGGTCCAGGGCATGACTTAAAACTGCACCCTGCTGGGGAAGGGTGGTCTGGTGTGATTCTTTGTGGTGAGGGAGTTCCCAAGAAATGCTAGGCCAGTTACCTCCCTGGTGAAAGGCAGGTAGGGGTGCCTTAACCTCAGCCCCCACCATCCAGTGGGTTAACAACATCAGGGGAGAAGGGGGCCAGGCACGCCTGGTGAGGGGGCACCTGAGCCCAGAGTGGGTAGTGGGGCCAGCCACACCCATGGAGGTGGCCTGAACCCATGGGGGTTTAAGACCCCAGAGAGTAGTGGGGCCAGGTATGCCTATGGGAGACACCTGAGCCTGTAGAGGTGTAAGACCCTGGAGCCCCAGCAGCAGGGGCAAGCATGTTGAGCCCCAGTGAGGAAGTGGGCAGAGAGAGGCCCGGGTAAGCCTTTGGATGCTAGAGGCCACAAGTGGGCCTGAGGCTGAGCGAGGCAATGCAGATGAGGGTCACAGAAGAGGCCCAAAAGGCTGCACCAGGGCTAGCCAAGCAATGCAGGACAAGCCTGATGACCTTCGTCAGTGGTTCTGAACCGTGGGTACATGTACCCCCCAGGGGGTACGTGAAGCCTCATCAGGGGGTATGTGAGATATATTTAATACATTTTTTAGGCCCTTCAAACTGTGTTAGACAAAGCCTTGACAATTGAAAGGGGTACAATGAAGTCTCACCCTGACAACAAGGGGTACACCGACTGAAAGGTTCAGAACTGCTGACCTACATGGTCACTCAAGAGAGCAGGGTGGTGTGAATGAGGCCCAGTAAGGGGCATAAGTGTGAGAGGCCTGGTGAGAGCAGTTGGAGTGGTAGAGGCCACAGTGAGAGGGAGGCTGTATGTGTGAGGTCCTGAACAGGCTGAATGAGAGAGGTAACACCGTACTGAGTTTGGCCCAGTCTCAAGCCAGAGTATCAATCAAGCAGAAATATGTCATCTGCAAGGCATGGGACACGATAGGGGAAGGTTGGAGTCCTGTGCTTCCTGCCCGTCAACAGCAGGGTATATGAAGGACAGCCTCCTGCTTAATTAACATCCAAATTATTTAACAAGAAGGCATGGCAGGAAAGTAAGGCGGGTGGATTATCCAAGCACAGGTGAGTGGGCCAGCACTGAGTTTGCCCCATCACGCTGGAAATAATGGGTTTAAAAAAAACAAACAGCAAGACTGTCACAGGTGCAACTCAGATATGAGGGGATCAGAGTTTAGTTGTAATGGTGTAAGTCTGGGAGTTTAGAGCTGGAGGTCATGAGCTAGGAGTTCAGACATCACAGGATAGCAGAAGCTGGAAACTAGAAACTAGGCAAAGGTTCAGGCAGGATCTAGACAAGGGATGAGGACTAGGTAAGTCAGGAGCACAGAATCAAGAACCAGGGTTTGATCAAAGGAAAAATCTGTCTTGTTGAAAACCTTCAAAGCTTAGATTCAGCAGCCACACTCAAGCACCTTAATGGAGGCTAGCTGGGGACGTTTAGAGTGCCTATAGATGTTTAGGGGAGGTCCTCTAACTAAGTGCTTTACATAAAATCCCATCAGTTAGAGCCCCCCCTCACCCAAGATATCAGAGTTTTGGGAGGACTTGAGCTTGTCTGCACCTGCCCTGGCAGCAGGTGGGGGTGATCCACCAGCTGCTAAGTAGGCTACCAACCCAGTGCTCCCTTCCCCACCCCAACTCAAGCCTCTTGACAGCAGCAGCTGACAGCTGCTGGCTGGGCTTTACAATGGCTGGTCCTGGGGGCAGGGAGATGGGGGTGGGGAGGAGATGGAACCAAGACCCTTCACCATGTGGACACCCCCCCCAGCTATCCTGGCTGGGCAACTGGGCTGGGTCCATGAGGCAAGAGGGTTCTGTTCCACCCTGCCCCGTTCAGTTCTGGCCACAGCAAAGCCCAGCTGGCAGCTATGTATTACTGCTATCAAGAGGCCCAGGCAAGGAGTGGAAGAAAGGAGTGCCCCTTGCCTCCTGCCCCGCTCCCCCAGCTACTCTGGATGGTGTAATGGGGAGAGCTGGGCCAGGCCATGAGGTGAGGAGGCTTTGTTCCACCCTGTCCCCCAACCCATCTTCTTTAGCTTATAGTGTTGTGTAGGTAAGATCGGTAAATCTACTAAGGTGAAAGGGAAGTTAATAACTACCTAACTACACAGTAATGTACAGTCTTCTTTTTTTAAAAAAGAAATTACTTTGTTCTGTTTACTGGATGATGTTCTGATTGGATCACCTGTGTATTAGAGGCTCTTCCGCTGTACCCAATTGCTCTACATTAAACCCGATAACTTGGATAAATTCTATGTACTATTCTGTCGGTCTCAAGCAAACAATTTCTTTTTCACTGTACAAACTCAACGAAGCTATGAATATTTACAGTACCAAACGATCTGTCTCAAAATGATGATTTTTCTCATATTAAAAATCTACAGCAAGGGCTAGATTCTGTATTGGAATATGCCATCTTCCATTTATAGCCCATGATACAGGAACTGCAGTGGAGGAAAGGCAGCTGGAGAGAGGGCCTGTTTAGGATAAAGTTGCCTCCCACCCTCCCAGTGAGTGGCAATAGCTGCGTTAGCCCTTTAACTTCTTTGTGGCTGTTTTCTATGTATAAAATTGATATCCATGGCTTCATTGATTTTTGGCTGAGCTACGATAATTTACACAAAATGAACATCTAGCTTCCAAAGTTTAAAAGAGTAACTTTAAAGAAATGATGAATCAGATTTGTTCAATGTACAGTGAAGAAGAAATTGTTTGTGTGAGACTGACAGAATAATGCATAGAATTTATCCTAACAATTTAGCTTTCCAGTCCCTGTCTATGTGGTCCTTGACATATGCACAAACATGGTTCCTGTTTATTTGAAGTAGTTTCAAACTGTGTTGCCTCTGGGACGTAGCATGGTAGGGATATATAAAGCTTAGGTTTTGTTTCCAGCTCTGAGACTGACATAGCTTGTAAACTTAGGCAAGACACTTGAACCAACATTTTTGGAATGTGGGCTGCTGAGATAGGTACCCCAATAAGTAGTTTGCATTTTTAACTGACCGTCATGGGATCGGAATTGGGCCCGCGGCTATAATGCTAGTATTTCTTGGAGTGATGTTGCCAGGCTTAAATAATTTCTAGGCTAGATCCACAATGATTGTTTGAAAAATTATTTGGGATCCTCAATGCAAGATGCTAGGGATGGATAATACTTCACTCTTAGCTCAAACATGTTCAGCTATACTTTAATAGTGCTGAAAGTTAAATTTATCCTACACAACATGTAAAAATAGATGTCCTTATGGTTCAGCATTCAATCTAATTTAACATTCTTTCAAATTATAATTGATTGTTTCAGTAGCACAGTACTATATCCAATTAGGAAAAATCAGAAATGTTAGTCATACACTATGGTTTACTCCAAGTGCATTCTTGACTGCATTCAAACTCTATTATTGCCCTAGTTGTAGGATTGCATGTCCTCCTTTTTCTTTTCTTTGATCTTTGCATTCATGAGAGTGTCTGTTACAGGACTTTTTTTTTCAAGAATTCTTTTTATAAAAAAAATCCACTAACTGAATTAATGCTACTAGCAGAATTGAAAACTACCTTAGAGGATGTTGCAGCAGGTTTGTAATAATCAGTGTGATCTTTCCCTTCCCCAACTTTTGTGCAAGACATCAAAACCTGTAAACTAATTCCCATTTTAGAAATTTGTGTTCCTATCCCTGTCAACTGCTATGCCTTATTGATTTTTCCTAACAGAATTTTGTATATTGTCCAATAACCATCAGAAATGGTTTCCATCCAATGGTAGTTTCTTGTAATAAATTCCAGTGTTATTATTCTTCAACTACCTCTTATTTAGCTTCTGCTATAGCTATTTGCTGCTTATGATGTACTTAAGATTAAAGTATAGTACTTTTCTGCTTTGAAGAGGGGATGAATGTGTTTCCCCACTTTACTAATTACAATGATATATGAGGCACAAAGTCTTGCTAGAAGTATCACAGCATGCTAGCACAGATGAATAATAATTAGACTAACATGTTTGAAAAATTAAGATTTTTACTAGAAGACTTTTTATTTGAAGGTTTTAGTGCTGTGTTTAAATGCAGTGAATGTAAGTGAGCTTTTTTAATTTTTTTTTTTTTAATCCAATCAGCCAAGTCCTGCTTGCAGCATACAGGCCTAAAACCACTCTCAGCAAATTCAAAGGCTTTTTCACTGACTTCAAAGGGAGTTTATTCAAGCCATAGAAAAGGGAATTTTTAAAAAGATTATTGTCAGGCCATTGTTTTAGAAATAAGCAGCAACTAACTATAAATGGATCATATTGTAAATGGCTAATATGTATCAGGAAATAAGATTTTCTTTTTCTTCTGAGGTGGGAATAAAACATAATTAGGTGGAGAGGTGCCTCAGGTTTCCTGTTAGGTACCGCTTTCTAAGCAGCAACCTTCTACTGCAAAGGCAATGTAAACTCTCCACAATGGATGTAGCAGTCACAATAGAACAGCACCATTACCACTGGGACTTGAATCCCTAAGCAATACCAGGATTAAAGCCCAAAAAGAAAGCTGGCATGGCTTATGCATCACGTTTTTTCCCCAGGAGGACTTAATACAGCATTCAGCCATGCCCCACACCAAGCTATACAGAATAAAAATATAGGTCCCAAGGGTCCCTTTTAACAGAATCTGTTTGTCTTGGTGCAACCTCTCTGTGCACTCTGAAGCTAGGTTGCAGAGTGATCTGTGGTGGGTCTCTGATCTAGCTGCATGGGTCCAAGTGGTCCTGCTAACGCAGTTACAACCTACTTCCTGGATTTTTTTTTTCTGATTCCGCTTGTTGGGCCACCTGCTAGTCCACAACCATTTCCTCTTCTTTCTTTAGAAGTGATATTCCCTCCTGCCTTCAATCACCCACTGTCTCCTGGAGTAATACCTGCTGGCTCCGGTGGGAGGTAGCTCTTCTACAGTAATACCTCCCACAGAAGGGACGAGCTATAGGGGAAAGTCCTCTAATCCTCTTCTAGCCACTTTCATTCAGAACCACAAGCAAGGGAAGGGCTCTGCACTGCCATCTGCCCTCTTTCAGCCCTGATAAAATGTTGCTTTGTTAAGCCCTCCAGCCAGATTCACACTAAGATATCCTTGTGCCTGTCAATTTAACAAAACTTCTGAAGGGGTGCTAGGGGTGCACCAGCCTGAATTTGTCTGTAAAGACTGAGAGAGGCAAGGATTTCTTAGGGGATACATTTAATTGGACCAACAGTGTAGTTTGGAAAGTTAGACAAGCTTTTGAGTGCAAGGCATTCTTTATCGTGTCTGATCAGAACAAGCCAGACACAGCATAGTAAATGCCCGTAGTGGGAGGGGATCATATAATTTCCCAGGGGTAGCAGACATACAGTTAGCAGAAGAAAAGGAGCTGATTACTGGGAGATCAAGGCCTGTCAACAGGGAGGAGGGTCATCCTCACCTTTCACATGTGGAAACAATTCAGGAATGAGGTGTAACACCCACACACACTTGGAGTTGTTTATGGTAAAGTGTGTGCTTTTGGTTGCTGTATACTGTGGGGGTTTAATGAGGTGGTGGGTCTAGAAGAGGGCCACCCCCTCCCCCTCACTGTGTCCAGACCATTGTTTTAAGAGTCCTCAAAAGAGCCTGTAAAACCAGCTTAGTGATTCTGGCCATGTGCTCAGTACACAGCAAGCTTGGGCCTGTATCTAGGCAAAGTATGTAAAAATCCTCTGGCCTCACTAGCTAGAAGATCCTCCAGGCAGATTGTTTGTGAGAGACTGGACAGTGGCTGCTGAGAGCTGCACAGCTGAATTGGGAGCCAGAAAACCTGGTCCCCATGGGAGGGGGCCCCGCCCCCCCGTGCGCGCACACACACTCTTCACTGGAGAGGCAGGCAAAACCTATGATGCAGGAAAGACTCCGGTATAGGGAGAGAGTCTGTCTTAGAGTGTGAGACTCCTATTTTCCTGCCTCTTTCCCTGTTTTTATCTTGAGTGCAATAATACCATGGTGGTATTCATCCCTGGAGCAAACTGATGCGGCATGACGTTTTCGCAGTTTTGGCCACACAGGCCTTGATGTGGGATAATTAATCCCTGAAGAGACTGACCAGGAATGGGTCCTGGCAGTAATTGGCCTCTCTGTTTTATGATTGTATTGTCTCTGCACAATGGTGTAGCTGAGACTGCATGTCCAGGTTAGAGCCTGGGCCTTCTTTGCTGTTTCACAGCTATTGTGTTTTAGCTTAGCTGTGTGGCTGAACCCCAGCCATATGTTTGGCTGGCCAGGGTGAAGCCTGGCATGGTTTGAGCTAGGGTGAGATCTGGCACTATTTATCCAGGCCTCAGTGCTATATAAGCCTAGCCAACTTTTGCTGCCAGTTGAGGCCCAGTGAAATAGGCCTAGCCTCCTTTTGTCCCTTTTGTAGTTTATGCCCCAGTCAAGAAGTGTGATTGGATGCTAGTTGTAGTTCAGGCCCAAGCCAAGATAAGCCTGGCCCTTCCTTCAAGTTCTTTCGCAGTTTTCTGCCCAACAGAGCTGGGATTGGCACTAGGAATTTTGGGGTCCAGCAGAAATGTGGGTTTTCCAGAACATTTTCGAATGCCCTAAATATAGCGTGAGCTGATTTAGCATGTTTATTTGACTTCTATTTAGTACACAAAACTAAAAACGTACCCCCATGTTAATTTTATGTCCCAAAGGCCACAAGTATTTGAACTAGGAAAAAAATTAAATACAGCCCACTTAATGTGGTTTAAATGTTATATTCAAAGACTTATGTGGAAAGAAATTATTTTTACTGGAATACTTATAAAAAAATGTACAGACGGTACACAGTAGCATGTGCTTCACTTACATTGTTTAAATTTAAGAAAAAAACTGAAGGCACCGAAAGCTATTGACACACTAATTTTAGCACGCCAAAGAACTGTGCATGATTTGCTATGCTTTGGTTCTGATTTCACCTGCACAGCCAATTAGGTGAATTCATAACTTGATTTTTGGTTTGGATTATTATATGAGTGTATTTACCCTCGTGTTTACAAATCAAAAAACCACATATGTACTCTGACACTTCCTAGGGATAATCGCCTGAAAAACATTAATTACAACTTTGAAACTGCCAAGCTTGCCTAATATTGTATTGGCATCCATTCATTGTTACTAATGGATTTTTTGAAACAATGAATTTTTAGAAATGGAAATTTTCCCATGGAAGAATAAAACACTGGAAAATTTTTGGAAAATGTTCCACCCTGCATCTCTGGGGTTTGGTATGCTGACAAAAGCTGCAGTTAGCCCCTCAAAGCCACCACACAGAAATGGAGGTCAGCACTCTACCACATCTCCAGGAGCAACTGACCCCTTGCAACCCAGAAGGACCCATGCTCTCAAGCAGCTCCCCGTGGCACAGTGAACCCAAGGAGGAGCTCAGGACTCTCCAGTTTGGGGCCCCCTTTCCAACTCATTGCTGAAGGGCAGGTATAGGGGGGTAGGCCCCAGAAATACCTGCCCCAAGTTCCAGAGTGCTTGGGTATGGGTGAAGTGTCCCCAGGACTTATAAACTTTGCTTTGTAGTTAATAGTGTTTTAGAATTATAGTTAATGTTTTTTGTTATCTGTAATAGATTTGAGTCTTGTGTTTACACTGCTTGGGGTGGGGGTTTTCTTTATATGGGATGCCCCAGCAAATTTAGTGTTCCCAGATTTCTGGGTGGGGGCTCAAGCCACTGGTATAATTCATAAGGTACCCTGAAATATGAACCTGGCCCTTTTTGCTGCCAACTGGTGACCAGCAGAAGGGTTACACAGGTAAAATTATAATGTACCATAAAACCAATATCAGTGTTTAGTCTTTGGTTCTTAGGGCCCAGGTAACTTATGCATTTTTCCCCCATGTTCACCTTTAAAAGGTGTCAGGTAGATTTCCCTTGAGCACAAGGATAGTGATGTCAGAGAGAGAGTGTGGTTGTTCTGTGAGAAATGTGCTCCTAATGGGTGGGTGGGTCGGTGGGTGTCCTTTATATTAGTTTCTGTGAAAGTTCATCCTGGTGCAAAGTTACTGTTGAGTTTCACCCATGTAGTTGCCATAAGGGCACTTTGGTGCATTGGATCAGGTGTCTAGGAACAGCACATGTAAGAACCATGGATTTGCTAGGTGTAGGGATTCTAATGTTCTCTCTCATGTTAATATTCAATCCCATCTTTAGTATTAAGAAAAATGATTCCTGTGGCAACAGTTTAACTAAAAGGAATTTTAAAGGAAGGGATGATTTTACAAAATGATGCTTCAAAAAAACCCCTACACTCAATATGGAAATTAAGGAAGTCAGTATTTATAGGTACAATGAATGGAAAGCTTAACTATAGTCTGTGATAAGTCTGCATTTGAATCAAATGGACTCTAAACTAGCTAGCATAAGTACCAATAGCAGGGTAGCACAGCACTCTGCATATACCCAACATCTCAGGTGTGTTTCACCGTCTTTGAAACTTTCTAGTTCATATACTTCATGAAGAATGAGATCATAACATGCTGTTTACATTCTGTTGATTCCCAAGGATTCAGGTCAGTTCTTGATTGCTGCAAAAACAAAGCAGACAAATTGTTTTTTGTTTAAAACAATGGTTCTCAACCTTTTTTTGTACCAGGACCCATTTTTTAAATACCAGTGACCAGTCCCAACCCACAGTCCCCTGGCATCCCAAGCCATGCTGGTGCTCCTCACTCCCAACCTGCAGCCCCCTGGCCCCCACCACCCCTACCGAAGTGGGTCCCTAGCTGCTCCCATCTCACTCAGGCTGGAATGTGGTGGCTGCAGTGGCTCCTGCTCATGCAGGTGGTAGCAGAGTGAGTCCGGCCCCAGCAGAGGCTGGAGGGAGCAAGATGGGAGGCCTTTGGCACCCCCCTGCCCTGGGCTTGGGCTCCTGGGCTGTGCCAGGCAGCCTGGTTATGGCCTCTCCCATCCCCTGAGCAGTGTCTCCCAGCTGCTCCACCCTTGCCAGTATGGGCACCAGCCTTGGTGCCACCAGCCTAGTCATGCAGCTAATGCAGCCTTGGTGCCTGGCCACCTTCCCTCAGTGCCAGCAGGCACCTTCTTCTTGCATCCAGCTTCTGGGGCTGCCCCCACGACCCCGCCTGGCTGCAGGTCAGCCACGTATATGTGCACACGCAGGTGCATGTGTGCCCACTGCTTCCAATTGCCCCAAACAGCTCCTTGCAGGCTGGAATGCTGTCAGCCTCCAAGGAGAAACCCATGCTTTCCCATGTTTTTCTGGACTTGCTTGTGATCCTTTCAAATCTTCTTGCAACCCACAGGTTGAGAAGCACTGGTTTAAATCATGATAAATATAACATTCAAATTCAGGTTCAAACTTCCTACCTTTGCACAGCCATTTTTTGAAATACATTTAATAGCCAAAGCTTAATGGAGGGCTGTTGGGAAGAATATTTTGTGGAGTGGCAGAGAATAGCTTCTCCAAACAATTCTTCTATCTATTAATTGTCGAAGTGGCAAATATATTTTAAAGGCAAAACAATAGAATCCTCAAAAGTTCTCTCGAGGATTAGCTGGATTTCTCTGTCGTCTGAGTGCTCAGTAAAATGGAACAATGTAATTTTAACAAGGGACTCAAGAGTGATATTGACTCTGTGAGGAAAACTGATATCTCTTTTTGTTCTTTTAACATTGTTTCTTTCCTGAAATGTGAACAATAGGTTTATACTGTGAGACAGTTTTTTTCCTAAAATATTTTTTACCTTCTTTTTCCTGCTGAACTACTATCAGTCAATTAAACCGTATCTGATACATGACAGTGGAGCATTTAATCCCTCACAGATGTAACCCCTTGAACCATGTGTTGTGCATTCTGCTCTGTGCCCAGGTCACAGAGGAAAAGAATCAGGCTATATACACACATTCAAATAATTTGGGAGAATTCTCCCACGTTTGTTATCTTGGTAGAGAATGCTTAGGCCCAGAAGAGTGAAGAACTTTCAGTGCTGACACTGTTCAGCTGGGGGAGATGGGCAGGGAACACCCTATGTACACATCTCAGCATGATCTGCAGGCTCCTTTAGTCTGTCTGGCAGCAAATGGCAGCAATTCATAGGGCTGGATGGCCTAGTAGGTAGAGATCAGCTTGGAGCTGGGGGTAGCGGGGGTAAGAGTTGGAAATCACAAGTCAGGAGCTAAAATGTCAAGCCAGGGTCAGGAATTAGAAACCTAGGCTGTCTGCAGACATTTAAAAAAAACAACAACAATAAAAAATGCTTTACTGGAAGAACCAGCACATTTATTTTGACCCAGCTCTGCAGTGTCTATATATATTGGGTGCTTCAGTGGGGCTTTTTTGGTGCTTTTATCTAACTCTGATTCAATCAGCTATTAGATAAAAGCACCAAAAAAGTCCCACTAAAGCAACTGATCTATATAAACCTTGGATGAGTCAGATCTAGCTAATGCAATCCCTCTTCTGGGCGTGTGCTGGGTTCAGCATGGGAGTGTGCAAATTTTTAAAGCAAAGTTCCTTTTTTGTCTGGAAGCAGCCCTAGTTATCAAGTCCATAGGAAAACAGACAGGACAGAGTCCAAAAGTAAGCCCAACCAGGGTCAAGAGTCAAGAAGCAAATATACAGGGAGAATCCAGAGACCAGAATCCAGGAGTGAGCTGAAGGCAGGGTCAGGAATTGGGGAAATCAAAGATGTAGCTGGGGCAGGAGCTGCTCAGAAATTGAACACCTGTGTGTTATGCAGCATGATTTAGGTGCTGGAGGAGTTTCTTAAATGCAGCTCCATAATCAGTCAGAGGGAAGTAACTTGGAGTCAGCAGGCCTTGATTAGTTATACCTGGGTCAGTGCCTTATACCTTGACTGACTGATTCAGGCTGCTTAGAACAATTACTTTTTTTTTGTGCAATGAGGCCCTGGAAAGAGCTCTACAGCAATAATATAACAAATGGTCGTGGCTGCAGAGCACTTCTAAAAATGTAACCCTTGTCTGATGAAGTATCAGACAGGGGTGCTCTAAGGCAGAGCACCTTAAGGAATTTGTGTACAGGTTACCTGCAAGGGTTAATTTTGGGTGATTCTGCCTGCATCCCATGCAGCTTTGTATGGCTGTCACAGAGAAGAGACAAAGTCTCTCCTCTCTGTGTAGTGGGGGAGAGATGGAGGAGGGGTGGAGAACGGGAGCCCCCCAGCCACATGTATCCCTGCTAGGGTCTTGGGGGGAACTGGGCTGGGAGGCCTGTGAGGTAGGAGGGCTCCCTTCCCTTCCACCCCCTTGCAAGTGTTTAGACAGTGGCTGCTACACTGGGAGGGGGAACAGAGCCCCCTACTTTGTGGGTCCAGCTTAGCTCCCCCCACGATTGCATCAGGGTTTGCTAGGCTGAGTGCATGTGGTGTTGGGGGGAGGGCAGAGCTCCGTTCCTTCCTCCACCTGAGGATCTTGACAGCAGCAGCCATGGCTATGCATTCAGAGCTGGGGTTAGAGAAAGGAAAACAGAGTTCCCCTGCCTTATGGGCCTTCCTCAAGGGCCGAGACCCTGCTGGGGTCTTGGGAGAAGCTGGGCCAGGCTTGCAAGGTGTTAGAGTTCCATTTCTGCCCTCTGTCTCTGCTCCATGTGTGCCAACCTCTGCCACTGTCAAGACACTCATGTTGTTACACAAATTGACAATTGCTCAAATTATAAGCGAGACTTTTTATAAAGGGGGATAAGGCAAGGTGCCGCACTTATTGATTACGTGAGTTAGACATAGAGGTTCAGACACACCATTCATACAAACACACACCAATCATCATACACACCATTACACACATGCATACACAACACAACTATTTCATCCATACACACACCAGATATAGTTACCAGCAATAGTTGCTCAATATTAGCCCAAGGTGGCCAACCCGTGCTTATTGAGTAGATGATGATGATTTGAAGATAGCAGATTTGAAGATAACAGCTGGAGCGGGGTGAACAGATGTATCTGTGCTCTGATGAGACAGCAGGAGAGAGACTCACCCAATTTGGCATTTTCAAAGTGTTCTTTTATAGGGATTGGCATCCTTTGTTTCAGTGCTTTGGGTTTTTTCATACCCAGTTTCTTTTTTTGCGGTTCTTTTGTCTTCAGCTTATCTTAGCCATGGACTGTTTTTGCTGTCCGTCTGGCAGGATGGGTGCATTTTTTCTCCTTGTTATTTTCTTTGTGCCCTAGGCCTCAAAGGGATTATTCAGCCATTCATTAATTAGTTTACTGACTGGTAACTTACATTTGGTGCCTTGTTGCTTATACAAACAGTTAAATTTTCTTCTCCCATCTCTATGCCATTCTCTTACCATTCACCCTTTTATACACACTCATACATAAAGGCTATGCAGAGTTCATTCATGTATGTCAAGCAGAAGGATACAAAATGGAGTTTTCAAGTTGCTTACAGGACAAGACCAGCATGGTTATATTTCACTATTATTACTTTCTATGCTAATATCAGCTACATTAGTTCAGTTCATGCTACAATGTGGGGGGCAATGAGGCAACAGAGAAATGTGCTCCTACCATGTGTGCCTGGACCAGCTCCCCACAAGATACCAGCAGGAGTAGCTGGGGAGAAGTACATCTGACAGGAGGACTCTCCTTCCCCCCTCCTCTTCCCCTCCCATCACTGTTGACGGTTAACAGCTGGCAGGGCTGGGGAAAGGGGCAGTCCAGAGCTTCCTGATGGCCAGAGCTGGCAGAGGCAGGCTCCAAGTCCCCCTGCCACCCAACAAGTGAATGCCTCTTGTTACCAGATTTGCCCATTACTTTGGGGTGTGCTCATTAATTTGGGATACATTTCTAGGGTCTTGGTAATTCTATTAATGTGCTGCTAGTGTTACTTGTGTTTCTATACAGAGCTGTATCTCTCCCTTCCGCAAGCCCTCACGCCCAATGGAGCTATCTTGCAGGACTCATTTTCAGTGAGGCTGAGTTCCTCCACTCCCCAAATCAGTCATACACACAAACACACACAGATTAACGTGACACACCTGACCTGGCCAGTTTGATCAGCACGGGCAGGCTGACACCCTTATATGCCAAGAATCAGTTCATCGGAGCAACAATAACTACAGTCAGACACAAACACACAGTTAAACAGAATACCTCTGAATCTGGCTGGGTGTCCAGTGGACACCCTCATGGGCCAGCAGTCAGTTCGTTAGGGCACGTCTGAGCCAAACTGGGTCAATCAACGTGTACAAGCTGATCCCCTTATGTGTTTCAAACTCAGCACACCCCGATCTTTTAGCCTCTTGATAAGCAGACCCCACAGTACTTTTGGGCTTCACAGGGATCTTTAGCTTAGGTAAAAGAACCATTGCTGCAGAGCAAGTTGGGAAGGAGAAGTAAAGAAGGAAAAATATACCCATTTTGACTATAAAAGTTATTTATTGCTAAGTATATGAAATATATAATGGCACCAGTAGTAATAGACATACAAAGGAAAACAAACACAAACAATCATGGTATTATCCTGGTTTCACTAAGTATTTGGGGAAACTTAGCTCAAGCTTAATTAATACAGTTCAGGTTCAGAAATCTGTGCTTAGAGAAAAGAGAGAGAGCTGGGATCTCACCAGTCCAAGGCACTCGTGTTGCAAAGCTGACAGGTTAAAGTTCTCAGCACGATCCTTGAAGGGAGATGATCCGCCTCCTTCAGCCTCTGCAGAAGAAAGCGGGTGGTGTCAGCACACACACTGCTGCTTCTTTTACAGATTTTTATACCCTCAGTTCAGCTTCTTTCAAGCATTCTCAATAGTGTAAATCAAATTGTCTTTTCTATTGACAAGGGCTTATCTGGTTTGGAACATCTCAGGAAACTGATTGATGCTTGGGCAACACATAAGGTTAGGGAGTAACCAGATACTTAGGAGCCAGCTTGACATTCCTATGGATAGCAGATATACTTGATGGGATATCTCCTGGTTTCTTCAGAAATAATAGATGGCTTGCAACATCAGGGTTTTGGATTTTTACTTGTTAACAAGCCTCAGCTTAGCATGACTTTTCCAGATCTTACTATAGTCTTTTAACAGACTTAAGGCAATTATTGGAGTGTTCATTACCTTTGCGGGGGGGGGAGGACTTCCACCAGTCATTCCAGGAAAAGTATGACAACACTTGTGGTCAGGGCTCCAATGGGCTGGATGCTATGATGAACCCTTTACCATTGTTCAAATGTTGGCCATACCCCCTGACTCGGTGTCTTGCCTCAGCATTCCCTAACCCGGCAACCGAGTCTTAGCCAATTAAGTTTAAATAGGCCTCCCATAGTGGGACCGAGGAATGTACGGCCGGAGATTAAACTTATTAAACTTACTTCTGCTTAGAGATGTGTGTGTGGGGGGGAGGAAAGTCCTTTGTAAATCCAGATTAGAACTGGTTTGATAAATGCTGAGCTGGGTGTGTGGATTGATTAGCATTTGGAGCACAGATTCCCCATCATGCAGTGCTCCCCTGCTTCTCTGATCCCAGAATTCACTGTGGTCTCTGCTTCGGGCTTTCTGTTCTCCATCTCTCATGTAAATGAATGGTCATCTGGTTCCATCTTGGATGCAAATGAGACCTAAGGCAGTTGTTTTACTCTTGTCACCCTTATCTGGAGGGTTTTAGGTGTGTCTCTCACTGCATCTTAATCAGTTTGTGTTGAGGTGGGGGTGGGCGGGAGATTCTTTGAAAGTCAGACAGTCTGCCTCCTGTGTCAGGGTTCCCCAAGAACATGGAGCTGAGAGATAACTCTTGGGTTTGATGATGCGCTAACGCATGGTGCTTTGTGTAAAGTGCCATGAATTAAAGTGCCTTCCTGACAAGCTGCCTGCACTTGTATAAGTGCCCCCAGACTACCCACGGTCAACCTATGTTTTCTTGCAGCACAATGTAGGGATTGTGAGGAAGGTGTGTTCTGCTCCCTGCTGGAGCAGTAGACTCTAGTGAGCAGCACATTGCCTCTCTTGGAGGGTGTGGGGCAAGGTGTTGTTCTCCTCTGAAAGAAGCCGTGACATGTACAGACACTTGTTCTCCAGGAGAGGTATTATACAGGGAGAAAAAGCCAAAAAATCTGTACACTTGTAGTTTCTCCTGGGAGAGGAGTACCTTTCCCAGGAGGAATTGAATGTCTGTATGAGGTCTTAGTTACAGCATAACTATGAAAACCAGATGTGTAGCCCAAGCTGAAAAACCTTCAGCTAAAGAGCTCTAGAGAGTCCCACTTCTATGATGGGGTCTATTAATATGGTGGCTTGACTAGCAGGTGAATTCTTGTGGGTCTCAGAGTTCCTATAGGCAGAGAATTACACAATCCAGTGCTCAATAAGTGTTACATGTATCAGATTCACAGAAGATTCGAGGGGGTTTTGGCTGTCATCGTTAGCCTATAAAAACATGCTGTTAGTTCTGGCCATTAAGGAATAGTTTCTGTCTTTTGGTAAGATGGCAGGCATCACTTAAACTCTGCAGAAAAGCAAGGAATCAGCTACCATTTCCAGACATTTAAAGGACCCAATGGATACTGAGAGTTTACTTACGGCTAGCGTTCTAAGAACAAAAGAGATTACTTTTAAGTGATATTCCCAACTAACGATGTGTGGACCTACTTACTCTGAAATAGTGCTTTATTCTGGTTTAACAAATGTAGGTTCATAGTGGCTTTAAGGTTCACCTAAGTAAAACAATCATATTCTGGAATAAGTATTCACACATGAACCTGTTCCAGAATACTGTGGTTAAACATGCATTTACCTGGAGATGTTTGTAATTTATTAACCCCAAGAAGGTTGATCATGCCCTTAGATTAGGACATGCTCCTGTTTAATTGAGTTAAATTGTAATTTTTAAAAGTAGTTTCCTTCCAGTAAGATCGCTAGCAATGGGCCAAAATCGATAAATATATTGACATACAATAATTTTCCTACTCCCCAAAAGTAAGCTGTCTAACTCTGGAAATGAAGGGCTTCTTCATATCAATTTATAGTCAGTTTGTTAGTGATTTGAACTAAGAGTTTAGCAAAATTTTATGTATTTCTATATTCATCTATCATATTAAAGCATTATTAGTTTTATAGGCTCTGTTAAAACGCACATTGTCTGAATGCCTTTGTCAATAACAATATACTATTTTCAATTAACTCATGAAGGGAAAAACTTCTTTGTGGTTTATAGTTGGATGTTTCTTTTACTAGTCAACCTCTTGACTGTTTATGCAACCAACCAAAACAATTTATAAAGTGTAACTTAGACTCTTAATATTTCATTGATGCTTGGGAGAAGTTTGCCTGTGAACTTCTGATGACTATGCTATTTGCATTAATCTTTTATTTCACTCCTGATTTCTTTTTCCCCCCTTTTTTTGTGAATTAGCAAGATCTATGAGCATGCACACATTTATTGTGGATCATTCATACAATAGTAGTGATGTGTCACTGAGAGGAATTTAAAATATTTGTTATGCACTGCAGAATCTCTGCCAATGAGAAGAAAGGAAAGATTTACTCACTTGGAGTTTTATTCTCAACACATGATTAAATTAACCAAGCCTCATTAAGTAAAGGAATCTTAGTTCAAAAAGTGGATTCAGTTGCAAAGTAATATCTCTATTTTATTTTACTTTTCCCTTAGAAAATACTATATTTCTCTGATGGTTTTCATGGAGATTACTTCATCTTTGTTACAAAGATGTGGGCAAAAAATTCTCAATTTCCCTTTTCCCCCATTCAGGACCACACTAGTATTGTCAGAGATATTTCTTATGATTTCTTTCAACCAATGGAAGCATAACCTGCCAGTTTTGCATCAAGCTTATCACAGTTGGTGCAAATCATTCCTGTCTATCACAGCTGCAATAAGCCCTCAGTCATCTCCTGAAATCTGGAGAGAACACTTTAATCATTTTACTGACTTTTGCTGGTACTCTGCCATCACAGAACTATTAAAATGAAGTTTCTGCCAACTAGGTCACCTGCATTGTTGGCATATTAAATCAATTTGCTTAAAACCTGAGTTATCCTACTTTGCATTTTTGCAAGTGATAATTGCATATACCTATTTTGAATTCAGTCCAAAAAAAGCTCCTTTTCATTTTCTGGATATTAAGTTTCCTCCTGTCAGATAATACATATCTAAAGTTCCATACAGACTCATTAATCCCCTTGGGTAGCTTTTTGGATAGACATCATGCAGGAATTTAAGAATTGATAATATATTATATTATAAATATCTTAAAGGGAGCTGTCTGGATTTTCTTTAGTGGACATAAAATATATGCAAAAATTCTATGCTAACCTAGAGTCAAATAATTTTCAAATAGTTAATTTACCGAAGTATTTGTTTTGGGGTGATGCTATGGCCATGATGATCCAGGAAATGTAGGAGAGGCAAAGATTTTTCTTTGCCTAACTTTCAGAAAGATATTTATAAGGCACAGTTTCCATGTACATTTAATTCCATTACCCACTTCGCAGTAGTTTAGGAATTCTGCAAGTACAATTGTTGTATGCAAGTCTGACCACTGCTACCCATATATTGTCCTCACAATTCATTTTGCATCTGACTTTCTGACCTGCAGACTTTGTCTTCAAAGTAAGACCAGCTATTCCCCTGGTTAAAAGACCCTTCTAAAAAGTATTTGCAGCTGAGAGACAGAAAAGTTTGTGTTACCACTGTAGGAAAGACCATATCTAAAATGTTAATTGCATCGCTTAAGTAAAGCAGGGGGAAATGGGGAAGCAATTAAACATTATGTTTGGAATCCATCAGTCACTCTTTTCTACACTCTCTTTAAAAAAAAAGCCAGAGGGAGGCTAAATTGTGACCCAAAAAAAACAAGTGGAGTAAACCCTGTTTGTATAATTTATCACCCAACTTCTGTTAACATTGACACAGGCCATTGCAGGAATCTCCTTCTCATAAATGTGGACAATATAAAATCTATTTTATTTTGGAAACTATGCTCTGTAACAGCGGTGTTCAGCCTTTTGGTCCCACAAGTAAGATGAATGGTGTGGAGCCAGTCTGTAGGCTGAATCTGTGGGGTCAGCACCTGATTTGGGACCTGTGCTCCAAGATTATACCTCATGCACCCAGAGTGGTGTCATGCACCCAGATCCTGCCTTGCACTACCCTGGCCCTGCACACCTAAATCCCCCCACATGCTGCCCTGGCTTCATGTGCTCAAATTGGGCCCTGACCCGTCCTGGCCTCTGGCCCTATGTGCCAAATCTAACATACAGGGCCTCTCTCTGGCCCACAGGGTTCCCTATGGGTCTAGAAATTTGGGAGCAGGGGAGTGTCAATTAATACTGCCACCACTCCCCCTGGATAAATTATTCTGAAGTCTCCTTCTGGCATGTGACATAAGTAAAGCTGCTGTAACTAAAGCTCGGGGGAGGCTTTCTAGAGCTGCTGGTATGGAATAGCAGGTGACTAATTTGCCTGGGTGTCCATTATGAATTAGGCACTTTCCTCAGGAGAGATGACTCTTGTTCCGAAGAGTAAATAATCAAAGGATTGAAATATAGGGAGAGAGAGGTTAGAGGGAGGGGAACTATAATAGGCAGTTTATATACAAGTCAACCCCACTCAATGTAAGGAGCATGGCAGAAGTCTTTTAGAAGGTCAGTGTAAAGTATTAAAACAAAAGCAAATCTGCCTGGGAACTGCATCAAAATTTCTCTCCAAAGAGGTCTTCCTTGAGATCTTATCCTGTTCTCTCTGTTGGGCATCTAGCTGGATTTAGGTGCCCAAGTGTCATCCTATTCCATCTTGCTCAATTCCCTGAAAAATATAAATGTGCTTAATTTTATAATGTACTCCCATCTTAACCTAAAAGCTCTATCGCCTCCTCCGCTCCCCCCCCCCGCAAAAAAAAAAAAAAAGAGCAAGGAGAAGGGCCAATCCACTTCTTACATTAATTGTTTTTTCTGCAACTCAGGGTAAAATACGATCTGGGCGATAACATGCTATTACAAAAATATGTTTTGGAGAATTCGTCTTTAATATAAAAAACATTATCTTTTAGAAATAGGTAACACCTCCTGGATATGCACTTCCAGTACTGCTAAATCCACAGGGGAGTGACCATAACAAGATGCCATGTACATGTAAAATCTGGACAGGTGTATTTACTAAAAAGCACACCAAATTTCTTAGCCATTATGTCAATGTAGCTGTACAGCAAGTACTGGGGGCTACTAAAATCAAAATCTGAGAAAAGCTATACTTGTGCTATTTCCTCAAGAAATAAAACTCTAAAATGGTTGTGTATGGGTAATAAAATGTATAAGGAAGAGCACATCATTCAAACAACTCAATAATATAATGATCAATATGTAATAGCTTTAGGAAAACATGTAGCAAGTATTATATACCTAAAAAAAAATATTGCATATGGTGCAAAACCTGTGTACAAAGGTAAAAGTAATAAAGGTTTATCCTGTAAATAGGAGACTCATGCAGAACCAAATTAGTTAGAAATTGACTCCAAATGAATTTGAAATATGAGGAAAGTAAAGAGACCTGCTGGCCCTAATTATTCCATTTTGTATTAGTTATTTAAGATTTTTTGATATTTCACATTCTTTGTAGATATTGAAATTTGCTCTCTTTTTGTACTGTAGCATATTTCTCAATATGAGACTCTTTCTTTCCCCCCAAATCTAACTCTGTGCTACGTGAGTTATTCAATCTTTTGATTTTGTTTAAATAAGTTGGACAATGGCTAAGTATAAATAACGGGTTATATGCCCTCTAGAATTTTTTATTTGTCTATCCCTACTCTGCAACACAAGCATATATTAGATATATGCCCTACGCCAGGAACATCCTAATCTTACCCCACCTTTCCAATGGATTGGGGGATTTATAAGCAAACTTATTTTTAGTCATTTTTACAGATTTTTCTATTCCTGCCACTCTTAGAGACAACAGTGACAACATGCCCTGAAATCCCCTGCTTTCCTTGCCTCGGAGAGCTTCCAGTCTAAGCAAAGCAAAACACAAAAGGTGATAATAGGACAGTGGGAAGCTGAGGTGATATTTTGTATAAGCTATTTTCCTCCTTCTCTTCTGGCCCATCAGCCTAATTCTGCCTAAGCACAGGCCAGTTGTGTCTTTTCAGGACTTTTCAGAAAGCACGACATACAGTGAAATCTTAGGGCTGTAAATCGAGCATAATCATTGTAACTGTCTTATAGTTTTTAGCAAAGACTTTATATTATTTTCTCTTTTCTGTATAACTGCCGCGCGGCACTCTCACATTTATGTAACCTTGAAGTAGACTGTTAATCAAAATGAACGCTTTGTACTTCTCTCCACTGGCATTAAGCTACACATGCGCATTCTGTAAATTTCATTTCTTATCTAAAAGTGTCATTTTTGCAGAAATGAAACTTATGTAGAAAATCTGCCTAGCAATAATTATGTAAAAGAAAATTATCCTATCTGTATACTATAGTTAGTGTCATAGAGGCAGTCCAACAAACATTTATAAAAGAGGCAAAAAGCAGGAAGCAGCAGAGACGACAACTGGAAAACTCTGTGGGCCTGATCACCCCGCAGACCGGTTCTCAGCCTCCCCGCCTGGGCGTATCCCAGCGAAGATAAAGGCCTCAGAAATCCGACAACTGACAACGATTCACTGTGTTACAGTATTGCTTTGTGTTTCCCAATTATGAGCCGTTGACCAGTTCTGGGACTTAAGGAGTCGGCAGCCGCACCTAGCTTTGGACTTGTTCCACTGTTGGAACGCAAGGGCTGGCTCTGGAACCTCGTGAACCAACGGACACCCTATAGATTATCCCATTCATGAGCTGTTGACCAGTTCTGGGACTACGGAGTCGGCAGCTGCTGGCTCTGGAACCCCGTGAACCAACAGACCCCTTTAGTATCCAGCATACTGTAACTGAAGAAACATCGGAGACTCCGCTTCTCGACTGCCTCTCATCGTAGCTTAGACAGCAAAGCTACGCTCGCTATACTTGTATTTACTGCAACTTCGTTCCAACCGGCCTCCCCTCTTACTTGTAAGAGGGTGAGGCCAGGTGAGTGAATAAATCTTTTTATTTTACTCTATATCTGCTCTGTAATAACTTTTATTACTAACATTCCATATCAATGAGCCGTTGACCAGTTCTGGGACTTAAGGAGTTGGCAGCCGCACCTAGCTTTGGACTTGTTCCACTGTTGGAACGCAAGGGCTGGCTCTGGAACCTCGTGAACCAACGGACACCCTATAGATTAAGAGACACTAACTACTTACTCTAAGTCGTCTACTTGTGCCAACTCGGCGAACCTCGAGGGCGGCTAAGAGCTACCTCAATCCCGCCCCACAAGCCGCACGCTCGCACAACTCCGCAAAGCCCGCGGCTCCCCTAAGCGGTGCCGGAGCCACTAGCCCGGCATTTCGCCACAATCATAAACAAGAGTATCATCAGGTTTTTTCAGTCAACAATGCACAGAGAAAACGTTGTAAAAAGTATTTTATTATTATGAATACTCTAAAACCCCTAGTAAACAGAAGTTTTAGGTCTATTGGTATGCTTCATATTGATGTTTACCTGAATTGCTATTATACATATTAAAATGATATTACACTTTTTAAGACATTACAGATAATATTTGTACTTGTATATGCTGGCACACACACATGCAAACATAGTCACACTGATATTTCAGAAGTGGATTTTCAGTTTGTATTATGTAACTGTAACAACGTGGGTTCTGGAGTGATGAAACTACCTCTTCTGGCTACCACCTGAGCCCTACTTTGACCTCTCAGGTCAGGGTCCCACCCTGTTATCTTGCCTGTCATGCCTAGATGTTATAAATTGACAGGGAGGCTGCCCCAAGAGGGCAAAGAGGGTTTGGGATGGTATGCCCTTGTCTGAGTTGACGTCCCCCTGACCTTGTCTCACTTCACTCTGGTTGGCCCCTTACCCTGGGCCCACTGTCCCATGACCACAAGCTCCTGGGCTCCCCTCTGGCTACAGCCTTGCAGTTCTTGGCCACCTGGCCCCTGCTTAGGCCTTTGTGGGCTCTGGGCTTCTTTGCCCCTGGTCTCACCCTCTGTGGGTCTGGGCTTGCACCCCTGGTCTTTGCTGACCTACACCAGAGTCCTTCTGCCAGTGACAGTGTCTAGGATCTGGGTGTCCCTGGGCACTCTTTTCAGTGGCCTCTTCCACCCCTAAAGCTACCACCTGGTCCTTCAATATAAATGAAAACTAAGAACATGAATGTCCGCTTTAAACCCAAAGGTTCCCCTCTTGAGATTAATCTTTCCCTGTGGAAGCACTTGCCCAAGTGCTGGAGGTATTTATTCACCTGGTTCACCTTCCCTGCACCTCTGGGTGCATCCAGACAAGCATGCGGGTGCACTTTGCAGCATCTTTTGAGCTGCTGCAAAACACATGTGGCGCTTGTGAAAGAGCTATCTGTGCTGCATATTTGCCGTGTGGAGACAAAATTAGATATCAGGAACTCCCTAACAAAAATGCAGCAAAAGAAAAAGTGAGGCAGTGTACATGACTGCAGCATATGTTGCCTGAAACTCGAGTCTGGCCAGCCAGAGCCACACTCTGCACACCTGGATCATCACTACTGCAGCCCCAGGAGGCCCCGATGTCCCCAGATGAGGTTGGTGGGGCCAACCTAGGTGCTGGTCCTGGCCTCCCCTAACTCATCTGGGGCAATCTGCTGCATGCCAGAGCACATGTGCAGGGACTTTCCCCAGGGACAAGTAGCAGCAGCACAACCATGTGTCACTGATGTTTGTCCCAGGGGAAACAAATGGGTGTGCTCATCTGGACACACTCTCTGAGTCATTCCTTTGCTTTCCAGAGCCCTTGTTCTGGGCTCCCCAGCCTGGCTTCTGCCTGGATCTCTGCCCCTTCCAGCTCCTCTGCACCTCTGGCTTGGGGCTTGTGCTTAAAAGTCCCTTCCTGGGTCCCCTGACCCTCCACTTCCACCCCAGACCTGTCAGTCACTGCTTACATCTGGGCTGAGTGAACTCCCCGCCCGTGTTAGCTTGTCCCAGGGCTTTGGGAGGGCTGGTTACCTCTGGGCTTCTTTCCTCTTTTAGTAATGGGGAAGGGGTCTATATATAGTAACCTATATAATATGTTGTGCATCTTTCCTGATTCTTCAGAGCTTGAGAAAAATGGCAGCATTTCAGTGCTTTACAAGAGCTCCAGAACCCTGTCAGCAAACAAGCTGCCAAGGCTTAGCAGCTCCCTGGCCCACAGTAACTGGTGAAAACAAAAATCTGTACTTCGTCATAGAGAAATAGGGCTAGAAAGGACCTCCACAGGGCATCTAGCCCAAACCCCTTCCTGGGGCAGGATCACTATCAACCATCACACAACCACAGGATATAACACCCTAACCTGCTACAGGTAAAGCAAAGGAACCACCATCATAGGCGAGGGATCTCTGACAAGGGGATAACGGTACTGGGGTCAGGCTGCAAAATACTGATTCCCTAGATTTCTGTAAAGAGCTCTCTTTCCCCATAAGCCCAGTGAAGTCTGGTGAAAATGTACAAACCTTCACCCCACTCAGATGTGCCCTGTTCTCTCTTTCACTGAAGGCCTGGGCACACAAACAAATTACTCCAGTATAACAAAAGCAGGGATTTACAGTGCAGCATTTACTCTGTGTAACTGCCCCTGTGCACACTCTTGCCCTGCAGTACATGAAGGCTAATTTGCAGCAGTTTACTGTCCTTTCACTGAGAGTGAGCTGTCATTTTACCACAGGATGAGAGCATGCTAAGAGCAACTAGTTCATGGATGCACATCCTGAGTCAGGATCTCAGTTTAGAGCTGTCAGCCAGTAATTGACTGTTAATGCCACAGGTCCTGTGGCCTCCTGAGGTGAACACTGCCTTCACTCCCCTGTGGGGGTCCACAAGATGCCCTGCAGAGCACCATGGAGAGCAATCACCAGTAAACAGAGTGGGCATCTGCAATGGGCAGACTGGGCACCTGCAGTAGGCACCTGCAACTGGGACTCAGTCCTCAGAGCAACATCCCTCAACCCTATGTTAATCAACTCCTGTGTCCACAGAGCTGGGTGCTCAGCTCTTTCATTTGTAAAGCATGCACATATGCATGCACACATAAATGTACATGAGAGTACTCAGATTGGCTCAGGTATCAGAGGGCACCTGGGCATGGCCAACCAGGAAGACTGCCCCCAATAAACCTTTCCACTACAGCATCAGAAGCTATCACTGAGCATGCCCAGAGCTACAACACAGCTGGGTGTTTCTGGGCCTTTGTCCTGGAAGTGTCCCTCTGCCCCTCTCTTCCCCCCACTTCCCCTGATCTCAGCATTTCAGCTGATGTCTGTGTCTCCTCTCTGGGGCTTTTCCCTCTCTTTCTTTGGGCCAAAGTCAAATGTCATTGTATGAGATGCAGGACAAAAGCTCAGGAAGACTGTGGAATTACTGATGAGGAAGGATGAGGTGTTTCTTGAAAAAATGTGTTTGTGTTGCATGATTGCATTCTTCTTAACCTGTCCCTAATAGATGAGCTATCTAGTCTGGCTTTGACTTGCTGCAGTGATATAAATTCATAGTTTCTCATGGTAGTTTGTTCACTGCTGAGCTGTCCTTTGTTAGAAAGCTTTCCTTAATGCTTTAATTACATTTTTCTTTTGCACTTGTAATCTTTCACTTAGCACAGTAGCTTAATCAGCCACTACCCTTTCTAAAATCTTTTTTGAAGACAAATTAAACATCTTTTTTTCTTGATTTCTACCTCTGAACTTCTCTTCATAAATTCTAATTTTCCAGATCATTTACAAATGCTTTCTTTTCCTCTGAGCTTTCTCTAATTTGTCTGTCTTCAAGAAATGTAGCACCCAAATCTCAATGAGGAACTACAGTAGGGTAAACAGTGCTTAATTTAAAATTATATTGTTATGAAGAGCTAATATAGCATGTGCCTTTTATGGAACAGTGAGATGTTAACACACAAAATATATTCTACTACAACTGCTCCCCCCAAACGTTTTCTGACAGCTGCCCAAACTTAACAGAAACAAGAGAAGAAATAAAGTGTAAAAGAGAGTCAGAAACTTGTGGGTGGGAAGAAGGTAGAAGAATTAGAGAATTCATCAAGATCAAGAAACTATCAGGGTTATAGTTCCTCCTGCTCCTCTATAACTACAACCTTGGAAAGTATGAAAAAGGAATGGGATGGTGGAACATTTGGGAAGGAAATGGGGGAGAAATGCAGATGAGAAAGTAGATGGAAGTAGGGAAGTGATTATCTGGATTAGTTTGAACCTGAATAGGGATTATAAGTAAAGATACAGGCTGATTGTTAATTTGAATTTACCAATTTTCTCCTCCCTAGAACTTCTGTTTATGTATGGGAGATTTCTCTTATTTTACATAAGTATATTTGATCATTGCTTTACAGTATGGAGTGTCAGTTTGCATGGAAAAATTGCCTTAAAAATGTAATTGCAAGTCTTCATGTTTATTCCTTTCAGTTGTTGTGTTCTCATGTGTTCTCATTTTAAGTACTAGCCCTGCAAACTCAGCCAAGCCCTAAAGGTTTCATCAGCAAAATTATGGTTCTGTGGGGCAAATTAGAATCTCAGTTACACACCCACCATTGTCCTTAAATTATGCCCTCAGTGACACTGTGCAAACTGCCTGATTGCACCTAAGTATATAATTATGTTGATGATGTACAAGGTGGAATAGAATCCAGCAGTATAAGGCTAACAGAAGAGCAAATCAGTTTAAAAAAAATTACTGAAGTTTAGAGACAAGGGTCTTAATGCTGAAACCTTTATTCAGAAGAGAGGGGGCATTTTGGGCAGTTACTTTGCAAAGAAGAACTGCCCTTTTATATTTTTCCTCATTGAATGCACTAATGCTAACTATTATCTCACTTCTCAAATTAGCCATGATCATATTGTATTTTTAGTCTTTGTCCAAAATATTTCTAATCCTACCCTGGTTTGTATCACTTTTGAAAATATCCTTCATTCCACTCTCTGATTTCATAGTTAAACAGGATTTTGCTGAAGTCCGGATGTTTCATATTTTGTTTCCAAATGCCTTTCCTTCCATTAGTGAACTTTACAGATTGAGACTCAGATCTTCTGTGACCTTGACTTTTTCATGTCTCGTATTTGATCTGTGATGCCTCCAGGTACTTAGATGTCATATAACTCATACAAAGTCCTAATCGCTTTGATATTTAGAACTCTTGGCAAAGGTGATATCTTTTATTATATCAGCTAGATAGTTGCAAAAAAAATATGTATTTGCAAGCTTTTGGGCTCATGCATCCTTCCTCAGGCAAAGGAGAATGCACAGATTGTAACACTTCTCCCAGGTAGAAATGAAACTTCATATCGTATAGGAGAATAAAAAGATGTTATAGATGAAGCTATAACTTCTGGACATTCTCCTTTGCCTGATGAAGAGTGTGTGAGCGCAAAAGCTTGCAAATAAAGAATTTTTTTGCAACTATAAGTTGGTCTAATAAAAAATATCTCCTCAGCCAAGAGATCTGAATATTTTCACCTGTAGACCAGTATGGCTAAAACCTGTATCCATAATCACTTTGATGCATGTGTAGAAAATGCTAGTGTTTTTTCAGCATGTTTACAATATCATCTTATGATGGATCAGTTACTAAACAGGCTTGTTACAAAGGCAAAGGGAGATGCACTGCAGGGGTTTCATTTAATTGCTGGGTGGCAAAGGGTGTTGCTCCACAGGAATCTTAGTGTGTGTTTTATTTAGATCTTCATGTTACCAGATTTTCCTGCTACTTTGGGGTGTGCTCATTTATTAGGGCTAGGGTCTTGGTAATTCTATTAATGTGTTACTTGTGTTTCTGTACGGAGCTGTATCTCTCCCCCTGCAAGCCCTCACCCCCAATGGAGCTATCTTGCAGGACTCAGCTCAGTGGGGCTGGGTTCCTCCAGTCCCCAAATCAGTCAAACACACAAACACACACAGATTAACGTGACACACCTGACCTGGCCAGGTTGATCAGCATGGACAAGCTGACACCCTCATATGCCAAGAATCAGTTCATGAGAGCAACAATAACCATAGTCAGACACAAGCACACAGTTAAACAGAATACCTCTGAATCCAGCTGGATGTCTAGATGACACTCTCATGGGCCAGCAGTCAGTTCATTAGGGCACGTCTGAGCCAAACTGGGTCAATCAACGTGTACAAGCTGATCCCCTTATGTGTTTCAAACTCAGCCCATCCCGATCTTTTAGCCTCTGGATGAGCAGACCCCACGGTATTTCTGGGCTTCACAGGGATCTTTAGCTTAGGTAAAAGGAGCGTTGCTGTAGAGCGAGTGGGGAAGGAGAAGTAAAGAAGGAAACATATACCTAGCTACCACCAGTTTGACTATAAAAGATATTTATTACTAAGTATATGAAATATACAACGGCACTAGCAGTAGTAGACATGCAAAGGAAAAACAAACACAAACAATCACAGTATTCCCTGGTTTCACTAAGTATTTGGGGAAACTTAGCTCAAGTTTAACTAATACAGTTCAAGTTCAGAACTCTGTGCTTAGAGAGAGAGAAGAGAATAGAGAGAGAGAGCTGGACTCTCACTAGTCCAAGGCACTCGGGTTGCAAAGCTGGTAGGTTGAAGTTCTCAGCATGACCCTTGAAGGGAGATGATCTTCCTCCTGCAGCCTCTCCAGAAGAAAGCGGGTGATGTCAACACACACACTGCTGCTTCTTTTACAGATTTTTATACCCTCAGTTCAACTTCTTTCAAGCATTCTCAGTAGTGTAAATCAAATTGTCTTTTCTATTGACAAGGGGTTGTCTGATTGGAACATCTCAGGAAACTGATTGATACTCAGGAAACACATACTTAGGAGCCAGCTTGACATTCCTATGGATAGCAGATATACTTGATGGGATATCTCCTGGTGTCTTCAGAAACAATAGATAGCTTGCAGCATCTATTGGGTTTTGGATTCTTACTTGCTGTGCACAAGCCTCGGCTTAGCATGACTTTTCCAGATCTTACTATAGTCTTTTAACAGACTTAAGGCAATTATTGGAGTGTTCATAACCTGTTGTGGAGAGGACTTCCACCAGTCGTCTCGGGAAAAGTATGACAATACTTGTGGACAGAGCTCAAACGGGCTGGACGCTGTGATGAACCGTGTACCATTGTTCAAATGTTATCCATACCCCACTGACTCGGTCTGTTGCCTCAGCATTCCCTAACCTGGCAACCGAGTCTTAGCCAATTAAGTTTAAATAGGCCTCCCATAGTGGGACTGGGGAATGTATGGCCCAAGATGCTAGTAAACTTACTTCTGCTTAGAGGTGTGCGGTGGTGGGGAGGAAAAGTCCTTTGTAAATCCAGATTACAACTTGTCTGATAAATGCTGAGCTGGGTGTGTGGATTGATTAGCATTTGGAGCACAGATTCCCCATCATGCAGTGCTCCCCTGTTTCTCTGATCCCAGAATTCACTGCAGTCTCTGCTTCAGGTTTTCTGTTCTCCATCTCTCATGTAAATTAATGGTCATCTGGTCCCATCTCAGATGCAAATGGGACCTAGGGCAGTTGTTTCACTTTTGTCACCCTTATCTGGAGGGTTTTAGGTGTGTCTCTCGCTGCATCTTAATCAGTTTCTGTTTAGGTAGAGGGGGACGGGGGGGATTCTTTGTGAGTCAGACAGTCTTCATCCTGTGTCAGGGTTCCCCAAGAACAGGAGCTGACAGGAAGCATTCATACGTTTTAGTATGACATATTAAAAGTTAATATGTGTTCTGAGCACTTGCACAGTAATATTTGCTATGATTTCTGATACAATCTCCAGCTCACTGATTGTTGGTTGCAGCCCTAGCACCACAACTGAGTCTTGAACCAGCTTCTGTGCAGCCTAGGGGCTGAAAACAATAATAATCTGATTGTTGGCCTGGGGACCTCATAGAACTGGTTCAGGACCCTGGGCCCCATTTTTGCAGCTCCTGAAATACATGCTTGCACCATACCAGAGCTGGATCAAGAATCTGCTGTGATGCCAGGGCTGGGACTGACAGATACCACCTGAGGGGTGGTTGAGACTCTAGCATGGTCCCAAGGCTGAGACCAACAATCAAGTGATTTGAAGTCCCAGTCCTGGGACCACAGATAGCTTGTATGATCTCCATGAAATTGTCAGATGATAGCAGAACATATGCTATTTAATAGGTTCTGGAGATACTCTTTACACAAAATTCCTACCTTTACTATGATAGATTTCATAGATTTTATAGATGTTAGAGCTGGGAGGGACCTTGTGAGATCATCAGGTCCAGCCCCCAGCCCAAGGGGCAGGAAGTCAGCTGAGGTAAGATGACCCCAGCAAGATAAGCATCCAGGCATTTCTTAAAGGTATCCAGAGTAGGTGCTTGTACCACTTCTGAGGGGAGTCTATTCCAGACTCTGGAGACTTGGAGAGTAAAGAAGTTCTTCCTTATCTAAAATGGTCTTTCAGCAGTTTGCTAGATCTTGTCTTCCCTAGGGGAGCCTTGGTGAACAGACATTCTCCCAGTTCCTGATGCACACCCCTTATATACTTACAGCTTGCCACCAAGTCCCCCCTGAGCCTTCTCTTCTTTATGTGACTTGGTGGTAGCCTATAAGTATATAAGTGTGAGGGAGAGAAAGAGCCACCAGGCTCCTTGGCTCCCAGACTGAACGGAGGGCCAGTGACCCCAGGCCCGCAGCCCCAAGGAGACAGGCAGAAATCCCCCTTACACAGGTATGTGGGGAAGGGAGGGGCCGGTACTTCCTTCACCAGCATAAAAGAGAGGCCGGGGCCAACAAGCAGGGGCAATGCAAAACCGGAAGGAAGACGTGGAGGTGATGGAGCACGCCGGCGTAGGCTGCAAAGGCTGCGAGCAACACTGAGTGCCGGTAGGAACCTCTGGCAAAGGCCTAAGCCCCAGCAGGGTTTTTGAGCCCAGTCTGCTGGCCCCTGCGGGGCATAGGATTGTTTGTTTACTGGCCGGGAGCGGATGGAGCCCGGCTGGAGCTGGGTACCATAAAGACCCTAATAGAAGGGCACTATTTGACTTTGGGTACCATAGCCCCTGTAATAGGGGTGCAGCTCAATAGTGAGCTTTAACTGTGAAAAGGGAAGTTGACCAAGCCCCCCCCCCCCGGGACTCTTTGAGAGCCAAAAGGGGGCTTGACCCCACAGTTCGCAAGTCTGTATTGGAGGACGACTGCAGACGGCTGGAGCAGCCGCGCCGATCAAGGGAACCCTCTTGGTCATAGTACTTGTCTTGATTTTCAGTTTTCCTTTTGTGGACTATCTGAGTGAAGTGTGGATACGTGGCCGGACCAGACAGTCAGCCACCACCCAGTGAAACGGCTGAGGGTGTAGGGGTGGCGGAGCCCTCAGAAACTCGGGACCCACGAGACGCCAGTGAGACTCATAATTGGACTGCACGCGTTGGACAGCTGAACCAACTCCGTTAACATCAAAATCGTGGCAGGCGAAGCAGATGCGTGCGACACACCCAATCAAAAGTGAGGCTACACTCAGCGGCCAGCAGGCGGCGCCTGCATGGTCCATGGGCATTGGCGATAAACCTGACAATAAGGGGTGTGCAACAAGAACTGGGAGAATATCTGTTCTCATAGGATTACACTTAACATGTGTTTTACTGCTTTAATGCATGGTCACTTGCATTTTAAGTGCGGATACCATTCCTAAGTGGAATGTGCAACAAGACCCAAAGTGCATGTTTAAAAAGAAAATAATGTCTTTAAAGAGTAAGAGTATACCTTCAGACCAGATCTGATGGGGAAACTTTTTAACCTTGCTCGTCTCAAAACAAAAATGAAATCCCTAGAAGTTTTTGTCCATGAAATGCTCTTTGCTGATGATGCAGCAATTGTTAGTAATTCAGAAGAACTGTAGAGTCTTATGGATTGCCTTTCTCATGCTAGTGAGGATTTCATTCTGACCATTAGCTTAAAGAAGATAATTATGGGTCAACAAGTTGACCACCCTCCCAAAGTTAGAATAAATAATAAAAGCCTGGAAGTGGTTGAAAAAATTCACTTACTTGGGCTCCACCATCTCTCAAACTCTTAGATTGGAAGCCGAAATTAATGCTCTAATTGGCAAGAAAAGCAACGCCATGGCTAAACTTCAAAAGAGAGTTTGGAATAGCAGCGCGCTCACTCCATCTACAAAGATGTCTACAGCACTTGCGTACTTAGCTGTCTATTGTACGGCAGTGAAACATCGACTTATGCTAAATATCCATCTTCAATGTCTCTACCATAACCTGGGCATAACATGTCATGACAAAATCTCCAACTTTGCTGTTCTGGAATAGGCCAAGATACCAAATATGTTCAAGGTCCTGAGACAGAGGCACCTCCATTGGTTAGGACATGTGAATTGTATGAGTGAAGGCTGAATCCCCAAGGACATACTCTACAGTGAGCAGGGCACTGGTAAATATCAACTTGGACAGTCCAAACCCCTTTTTGTCAACGTCTGGAAGAAAAACCTTCATGAATTGCGCATTGATGGCCAATGCTGGGAATCAATTGCTTCAGGCTGCTGCAAGTGAAAAGCCACCATGAAGCAGGGCCTACATTGCTTCAAGATGGAGAGAACCAATGATGAGCTAGAGAAGAAGCATCAGAGGCAGGAAAGACAAAACAGTATTCAGCATGCCAGTGCAAGTTCAACTGAGTTTGTATGTGCAACTTGCCGGAGGGTCTGCTTGTCACACATTGGACTCCCCAGACACTCAGGAAGCTGTGGTGGTACCTGGTAACCCACCAAAGTCGCAATCTCCATGGTCTCCTGAGACCGATGGCTGCCAATGATGAAAGTCTTTAACAAATTCCAAATATAAAAGAAAGAGGACCTATATTGTACACTGTATGCTGCAGACTGGATGCAAAACCGTTCCAACTGGGAAGCCTTTTAAGGATTGCTCAGGTGTGATAACAGTGGCCAATCACTGCTAGAATCTTTTGCCACTTCAACATCTTAAAAAACAAACTTAAAAGACAGAGCTCGCTGTGGCTGAAACTACAGAGGCAGGTTGGGTGTTGTTTTCCAATGCCTGGTATGGTTGCGTAAGCATTTGAACTAGTGCAAGGTGTATTATTAATAAGAGAGAGATTTTTGCTGAATTAAATTTTATGGGTCAAATTTGTCCCATAAAATTTGTGGCCACTTCTGCACACCAGGGATGGATTTAAGCCTATGTTTTATATTTCAGTTTTTTCTTATGAATCATTTCTAATAGCCAGCTAACGTGCCGAGGGGAGCATTTTCTTAATATGGTGTCCTCATGGTAAGGAAAGACTGCAGTTTAACTGTTAGAACTTTCCCTATCAGACTTCCCTCCCACTTTTAGGAAATAACTTTACTCCTTTTTTTTTTTTTTAAACTAATATTTATTAGAATTACCCAGGGAGTACAGAGATTAAATAGACCACATCCTGCATCTTGTTGCCCCTTGCTTTGCTGTTACAATTTGGATAATTATTCTTGGCTCATTTTTTATCTTTATTGACTACCTTTTGTAAAGTATCTTTGGGTATCTATGTAATATTAACTGAGACCTTCTTCCCCAAGGTTTCCTGTGCTGCCTTTCAGCAGACCACTTTACAGAAAGGTGATGGTGATATCAGCTTTCAAAAATAAAGAAAACCAAAAAAGAGCTGGAAGCTAGAATGCTTTGTATGAAAGTCTCACCTCCCGACCTGAGCTGACTGAGACCTTTTGCTGTCAATCAAAACTAGATTTGCCTATATATATAATGATCTTTATACATGACAAATGTACATGCAATATATATAATAATTATAAATATAAATAAAAAATATAATTTCCATGTACATTTCATATGTATATGTCACCAGACCAAATGTGGGATGTGGTCACTCTAAATTCTTTATTCACTAGGAATTCTAATAAATATCTGTGGAAAAGAAACTTTTTTCCCAAATCTGGAAAGGAAACCTGATAGAGAATATTCTGGAAGTCAAAATGAAACCTTTAATTACCATGAGGACAGTGTGTGAGAGAGTTCCTCTCCGCACATAAGCTGGTTATAACAAATGATTCATAACATGAAACTAAAATAAAAAACATGGGCCAAAATCCATGCATGGTGTCCAGAAACTGCCAAGAATTTTATGGGACAAAAATATATATTGCAACTTTTCCAGAAACATTTCAGATTTTGGAAAACTCTTTAGTTAAAATTGCACTTCCTTCCCCACACCCCTACTTCCCCTCTCCTAACTCTAGGCTATTCTAATATATGCCAATGGCTGCTCTAGTACTTGGAGCAGTGGTTCGGAAGTGCAATGATCTAAGTTTCCTGGCACACATTTGTTTAAAGCTGCAGTGGGATGTGATTCCCACAATCTTAGCTTTTTCCATATCACTTATACATGACAGAAGGCATGATTTTGGGATTATGGAAGAGATCTCAGTTGTACCCTTTTTACTTGCCAGCATGGAGAGCCAGGGATCACCAGCCAGGGGTCCCTCTGCCTTAAGTCTATAGTTGGATCCCTACAGGTCAGGGACCAGAGTAGATAATCAGCTGACTGTTATATGAAAAAACCCTGGTCATACCCAGTTCACTTTCCCTTTCAGCCTCCACTCTCTGCCACTGTGACACAGGATACTGGGAAAATGGACTTATGGTCTGACTGAGTAAATGGCAATTCTTATGTTCTTACATTCTTACATTATATGTATAACATATTTGTGGCTGGTTTGCAGTTTTGTGTGTCCCAGGGGCCGGGGTAATAAGGAACACTTACCTGAAGCCCAGGACAGGAGAGATGCGGAGCCAGAGGGACAACCCACGTGGCTCGTTAGCCGCCTCCTTGTACAGCTGCAGCCGGCAGCTGACGTTGGGGTCAGATGCCGGCTGGCGGATTTAAAAATGGTGGCTGCCGCTCCGGAGGGGGCGGATAGCCCAGAAGCCAGACTGCCATCAGGTCCAGCAACGGCGTGGGCTCCGCAGGCAGGGTGACAAAGAGCCAGCGTGCTGGAGGGAGCAGTGGCCAAGGAGGGAGGCCCGACGACTGGGACATCGGTGGGTCGACCCAGGAGTGAGCAAAGGAAGACCGGGGCAACCCAGGAAGAATCAGAGGACCCCGAAGTAAGTACCAAGATGGTGGGTGCGGGCTGTGCCGAAGAGGGGGCGAAAGACCGAGGACCACCTGACTGGAGGGTGATTGGGGCGGGATTGCCGCCAGGACTGTCGGACATTGATTGAGGGGCACAAGCGGGGCAACTAGAGAGCGACCAAGAGGAACCCCCCCATCCCTGCTCATAGGGATTCGTGGTCAGGGATCTGGTGGAGGGTCAGCTAGGTAGTCGGGATGCTAGCCTCCCCAAATGGGGGCACAAAGCACAGAGGTGCACAGGGTGAAAGGCTTGTGGTGAGGGGCCTGTAGAGGTTGCGGCTAAGGCTCCTGTGTAGGCTGGTGTGAAAGCGCTTGACCTCAGGGTAGGCGTACCCTACAGGTATTTTGGGTCTCGAAGACAGGAACTGCATTAGAAGCTGGTGGGAACAACACTGGGCAAGCACGAAGAAGTGGAGCCCACAGGTGGTGTGAGGCCAGGGTGTAGGGGTGGTGGAGCCCTGTGGGCAACTGGTGGGTGAGGCCTGGGCGACCGAGGGACCCGTGAACTAGCCCTGCCCCACTGGGGGAACAACAAGTCATGGCAGTCGAGAGCGGGGTTGGCGATGCAGGAGGACGAATAACCCCGGTAACGAACAGGTCCGGAAGGGGAGGAGCCAACTGCCAGGAGGGCAGAACTCCTAGGAGCGGCTCAAGGAGGCCCGTCGGGGACGTTATGGTACCTTATATTGGGTGCACATGTAGCACCATTGCCATTTTTGCCATTACCATGTTAATCAGGGTATAAATGTAACATGTAGAGCAGGCCTAAGGTTACTTGTATGCCCCTTCTGGGCCAGACCTCTATGTGGTTCTTTTAAAAAGACCCAGTACAGAATCTTAGCCCTTAAAGGTTTTGTCCCAATTGTGCTCTTACTGATAGGAGTGATACCAGTGTCTTTCCCGTGGGCTGTAAACCCAAATAATTTTGAATTATAGAAGTAGTTCACAGTGGGCGTGGCTGCATGAGATATTTTATTGCATGGTAGACTGATTTGGGGAAGCATGGGCTTGCCTAGGGTGCTGTCGAGCCTCAGGGTCCCGTACCATGTTCTCAGCTGCAACCAGAGCACCATGGCAATTGGCAGCAGCAGGGCATAGTGGGTCAGACACGCCTCATGGCCCCTGCTCCCATGGAGGGTTCAAGGGTGGAGGGCTTGGCCAGTGGCCATCTCTGGCAGGGCCCACCTGGCCAACTTTACCATGGTCCCTGGGCACTTGTGTGCACATGACCCCCAGTCTGAGGCTGGGCAGTACATAGCCCTTGGTATAAATCATGTTATCTCTGAAGTTTTGCAAACTCCCACAAAGAGCCTCTCTCTCCTGGGTCTGGAGGTCCAGCAGCTGCACGCAGGGGAGGGCCACTAGCCACTGCCAGGGATGTGCCGTTAGGGATGCCATGAGCCTCAGCCAGTGCCCTCTGCATGTGCCGCCTCCCCCAGCAGTGGACATAAGACCACACCCTCCTGCTGGACTGGCTGACCACTGGGGCAGATGAGTAGCTGGCAGGCTCATGGGCCTGATGTGCCTAGGATGTCGCACATGAGCGGGAGAGGGACTGAGGGGACCAAGTGTTCCAGAAGAGGCTCCTGGCTTTCCAGGAGAGGCATATTGCCCTCCTTCAGAAGATGCTGAAGGTGAAGGAGCAGTAGGCCACTATGGTAGCTTGTGTAGTGAAGGCCATAGAAGAGGACTGCTAGGTTCTGGACACCATCCTGGCCCTGGTGGTCACCTTCACGTTGACCACTGCCCAGCCCCCAACCCTGGCCCCACCTGATTCCTCGGAACTGCCCGCAGCCCAGCCCCAATTCCCCCAGTGGGCTTGGGCCAGGGTGCAGCACCACCTGCAGTGGCTAGGGCCCCCTGCCTCTGCACCAGGTCCCCCAGCAGATGGGCCTTTTGCTTGGGTCACTCCCTGCTGCTTGCCCATCTCCATGTGGCCCCTGACTAGGAGTTGCCTTCAGTGGGGCCAACAATGCATGTGGGCCCTGCTGGACCTGGCACCATGATGGAGGAAGGGTGCCAGGAGTGCAGCCAGAACAATCTCCCAACCCAATGGCATTGCCATGATATCTGCATCACCCATGGTGCAGCCAGAGACTGGGATGCTGGACATCTGTCCCTGGGATACGCTCTGTAGGTGTCTCCACACCACTGTGTCCCCCTGCTGCCTCCAGGAGGGGACATAGCACAATGTAAATAGTTTGCATGGGGGAGAGGGAGCTTTGTTGGTGGTAGGGTCTGTTGTTGGGGAGAGATGGTGGTATGGATTCTGTGTTTAGGATGGAAATAAAGAATGTTGCTGGAAACTGTCCACATTGAGCATGATGTTAGGGGTGCATTATGGGGCTGGGGTCCAAGGCCAGGGAGCCAGTGCCCTACAGAGTGGGGATGCAGGAGGAGGAGGTCCACCAGCACCACTCGTACATGGTTCCCTGTTCCCCGCTGCTGGGTATGCAGCTCAACCAGGGCCTTGGTTGTGATGGGGGGGGTGGGGCGTGCAGCCTCGAGCTCCCCCCCAGGCCTTGCAGATGTTATGCACTACACAAGCTGCAATGATGACGCAGGGAATGTTGGCCTCAGTTACTGTGAGGTGAGCAGTGAGAGTGCACCAGCATCCCTTCAAATGGCCAAAGGCACAGTCCACCAGCGTGCAGCTCTGGCGCAAGCACCTGTTGAAATGTGCTTGGCATGGGGTGAGCTGGCCGGTGTAGGGCTTCATGAGCCAGGGCAGGAGTGGTGGAGGGGTGGGACGGTCATGTTGCCCAGCTGCAGGTCCAGAACACTTGGCTCAAAGCACCTGCTCTTCATCAGGGATGGAAGGGCAGTTCTGGAAGGCTCGGGCATTGTGGACATTGCCAGCCCAGTCAGTGCTGATGGTTCTCAAGGCACCCTGGTGGTCCACTACAGACTGAAGTGCAACTGAGTGGAAGCCCTGCCAGCCATAGGGTTGTGTGTCATGTCCAGAGCCGCAATGCACTGCAGAAAGCCCATGGCTCAGAATCCTACCACCACCTTCAGGGTGTTGACTGGATCAGCACATCCTAGAAGGTGCCATAGACCTCCAGGACAGTCCTCGTGGTGGTCACCTTGCCCACCCTGAAGAGGTGGCCAGTGTACTGCAGGCTGGCAGGCATGCCAAGAGGCTTCCCATGTAGATGCCTTCCCAGGGTTGGCTTACTGTGCAGTAAGCATAATGTGCATTAATATTATGTGTAGACATGCCCAGTAAGTGATTTGGGTAAAACTGATAAACAGTTCCTCATGGCTTTCACAGGATTTTTTTTTAAGGATGTGCATTCCCTTTTTTTTCTTTTCTAACACTCCAATTTCAATTGTATTATGTTGTGCTAAGGAAGCCCAAGCATTTTATAGACTAGTAGTGTAGAGCAATTTAGAAGAAAATAAAGTGTGAATTCTATAAGTAGTTGCAACAAAGATGATTAATTTACTATGAATTTCTCTCCCCACGTAGATATAAAAATAAATGTTCTGTGAGCATTTGGTAGCACTTTACATACAGTTTTATGCTATTTATTAAAGTGTGCTTTGTCTTGTACTTGAGATTCTTAGGGCACAAACAAGCGTTCACAACACTGAGTCTAAGTGTAGGTGGTTTACTTTAAGCCACCTACACCTGGACCAGGAGCGGATGTGTGCACCGGTTCACTCTCCCAGGAGCAGTGTATACATGCATTTGCCACTTCCAGGAGCTGTACAGGTTAACTTGAGGTAGTGGGGGAGGAGGGAAGGAGTGAGCAGGCAGGATCAGAGGGGCTGGCAGGTCCATAGGTGGGGTTGGTGGGTCCATGGGGCACAAGTGCTGCCTGGCTGGAGGGCTAAAAATCATCCAGTAAGGGCTGGTGGATGTGGGGAAAGCATATCCCTCAGGCCTGGAATGAGTGACCAGGCTTTCCCAGCCTTTGGGTTGCTGTGAAAGCATAGATATTTATGAGATTAAGTTACCCATTTCTAGATCAGGTTGACCCAGTTTTGATTTAAGTCAGTGCACCTAGGGGCTTGTTGCACATTGCATTGTGAGCTGCACAAAAGTTGATCTATGTTAGTGCTAGCTCATGTTTGAAGTAGTTACACATTCAAACCAGGTGGGGCCTTGAGGACTGAACGGTAAGAATCCGCTCCCTTTCATTCCCATTCTGAGCTTCCTCTGTACTCCCAACCCTCAGACCCCAGGGGTCCCCCTGCTCTCCCCCACCTCCTTCTCCCCTGTGCCCCTGGCTAATGCTTTCAGCTGCTAGTGCTGTCATGGGGGAGAAGCCATGGAAGGGGAGACCCCTGTCCTGGCCACTGCTGCCATAGCTGCTAATCTGCCACTCTTTGGGCTGAGCCCAATTTAGAGAGCAGCATCAGCAATGGCAGTGGCAAGGACTGGGCAGCAGGATTCCCCTTCCCTGCCTACCCCTCTGGGACAGCACTGGCAGCCAAAAGTAAGCTGGGGGGAGCAGGGGAGTGAGCAGAGTTCTGTGGTGCTCAAGGGGAACACATCTGTTCTGGGAAGAGAGTGGCAGAGAGCTGATCAGGGCTGGTTAGGGATGGGGGTGGCAACCTAAGTGCAGGGGCAGGGTGGGGAGTGGGCCTGATGCAGGCCAGTGGGGTAGTGGGAGACAGGTGTGGTGTTCACATTAATGTGTCACCTAGGATGAGTACACTTTAGTGTAACTTGAGCTCGGAAACACAGATCATAAATAAACCTAAACTGGATTGGCATAATTTTAAACCACCCAAAGAGGGGTTAAGACTAATTTTGCATGTTAATATGAAGACAGTCCAGGGATAAGACTTCAGGAGCCACCCAAAATTAACGTGTAGCAAGACTCCTACTCAGATGCACTATTTTTAACCCAGTTTTACCTCCTCTGAACACCTGTACAGATGGACATTTAGTTTGACCTAACCCTGGTTTGGTCTATCTAAACGTAACAGCTGTACATACCCTTTGGGTACATATGCAATTAGTGCTATATGGGTTCCCTGAGGATTGGAAAAGTGCCAATATTGTGCCCGTCTTCAAGAGGGGGAAGAGGGAGGACCTGGGCAACTATAGGCCAATCAGCCTAACTTCTATCCCAGTGGTGTCCCTCAAGGGTCCGTGCTTGGTCTGGTGCTTTTCAACATCTTTATCAATGATTTGGATGCAGGGGCAAAGAGCTCACTGGCCAAGTTTGCAGATGACACCAAGTTATGGGGGAGTGTGGTCACACCTGCAGATAGGCTGCAGATACAGGCAGATCTGGACAGACTGGAGAGGTGGGCGAATCAGAACCAGATGAGGTTCAAGACTGAGAAGTGTAAAGTTCTCCAGCTGGGGGAAGATGATCCCCAACATACCTACAGGCATGGTGGCAACAATTTAAGTTGCACCACGGCCAAAAGGGACCTAGGGGTAATAATTGACTATCTTATGAATGTGAATTGTTAGTGTGATATTGTAGCCCACAGGGCAAACAACACTCTGGCATGCATCAACCGATGCATCTCATGTAAAACCAAGGAAGTGATTCTTTCCCTTTACTCATCATTGGTGAGACCACAACTGGAGTACTGCATCCAGCTCTGGGTGCCACACTTCAACAGGGATGTGCAGAAACTTGAGAGGGTCCCTAGAAGAGTCACCTGTATGATCAGAGACTTGCAAGGCAGACCATAAGAGGAGAGGTTGAGGGACTTGGGCCTCTTCAGCTTAAAAAAGAGAAGACTGAGAGGTGGCTTGGTAACAGGTTACCACTACATCAGGGGAGTACATCAAGAGCTCGGTGAACAATTGTTCACCAGGGCACCCCTGGGGAAGACCAGGAGTAAGGCATACAAACTCTTGGAAGACCGCTTCAGGCTCAATTCTAGGAAAAACTCCTTCACAGTCAGGGTGTTTGGATTATGAAATAAACTCCCTCCAGAGGTGGTGCAATCACCTACTCTGGAAGTTTTCAAGAGGAGACTGGACAGTCACCTCGCTGGGGTCACCTGACCCCCAATTGTCTTTCCTGCCTAGTGCAGGGGGGCTGGACCTGATGATCTCGCGAGGTCCCTTCCGGGCCCTAACAGTCTATGACTCTATGAATCTACTACCTGCATTTGCAGGTAGCAAATTCACCATAGAGTAGACTAATTGACTGTGCGGTAAGCATCTGCAAGTGTAGATGGTGATGCTTTCCTGAGCAGTAAATTATGGTGCAGTAAAGCATCTCATGTAGACGTGCCTTTTGTCTATATTCTCCTGATGGTTTCTTTGTTTGATTTTGTATTTCCTTTAGATCCATTTTCAGCTCCTACTGAGGGCACTTAACAACTTCCTGGTTAGATTTCCTTGAGAGAATAACAAGAATTTGATACCTAATTCTGTTCATCTTTCAAAATCCCAATCTCCATTTACAGTGTCAAATCCTGAAAGGATATATGGAAGTCCTGATTTTGGAACCATTTATATAAAATTTAAGCAAGGGTTAACTGTTTGCAGGATCAGAACCAAATGAATATTTATTAAAAATGTTCATATTTAGTATTAGATCTAAATGACATCTTTGAAAGACCATTTTACTTAAATGCAATGAGGTATCCTTGATATTTAGCATTGACTGAACCTGAACTTTTAGCTTTGACACAAGCTTGGATTAGCCATTTGACACAAGCTTGGATTAGCTATCAGGTCCTAAAAATAAAATGTGCCTCATCTATTGTGAATCACTTCCTTTTTAGTAACTCATTAAGTCAGGCTTTTATATCTTATTAGGGCCGTACTTACAATTCTTGCCACTTTTTAAATCTGTTGTGTTGGCACTTTACTTTCTGGAGACCACTGGTGTCATTTTCTCCAAATAGTTAGTGTAAATATTCTGTAACTTGAATAAGCCAAATGTAGGTGTATTAATCTTCCTAGTGCCAACGAAGCAAGTATGGGAAGGGGCAATTTAACTCAGCTCTCAGAAAAGTAGTAAATCTTTGTTTTAAAATGAAATGTAAAAATTTCAACCTTCCATGGCCCACATAAGTTTAAAGATGGAAACGTCTACACATTGCCCTATGGCCTGTGTCTACATGTGATCACCGACTATGTCACTGTAGCAATGTGTTCCCTGGGAATAACGTGCTGCTACAGTGACATAGTGGCAAAATCTACCCATATGCCATGCACGTGGCACAATAACTGCTTGTACTGCACCATGCTTTAGTACTTCCAAAAGGTGCCACAACAACGCTGCCATATGGCTTCCTATGTACATGAAATCTCTTTTAGTAAGGCTGCTTATGAGGAAACCCATTTCAACTTGTGGGAACTTCAACTATGAATTTCCTGACTTACGTGTGATTAAAAAGCTCACATAGAGCTTCACATTAGCAGAGGATGTGAATATACTCTTTAGTTCCAAGCACAGAACCAGATTCTTGCTTTCTTTCACAGAGAACAAATTCTATGTCTGGCAGAGCACAGACCTTACCTCGCCAAGACCACATCCAGCAAAGGACTTAAGGACTTAATTTTTAATCCTATAGTGGTCCTATTGAAACATTGAGATAAGTCCTATGCTTACAGGAGTATACTTGTGTTTTTAACTGTATGTGGGATTAAGTTCTTTCCTGGATCATGGCCAAATGTCCCTGTCCTGTATGCAGCTGTTACCAGAGAGAATGGGCAGCCTGGAGACAGGGCATTGGGCTGGAGCTGGAAAAAAAAGTGTTTGCTTCTCAGCTCTGCTGTAGATGTCACTTGTGAATTTTAAGTCAGTCAGGACCTGATCATCATCAACTTTTGTTGGTGTCAAAATTCATTTTGAATGTTTTTAGCATAGTTGCTTCCAGAAGTTCCCTGGAATTTGGCAGGCCCCAAGATTCCCCTCTTCATCAGGTTCTGCATCCATCAAATGCGAATGATGGTACTGGAGAGATGGCAGAACACCACAGAAAAGACTTTAAAATAATATTTGGAAATAAAGAAAAGATATGAAGAAATAGGCTGGGTAACTCTTTTTGTATGCAATAATATTTGACTTCCTTGATTCGCATGTTATAGGGCACATGCATCATTATCTGTCCTAGAAGTATGCTGCAGCTTTGTCAGCATTTCATGGTTGCCCTACAGTGTCCACTCTATATTACAGAAGTGCTATGGAAGGTCAGTTTTGCTTTATTTTGGGGAGAGAACAATTCCCATTAATTGGCAGCAGCAGTCCTACACTTAATGGAACAAAATCTGACATCCCCTTTCCTTAAGATTTAGGCAACCAACTTGAATGCATCACACTGTTATTTGGCACTAAGAACAGAGAATGCCATGGCTGCAGCTTCTTTCTGGGCGACAAAACAAGCTGAAGAAAAGATTGTGCCAATTCTATATAAATCATTTGTAGGTTGTATGCAGAGATACATAAGCAGTTTCAGGTATATAAAATCCACTTTACCTACAAAGATTTGTGCTGCTAAAAGCAACTGATTCTTTCTCCTTTTATTTGAGATCAGTTAACATTTTTCCTATGTTTTTCTTGAAATTAATATGCACACATGTATATATCATATTATATCATTCTTACAGACATAAATCATGTCATTATTTACACTGGAAGTAGCCCACCCATCTTGACAAGGCCAAACTATTCCACAAGATCCACAAAGGAAAATAATAATGGAGGAAGTTTTAGTGTTTTTTGTAACAGTAGCTTCACAAGTCAGCAATTCAGATACTAATAATTTACCAAAAGATATGATGGCAGTAGCATAGGTCAAATTGTTCTAGGTCCAAGAACAGGGAAGGCTAGAAGTAACTCGACTGGAGTTGTGGAAGTTGCAGTATTGTGACATCACCAACACCAATTTAACACTTTTATGTAATACTTCTCAAAAATATCTCAAAATCCTACTCAGAATTCCAGTCAACACTTCACTTTGCCCACCAGTCATATCTGGAATGAAAGATAGCAGATCTAATCAAAGATTGATATTATAACTCAACTGAAGTCCAAAGGAGTTTGGCTACTGACTTCAGTGAGGCCAGGATTTCACTTCAAGACATTATGTTAATTTAGACAAAGGGGCAGTTCTGCAGGCCATGTAAATTCTCATTGTTATAATGACCCTCTGACTTCAATGAGGATCTCCTCTAACATGAGGAATAGGCTTGTTTTTAAATGGAGAAATATTAAGGTAGAGATATAAATAGAGCAAGCAAGAGCTGATAGATTTGCCTTTTGCAATAACAGCAGTCTGTTAAAAAAGGTAGTCTTTAAAATAAAATAAAACTGAAAGAGAACAAATCAGTGTTCAGTTAAGATGAAAGCAGCTACTTTTAGTTAATTCATGAGTGACTGAGGCAATATCACCTGTGTGCTTTATCAAACTGTATTGGGGATGGCTTCATTTCCATATTCCATCTGCTTCAAGACTGCACGTATTTATGGCTGATAAACAACAGGAAACCCTGCAGATTTCAATCATTCACTGGTCTTGGGTTGGACACCAGAACAATTTTTGGAAAATTATGTAATTTCTCCCTGCCTCTCTGGTATACGTTCCCACTGTAGACATTGCAAGCCTTTAGAAAGCTAAACAAGACCAACAAAATTGCCAAATTCAGGCATTCAAAAAGTAATGGCCCAAGTCCCAGATAAATTATGAAACTGACATAAAAATAATGAGATTTTAGACAAAATTAATAATAATTAAATAAATGAACAATATTTAGTGGGGACACTTTATTCGCTTTTGAGGTTTGAGGCTTTTTTTGTCTTTTGAATCTTTTTGCTTGCAGTCATTATAGCTGGTCACTGTTTTTAAATGAAAGCTGAAATTTACGTAAACACATGACTTCAGGAGCTGGAGCTTTATGAAACTCCCTGAACCCCCACAGAACTTTTAATAAAATGATGCAAGTTGGCAACAGTGGATATTTCCCAGCTAGAAATATCATTCCAACCAATTTTCTTATGCTGTATCTTAATAGCTATCTGTCCCTAATTTTTTTTGGTTTATATTTCAGAATTGATTTGCTAATAACTTTATTTATCGTGATTAAAGATGAAAAGAATTTAAGGAGGCCAGATGGAATTTCTAGCACTGAGAAAATGTCACCATTTTTATTTGTTGAAATTCTGCTTGGAAATGAGTACCTATATGCAACTGCTACAATCCTGTATATGGTAGGGAAACATTGCAACAAATGCAGTCCCTTCCTCCTGCAAAAGCTGGGCAGGGGTCTACCACAGTTGAAGGCCCTGCATTCAATATAGCATACTAGTAGATCACTTGGTATACCCTTACGGTGCTGTGTACCAGAAATGGGGCATGGGATGATGTAGAGAAACTGAGACCATATTCAAACCTATACTTATCTATGGAATATGTGATAGAAAGCAATGTATCATTTTGAATGTTGACACAGCTTGATATTTTGAAAATCTCCTTGGATATCACCATGTGGGAGATAATTCTCTAGAATATGGACCTATTTTGGAGTGTTCCAATGGGTTAGAGTGGTGGTTCTCAACCTTTTTAGCCTTGAGTCACCCCTAGTTTGATGTGAGGCAATCCCCCATAACTTTTGTGAACTAAGGAGCACCCCATTTAAAAATTAATTAATTAATTAATTAAGGTATTTATGTATTACAGTTACCTGTCTCTAGCATTTTAGCATTCAAGCACACAGACAGGCACATACATCCCGGGAAACTGAAAACATGCAAGCACCATCTTCGCTTAGGATCCATAACAAGATAGGAACATGCAGAAACATCAGGTCACAGTGACCAGCTGTAGCTTGTCGAATAACCCCTGGGATCCCAGTTTTGGTGGAACAACCAAATTATAACACTGGGAATGACCAAATCAGAAACAAAAGATTAGACTGACAGGGCAGAACAAGAACAGCATGATGACCACAGGAAAAACCAATCAACATTACTCAAAAATGGACCACAAGAAAGTCAATCAACATTACCCAAGTCATCAGGAGAGAGAGAATGCAAAAGATGAGATCCTGAGGCCACCATGGGTGGAGGGCAAACCGCTGGCCTGTCCCACCTCCTCTGTTGCCGGGGGGTGGCACTAACCCCAACTTCCAAGGCTGCTGAAGTCCTTCAAGCAAGGACTGTAAGGTGACACTTGCATACTAGTCAGATGTACTGTCTCCCCATGAAACCCTAGGACTGGTAATGAGTAGGACTGTATAGGCATTTTGCTTGCTTTGCTTGCAAAATGCCTACATGAGATACTTATTGTGCAGTAGAGTAATTCCACTGCGCATTAGCACATCACAGCAAAAGCCATGCTAATGTACTAATGTGCAGAATTAGTCTACTGCACATTAAACATCATCGAAAGACCATGCCCCTTTGCTACTGCACAGTGGCTGTGGCTACTGCGCATTTAGTTAATACCTCATATTAGAGGTGCCAAACTTAATTTGCAGTAGCAACAGCAGATACATGCACATGTAGCTGCATCCACTCTGTATCAATACAATTCACCTATTATTGAATGGAAGGGGTCATGGTTGATCATACAGTAAGGTTGGGCTCACCTGGAACCAAGGTATCAGGACTGGGACATAAATCCGCTGCCAACAATTCCCAGCATTCTTCACAGAAGAATTCAGGACAATTTGGGACACATAGAAATCCCTCTCAGGTACTCATAGTTGTTCAGGATAGCTTCAAACTCAAGAGGCACCTTTTATAAAATTCTTACTAAATAAATGTAGTTATGCTGGAGTTGTATTTCAAACTGATTACAGGTAATACAACAATTAAGCTTATGTTGTGATTCCACAGGGATGTGGGCAAAACAGTATATGAAAACAAAAAGTTAAAAAGGTTGTGCTGCCAAATTTTTATGATTATATAATTTAGCTTCTGAAGCCATAAATTTAAGATGACACCTTTTAATATTCAGGCAGGTAATCTGGGAAAAAAGAGACTATTTTATTTCTTCCTTATTTTCCTCTTAGTTTATATAACCGAAATAATTCAAAATCTACAGAGCACCAGTCATAAAGTAAGTAGGCATTACATAAAGTATTGAAGGTCTGTGACAAGGCAGAAAATAAATCTACTCCTCAATAAATCTCAGGTTAGGTATAGTATCTGTTGGCCAAAGCTCTTTTCACTGCTTGTATACTGCATAGATGTATTTAATAAGTGTTATTGATATAACTTTCTTGTGGATACTACTCAGTGACAGCTATTCCATTGGATAATTGAAGCTGGTTCATTTCTAAATTATATATTCAGTACATTTTGCAGGCCAATATAAATTGACCTTCAACAACTTGCTATTAGGAAACCCCTGTTTCGTAGAATCGACATTATGACATGCATAATATTTTCATAATCTGCTACAGCTAATAAGAGTTATTATGCACTAAGCATTCCAACCTTTGTATGAGGTATCTTCTAGAATTTGACTTCTGCTAAGGGTGAAATATGATTACTATAACCCCATCCCTTTGAACTAAGAATACGCTGATTACTTGCCCAGAAAATTAAGGCTGTTTACTTGTGCCATAAGAGTCCAATTTTAACAGATTGTGAACCTTAGCCTAGGGAACATTCAATATTTCTGCTGCTTGTTACTAGCAAAAGGTATGCTAACATAATTATAACACCATTTTAAACATTAGGAGGTAGGCACAGACATTTCCTGAAAAAGGGAATGGTGTCCTAAACTGTGCTAGGGATGTACAGAAAGCTGTCCGCTATTTTATGAGTTTTCCTGGAGCCGAAAAATATATTATTGTTTAAAGAAATATGAAATACTAACTGTGACCTTTATGTAGTTAAGAAAATTATGTTAACAAAAATAAATACCCAAATTTGCAGAGATTAGACAAATAACCAAGTTAACACCCTTAGAAAGAGTCGAGCACATTTTACATCTCAGCCCTTCTTTCCCTCCCTCTTCCTGTCATTCTGACCTTTAATATTCTTATACTTTTTGTGTAGTACTAGTCACTGCTGTTTTCATTTTCAATATTCTTATTTTACTGTGATACTAAAATATAAGAGGAAGTTAAGGATCATATCTATTAAAAACCTTTAGCAATTTTTTCAGCATGCTGCTCATTGATCCACAGTAAAAGCTGACATTCTTCAGATCAACCAAAAAGTGACTGAGTAATGGGTAGCAACTCTACAGACCTCATGAAAGGAGTTATGGATAAGGATGGTTTTTTTTTTTTTTTTTATTTTGTTTGCACTATCTTAGTTGTGCTAATGGCTTTGTATCAAAGAGTTGGATGCCAACACCCCTGGTTGAACAAAAGCTCCCTCAGTCTAGTGCAGGGGCAGGCAATTATTTTGGGCGGAGGGCTGCTTACCCAGTTTCGGCAGGCTGTCGAGGGCAGCATGGATAGCCCCGCCCCTTGACAGGTGCCTCACCCCTTGACAGGTGCCCCACCCCCTGGTCCCCATCTTGGGACCAACGTCCCAATGTCTTGGGACCACTGTCCCAGGGCCAGCACCAGTGGGGCCCAGAGTGGGGCACAGGCCAGCAGGGGTCTGTGGAGCTGGGCTGGGCTGCACCAGCAGGGAGGGGGGAACTAGCCTGGCTACATAGAGACCCTGACAGCTGGTACCCCACAGTCCTGCCACCCTGCTCTTGGCCCCACTGCCACTGGTCCTGGGACACCAGTGTGGGTCCTGTGCTCCCACTGGTTCCCTGCCCACTCACACCTAGTGTCCCCCAGTCCTGCAGTACATGTGGGGGACAGTGCACAGCCCCAACCCCCTGCTTGCCAGCAGGGAAGAAGCTGGTGCTAAGTGTGGGGAAAATGGCCCCTTGCCTGTCCCATGGCTAACGCTCCCTGCTGCAGGTGCTCACAGCCCGTGCAGGGCTGTCTGGAGTGAGCACAGGCAGCCCCATGCGGGCTGTGAGTAGCTGCAGCACGGGGCACTGGCCATAGGGCAGGAAAGAGCTGCTTCCCCTCCTTGAGCTCCTTCCTTGCTGAGGGTCACCCCCACCCCTTATCTGAGCTTCCCACACTGGGGCAGACACATACTCCCAGCCCAGAAACCCTGGCTGGGGCTTCCGGCTGGGGGAAAGGGGCCATGCGGGCCCCACTGTTGTTGGAGCCTGCCGGGCTTCCTCTGGGTCCTACTGCCCATGGTTCCTATCATTTTTCACAGGAACCAAGGGCAGAGAAATATTAATTTTCTACATTTTTTTTAGGGGCCCCATGGGCCACATAGAATGGCCTCGCAGTCCGGATCCAGCCCGTGGGGCATATTTTGCCCCGGTCCAGTGTGATCTCTCTCACTAGGTGGCAGACTGCATTGTGCATCACACAAGTTTCTTCAGTTTCAGGATTCCCATGACTTGTTTGATTACTCGAACAAAATCATACCCATGTGTACATATCCTGTACTACCATTTTTTGAGATATGCTCTTAAAAAGCTTCCCAATACAATATGCCTTAGCATATAAGGATATCATGAGCAGTGGCATAGTTACCATCACTGACATTTTCAGTATTGTCACTGGCATCTGATTAAGACTTGATTAAATGAATGTGGCAGCTCATACCTCAGGCCACATCCAGATGAGTGGGAATGTGTGTTTTCCCTGAGGACAAGTAGCAGCAGCACACCTTGTGCCACTACTGCTTGCCCCTGAGGAATACCTGTGCCATGCAGGTTACCTGGGTGGGGTAAAGAGGTCAACTGTGCTGGCCCCAGCAGCATTACCTGGGGCTCTGGGGACCTGGGGGAGCCACAGTGCTCTTGCAGCATTGACCCTGGCTAGCAGCTGGAGTGTGGCTCCATCCAGCCAGGATCTGGTTTTGGAAAGCATGTGTTGTTGGCACATGTGCCGCCCCACTTTTTTTCAGCATGGGTTTTTTGACCCTGGGATCTCCTGGGGTCAAACCCCCACCCCACCCCAAGCTGCAGCATAGCTGTGTGGGGAATGCAGTGTGTTGTGTTGCGCCACGGATGAGTCTGCTGCATCGCATACCTTAGGTTTGCGCATTTCTGGATGCAGCCTCAAAGCTGTTATTTCAGGCTATCTGAAGATTCAGGAAAGTATCACTAAATCAGTTTCACCTGGGTTCACTTTTCAGGGTTTTCTTTACAACAGTAGCAACTAGAAACTGAAAAAAGTGAAATTTGAGGCACTGGGGAACAACTGAAAGGTATCTCCATATGCGCAATCCTTTACCTAGCTTTCAAGTTCCTTTTTAAGGAGTGTTCTGTCAATGAGTGGTAAAGATGAAGGGGTTTATATATGGGAGAGTTTCTCCTTGAGGTTATCCATTGCAATAAACCTACCTGGCATTGGAAATTAAAATTGTAATTTTTTTTTAATAGAGATGAGTTCGAAGGTCAAGGAAATGTGGAGGATCAAGAATAATAAACCACTCATTTCCTCTTTTTTCACCCAAAATTGTTGGAATAACTTTCAGTTTGGGAGCCCACTACTTCCCACTCATGCTACAAGAGACTGTGCAGTGTAAGTAAGAAACAAGTAAAAGGGAGATGCTGGTAGAGTTATTGAATATAAAAGAGTGGGAATGTGCAAATGCGTTTGAAGGGGATTGCATGAATGCCTTTAGGGTTCATTAGCTTTTGTTTGCGTGGCTCTTGCCTCTTGGTATTTTAACAGGATTTTCCACAGGCATGTTTTTTTCCAATACAGAGTGTATTTAAATACCATATGGATTTTTTTCCGCCAAAAACTAATAAATCTTGTTAGGAGATTTCTTTAAATTTTCCATGATTCAAAAAATTGCACCTGGCCTTTGAAAAAAACTTTGTAGACCAACTTTCCAAGCTAATTCTTTGCTTCTCCTACTACATTTTCCTGTGTTTATTTAGCTGGCTACAGATTTGATGAGGTATAATGAGCTGCATCTTTTATTTTCCTGACAATTATGTAAACTCCAGGGAAAAAAAATACTGTTAACAAAATAAACTGCTGGAGTTCAGCAAATCTTTCTGCTAAATGAGTCAGCAAGGTCTAGCTCTTTGCTTTTTCCATAGTCATGTGCAAAACTGATACTCTTGATTTAAGTCTCCATTCCAGCATTGCTTAATTATTTCTAATTATGAAATACCATCCAGTAACTTGGGAGAAATGTTTTAATAAAATAAAAACAAAATAGCTTTTAATTATAAAACTTACCTCCCCTTTTGAATTTGTACATTTAGTTAGTGTTAAATAAGAAATTAAACATCAGAATGCACTTCTGATAAGCAAAATGTATTAATAAAGGTAAGCTAAAGAGGTATCCCTTCTATCCTCAAAAGACCATATGGCTTAAAAGTAAGTAATTCCACATTGCTGGTAATAATGGAATGAGGCTGAAGAATGAATTAATTTTGAATTGTATCCATGAGGGAATGGATTGTACAGCATGTTCTTTGTGCCATACAATTACTGTAATTTTAAACTGTTAATACCTTACAGTAAGATACACAAGTGGGCTATTTCTTCCTTGTTCATAGGGCTAAATTCTGCCATTTTGATGTGCTCATATTGCTATCATTAAAGTATTTGGGAGCTAAGACAGGACAGGATAAATTCCATGCTTGTATAAACTATTTGAATATGGGTAAAATAAATCTGACTCTTTTGTGTAGCCCTGTTTAGGTCCAGTACCTCTGTGTCACACTGTGGTGAATTGGGACCATCACACCCAGTTAGTAACATTGTTTTTTCAAATACAAAGCCAGTCAAAGTAAGAGAGACAACTTTGCTACTTGTGGGATGAACTTCTTGTAAAATGGCAAATGTAGAATGCTCTGTAGAATGTTATGGCTCTGTGCAGTGGCTAGTCCCCAGTAGAAGCTATGGCCTAGATCCCAGGCAGCAAATTCCCGTTTCTTCAGGGTCAATTAGGCACTTAAAACAGTGTACTAAACCCCACAACCCCAGAAACTGACAGGAGCTGGCAAGAGAAGTTTCCACATTTACTCAGGGGATGCTGGGAATTAGTGTCACAAGCCAATGAACTAAGGACAGGGGGACAGACACAGGTAAATATATATTAACATTAAGGTACATATGCTTAGGATCTGGATAACAGGAAGTAAACAGTGACACTGTGGTGAAATCACCCAAGACCAGGTAACCAGTAGAAAAGACTAACACTATGTATAGTATGTATATATGTATGAGAGCTATGGGGCTCTTTAGCCTGGAAAAGCGCAGGCTCAGAGGTGATCTGGTGGCCAGCTATAAGTTTATCAGGGGTGACCACCAGGATCTGGGGGAACGTTTGTTCACCAGAGCGCCCCAAGGGATGACGAGGTCGAATGGTCATAAACTACTGCAAGACTGTTTCAGGCTGAACATAAGGAAGAATTTCTTTACTGTCCAAGCCACCAAGGTTTGGAACAGCCTGCCATCGGAGGCTGTTCTGATGCCATCGGAGGCTCTTGAACACCTTCAGGAGCAAATTGGATGCTTATCTTGCTGGGATCCTGTGATCCAAGCTGACTTCCTGCCCTTTGGATGGGGAGCTGAACTCGATGATCTTCCGAGGTCCCTTCCAGCCCTAATATCTATGAAATCTATTAAATGTACTTGAGAACCTTAAATCCCTCCACAGTTCCGGAAGGCTCCAAGCCAGTTTCTGGTCCCATAAAACACTTAATTGCCATCTGCCCAGGCTCCACATCTGAGCCCCACTGCCGCAGCTCACAGTCCTAGCTCTGCTGCTCCTTCTGACTCTCTAGCCACATGTCTTCTTCACTGCTGCATGACGTGCTCTGATATTGCTCCTTCCCCTTCCTCCTGCCCCCTGCCACCTTCTGGGAGTTGTACTGCATGTTGCAGTTCATTCTTCCAGTCCTCTGGAGGCTTCTGGGAGTTGCAGTTCACATCACAGTTCTTTCCTTCAGTCCTCTGGTAGCTTTTGGCCATTGTAGTTCACATGACAACATTACAGTGCATGACATTCAACATCACTGTACATTACAGAGAATCCACAAAGGATTTAGGTGCCTGAATTCTTCTTAACCATTCCTGTAAGGATGCAAGTCCTGAATTTATATCCTCTAAGCCTCACACAACTGTCACTTAATTGTGGAGGTGCATAATGTTTGTAGGTGTATTCAATTTCATCGTTATAATGTCCCCTGTGCCTAAACATCTACTTCTGAGCAGACACATAACAAGGCAGCTGGCTGCCTGAGGCAGCAGGGACTTCTGGCTATTGCTGTGTCACCAGAGCACCTGTGACACTGCTGAAGCTGATATTTTTCTGTCCCCTCACAAAGTCAGCACCCAGTCCTTTTACCCCACCTTGATTACACTACTGCTTCTGAGCATGTCAGGAAACAACTTGGTCTTAGCAGTGGGTATGTCTACATGAAATACATTACGGAACATTAGCATAGAGTAGTTTACTACCCAGTGAGTGCACACACCTACACATGTGTGTGCTTATTGCACGGTAAAAACCCTTAATCAAGCTTAAATTTATTACTTGCAAATGCAAGTAGCAAATTTAAGTAGGGTTAGCTAATGTGCAGTAATGCACATGTAGATGTGACCTGGTAGCAAGTTTGCTTCTGGGTCTGCCCAGCCACTAGGGGGCTGCCTGAGGCCAGCCCCAGGGCTGCAGGCTAAGAGCCTCTCCTGCTCTAGGGCTGGTCTGCCTTTATGGCAGCCCCTGTCTGCAGGCTGTAAAAGCCTGCAGGCATTTTGTGCCCTGGGGCACAAACCACAGGCAGCCTGAGGGCACTGCAGGCCCTATATGGTCTGCTCAGGCAGATACAACCAAGCTGTGCATGCCTACCTGGACCCCTGTGCTGCTGCCTGACACTGCAGTGCTGTACAGCTGCCAGGGCAGTGCTGCTGGGGACACCAGGGTGCTGAAGGGTACTGCAGGCTACTGCAGCCCCTGGCCAGGCCTGTCATCTCCCCAGAGCTGTCTGCAGGCAACTTCTGGGCCACAGGACCAGTGCCACCTGCCTGCAGCACACCCACACAGCCTGCCCTATGCCTGCAGGTGCTCCGGGCTATTGTCTCTGATGCACAGCTGCTAGTCCTGTGCTATGTCCCTGTGCTGGGTGCTGCTGGCAGCTGCATAGGGCTGGCACCATTGGGACAGCTGTATGGGGGACCAGAGAGCCAGCACAGGACCCAGCATGGCATCGTCCTTTCTGTCCAGGCCCAGGACCACACATGTATGCATGCCTGTGCCTTCTACCTGGGGCCTCAAATGGAGCCAGGAAGGGACTGGTGGCCTTGTGATGCTCTGGGGAGAGGTGGAGGTGCTTCACCAGTTTGAGTGGGGCAGGCAGTCCAATAACCACATTTATGAGGGCCTTGTGGTGGTGCACCTGTGGGTGCTTGCCACTTTAAAGGCCTAAGCAGGCTGTGAAGCAGCCTGTAGGTGACTGCAGAACCAATCAGGTGGTCACATGACAGCCAGCCAGCCATCTGATTGGAGTGGGGCTGTGGAGCCTCAATATAAGAGCAGGCCCTGAGGGCCAGAGCCAGCAATTGCTGCTGGAGTAACATCATTAGCTTGAGATCTATTAGTTCCAGGACAATCTGGTGGTTCAGAGTAGGAACTAGGGGAAGAAAGAGGTTCCTAGGGACCCAGTGGGGTCCCAAGCCCTGGGGAGAAGGCTTTGGGACTAGGAAAGAGTGGGGTCAGCCTTGCAAAAGGGGTTTAGAGTTGTGGGCCTATACAGGGGCTAAGCAAGCCCCTGATTAGAACTGGCAGAGGTGAGGCCAGGGGCTCAGGTGAGCCCAGATGAGTGAAGGCCTACCTCATAAAATCTTTAGGGTACTAGGTCAGCTCAGGAAAGGATGGCTTTATGGTGGGGCCCAGAGGAAAGGGGTCAGCTGCTTGGAGGACTGGCCCAGGGCTTTCAATGGGCCCAAGCTGGAGCCAGGACCAGAGTAGCTGAAGGGCAAGCATGCCCACCATGAGGGTTAGGCCAGGGTGGCAGAGAGCCCTTGCACCCCGACTAGCCAGAAAGCAGAGCCAGGCTCAAGTGAGCAAAGGTCAGTCATGGGATAGACCACCAGCAAGAGAGCAAGAGGGGTCAGTCAGCAAGTAGGCTGTAATGATGGAGGCTGAAGCCCAACCTCCTGATGGGAGGAATTCAATAAAGGGGCCTGAGAGTGAAGGGGTCAGTGATTGAGTGTAGGCCATGAGTTGGAGGCCACAAGAGAGTGGTCAGGAGAGAGTATCGCAGGAGTAACATCAGGAAGCCCAGAGAGAGGAATAAGACTAAGGCAGGTAGTCCTAAAACTATACCCTGCTGGGGAGAATGGTGTGATGGGGTGGCTGGTGGCAGAGCAGTCTTTAGGAAATGCCGTAACAATGCCTCACCAATGAATGGTAAATATGAGAAGCTGGAAAGCCTTATCCTCCACTGCCTTGTGGGTGGCTATAACAGGGGGCCTTTTCTGGGGGCAATCTCCCTGTGGCCTGCCCACCAATTTCTGGGCTAACTGCCTGCCTTCTCTTTTGCCATGCCTTCTTGGTAATTAATTAATAGATGTCAAGCGGAAGGCTGCCCATTTCTTGCCCCGATGCCTGGGGGTGCTATCTGCAGCTCTGTTCCTCCCCTACACCACAGCCCAAGCCTCACAGATGGCATCTATATTTCTCACAATCACCAGTCCCTCGCTGGGCCCCAGAATCCTACTGTTGAACCCCTCTACGATCCCTCCATTCCAGCGGCCTAATCTGCCTTCATTCTCGGCAACATGGCTCCCTGAGCTGCTTCCCTCTCACAGGTGTGGTCCCCCCAGGATCTTGGACTACTAGCCCTGGCCTACCTCCAGGCCAGTTTGAACCCTAGGTCCTCAGCTCTTGGCCGTTCCTTGCAGTGGGCCCCTTGGCCCTTTCCGGTCCTGGCCCCAGCATTGACCAGTTGGGGGAAATGTCAGACAGGTTCGTGAGTCTATGGCCTCACACTCTTCCTCTGGGGTCCACCTTCCAGACCCTGCAAAAAGAGGTAACCACCCGGTTGTGGGAGCTAGGGGTTAAGGTGCTCCGACCCGCCTTTCACCGGGGTGGTAACTGGCCTGGCATTTCCTGGGAGCTCCCTTGCCCCTGAGAGCCCCACCAGGCCACCCACTCCTGGTAGGGTGCAGTTTTAGGTCATGCCCAGGACCAACGAGCCTCCTGACCATCCCCTACAGCTCCTCCCTATCCTCCTGATGATACCAGCAGCCCTCCAGCCAGGCAATGTTGTTGCCTGGCCTCCCAGCAACAAAACTGCCCTGTTTACATGGGCAGCCCCAGATCCAAAATGGCTGTCCTCATCAGGCACCTGGCAGCTGCCAGCTCCAGGCTGTAAAAGTGGCAGGCACAAACAGTGCCCTGCCATAGTGACCCTGTGGAGGGGAAAGGCTAAGGGAGCACATCCTGAAAGAAAAGCAACAGTGTTGGGCAACAACATGGAGGCCAGAAGGGCCCAAGACCCGAAGACTGAGAATGAGGTTTGGGCAACAGCACAGGGGCCAGGAGGGCCCAAGTCCTGATGCCTGAAGGAGAGTGAGGTCCAGGTGTGTCAACAGACACCTGAGGCCTCAGTAGCCTGTAAGCTAGGACTGATGTCCAGGCACATTGACAGATACCTAAGGCCAATGAGGGGGAAGAGTAGTGACCTCAGAGAGAGATAGAGTGAAAAGGGCTAGGAGCTTAAAGAGACACAGGAAGCCCAGTGAGGGGGCACGTAGCCAAAGTAAGTCTCCAGACGCATGAGGCTGAGTTTGGGCTAGAGGCTGAGTGCAGCCCAACAATGGGGCTGGGGGAATAATAGTGGTAGTGATTTTAGATGCCATCTGCAAGACATGCAACATGGTAAAGGGCAGGTCAGAGCCATGTATTATGGCCTCAGCATCAGAGTATTAAATGGGCAGCCTCCTGCATTTTTATATCCAGTTTAATACATCAAAGCCTGGTGGGTGAATCAGGGCAGACTGCCCTACACAGGTGGCTGGGCCAATCCTGTGACTGGCCCCAGATTGGCCCTCTGTCACATCCCTGTCAGGTTGGATGGGGAAACAGGGGAACAACTGGTTGGCCCAGCAGTGCCGCATAAACAAAGTCTTTACACCCCAACTGTAAAGAAGTTTTTCCTAGTATTAAGTCTTCCAGGAGTTTGTGGCCATTAGTCCTGGTTTTCCACAAGGGTGCCCTGGTGAACATTTGTGCATCGAGCCCTTTATTTTTTCCCTTGATATAGTGGTAAGCTGCTACCAAATCCCCTTTCAGCCTTCTCTTTTTTAAGCTGAAGAGGCCCAAGTCCCTCAGCCTTTCCTCATATGGCTTGCCGTACAAGTCTCTGATCATACAGGTGGCTCTTCTCTGGACTGTCAAGATTTTCCATATCCCTGCTGAAGTGCAATGCCCAGAACTGGATGCAGTACTCCAGCTGCGGTCTCACCAATGCTGAGTAAAGGAGAAGAATCACTTTCTTGGTTTTTATTGAGATGCATTGGTTGACACACGCCAGAGAATTATTTGCCTTACTGGCTACAGCATCACACTGACAGCTCATGTTCATACTGTGGTCTGTTATTACCGCTAGGTCCCTTTCAGTCATTGTGCTAGTCAGTTTGGCATCACCGAGCCTGTCAGTATATTGGGGGTTGTTCGTCCCCAGATGGAGCACTTTACATTTCTCGGTATTGAACTTCATCTGGTTCTGATCTGCCCAACATGCCAGCCTGTCTAGGTCCACCTGTATCTGCAAACTATCTTCAAGTGTGATCACACTCCCCCATAACTTGGTGTTGTCTGTGAACTTGGCCAGTGAACTCATCCAAATCACTGATAAAGATGTTGAAAAGCACCAGACCAAGCACGGACCCCTGAGGGATACCAGTGGCCGCTTCTCACAAGGATTACACAGATCCATTAGAACTCCCTGGGTCCTACCCCACAGCCCATTTCCTACCTGCCTGACTGTTGAGCATTTAAGCCTGCAATCCTCCAATTTCCCTGTGAGAACATTAAGGGGTACCAGATCAAAGGACTTTTGGAAGTCTAGGTATGCAGTGTCGACCTCCTCTCCCATGCCCAGGTGTTAAGATACCTGGTCATAGAAGGAGATGAGATTGGTAAGACAAGACCTGCCCATGGCAAAGCCATGCTGGCTGTCGTTCAGAATCCTACCTTCTGCAAGCATATCACATATAGACTTCTTTTTCCAGGATTTTCCCTGGGATAGAAGTTAGTCTAATTGGCCTATAGTTGCCTGGGTCCTCTCTCCTCCCCTTCCTGAAGATGGGCACAACATCAGCCCTCTTTCAGTCTTAAGGGACCTCTCCTGAGTACCATGAGTTTTGGAATAGTTTCATCAGAGGTCCCACAATGACTTTGGCCAGCTCCTTCAGCACTCTTGGATGAAGTTCATCCAGTCCTGCTGACTTATAAATGTCTAACTTTTCTAACTGATCATGCACTAACTCAGTGTCAACAGTAGGAAGGTGGTCATTCCCACCATGCCCATTCTAAATCTTGTCTAGTATGATTTTCACCTTAGTCTGGTAAAATACTGAAGCAAAATAGTCATTCAGGTTTTCACCTTTCTTCTTCATGTCAGTAACCAGCTGTCCCAAGTTGTTAAGCAATGGCCCCACTCTTGCATTTGTTTTCCTCTTGTTCCCTACATATCTAAAGAAGGACTTCTTATCGTCCTTGACTTCTGTTGGTAGTTTAAATTCAGTCTTTGCATTAGACTTTCTAATCTTCTCCCTATACAGGCGAGCCATTGTTGTATAGTCCTCCTTGGGGACGGTCCCAAGCTTCCATTGTTTGTATACCTCTTACTTCTTTTTCAAGAGGACCATGATATCCCTATTAAGCCAAGAGGGCATACCAGCCCTTCTACTACCTTTCCTCTGCATGGGAATGGAGTTGTTTTGGGCTTCAAGGATTGCGTCTTTGAGGAATGACCACTCTTCATGCACTCCTTTCATGTCCAGCCCCTGGTCTCGCAGCGCTTCCCCTACTAGTGCCCTGAGCCTGTTGAAATTCACTTTTTTGAAGACCAAACTTCAACCCTGCTAGCTGATTTTCCTGCTTTGTGATGGATAGTGAACATGATGGTTTTGTGGTTGCCATTGCCTGGGTCACCCTCTTTATTCAAGTTGCTCACCAAATTGTCTCTTTTGGCAAGGCCAAGTCTAGGAAAGCGTTACCTCTGGTTGGCCTGTGCACTTCCTGAGTCAGGTAGAGCTCTTTGATACAGGTCAGGAAACAATGCAGCTGATCCGATTTAGCCAAGTGTTCCTCCCAAGAGATGTCTAGGTCACCCATGACAACCATGTCTTTTGCACGCATGGTCTCTGCCGGTTCTCAAGAGAACTCCCGATTTTGCTCCTCCCCCTGGCTTGGTGGTCTGTAGTATACACATACAGTTAGGTCTGTCTCACTGTGCCCCCCCCCCCCGATAGTTTGACCCAGAGGGTTTTGAGCCGCTTTTTTTGGAGTCGATGTTGGCCTCTAGGAAGGTGTATTGCTCCCTCACAAAGAGAACGACACCTCCACCTTTTTTCTCTACTTGGCCCCTTCTGTGCAGGGTGTAGCCCTCTATGGCTACATTCCAATCACGTGTGGAGTCCCACCAGGTCTCCTTAATCCCCACTAGATCATAATGCCCACGGGTGAGTAGGAGAGCTAGCTCCTCCTGCTTATTCTCCAGGGTGGCAGCACAGCAGAGCATTTAGCCTGCAGGGGGAGTGCGAAGGTACAGTGGGGTATGGAGCCACAGCAGCAGGTGCTGCAAGGAGCCTGGTGGTCCCGCCCTGGGGAGAGGCTGGGGGAGGCAGGCTGCCTGCAGCCAGCACTCAGTGGCCTGCAAGCCCCAGAGGGGCAAGCAGAGATGGAGGGCTTGCAGAAACCTGGCCCTGAGCCTGCCTGGCTGACTTACCATGGTCCCTGGGCACCTCTTCACTGCTGAACCCTGATCAGAGGCTGGGCAGCACATTGCCCCTGGTAGAGAGCACCTTCATAGTTTCATAGTTGGTAGGGTCGGAAGATCATCAAGTCTGACCCCCTGCCATGGCAGGAAAGAGTACTGGGGTCAAATGACCCTGGCAAGGTGTTCATCCTTATATCTGAAATGTTATAAACTCTCACAGAAAGCTTGTGTCTTGTGGCTCTGCAGGTCCTGCATCCAGATGTGGAGGAGAGGCCACAATTGGCAGTGAGGATGCCAGCTTAGGGTCATTGCCACCGCTGCTTGAGATCTGTTACTCCCAGGACAATCTGGTAGTTCAGGGTAGGAACTATGGGGAAGAAGGAGGTTCCTAGGACCCTGTTCCACGTGAGTGGAGAGCCAGACCTGCCTGGAGCAGTGCCAGGACTACATTGGGCCTGGATTCTGCCTGCCAGAAAGGTATCTGCCTGTGCCAGGGGAGCACCAGCCATCATAGACTTGGGGGTCATGATTGACCACAAGACAGCTGGCAAAGCAAATAAAACCCTGGCTTGCATTTACTGGTGCATCTCAAACAAGACCCAAGATGTAATTCTCTCACTTTACTTGGGCTTGGTGAGGCCACAGCTGGAGTACTGCATCCAATTCTGGGCTCCACACTTTAAAAAGGAAGTGGAAAAGCTTTGGAGAGTCCAGAAGAGAGCAGGCCTTCTGAGGAGAGGCTTAGAGACACAGGACTCTTTATCTTAGAAAAGCATAGGCTCAGAGGGGACTTGGTGGCAACCTATAAGTACATCAGGGGTTTACATCAAGACCTGGGAGAAAAATCTGTTCACCAGGTCTCCCCTAGGGAAGACTAGGTCCAACAGCCACAAACTGCTGGAAGACCATTTTAGACTAGACACAAAGAAAAACTTCTTTAGTATCTGAGTCTGGAACAGACTCCCATCAGAAGTGGTGCAAGCACCTACTCTGGACACATTCAGGTTGCATTTGGATGTTTTAACAGGGGGGCCTCAGGGCTGATCTGTCATTGGCCCACCCATCTGTTTCTGGACCAACTGCCCGCCTCCTCACCTGCCATGCCTTGATGATATATAAATTATGATCTTAATTAGGTGGGAGGCTGCCCACTTCTTTCCCCAATGCCAGGGGGTGCTATCTGTGGCTCCATTCCTCCCCTACACTGCAGCCTAAGCCTCACAGATGACATCCACTGTTCTTATCACCGACCCCACACTGGGCCCCAGAATCCTCCAATCCAGACTCCCAACTAGATTCCCTGTAATCAGGGGGCCTAGTCCACTCATTTTGGGCTGCCTAGCTCCCTGAACTCTTTCCCCTATTGGGCACATGTCCCCCCAGGATCTTTGGCCACACAGGCCCTGGCTTCACCTCCAAGGCCAGTCAGAAACCCCAGGAACTCAGCTTTGGGCATCCCTCTCAGTAGAACCCTGGCCCTTTTGCCTATTCTGGTCCTGGCCCCAGCATTGACCAGTTGAGGGTATTTTAAGTCAGGCTTCTGAGTCTATAGCTCACTCTCTAATCTGGGTCCACCTTCTTGGCCCTACTATGGGGTAACCCACCCGGTTGTGGGAGCTGGCTTTATTAAGGCACCCTAACCCACCTTTCACCAGGGTGGTAACTGCCTTGGTATTTCCTGGGGACTCCTGTGCCACCAGGAGCCCCACCAGGCAACCCACTCCCAGCAGGATGCAGTTTTAGGTCATGCCCAGGACTAGGAGCCTCCAAACCATCCCCTACAGCCCCTGCCCTTACCTCCAGGGCGTTGCATACAGCCTTGCAACCAGACAATGTTTCTGTCTGCCCTGCCAGCAGCGAACTGCTCTGTTTATATAGGCGGGCAAAGATCTAAAATGGCCACCGCAATTAAGCACCTACTGGTTGCTTGGCTCAGCCCTTAAAGTGGCAGGCACCAACAGTGTCCCACCACAGATGCTTATCTTGCTGAGGTCATCTAATCCCAGCTGCTTCCTGCCCCTTGGGCAGGGGGCTGGAACTGATGATATCGTGTGGTTCCTTCCAGCCCTAATGTCTATGAACCCCGCTCTTTTGACACCTCAATGACTCGATTCCTCAGCTCCCAACATTGCCACCCTAATTCCTGACTCCAGCGCCTCATCCTTCCACACCTGAACTCTAACTCCTGATCCAAGTCCTCAACCCCTCTGCACATGAAGCCCTCTGAACAGAATTTTTGGATCCTGATACCAACCCATCGTCCTCACCATCTCAATGCCTCAGCAGCTTGGCTTCAAACACTGTCACCTCAACCCTCCTTCTCTGGCCCCTCCATGCTTCAAACCTTCAGCACATGACCAAGGTGGCTTGAACCCTCCACTCCTAGACCCATTATTATCTGATGGTCACCTTGACTCCTTCACACTGCATCTCCCTAATGCCTGATTTTGCTGCCTTGACCCCTCCATGTCTCAACCCCCAGCACCTGACTGGCCCCTTGACCCCTTCACATCTCAAGTCTCAGCACTTGACTTTGGCGCACCTTGACTCCTCCATGGATGGAATCCGCAGTGCCTGAGAGTGGCACACTGACCCTTCTGTATCTCAAACCTTTGTTGTGTTGAGCCTTTGCTGTCAAAGATTTCCATTGCTGAGACCTGGATATTCTCCCCTTGCTGCTGTGTTATCTCACTGATTCAGCTCATTAGCTATCAACATCAGTAGCTCATCCCTCAGCTCCTGACTCCAGCATTTTGACCCCTCTATGCCTCAACCCCCTGTCTACTGATTGAGGAGCCAGATCCCTTGGCATCTCAAACTTTTTACATACAAGTTTCAGCTCCTGACACCAGGAACTCAAGCCCTTGCCAGGCTTGACAGCTTGACAACTCGACCTACTTGTGTGAGACATCAGGATTTCAACCCCTGTGTCTGGACCTAGGCACCTTGACACTTACACCTCCCACCCCCCAAGGCCCTCTGATGTTCTGCACCTTAACCCCTAGTGCCTGAACTGGGCACTTAACCCCTCCACATATTGAACCGTCAGTGCCTGAGAGTGGCACCCTGACCACTCCTCACTTAAAACCTTCAGCACCTCGAGCCCTTGTTGCCTAGAAATTTCCACTCATGAGCCCTGGGCTCATGATCTCATGAACCCCTTATCACTTCAACATCTTACTGACTTAGTGCTTCAGATCCCAACATTGGTTCTTTCCCCTCAGCTCCTACTCCAGTGCCTTTACCCCTCCATGTTTTAACACACTGTCTGATCCAGGACATCAACCACTTGGTACCTCAACCCCTCTAAATAGATATTTCAGCTCCTGATGCCAACATCTCAAGCCCTTGCTACTTCAACAGCTTGGCAACTCAATCAGTCAACTCCAAACATTAGCATCTCAGCTACCCATAACCTGACTCTTCATTCCTCAGTCCCTTGGAGCCTGACTCTGAAACCTTTGATCGCAACACTCCTTTACCTCTTGGGATTATTTGGCATAGGTACCTAGAAATTTCAGTTCCAAGTTCAGGCACCCCAACCCATCACTGCCTTGACACTTCAGCAACTTCACATCTTGGCTCCTGATATTGCTATCTCAACCCTCAGGTCCTGATTCTTCAGGAACACTGACCCCTCCACAACTCAATCCCTTGGTGCGTTGGGCTCTTGATGCCTAAGAGTTTCAATTTCTGATTTCTGTACCTCAAGCCCTGTCAGCTCCAAAAATCAGCATCTCAACCTCTGGCTCTTGATTTCTATGCCGAGACCTTTCTGTGCCTTGAATCAACAACATCAGCTGAGGACTTGCCCAGAGGAATTCTTAAGGCTTATACAATTGGCTTTCACCCTAAAGCATCTCAGGGCACTGAAGATATTTTCCTTTCCCAATAAAGGCTTTCTCTTCTAAGCAGCCAGTGAAACTACCTTGCAGAATGTTGAACAGCAGTTGGTGATGGGCTAGTGGTTCAGCATGTAAGTGTACAGTAGATTCACCCTGGGCAAAGACCTGCGATCTTCACAGTCCAGGTTAACTTCTTCTGATACCACTGGGAGATTTGCTTGGGGTCTGCATGGATAAATCAAAGACATAGATATTTATATGACATTAATGCATGACAACAGCCCCTTAAACCTTCACATTAAAGGCTACAAGTGAAAGAATAAAGTTAGGACATTCAGTGAATGCTGCAAGCAAAGCCATGCATATGTGGCATGGCAGGAGGTACAATTGTTGGGACTGTGAATCAGATCCCATTGCTCCTTTGAATGTCTGTCAGGGGCCCGAGTGACTGCAGCCAAAAAGAGCAGATGGAAAATTCTTTATAGTGGCCAGCAGTAGCTCTGAGAAAAAGTGTTCTGGCTGCAAGGATATTAGACATAAATTTGCACTTAGTAGCAGAAACTTTCTCCTGTGTGGAAAAAATTGTCTATTAATAAATGAGACGTGTGAATATCCTTGCCTAACTTAAGGAAAAACCAAGAAAGTGCATAGGTCATTTTAGGAGTCTGAAGTTTCCAGTTCAGTCCCTAAATACAGAAGCTGAGAGGAGGTTTATGTAAAATCAGGTATTCTCCTTTTCCACATCTAATGCCAGAGAGGTAAGTCTTGAAGGTTCTGGGGAAGGAGTGTGCAATCACATGCTGCTGTAGTTTCAGACAGTTTCTCTGTCCTCCAACTTGCAAGGGAAGGATCTGGCCCCTGAATTGGAGTTCCTCTTGGGTTTACAAATAATGCATCAGTAGTATAACTGAGAGGGTGCAACCAAGGCAGTAGCCCCAAGCACCACCTTTGTAAAAATAGCCGTTGCTGCAGCAGCTGGTGCTTCCCTGTATATTGTGGTTGCCCCAGATGTGGAGCTGCCTTGCCATGCTTCTGGCTTTTATCAGATTATTTCCCCAAATTAAACTGTATCAACCCTGATACTTTTCCAGATGCTTCACTTTCAATGAACTGGCATTTTCCAGCAGAAAATGAGGAGGAACATTTTCAAGTAGCCCTAGATATTAGCTTTATTTTCAAAATCACATGCCACTTTTTCCCCCTTAGGTTGGATCAGGACTATGCAGTGAAGAAGGCTGTTGACTTTGGAGTCCTACCTCACTTGCTATATAGAAGTTAAAAAGAAAGAAATGTGGAGGAGGCGGAGTCATTGCAGGAAGAGGAAGGATGGTCTCCTGGTTAAGACAGCTGAATGCGTCTGTAAAAAAGTTATCAACTGGACTGAAAACCTCCAATCTCTAATTGAGTTCCATCAGCCATTCAACAATAATCACCCCTCCAAGTCCTTCTGATCGAGGCACAGCCGGTGGACAGTGTGAGGCCGGTAGTGGCCCCCAGCGTGCCGGGACTGGGTCTTGGAGTCAGGTTGCTTGAGCATGCAGCCCAAAGCAGGTGGTAAACTCCATCTAAGGCTAAATACCAGCACGAGACCAATAGTCAACAAGTACCGTAAGGGAAAGTTGAAAAGAACTAGCAGTATACCTACAGGCTGGAGAACTCCCTTCTTGTCAGTACAGGGGCAGAAAAGGATCTTGGAGTCATCATTGATGCCAAGATAAATATGGGCAGGCAGTGTCAGCATGCAGTCAGGAGGGCCAACCACACCTTGTCATGCATCCACAGATTCATCTCAAGCAGGTCCAGGGAGGTGATACTCCCCCTTTATGCGGCACTGGTCAGGCCGCAGCTGGAGTACTGTATCCAGTTCTGGGCGCTGCACTTCAAGAGGGACGTGGACAACATGGAGAGGGTCCAGAGGAGGGCCACTCGTATGATCAGGGGGCAGCAGAGCAGGCCCTATGAGGACAAGCAATGGGACCAGAACCTGTTCAGGCTCCACAACAGAAGGCTGAGGAGGGATCTAGTGGCCTGTTACAAACTAGTCAGAGGGGACCAGCAGGCATTGGGGGAGTCCCTGTTCCCCCGAGCACTCCCAGGAATGACTAGAAATAATGGTCACAAACTGGCAGAGGGTAAATTCAGATTAGACATCAGGAGGTGCTACTTCACTGTCAGGGTGGCTAGGATCTGGAACCAACTTTCAAGCGAAGTGGTGCTGGCTCCTACCCTGGGGGTCTTGAAGACAAAGCTAGACAATCACCTTGCTGGGGTCATTTGACCCCAGTACTTTTTCCTGCCATGGCAGGGGGTCGGACTTGATGATCTGCTCAGGTCCCTTCCAACCCTACTAACTATGAAACTATGAAACTTCACTTCATCAACCTTCTGGATACAAAAAAGTCATTGACTAAATATAGACATTGGACTTACGACACATTATAACCTGCCTAACATCTGACTCCCTAGGTAACTCTCCACTATTTACCAGCTACATTCATTCCCCCACTCCCCTGACCTGTCTCTCACCTACTGACTCCTCAATTTACATCTTCACTGACTGGTTTCCTTACATACATACCAGCCTCTGGCTTCTTTCATAGACTTTCATAGATTTCATAAACATTAGGGCTGGAAGGGACCTCGGGAGATCATCGAGTCCATCCCCCTGCCCAAAGGGCAGGAAGTCAGCTGGGGTCATAGGATCCCAGCAAGATAAGCATCCAATTTACTTTTGAAGGTGTTCAATGTAGGTGCTTGAACCACCTCCGCTGGCAGACTGTTCCAGACCTTGGGGGCTCGGACAGTAAAGAAATTCTTCCTTATGTCCAGCCTGAAACGGTCTTGCAGGAGTTTGTGACTGTTCGACCTCGTCATCCCATGGGGCGCTCTGGTGAACAGATGTTCCCCCAGATCCTGGTGGTCACCCCTGATAAACTTATAGGTGGCCATCAGATCACCCCTGAGCCTGCGCTTTTCCAGGCTAAAGAGTCCCATGGCTCTCAGCCTGTCATCGTAAGATCTGTTTTCCTGACCTCTGATCATGCGCGTGGCTCTCCTCTGGACTCTCTCAAGCTTCTCCACATCCTTTTTGAATTGTGGAGCCCAAAACTAGACGCAGTACTCCAGCTGCGGCCTCACCAAGGCCGAGTACAAGGGGAGAATGACGTCCCGGGATTTGCTCGAGAAGCATCTATGGATGTACGCCAGCATTTTGGTCGCTTTACTAGCCGCAGCATTGCATTGGAGGCTCATGTTCATCTTGTGGTCAATGATGACCCCCAAGTCTCTTTCTTCTGTAGTGCTAACCAATGTAGCACTGCCGAGCCTGTAAGGGTGCTGCAGGTTTTTCCTCCCAAGGTGGAGAACCTTGCATTTATCGGTGTTAAACACCATGAGGTTCTCATCTGCCCATTTGCTGAGCTTGTCCAGGTCAGCCTGGATCACCCGCCTATCTTCTGGCGTGGATGCTTTGCCCCAAAGTTTGGTGTCATCGGCGAACTTGGCCAGTCTACTCCTGACTCCAGTGTCCACATTGTTAATGAAGATGTTGAACAGTATGGGTCCCAGGACAGAGCCTTGAGGGACCCCACTGGTCACAGGGCACCATGATGAGTGACTGCCATCAATCACAACCCTCTGGGTCCGACCACAAAGCCAATTTCCCAGCCAGCGGATCGTGGTGGAGCCAAGGCCACAACTGGCCAGTTTGGCCAAGAGGTGATCATGGGATACCAGATCAAAAGCTTTTCTGAAGTCAAGATATATGACATCAATCTCTTCTCCCTTGTCCAGGTGATAGGTCACCTGGTCATAGAAGGAAATGAGATTGGTCAAACCAGACCTACCCGCAACAAACCCGTGCTGGCTGTCCCTTAGAATGTTAGCCTGGGCCAGTCCATCAAGGATGGCCTCCTTAATAAACTTTTCTAAGATCTTCCCCAGGATAGAAGTCAGGCTAATGGGCCTGTAGTTAGCCGGATCCACTCTCCTCCCTTTCTTGAAGATCAGCACCACATTGGCTGTCTTCCAGTCTTCGGGCACTACACCAGAGTGCCAGGAGTTTTCAAAGATCCGTGCCAGGGGCTGGGCTATGACGCTCGCCAGCTCCTTGAGTACCCTGGGGTGCGGATTGTCAGGGCCAGCTGACTTGAAGGTATCCAGCTTCTCAAGGTGTTCCTTCACGAGGTCAGCATTGATGGAGGGTAGGGGATCCCCCTCACCCAGATTTCCCTGTCCCATAGCAGGCATGGGCATCCCGTGTGACTGATGAAAGACTGATGCAAAGTACCTATTTAATAGGTTGGCTTTTTCCTGGGCGTCAGTTGTCAGTTGCCCCATCTGGTTTAGCAGGGGTCCAACATTGCCCTTGCTTTTTCTCCGGATCCCCACACATCTGAAAAAGGACTTTTTGTTGTTCTTGATGCCTGAAGCTAGTTGGAGTTCAGTCGCAGCCTTGGCTTTCCTGGTTTGCTCCCTGCAGGACCGGACCAGCGCGGAGTAATCCTCCTTGGAGGTGAATCCCGTCCTCCATCCTTTGTAGGCTTTCTTTTTTAGCCACAGTAGGTCCGCTAGGTCTCTGGAGAGCCAGGGGGGCTGCTGTCCCTTCTTGCTGCCTTTCCTCCGTGTTGGAATAGATTTAGCTTGTGCACTGAGGATCGCTTCCTTGAGAAGCAACCACTCTTCTTGAACTCCCCTCTCCCTGGGGTCATGGTCCCTGAGGGCCTGACCGACTAGCCTCTTGAGCTTGTCGAAGTTGGCTTTTCTGAAGTCAAGGACTTCTGTGTTGCTGACTGACTTGCCAGCTTTATGGCGGATGGTGAAGGTGATCAGCTCGTGGTTGCTGTCACCCAACTTCCCATCAATTACTAGGTCGCCGATTAGGTCGTCCCCCATAGCCAGTACCAGGTCAAGCAGCGCTTTGCCTCTCGTTGGCCCATAGACTTCTTGAGTCAGGTAGAGGTCATCCACACACGAGAGAAAGCTTTGTACCCGCTCAGATTTAGCTGAGTGATCTTCCCACGAGATGTCCGGGTAATTGAAGTCACCCATGACAACCAAGGTCCTGGAGCAAGCGGCCTCAGTCAGTTCCCGGGCGAACTCCTGGTCAAGCTCAGGACTTTGAGTGGGAGGTCTGTAGTAGACTCCCACTGTTGTGTCCCCTGTGCCGAATTCCCCACGAATTTTTACCCAGAGGGTCTCTAGCTGTCCATGCCGGTCGCCAACATCAGCTTGCAGGGACATGTAGCTTTCCTTCACATAGAGAGCTACACCCCCGCCCCTTTTGTCAACACGATCCCTCCTGTATAGGGTATAGCCCTCTATACCCATGGTCCAGTCATGGGTGGAGTCCCACCAGGTCTCCGTTATCCCAATGACATCATATTTCTTTGCACTGAGCAGGAGGACGAGCTCGTGCTTTACTATTCATTCCATCCAGGAAGAGTACACACCAACTCCAGATGCTCCTCAGCCTGACAAAGGGTATTTATACTCAAAAGCTTGCAAAGAAAAATGTTTCTAATTATTTCAGTTGGTCTAATAAAAGATATCAGATTTACCCAAAGAACCCTGTCAATGAAAAATGAGGACATTTTTACATGTGTTCCAATGCGTTCTGATAAGAACATCAGAGCAGACTCAATTAATTAAGCAGACTTGTCAAACAAGCTGCAGTTAAAGTGTCCCTGCTGCCATTTTGAAACATGGATGCTGAATACACGAGACACTGTGGACTTTTTAATGAAAGCAGCTCCCAAGAGCCACTCTAATTAAAATGCCCTCCCCCACACACCCTGGAGCACATGTATAGGTGACCTTAGATTCCATCTCTGCCTCTGCTAGAATTCCTGTGTGAAAATCACTTAATCCTGGGAAAAATTACTTAAACCAAATATTTCAAAAGTGGCTGATAACTGTGTTTTCTTTATTGTCTTCATGTCAGACTTGAAACACTGGGATCACATTTGCAGAAGTGTCAAGAACTCCCTTTTGCAACTGAAGTCAGTAGGGACTGTGCTTTGAGCATACTAAATGTTATCTACAGCTGTGTATTCTGAAAAGCCAGGTGCTAAGCATCCCACATTTGGAACCCAAAACTAATGGAGACCTTTGAGTGGAATCTCTCCATGCCTCATTTCAACTTAACATTTCTATCTTCAGAGCAGAGTTTGAATAGTGTGTGGTAAATAAAGCATGTAGGCCCACTCACTGAAAAAAGGAGAAAGAACAAAATATTGCTCTTGAAGAAGTACCATCCATCCCATGCACTGAATGGGGCAATGCTGTTGTTGACAGAATGATATGTGATTGAAATCTCCATCATAACACTGAAAGACAAGGAGGGACTCAATACTTGTACTGCATAATTTTAGGTGCTTGACTATAACATCAATAATGCCCTTAATGTAGTGTTTTTAGATGTGCAAAATGAGAGCTAAAAAGTAATTGTTTCCTTTAATATTTACACTGTGTATGGGAAACCACATTCTAGAGCTTTTTATAGTGACGACTTGGAAACTCAGAGGCACAGCTAACTATTCTTCCCCCTAGGCAGAGCTGGGCAGTGGAGGTTGTTGCTCTGAGCACAGGAGAATGGGGGAGGGGAGGAGCAGGTAGAGTCTTACCTTCCAGGGCATGGGCTTACCCAGAGGCATACGTGGCAGTGGTCTGGAGGGTCTGGCTCCCAGAGTGGAAACAAACTCCCCTCATTAGCCTCATTCCCTACCAGCTGGAGAGGTAACCCATCCCCCAGCTGCTGCAGAATTGTATTAAAAAAACACTGTAGGAGCCTTAATTTGGCAGCAGCTGTGAGAGGGTAAAGGCAGTAGCTGTGGGTGGGGCACATTCCTTCCCCTGCATCACTGACAGCTGGCACAGGGGAGGGAGACTGAGGCTGATGAGTGGATCCTGACATAGCTGTTCATGACTGAAGCCTCCAGCCCAGAGCATCTCCTTAGTCAGCAGCCAGGGTTCATGACCTGGTTGCCCTACTTATGCCATTATAGGCACATCTACACATGCAATTATGGTGTCTGAATAAACTGCAGAGTTTATTGCTCTGGAGCTAATTGCTCCTGGACATGCCATCTGAATGTGTGTCCAGGAGCAATTAACTCCAGAGCAATAAGCTCTACAGTTTATTCAGGCACAGCATGTGTAGCTTGGGTAGAGCAGCCCCAGCTGGCAGGGGGACTCAGGGATCAGTCTTCTAGCCCAGGGCTGCTCTCCCAAGCTCATTATGCTGTAGAAGGGCTGGCTGGGTTATAAGAGAGCTTCAGCATGGGCCTAGCTATCAGGAAGCCCCCCTGCTGAAGCATCCTCATTTCCCAGCCAGCCAGCCAGCATCAACACATTTTGCTGTAGAGCTTTTTACTCCACAGCTGGATAGTGCTTGTATTTTACAAGTACTAGTCCTAATTTACAAGTACTATCCTGCTGTGGATTAATTTAGTTTACTCCAGCCTTATAGGGGTGCATGTGTAGATGGTGAAAAGTTTAATGTGCAGGTAATTAGCCAACTGCGCAATAAACCTTTCATGTGGATGTGCCCCATGGAAAATATTTTAAAATATAACATTTAATCTTGACTTCTTATTGCAGCATGTGGAACTTTCAAGATCAAAACAGATCTATTACAGATTTAGGCCAGCTTAAAATTTTCTCAGCTGTTTATCCAGTATTATTTAAAACAACATAATATATTACTGAGATTTCTTAAATTCACCATGGAATTAATACACTCGTAGGAATATTAAGGGGGTATTAGGCATGAATACGTGGATCTATTTTGTAACAATCTAAGTGTCTCCACACGTTGCAAATGTTTACGACCTTTCTTTTCAAATTAGGTGCATACATGCATAAAGGCATAATTATGAAACGAGAGTGAACAAAATATTTAACTCCACCAGGAAGCAAGATTTTAGCATAGCTTTCAAATATGGACTGAGCTTAACAGTATGGACCTAGAAGCCAGTTTCAGTGAAACTGTAAACCTAAAAAACATGAGAAAAATGTTTAGGAGTTTTATTTTTCTCCCAAATAAGAAGCTCTGTAGGCTGATAAAAAATAAATTACACCAAATACTGTTACCATCATTTTTCTTCTGATTCTGTCTATGTAATGCATTAAAACTATCAATAATGACTCTGAACTTGTAAGAAGCAAGGCTAATTTGTGTTTATCAGCCGTCTCAGTTACACCAATTGCTGTGAGATGCAGCTTAAAACTTTTCCAATTATAGTCCATATTTCCCATAGTAAGCAATGAAGCCAGAGGCTTGATTACTTGTGACTTAGCTCACAGCCCTTATCTTTTCTTGTGCTGCATCTTTGTGGTTCCCTTTTTAAAATTTTCCTTTGGATTTGTGTCAGCACTCCTGGTACCAAGTAAGGATTAGTAATAACTTGAAATAGCCATGTTAGATACAGCAACAATAAGGGCCTATACTTCAGCTTTAATCAGCAGCAAAAAGGGGACCATGCAACAACAGCACTTTTACTTTAGAAGTGTTTACTTCTTTGGGGTATGTTGAAGTTACTGCCATTTTGTGTTTTGCTGGTCAACTGCACCCCATCTGAACTCTTTCTTTGCTACCAGCCTGATTTTTTAAAACATGCACTTGTACACACACACACACACACACACACTTCTCATTATGTATAACAACCAAAATTGGGGCACCAGCGCATTGGTTCTACACATATTTGTGGCAAGAGACAGACAATACCCTGCAGCGCTCACAGTCTAAATAGACAGACAGGCAAAGTGATTTTTCCCAAGGTCCCACAGTAGTTCAGTGGCAGATTCTGGAACAAAACTAAGTTTGTCTGATTGCCAGTCTCTTCTGTTCACAACTGCGTCTTGCCACCTCACTAATATTGCTTAATCTTACAGGGTTGGACTCCTACGCACTTCAGTAAAACCTTTAAGTCAAGAAAAACAGCAGAGTTGAACAGATGCAACTGAGAACAAGAATATTGTTGTCCCTCCCAGACAAGCTACAGGGAGGAAATCATCTGCAGTACACAATGGCAGTGGTTTTACTGGTCCAGCAAGACCCCTGAATAGTGCTACATATTTTGAATGCTAGCTACAGCAGTGTATCTACTAACCGCTTAATTACCCATTCCTTCTCATATACTGCATAACAGCAAATAAGACATGCGCCTTGCTTTGGGAATGCAGAATGAAGAAAAATATTGTTTTCAGAGGTCATGGATGAATTCTAAGTGCAGGCATTCCTGACTGTTATAAGCCAAGATCCAAATTAGGGCTAATGTGATCCCAGGCTCCAGCAGGAGGTAATGAGACAGTCAGACTGACACAGACCTCAGGAAGAGGGCACTGCCCACACTGGCCTACATAGACCAAAAAGCAGCAGCTGTTTGGTAGGGCTGTGTGAAATGGCACCATTCCATTTCTCTTTCAATTTCAATGGTTCAACGTAACAGCGTTCCATTTTGAAATTCATTTCAATTCAAAACAGCTGTTCCATTCTGTTCCATCAAAATTGAAAGGCTCTTTCAATGCTGACTGGGCTGGGCTGACTCTCTGCCCCAACCTGATCGCAGTACTGGGGGTACAGTGAGCCCAGCTGGGATGACTCCCTGCCCCCATGCTCCATTGCAGCATGGGGGGGGTGAGAGCGAGCCCAGCTGGGCTGCCTCTCTGTCCCCGTGCCCGATTGCGGAGTGGGGGGTGGGAGTGAGCCCAGCTGGGCTGACTCTCCACTCCCCTCCCCATCGCAGTGCAAGTGGTGGGAGTGAGCTCAGCTGGGCTCACTCCCTTCCTGCCCCTGTGTCCTATCACAGCAGGGGGTGAGCTGATTCTCTGTTCCCACACCTGGTCGCAGTGTGTGGGGGGGGAGTGAACCCAGCTGGGCTAACTCTCCACCCCCGTGCCCAGTTGCAGCACGGGGGGGTGGGAGTGAGGCCAGCTGGGATGACTGTCTACTTCCCCACCTGATTGCAGCATGGGGGGGGGGGAGTGAGTCCATCTGGGATGGTTCTCCACCCCTCCCCCCAAGCCGGATCGCAGCACTAGGGAGGGGAACTGAGCTGAGCTCAGTTCCCTTCCCCAGTGCTGTTATTGGCTTCCAGTAGTGGGAGACAGGGAGAGCCAGGGCTGCGTTGCCTGGTGGTGCCCTGGTTCTCCTCTATCTTTCACTGCTGGCTTCAAAATTTTTGAAACATTTCGACTAGCCTTGTTTTGTTTCAAGGCTGTATCAAAGCCCTTCATTTTGATTCGATTTCACTGTTTCGAACTCGAAATTAGTCAAAACAGTGTTGAATTGAAACAGCCAGTGAAATTTTACACAGCCCCACTCTTTGGGTAACAGATTATCTTGCTCTGCCTCTGACGTGTTTGGATCCCTGAAACCTGGCTTTATGCTCTGAAACTTAAGCTTGGACTGTCCTGTTTGTTCCTGCTTGCTCCTGTTCCTGTTTTGAACTTCCCAGTGTGGATCAGCTATTTTTCCTGATCATGACTGCATCTTGATCTTGGACTTCATTTCCTCAGACCTGGACTGATACCTTGGCTTACACTCTGGTAAGCCCCTAACCTAAAATGCTGTACTCAGACTGCCTGCCTATGACCTGGTCCCTTATACTGACTGTCACTGCTCAGTCAAAAACTACAGCTTTAACTTTCTCACAGCTGCTCAGGACAAAACTATTGCCAACTTGGCAGTGGCTCTGAAAAAGTTAAAAGTAACTGTTACAATACATTGTTCACTCTACCCCTCTCTCTTAAGCCACAGAGAGAAACAAAGCCCTAGCAGCCATTACACTGGTCTTCTACTTCTATTTCAGTGCAGAAGTCATCCCTGCTTAGGACATGCACCCCATATGAAGAAGCTTTTAAGTATTTTGTATACTTGGCACTGGGTAGCAGCCTACCATCACCACCTTCTTTTCTTTCCTAAACTCTTTCATCTGTTTTCTACTTTGGACACCTTTTTGTCAGAAACCATGTTTCTTTTCTATTAGAGCTTCCTGAAGATGTCCCAATAGACAATGTACCAGCATCATCAGTAGAGAAAGCAGTGACTAGTTAGTACCAACCATGTGTAGATGAAACAGGGCTCTAAATTGAAGTGTTGGGTTTTAAAAAGCACTGCTTCAATTTAAGACTGATTAAACCTCTGTGTCATGCATATACCCCACTGACTTACCTGACTCTGGTGGGGCAGGGAGGGTGAGCTGCCTGCAGGTGGAGCAGTCCCTGGGCTGTGGGGGGAGGGGGAACAGGGCTGGTGCTTCCCTCCACAGCAGCTGTGGTCCCCCACCAGGTGGCACCTGCCCGCAGCTTGGGCAGTCCAGGGGAACACCTCAGCCACAGAGGGAAGCACTGGGCCACGGCACAGCTCAGGCAAGCAGGCAGTCTCCCAGGGGATGGGTGGGGGGAGAGATCAGGCTCGCCACTTTTGCTGGGCAGAGCTGCATCTCAGGCTGCTGTCAGGGCTTCCTGCAGAGAGGTGGAGCTGCACAGAGCCCTGTGCTTCATTTCAAGGCTGTAGGGGCAGCAAACTACAATTTCTTTAGTTTGTTGCGCCCCAAGTCACTTAAGGTGCATTCAGCTGCCAAATTTTCTACAGTGGCTGGAATTAATGTGCAATATGCCACCGAGGCATGCAAACACCAACACCACTAAAGCAGTGCAAAAGCATTTAGCCCACTTTAAAATGTGCACACACACCTCTCGTTTCATCTACACACAGGGAGTCTGGTGGAGGAAATGACTGTTGGAAGATAGAAGGCTTCTTTCTTATTTGAACTGTTGCCCGTTTCACATGCACTTTGGGGTCTTATACTGGAGAAGCTTAACTGGCAGTTTTTTGCACATGCAAATCAGGGCCATGATTCTCTGCACTGACCCCTTCCTTTGTCAGTTCTCCACTCCCACTTCCTTGTCCAGCATATTCACATTTCAAAATGACTCAGCCAGTAACAGAGAAGCAAAACAGTTGTTCTGGGCACTTAAGGGAATTACAGAAATTGCTTACTATACATTGGATATATTCCAAGATTGTCAGTGTTTTCTAAACTTCCTTATGCAAGCAAATATCACAGGAGACTTTCTAGTCATCTTTCTTTCCCATCTTTCTGTTTTGCTTTTGCTCTCATATCATATATCTACTGCCTCCGCTGTGTTCTTCTTCCATGCTTCTAGAAGTACTAGCTACAGAATGAAATTAATTAGGATCCTTGTCTCTGAAACAGCAGCATCAGAGCACTTCTAATCTATTTCACTCCTGTACAAGAACATTTGATGGAAAGTAATACAAGAATTGGAGAAAGGGGTGTGTTTCTTTGGTCAATGTAGGAAAGCAGATGAACATCATTATTAGAGTCCTAGTGGTACATGGTTTAGGACAGTGGTTCTGAACCTTTTTAGAATAAAGATGCCCTTTGACAAGACTCAAGGCACCCCTTGGAAAATGCCAGAAAAACAGCAATTTTTTCCACTGCAAAAGAAACCCTCAGAAAGACTGCAACAGGTCAGAATGTTTTGACACTATGGATTCCTATTTTAAATCTCTGCATCTATCTTGTGAATCATGTTTGCACACCTAACAGGGATAACATTTTACAGCACCTTTTCAAAGAATCACAATATGCTCCAGGGTGATGTGGCACCCTGCTTGAGAATCACTGATCTAGGATGATTGCTTGCAGAGATGGATAATTTTCCTCTTATCATGGAAATCAGTGATGTTGTGAAGTATTGGTATAATTCTTCCCAGACTCCCTTCAGAGCTTCTAATACAAGAAGCAGTCTATCATGGTATGTGATTTCTTGCTTTCATTTGCAGGGAAAGGAGGGCCAGACTTGAGTGCAAGTGGGCATGCCTACATAGGCAAAAACTGTGATGTCACAGCTACACTGCTGGAGTGATGTGCACCCTTGGTAGAGCACATTGCTACAGCGATATAGCAGCTAAAAATAACCATGCGCAGATGGCACAGTGCAGGCTGTTACTGTGCCATCATTTAGTATTTTCCAAAGGAAGTACTAAATGACAGTGCTTTAATAATGACGCCATAGGGGTACATGTAGACACTCCCAGTGTAACTGACTCTCTGAAAAGGTTTGAGCAGGTTTCTTCCTGGTTTTGAATAACTCCAGTCCAGGGGATGGGTTGGCATACTCTCAATTCCTTTTGTTGAAGCTCTCCCACTTTGTCTGGAAGAATTAAATATTCATTGGGATAAAGAAAAAGTGGGACTCTATCACTAATGGACAGGGTACTCAGTATAGAACATGGAAACATTGGTTCCTGTCTGGAGTCCAACGAACATTTAATATAAAAGATTTAAAGATACCTGGGAGCTGAGATTAGACCCAAAGTCCCACCCCACTCCCCCACACCATGAATATCCTAACTACTGGGCCATGATTGTGAAACATACAGTCCATGGACTGGATCCAGCCCACAAAGTGGGTCATTTGTCCCTTGGGGTTTCTCACTATGGCTGTCTACAGCAAAGGACCCTCTATGGCAGTACCAGCAATAAAAGGAATTAACACTGCTGCTTTTTAACTTCCATTGTGGAATTTGACAGAGCCAGTTTCAGCCTGGTGGTCCTGGCAGTCTCGATGACAGGGGATGGGTGGTGGTAGTATTAACTCTCTGTGTGCTGGTGCCAACATGGAAGCTCTGACAGCTGTGGTGAGAAGCCCCACAAGCCAGACCTGGAGGTCATCCAGCCTTTGAGGAAACCTGGCAGTTCGGATGCAGCCCACAGGGCCAAATGAGTTTGACATCTCTCTGCCCTAGACCATAGAAACATTCTGAGGCTCAGCTATTTTAAGTACTGCAATACAAGATGGAACAGCTCCAAACAGAAGGCTTGAAAGCATCTCATTGCAGGATACTCTTCGACCCTGGGGTTTGGAATATTTGCTTGGGAGGTAGGTTCAAATATCTTCAGGCAGAGGAAGTGCTTGAACTCAGATCTTCTACATCCTGGCTGAGTGCTCTAACCACTAAGTTAGTGGATAAAGGGGGACTAGTCACTCCACTGTCTCATATATGTGGTGCCTAGTCAGCTGAGTCTGGTCTGACAACACTATCAGATTCGTCTGTAAAGGTAAGATAGGCAGAAGAATACCTAGCTTACGGCCCCAGGTGGGCCTTGGCTCATAGTTGCTCAGTAGGCAAGTCTACATATGCATTTACTCTGGCCTAGATTTACTCAGGTGTAAGCTAGTGAGCGAAGCACTGCTGAGACTAGGTATGGTGAGATTCTTTCTCCTGAGGTGGAATGTTGCACTTAAAAATTGAATTTCTAACCTAGTGCTTTATGAATTGATGCAACACTTGGTTGATGAATAGCACAAAGGCTTGCTTTAATAACTACCGACAAGTTACAAAACTAAATGACAGAAAAAACTCTTTTCTAATATAAAATATGCTATTAGTGTTTAGTATTATCTTAGCTCCACCAAGATCTTTACCCAATGCAGGCAGGAAGCAGTTCTTATACAGCGTCAAAACGTGGGTCCTTCACTTGTTGGCTGGGTGGCAGGATGGTTTTAGGTCTGGACTGCACACACTTTGTTGACAAATCTGCTTAGTTTTTATACTGTTTCTTCAAAGCATTTTCTTTGATGGTTGGCCAATTAAAGTCCGAACAAAACACGTAGGAAAAGGTTGATTATCATATCGTAACTGTTAATTGCCTGGCTCCTGTTCTTGATTATCCACGTGTAAAGACTATGTGTTTCTGCAGCCTTTGCAATTATAGGTGAAACACAGATGATGGGCCTTGAGTGTCAGACAGGATGCTTAGAGGTGTCACCAAAGTTGTTTTGGGGTATTTGTTTATCAATGGGGTACATTTGCAGTAGCTCATAACTTTAGACATATACTGAATGGTTATGACTTTTTTAACACCTTAGAGTGACATTGGATGCCTGTTTTGAGAAATGTGAGGCTGTTACGTGCAGAACATTCTCACTGTATTCAGTGCTCCTTTTACATGTTTCTTTTGAGATGGGTATTTAGTCTTTGTTTTCTTTAGCTGTTAGGTCAATTGAAATGCACATGCAGTTTCCTTGCCTTCACTGGCTCAGTCTTTCTTTAAAGGGCTTTCTTAGGTGCACATACGTGGACTCTGCCAGCAATTTTAACCACTTTTATTATTTTATGGCATGGGTCTGGTATTGGGTACCACAAGCACTCCACTGTCTCAACGCCTAATGGGTTGCAAGCCATTAGCAGAGTTTGATTTTCTTGTGGCCCTCTTGTTACCATAGCCCAGTCTTGCCCAGCCACTGTTCTGCATTTTTATGCAAGAGGAGCTGTTCAAGCTTTCACAGTTTTCATATGCAGCATGGAGCACCTTGCATTTCTCTTTATTGAAGGTCATCAGGTTTTTGTCCACCCACTCTGCAGCCCTGCCTAAGTCAGCTTGAATCCTCAGTCTATCTTCCAGTGTAACTGCGCTTCCCCACAGGTTGGTGTCATCTGCACGCTTAGCCAGTCCACTTCTGACACCCGAATACAGATTGTGAATAAATATATTAAAGAGTACTGGTCCAGGTATTGAACCCTGAGGGATGCCACTGGTCACCATGTGCCATGTTGACTTGGTTCCATTGACTATCGCTCTTTGGGTCTGACCATGGAGCCAGTTCCCCAGCCATCGGACCATGAGGTTGTCAAGGCCACAGTTCCCCAGTTTTGTCATGAGGACATCATGGGAAACCAAGTCAAAGGCTTGGTAAAAGTCCAAGTATATCACATCAACCTCACCCCCCCCAGGTGATGTGTCACCTGGTCATAGAAGGAGATGAATTTGGTCAGGCATGACCTACTTGTAATGAAGCCGTGCTGGCTCTCTGAGGATGGCACCTTCTGTTAGCCTGTTATTGATGGTTTCTTTGATAATTTTCTTGAAGATCTTTCCAGGGTGTGAGGTCAAGGTGATTGGCCTGTAGCTCCCTGGATCTTCCTTTCTTGAAGATAGGTGCCACATTGGCCCTTTTCCAGTCTTCAGGAACCTCACCCGAGCACCATGAATTTTCAAATATACTCACCAATGACTGAGCTAAGATGTCAGCCAACTCTTTTAGCACTCTTGGGTGCATTTCATCAGGGCTTGCTGACTTACGGTGTCCAGCCTCTCAAGGTGCTCCCTCACAATGTCTTCACCAAATGTAGGCGTATGGTCACCTGTTCCCTTGTAGTCCAGCATCCTGTCAGGCAGGGTGATCCCCTTGGGCTGGTGAAAAACCGATGCAAAGTAATCATTGTGCTTCTCTCATGACACGTGATATGGACAGCTTTTAGATCATGTGCTCTTATAATGATGTAGTTTGAGAAATGCCATTATTTAGAGTGGGGGTGTTGCCATGTTGTTTTGTATCTGTTAAGTTGTCTGAAAATAGTGTTAGTAATGACAAAGTCATGCTCTGCACTTTCACTGAGTAGAAGGATGCTGTTGGAATTGGCCTTGCCCACTCCTTCCTTCCCAATGGTGCCCTTCCACATGTTAAAGTCCCAGCCAGCTCTTGCACTGAAGTCTCCAAGGAGGATGATCCTGTCCACTTTTGGGATGACAGTCAGGATTTCATCAAGGTCAGCATAAAACCATTCTTTCTGTTCTTTCTCAGAATTGAGGGTTCGGATGTATGCACAGCTGATGATAGCAAATGAATTGTTTCTCAGTTGGAGGTGGAGAGTCATGAGGCACACTTTAATGCCAACAGGGAATTTGGTCAGTTGGCTAACAATGTGGTTATTAATGGTGAAACCAATGCCATGTATTCACCTGTTATGTGAAGGTTTCCCTTTCCAGTAGAACATATAGCCACCCCCCACACCCTCTCCACCCACTGTTGGCCTTTGTCTGCATGTTTGGTCTTGTTGAGAGCAATGATACTGATGTTATATCATGAGTTCTTGGGCAACAACAGCTGTTCTGCGTTCTGGTCTGTCACTATTTGGGTCATCTAATAGGGTTTGTATATTCCAGAATGCAAAAGGCATTTTTGTCTTTTGATTGCAATTAGCATGACCCCCTGGAAGTGTCTATCCTCCAAATCATCCTCCTGTCCCATATCAAGGGTGAAGTGTGAAACAACCATCACGTGACTGCTGCCTGCATGTGGATCCATGACTAGGGACTCCCGGCAATCACTTCATCTGTCCCCATTGCCACTCATCCATCACCACAGAACTTTGTAGAAGTTATGGGCATAGCTATTGGTTATTGTAGTAGTTGCACCAGTGGGAGAAGCCTGCACATAACTTGTTTTACATGAGGAGGCCATTGTATATCAATAACCGCATAGATCTTGGTGGAGGAGAAATCTGGGTACAGTGGTAAGGGAGTCCAAAACAACTGGTGTTACTGCTCCATTACAGCCTTCATCCACCTTCGTAGCCATTGAGAGCAGCTTGTAGCATTTTGCATCCGCCTGCTCCATCATTGAGGTCTTTGTGTTGTGTTGAACTGATCTTCATCTGATATCTTACCTTTGACCTTACCACTATGGGTGACCCCACCAGGAGTAAAGACTTGCAATCGTGTTGCTCTTCAGGTCATTAGTACACATAAGCCTCTCCACTTCATCAAGCCAGGCCACCTCACCAGGTCAGAGCCAGGTACCAGGGAGTTGAAGCATGGAGGGCTCAAAGGGCCAGAGTTAAGTGCTGGGGGTCAAGGAATGGGGGTTGGGGCTCAAGGGGTCATAATGATGTGCCAGGGTATTTGGGCAAAGAGAGGTCAAGGGGCCAGAGGCAGGAACTAGGGGGTTGAGGCAAGGAGGAGTCAGGGCTCCAGAGTTAGAATCATAGAAAGAAGGACCTGTAAGTTCATCAAGGCTGGTCCCCTGCCATAGGCAGAAGGTAATTGGGCTCAAACAAGCTCAATGAGGTATTTGTCCACCCTCCTTTTAAAGACTGACTGCACCATCTCTGCTGGAAGTATGTTCCAGATGCTAGTTACCCATATGGAAAAGAAATTTTTCCTTATGTCCAGCTGAAATTTTTCCTCTAGTGTCTTGTGTTCATTGGTCCGCATCTTCCTGGAGGGGAGGTGCTTTTCTGAAAAGTTGTTCTCCTAGATCCTGGTGTTCCCCTTTAACATATTTGTAGGTGGCTATCAAGTCACCTTTCAGCCTTCTTTTGCTCAGGTTGAATAAACCCAGATCCCAAAGAGACTGTGCCCCAGGCCTTTGATCATGCAGATGGCCCTTCTCTGCACCCTTTCGAGCTTGTCCACATCCTTCTTAAAGTGCGTTGCTCATAATTGGACACAGTACTCCAGATGTGGCCTCATCACCCATTGTATAGATATGATGAGTGTTCTTACTACTCAGATGAAGGACCCTGCATTTGTCTCTGTTGAACCTCATATGGTTTTGTTCAGCCCATAGGACCAGCCTGTGTAGGTCTTTCTGAATCCTTGACCTGTCCTCTGATGTGCTCACTTGTCCCCACAGCTTGGTATTATCTGCAGACTTCATCATTGCACTTTTCACTCCCTCTTCCAGGTTGTTAATAAAGATGTTAAAGAGCACGGGCCCAAGCACTGACCCCTGGGGTACACCACTGGAGATGACCTTCCAGGATGAGGCCACCCCATCAATTACAACTTGTTGGGATTGGCCGCTGAGCCAGTTCCCAACCCACCTCATTGTAGCCTGGTCTAAGCCAGTGCTCTCCAACTTAATTGAGAGGATTTCATGGGAAACAGTATCAAAGGCCTTGCTGAAATCTAGCTAGATGACGTCCACCTCCTGTCCCATGTCCAGGTGATTAGTTACCTGGTCATAAAAGGTACTAACCAGGTTTGTTAGGCATAGCCTTCCCTCTACAAAACATTGCTGGTTGCTTTTTAGTACCCCACCAGATGCGAACTTCTGGTTGAAGACCTCCTTGGCAGTTTTTTCAAAGAACTTCCCCAGAACCAAAGTCAGACTGACAGGTCTAGAGTTGGCAGAGCCATCTCTTTTCCCCTTCTTAAAGATAGGAATCATGTTCACCTTTTTCCGGTTCTTAGGATCAACTTCTGAGTTCCACATCTCCTTGAACAGCCTTGCCAGAGGCACCACTGTGAGCTCAACCAGCTCTTCACCACTCTTGGGTGAAGGTCATCTGGACCAGCCAACTTGAAAATGGTAGCACCAGCATCCCTGCCAGTGTTAAGCTTTGATGGGTCAAGGGGTTGAGACTTGTGGGGATGTAGCATGGAGGGGCAAAGGTGTTAGTGTGCCACTGAGTGGTTAAAGCATGGTGGGGGTCTAGACACCAGTCAGGAGCCAAGGGGTTGAAGTATGGAAGGGTCAAGAAGCCAAAGTCAGGTGCCAAGAGCTTGTAGGGATGAGCCTGAAGGGTCAAGGTGCAAGAGTCGGGCACCAAAGATTGCAGCCACGAAAGAATCAAGGTGCCAGAGCCAAGTGCCAAGGGGTTGTGGGGTTGCAAGGTTGAGAAGCAGAAGATTCAAGGCCCTAGATTCAGGAGACTAGTGGTTAAGGGGCTAAAGTTGGGATCTAGTGGGTTCTGTTGTTGAGATGTAGATATAGCCAGGTGTTGAGTTGCTGGTGTCAGGATCTGAATTTTCTAGGCCCTGAGGGCCCAAGGCACTGAGGGGTCAAGTTGTGGAGGAGTTAAGGTGCCAGATTCCATCACCAAGGACTAATGTGTGGAGGGGTGAAGGAGCTGGAGTCGGACACTGAGGGCTGAAGTCACTGTGGTGCTGAGGCACTAAATAGTTGAGATGCCTGCATCAAAAGTCAAAACTTCCAGACGCCAAGTGGTCAAGGCCCTGAATCGGGAGATGAAAGGTTGAGTCTTAGAGGGGTCAGAAGTGGAGTCAGGAGCTAAGGGTTGAGATGCTGGAGTTGGGAGCAGAGGGGTCAAGTCAGTAGGCTGCCAAGGCACCAAGGTGTTGAGGAGTGGGCATCAGGACCTAAATCTTTTAGGCATGGAGGAGTTAAGGGCCCAAGAGGTTAAAGTCCTACAACCAGAAGACAAGAGTTTGAGGAACTGGGATCTGAGAGGCTGAGCTGACGAGGTGTCAATATGGTGAGAGGTTGATGTGCCAGTATCAGGATCAGAATTGTCTCAGTACCAAGGGGTCAAGGCATGGAGAGGTGAAGGTGCAAGAGTCAGGCATTGTGGGGTTGTGAGGTGTAGCAGGGTGCTTGATACTCCTTGGTACTCAATTGAGGGAAGGCAGGCTGTGGGAGAAGCAGGCTGCAGGTGAGGAAGAGGGCAGTTAAGGGAGCTACATGACCCCCAGATGAGGAAGAGGGTAGTTAAGGGACTGGATGTATTTAATTCAGCTGGTCCGGATGATCTCCACCCCAGAGTGCTGAGGGAATTAGCTGAGGTCATTGCGGGACTCCTGGCACGGCTTTATGAGCACTCATGGTGCTCTGGTGTGGTGCTAGAGGACTGGAAGAGGGCCAGCGTGGGTCCCATCTTCAAAAAAGGGAGGAAGGAGGACCCAGGAAACTATAAGCCATTTAGTCTTACTTCAATCCTGGGTAAGCGTTTGAGAGAATTATCCTGGCACATGGCCATGAGGGGCCAGCGGGGAAGGTTATGCTTTGGGGCAACCAATACGGGTTCACTAGAGGCAGGTCCTGTCAGACCAACCTGGTGGCCTTCTACGACCAGGTCACCAAATCCTTAGATGCAGGGGTAGCAGTGGACATAGTCTTTCTGGACTTTAGGAAGGCCTTCAACACTGTCTCTCGCCCAATTCTCATTAAAAACCTGGGGGACTGTGGTGTCGACACCTACACAGTCAAATGGGTCACCAGCTGGCTGGAGGGCCGCACCCAGAGAGTGGTGGTGGATGGGTCATTTTCGACCTGGAGGGATGTGGGCAGTGGGGTTCCGCATGGCTTGGTCCTTGGGCCCGCACTGTTCAACATCTTCATCAGTGACTTGAACGAGGGGGTAAAAAGCACCTTGTTGAAATTTGCTGATGACATTAAGATGTGGGGGGATGTGGGCACGCTAGAAGGGAGGAATAGGCTGCAATTGGACCTAGACAGGTTACAGGGGTGGGCAGATGAGAATAGGATGGGATTCAACACTGACAAGTGCAAGGTGATACACCTGGGGAGGAAGAACCAGCAGCATAACTACAGGCTGGGGAACTCCCTTTTTGTCACTGCAGAGGCAGAAAAGGATCTTGGAGTCATCATTGATGCCAAGATGAACATGGGCTGGCAGTGCGGGGATGCAGTCAGGAAGGCAAACCATACATTGTCATGCATCCACAGATGCATCTCAAGCAGGTCCAAGGAGGTGATCCTCCCCCTCTATGTGACACTTCTAGGCACCACACTTCAAGAGGGATGTGGACAACATGGAGAGGGTCCAGAGAAGGGCCACTCGCATGATCAGGGGGCAGCAGGGCAGGCCCTACAAGGAGAGGCTATGGGACTTGAACCTGTTCAGCTTTCACAAGAGAAGGCTGAGGGGGGTCTAGTGGCCTGTTACAAACCAGTCAGAGGGGACCAGCAGTCACTGGGGGAGTCCCTGTTCCCCCGAGCACTCCCAGGAGTGACTAGAAATACTGGTCACAAGCTGGCAGAGGGTAAATTCAAATTAGACATCAGGAGGAGCTACCTCACTGTCAGGGCGGCTAGGATCTGGAACCAACTTCCAAGCGAAATGGTGCTGGCTCCTACCTTGGGCGGCTTTAAGACAAAGCTAGGTGAACACTGTGCTGAGGTTGTTTGACCCCAGTACTCTTTCCTGCCATGGTAGGGGGTTGGACTTGCTGATCTGCTCTGGTCCCTTCCGACCCTACAAACTATGAAACTGTGAAAAGGCTGAGCTTACAGGATATAGGCCCAGGGTCTGAACGGGGGAGGCACTCTGACCTGGAAGCTATGAAGAGAGGAACTTCTGAGTGGAAGGGTTGACAAGCACCTGAGCTGGGGTAGGCAAGACCAGTGGTTTAGGGATTGAGACTAGGAGTGGTGGATATCTCAACTGACCCAGGAGTGTGTCTAGGGTCCAAGGGATAGGGGTAAAGGCCAAGGAGCAGGGTCACAGTCACAGACTGATGAGGGCAGGTAGGATCAGGGACCTATAGCCCGTGAGGGGCAAGAACCAGGGTCAGAGACCCATAGCTCACAAAGGGAGTGACGAAGTAGAGCCAAGGGCCTGTAGTCTGGGAGAAGTAGAGTCTGTTGGAGGTAATGAGGCCTGAGCTCTGGTGGTCAGAGACTCCCTATGGCTGACAAAGGATGACTGGCCCTGAAAGCTTGCTAAGAACTTTTTTCCAACTACTCAGTTGGTCTAATAAAAGATATCACAGTTAGATGCCAAGGTTTTGAGTCATGGAAGGACCAAAGCACTAGAGTCAGGCCCTGAAGAATTGAGGCATGGAAGGATCAAGGTGCCAGAGTCAAACACCAAAGGGTTGCAGGGTTGAAAAACAGAGGAATTTGAGACACCCCCTTGGGTGCCAAGGGGTTGAGATGTAGTAGACTCAAGGCATGTGATTCAGTTCCCAAGGTGCTGAGGATTTGAAGCATTAAGGAGCCAAGTGTTGAGTATCAGGGGGTGTGGTTCTTGGAGGCATGAGATACTGAGGGGTTAACGGGTTGAGAGGTTGAGTTCTGGAGAGGATGTGGCACAGAGGGACCAAAACGCCAGGTCACTAGCTAAGGGGATAAGGCTTGGAGGGGTCTAGGTGCCAGTCAGGCCCTGAGGGTTTGAGGCATGGAATGGTTAGACACCAATCTGTTGCCAAGTATTTGAGGTGCTGGAGACAGATGCCACATAGGTCCAAAGGGTCAAGTCACCAGAGTCAGAAGCCAAGATGTTAAGACATACATGGAGGTGTTTGGTCATGGAGGTTTCATGCACTGAGCAATTGAAAGATAAAGGACCAGAGGTGCTGAGGCCAGAGTCAGGCTCTGAGGGGTTGAGGCTTGTAAGCGGGGGTCAAGGCGCAGGAGTCAGGTGACAAGGATTCAAGTTCTGGCACTAAGGGGTTGAAGGACTGAGGACTGGAGGTATTGAGGCCACAGTCAGGCTCCAAGGAATTGAGGTTTGGGGGTGCTGAGGTGTGGAGAAGTCAAGGCTCCTGAGTTGGGAGCCAATGGGTCAAGGTGCCAGAGCTGGCACTTGTAAGGGCATGAGTCTCTCACTGTACAACCCAGCTTGGGTTTAGTGTTTAACTAGGCAGAGACTTGGCTGAGAGTCCCAGCTCCCTGTCCAAACTTGGCCCACTTGCATCTCAGTTAGGTGAACACAAAGGAGAGGGAGAACTTGCCATCTTCTGTGCAGTTCAGCCTGAAATTAAAGTGAAATTTACAATCAGCTCTTCCCAGCATGCTCATCTACAAGATATATTGGAACTTGGGAGCATTGGAGGATGCCTAGAAGAGTCCTGAGAGCAGAGAATCCACTACCTATGCATAGGATTTATACAAAGCTTGCATGGAGAGAGAGATCTATGCGTCAGTATCATGGACCCTAGATCTACACCTGTCACAGGATGGTTAGACAGATGCCATGGAGAGACCTAATAGTTACCCAGATAGACACAGTTGGGAGCTGAGCTTAGAGGGAATGGGAAAATGAGCATACTCCACCCCTCTCTGTCCCCGAAGGTACGAATTTCAGCCTGAACCATATTTTCAGGGCTTTAAAGTTTAGTGCAGTAATTGAAGCAGAGGACAGAGGCTCAAGACTCCCAAGGTCCACTGATGATTCATGTAGACTTGTAGGACCCCCCCACCCCAGTCAATACAAGGCCAAACCTGGGCTACTTCACCAACAGTTCCACCATTCGCATAACTTTGCGGTGACCAATCAGAAGGCAGTGTTCCAATAATCAGTTTTACAAATGCCATTGCTTCAATTCTTTTGGCCCTGGTTGACTGCTCCATTAGTCCAAAGGATGGGATAGCCCTGGGCATAAGTGAAATGGGGGAATGCAAGAAAAAGCTGCCTTGTAAATGCAAAAATGCATTTAAACTCTAAAGGAAGTGTCTCTGTTCTCATTCAACAAAGGAAACTGCAACACAGAGAAGAGAAGTACAGCACTGGATAGTGACAGAGCCAGAAAGGGAACCCAAGAAGCTTGCATCCTCATATAGCCAATAGACTCAGAAGCAGAGGTGGAGCCTAGGAAGTCCTGGCACCCAGCATCCTGCTCAGATCACTGCATGTCCTTTTCTTCCCAACAAGGAGGACTCAATCTGTCTCTACTGCACTATTGTTTCTGTACCAGAAAGGCTATGGTAAGCCTCTGCAATTCTCATAGGCATGGACTGTTCCAGGGGATGACCCAAGAGTATCCGTAGGTGGGGAATATTGAATCTTCTTGAAGATTGACCTATCTGTGGTCATTCAGCAATATGGGAGCAGAGTTGAGAATGGAACCCAAAAGTCCTACCTTCCCTTTGAAGTGATGGCCAAACCTGAAGAGTGATGAACCAACATAGATTGAGCAAAGGGTTTTCAAATTACCTATGGAGTAAAAATGTTGCATAAAAATTGTTCAGTAAATATTCTAGAGGTGTTAGTACCTTCAACAAAATCATAAGCTTCTCTCAGGCAATTAGTGAAGAGGAAGCAGAAAAATCCAGCAAGTCAATGAGCAGTTACAAATTATTTGCTGGTCTTCAAAGAGAATACCACAGGCCAAGTTACCTTAATAATAAACCCATCCTGAGCCCAGTAGTGACACTTCCCTCCACTTCCATCACTCCCATTTGAATAGGGTGAAGAGCAGCCCTGGACACTGGGAAGCAGGGAGAAGGGACAAAGAAAAGAAGAAGAAAGGAGAGAAGCAGCGAAGAAAAAAACAAGCCCCCAACTGTCCCTAGTGATTCAGAGGGGCAGAGCCCTGGGTGGGATATCTCCTTAACATCTTAACCTAGAGTTTTTCATATCTAGGTCTTAGTGACAAATGGATCATGGCAAGTTCCAAACCTAAGTCAGAATATTACCTTTTAAACTGTGGAAGCCTTGGATTCTACCACAAATCTATAGGAATTTGAAGAGGTTCCTCCTAACTAGCAGTCAGTTGTGTAAGCCTAAATCCTCATAAATCTGCCAACAGGAATCTAGTTTATTTTATTGTAGCAAACTGCATGTTTTTCACTTAATATCGCTACATTAGCAACAGTGTAACTCCAGCTTTTCTTTCAAGAAGGGTAAACAAGAAGTGGCAAAATTCAGGATCTTCATCTTTTAAAAACACATTTCAAAGTTGGGTTCAAGAAGACTTTTATATATTTTGTTTTTTAGGTTACAGATGAGGGGTGGAATTACTAATTCAAATTAGCAATAACCCAGCTAGCTGAAAGATGCCGTTTCTGGGACCCCTTTGAGATCAGAGGATCAGAACCTTCTGCATTCACTGTTTGCTAAAGACATGACTAATCAAAGGGAACTTGCTGGTATGAAGGAGCCAGACAGAACATCACCTTTGCATATAATTGCAATGACCAAGCAGAAAAAAAATCTTGAGAAGTTACTGTATATATTTTGCTTCTCAATAGAAGAATTAGTAACCTTGGTAATATCATGCAGGATATCTAAAGAGGAAGCTACTGCAATTTTACCTTTTTGATGCAGAGTTACATTTCTCCATTCATCATCCTGTTCTTGCTATCTAAAAATATAAAAATCTTTTTTGAACAAGGTTTAAAAGCCAAACCCCCTCCCCCCCAAGAAAAACAGACTTTGTTGCAAGGCCACAATAGTCTCTGAGATTCCCCTGCTACTCTGCATCCCTCTGCTTGTCTGATGTCATCATCTCTGTGAGATCATTGCCTTCCTACCACCTTTTTGTCCAATAAGCTGAGCCTCTGATAAAGGTCTCTATGAAGTCACTACCACACCCACCACTCCCTAGTGCTGTGAATTAAGCATCCCTTTCATTTTCATAGGTTGAGATCTTTTTAGCAGAATAGTAATAATCAGTAATGACTGTAACTTTGCTTTTTTTGTTTCAGTTCTGCAGTATTTGACTTTATTTGCCTCAGATGTGAGATTAATTCAGTCTACCTTTTTTAGTAGTTTAGGATGTAAAAGATAAAAAAGAAAAAACACCAGCAGAAAAATGTCTGCTTTAGAGGAACAAACTGTGTGGGCTGACATTGATGTTATGCTGATCATGTTTAATATCTCTTCGGGGAGAAAAAAGTTTTCAGCAAAAGTGAACTTATACTGATTCTGCCCAACACCCATGAAAGGAAGTCATTCTAATGGCAATTTAGGGAATACAATTCAGTTGTTAAAAATTCCCATTTTAAAATGAGATTCTGCAGTTGGCTCTAAGCAAGAGACTTTTTCCAGATTAATAATGCTCTCCTTTCTCAGAGTCTGGAACAAATTTACATAGACCCCTAAAGTCAGTTCATAAATGTATATGAACTGATAGGAGAGAAATTCATGATGGAAAGACCAGTCACTGTTTTGATATCCCATAAAAAATACCCAGTGCTTCTACCATACAAGAAGGCCCAGACTTGTGATTTAGCTTGTTGTTTATTGCTTTTTTTCTTAAAATGTATATGTTTTGATATTTTTATATGTACTTATCCTTTGCAGTTGGAAAATATTAATAAAGTCACAAAAATGGCATAAGAGATGCCGTTTGCTAAATCTTTTATTAAGAAAATAATTGAAGAAACAAGAATGGCATAACCTATCTTTAAACAAATAAATAGTTTGCTTGTGTGATGTTACAAATAAAACGTATTTCAGCTCTTTAGGATGTGCGGTTTCCTCAACTCGGCTTAGGCCTACTTGCTTTAAAGCTCTGATTTTTGCTCCCAGAACCCTTCTTCTTTCCCACTCTGCTGCATGACCTTTTCCCTCTCTCTCCCTCTGATACAGACAGAGATGTGGGGCAGAAATTTTTCCATTGCTTTACTTTTCTGTGAGAAATTTTCCATTTCTAAAAATTCATTGTTTCATAAAATTCATTAGTAACAATGAATGGATGCCAATACAATATTAGGCAGGCTTGACAGTTTCAAAGTTGTAATTAATGTTTTTCAGGTGATTATCCCTAGGAAGTGTGTGAGAAAGTACATATATATTTTATTGATTTGTAAACAGAAGGGTAAATACACTCACATAATAATCCAAACCAAAAATCAAGTTATGAATTCACCTAATTGGCTGTGCAGGTCAATAAAACCAAAGCTAAAATTCTTATTTTGTCTCGGACTGCAAGTGAAAGCAAAACCAAAAGTAAAACTGTGATTAATTTGTGTTTCACTTTCAGTTCAGCAAACACACTGAGCAGTGTTTCATTTCTTTTCTTGAGTTGGGAAAGTTGGAAGTGTTTACATAAGATCTGTTAGTTTTTTAGTGCCTTTTGTTTGGTGTAGTCATAATAATGCCTAATCACAAAAAAACTAGTGTGTGGCATCATTATAGTGAAGTTCAAGTCACTGAAGGAAGGAGGGAAGTTGGTAGATGTAAATATTGCGGGCAGGAGTATGCTAACAACGCAACAAGAGTGAAAAAAGCATTTAATAACATCTAGAAACTGTCCTGAAAGAGTACAAAGCCATATACAGAAAGCTAATATAATGAAGTGGTGGAACAACATCATCTGAGAAAAGTCTACTTCAGGAATCCTATGTAAGTAAACAAATTAATATGTTAAACAACACACAGTACAGACTAGCATTTATAGTGTTTTGAAACATTATAATTTTAAAAGTTTTTAATGAAACTTTGGACTGTGTATTTATTTATGTAAAATGTTTGTATCCTGCTTTTCTGCTTGCACTAAGCACCCAAAGTAGCTTAGGCTTAATTTTATATATATATATATATAAAAATTGATAATAGATAAATAGTTAACTATTTCAACCTAGCAAAGCGAGCTTAATCCTCTGGCTGACGGCAGAGGCCAGACTATAATTCCCTTTGGCTCTGCAGTCCCAGGGCAATTGAGCAGCAAGTTTAGTAGCAGAGTGCTCTTTCTGGCAGGGAGGGGGATGCAAACTCCCTGCTGCTTCTCCTTCTCCTTCTGATGGATGAGACCAGACTAGAATAGACTAAAATAAAAATCTTTCTCCCCTTTTGTTGCAGGAATTTGGTAGCTCAAGTGAAATAGGAGATTTACAAAAAATGGAAATGAAAATGTTGAGCTGCCAGGTCCAGGGCAAGAAGAAGCAGGATCCTCGCTTTCAAGATCACTGTCACCAGATACACAATCCACTATGAGTAGCTGTTCAGGACAGTCAAGCTTTTTATCAAGCTTTGTGGACAAAATGTCAAAAGAAGATCAAGAAAAAGAGGATGAGACATTAGCTTGAGCTATATTTGCAAGTGGTACACCTCTTTCCATAACTGAAAATCAATACTGGAAAAAATGTTGCAAACTAATTCACTCATCATATAAGTTACCGTCACATTATGGCTTATCAAATTCTCTCTTAAATAGAGAGTATGACAGAGTTCAAACAAGGGTTATTCAAAGGACTGGTCAAGCAGAATCACTGACTCTGATGTCAGATGAATGAACTGATTTACAAGGAAATTTATTGAACATTATGTTAGCAACACCTGAACCAATATTTCTGAAAGCATTTGCTACCAAATCTTCTTGTCATACAGGTGAATACATAGCCAAATTACAGAGTGAAGAGATTGAAAGTGCAAGTCCCTGCAGGGTACAAGCCCTTGTAACTGATAATGCAAGTAACATGAAAGCTGCATAGCAAATATTAAAGGCAAAGTATCCTCATTTAATAGTATTTGGCTGTCTTTTGCTCATGGGTTGAATATTCTGACAAAGGGCATAGTAAGTATGAATACAATGGAGACAATATTGGCAAACTGGATAGTGATTGTGAAGGTAGTCAATAATTATCATGTTGCTAATCAGACTTTGAAGAAATTACAGAAAGAAAGTGCACTTTTATTGCCAGGAGAAACTAGATGGGTCTCAGCTACAAAGTGTTTACAGTTTGCTGCACACAAAGAACTGCTTGCAGTGTGCGTCAATAGATGATACAGTATCCCAGATTATTCCCATGAACATTCAGAAGCAGATTCTTGACAACGTGTTCTTGGTTCAAGTTCAAGGGACATTAAATTTTCTACTACCAGTTTCAGTGGCTATCAAGAAACTTGAAGGAGATACATGAAGCCTTTCAAATATTCCAGAAATACTTAGACAACTGAATGAAAATCTAATTGAGCTTTTGCCTTCTTCATCTCTATCCAAAAAAGAAGAAAAAGAAGTAAAACAAATGTTTAGTAAGAGATCTGAGTTTTGCTTTCATCCAGTTCATCTGGCAGTAAACCTTTTGGATCGCCAACACAGAGGACATTTATCAGAAGATGAATTATCTACTGCCCTCGATACAATTATGGAAGTAGCTAAGAATGTCCCCAACCTCGACGAAATAGCCATAATGACGTTGCCGATTACTGTGCAAAAGAAAAACTTTGGAGCAAAGACATAATATGGCAGGCAGCAGAGAACATGTCTTCTCATATGGCGGAAGGGATACTGTAACACCCGACTTGTCCAGGATTGCTCTAAGGATCCTAAGCTTTCCAACAACAGCAGTTCTTGTGAATGGAACTGGAAGACTTTCAGCTCAATCAAGACAAAAAGAGGAATAGACTAAAATGAATGCACCACTAAGCCTGTTTCTATTTCTCAAAATCTCTTTCTTCTGGAGAATCAGTTAGAAGCCCAATTAATGAAGAAGATGCAGTGTGTTGATAAGTTGCTCTTGCCCATAGACTCATTGGTAAAACTATCGCTTAGCAAAAGAGAATGTGGTTCAAGTAGTTCTGGATCAGGTTTGCCTCAATCTGATTCTAAAATGGAACTAATGAGTAGTGCAAGTGATTCTACAGATAGTGACAGTGAAACTGGAGGTACCACAATGACGTCAGTGGAAGAGAGTTAAACTCTGTTGAAGTAGATGTGTGGACAACCATGGCATATCATGCACAGTTCTTTGGGTGTGCTAAAATTAGTGTCAACAGTTTTCTGTGCCTTCAGTTTTTTTCTGAAATTTAAACAATGTAAGGGAAGTACATGCTATTTTGTATTGTCTTTACATTTTTACAAATATTCCGATAAAAATAATTTCTTTCCACATAAAGCTTTGAATGTGTTCCAATATAACATATAAATTAAGTGTGCTGTATTTATTTTTTTTCCTAAACAAATATTTCAGTTCAAATACTTGTGGCTATTGGGACATAAAATTAACATGGGGGTACTTTTTTAGTTTTGTTTACTAAATATAAGTCAAATAAAAATGCTAAGTCAAATCATACTCTATTTAGGGTATTGGAAAATTTTCCAGAAAATTTAGCAGGAATCATGGGGGAGGAATCATTTAGCAGGAATCATGGGGCACTTTTACATGTACTCCAGTGGTGGGGAGTGGGGCTGGGGGTGGGACAGTGCTTTAATTAGAACAGCTCCAAGAGCTGAATTTTCCCATTCAAAATTTTTTGGAAAACCCACATCTCTGGATACAGACATATCTTTATCTCTGCTGACACAGCTCTCATATGTTTGGGGCATGGGCACATGAACAAGATGGTATACATGAATGCATGGTGGTAATGATGGAAGGAAGCATGGCAGTGGCGAGCGGTGAGCTCTTGAAGATGCTGCCCGTGCTGTTGATTGCGGGGCGGGAGTATGGCAAGGGCTGACCCAGGAGTGGGTGACCACCCGCAGATGCCACTGGAAGTGTCAACAGTGGACAGTGGCGATCGCTGACTGCCTGCAGATGCCACCAACAGTGTTGGCAGCAGTGGGGGGGTGGCAAGTGGCGACCATTCACAGGTGGTGCTGGCAGTGTCGACGCCTTTTCTCAGGGGGTGCACCGCCACGCTCAGGGGGTGCACATGCCCCCATGTGCACCCCCTACAAGTCACCAGTGCTTGAAGGTACCCCTTTCAGATGGTAAATTGTTGCAAACCCTTCTGTTTTACACTTGCAGTCTGTGCTGAGCTTCTTGTCATTAACATATCCTTACTGCCCAGATGTTACATGTTACTGTTTTCTGATAACACACCCAGGTGTTCAGCACAAGCTCTTCCCATTCTCCTGTTTGCTTATCCCACCTCTAACATCTCACAATGGGTGACTGGTGCCTTAGTCAGGGGTGCACATACCCCCCCAGAGACCAGTCAGTGATTACACCGACCACGGGAGGGGGTCTCTCCCACAGCAAAACTCAACAGCCAGTGAGCAGCCACACCACTTCTAAAAGCGGTCGTGGCTAGGGTTGTGTAAGCCTTCAGATTTTGCTTTGGATCTGGCCCGCTTCAGATGCTTTGGTGTCCAAAGCGGCAATTCCGGATCAAAGTGGAATCCAGTAATGGTGTCCGGAGCAGGTAGGGGGCATCTGAAGCACTTTGGACCCACTTTGGATGCTTCAGAGCGGCTTCGGCCATTTTGAGGCAATTAGAAGAGGGGAGGGAGGAGGGGAGGAATGGAGAGTGGGAGGGAGGAGCAGTGGGGGGGAAGACTGACATCTGTAGGTAGCCAGTGAGAAGGATTTCTGCCTGGCTACCTTTCAATGGCAGCATCTGTGGGATGGGACTTTAAAAAGTATAAAAGCCCCTGTATGCAGCCCTTCTGTGCCTTTTGCAGCTCATTCCCTGTCAGCAGAGAGAGGAATGCTGGAACTGACACCTGCCTGCTGCTTTTTCATATTAAAAAGGAGTGGTTAGGATTTAGCTTAGCTTAACTTAGCTTAGTTAGCTTAGCCATTCAATTCAATTATTAGTAGTATTACAATTCAATTTATTTCTTTGAATTATTTTTTGGGGAACTTGTTTTGAAACTTTGCAAAAAGACAGTTGTGTTTTCCCAGCCAGTGTTATCTGTCACTGTGCAGGGAGGCACAGATTGCTTGCATGCACACACACATGCATGCACATACACAGATACCCAGAATATAGAAAAAGAATCACAGTGGAAGAAGACAGATATTTACAGAAGAGCAAGACACAGATAATATATTGAGACACAGGAAAACATGCGAATAATTTCATTCACACCACAAGATAGACAATATAGTGAGAGCCAGAAAGAAGACACACAATTTAATTCACAACAGAAAGACAATATAGTGAGAGCCAGAAAGAAGAAACACAAATAATTTCATTCACAGCACAAGATAGACACAGATATTCACAGGAGAACAAAACAGACAGATATACAAAAGAATTTACACACACACAGAGACCTTTTGCAGCACAGGAAAGATTAATATGAAGTGTGCTGGAAAGGCAGGTGCCAGGTCTTCTGGCAGGGGAGGGAGAGGGGGTATGGGGAGAGCTAGAGCTGCAATGCCCCCCCCCACCGTCCCAAAAAGATGCATTCTCTTCCCAAGCAGCCATGACATCAGTGCTGCCAGTGGAAGCAAGGAAGTGGGAGCAGTGTGCACCTGCACCTGCACCACCTCCGCTCAGTCCAGAAGTAGGCACCAGCAGTGGAATCACTGTCTCCTCCACCCCAATGTCAGCTCTCAGTGTGAGCCTCCCACTGCCAGAGGAGGAGCTGGAGCTGGAACCAGGGATGCTCAGCGTGCTGGCTCAGGCAATTCTGGGGACTGAGGGGGAATCAGAGTTTGTGCTCCACACCCCTCAAGTTTCCCCTAGACCCAGGTCTTCTCCGGAAAGCAGCACCTTGGAGGAGGCTGAGGTTGTGGAGGCAAGTGGCTCAGCTGAGGCAGCTCCTCCTGCTGTTCAGCCTCAGCCTGCTGAGAAGTGGGAAAGGCAGGATCCTCGCCCTCAACCCAGAAGCAGGGGAGTAGTGTAGTGTGGGAGCATTTTGAGGTGGCAGATGATCCCAGGTTTGCCATCTGCCAGCACTGCCGAAGCCACATGAGCCGTGGCAAGGATGTGAGACACTTTTCCACCATGGCCATGCTGCTGCATCTGAGGAGGCAGCACCCCCTTGCCCTTCTTCCTGCTGTTGAGCCTGCCACCAGTGCGAGTGTGCCAAAAGGGAAGTCACCCCACTTGCTCCAAAGCCCCCTTCCCCCAAAGCAGAGGCAGGCCACCCTGGACCAGTGGGGGAAAGGTGGACAGAAAGGGAGGTGCAAGTTCCCAAGGCAAGTGAGATCACCCAGAGCACTGGGGAGATGCTTGCTCTGGATAGCCAGCCCTTCTCCCTAGTTGAGCGACCAGGGTTCAGGTTCGTAGCACTTCTGGCCCCATTTTACAAAGTGCCTCACATGCACCACCTTTAGCAGGGCAGTGGTGCCCTCCCTGTATCAGGCATGCAGGGAGTACTTGAGGGAGGAGCTGTTGCAAGGCAGGGCCACAGGTAGCCTTGCATTTCACCTCCGACATCTGGAGCAGTCTATAGGGTGGTGATCACACCTACCTCTCCCTCACAGGGCACTGGTGCAATCAGTCAGGCCATTGGTGGGCTCTACAGCAAGCCAAGGTGCTGGATGAGTCCCACACAGCAAGGGAGATCATGGGGGCCATGAACTGCATGGTGCAGGGGTGGCTCATTGGGCAGGCCAAGAGCTCACCCATGGGTTCATGGTCACTGACAATGGAGCCAATATGGTGAAGGCTGTCCGTGATGCCAACTTTGTTGGCATCCACTGTGTGGCACACAGGCTGCACACCTCATAGTGAGGGATGCCTTGGAGGGGGACAGGGCTGCCGGTGATGGCACCACCACCACTACTGCTACAAGCCAGCTGATTTCAAAATGCAGGAAGGTGGTGGGCTACTTCCACTGCAGCATCAAGGGGGGCAAGATGCTGTGGGAGAAACAGGCAGAGCTGAGCATCCCACAGCACAAATCATGCAGGATGTGGAGACTCGGTGGAACTCCACATACCTGATGCTCAAGAGGCTGGTGGAGCAACAGAAGGCCATCCATGAGATGGCCTTGCTTGGGGAGATTGGGATCATGCACCCCCCTGAACAGAGCTGAGTGGAGTACCATCTCCCAGATGTTGGTGGTCCTCAAGCCCTTCCTCAAGGACCACTGAGACCCTTAGCGCTGGCAATGCCCTCCTCAGCCAGGTGATCCCCCTAGTGAGGGAACTGGAGAACCAAATGGAGAAGTTCCAGGGGATCAGTGTTCCTGGCTGGGGCAGGCCGCTGTCACCAGACATGCAGGCACTGGTGAGGCAGCTGAAGGAGGGCATCAGGAGACAGCTGGATCCCTTGTGGTCCAGTATGGTCCACATGATGGCAGGCATGTGTGACCCGAGGGTGAAGGGGAGCATGTGCACTGGCAGAACCAAAACCCTTGATCACTGGATGCAGGTGCTGGTGAACAAAGTCAGGGAGGCCAAAGTGCAGAGGTGAGGGGATGTGGAAGAGGGGGATCCACTTTCCCGTGCCAGCACTCCCAGCACCTGCCGCACCAGCACCAGCACCAGCCAGTCTCCTCCATGCCAGCCACTGCCAGTATGGGCCATGGGCATGGCTTCAATGCTGGGGTCCAAACACACCAGACCCCAGCCTCGGGCAGGTAGTGCCGAGGCTTCGGTGGCTACCTATCTTGCTGAGGATGTGGAGCCACTGGACTGTGACCCCTTGGCCTACTGGGCAAACCGCAGCCAGATGTGGCAGGATCTGGCCACGGTTGCCCAGCAACACCTGTTCTGTCCACCAACCAGTGTTCCAAGTGAGAGGGTGTTCAGCATTGCTGGGGATGCTGTGACACCCCACCGCACCTGCTTGGATCCTACTTTGGTGGAGCAGCTGGTGTTCCTAAAGGTGAATCTCCTTCTGCTGGGGTTCCCCAAGCTCCACCTGCAGATGGACTGAGTGCCACCCTCCTTACTCCGTCTGCACCAATTTCCTTTTTTGAGTTTTTTGAAAGCCGAGTAATGCTCTCAGCTGGAGGGGGTACTAACTGCATCACCAGCCAGCAAGGGAAGAATATGTCCCTGCTGAGCTCATTCCCCTGCCAGGATGAACTCGGAGGTATGGGATTGGGGCCATGGGGAAGGAGGATACCCCAGGTCCTGGGCATGACCACTAAAACTGCACCCTGCCAGGGTAGGGAGGCCTGGTGAGACTGCTGGTGGCTTGGCAGCCCCATAAATGCCAGGACCAATGATCCCCTGGTGAAAGGCAGGTAGGAGGTACCATAACCTCCAGCTAATGCACGCATGCACATAGTCCTGACTGGGGAATGCCCAGACCTGTCACGTCTTTGACAGGCCTGATGCTTGCTGGTTGCAGTGCAGTTGTGAGGCTCCCAGTGAGCTCAGCTTAGCTTCCCGGGATGCCAGCTTTAGGATTGAATGCCCCTTTGTCAGGCTGAGGAAGTACCTGCAGTTGGTCGTGGATGGAAGGAATAGTAAAGAAGCCAGAGGCTGGCCTGGCATGCAATGCAGGCAAGAAAGCCAGTCAGTAAAAATGGAAATGGAGGCATCGGGGGGAGGGACAGGCTGAGGTTGCGGGGTGGGGAAGGGGGATGTAGCAGTGCAGGTAAAAGTGCAGAGGTGCCTGGGGTGTCAGATGTCCGGCAGGTTGCAGTGTGCCAGAGTTCCACTGTCTATATTGAGTCCATGAGTTTCTGTACCTACTACCTAGGAGATGAAGTGCAGTTCATAGGCCCAGCTCTGAAAAGTGGTTTGCATTGTAATTGGTTCCCTCTCAGGAGCAAGCCTGAGAGACTGGAGGCAGAGTGTTTTTTTTTGGTGAGGAATATGCCCCCACAGGTACTGTTGTATTTGATAGATTCTGATGTGCAGTTTGTGGGGGTACTGGAGATAGTTGGCAGATTTTGTGTTTTGAGCTGTAGGAAGTTGGCTTCAGTTCTGGTGATGAGATTAGGTGCTTGTTTGAATGTACAAACCACTTTTCAGAGATGGGCCTATGAACTGCACTTCATCAGCCTCCTAGGTAGGTACAGAAACTCATGGACTCAGTATAGATTAGACAGTGGAATTCTGGCACACTGCGACCTGCCGGACATCTGACACTGCAGGCACCTCTGCACTTTTACCTGTGTTGCTACATCCCCCATTCTCCCCAGCCCCCACTCCAGCCTGCCCCTCCCTGCCTGACACCTCTATTTCCATTTTCACTGACTGGCTTGCTTGCCTGCATTGCAGGCAGGGCCAGCCTCTGGCTTCTTTACTATTCCTTCCATCCAGAACCAACTGCAGGTACTTCCTCAGCCTGACAAAGGGACTTTCAACCCTAAAGCTTCCAAAGATACATTTTTTTTAAGTACTCCCTTTTTTTCATAATACACATATAGACATAAAAACACAAGCCATCACACACCATGAGTAACATCATATGTCCGACACAACACAACATCTTCACTTCTAGCTGTCAATTCCTTTATAAAATGACAGGCTCTGTGACAGTTTCGTGTGGGTACCTTTGCTGCTGCTGCTGCTGCTGCTGCTACTGCTGCTGCTGCTACTGGTGTTGAGCCAGCTAAGTTATTTTACCTGTTGTCACATAAAGCGGAGGACCGGGCATGAGGCTGCAGGGCAGAAGGAGGCCTCAATGGGGCACACTGCTGTGTTGTGCAGAGGCCCCAGCACCAGGAAGGGCACACATTAATACACACACAGCGTCACCCACCCACATCACAAGTTTTGCCTGTCAGCAGCTTGGGGTGCAGGGCCCCAAAAGACAGACTCCCCCAGTGAGACACATACAGCTGGCAGGCAGGCTTCGTGGCCTGGTAGGGCCCAGCGCTCACTCAGGCTTGCTCTAGGACACACACTCACAGCTGGCATGCTTTGTGGCCTTAGCAAGAGCTATCACCCCTGCAGTTTTGACCCTGCTGTGTTGTAACACATAGATGTGACAGGAGTTTTGCCTGTCAGCAGCTTGGGGTGCAGTTCCCTCCCAACCCCTGCACCCATGTTCTTGAAACTTGGCAGACTTTGTGGCCTGAGTAAGAACTACCATTCCTGCAGTTTTGACCTCCCTGTGGTGTAACACATAGACGTGACAGGAGTTTAGCTTTCAGGAATTTGGGGTGAAGTTCCCCCCAAGCCCCTGCACTGACCTTCTTGAAACTTGTCAGGCTTTCTGGTCTCATGAAGAGCCACCATCCCTTCAGTTTTCAGCCCCTTATGGTGTAACACACAGCCATGATACGAGTTTGGCTTTCAAGAATTTGGGGTACAGTTCCCCCCAAACTCCTGCACCAATCTTCTTGAAGCTTGGCAGGCTTCATGCCCTTAGCAGAGGCTACGACCCCGGCAAGTTTCATCCAAATCATACCAAAAACAACAAAGTTATAGATCTTTCATTGATTCCCCCATTATACCCTATGGCCGGATTGAGGCAGAAACCCGGTCTGGAGCTCTGGATCGGATCGCAGCCATCCAAAGCAGCCAGATCCAAAACCAGATCAGATTGCTGCTGACTTGCACAGCCCTAGTCATGATGCTCCCAGAAGTGTCTGTGGTGGTTCTGGAAGTGGCTGCAGCCTACATCCTGTGCTCGCACTCCCTGGCTGGCATTCGCAGGGAGGGCACAGGTGCTCCCACCTGGTCCCCCTGCCTGTCACCTAAGTGGAGGGCGTGGCCTTACAGGGGGTACACTGGTGCTCTCAGGGGATGCATATGCACCCCCATGCACCCCCTATGTGTTGCCACTGCGTCTCACCTCTGTAGATGTCAGTGACAAAACTTCTCTTGGTTTCAAGGTGAAGGTGATGAGATGGTAACCTAGAGGACCTAGTGAATAAGGGGTCTGAGTCCTCTGAGGTTCTGAACACCTTCTGTACCCTCCACATTCAATGGGGAGTTGATTGTGCTCATCCACTCGTAAGATCAAAATATATGCAGTACCTAGACATTTCTTAGCTTCCTCAGAGAACACTTTTAACTTGAATATGAAATGATTATTGTGCAGACGAAATTCTATTGAAATGGCACCTTCCTCCTATCCTTTAATCTATAGGAAGTGCTTTGAAAACTCACTCTGAAGTCATTTAAATTTAAAAGGGGAAATAAATTTACCCAATCTTCACAACAGCAGCTAACTTGGTTAATCAAAGATTATTTTTTTACATCTACTTTCAAAGATGTCATCAGCCTCTCATTGGAAGCACTCAGGATTTTGCAGGATATTATATAGCCTCTTTCATACAAGATCTATGCCAAGTCCTTCTCAGACCGAAACAATAATGTTTCAAAGCTGAGGCTAAATTGTGCCTGGCTCTTGTGAGACCATGAAAAATTGTGGGTAAGGTCCAAAAATAGAGAACTTTAATCTCTCCTATCACTTCACAAGCAAGCAATCCTACAGAGGGAAGGAAATACCATCTCCTTTCACCCTGTTCAGTAGAACTGACCACGTATGGAGGAGAACACGCTTTCTTGGATGTATGGTAAGGTTCCGTATTTATTGTGTCGCCATGATTTCTATATCTCAGTGGTCAGCTCCTCATTTAGAGGGGTTAATTGTAGCCTGAGCTAGATTTTTGCTGTTTATTTTTCAGGTTAGACTAAAAACAATTTTTATTATGATCTGTGCCCTCTATACTTTAGGAATACTACCTCATGGAGAAAAGCTTGCGAAGTGAAAGGAGTTTGTTGCATTTTTTAAATTACAGAGCCAAAAACAACACTAGAGAAAACGTTTCATGTTCTTATGTGAAATTTAACAGCATCCTATTTTCTCAAATTTTGCTTTGATTTTTGGTTAAAGGAAAGCCCATGAGAGAAGCTGTCTGAGACCCCTCAAAGGCTTGATGACACAGCTTCCTATGAATTGAGATGATGGGCTTTGGATTTAATTCACCAGTCAGAGCTAGTATCTGCCACAGTAGTAGTCACTATTTGATTAAACCTCCATGTATACTGTAGCAGGGCACTAAGGTGCTTTGCTACTTGAAAAGCAGTAGTATGGGCTCAGGTGCTGGTTGCTAGGGGCAACCAGGAGGTGCTAAGGGGCCCACTCCTGGTGAGTCAGCTGACGGGAAGGGGCAGGGCCCAGATTGGAGGTGGTGAATGCAGTAAGACCCAGATTGGAGGTGGCGAGTGCTCTTTCTCTCTACCGGCAGATAGGAAAAAGGAGTACTGCCTGAAGGTGGGGAGGAGAATAAGGCCTGAATGTACCTGTCGCTAGTTACACGGGTAAGAAGTGGTGTGGTTTGGAGGATGTTTAGCCAGGAGGTTTAACTTTGTATTATAGCTCAGGGGCTTGTGTTATTGTTTTGTTGTTGTTCTTACACTGGAGGACCAGGTGAAGCTATTAGGGGTTGGAGGAGGCCTCATTGGGGCTCCACAGTAGCGTGGGGACCCTGGTGCCAGAGAGGGCACAACATTCAGGGGTGCACTGACCCAAGCCCTGAGAAGGGGAGCAGATGATTGGAAGGGGGCCAGGTAAGGCTGAGGCCGCCTGAGCCCTAAGGCAGGAAGCCCCCGTGGGGGCACGGAAAGGGAAATCGACCAAACAACTTCTAGTACATCTGTGAGGCTTGGGGCATGGTACAGGGATGGTTGGAGCCACACGTAGCCCATAAGGCCGGGGTGCACTGAGTCACCCAGGATAGCACTAAGACTGAGATACATCAGAGCACCATGTCAGACAGGACTAAGGGCAGCCTCCCTTAAACATTATTAATATCAAAGACGTGGCGGGTGAGATTGTGAGGGTGCTTTTAATATCACCTTGGCACAGTAGGGGGCGCTAGGGGAGTTCATGGTCACCCCTAGGACCCTGCGCTGTTACAAATACACATCAGAATTGTTCAGGAAATGTGTGGCAAATGTTAACTGGTTACTTAAAAACCCAATGTGGCCAAAGCATTTCTAAAAACAGTTGGATTCATTCATCAGAAGTGTAACTGTTGGGCAGGTACTAATCAAGTAAGTGTGTGTGTGTGGGTGGGGGGGGGACATCATTAATAGAACAATTACAGTTTTCTTTTTAGGATGAATAATAATCCATAGCATCCTTGAATCAGGAAGATCAATGTCAGACCCGCTGTCTCAGCATGTTCAAAATTCAATTTCTAGTTCAAAATAGTAACTTATCTTGGATCTACTGGAGAAAATCTGATTGAATTCCAAAATTGTGAAAGATTTTTCCCCTCATGTAGGTTAAAAATAATTTTAGTAATTAGCTAAAGGGAGTGAAATTTCAGTTCATTAACAGTGCTACTCAAACAGTTTTAGGCTGCTTATAATGAAGAAAAAATGAAAAAGCGGCTATGAACCCTTCTGTTATGAATGGAAGTAGTTTGCTAGTATTGTTTTGGCAATCGAGAAATTCCCAAAATAGAGTACTGGATCAACTCCCAGTTAGAAGTAGCAAAACTTGCAGATGTTGCTTTTACAGATACAAACTGAATATGCATCAATGGCTACATGTGGCAATTCCTAGAGTTACATGAGGCAAACCATGTGGCTGTTTTGTTATGCTAATAGAAAATAATTACCATGTCCAGTAGACCCTGATTCAGGAAGTCAACTAAAGATGTGTTTAATTTAAATGTGAGAACAGTTCATTGCGATTGTTTACTTGCTTCATAATCTGGTCTAGCTATGACTGACCAGGTGACTGATTCACCAGTTTCAGATTCACTTGTTTTTCACAGAGATACAGGTTCAAACCTTTGCCCCTCTCATCCTGTGCCACTCTGTTATCTGTCCATTATTTAGTTTATTAACTTTATTTTCCTCAAATTTATTTCTTCTTTTGTAATTTGGTTTGTCTGTTTCCACTTCTTATAGTTTATGAACCATTTCATATACTTGCTTTCTAAACCAAGGTCATCAAGCCAATTCAACATACTTATAAAAATCTATAATTGTTATACTTGCATATTTTCGTGGTATATAATGCTTCTATGATTTCCACAATAATTTCCTGTGTGCACTTATTTATTTTTATTGTTTATCAGTATAAATTTTCACTTAAAGGTCTAAAGATAGCAAGAGGAATAGTCCTCTTGTCTCCTATAATGTATAACTTCATTTGTGTTATGTTCAATAATAAAATAAATAAAGGGTCATCAGTAAGTCATCTATGTTATTTAAGTAATTTCTTTCAACAGCTACACATTTTGGGCTGATCCATATACCTTGCTGTAGCAAATTTTCTGTTTGAGGTCTATCAGCAGAATTCTTGCCTGATAAGAAACCTTGTCTGCCGGTGTTCCTGTTGACTGATTACAGCAAGCCAACAGATGATGTCCCCTTAAATCCACTGAAGCCATAACAAGAAATTTTCTAGGAATAGAATGGCCTCACTAGTTAAATATTATAATAATTTCCTTTTTCCTGTTTTTACTCTGTTCTTAGCTTGTTTTCCCCATTATGAAATTAATAGATGAATAGCATACAATCCCATCAATATAAAGTGAGGCAGGAAAATATTGTTTATGTCTTTTACAATAAAAGTAGACAGGTTCATTACATTTAGCTAATGTTTTACAGCATTTATTCCATACCCATTTTTCCTCTCCTTACACTCTGCATTCCCTTATGTCTCTAGAGCCATTCTGTCTTTGAACATGCTGTGACCTGAATTTGGATCATAAATAAATTACATGAGAGTCACTTACACTATCTTTTTTAGCCAGCGCACAGGTAAAATTTGTGCTGGAGAAAACGCTCTTACCTGGTCAAGGGTCACACAATCCCACATAACTTCAGTGCCCAATGAATAGCAATAGAATTCTAAGTTCAGGTAATCGATAAACTGCTATTTGTCCAAATGATTCAGAGAATAATTAAGAATAACACACAAATCTGCAAAAACAATTGACAGGTTTATGGATAGTACAAAAAGAGAAAAAGGGCTTAATTCATCAAACAGTTCATTGGGAATTGTGTAGGTCCAGCTCTTGTTGCTTACCTCAGCATTTAATAAGAATATTATGGAGACGTCCACATAAGCGCACACATGCCTCTTGCCCTGTCTCAAACGCCTTTGAGATGTGGCAAGAGGGACATGCGGGAATGAAAAAATATTCTCCAGGCTGCAAGTTTGCAGCGTGGGGACAAAATTAGACCCCTGGATAGCCCAGGGTCAAAAAAAAAAAAAATGCTCTGCAGGACAGCAGGGCAAGGCACGATCCCAGACTGTGCCTGGAGCAAATATAGGAGTCAGTCCTCCAGAAGAGACGCTCTGGTTTCAGCATGTAGGAATCCAGGTCACGCAGTGCTGTGTCACTGCCCACCTATGCCTGTAGCAGAGCTACAGCCAGGCCACCTGTTGCTACCAGTGCCACTGGGACCAGGCTGGGGGGAAGGCATGTTGCAGGGCCACGGGGTAGTGAGGGGATGCAGGGAGGCAAGTGGCCAGAGATGGCAGCACATGGCAGGACCCAGCCTGGCCCAGAGCCATGCAACTGCTAGTTTGGCTTTGCATCGGAGTGGGTCACGTGGCTCCTGTGCAAAGGCACATTAGCTGCGCAGCTGGGGCTAGATTGGGCCAGCGGAGCTTGTTGGAAAATGCGCCCCAGCAGCCTGATCTGGTCTGGGCCACACCGCTACTGTGCCTTTGCACAGGAGCTGCATGACCCACTCAGTGCAAAGCCAGACTAGCCAGTTGTGTGGCACTGGGCTGGGTCTGCTGGGCAATACCTCCCTGCCTGCGCAGTGGGGAGGCAGCGCTGCTGCCAGAGGCCAGACCCAGCACAGCATGCAGGGACCATGCGTCAAGCCACATTGGGGCCTGCCAGCACTGAGGCTGCTCATGCTGCCAGGCCAGCCCGGTTCCCAGGCTGGCCTGGCTGTGTGAGAGCCCCATTGGTGGCAGGACCTAGTGTGGCTCGGCATGTGGTCTTTGCCAGAGTCTGCCCGCACGGTCCCTGTGGGCGTGTGGTCCTTGCCGCAGAACGTAAGTTATGGGCCCTGCACGGGGGGCTCTGGCTCTGCAGGGTGCCTGGGACCCTGCACAGGTAGGGGGCTGTGGCTCTGCCTCACGTGTGAAGAAAACCAAAAGCATACATTCACGCATATAGATCTTTAGAATTATTTTTTTTTATAATGATAGAGACACTGGTAGGATTTGAAATTGCTTTAACATGGTAAATATACCAATAAAGCATTGCCCAACTGATCAATCCCTCTCTGTCTCTCTTTCTCTCTCTATATGTGTGTGTGTGTGTATATAGAGTGGTCTTTTGTTCTAATTGTAGAAGAATATAGATTTTGGGGTATTTTAAAAAATAGATTTGGGATGCTGCTACAGCAGTCCAGCTGGCACAAGGAATAGTCGCCCCAGGTACCAATTGGGTGGGCCCCAAAAGCTCCTGATAGTGAGTCGCCCTGAGCTGCTTGCTAGGGCAGCTTTTTGTACTGCTGGGGACAGCACAGGTGCTGGCCTCAAGCTCTAGCTCCCCTGGCTGTAGATCTGCGAGGAGCCAGGCAGAGTTATTTTGCCCCAAGTGGCACAACAAAGTACATGTCCAGGCATGTGTGCTGTGGCAAAAAGCCCCAGCTCAAATTTGCTCCACTTCTTTTTGAACTGCTGCAAGTGCACGTGCCTGCATATGTGGACATGCCCTGTGAGGATTAGTTAGCAGTCATAAAGGCTGTTTGCAGACATTAAAAAAAACAAACCCCAAAACTGAGCTTTACTTTAAATGCATCATGCTCCCATGCCAAGCCCAGTGCGTGCCCGGAAGAGGCAACGCATTAGTTGGATTTGGCTTGCCCAACATTTGTATAGATTGAGCACTTTAGTGGGGCTTTTTGGGCACTTTTCTCTAATAGCTGATGGACTCAGCTTTAGATAAAAACACCAATAAGCCCCACTGAAGTGCCCAATCTATACAAATATTGGGCAAGCCAAGTCCAACTAATGCATTGCCTCTTCCAGTAGAGTGTGTTTTGTTTTGTTTTTAACATCTGCAAGCAGATGCTTTGCAAATGAATGTCTAATGGCAAGAACAGAAACTCCCAATGCTATAGCTTTTTGGCATTCTTCATTAAACATCCAAGGGAAGCAATTTATTTGGTCAAGCCAGTAAAGCTTATTTGGTTATAAAAGAAAAAGTCATATGACAAATCTTGAACTCGGAGACCTTCACAGGGAAACTGCGAGTACCACTCCTTCACTCAGCTGCCGTGGAATCCAGTACAGTCTGACCATTCAGTAAACAGCACTTTAAAATCTGAGCTGCACTTTTGAGCTCTCACCCAAAGGGCTGTGCTGACGTGAAGTGCAGTAATGTGAGAAAAAAAATTCTGCTTCTGGCCCACAAGAGCCATGATTCTGGAGACTGTAGCTAGGACATTGGTTCTCAACCTTTTTTGGTGCAAAGAACCATAGTTTTTGCTGCCCTATTTGCATTAATTGTCCCATGCAATCTGTCCATCAGCAGTTGGAGTATCATAGAATTATAGAATCATAGAAGTAGGGTCAGAAGGGACCTTGTAAATCTTCAAGTCTGACCCCCTACCTGGGCAGGAGAAAAACTGGGCTCAAATGATCCCAGCTAGGTAGGCAACAAGCCTCCTCTTAAAGACCCCCAGGGTAGGAGCCAGCACCACCTCCCTTGGAAGTTGGTTCCAGGTCCTAGCTGCCCTAACTGTGAAGTAGTTCTTACGCATGTCTAATCTAAACCTACTCTGCAACAACTTGTGGCCGTTATTCCTTGTTATGCCAGGGGGCGCTAGGGGAAACAGTGTCTCCCCCAAAGCCTTCTGATCCCCCCGAGTGAGTTTATACTGTTACCAGGTCCTCCCTCAGCCTTCTCTTGTGAAGGCTGAACAGGTTCAGGTCCCGCAGTCTCTCATTGTAGGGTCTGCCCTGTTGATCCTGGATCATGCAGGTGGCCCTCCTCTGGACCCTCTCAATGTTGTCCACATCCCTCCTGAAGTGGGGCACACAGAACTAGACACAGTACTCCAGCTGTGGCGTTCTGATCAGTGTTGCATAGAGGGGGAGGGTCACCTCCTTGGCCTTATTTGAGATGCAACTGTGGATGCACGACAAGGTCCGGTTAGCCCTGCAAACCGTGACCTCGCATTGTCGGCCCATGTTCATCTTGGAGTCAGTAGTGACTCCAAGATCCCTTTCTGCCTCCGTGCTCTCAAGAAGGGAGTTTCCCATCTTATAAGTGAGTTGCTAGTTACTACTGCCCAAGTGCAGCACCCTGCACTTGTCAGTATTGAAGCGCATCCTGTTTTTGCTAGCCCACCCCTGTAACCTATTCAAGTCTTGCTGTAGTCTTTCCCTCCCTACTAGTGTGCTCACCTCACCCCAAATTTTGGTATCATTAGCTAATTTAAACAGGTTGTTTTTCACCCCGTCGTCCAAATCGCCGATAAAGAAATTGAACAGCGCAGGCCCAAGGACCGAGCCCTGGGGGACTCCGCTGCCCACTTCTCCCCAGGTTGAATATGACCCATCCACCATCACCCTCTGAGTGTGACCCTTCAGCCAATCTGCAATCCATCTGGCTGTGTAGGCATCAATGCCACAGTTGCCTAGTTTTTTAATGAGGATGGGGTGGGAGACAGTGTCAAAGGCCTTGCTGAAGTCCAGAAAGACTACATGATCTACAAGGTCCCTTCCGACCCTACTTCTATGATTCTATGATATTGCCTCTTGGAGTATATTGCCAGTATATATAAAGGCAATTTACAGATGCATACCTGGGAAGTTCTCTGCCCTGGGCAGTGACAGTGCGCAGGGCATCAGCTGCAGTTGGGCTGCCATCAGAGGCAGCAGCCAGGACAGCAGCATGATGGCTTCTATTTTTGCACAGACAGAAGAGATAATTTTGGCCACAGTAAGTGGTGTATAGCCATGACCAAACACAAATGCACAGCTACATACCACTTCAAAATGGCCAACTGGGCAAAAATCTTAACCCGCATTGCATGAGGAGTCAGATAAAGATGTTTCAAAACACAGCATCTTCTGTAACTTATGTCTGCGAAGCTTGTGAGCTTCCTAGCAGTTTTCAGAATGGGAGGGGGAAAAGCAGGCAGAGTGAATTCAATCTGGGTTTTCTTAGAGTCGGGGGACTCCAGTTCACCCATCCCACCACACCCTCCAGCACTAGCTGGGGAACCCCTAGAATGAGGTCCCTCTGCTGCCTTTTCCCCCTCCCATTCTGATAATTTTGCAGCCTCACAGGGAGGAGGGGTTGTTGTTAAGGGAAACTTGCTTCAGGCTGGCAGCCAGCAGATAGATTCCCCTCCCCACTAGAACCAACAGTGAACTTCTGTTTATTCCCAGAGATCATTATAACTCAGAACGAGTTATGAAGTGCACCGGGAGCTGCACTTCTTTCTGCACCCTAAGTTGGTGCGTGGGGCTAGTGACCCACCCCTTTCTTATGCTACTTGTAATATCTGAGCTACTGTCAGAAGCTGCCCTGAACATTTCCACACTTCCCAGAGAGGAGAGGCTATTGACTATAAGGTGTTCAGTTTCTTGAGCAAAATACATTCTACATTTGGAGGTTAGTCAGTTTATAGGCTATAGTGTCAGCTATTAGATACTGTAGTTGCTGGGGCACTAGAGCCAGACACAGTCTAGCCCCCAACAAGGCAATAATGCAGTAATTTGAATTCAATTGAATTACTTTATTAAAAAAAAAAACGGTTTGACATTTTAATGTTCACAGTAAGTTCACACCTCATTGAAAAAAACCTGGTTGGAGAGGGATGTGTTCCCAGGTGTGATTTTTCTTTAACCCATATAAATATATTAATTTATTCCCTTTCAAATCAAAGGGACACAATCATAGTAAACCAAATATCCATGCTACAGTTAAGCTTTCAAATGTCAAGATTTTTACTTACAGCACTGTTCAGCAAGTAGAGGATTTTTTTTAACCATGAATGTTGTGTCTTTATTTTCCACTCCTATATCCCAAGAATAGCTATAGGACTTTTATTCAAACAACTGTTTAAACAGAGATCAAATGTGGATAATGCAACCCAAGAGTTGAATATATTGAAGTTATAGGAATATGAGTGTAAAGGGTTATGATGGGAAATGTTTGTAGCTTTTTTCAAATGAGTTTCTCGTTTTCCTGATGACAACCTTTTTTTATTTTATGGCTAAAATGATTGATTTGTTAGGATAAGTGATAATATTTATTTAGGAGATAAGGAGTATCACATATGATGATCCTATTAAAACCAGTTGGCAAGCTCTTTGCTATATACTAGATATGTTAAAAACATGGCATGATTCTGTTAGAAATATTATTAAAAATGCATTATCAATAGCAGATTTAGAAAAAAAAAAAAAAAGAACACAGCTGCTACCCATCCTTGTCTCCTTAATGGGAGAGGGAAGGGGGGGGTTGGAAATTGAAGGGAAAAACCACCAAAAGCCCTTTGTACTAAAGGTATCACTCCCTCTCTGTCCTGCAAATTTACTATCTCTTTGTCACACTAAATCACACTTTCTTTCATGACCCCACATTCCTAAGGCTAAGATAAGAGCAAATGCCATTTTTTGCCTTCAGGATGAACCTTGAGTAACTTTGAGTCCCATCCACGCACGCGTGATAACCTAATGCATATTAAGCCTACCCGCCCCGCATACTTAAGTAGTTAATTGTAATGCACATGGGACGTATGAAGCGACATGTTTACATATATGTTTGTATGAACCGGAAATGAGTTGTAAAAATTCCTCCTTCTGCACACGTGGTCAGGAGAGAGGGGATAAAAGCCTGCTAATGATTATGCTCGAGGGCAGAGGGATTTGATCTTTTGTCTTCTCCCTCTGACCCTATTTGCAAATATATACCTTTTGTATTGCTAATAAAGTGTGTCTGAAGCTGAAAGTTTTTTTCCACCTCCCGAGAAACGAACCATGATCTTTTTAATTCAACAATTCCATGTGCCAGAAAAAAATCTGGTATGCAGAGGCTTCCCACCACTCAGCCAGAGTTTCAACACAACAAAGTTTCCAGCAGCTATCCTGAGGGGCCTTGTAACAGAGAGCCTAGGGCTCCTGTTATTTTTAAGGAGCAAAAACGTAGTACATAGAGCCAGGCATCTGCATGGGGCCGAGCTACAACAGAGTAAGCAGTGAAGAAACACTGCTTCCTAAGCAGAGCTGCACATTTAAGAAAAGTGAATACCTGCAGCCAGTTGAAAGAGCAGTGCTCCATATAAGCTGGCTGCAAGTAAATAGCGAGCCAGAAGTTTAAAGCTATGAGGACATATTGTAGAGCTACTTGCTTAGCAATGTTGTAATAGGGCAAAGCCCTGCTATAGACAACAAGGGTGCTGTTAGAGCCACAGGTGTAAGCCACCAGGGAGACCAGCCATCGGGCCCAAATGAAAAATGCTTGCAGCTGGCTGGGGAAGCCACTTGACCAGTAAGGGGTGGTGCTGGGGCAGCCTATAAACCTAGTACCTGAGTTAGGGTGGTCAGTGTGGCCCTGAAGATGACAAATGAGGGAGTATCCAGAGCAGGAAAAATGTTGAGTAGCCTCTAATAGACACATGGGCTATCCTGGGCTAGGTAGGTAGGATGCTGGTCATTTAGAGGGAACTCTAATTTAGGGTAAAGGGGAGTTTTATGGGTCTGATGAGAAGCTGCAGTTTGGGTTAAGGCACAGGGAGAAACTTGTGTTCTAGCCAAGAGGGCTTTATTCTTTTGTTACAACTATGACTGATGGTTTGGGTCAGGGACTAGTAGGGGAGGTTGGAGGTCTTAGCAGTGCATGAGGGATGTGTGACTATCTTGAGCCCTGCCAGAGGGAAGGGGCTTGATTGTACTCCACAAAGAAGTGGAAGCTTAATGTGGGACATTGCTAGGGAGCCCAGTGCCAGGGGAGGATGGAGACAGAACTAGGTGGCTTGTGCCCAAAGAGGGGCAGAGACTAGGGACTTTATCGGCAAAGGCTGTGGTGAGTTAGTACTCCTAGAGCTGAAAATGTTTTGGAAGCCAAACAAGAAAGTGAACCTCGTGTTCCAGATGCTACATTGCAGGGATGAGACCTGGAAGAATACTGGAGGCAAGAACAGCTGTGCCTTTTGCCAGGGCTTGGGCTATTGCATCATGTATCGTCCTGAGTTGGAAGTTGCAGACCAAACCAGGCAGCAACATCAGAGCAAGGGCTACCTGATGCACAGATTCATGAACTTCTAGGGCTCTGCTACCTACTGTCTTGGTATTGACTGCTAGGACACAGGGGCAACTTCACCCATTTTCCTACCATAATAGGGCGAAGATGGATCAAAGGGAACAGCCTAGAAAGGGTTAATGAAGAGAGTAATTACTTGTCCAGCTGTAACTAAGCAACCCATTAGTAACAGCTGCCTGCAATCTAGGCAGAGTGGGGAAAGTGGATAGGAAGGCTTTAGGGATGCAGCTTGAGAGACTTTGGGAAGACCAAAGAGATTTATGAAGCAAAGACAACTGAAAGTGGCCCAGGGTGGTGGCAAAGACTAGATGTAGCCCTTCTGTTCCTTAACATGGAATATGTATGCTGCAACCCAGGGTTGTCCTGCTTCTCCTTTCCCTTGTGGAAGGGGAAATGATGGCCCTTGAGTAAAAGTAAGGTAGGGTTGCTGTCATGGGTACCCTTTTAGGCAAGAATAATTAATCTCCATGTACAGCTAGTGGTAAACAATGGTCAGTTTTTTCTTTTCATTTAACTGTGGCTTTAAGTCAAATAATTTAAAATACATTCATACCAAAAGTGGGCAGTGAGTTAATAGCTAAATCAAATGTCAGAAATATTCCTTCTACGACGATGGCTAGTCGTGCTTCCGATCTCTGACATAGACAATTGCGACTCATAGTAGAATATCTTCTACTAGGACAAGATTATTTTGGGGGAAAAAAGTCTTTAATTGCAAGCCTCTGGGCACAAACACCCTTCATCAGGCATTGGAGAAAAGCTTGTGAAACTTCTCCTGAGTAGAAATGAAAATTCATATTTCATAGAGGCACCTATAGATGGGAAAACTGCTCTGGGCAGTCAGCTCACTGCTGAGGACTGTCTTTTGCTGTAAGGGTGGTCCTTGAGCCTTGTAACCTTGGTTTCCCCCCCCCCGCCCCATGTCTCTTTCTAAGAATATGAAGAGCAGGACTGTTCAAATGGCTTGCATCCATAGATGCTTCTCAAGCAAATCCTGGGATGTCATTCTCCTGTTCTACTCTGCCTTGATAAGGCCGCAGCTGGAGTGCTGCATCCAGTTTTGGGCTCCATAACTCAAAAAGGATGTGGAGAAGCTTGAGAGTCCAGGGGAGAGCCATGTGCATAATCAGAGGTCAGGAAAACAGACCTTATAATGAGAGGCTGAGAGCTATGGGACTCTTCAGCCTGGAACAGTGCAGGCTCTGGGTCGATCTGGTGGCTGCATATAAGTTTATTAGGGGTGCTCACCAGGATCTGGGGAATGTCTGTTCACCAGAGCGCCCCAAGGGATGACAGGGTTGAATGGTCACAAACTCCACTGTGACTGATTCAGGCTGGACATAAGAAAGAACTTCTTCACTGTCTAAGCCCCCCAAGGTTTGGAATAGACTGCCATTGGAGGTGGTTCAAGCACCCATTTTGAACGCCTTCAAGATGCATTTGGATGTTTTATCTTGCTGGGATCCTATGATCCCTGCTGACTTCCTGCCTCTGGAGCAGGGGGCTGGACTTGATCCTCTGGGGTCCCTTCTGGCCCAAATGTCTATGAAACATTGTCATGTCCCCACTACATGGGTTTAGGGATTGTACATTCTCTCTGGGCTTAGGTGTGTTGTAGAGAGTTCTATGCTCTAGTCTAGGTACCTATACTGTATGGCTCTAATTCTTATTTTTTGTTAGGTGAATGGAGTTGTATTATGGCCCTCTTATACACTTTACTTGTCCAAGTTGGTTCACTGAACTAATGGTATTGTTCTGAGGAAAGAAATGCATCTGTTTGCTCAACTCATCTTATTCTGGCCACTTCAATAAATAACTGAGCTGCACCCACTTGCTGAGATGATTTCTGTGGAAGTCAACACTACTTGCATGAGTAAAGCTAGCAGGATCTGGCATCAAATCTCTGGTAAGAATTTCAAGTTATTCAAATGTGTTGTATCTTATTTGTACACATCTATGCCAAGTCTAAAATTTGAACTATAAATTACTGTTTTTTCCCCATGCAGTACTTTCAAAATGCAAATAAAAATATGTACAGCTCTTAAACAGTTCCTCAAGAGGAAGAAAAATCTTTCTCCTTATCTTTCAGTTTATTTGATCTAGGTATTCATTTTTAAATTCATCTTTAATGACAACTAGGAATAGCAAAAATGACTATAAACATAAGCATTTACAAATAGCTCTACTTCCATTTAAAAAAATGGAACACCTTATTTCTTATTCTAAAGGTGGTAGAAGGTGCCTAGAATAGATGGTGTGGCATAAAATGTTCTGGAACTTAAAAATAATACCAATACTAATGTATTGATGGTTTCAAACAGCTGCTGTTACGATTTTTGAGTCAGAAGTTTGGCATAAAGCATACACATGTATGAGTGCACACAAAGTTTTTGTGAAGTCCAAAACTATAATATTAAATACTTTGATCAGGCAAATAGTAATATTACTATTGTACGTGTCATGGGTTGCCACATCCGATGGGAGGGTGTTTTTTGGTTTTTGTTTTTTTGTTTTTTTTGCTGGGAGGGGGTTAATTAAGTTCAATTGCTTATCACAGATTGAATCTGTCTTTCTTGTACCTTCACTTATCCTGACAGACAAACATGTAAACAGTGCACAATGGGAATCTGGGCATAGATAAAGGTGTGTGCTTACTCCAGCAATGTTTGTTGCGTTTTAAAGTGGGAGTACATGTTTGTCCACAGTATCTATTCTTGGCGCTTCGTAAAATAGCCAAATTCCACAATCATGCCATAATGCGCAAGGTACTATATTCATCACTGCATGATTTGGCTAGCATACAAACAGTGCTCACACAAATATACAAACACTTGATGTTTTCAGAGCTGTGCCAGTTTTGCCCCTTTCAATTGTAGCTAAAATGTCATCTCTTCCTTGCATCCAGTGAAGTGAATAAACTTCCTCCCATCTCAGAATGACCAGGGCTACATACTATAGAAACAGTGTGCTGTTTGTGTGGGTGTTTTTGTTTTTGTTTTTTTTTTCCCCTGTGAAAGGTTTAGGCTTGCATTCTTTTTGAAGAATAAAGATAGCCTAGTAATCCTTGAAGTAGACCGTATGCTATACAAGCAGTATGTAGCAAGTCAACGAAACGACCCAATTTTAGAATAATAGCTATTGGATTGAAAGAACTTTCAATCCTAAATATAAAGGAATGCATACTCCTTATTTTGCTGGTGTATTTTCTATATCTACCATCCATCTCAACACGGGTGAAATTCCTGCCTGCGCAAGGGTATAGGTTGTAGCCATGTTGATCTAAGGATCTTGGGGTACAACTGATATCTTTTAAATCAATTAAAATAGTTGGAGAAAAATTCTTTGTAAGCTTTTTGGGTGCAAACACCCTTCATCGGGCTTAGGAAGTATCTGCAGTTGGTCTGTGTTCTTCCTGGATGGGACAGAATAGAAGCCAGAGCCCAGTTTGAGTGAAAATGCAAACTGAAGCACTGATGGGCAGTCAATGGGTGAAAAATTGGAGGGGAATATAGAGCTGCTGATGACTCTTTCCTCTTCTCTCTTCTCCCATGGCTGGGCTGGGTGGGGCCAAGAGACCCACTGCAGGCTTGACGGAATCACTTAATAGGCCAGATCCAACCTGTGGGCTCTGTTGTTTTGGTTGGGGGTTTTTGTTGGGGTTTCTTTTGCTTCTCTCCCTTCCCCCCCCCCCATGCTCTGTGCTCTCAGTCACTTTGTACACTGGATAGTACAATGCGTGGGAGATCCAGAAATTTTATCATAGTGAGCCAAGAGTCCACTCTATCAATTTCCATATATCACTTTTGTATAATACTGAGACACTGGCTGTCTTCTGCCTATTCAAACCAGTGTTGATTTTTTACTTTCTAAATGACTTTCCAATAGCTTTTTAATATTGGGAAAATGTATGCAACAGGAATGAGAATTTTTCAAGAAATGATTACTGGTATGGTTCTTTTATATTCTTCCTCCCTGAGGTGTCAAATTTCACCAACAAATTTGTATAAAACTAAGCAGACACTGGTTGGTTTTTGTTTGTTTGTTTTTTCCCTTTGTTTTATTTTTGTTTTTCTTGTGGTAGGTTTTTTTGGTATTTAAGTTAAACATCAAACTTGGATTGAATCAAGAGATAAATACTGCCTGACTTGAAGTCAGTATTAAACTTCATGGGAAAACCTAACTTAATGCTCACTGAAATATAGTGAGTATATTTAGATGTCGTCTTTTTTTTTTTTTTATTGTTTCTTTGTCCCACCACTACAAACAGCAACAAGAACTGAAGTAAGAAACAGGCATGTAATGTAAGAAAATAATGCAACACTAGTGCCTCGATGGTTTTGGATCATATAACACAATCTGATTCAGTGCCTTTTAACTGAGTTTACTCCTTCTGTGGTTTGATCTTGCCCCTCCACTTGAAATCCCTGGAAGAACTTCCGTTGACAGTTCAGGATCAAGACTTGCAAGAACATCATTGCTAACAACTGCAAGACAAAAGTCCAGATGACTAATACTCACAAAATACTGCTAATGCTATGGGTGTAGTTAAGTGGCACTGGAAAAAGCTGACTATGCTTTGGAAAGGTGGGGGTGGTGGGGTACATGGGGAAACTTGTGCTGACCAGCCTATAGTGGGAAAGGGGGAGAGCTTCCTGGATATATATATTTTAAAGCAGCATTCCATCTCCTGGCTCCTTCCCCTCCCCCCAATATACTACTAGGCATGGGGCTGTCTTCCTGGCTCCAGTGGCCAGAGGGTGCAGTGCTGCCCCTGCCATGGTGAAGACTCTTGCAGGGAGAGAACCACACTGGTGTCCCCTCTCAGTTTAATGCTGGGACTGGTGCCCTGATTACTCTCTTCCCCTAGTTCCTGCACTACCCTGAAAGTCACATCCTCAAATATAGCTCTCCATGTCTATGGCATGCTTGCACTGCAAGCAAATAAGATGTTGTAGTGGATTCAGGCATTCCTACTTAGTCACTGATCTATTTAGAATGGATGAGAATTGTACAGGAGATGCTAAAACTTGGGGCTAACTGGCTAATCAAGAGGATGCCTGCAGGGGACTGAGTTTCTATAGCCACTGCTAGGATAGCACCAGGGAGATGATGCTCTAACTGCTCCACCTTTTTAAAGCTACATAAGAAGGAAGATGGCAAGCAATGATGCAACTATAGCCCACCCAGTGAAACTGGCAGAACTTCCAGGGGGTGGGGTAAGGGTGAAAGGACTGAGCTGGGGGGTTGCTATAGACTGCTTCTCAGCAGAGGGGGAGAGGCTGAAAAGCACAAAGAATGATTAGTAGCAGAAGGCTGAAGTACTATGGAGTGCAATAAGTTTAATGTCTTCAAGGGAGGCTTGCTATGCCACTTGCAGCTTAACTGATGTTGCATCTTGGTCCACATTCTAGAGGAGAACAGTGCCTATTAATACACTGTCTCAGGTGCAGTCCATGCCAGTTCCAATACAATGCTCAGTGCCCTGCTAAATTTCCTCTTCTGCAATATATGCACCCTTGTGGGTGATTTACATGGCACCTCTTGCTTGTTAGTCTGCTTTTTTTTTTTTTTAATTATAAATAAGGGAGGTGTCAAGAGCAAATCCAAGTGAAGGCTCCAGGAGTCTCATTGTGTCTCCTGCCTTGGACCATTTCAAAAGACCAGTTGCCTTTTGCCTCATGAAGACATACCCTTCTCAGTTTGAAGAAAACAATTGCAGAAAACCAACAATGGACACCAGCTCTTCATTTCAAATGTACAGAACCTCTGGATTTCCAAAGGAACATAGGAGAGCAGCACACGGTACAGGAAACAATGCATACTCTGCTACCTAGCTCAGTGCTGCTCCTGATGTAAATGCAAATTGTGGCCTGAACAGAAGTGCAACAAAGCAGCTGGGTGCCTGGGGTTAGCAGAACAAGTAGGGACAGCAGTCACTTCAGCTGCTGCTCTGGCAGCAACTGATGACGTTTCCCTGTCTCTCTCTCTCTCTCTCTCTCCTGAAGTTGGTACCTAGGGCAGCTGCCTCAGTAGTTTTCCCCTTAGTTACACTACTGGGGCTGAAAGAGTGAAGAGCTCATTGTGATGCCTGCTAATAAATAGGGGAGATGGAAGCTAACAACTGTCTGAGAACTCCACATGGACAGAGATGCTGTAGGTACCTGTTGATGAGCAAGGGAACTAATTGTTTGGGCCTGGCCTCACTTGACTTTCTACTGTATGGCAGTTCAGGGCAGTTGATTTAAAACATAAAACTCAAGAATTTATTTATTTTTGAGGCTGGAATGAGGATAATGAGGTTTGGTGGCTACCTAGGTGGAAGTCCTTGTGAGCAGCAGTGTAAAGAGGGACTCTTGTGAGGATCTCCCTATCCAGTAGTACCAGAGTTACGATCACTTCAGGATGTGGAATGGACAAGTCCCTAAACTTCACAGCCCTTAGCAGGTGAAAGATCAACCTGGCTCAACTCTAATCTCTCTCGCCCTGTAGGAGTATGACGAGGGGTAAAAGGTAGTGGCTAGTTACCTTATCAGCCATGGGATGGATTCAGGACCACTGGTGGGGTGGTGGTGTCACCTGTTGCTTTATTAATCCAGTTTTCCTAGGTTGCTGTCTTACTGTCTTTTGTTTTCATTTTGGATCTGTCTGTAACTCTAGGACTTCTTGCTTGTGATGACCACTTTTTTTTTTTTTTCCTTCCTAAGTGCCTGGATTTAATTTCCTAGGATTCTGGCTGAGGCATTTAACATCTCTCTTTTGCGCAGGGGGGATGGGGAGAAGGCGGGGAGGGGGCCGATTCTACTGCCAAGCAGCACTTGGCTGGCAAGAAGATTACATAAATAGTATAACTTTCCAATGCAATCCTCATAGATGGGGATTACTAAACCAGAAAATGGGAGAAAAAACTGCAGAAGGATAAAGTAGAATGGAAAGAGAATGATTTCTGAATCCTCCCATCCTCCTTTAGAGAGATGTTAAGCCCTAGTCAGATCATACTGGGAATTAAGGAACTTCAAAGAGAGTCTAATATATTAAAGTTGAGTTCCAGTCTTATTCAGGTAGGTTGGTACCTATGCTCTTGGACCAATTTGTAGAAAGGTTATAGGATTCTTTAGAGTCTTTAAAAGTGTCTTTTTTTTTTTTCTGTGCTCCCCATAACTGTAAGCAGTTGTCCTGCATCTAGTGCAGCCAAAGGAGGATTTAAGATGAATATTGTATCTTGATGAAACTTCTGTGCTTTTTTTTGAGGATTGAAATATGAAGGAGGTAGATGCATTGCATGATAAACTGGGTGCATCTACACATTCATTAATGCTCCACAGCTACTGCATGTTAAATTTATTTCCTGTGATGCAAAAGATTGCGGTTTGTTTCTTGGAGGCTCGCAAAGAATCTCAGACACAGTCATTTAGCAGCACAAAAGGTGTATTTGCAAATAGGGTCAGAGCAGAGTCAAAAACTCAGATTACTCTGAATCCACCAAGGAATTTTTGCAGGCTGTATTTATCTTTTTCCTCCTGAGCATGTGTGCAGAAACAGGAACTCTTACAGCTCATTTCCGTTTCATACAAGCATATATGTGGTTACATCGCTACATCCATCGCATGTATATTATAATTAACTACTTAAGTATGGAGGGTGGAGAGGTAAATATGCATCAGCTAATCAAGCATGCTCAGAGAATACTATAGGTCACCAAGCGTTTAAACCCCACCCCCCCTTTCAAGGACACAGTCAGTTGAATTCCAGCTTCTGTGATCTGCATGAGAGGCTAGGGAGAAGCTGGGGGAGAGTCTGCGATTTAATATAAGAGAAGCTGTGGCAAGGCTGGGCAAGGAAAAAAGTCCTTGGCAGTGTTTCTTTCTTATCAGGTGCAAGATGCAAGCTGTGTATTTCTAACAATACTCCATTTCTAACACCTGCATAACCAAGTACTAAATAGATATGCAGTAATGGGTACTACTGTGCAGTAGTGTCAGTGCACGGCTTTAGTGACAATAACAACACGATAGCCTAGTACTAATGAGCAGTAACTTACGAGCACAGGTTTTGCCCTGCATGCTACTAAGCAGTGTTGGGCTACCGTACCATGTTAGGCTAGCATCTTGTGGAGGTGCACCCACTGATGTAAAAGGAAGACGATTTATTAGACAGAATCAATATTTTTCCCAGTAGTTTTGTTTTTGCTTTTTTTTTTTTTGTGGGTGAGGGAGGGGATGCTAAATGTAAAGAACACTTAAAGTAATCTATGAACTGGTGAAAGAAGTAAATTTTCTTTAAGCCACTGAACTTAAAAAAAAGCACAAATCAATATAGTAACATCACCCTAGTCGCATGATTGGCTTGTCTTTTATTTCTGAGATTTTATTTTTTTCATATTTTAAATTGGCTACTTTTGTGGCATACTTCTGTCCCTGAAACAACCCCAACATTAGTTTCACAGACAGGTGTTTGTTTGTTTTGTTTTTTTTGGGGGGGGGGGGTTGTGTTTTTTTCCTGAACTTGATTGTCTCACCACTCCAGAAATGAATCCCATAGATGTACTGTAGATATTCCTGTTGTTTGAATCCTGTTTACCTTTAGTAAAGGCCATGCTTGTGTTTTATTTCAAGCACTTCTTTTTTTCTCCAGTGAAATGCATGTTGCAGGCTAAAAAATTTAAAGCTGAGGACAGGCTAATGTTTTGCTGAGGAAATGGAAGTCTAAAGAAATGACTGTAGTGAAGAAACAGTAGTTACTTGTAACATGTACCGCTTCCTCTTTCCTGCATAAAATTTTAAAAGAATGAGATACCCTGCCTCCTGAGGCTTTTGGGAAAACTCTCACTTGGAATTGCATATTAGTGTTTTAAATAAACATAATGTTATAAAGTTGTTCTCTCCAATAATTAAGTAAGAATTTAAAACTTTTTTAAAATACTACTTATAAGTATGGAATAGCTTCTTTGTTTGCCTTAGTTTTGTAAGAGCACAGCTATTCAGTATAGAACTGTCTCAAGAGAACGTTGCTAAGGCTGTAAAATCTAGTCTTCTCAAGTTACGAAATGCCAGCAGTTAAGGTTGAACAAGCAACCTTTAATTTAGTCCCTTTTGGACTTGCACATTATGAAGCAATCTTTATTTTCATGATGCTATACTCTTTCTGCAGGCCCCTGTATCACTCTGGATGCGGGATAAATAGTACCTGCTTAGCAAGCAGATCTTGTATATTTGGCATTACCTTCGCTGGTCAGTTTGTAGCCTTGCCTTGCATATTGCATGCTATTCACACTCTGAAAAGAGAGTTGTTAATATCTTCATGGACTTTTCTGTAGTGCTTTAAAGTTTTTAATGTGATGTTATCTAGGCACTCAACAAGCATTACTTCTTGTATTTACCTGTCTTTTCCATTTTAACTAAATTTCCTCCCTTTATTCCATATTCCACCCTCTTTTTTCCTCTTCAGATCTCGGTTCTAGTCTCTCTCCATCTGCTCTTGGTTTCTCTACCACCTACTTGCTTCCAGTCTCAATTACTTTGTCCAGAAGTCATGCTTGCTTCTGCCCTGCCCTCACTCTTGCTAACACCCACCATCCCCTTGGTTCCTAGCCTCTGTTACAGGAGACTATGGACTATAGGCATAAAGTAGCTCAACTCTCAGATTCTTCTTCCCGTCATCTTCCAGGCCCAGTTTCTAATCCCACCCAAACTCTCTTCTAATTTACTTCTCCAAATCTCTCACAAGTATGGTTCTTGTCCCTTCAGTTTTTATAGAAAGCAGTTTTCTAACTCACAAGATCACCATTGGGAGTACAGCAGACACAAAGTTATTTCTTTTGATTCAAGCCCCCAGGCCCAGCACTGCCTGCAGCAGCCCAGAGTGGTAACTGCAAAGAAAGTATTTGTCAGCTCGAGCTGGAATCATTTGCAGGAAATTTACTTGCTAAAAGCTAAGTCTCCAATGGGCACTAAAATTTTTTTCAAAGGCTTAACAGTTAACTTTAAAAGGGTTCAAATTTAACTACCACGGACAGAACATGCTTCCATAGTCAATCTTCTCAAACTGCTTCCTTTCTCATTCAAAATTTTTTTCTCTTATTGGTTCATCCAGAGGGAGATGCCTAGTATTTTGCATAGCTTTTTTTTCCCCAGCAAAGATGTATCCAAAATATTTTTTTGTAATTGTGATGGTGTAAAAAAAAAAAAAAAAAAAGGCCAGTTCTCTCAAATCTGGAGTGTAGCTTTGTGCTGAGCCTTTTAAGGCCAAGTCCTACCTTGATAAGATGGATTTGAAGGATACCTTATGCTTAAAGACATGGACCACTGAAAACACCAAGGCTTAGCTCCCAGCAGTAGTCTCATACAAGCCCTAAAGCTTTCCTGGACCTTATAAAGAAGGCCCAGACCTCACTTGCTTCCAGGCTTACTTTCCTTCCCTGGAAATCTTTGGAACTGACCTTGGCAGCACAGACCACAAGCACAGGGAGTCTAGCAGCTGTAATCCTGCAACTTTGAGGTCCTGGCTTCTGCTTCCCATATCTCATTACTCTTTCTCCTGGGAAGGAGTACTCATGATTATTTAACATCTGTGAAGTAAAGAACAATGGGTCATTAATAGGCCATTGACTCCCTAACCTACAGGGGTGGGGCAGCATCCCAGATTTCACACTGTCCCATAAAGTAACTCTACTCTGACAGCAGCATATTGAAGCAGGGATGCATTATGGCCCCACTCTTTGGCATCCCAAAGCACCCCTCCTGACCTGTTTCCTCTCTTTCAGTAGGGCCTGGTAATCCAGTCTTAGCTGCCTTAAAGAATGCAAGCCAGAAGGATTCCCATCTTCAGCTAAAAGGAGAAGCTCTCAATTGTTGCCATAGTTGCCCAGGTCTTCCCACTGTGGATAAGCATGACCAAATCTAGATTAAGTGACTTACCAAAGGTTAAACTGGAAGTCCTGAAAGAAACTCAGATCTCATAATTAACAGTTTTGTGCCTTGACCATATTTACTCACTTTTAAAAAGAGCATTTTGAGCTGACAGTGGGAGGTAGATGAACTATTCATAGCAAATAAATTATCTGCCCAACATAGCCTTTTTCAGTCTTTTCACTGACAATTCACAAAAATAGGCTGATTGTTATGAATATGCTTATTTTAATTGTTCAACAAACAACTTATCTGAACCTTTTATCCCATGAGTTGTTCATGATCTATTTCCTAAGACTGTGTCTTTGATTATTCACTAGACATGCCTGTGATCAGTGCCTATTGTTTCTGTTGCCTGATAGAATAACTAAAATATTAGCAATAAGCATGCTTGTCAGGGGTCCTAGTGGGCACCCCAGCCTGGGATAATTGCCTAGTTGGCCACACCTGCCTGGGGTTCCGACTGGCCCTTATCCAGCTAGTGACTCCATCTGAGCTTCTTGATTGGCTACTGGGAGAGCAGCCTACCCATTTACTTCCAGCTGTGGCAACAGACTCCAAACCAGGCAACAGTTCTTGATGAAGCTCTGCCTTGCAAAGCCTCTGAGATCTAGTACTCCTGGCTTCCTCTTTCAGCTTGCTCTATTTCTAGACTGGTTTCTGAATTTCCCCATGGATCTGGTAATTCAGCTTTGACTCCTGAACTGCAAGATGACCTGTGGTAGGTGGCTTTTTTTTTTTTAATTTTATTTAGATTTAGCCCTGTGTTGGACTCTGCTTTGATCTTTCTCTGGCCCTCCTCTGGTAGGTGAACTACTAGGTCAGACCACCCATGACCCAGTTCATTACAATGCTAATGTTATTGTTAACTTGTTATCCAAAGCATCCACTACACATTTATGAACATATCAAACTAACCTGGCTCAGTTTTTAGCTTTTAAAAGTAAACTTATGTTGGTATCTACTAGCTACCAAAATTAAGAGCAGATGCTAGGCAAGTGTCGTCTTTTTTTTTTTTTTTTTTTCTCCCCCAACCTTTTCCTAAATGCTAGTGAACATTTTTGCAAACATGTGGTGGTTCTCCCCTTTTTCCCCCACCCCACCCCCAATTGCATATACAAAACACCCTTATAAGGACAGAAATAGACTTCAACTCTTACTCAAGTTAGTGGATTGTGTGGGAGTCTACCCACACAAACTGTCCAGTGGAAGTCGGAGCATATGTCTTGCATCTACGGTGGCAGTCCAGATGGAATTGCCTCTTGCCAAATGACTGTTTGGTAACCTATGCTACTGCATCTGTACTACTATAAGTATACTTGAACTAATTAAGTTAAAGTTATCTTTGGCTATGTCAACATCCAGGTTTCCCTCAGTTTATGCTGTACTGGAGAATGGTGCACAATATTCCTGGAAAATGATGCATAACTAGAATTCACATAAAGGGAGCCCACCCTACAACCTAACAAATAGACATTCCAAGACCTCAATTGTACTGATCCCAGACCTAGTTCCATCACTCTTACAAGACAACTTTGGTACTTGCCAACAGCAGACAGTACACAAGCACAGGCTGGTAGCAAATGTTACCATAATGGGGATGGCAGTTACAGAAATGCATGGTTGTAGACAAGGAGTGAGGAGCACAGATCCAAACAGAAGACTATTCAAGTGTGTATCACTCCCACAATGCACTGCACAAAGCAGCTGACTGGGCTTCCACCATGCTAATCGCACACAAGCATAAATTTACCTAGCATATAACAAACCTTTGGTATAAAAAGTCATCACATAAGAGCAAATTTACACATACAGAAGCCACATAAAGCGAGGGGAAACCTGTAGACTACCATTGCATCTTTATAGATGGGTGAAGAGTTGCTGGATATGCTTTCTTAAAAATGGGCTTCTTATTTATTTTTATGTAGGCTCATAAGAGAGCAGGGGGCAGGACTAGATGACCTCAAGGGGTACTGCTTAGGATAGGATTGTCCCTGATTAAACCATTCTAGCCAAGTGTCTGTCCAAACTGCTCCTTGAAAATTTCCAGGGATAGAGAATACACAACTTCTCCAGGTAGCCTGCTTCAATTCTGGCCCACTCTCATAGTCGGGAAGTTCCTCCTAATCTCCAATCTAAATGTCTTCTGTTGTAGCTTGAGGCCATTGCTTCTAGTCTGGTCCCCTACAGCCACAGAAAAGAATCCATCCATCCTCTTTAAGACTGTTATCAAATCCCTGTCCATATTTCTTCTCAAGGCTAAATAGTCCTAGCTCTTTCAGTTTTTATCATAAGTCTTGCTTCCTAGGCCACTAATAATTTGTTGCTCTGCACTGGATTCTCCAATCCTTCCACATCTTTTTTTGAAGCATGGGGCCCAAAACTGGACCTGGTAAACCAGAATACTGGGGAAGAATCACTTCCCTTGATTTGCAAATAACATTCCTATTAACACAACCTACTACAGGGTTTTGGGTTTGTTTTTTTGTTTGTTTGTTTCTTTTGCAACAAAAGCACACTGAATCATACTCCACTTAAATTTTACTGTAATCACCAGACCCTTCCCTGCACTACTGAAGCCTAGCCAGCTATTTCCCAGTCTGTATTTGTGCATGCACAAATTTTCTTGTTGACTGCAGACCATTACTTGAGGCCATTCTGGATCCCATCCCTGCCTTCCAGCATGCCTGCAATTCCACCCAACTAGGTGTCATCTAGAAACTTGTTAAACATGTAGTCGCTCCCATTGTCCAAATCATTAAGGAAGGTATTAAACAAAACTAGACCCATAGGTGCACTTTTTTTTTTTTTTAATTTTGAAGAATGTAAATCCAAGAAATTTGACCTTGCTGTTTTCTTACTGCTTGTGAAAGACCAAATTTGGTGGAACCACCAGAAAATTTCTGGAGGGACAAGTCACCCTGCAGTAGGTCCTGTAGGTCATTCTTCCTATGTTCCAGCTTAGATGGTTGATCCAGATTTTAGCACATTAAATTTTGGAAGGCATTGTCTGATCTGGGATTTATAGGAGTCCTCACTACATGCAAAGGTTATGTTATCAAAAACAACCAGGTGCAAGCCTTTAAATGGGAAGTTCACATTCATTCTTGTGTCTTTAATAGATGTTTGATATTCAAAATTTGACTATACTATCTTTGCCCATCTTTTTTTTTTTTAAATCTGTATGTTGTTTGTATAATAGATAAATTGCCTCTCTAATCTCTTCAAACTGTGTGATTTCGTGCAAGAGTAGGTCTAACATTGTTGTCATTGCATTGGTACCACTGGGAAGAGATTTGACTGTGGTAATGTTATACAATATTTTGCAATTTCAGCCTCGTGCAGGGTATTTCTTTTTACATTTTTCAAAAACCCCATATACTTAATAAATATGTTTAAACAAAAATGTTAATTTTAAAGATGAGTAAATGTACTTCAGGGTATTGTCAGCAATCTGCTATATCACTGAATACAAGAAACAGCCATGTTTCCCTCCACAAATTAAGGCAGAGAAAAATCTTAAGTAAAATACTTCCTGTGGATATGAGTGTTCCTTACACAATCGGGAGTTACTGCCTAGAAATTTCAACTTTCACTATCCTTTTAAAGCAACTTTCTTGCCTTTTTGTTCTGTGGAGAGAAACTTTAGAATGCAGAGTGCAAACGGAAGGTGTAGAAGCTATCAGGCAAATAAACATTCCTTATTTATTTTCTTGGATTTAAATCTATCTTTAGTATTATTTTTAACTGTTCAATGTTGGTGTGTGAGGGAGAAGGACAGGGTGAGGGGAAATTCCTGGGGAACCAAACTCTCTCCCTTGGTACTTCTCTGAGGCAAGAGACAGCAGGGAGAGAGACTCTTTGCTCAGAGCTAGAGAGAGCAAGCCTGGCATGAGGGGTAGGGCATACCCAGAAAACCTCAGCTGGGAGCTGGTGGGAGTCTGGTGCAGAGGGGCTAGGCATGTTGGGAGGCTCTCTGCTCAGAGCTGGAGAGGCAGAGCCTGGCAGGGAGGGGCAGAGCATGCCCCAAAAAACCTTGGCTGGGAGCTGAGGATAGAGTCTGGCATGGAGGGGCTGGACACAGTGGGGGCACTTGTTCTGCAAGCTGGTGAGGGACAGCCCAGTGTGGAGGGTCAGGGCACACCAAAAAAGAGGGAGCTGGAGAAGGAGAGATGGTAACAGAAGGGTGGAGTATGCCCAGAGGTCCCCAGCTGAAAAAAAAGGAGACACAAATGGAGAGGAGTGCAGCAAGACTAGAAACCCTCAGCTGGGATCCAGCATGGGAGACAGAAGACTGGGAACCTACCAGCCTCATAGTAGGGTTGAAAGAATCACAACAAGGCAAAATATTTAAAATAAATGACAAAGGAACAAGAAGTTTGATGCTACAGAAGTAGTGAGGAATTGATTATTTATATCTATTTCTTGAAGTTTTACTGTGAAGGGATTCTCAGGGTTAAGGTGATGTGAGGAAGGGGTGCAGGGGATGGTGGAGCCCCAAATTTCTCAACAGTCATGTGTTGCAGTGCTCTGCCTTTCAAAGAACCTATTTCTTTGGTTTTCCCTCTTTTGTTTTATGGAACATCCTCCTATTTTTTATTATTATTTTTTTTTAAATTATATTATTGAACATCAAAGCTGTGGCAGGTGAGAAGTTTTCACCTGGCAGGGGTTAAAAATGAGTTGCATGACTCCTTTCCTTCTATAAAACAGAAAAGGAGGATGCCATCTTGTACAGGGCTTATCAACCTTGACATCTGCAGTCAGCAGTTGGCAATACTGTGCAGAAAGTAGTTTGTTCATCTCTTTGTGTTTATCTTGGCTGTGTTTCTCCATCAGTAAGATGGTCCCAAAATTTGGTAGAAGCCCAGTTTTTGTTACTCTGTATGATCAAGAGAAAAGAATATGGTTTAAAGGAATAATATTCCAATATTAATAATAATTGGGATGTTACTGGTATTATCAAGGCAATCGCTGATTCTCCAAGCCCTTGGGTTTAATTTTGAATAGCCTGTATCACCCTTACTTCAGTGTGACTCAAATGATTCTGAGTTTCTAAATAGGGAGATAAATATAGATCCTGATAATTTTAGAAAATGCCTTCTGGTATTTCCAGGAACAGAATCCAACTCTTCTGACTCACAGATTTTCATCTTATTCATGGAACCCCACTGTTTTCTCTAAAAGTTTATTTACACTAAGTAAATACTTATGTTATAAACATTTAAAGAGAAACAGTTTACCATAGTGCAATCAAATCTTATAAATGCCACTTATATAGAAATGCAGAATAATTGTAAATATTTGAATAGAGTGAACTAGTGTTAGAGCTACCAATATAAAACATTAGTAGATTTAGAAACTAAACTTAGTTTCTTTTATAAATCAGTAATGCTAATCTGTTTGTTCACAAAATATTTGAAGAATTCCAAGTGTTTTTTCAGAAAAGTTCTTTGTCTGTTCATAATACTAAAGTGACATGAATGAAAAATGTTTTCATAACAATATCCTGTCATTATGACTAAAGTTACTCCTGTAATATTGTACTAACATATAAGAAAAATGTATGTTGTGGGCATTCCAATTTTACAAAACCCAGGTGCTGGAAAAGGTACGCATTTATGAGGGAACATGGTATTTTAGACACTTACGATATATCCAAATATCTTATGGTATGTGTCTGCCCTGTGTGGCAACATTTTAAGAATATATGGTGACCCGAGTTCCAGAACCCATTTGCATTCCTTTTGCAAAGAAAACTCCCACTGATGCATTAGGACTTTGGAGGCCGACTTATGCACTTTGGAGGAACAGTTGTTACAGAACACTGTGGCAGGATGGCCCCTAGGGGTGCCATGACCTCCCCTAGTGTCCTTGTCTACCGCGCCAAGTCTGGGTCTAACACATCCTCCGTCTCGCCCGCCACGTCTTTGATCTTGTTCATTCAGTGAAGGAGGCTGCCTTCCTACCCTTCTTGGCACGGGGCCGGTCTTACTACGCTGGGATTTCCTCTGAGTCCCGGTGCTGGTCTTCTCCTGGGGCCAACTCAAGACACACGCCCCCCCGGGGCGGCTCTCTCTCTGATTTTTGCTCCTTCTCGCCCAGTCCGGAACCCCAACAGGCTTACTTCCCTCTTGGGGCTTCGTGTCTCACAGGCAGCGCCCCACTCGGGCCTGCCTCCCTTATTCCGCGGCCACTCGTGTCCTGACCTGCGTCCCACGGTCTCTAAGCCAGCACTCGGGCCTGTGCTCATGCCTCCTGAGATCGCTGCCTGCCCTGGGGCCCTTGCTCACACCTCTTGCGCTCGCTGCCCCACTGGGGCCTGTCTGTGCCCCCACTGGGGCCTGTCTATGCCCCCACTGGGGCTCTTCCCAATTGGGGCTTCCAATTGGGGCCTGTCCTGGTAATGCCCACGCTGGGCTGGGGTCGGGACCCCCCCCTGCTTAGGACCACCTTCCTGGGCCCACACCCTACTGGGCTTCCACCTCTGCTAGGCTCTTCCCGAAGTCGCCCCAATGGGCTGGAGTCAGGACAACCCCACACGCGATACCCTCCTTAGTGCCAGGAACTCCCCCACCTTACTGGGGAGCTCCTGCTGAGGCCTCCTCCACCCCTACAGCCTCGCCTGGTCCTCCGGTATAATACTCACAACTCCACAAAACTATGTTGGCTCTCTCCAATACCTTTCTCAGGGGTTCTCTGCCTCCCCTTGCATCATCACAGCAGTCACACTGCCAGCATAAGCTCTGCTGCTCAGCTCTCTGCTGCAGAGCTCCTGCTCCTGCAGTGGCCAGAGGGGAAATGTTTCTGGCCTCAGCCTTCCCTTCCTTATGAAGGCCAAGCCTCGCCCCCTGGCGATCAGCTGATCTACCCATCTTCACAGCAGCTACCACCTGCTGCCTTACTGGCTGGCAGCTAAGCCATTTCCTAACTTCAGTAGCAGGCACCCTAGTGCCCTGCTACAAACACAAACCATTTATTGTCAGTGTTCATATGTACAGTAGGAAAAGACTTATTTTTCAGTGTTAGAATGATAGAAAACTAGGGTTGAAAGGGACCTCAGGAGGTCATCTAGTCCAACACTCTGCTCAAAACAGGACAAGCCCCAACTAGATCATCCCAGCCAAGGCTTTGTCTGCTTGAGTCTTTTGAAAAAAAACTCCAGGGATGGAGATTCCACAACCTCTGGGTAACCTATTCCAGCATTTTACTACCCTTCTAGAGTTTTCCCCTAATATCTAGTGTAAGTGTCCTTTTTTTTCTCTGTTTGCAATTTTGAGACCTTTGCTCTTCATTCTGTTATCTGCCACTGCTGATAAGAGTAGTATAACTGTTTCTTAAAGCATTGGTTTATTTTCTAGGGGGTGGCAGGATGATATGTTTTGGATGCCCTATATAAGTAAAAAGGGACCCTATACCTAGGGAAGTCTGGCAAGTCCAGTCAGAGGGGATTTCTCTTATAACCAAAGAAATGAACAAAAAGGAAAAACAATATGTGCGCTCACTCATGGCAAAAACAACTTATTGAGAGTAATATTAAACTTCAGTGAGATGCAAGCTTTCCTGGGTAATCTCCAGTGTTTATAAATTGGTGTTCAAACACAGGATAGGCACTACTTGTTGCTTTCTGTAGACCACCAAATTGCACACTAGTTATAAAAGGAAGACATTTTTCAGAAATGAAAGACCAAGGTAGCCAATAGATAGGGTAAACTCTTAACAGAAAATGCTAGACTGAGTTAGAGAACTTCTGGAGGGGCTGGACATGTTCAAATCAGCAGGTCCAGATGCTCTCCACCCCAGGGTGTTGAGGGAATTGGCAGGGGTTATTGTGGGGCCCCTGGCATGGCTTTACGAATGCTCATGGTGCTCTGGCCAGGTGCTGGACAACTGGAACAGGGCCAATGTCCTCCCCATCTTCAAAAAAAGGAGGACTGAGGACCTGGGCAACTATAGGGCCATTAGTCTTATTTTGAACCTAGGGAAGCTCTTTGAGAAGATTATCAAGGAGCACATCTGTGAATGGCCAGCAGCGAGGATGATGCTCAGGGGCAACCAGCATGGTTACATTAAGGGCAGGTCCTGTCAGACCAATCTGATTGCCTTCTATGATCAGGTCACAAAATCATTGGACGCAGGTGTTGCAGTGGATATACTCTTTCTGGACTTCAGGAAGGCCTTTGACACTCTCCCACCCCATTCTCATTAAAAAGCCAGGCAACCTGTGACATTGACTACACAGCTACATGGACAGTAAATTGGCTGAGGGGCTGCACTCAGACGGTGGTGGTGGATGGGTCATATTTGACCTGGAGGGATGTGAGCAGTAGAGTCTCCCAGGGCTCAGTCCTTGGGCCTGCACTGTTCAATTTCTTTATTAGTGACTTGGATGAGGGGTGAAAAGCACCCTGTTTAAATTTGCGGATGACACCAAGATTTGGGGTGAGGTGGGCACACTAGAAGGGAAGGACAGGATACAGCTGGACCCAGACAGGTTACCAGGGTGGGCGGATGGGATTCAATACTGACAAATGCAGGGTGCTGCACTCAGGCAGTAGGAACCAGCAGCATACCTATAGGCTGGGCACTCCCTTCTCAAAAGCACAGTGGCAGAAAGAGCTCTTGGAGTCCATTTATCAATTACAGGATAAACATAGGCCACCAATGTGAGGACATGGTCAGTAGGGTTAACTGCACCTTGTCATGCATCCACAGATGCATCACAAGCAGGGCCAAGGAGGTGATCCTCTCCCTCTATGCAACACTGGTCAGGCTGCAGCTGCAGTACTGCATCCAGTTCTGACTGCTACACTTCAGGAGGGATGTGGACAACATGGAGAGGGTCCAAAGGAGGGCCACTTGCATGATCCAGGGACAGCAGGGCAGACCCTACAAGGAGAGGCTATGGGACCTGAATCTGTTCAGCCTCCAGAAGAGAAGGCTGAGAGGGGACCTGGTGGCCATCTATAAAGTTACTAGGGGGGACCAGTGGGGAATGGGAGAGACCTTGTTCCTCCCCCATCCCCCCAACCCTGAGTGCCTCCCAGGGTAACAAGGAATAAATGCCGTAAGTTGTTTGAGAGTAGGTTCAGACTAGACATCAGAAGGCACTACTTCAGTCAGGGCAGCTAGGATGTGGAACCAACTTCCAAGGGAAATGGTGGTGGCTCCTACCTTGGGGGTCTTTTAAGAGGAGGCTTGACAATTACCTAGCTGGGGTCATTTGAGCTCAGTTTTCTCTCCTGCTCGGGGCAGGGGTTGGACTAGAAAGTCTGCAAAGTCCCTTCCGACCCTACTTCTATGAATGCTAAGAAGACAGAGCTACTCAACAGCCATATTTCCTTAATCTTCCTAAAAATATAAGCTGCAACCAGAGAGCTAATAAGGAATACATGGACAGTGAAGAGGAAAGGCTAAAGAACGTGATCATAAGATAGTGTCAGAGCTTTTGATTGGTTTCAATGTATTCAGGTCAACAGGCCCTGATAAACTTTATTCCATGGTACTGAATGAATTGGCAGAGGAGATCTTGGAGTCCTGGATAATTATTATTTACTTACTAAAGTGGTGGGAGCCAGATGTGATACCAGAGGACTGGGAAATGGCCGACATAGTGTTTCTCTTCAAAAAGGAAAAAAGGGCAAAAAGGAGGGCCCAGAAAAATATAGTCCAGTTGTTTGGATTTCAATACATAAGTGATTGGAGCAAATGATAAAAAAGCTCATTTGTAAGCATCTGGAGGAACACATCCTGATCATGAGCAGTTAGCATGGATTTGTGATGAACATTTTGACTTCCTTCTTTTTATAAAGTTACTAGACAAATAGGTAAAGGGAATGCAGTGGATGTAGTATTCTTGGAGATCAGTAAGCCATTTGACAGTCCCAAGAGACCTTCTTGGATAAAATGGGCTAGACAGTACTACAAGGTGGATACGAGGCAAGGATTTTTGGGGTGATATCATTTATTGGCCCAACTGAATGGTTGGGATAAAGCTTGACAAGCTTTTGAATGCAAGGCATTCTTTATTGGGTCCAAGGCAATATAGCCAAACCCGTAGTGGAAGTCTATAAGACTCTAAGTGTGTGTTTGTTTTTGGGTTTTTTTTTTCAGTTTAGATCAGAGTTGCCACCTGTCCCTAAACTTACTGATGGACCATTAAGAAACAGGCTAAAAAATTCTGCCTGTAAAGTCCATTTAAAAAAAAAAAAAAAAAAAGACAGCTCAGTGTTAAGTAGGAGGGAGGAACAAACCACACTAAGCTACTAAGAGCCTGAATGAAGATCCCTCATGGAAAAGAAGCTGGAGTTAAGTGTTTGAGGACAGGCAGAGCAGAGCAGTCTGGTAGCTAAGCAGGAGTGCAGCATCCCACCCAGAGCACTCTTTCAGGTCTTTTATAGCCCATAGAAGCCTTTAGCTTTCTTTCTCCCCATCCCCTCTAGCTGTGTGCTGCTGCTGCATCTGGTCACCTGCTTGTAGCACTGCTGGGTCACAGGTAGGCAGACTTTTGAGCCCAGAACTGGGCAACAGAGCCAGCAGAGGTGAGCTGGGGGGCAGTATAGTGCATGGTGGGGTCACATTTTTTATTTTTGTTTTTATTGATTTAATCGGGAAAACCTTTACTGATATAACCAAACTTTTTACTATGGATAGTGCTAAACTCCTAAATCTGAACCTGGCCCTTGGCCAGGACCTGGCAGAAAGGTAACATTTATATTTATGTAAAATGTATATTAGTAGAAAAATTTTATCTATTTGGTAAGATTTCATTGTTGTTAAAACCAAAAAAGATTATTGTCAGTTTAAAAAAAAAAAAATCTTGGGTTGTCAACCCTGGTAAAGATGATAAAATATCATCTATGTAAGGAAGGTATAGTGAAAGTTTGCTAGTGCAGTTTTTTTTTTTTTTAGAAGCTCCTCCCCCAATTAACTTATGAAAAAGCTGACATGTTGAGGGGCTATCTTTTGTGCCCATGGTTCTACCACAGGTTTAACAACTACCACCCCTCAATCAAACTTTCTCTAGAATACTCCTATGCTAACAGCAACTTTCTAGTTACCACAGTCCAGATCTGAGGGGCACCCTACAAACCACCATGTACAAAAAACCTGCAGTCCACAAAACCAATGATCATCCCAAGCACACCAAAAAAGCAGTAATTTACAGTCAGACCCTCAGCTACCCCTATAGCTGCTCTGAAAAGAACACTTGCACTGTTTACCTGGCCAGCCTGAAACATGCCTTCATAGAACAAGGACTTTCCAGTGGAAAAATAGACTGTATTTTTGAAAGACACCTAAATAGGAAAAGAAACACCCCTCTGACCACATGCCTCTGGTGCTCCCCTGCCACCCCAGAGCTGGAACCAATTGGAAGAATCATTAAAGGGTTACAGTCAGTGGGACAGAGATCAGTGGGACAGAGTTCTGGAGAAAAAATTCTCAGCCCTGCTGCTCCTGGCTTTCAAATGATGCCCTAACCTTGCTCAACTCATCAGAAGCAAACTCCCAACTGCTCAGCAACCATCTGAGACATCTAATGGGACTGGGACAGAGCCTTGTCTTAATAGATGCTTAACCTGTCAACACTTCACTTCTCCAACAATCAACACCCCTTCCCTCCCTACACATGCACATAACCCCTGCCCTCCCAACTAATCAAAATCCATAGATCCTATACGTGCCTTTACCAAATGTTTCATCCAGTGCACCAAATGCCCTCGTGGTAATTGCATAGGTGCAGCTAAGCAGAATGTACACATCAGATTGTCCCCCCCCCCCCCGGCAAGAATTCAGAGACATACAAATATCAGTAGAACCGTTTTCACAGAACAGCCACTCCCTTTCTGACCTTACAAGCTTTGTACTCAAAGGAAATCAACCAAACACCTTTTAAAAGGTGATCTTTTGGAACAAAAATCCATACGTCAGCTGGACACTAGGAACCAACGATGGAACACATACTTATTTTATTATACACTATAATCTATCTGATTCCTGAAATTCCTCCTGCACATTGGAGGTGATAATGGCCCTCCTTCCTTTTGATAGGTTTTGATCTCCCAGTAATCAGGCTGCTTTTCTTTTGCTAATTGTTTGTCTTCTACCTCTAGAATTTTTCCCCTTTCCAATTTCACAGCTTTACTTCCTCAGTCTTAATTATTGCTGTGCATATTTCCTGTATCATGCCTTGCATGCAAAGGCTTGTCTAACTTTATTCCAACCATGCAGTTAGTCCAATAAAAAAAACAAATCTACTCCCAGAAAAAATCCTTGCTGCTTGTAAATGTCTGGGATGGTCCAGGAATTATACAACATTACTCTACTTTAACAGTACCAATGCAAGGTGGATAAACATCTGGCTTGATAGTCTCAAGCAAAGGGTAATTATAAATAGATTAATATTGGAATGGCAAGAGTTTTTGAGTGGAGTCCCACAGGGGTCTATCCTGGGTCTGTTGAAATTAAATGCGTTTATTAATCATTTGGCTGCTGGAATAGAGAGCTTCCTGTGCAAATCTGTAGGCAGCACAAAACAGAGAAGAGTTGTAAGTGTACTGGAGAACAGTAGTAGAACTCAGAAGGATATTGACAGGTTGGAAAGGATATTGACAGGTTGGGGTTAGAGGTTGAAGTTCAGTTTAGACAAAGGAGAGGTGAACAAGTAAAAACTTGAAGATAGAATAGGAAATAACTGGCTGGGTGACAGTGCTGCTGAGAAGGATCTTGAAGTTTTGGTGGAGTGCAGACTCAACATGAGTCTGTAATATGATGCAGCTGCAAAAACAGCAAATGTGTTTTGGGCTTGCATCAATGAGACTATTAGATGTAAGATGGGAGGGTTGATGGTACCACTCAATGAGACCTAATTGGTGCTCAATATAGAGGTTCCTGGGTCTTGTTCCTTCACTTTGGGGTCAAACCAATAGTAAGATTTGGGATCAGAAAGGAATTTTACCCTGTGGTCAGCTTGGCATGAACAATGGTTGGGTTTGCTTTTCTCTGCAGTGAGGGCCATGGTCCTCTAATAACTGTCCATGGAGTAGCAGGATATTGACTGTGACCTTATCCCCCTGCTTTACTTCTGGCAAGCTAGCATGTTTTGGTATTTTCTGCATTGTGCCTGATGGTTGTATGAGAGTGGTGTCTGTACACATTTTAAGAACAAGTTAGACAAACACTTGTTTAGATAGGGGTGATCCTGTCTTGAGCAGGGGGTTGGATTAGATGACTTTCTGAAACCTCTTCCAGCCCTACTTTTCTACAATTTTATGAAAATACAGAATGGGATGGCTCTGTGCTTAAGAATAAAATCAGCTATAGCTAAACAGCTAAAAAAATTATAGAAGACTGTTAATTCCAGAAGCATTGCATGTGGCATGCAGGGTGGGAGTCTAGCTTAGACCTCCTCTTGACAAATGAAGAGGTCAATTTCAACTAAAAGTTATGAGTTGCTTAGGTGCAAGAGGTCCTAACTTGATTACATTTACTATGTGTAAATGGAATAAGATTTTAACCGGCAATATATGCATTTAAAAATAATGCATTATATATAGTGCTATACTTAGGAATTTAAAAGGATCTGTATGACAAAGCTGAAAATCATGAAGAATTGAATTGGCTAGAAAAAAAATTAAATGAAAAAATTGAATGGTAGTCATTAACAGTTCAAGCAAGTGTCCCAGATGTTAAAATCCTGCAATGATATATATATATATATATATATATATATATATATATATATATATATATATATATATATATATATATATATATATATATATATATATATATTTTTTTTTTTTCTTACCAGTGTAGCCTTCTGTCTGGCTTACAGGAAAGTGAAAGGAAACAAACAAACAAAAAAAAATAACAGACATTCCTCTTTATCCATTTGCTTATATATAAAATAATCTCTGGAAGGGCTCTAATGGTGCTTCATTATTTAAAATGTACATAAACATAGCATACGCTCTAAATATGATAGTTATAATAAGATTTTGATGAGACTACAGTTCATTTGTCTCTTTATTTATGAAATAAGCATTTACTTAGTGAACATACGCTGTTAGGAGAAGCAGTGTGATTCAATAGCTAAGATGAAGTGAATATAAATAAAGTACGTTTGGAAACTAGGAATTTTAGGAAATTCATAAAACCGGCAAAAGGACACTAAGTGAAATCCAAAGCCAGCAAAATCCAAAGCAATGTCAGGGAGCTTTTTAAATCTGTTCCTGCTTATTTTGTATTTTAGGAGCAATGACATGTTTGCCCACACTTAACCTACCTTCATACTGATGCAAACAAGGATTGCATCCATGACACACAGACTCATACAAGTGTAACTTACTGCATGTAGTTGAGGCATTATCTTGGAGTAAAACAGCAATAAAATGACACTACTTAAAATTATACAGGTGTCTTGTGTCCACAGTTATCCTGGTATGGCCATTTTCTCTATGCAGAAAGGCAATTACTTGCTCCCCTGCTACCTAATAGATGGGGAAGAAGCAATGACTCAAAATATGGGAATTGTAGTGGATAGTCAAGTCAATCTGAATTCCCGATGTGACACTGTATTCCAAGAACTAGGGTGATAGTTGGATGTACAGACAGGGGAATACTGAACCTGCTTTAACATGAAAGACTCTTTAGGAATTCTATCTCTTAAGCAAAGGTTACACTTGCAATCTCTAGGTACCAAAATTGGGAATAAACACTTGGTCATAGAGAAGCCAGGGGAAGAAGGAATGAGGCAAGCTGTTCCCTGCCACCCTGTTTCCCTCCCCCGCACCCCAGCACGGCTGGAGACAGAGGAGCTGCGCAGGGATCTCGGTGCTACTCGCCCTGCGCTGCCCCGGCGATGTGTCTCCTGTGCATGGGGCTGCACAGAGGGAAGCAGTTCAGGGCTGCACCCTTCAAAGCAGCAGCAGGCACAGGAGGTACGTGACCAGGGCAGTGGGGGAGGTGAGGAGAGCCCAGCACAGCCCCGCTGTTCCCAGCCATGCCGGGTCATTCCTGTGGGGCTGCAGAGGTGCCACAAGAGAGAAGCAGGATGGGAGATTGAGCCTGCAGCCTGCCTCATGCACAGATCTCAGGGACATGTCCCCCCTGCCCCCAAGAATGTGTGGTGTTGGGAAGCCACCCTGCCTGCACCTGCAGCAGGGGAGAGTGGGGGCAGGGGGCTGGAGACCTGGGTCTATAGTCCTGACAGCTGGGGACCCCCTCTGGCAGGGCTGTGGGATCAGGGGCTGTGGGTGAGGGCAAGGGGCACCAGCAAGGCTGGGGGGAGTGAGGGGCAGGGCTTGGGGGCACAGGGGCTCTGGGGGGAATGAGGGGTACCTGTAGGGCTGGGGGGCTGTTGTGGGGGGAGTGAGGGGCAGAAACAGGGATGAGGGGGAGCTGGGGTGGGGAATGAAGGGCACCAGAAGGTCTGGGGGGGCTATGGGGGCATTTAATTTTAATAATGGGTTTTTATCAGAGAATTTGCACTTTTTTTTTCTTAATCAGGGAAAACCAGGATCCCTGGACATCCCTGGTCCCTGCACCAGCCCCCTAAACATTTCCGTTGCCCTCTGCTGGAATCTTTCTATTTTGTCAACATCCTTTCTGTAGTGTGGAGCCCAAAACTGGATACAGTACTCCAGATGAGGCCTCACCAGTGCTGAATAGATGGGAAGAACTAATGCAGCATTAGAGCGGCTCCATCCCATGTTCTAGGCCACTGATGAAGATACTGAACGAAACCAGCCCCGGGACCACCCCCAGTGTACTCCACTCCAACGCTTGTTGCCAAGTAGACATTAAGTCATTGATTACTACCCTTTGAACCTGATGATCCAGCCAGTTTTCTGACCACCTTACAGTCGGTTCATTCAGCCTGTCCTTCCTTAGCTTGCCCGTGAGAATGTTTTGGGAGACTGTATCAAAAGCCTTGCTAAAGTCAAGGTATATCATGTCCACTAGGGCTGTGTGAAGCTTCAGTTGCTAGTTTGATTTGGCCCGATTCGGTGGTCAAATCTCCAAATCTGAATTAAATTGGAGGACCTTTTAATTTCTCCAAATCAGAACCCTCAGAATCGATTTGGAAAGATTCTGCAATCCAGACATAGACACAGCTTTAAACATTTTTTCTACATACCTCTAGGTAGCAGGCAGCTTATGACTGCTGTGATGCTGTGCTGCCAGGTGCAACCAGAGCTGACCTTCCCTGCGAAGAGGTGGAAATGGCATTGAGTTCTTCAGCCTTTTTTGCATCATCTGTCACCAGGTTGCCTCCCTCATTTAGTAAAAGACCCACACTTTCCCCAATCTTCCCCTTGTTACTAACATACTTGTAGAAACCCTTCTTTGTTACCTTTCCTGTCCCTTGCTAGTGCAACTCAAATTGTGCTTTAGCTTTCCTAACTTCATCCCTGCAGAGCTGAGCAATACTCTCATACTCCTCCCTAGTTGTTTAACCAGATTTCGCCTTCTTGTAAGCTTCCTTTTCATGTTTTAGCTCACTAAAGAATTCCCTGCTAAGTTAACCTGGTCTTTTGCCATACTTACTAGTCTTCCTGTGCATTGCTATGGTTCATTCCTGCACTCTCAGTAAGGTTTCTTTAAAATGCAACCAGTTCTCCTGGACTCCTTTTCCCTACCAGACTGGCCTCCCAGGGGATCCTGCGTATCAGTTCCCTGAGTGAGTTGAAGTCTGTTTTTCTGAAGTCCAGAATCCATACTCTGCTTCTCTTCTTCCTTCCTTTCTTCAGGATTATAAACTCAATCATCTCATGGCTGCTGCTTCTCCAAGCTGTCATCCACTACCACATTCCCCACCAATTCTTCTGCGCAAGTTGAGCATCAGGTCCAGAAAAGTATGGCCCATAGTTGGCTTTTCTAACACTTCCATGAGGAAGTTGTCCCCAACACTCTCCAAAAACTTCCTGCATTGCCTGTGCACTACTGTATTGTCTTTCCAGCAGATGGCAGGGTGATTTTGAAGTCCCCTGTGAGAACTAGGGCCTATGATCAGGAAAATTACACTAGCTGTTTGAAGAACTTCATCTACCTCATCCTCCTAGTCTGGTGGTCTATAGCACATACCCACCATGACATCTCCCTTGTTGCTCTGACCCTAACCCAGAGACTTTCAACAGGCCTATCTCCAGTTTCATACTTGAGCTCTGAGCAATCATATAGTTCTTTTACATAAAGCCCTCTTCTCCCCTGCCTGTCTTTCCTGAAAAGTTTATACCCATCCATGACAGTGCTTCAGTCATGTGAGGTATCCAACCAAGTTTCTGTTATTCAAACCACATCACAGGTCCATGCCTGCCAATTGCCCACATTCTCTGGAAGAATGAGAAGGCCTCCACTGTTGCCCCATCCTGGTTGGGCTTCATCCAGGTCACCCACTTCCACACTTACCTCAGGGCTTTGGTTTCCAAACCCTGACAAACCTAGCTTAAAGCCCTCCACAAGAGGTTAGCGAACCTATCTGTGAAAATGCTTGTTCCTCTCCCCATCAGATGGGTCCTGTCTCTTCCTAGCAATCCTTCTTGGAACAACACCCCATGGTCAAAGAAGCCAAAGTCCTACATGTGCTTTTCAACTGTTTCATTTAAATTATGATTTTTCATGCAAGTGTCCTGATGTGCAGTTATAGTAGCTGGGAGTGACAAACACCAGGAGGGCATTTATCAAACTAAGTTATCTCAGTATTGATACCAGTATCAATACACGCATCACTAGCCTTAAGTTAGAGATCAGAAGTACTTACAGTTTATGTATAGCCCAAATTATGTTAATTAAGGCAGAGGAACTTAAATTTGTCTGGCTCATCTGATCATCGAAGCTTCATCTGAAATGCTTAAATGTGATTCCCATTAAATTCTGTGCTCTTAGTGGTGAGAGCAGGACTGATTATTACTAACTCCCTGCTTTTGAATGCAACCAGACATTAGTTCATCATGATTCTGAGTTTTTGAGAAGGTTTAAAAAAAACACAAAACTAAAAGAATATGAAAAAGACCTTTCAAGATTGTTGTTCCAACTCCAGTGCCTCAAAGTGAAAGGTAACACAGCTTGACACATACATTTTTAATCTTGGGAAGTTTTAACAGCATAAGCAAAATCCATACAAGAACAACAGGAAAAAATTTTAGCAGAAAACCATAGGGAAAAAACCCTTACTTATGGCTCCAGTAGATTTTCTTGAGCATCGAAATATAGTTTCCCCGATGTCTTCACATAACCATACCTGCTTGATGACCTTCTGTACTCTTTCTACCTCTTTCTCTAATCTTTCCTTTAAAGCAGCACCCATAATTGTCTGCAATATTTTAGGTATGCTGTGCATCAGAGGCATAATGATACAGCCAGGTGCCCAGGGCAGTTACTATACACAGGGGCAGTGGCAATTTTCAGGTGTCACCACTGCCACACATATGATTGCATAGCTGAGTTGGCAGTCATTATTTTCTGCCTCCCTTTACCAAACCAATGCTCAGAGCAGAAGTCTTTGTCACTGCTAACCATCCCCCCCCTCCCCCAGTTATGTCACTGTTCCCCATTATTTTGTTTTTTAAAAAATTTTTGTGATATTCTCTGGCCTTGTACTGAAAAATACCATTCCATTTTATGAAAAATATCCCCCAGTTGGGCAAATAATTTAAAATTTTTGATATTGTTAGAGGGGTGTTTTAGCTATGATGGTCCAGGAGTTATGTGAGAGGCAAGGATTTTTTGGACCAGCTACATAGTTGAGATTAAAATCAGATCAGCTTTTGATCTTCCTCAGGTCTGAGGGGGGAAGCAAGCACAGCAATTGTTAAGATCAGTGGGTGAAGCTGTGAAATTGGAAGGGAGGAAATTCTCAAGAGTAGCGGACAAACAATTAGCAGAAGAAAAGAAGCTTGATTTTTAACTGGGAGATCAAGACCTATCAAAAGGGAGGAGGGTCACTCATTATCACCTATGGTGTGCAGGAAGAATTTCAGGAATTGGGTAGATTATAATGTGTCAAAATCAATATCTATGTTCAGTCCTTGGCTCCTAGTGTCTAGCCAGTTGATGGATTTTTGTTCCAAAGCTCACCTTTTAAAGGTATTTGGTAGATTTCCCTTGAGCACAAAGATTGTGAGATGAGACAGGAGTAGTAGTTTTGTTTTTTTGTTTTGTTGTTGTTTTTTTTTAAAAAGGGCTCCTACTGACATTTATGTCTTTGTCCTTTTATATGTAAAATGTTTGCTCATTTGTCTCAAAGGCAGCTGCAGTTAGGAGTAGAGAGGAGAGCTTGTTACACTGACAAATGTGTTCAGTGGTGGTGTTGGAGAATTTCACCAAGAGGTTGTCTTTTTGTTCAACAGGAAATGGAGCCATGCTACCCAGGGCACTGAATCGCAGAGAACTGATGGTGGGTTATGGTCCAAGGCTGACTGAGCCCAGCATTCAACATGTTCTGTCAATCTGCTTCAGTTCTGATTGGCAACAAGCTGTGTGATAATTTCTTAGAATCAGCCAGAAGTGGCTATGAAACCAAGCTTGGCTTACTAACTCATATAAACAATACTTTAAACTTGAACCATGAAAGTGAAGGTGAATCTGGATCACTAGGGTCTATTACTGTCCTTTCTTGCTTTGAAAACCTTGTGGGTGGGGAAGGGAATGTGCTCATTAAAGTGGCCTTAAGCACCTTAAGTTCCTTACAGCAGTATTTGCTGAGCAAATCATTTTAGGTCTCACTGACCTTGGCTGGTCGGACTTCCTGGGTCATATTTTCACATGGATAAGCTATTTCTTGAGCAGTTTCTTCAATTTACTGGACATAAATGGGCTTTCCTTTAACAGCAGACAGGTACTGTACATGTTTTTTGTGCCTCTAGTTATTCCTCAACCAATATATTTGGAAGAAAATGTCACCTTCCATTAATTTTATAGTTGCTATGTATTTCTTTTACAGTATCTCAAGGTTGCGTTGAAACACAGGATTTTTGGTTCCTTTCAATATAGTGATAAAAAGCAATAGGTAGCGTTTATTCTTTTCCTAAAGTATTTCTGTCCTTTTTCTACAATTTCTGCTAGAGGGACATTGAAATACATTATCCTTAAACACCTAGATGGTACCTCCCTTTTAAATTTGCAGGAGTTTGGTTCCACTTTGAAATATTGCATGTACACATACAGCAACTTTTTAAATGCTGGAAGAATCGGAAGCACTAGCAGCATAGGTGGTGACATTTAATTTTGCCAGGGGAGAGCCTAAGATCATTTTCCCCCCCCCCCAAGCAGCAGCACTGCTGGAGCCGAGCTGAGCTGAACCCACAGGGGAGAGGAGTGGGGGGTTGTGGGCTGTCTGCTGTTGGCTCTGGGCTCCCCGCCCTGATGCCCTACCACCATGGCAAGGTACCCCCTACCTGCCTAGTAGAAGTAGGGGGCACAACCCCCACTGCTTCTGGTTGGGCAGGGGGCACCTTGCCACAGTGATGTGGTTGGTGCAGTGCTCCCAGGGGAAGGGCAGCAGGGTGGAAAGCCCTGAGCCCACAGCAGGCAGTCTGGATTTGTCCCTGCTCCACGCACCAATCTGGGAGGCATGTGCTCCCCCCATTCCCTCCTCCCTAGGAGTGCACACAGTGGCAGGGAGCCACCCCCCTTATACCTTCTTGATAAGCTGCCCACAGCTCTGTTCCAGCCCCTACCCCACTCCCTCCTGTACTGTCGGGGCCTCAAACTTTATGGTTACTGATCATTACTGAGACTTTTCTCTCGCGGACTTTTTTTTTTCTGTTTGAGAGAATATTTTATACAAGATTTAAACACTATCAAATGATTATTCCCACATGCAAAGCTCCTGTTATTCTTTTAATTAGCTTCTCCTTTCCAAGACTGCTTATGAAATATATTTGTTCAAATATGTGATCCACCAAAACCATCCATAAATTTGTGTTAACTTGCACATCAAAGATCTGTCACAATACTGAATCATGCCCTAAGCATTCTTATTCCACATGAAAATTTTAATGAAGAGCTATTTGTAGAATCTGTTGGTAGAGATTTATTAAGCTGTCTTTTCATAAATATGTTTATGCAGTGCATGTGTGTGTATGCATACAGAGCGAGAGAGCGCGCACCACACACCCCTAAAATAAACAAAGTGATATTATCTAAGCAGTGGCTCAAAGAAAACTTACATGAGGCCAAGGTCTGATCCCATTAAGTACAGTAAGGCTTCTATTCTGACTTCAGGGAGATCAGGATCAAGCACAAGAATGATTTCAATTGCACTGTGTGAATGTTATAGTTAAACTACTTTCTAAGCCAAAGTTTACCAGTAATTATAGTATAAATTCATAGCAGGATATTTTCCCTTATTTTAGAGGGTGTTCAAAACATTGTCTTTTTAGTAGGCAATGACTAAGCTTGTTTGTTCCTGCAAAAAATTGATGCACTTAGTTTTATGCCCATACTGTTGAAACCATTGAATGACAAATAGTGTATGAAGTTAAGCATGTACATAAGCCCATGCAGGAGTGGGAACTTAGTTATTTTCTTTCTTTAAGAAAAGATAATGTGGTCAATCATACTGCTGTGGAGTTTTATTAAATATTTATCATAAAGATTTACCAGCCTTATTAGTCTCATCTGTACCACTAGCACTGTTTTCACAAAATAGAATGCGATTTTCATTCTCTAGCTCTCAGCCTTTGGCTACAATGCATCAAGACAATACAGTGATTTATTTTTTCAGTTTGTTTTATTTTCTTTAAGCATTATTTTCTTCCTGCTTTTATTTAATTTTACTGTTGACCGAGATATGTAAACTCTACATGTGCAGAGAGACAGTTTTTGAAAACTATAGCTGGGATAACCCTGGCTTTTTTTTTTTTTTTAAATGAAACAAAAACAGTTGCAGGTGTAACATAATCACCTGAAGTCTGATTACAATTTATTGGAAAGACTAGATCTCACAAAATGTAATACCAGCACTGGAAGCAGAATCTTAATAGTATGAAAAGTACTTTGAGGAAGATGGCAATAAGAGAGGTCCTGTGGGTAACACACCGGTTTGGGACTTTAGTGATCTGGGTTTCATTCATGATTTTGCCCCAGATTTCTAAAGGCACATAAAATACAAAGGAAATGCTGAATCCAAAGACTGACTTAGTTAAAGCTGTCCTTTAAAAGAATGACTCTTAGATACCAATGGTAACCAACCTTCTAAATCACGCCAAGTTAGCTTCTGTATCTAGGCAATGATAGATAAATGAATATTTATCTCACACAGTAGAAGAGGGCTGTGCAATGTTTCTGGGAAGCTTCCTCTAGTTCAGCTTCCAGGACATATAATTCAGCACAAAGGGCATTTATACACATGCTCCAGGAGTGTGGGGGGAAGGGGGACACTTTTTAAATTAAAGCAGCTCTTGGAGCCACTCTAATTAAAGTGCCTAGAGCTTCACATGTATCAGTGTCCCCACATGAAAAATGGTGGTAGGGCCCTTTTATCTAAAGCTTAGTTAGTTAAAATGCCCCCACCACCATTTTTTAGTACAGGGACCATAGATAGGGGGAGAAAAAATTATTTGAGGGGGGCTGAGCATGTGCATCCCCCCCACCCAGCAGGTAAGTCTGTGGGGGAAGGGTTTGGGGGAGAGGGTCATGAAGCGGGGAGGCAGATCAAGGCCACTGAGGTGAGGGAGGGAGCAGGATAGGGGCAGGGGCTGGGTGAATGGGGCCCCGGAGCCTGGGCAGGTAGTGGGAGAATCAGAGATTGGGTGGCTTTTCGAGGGCTGTGGGAGGGGTTCCCACCACTGTATGCACTTTGGAGGAGGCCAGGGCATTTCTGCCTCCTGATCTGTGTGTGGGGCAGAGGCAAGCTGCTGTTGCATGCGGGGCTCTGTGCCCTGCTGCTGCTGCCTCCTGAGCCATGTGATGCCATGTGTGTCCTGCAGCTGGGCAGGCAGGGGACATGGTACAGCCCAGTGGTGGCAGGCACATGCAGCAGGGCACAAAGGCCAGCATGTAGTAGCAGTCCCTTTCCATGCTGCACATGGATCAGGGGTCACATACCCCCAGGCCTCCCCTTGGGTGTGCATTGTGGAGGGACTTCCCCCCCCATGCCCCTCAATGAGCCGCCTGGGCTCTGAGCATCCCACAGCCTGGCTCAGCCAGGACCCCATTCATCCAAGCACTTGTCCCTGCCTTTGCCCCAATCCCTCTTTCAATGCATGGGCCTCAATCTACCCCGCTCCCCCAAACCCATTCCCCTTCACAGAGTAGACTGATACTTGCCTGCCACTGCTAGGGAGTTATCCATAGGCAGGCTGTGATTCTGGCTGTAAGTGCACCCCTCCTCACTCTTGCTGCAGCCACTCAGAGCCCATGGCTGGACTGCCCTGTGGTCCTACCTGCTGCCCCACATTTGGAGGGGCTAATCCCTATTAGTCCCTGCCTTCTGCCAGCTATGGTGGAGATACTGATACACATGACACCTGGAGTCTACCGAAACACGGTAATTACCATGCTGTAGCAGACTTGATTGACTGAATCTACTCCAATGTACTGTCATTACAACGTATCATAGCAGCCTTACTACATATGTATAGGTACCCAAAGGTACTAAGAATAGTGCTGATATAGAGGTGCCTCTTCAGTAACTACCAAAATCCCTTGCTATTTGGATACTATGGCCAGGGAAAATGACAGTCATTTTACGTAAGAGAATGTTTGAGGAAAAGGAGTGTTTTCATTCTTGGACACTTCATTATCTCACCAGTGGAAATAACAGGAAAGACTGTATGAGGAAAGTACTGGCGATGCTTATGCCACTCACATAAGCTATTGAGATCTGGGATCCAGTGCAAAGCCAGTGGTACAGGAAGATCTTTCGTACACACTGAGGACATGGATATCTCTGATTGTCATCTGCAGCACAGGTTTGCAAGAGAATGGGAGGAGCACAGATAGGTGGCCACATACAGTATGTCAGGTCTTGACTTGCCACTTCTTAACCTAGGCTTCCCTTTCAAGATGTCAGATTAGCAAACATTGTTATAGCTATTGTTCCCATCTTCCTGCCCTTTCTAGCCCCATACTGCTTTTGCATTGCTACACTAACCACTCTTGTTTGGTACTAGGGATGCATTTGTAGCTTTTTGTCCTTTCCCATCATTTGCATGCTTCTAGGCTCTTTGGCAACTTGCCTAAGGTCTTGATACAGTGTGTGTGCAGTTGTCCACAAATTTATGTCCTTTCATCGCCTGCTTTCAGTGATTTTTTTTTTTTTTTTTTTTGTTGGCTAGGAAAAAACACTCAAAAAGCCTGAGCCTAAATTTGATTCAATCTTTGCAGGTTAGTCTAACCCGCCTAGGTTGAACCAGCTTGCAACCACACAGACATTCTCTCTGGACTGAGGAAATTCAGGCATATGCCTGCAGTGGCTCAGGCTAGAAGCTGGGGGCTGCTAAAGCAGCCCTCCTTTCCTCTCTATGATGCTGAGCTGAAGGGGTGTGGGCAGGCCCAGGCAGGATGCTTTTAATTATGGAGAAGTGTAAACCCCCACCCTGCCTACATTTCCCCAGGCTTTTCCCCGCTCACTGCTCAAGGGGTGAGAGTGTTGCCAGACCCCAGTTCTGGGCTACCACTCTGAGGCAAAGTGGGGATGTGCAGTGTATGCATCTGTTGATGCTACTGAGCTTTTCAATCTCCTTCTCCCTGTTTCTTCAGATTGTCTGCAAGCCTGACAGGCAAGAGGCTGACAGTGTTTATCAGCCCATTGACAAAACAAAAGCTTCTCTTATTAGTTCAAGCTCTTCTTAAACAGCTTTTTACAAAGAAGGAAAGGAGAGACATTATCAACTGATCTGTTGACTAGCTTCAAAAAGCCCTAAGTGGACTTTTTTTCTGTCTGCCTGTCCCAGTGAAATTGGACACACACAGACACCCGTCAGCATTAGCTAGCATACCACATGGGCATGGGGTCTGTGCTGTGGGAGATGGGAGAGAAGGAGGTCAGGGTCCCTGCTTGAGCAGCAAGCGGTGAGATGGAGGTGGGGCAGGGGGAGCCAGGCAGACCCTGTTGTGCGTGCAGTCTTAGCCACAGCTCTGGCTAGGGAGAAGAGGGGAAGGGCCAGCCCTGCTCTCTGGAGCAGACAGCCTGGGCCCAGCCCCTCCCAGGGCTGCAAAGCATCTGGGATGCTGGGGGACTGGTTTCATCCAACTTAACTTAAACCAGGAAGGGGTCTGGGACAGATGCTGCATAAACTGGTTTGATCCAAATCAGTTATGCCTGATACTATGTTCGACCAGGTTTATCTTAAACCAGTTTCAGCCACTTTGAAACTGGTTTATGTGCACTGAACTTAGGTTCTGTTACAGGTTTAAACCAGTCTTTGATCACTTACCAGTTTATGTGTAATGTCTGTCCCTAGCCACTGAGTTTGAAGGGCTGCACATATGTGGGGAGCAAATTTATTTACTCCCTGCCTAATCCTGCAATGCCTGAATACAGGAGACTATCATAATATAAAATTTGTATCTCAGAAATTTGAATGGGTGCCACTGTCTCTCCTGCAGAATAAAGTTGGAGACAATTGGACTTTGGATCTTTTTCCTTACTGCAAATGGGGAGTTTATTATTTTAATTCTATTCTTGTGACTGTTGGCTTTGAAAAATCTGTTCTTTCTCCACCAAGGATATTAAAAGATATTCCTAGCCTTGCAGTTGTGAGGCAATGCTTCAGAAAACTTTTCAGAAAATTATAACATTCTCTTCTAGGGTAGCCTTATTTTTATTTGTTTTGTAACTGTGGTGCACAGGAATACAAAAGAGAACTACATCCAAGGTGAGAACACACAATACTTTTATACTGGTATATGTTACACTGGTGTCAGGAGTGGACAGATGAGCAAATCCACCAAAGCTGAAGAGTTATGCTATTACAATGAATTAAGTGAACACAATCTCAGGATGAAATTGTATTAGTGCAGTGGTTCTCAATCTTTTTTGAAGTTTGAGGCACTCCTCAGGAAGCTCAAAGAATACCTTGTTAGACTTAAGGCGCCGCTTGGTAAATGCTAGCTCTTAGTTTTCACTTCTTTTTTGACTACGGAAAAATATTGGAGCAATTTTTTTGTTGCAAAAAGGCCAGAAAAGTCTCAGCAGTTCTCATCAGATGCTACTCTAAGTTTTTTATATATTTAATTTAATTAAGTCCATTTTCCAAAAGTCTCTAGGCATTGAATAATTAATAAGTTCCATGCATAATAAATCTTACTAATTCAAACCAAAACAACAATAGTATTTGCCTCATACCTCCTTTTGGGTGGGTCTCCCATCATCAGTACTTTCCATTTTGCCAATTCCTGCTGCTAGAAGCCATAATGAACAGAATTCAGCCTGTACACAGTTTAAAAAAAAAAAGGCATATATAGTCTAACTATTCCTATACAATCTCTTTTGAGATCCAATACCTAAGTCCTGACATGTTATTTTCTGAACTGAGAAGCTAATTCATTTAACACGTGTTGGATCACTGAAACACTTAATTTAGATCAAGTTAAAAAGACCTCTCCAGATGAAGTGAATCAGCTGTGCTGGGATGTGTCCCAGTTCAGTCGGACTGCTTTATGGGATGAAACATACATCACCTGTTGAGTTCTGTGTCTTGCCCCTCCACCCCCACCCCCACCCCGCTAAATAACAGCACAAATTGATGTTGCCCATGCCATTTTTGATGTGCTAAGGGGCCTTGGTGGGCTTGGCCTTTTTACAATCATAAAAATTATTTGGAATCACAACAGTGATGTCTGTTTTCACCCTTAGGCTAAGTACACATGGTTAAGAATCCCAAGGGTGAATTAATTGATTTAGTTGTCATAGTTTAGTCTGAGTTGCACAGATTGAATTGATAAGCAAGTAAACTGAGATTGGCTTTTGATTCTGGAAATGAGGCCACATGCCTGCAGCAGTTCAGCCGAGGAGCCAGGGGGGTACTAAAGCTTGCCTCCCCACTCAGCTGGAGCAAATAGCTTGGGCTAATGCTAGCCCACCCACTCTGGGGCGGGGGGGGAAGGGGTAGGTGCAAAGCATCCTGGGGTACGGGGGGGACTGTGTGCATTAACTTGAATCTGGAGGGGATCTGGGACAGAATTTCAATAAACCAATTTAACCTAAATCTTTTAAGTCTGATACTAGATCTGTCCAGGTTTATCTTGAACTGGTTTTGACCACTTCAAGGGCACGTCTACATGAGATGCTTACTGTGCAGTAGCTCATTACTGTGCAGTAGCATCACAGGGCACAAAGTGTGACATGACGCTACTGCAAAGTCAGCATTACCAGGAAGCCATGTGAGGACATTACTGCACAGCAATGCCAGTTACTACAGAGTCATTTAGTACTTGGGTATGCAAGTACTAAATGACTGCTCAGTAACAACTGCACAGTCAGCATCTCATGTAGTTGCAGCCTGAAAGTGGTTTATGTGCATCAAACTTCTGTTGTATTACAGATTTGAATTGGTTTTCGATCACTTACATCAGTTTATGTGAAATTTCTGTCCCTAGCCTTAGTAATAGAGCTGATTATGGGTCTGATTCTTAAGTGTTTTCATAAGTAAACCTGACTTAATACTGTAGAATTTCCCCCTTCCTAATTTACTGTTATACCAAACTAGATGGTTGTGCTCCTTCAAAAATGATAGGTGGGCTATGATGGTCATTAGGATGGCAGTAGAGTAGTATATTAGTATGCAGCATTAAGTATTATGTACCTTTCTCTAAGATATTTTTTCTCTATACTTCATACATTCACTTCACTTACTCCACTAATAATATTTCAGCTGACATTGTGGTTCAATCATTCTGAAAGCAGGATGTAAAATCCAATGCACAATGAGTCAGTGATCAGCACTTAGAATAATTTGTTCTGTTGTAAAGGAATTGGCAATCTCTGTATTTTTGCTACTGTTCTGTTTTATTAATTTAGACCCTACCATAATAAAAAATATAAATATATATGAGAGCTTAAGATACTCACAGATGTTACAGCACAAAGAGGTAATATAGAGTTAGATTTATCTTAAAAATGTATGTTGAGGGTCTTTGTAGAAGCACGAAAATAACATTCCATTTGGTCCTTTTATGAAATTGTTTGCTGGCCTGAGGTTGTCAAGGTCAATGAAAACAATGCTCCCTTCTAAAAAGCCATTGCTCCAAGGAACTGATGGAACAATGATGGGGGAAAGAAAAATGCATGAAATAAAAAGTGGCTTATAAGCTGGCAGGAAATTGAATAGTTTTAGAAATAATTGGTGATGAGGAGCCAGATTCTGATCTGAAATATACTACTGTAAATTCAAATTTACACTGCTGCAACTGAGTTTGGAATCTGGTCTACTATAATTCAACTAATGCTTTTATTATGTGATTAAAATGAAATGGTGAATAAAATAGTAGCTATCACTGAGTAAGCAAAGATGCAGTGGAAAATCTATGGGCCAGATCCTGAACTCAGGCCATGAAATGCTTGGTAAAGCTCAAGGGTAAGAGTAAAGGGAAAATAAAAGAATGTAGAAGGGCATGATAAGCTAGTTTCAAGGCATCTTTAAAGCACCTTGCATTGACTCTTGGACTATAAAGTCCAACAGGCACACACAGAAAGGTTGCATCTTATTCTGAGAGAGAAAAGAACTCCTGCTCAGTGTTTTCTGTGACATGCATAATCGGGCGTTCTTTGTCTGTCTCACATGCGCATGTTTCTCACATACAACAAACCCCATTTTTCAAAAAATCAGCTGCTGCAAATTGGGAGAGTGCATTATAAGAGAGAAAATATGGTTCTAGCAGCTTCTGCAGAGCACACCTCTTTAGGAAAAGAGAAAGTAATGTTGTATGTGTTGCACAGGGGGAAGCATAGTGAGCATGCGGACTTCCCTAGCTGCTAGCTGTGGACAGTAGGGCATTTCCTCTCCCATTCCTGACCTGGCTGAGCTGCATTTCTAAAGTGGAACCAAGTCCTTGTTGCCAGGGAGAAACTAGTGGAATCAGCAGGATGGGCCCTCAGTTGACTTTGTAGGCACTGCTGATGGCCCACCCAGCTCAGCTCCAGAAGAAAAATGGAGATGGGCAGTTTGGGTCAGCCAGCAGCACCTACTGAGTCCTGTAGTTGACAGGTTAACAGAACACTCGCATTGTTTTGCTTCCCCACTAATGCAGCTGCCTGCATTTTCCCTTGGAAAAGACCTTACTTACCAGTATTTTCAAGGAAATAACTTTTTTTTCTTCATTCTTCCTTTCAAAAGCAAGGTGCATATCTTATTTGGAGGCATGCTGTATGCAAGATAAGATCGCGTACTCATTTGTGTGTGTGTGTGTGTGTGTGTGTTTTATAAAATATATTTACACACCCACATACATACATGTGCGTGTTTATATTAAGAGAGCAGGCCTTATGAGGAGAGGCTGAGAGGCATGGGACTCTTCAGCTTGGAGAAGCAAAGACTCAGGAGTGACTTGGTGGTAGCCTATAAGTAAATAAGGGATGCGCATCAGGAAATAGGAGAATGTCTGTTCACCAGGGCACCCTAAGGGAAGACAAGAACTAATGGTCACATACTGCTGGAAAACTGTTTTAGACTGGACATAAGGAAAAACTTCTTTACCATCTGAATCTGCAGAGCCTGGAATAGATTCCCCCCAGAAGTGATGCAAGCACCTACACTGGACACATTCACAAACCATTTGGATGATTATCTTCCTGGGGTCATCTGACACCAGCTGACTTCCTGCCCTTTTAGGGGGCTGGACCCGATGATCTCATGAGGTCCCTTTCAGCCCTAATGTCTATGAAACCTATTAAATATATACATGTGTGTGTCGTAAGAGGTTCTGGCAGGCCGCAGCTTAAATTCTTCTGTGACTAAGTTCAAGGCACCTCAAGTTTGTGTATGTAGCCCTTTAGAAAAGTGGTGCTCAATCATTTTGCCCTGCATGCTGGATGAGGAGTGCCCTGTCCGTCCACAGGCCAGATCCAGCCAGGCGTGGTGATCTAGCGGGTATGGCAGACCCAATCCGACTACACAGGGTGCAACTACACAAGATGTTTATTGCACATGTATACTAATTAAGTGCACAGGAAACATCTCCATCTCTGCAGGTACACCCCTATTAGGCTGGGGTAAACCAATTTACTCCACAGCAGGAGAGTACTTGTAAATGGCAGGGGACCAGTGTATATACAAGTACTATCCTACATACCTCTAGACTCTGTCCAGCTGGCTGAGGCATGAGAGTGATTCAGTGTGGGGGCTGCCTGCTGGCTAGCCCCACAGTCAAGCCCCTCATGCCCCAGTGAGTCCCTTTGCAGCACAATGAGTTGGGGGGAGCAGCCCCAGGCTGGCAGGCTAACCCCTCAGGCCCCTGACAGCCAAGGCTGCTCTGCCCAGGCTCCGAGTGCTGCATATGAATAAGCTAAGGAGCTTATTGCTCTAGAGTTAATTGCTCTTGGGCTCATGTTCAAATGGTGTGACTGGGAGCAATTAATTCCAGAGCAATAAGCTCCACAGGTCTGTAATTATACATGTAGATGTTCATGTAAGGGAGTGAGGGGGACATGGCCCAGCCCCTGCCTCCTGGGGTAGTGGTAAAGGGTTGGTAGTATTGTCACTGGTCCCCTGACAACAAATTTTGTGACTCCTGGGGAGCCCCACAGGCCAGATGCCTTGGTTCTGCAAGCTGTATTTGGCTTGCAGACCGGGGTGCACCACTTCTGCCTCGGAGCAACACTCTGCACTAGTTACATGTTTGTCTTAAGTTGTGCTCTGAGTCATGGGCGACTGGTGCCTCCTGAGTGTGGGGGGGAGAGGCACCCGCAGAAGCCACTGGCGGCACTGGCAGTGTGACCAGAGCTGATGGGCATCTGCAGAAGCCTCTGGTGGTGTTAGTGGTGGGGGCAGAGCTGGCAATCTCCCACAGATGCTCACTGGTCTGACCCCACTGCCACCAGCATCTGCAGAAACTGGTAGGGATGACCCTGCCAGGGGGGCATGTGCTCCCCCTATGTATCGCCTATGCTCTGAGTTGTATTTTGTATATAGTTTATGGAACTTTTAGTTAAGTATGTCACTTAAATATGGTTTTCACCAGAAAGGAGGACAAGAAGCTGGATACAGCAACAGATTCTCGCACTAGCCAGTTATTTTGTTATGTTACTAAGTAGTTATTGGAGTCTATGCCCCCGGTAGACATCACGTTTGTCCTGCAACAAGTCATAATGGGCCAGAAATTACACCAGTTTATTGCTGGATAAAAATGCCAGATCAGCTTCAAAATAGTTGCTCACTGAAACGGTCATTTCTGTGTGGAATGGAATATTCTCCAATAATTCTAATGTGTGGCCAGTTGGCAAGCTTCAATCTGCTGCATAATGCTTATAACACACAACAAATGTGATGTCTGCCACAGGCCCATGTTAAATACCATTTTTTTGGTTACACACTTCAGTAACTGTTAAGCTCACTGTGTTTATAGGATTGCAGAGCACAGGACTTCAGTGAGCAGGCAGTACCCAAGGAGAAGAATGGACCCTGTACTGCAGTTGGTACATCCTTACCTGGTCTCCCAGTGGAGGGTGAAGACCCCTTACTCAATCTGCTGTTAGCTGTAGCTCAAAAATTGACCTGTAAAGGAATTATTGTTGTCTTGTTCAGAAAAAGTTAAATTGAGCTTGGTCCTCCAGAATTCTCTCCCCTGTTTCTCCCATTTCTTCTGGGAAATGGCAAAGAGAGTTGTAACCATATTTATATAAATATGCCCGTGGACATTGGAGTCAGGAGCAGACTGGCCAAGTTCACTGATGACACCAAACTTTGGGGCAAAGCATCCTCACTAGAAGACAAGCGAGTGATCCAGGCTGACCTGGACAGGCTCAGCAAATGGGTGGACAAGAACCTGATGGTGGAGGGCTGGACTCAATGATCTTCTGAGGTCCCTTCCAGCCCTAATGTCTATGAAATACTGTGTGTGGTGTAGTAGTAGGCTTTCAGAAGACAGGGAAAACTTTGTCATACACACCTACCCAAAAGCAGTATATTATAATATATGGCATATCTGAGATATATAAAAAAATATTGATAAAATACACTTGTATGTATTGTATATTTTTCATACACCATATGAATAAATGTGATGTGATGTATCATATATGTGATGCACAAAAGAAAAGTATACAATGCATACAAGTGTATTGTATCAATATTATATTAGAAATATTTAATTATATTAAACTATATTAATATTATAATTATAAATTCAACTATCATATTAATATAATACACTTTGGATGGGTCTAAGAGAGAGCATTTCTCATGCTCTGCTTTACTGGGTTGGTCTTGCCAATAGTATCCTATAGCATTTGTTATGGGCTACAGTACATGCCTTTCAAAGTCAAAGAATCCTATTCTTATTGTCCACAATGTGTTTGCTATAAGTACTTGAGATGAGCTGTAATCTTTACCTCACTGTATATGATGGGAAAGACAGGTTTGACAAATGAAGAGAGAGCTTAGACTTTTTTTCTGACAAATGAAGAACACAGACTGACAGCCAAATGAGAAATCCATTCTAGTCTCCTTTTAAAATGGATGAACCTGTCAGTAATCTTCTTGGTCAGATGAGAATTACTGAGAAGTCTGAACAGATAGCCTACAGAGAGTTTAATAAATAAAACTAATAGTAAGGGGGAGGAGCTTGTGCTAATCTGGTGTTTAAGAAAGTACTTGTAGAGGTCAGTACTTTGTACTGAGAAATGTAACCAAAAGAGGAAGCAGAGCAGCTTTTTAATATTCATCCCTAACCTTAAAAATCATCTAAGTGTTATTTAGAGAACTTTATTAATGTTTTCTGAAGGAGGTAGGTTTTATAGTGCAAAATAAGTCAATTTCCATAACAACTGCAATGTTTGTGACAGCTGTTAAAATGCAAAAACTGAGGTAATATGGCTGCCAGGAAAGTCAGTCATTCCTGACACGTGGTATCCTTGGAAGCCAAAAACAGACATCAGATTTCTGCCTGACCAAAGCCTTTTATATTGGGATCCTAGAGATGTACAAGCTCATTGTCTTGCTTTACATACCTACAAAGTATTGGAAATAATACATTTTTCTGAGACAGTTTTGACCAATTGGACTTCATTGCCATTCAAGCTGTGTGTATAATTGACTGTCCTATGCCTCTCTCATGAGAGTCAGAACCAGAGGCAAAAAGACATGGGATAAACCCAGCATATGTTTTTACCCCAAAAGACCTGGGAGGAATTATGCTGCTGCTGCTGCATAATCCAGTGTGGGTCATTGCACAATCTCAGTGGTTGCTGTCATCTATACAAATATACATATTTACTATACTATTCCATAAAAAAAACTATCTTAAGTAGAAATGTCTTCAGATAAAAATGTCAGATATTTATACCCTTAAACTTCAGATAACTGAAATCTGGAACTTAAGTTTACTTTGTAGCTGAAGCCTATTTCTAACATGTGATTAAGTATTTTAAAAAATGAAATGTGGTACAAAACATAATCTTGTAACATTTGGGCTAAAAATATAGGAAAAAAATGAAAGACATGAATATTTAGTATTCTGTTAAAACCTGGAAAGCAGCAATACCAGAAGAAATGCACTGGTCAGCGTGATTGTGAACATCATGTTAAATATAAGTTTGTATTGTAACATCTCAATGGACTATCATGGGGCAAACAATTTGTCTGCTTGTGGTGAGTCTATATGTAGCATAAACCACAGAGGCTATGAACAGACTTTGCATTTCTCTCAGGAAATGCCATTTGCTCCCAGGACAAAATGCAGTTGTTCAGATATCCTTATCCATTATCTGAGGACAAACTCTAAAAAGATTTGTGAGATAAGAAGTGCTAACAGTTTGACCTGGGACATCACAAAGTACATCTCAATAATTGTTGAATCGATGGCTGAATGCACTGTTAATTTATGCAGTCTCAAAATCCCAATTAGAAGGGTGATATGTGTCTGTGCCAATCCCATAACTTTTTGTTTCTGGACAAATATTAGGCACAACTGGTCCCAGGACAAATGCAACAGTTATTTCTAGCCTTAGTTTTGGCACCCAAGGCTGCTTACAGATGTTAAAAAAACAAACAAACAAAAACCCCCCCACAAAAAACTCTGCACTGTACTGGAAGAAGCAACACACTACTTTGATCCAGTTCTGCAGCATCTGTATAGATCAGGTGCTTTGGCGGGGCTTTTTGGCACTGTTATCTAAAGATGAGTCAGTCAGCTACTATGTAAAAGCCATACTAAAGTGCCCAGTCTATCCAGAGGTTGGGTGAGCTGGGTCCACCTCAGTGCCTCTTCTGACCATGAGCCGGGATTGGCATGGGAGTTTGCCAAGTTTTAAGTAAAACACCGTTTTGTTTTGTTTTGTTTTGTTTTTTAATACCTGTAAGCAGCCATAATGTCAAAATATGTGGACAAATAAACATTAAAAGGCTGGACAAAACCAACTTTCTTTTTAATAAAGATTTAATTGTAAATGTGATTAATCGGAAAGATTTGAAAGAGCCTTTCTTTCTAACTTTCTGCAACTGTCATCTCGGTAAAGGTTAATAAGTTCTGATCTATCAGTGAGTTAGGAAGAGGCAAACTTAGAACACCTATTATTTCCTGCTAGGAAGGTTGTGACCTTCAGCTATAAGCTTGGGGATGAGAGAAGGGCTGAGGGTCACAGCCCAGCCTAATGATGCAAAGATACTTTTGGGGTAATTCACTGTGACTACAAGGGTGCATCAGTTTTGAGTGCGGGAGCAGAGACTAGGAAAGAGGCAGTATCATAGAAACCTGGGCAGAATGTGGTATTAAAGTCATTTGAGAATCAGAATGAAGAGAAGACGAAAACACAAGCTCGGCCAGAGAGGTAATAGCTGAGTAGCAGGAGCCTTCACTATTTTGGCTCAAACAGACCATGGAGAAGGGGCACTTAGTAAGATGCATCATAAACCCAAAATTTGACCATAGAGTCAGCATGGATTACTCACCTTTAATAAAGAAATACATTTGATGGTACATTCCAGGTTGCTATGAGTTAGAATTCTTAACCTTCTTTTGACTGTCCCTTAGAAGTCAAGTGAGAAACTATTGCTACTGCTAATGCATTTAGGATGCTTGTGACCTTAACTTCCTGCCCTAGCAAACTGTCTTGTTTGTTTGAGCTATGCATCTGAGTTTCATAGTTTCTAGGGTCGGAAGGGACCTGAGCAGATCATCTAGTCCAACCCCCTGCCATGGCAGGAAAGAATACTGGGGTCAAACGACCCCAGCAAGGTGTTCATCTAACCTCCTCTTAAAAACCCCCAGGGTAGGAGCCTACACCACATCCCTTGGAAGTTGGTTCCAGGCCCTAGCTGTCCTGACTGTGAAATAGTGCCTCCTGATGTCTAGTCTGAATCTACCCTCTGCCAGCTTGTGACCATAATTCCTGGTCACTCCTGGCTGTGCTCGGGGGGAACAGTGACTCCCCCAATGCCTGCTGATCCCCCCTGACTAGTTTATAACAGGCCACAAGATCCCCCCTCAGCCTTCTCTTTTGGAGGCTGAACATGTTCAGGTCCCATAGCCTCTCCTCGTAGGGTCTGCCCTGCTGTCCCCTGATCATGTGAGTGGCCCTCCTCTGGACCCTCTCGATGCTGTCCACATCCCTCTTGAAGTGCGGCACCCAGAACTGGACGCAGTACTCCAACTGTGGCCTGACCAGTGCTGCATAGAGGGGGAGGATCACCTCTTTTGACCCGCTTGAAATGCATCTGTGGATGCATGACAAGGTATGGTTGGCCTTCCTGACTGCCGGCCCACGTTCATCTTGGAGTCAGTGATGACCCCCAGATCCTTTTTCGCCTCCGTGCTGACAAGAGGGGAGTTCCCTAACATGTAGGTATGGTGCCGGTTGTTCCTCCCCAGGTGCATCACCTTGCACTTGTCTGTGTTGAAACCCATCCTATTCTCGTCCGCCCATCCTTGTAACCTGTCTAGGTCTGATTGTATCCTGTTGCTTCCTTCCAGTGTGCCCACGTCCCCCCACGTCTTAGTCAAATTTGAACAGGGTGCTTTTTACCCCCTCGTCCAAATCACTGATGAAGATGTTGAACAGTGCGGGCCCGAGGACCGAGCCCTGCGGAACCCTACTTCCCACGTCCTTCCAGGTTGAGAAGGACCCATCCACTACCACCCTCTGGGTGTGGCCCTCCAGCCAGTTGGGGACCCATTTGACTGTGTGGGTGTCTATGCCGCAGCCCTCCAGTTTCTTAATGAGAACGGGGTGAGAGACAGTGTCAAAAGCCTTCCGGAAGTCCAGGAAGACTGTCCAGTGCTACCCCTGCATCTAATGATCTGGTGATCTGATTGTAAAAGGCCACCAGGTTGGTCTGACAGGACCTGCCACCGATGAACCTGTGTTGGTTGCCCCTAAGCATGCAGTCCCCTGCTGGCCCCTCCTGGATGTGTGCCAGAATAATTTTCTCAAACAGCTTGCCTAGGATCGAGGTAAGACTAACTGGCCTATAGTTTCCCGGGTCATCCCTCCTCCCTTTTCTGAAGATGGGAACCATGTTGGCCCTCTTCCAGTCCTCCATTACCTCTCCAGAGCACCACGAGTGCTCATAAAGCTGTGCCAGGGGACTTGCAATGACCTGGGCCAGTTCCTTTAGAACTCTAGGGTGGAGATCATCCAGACCGGCTGACTTGAAAACATCCAGCCCCTCGAGAAGCTCCCTAATTAAATCCTTGCTAGCCCTTGGCCTAGGTGTGCCTCCCCCAGGGCCTGAGGGGGGCCCAGCAGGGAGGTGGCTGTCCTGGTCCCTACTTAGGAAGACAGAGGCAAAGAAATTGTTAATTCTTACTAGGATCCACCAAGTGACATAATCTATTAACATAGCAGCTGAAGCTCCTTCAGTGCTTGAGTTTTGGTACACATAGGGCACGTCTACACATGGTGGTATGGCACTGTTGCTGCAGTATCATGTTTTAGTACTTCCTTTTGGATGTACAGGTGGTTACTGCACCCTGAGTTCAGCACATGGTTAGATTTTGCTGCTACGTCGCTGTATCGGGAGAGCACGCCACTATAACAATGTAGCTGCCAATCACATGTAGACCCATGTGACTGCTATGTTGCCATAGCGTGTTGCTACGCTGCCTTAGGGCAACATGTAGACACGCCCATAGATCGCTATGTTAAGAGATGTTGTGTGAGAGGGTGCCCCAGTGACCCCATCTGATGGAAATAATTAAACTGCCTTCGTTTGCTACATTAAACCCCCAGAACCAAAAATTATACTTAAAAGGAATGAAAGTTAAGTGTGGTGCCACCATTGCTCCTCCACTCCCACTTCCCTGCATAAACCCTCAAAAGCAAGGAAATGTCAAATAGTCTGATACCTTTGAACTAAATCCTAGAGGCTACATAGCATATTTACTGGTAATGGTTACAGATACTAAATTTTTGCTTTCTGGCTTGTGGTATAATGACTGCCAGCCTCCTCCTAGATCCTTGACATCTGTCTAGTGTTCCGTATGGCTCCTCTGCCTAGGCAATGAATAAACAATTTGCCTATCAATGTACATCTTAGCATGGCTTACCAGTTACACCAACCTGAACTAAAATGACAAATGCATCTCATTCAGCTTCATTCAATATTAAGTTTAATGTTTTAAAAACATGTAGGCTAACATAGCTTAAACATTTTAAAAGAAGTCTCTGTTAACAATTTGCAAAACAAACAAAAATTTTAATGCCATCACTTTACTATTGGTTAAGATTTTCTTCATTATAAAAACCATTCAGTTGTAGGTTTTCCAGGCACTCTTGGTATTCCAACAATGCTTATTTAACAAAGCCAGAAAGCATTATCATTTAGAGGCCAATGTTTTATAATACTATTAAACTTAAGAGCTTACCTATATATTTATTCAGTAGAAAACAGTTTTATACTCTTATTAAAGGTAAAACTATTCTATGCAGAGGGTTTTTCCTGTACAGTTTGCAGGAATGTGTACAAGTCATAGTAAATTAGGGTTGGAAGGGACCCCAGGAGGTCATCTAGTCCAACCCCCTGCTCACAGCAGGACCATCTCCAACTAGATTATTCCAGGCAGGGCTGTGTAAAGCTGGGCCTTAAAAACCTTGAAGGATTCAACAACTTCTCTAAGTAAGCTGCTGTCCTAGTGAGAGTTCTTCCTAATATCCAGCCTAAACCTCCCTTCCTACAACTTGAGACCATTGCTCCTTGTTCTATCATCTGCCACCACTGAGAACAGTCTAGTTCCATCCTCTTTGGAACCACCCTTCAGCTAGTCAAAGGCTGCTATTAAATCCCCTCTCAGGGTTCTCTTCTCCAGACCAAATAAGCTCAGTTCCCTTAGCCTTTCCTCAGAAGTCATGTGCCCCAGCCCCTTAACCATTTTCTTTTTTCTTCTCTGGACTCTAACTTTTCTATGTCCTTTCTGTAGTGGGGGGCCCAAAACTGGACATAGTACTCCAGGTGTGACCTCACTAGTACAAAATAGAGGGGAATATGCTGTTAGCCTTCTTGGCAACGACGGCACACTGTTGACTCATCCAGCTTGTTGTCCACTGTAACCTCCAGGTTCTTTTCTGCAGAGCTGCTACTTAGCCAGTTGGTCCCCAGCCTATACCAGTGCATGGGATTCTTCCATCCTAAGTACAGGACTTTGCAATTGTCCTTGTTAAATGGCATGGTCTGAAGTAAAAGAAATTAGTGATTGCAAGCAATCTTCCTAGTACCCTGAAGTACTATTTATTGCTGTGGAATATATATGAAAGTAGAGAGCCAGAGCCATCTTGATATAAGTGCCATAGGGCCAGAACTGATGTTATGCTATGCCAAGGGAGGAGTCCTTGCGAATGTCTGGAATTGGTGCAGTGTCTGTGAGCTTCCATCCTGTCTGGGCATGACTCAGAAGTTTTGACTTTGCCATCTGGATTAAATTAAAGCCTTGATGTGTGCCTCTGTCTCAGTTAGGTGCAACCATTTAATAAAGTTCAATTAGTGGGAAATACTATTTGGATGATAGATATCTACCTATTGGCCTATACATAAACATGCTGATCAGTGTCAAGCAAAAACAGCATCTCCATCAATTGCCAGAGAGACAGAGGACTAGATCCTCCTCCACTTATGGTGTGACTCAGTACAATCCTTTTCTACCCTGCTCTAGTCCCTAAAAAAAATAAGTTATCAATTTTTTAATAAAAACATAATCTTAGACCTAAAGTCACAAAAAAGCAGGGTGGAAGAGGAGGATCCTCTCATCTCTTGTATGAACTGTTTTTCACATATTTGAGCAGGGTGGAATAAGACTGCACTTCAGTTCTTGTCTTCATCCTTAGCTGGGGTGGAGTTAGTGTCATGTCACCTGATTACAACATGACCTCATAGGAATAAGATTTGAGAATAAACTAAGAAACCAGGGGAACTAGGGGGGAATTCTTCTTGGTTTTACTATGATGCATAGAAGAAAATTTAAAAGAAACAATAGTGCCTGAAGGGAGAAACTTCCTGGTTGACAGATCTCCATATGCAAGGGAAAAGAAAGGAGTCATTGGGCAAGTCTACCCATGAAATTAATGTGGCTGAATAAACTGAGGTGGCACAGCCTTGGCTGGCAGGCTGTCTTGCAAAGGCTTAATGTGCTGCAGAGAAGCTGGCTGGGGCATGAGGGTGCTTCAGTATGGGACTAGCTGGCAGACAGCCTCTGCACTGAAGCACCTTCATGCCCCAAGCCAACCCTGTCAGCGTCTACACATGCGCTGTGGTGGAGTAAATAACTCTGCCTTATGCAAGTACTGTCCTACGGTGAAGTTAATTAGTTTACTGTAGCCTAATAGCTCCTCATGTGTAGACAGAGACACTTTACTGTGGAGCTAATTAGGCAATGCCTCAGTAAATGTCTCGTAGAGATGTACCCATCTAAAAAACTCCACAGTACTGCATGTGTAGATGCTGCCCCAATTAGCTGGGGCATGAGGGGCTTCAGTGTGAGGGCTGCCTTCTGGCTAGCCTGGTGCTGAAGCACCCTTGTACCTCAGCTTGCGGGGGGAGGCGGGGAGAAGCCCTAGGCTGTCAGGCTGGCCCCATGAGCCCCCCCCCCCAGTTGGGGCTGCTCCAGCCCAGCTCAACTTGCTGTGGTCCTGAGCATGTGTGCAAATGGCAATAAACTCCAGAGTTTATTGCTCCTGAGACCATGTTAAAGCAGCATGCCCAGAACCAATAAACTCTGGAGTTTATTGCTTCATATTAATTGTACATGCAGATGGTCCATAGACATTAATAGAACTTCTTAGTATTTTGACTGAAGTACCTTCCCTTGTGCTGCTTGGTTATTTGCTACAGCCTTCTCCCTACTTGTGTCCTCACTCTCTCATCTTGATCACACACACTACACTGGCATGAGATGTCACTTGAAAATTTTATTCTCTCGGATGATAAAACACAAGGGCTGCAAATACAACAGTTTGGACAAGAGTTTGAGTATTCTGAGGTCTTTAAATGAGAAGGGTAACTCTGGGAGGCATGTTAACCCTAGCACAAGGCAAAGGCTGAAATTAATTTGAGGAATCAGTTTAGTATTTAAAAAAACTAATGTGGAAAATTTGGCAGAATTACAGTGGGTTATCACAAAAGAAGAGAAGAGCAACTGAGCCAAGGAAAGAAGAGAGTTAATTGGCGATCAGATTCCAAGACAGAGGGAAGAATGTATGAGAGAATGAAAGATGAGAGGAGTTGTAGACAGAAGGAAGAGTGAAAGGAACAATGATCAAAGAATGAACATCTGGGAAAAAACAATTTATGTAAGTTGGGAATCGGTATTAAGAATAGAGAGGCTTGTCAAAATGAAAGGCCCAGAAAACAAGAGCATGCTGGGAGCAAAGATGCATGATGTAGTTCTGAGGTTTAAGAGGATCCTGATAGGTAGGGACCTACTGAAGTCATGATGGAAATGAGCTATGTGGCAGCTCCTTTAATCTTGCAGGTTCCCCTGCGCATCCTGCCTGCCCCCCGCCCAGCCCCGTTGCTAACCATGGGCCCATATTGAAAACCATGGTTTTTGCCTACCTGCTGATCAGGAGCGAGCAGCGTGGCCACTTCACCAATTGGGGGTAGGGAGGCATGCCCATGGAGGAACCTGCAAAATTTAAGGAACTGTCGTGCAGCCCACTTCCAGCATGAATTTTTTAGGTCCCTATTGATAGGACTTGCTTAGAATCTGCTGATCGCTGTTCTCATAGGAACCAATGATATGGCTGGCTACTTATCAAAAAGGGGCAATGATTGCTATCCTATACTTGAAGAAATAGAAACTCAAGTAATCTTCCCTGGGGTTTCTTCTGTCTTAAGAAAACAAAGACAAAAGTATGGCAAGATAATGAAGATTAATATATGCTATTGGAAAAGTTTGGGAATATTTGAAATGATATATATTCATGCACAGGGACAGGTTTCATTTGAGTAAGTGGGGTTGTGGTTTGTAGTGGACCTTCAGGCTTATATGTATCAATGGACACGGGACTCCCATGGGAGAATTTAGTAATAGTGGAAACTGGAGTTATAGTAGTTTGACTTTGCTAGCACAGACTGGATAACAAATGCTGCCATTAAGAGTAGGGCACAAGTATTTTTGGATCAGAGAGCTGAAAGATTTCTTTATTAAAGGATTACTGAACCAATGAGAAGCAGTGCTATTTTATATTTGGTTTTAGTAAGTAGTGTGGATCTTATAGAAGGGCTGGTAGTAGAAAATAATCTTGAACTGAGCAATCTGGAGCTGACTCAGTTGAATCTAAATCGCAGAAGAAACAAAAATAGGTGTATACCAGGGTCTGAGACTTCTGAAAGGCAAGTTTTGAGAAATGATGGGTGCTGGAATTGTCAACTGATTTGGGAGCTCAAGATTTAAATGCAGAGAAGGTATAGAATAATTTTACATCAAATGTGCAAATATTACCTGGTGGTTGAATGCTAAGCAAGAGGAAAAAATTGGAAGGGGTAAACTACAGACCTGCTTAGATATACAAGCAGCTTAACAAGGACATAAAAGCTATTTCCCTAAGGTTTGTGGATTGAGGACTACCTCTGAAAAATAAGTTTTCCCTACTCGTGCCCTTTCCATATATGCCTGAGGTCACAGCACCATGGATTTCTTGGTAGAATGCTTAAATGGCTTGGAGTGGACCCTGAATGCATGCTGCCATGTTCTTTGTGCCCTAGATGCTCACCAGCTGCTTGGGCTCATTGCCAGGTATTCTACCTAATTTTCCAGACTCAAGACTAAAATTGAGGATTTTTGTTGTAAAATGGAGATTCATATATTGGAAACAGTGGCATCAGGGAGGGGCCTGGATGCATTTGTCTGTTGTAGGATGCCCATGAACCGTCAGTGTAATGTGGCATGGAAAAGGCTAATGATATTCTAGGTTATATAAAGCAGGTTATTTTTAGTAGAAACAGAGAAAATTTAGTACTACTACATAATGAGTTAGTAAAAACCCACTTAGAACATGGTGTATAGTTCTGGTCACCAGCGTTCAAAACAAATTAAACTGGAACAAGTACAAAGAAGGGCTACTAGAAGACCTAGGGGAACAGAGAATCTTAGGGGAGGGATCTGTAATATCTTCCCTTGTTCCTAAAGGTACAGATACATGACATATTTACAGTAAAGTAATAAATACCAGAATAACCTTACCTGCAGTAAATTTACTTCTGATTTCTTTGGAGGTAACTTTACACCAGATAATAGTGTTTCCTCTGGATTAAGTGTTGTGTATCTTGTGTCTGCTCCAGTTTTCCTCTAGAGCACCATGAGAAGACTGGGGTAAATGCATTGTGTGTCAGCACCCTTATGGTCACTTTTTATAAATACATTTCCTTGATGGACATAAGTGAGGAAGGAGAACTATTTATGTTAAAGAACAGTGTTAGCACAGGACCAAATGGCTATGAATTGATCATCAACAAACTTAGACTGGAAGTTTGCAATAAGTTTCTAATGATCAGAAAACTGAAGTTTTAGAATAGTTTTAAAAAAAAGAGTGGGAGAAAAACCTGAATTGCTTCAAGACAGCTCAATAAATGAATGAGCAATATAGTGTGATAAAGGTTTTGGAACAACAGTTAGTGCATATGATATTGTAACAGGGAGTTAGGGTTCAATGCTGCTACACTCTCCATAGGGACAAGTCGGCATCAGAGATTTGATGGTGTGACTTAATAATGGATGCAGCCCCTTTAAAGCCAGCGCACCAGTGTGACATAGAGGCGTACAGAAGTTAAAGATGCCAGAGCTCTGGACAGAAAAAGAAAAAGGCTCCAGAAAGCTGAAAGTAAAAACTGACCTCTGGAAAGGGGTCAGAACCAGGAAATAGAAACTTACCTGGGCCAGCATGGAAGCACAGGTAAAACAGAGGTAATCTGGAGGCAGCAATGGGGCAACCATGCTGGTATCGCTCATGATGCTGAGGGGCTGAAGACAGCTCAGACATGCAAGAGAGAGAAAGAGCAAGAGAGAGACCTTTGAACTGGGACTGTGAATAAGGAGCAAAGCTCCGGACTAAAGGAAGGACTTGGTTCAGGTGTGAGTGCCTCAGTTGGGGAAGACTGCGACTGCCAGGTGGCAGTCAGACTCGGGCCCAGAAGCAGCCCAACTGCCGGTGGAGGTGGAGCAGGGTTGCAAACTATGATCAATTGGAGTGCACAGTGAAATACAAGGGGAACTGAGACAATTGTGAGAGGCTGTAAATTGGCAAAGTCTCGTGTTATTTTTCATTTATTGTAATGGGGACTATAGAGAGAAGACCCAAAAGACATTATAGATGGGCCAGTAAGGGTATGCCTTGAAGGGAAAACCTCAAGGAAGAGAGGACTCGACAGACAGAAACAGCTCCCCACCCTAAGTTAGTGGCTTTGTTTGTTGATTACTAAACTTGGAGAAACTACCTAAAGGACTGATACTACTCTTGACTAAACGCCCAAGCACAGATTAGAGATAAGAACCCAGTGAGTCCTATAAAGGGTTCTGCACACCGGTCTGTGTGGTTATGATCAAAGAGTGGAAATGAACACGTTGCAGGGTTGGGTGGAGCGGTGTACTTCGACTCGGACATCAGGGTCCCACAAGTTAAGGCAGCCTTCCACACCTTTTTTTTCCCTTTTCCAACCAAGTATTATAGAAAGATATGTCAGGTGAGAGTGAGACGGGCTGCTCAGACAGGAAGGATTCCCTGTTCCTGTTACAGATATGTATTTGGTGTCCTCATGATGGGACTAAAAGGAAATATTGTCTGCATTGACAGTATCTCGTAACATCAGACACTGGCATTCTGGGGACAAGAAGAATTGCCATTTTTAAGGTCATGAAGGAATTCTTTTCCTCAAGTCAGTTTGGCAAAGACTACATGTATCAGAGGGAGGGCATTGGAGGTAATTTTTTAAACTTATGCTTTTTACCTGTAGGTTTTGTATTCCCATTGGGTGCTTTTCTGGCTATGGTGTGCAGGAGGGATCAGAACAGATGATCAAAAAACAGGGATATCAAATATGCGGCCTGCAGGCCAAATTCAGACCATGGAGCCTCTCTATCAGGCCCACTGGGCTACTGGAAGGCACCAGAAGTTGGGCCTTTTGGCCCCACGGGGCATGGCCATTGGCTCACTCCTATTGGACCCTGCACTCCTGCCATCCCTGCCCCCACTGGATCCTGTACCATCCCTGCTGCTGCCAGCTCCTGCACATCAGCTGCTGTCATGGCAGCCACCACAGTAGCCCTCATGCCCTGGATTAGATGAGGCCTTCAACAGGCACTGCCATCGGGAACTGACCTGAGCCCCAGGCACAGGTGGCAAAAGGGTTGGGGGGCTAACAGGGCTTAGTCCCCCAAAATGCGGGGTAGTGGTAGGGCCGCAGGGCAGCCTGGCCATGGGCTTCCAGTGGCTGCGGCAGGGGTGGGGAGGGCCTGGGGCTGGGGCAGGGGCTGCATAGCATAGGAGTGATCTGCGAGCAGCTCATCTGGGAGGCACAGTTTCTGCTGCTATGGACCGTGCAGACCCAGGGGCACCCCCCCCCCAATGCCTCCCAGGGTGTGTGCAGCAGCAGGAGCTGCCACCCCCTCCCCATGCCAAGCACCCCCCAGACAAGCCACTCAAGGTTTTGCCTGGTGCCTCACCCCAGCTGTTCAGGGTGTGGCCTCAATCTCCCCCCCACCCCCAACTTCCCTTTCCCTTCCCCCAACCCCGTCTCCCAAAGACTCACCTGCGGGGGGGATGGGTGGGGGGCATTCATGACCCCCTCCCGCCCAATTTTTTTTTCTCCCTCTGCCTATGGCTCTGGGTAAATTTGATACCTCTGGTCTAAAAAAAGGATCAGGAAAGATCATAACACTTACTACTTTTACCACTGTTCCCTTCATTTTAGGGGTACAACCCTTCCCCCCTATCCTGTATGTCTTGTCTATTTAGACACTAAATTCTTCAAGATGGGAACTGCTTACTACTCTGGGTTGTGGTTGGCCTTCAGGCATGATGATATTAAGCTACATGATTACTACAATCATTATTAATAATTATTAATAGCAATATGCCAAGGCTCCTGTGGAAGCACAAAGGTTATTCCTCTTCTGGAATTATTCTAAAATAATTACTGCAGTCTGTTCTGCTCCAGCAAGAGAGAGAAATCTGCACAAAAGGAAAATATTCTGGTATATGAAAGGCAGAGTGATAATTTATCGTGTTTACATGATTTCTTTGCACCTGCATGTGCATGTATATGTTTCTTGTCTCTGCCCCCCATTATCCTCCTCCCTCTTTTTTTTTTTTTTGTAATCTTTTTTTCTGCAACAGACACTACCGTTTACCAAATAGACTGTTTTGCTGCATTGTCAGCATACGTGACCTCTTGGTTATTTATGCCCCAAAAAGCTATGACTAGTTTCTTCTGGATGGTCTTAAGGACAATCCAAGGAAAAGTTTTCCTGCATTAATAGTTTGCTTTGCAGACACATTCAAGCAGTAGAATTGATTACTTCTAAGGCAATTCTGTCTGTGCAGTTTGTATGCTATCTCTTGTTCATATAGATAACATTTCTGACTACCCTTAAATTTTGAGCAGTTTGTACCATTATCCATAATATACATACACTGTCTTTTGAAAATGCAGGGGATAGCCACAAGAGCCCTTTTAGGATTAAAACAAACAAACAAACCTTCCCCCCTCCCCCCCAACCTAGTCCTAAGCCATGTCTTGCTTTTTCCCTTATTTAAAGGTATGTTCAGATCTTAAAATGGTCTGTATTCCAGCATGCAAACTACTTGGAGGCCAAGTTATACTTATAAATCAGAAGTCAAGTATGCATGCTCCGTGACATGGAAACTGAAATGTCCATTTTTTTTAAAGAGATGCTGGTATTTAAGTATTGTGTATTTTAGTATTCCAGAATATTACCAATTTATATGCTTATCATCCAACTATCAAACTATCCATCAAAGCTTTTCCTGGAGTATTGGTATTAAAAATAATGGGTTTATGCAACTCTATTGAAGTCAGTGTGGTTGCACTTCTGTAACTGACAGTAAAAATTGGCCTGTTAGTGCCAGGAACTGGGTGGCTGAGGGAAATAATGATGGTTGGAGCCATATATTATGTGTACTTGATGTGCCTAAATTGTACAGTAAATTGGCATTTCTGAAACAGTGGGAAATGATTTGGGAAACACTAAAAAAAAAAGAGAGAAACTAAGAACATTTCAACAGATAAATTTGTACTAACTGATTCTTATTGGTACATATATTTTCGAGTTTTAATTGTGCTTTAATGAAAGATTTTAATTTCGTAGTTTAATTTGTAAAACATTTTCCATATTTATTTATTGCAGAAATCAGGGCTTCAGGCAGCAGAATTTTGTTTCCAATATATTTGCTTCCCTTTGTGTGGTTATGCATGATTTTACATATATTTAGTTTGAAAAATTCAGACAGGTCTCAATTGCAAACACTTAGTCTTGTTCGCTGAGTTTTTAAAGTACTGGTCTGTACTATGCCAGGGAAAAACCACCTAAAATGCATTAAAACAAAGAGGAAATTCTTCCTCTTTTTTTTTGTAAAAGTTTGGGGAGTAATGTTATAGAAGCAACATTTGAATTTCAGGGTCTTTTCTTGTGCTTCTTGCAAGTAGAATTGGGAATACCTGTCTCTTTCCAGATCCACTGCTCCTAGAGGAAGCAGGGAGGAGACCCCTCTTCCCTTGGAGTAGGAGGGAGGTTCAAATGCTAAATTAATTAAATTGCTCTTTAGTTATGCAGATGCACATTTTTATTTTATTTAATGATTTAGTTAAGGTATTTCAGTGTCAATCTTTATAAAAAGCTTCATATATTGAAAAGTAAATTAGAAGCCAGTACTGTCCCCAGTATGCAGATATCCTGGGCGTAAACTGACATATTCCCCCCAATGCTCCTGTTCTATGTAGTTTCCACAATTGCTGTGTATCAGCATTTCATTCAAATTTGAATCAGTGACTTTGAATTTAGTGAAACATCCTTCCTTATCATCAGTTAGTTTGTTGGTACACATCCTTTCACTATTGTGTGCACCTTTGGTTATTTCTATGTACAAGGCTTAGTAAAATACTGTGGGCATGTTTACATGTGCACTTTATTACTCAGTAGACTAATTCACTGTGCTGTAAAGCATCAGTTTACACATGCATGGCAATTGGGCGGGTATAGACTAATTTATAGCACTGTTGGATAGTTCAATCAGACACAGGTGCTATCCGATGGTGGAGTAAATTACTGTGCTTAAGTGCACATGTAGATGGTGACATTGGGATTAGTTCACTCCAGCTCAAATTGCACCAGAGTTTGATTCCCATTGCACAAGTAGGTGTGTCCCATGTGTGCCAACCACAGCTCATGGCTTCAATATTGTGGCTTGCATCTGCTCTCAGCCTTCGTGGGACACTGAAGCATAAGTTGTAAATGAACATAATTATTTATGACTGCTAATAACATTTTAGAAGTGAGAGAATTTTAAGCAGCCAATATGTCTTTTTATTTCTGGTCTTTGCTTTCTGCATTTCTGAACAATGAAAATGTGAAAGTGAGTATTGCGCATCTGTTTTAAAAATTAAAAAAGTTTGGGGTTTTTTTTTAAATTGTAAAACTATTTTTTTGATTTTGGTGAGTTGCATAAAGGCTTCCTTTCACAACTTCTATCTTTGCTAAATTAATGCAAACTCTGCCTTCAAACTGTGCAAAATATTACAAGTTGGATCAAGACAGGGCATCAGCTGCTGTGACCTGCTCTTTGAGAACCATGCTGAGCGCTATTCACTATACTTCTAATAAAGGCACATAGTCTTTCATCTCCCAGCACATTGTGGATGACACTGGGCTAAGTTTGGGGGATACTGGCATCTCACAGTACTGGGCAACAAAGCATCCCTTGGTCACCTGCTGTGGTGATGTCTTTGGCATTCCCAGGCCTCTATTTGTGAATCATGTTATCCAGAGGGTGCTGTCCACTAGTCTTAAATAGCAGAGCGCATTCTGCAGCCACAGTGAGAATGAGGGGAATTCAGACTTCATATGCCTTAAAAAATGTCATGCCATCCCCTGCCTGCTCCTTTTAGCTCCTTTGCAGGTACATCTGTGTTTTCAGAGGACAGGGCTCTCCCCTCAAAGCCAGAGAGAACAACCAGGAGAGGTAACTTGGAGTCAGTTTACCTCAATTCACATCGGCAGTGGAAAGGCATCTCGGAGTCATTGCTGATGACCCATGTACATCTTGGTATCAATGTGATGAAGTGATCAACAAGGCTAACTGCACTTTATCATGCATTAGCAGATGCATGACGAACTGGTCCAGGGAGGTGATGCTTCCCTTCTGTGGCACTGGTCAGGCCACAGTTGGAGTACTGCGTCCAGTTTTGGGCGCCACATTTCAAGAGGGATTCGGAGAGTCTTGAGGGTTCAGAGGAGGCCACTTGTATGGTCAGAGGCCTGTAGGCAAGGCCCTATGAGGAGAGACTGGGGGACCTAGATCTCTTCAGCCTTCGCAAAAGAAGCCTGAGAGGTGATCTTGTGGTTGCCTACAAATTCATCAGGGGAGGGCAGCAGGGAATAGGAGGTGCTCTATTTACTAAGGCATCCCTTGGAGTGACTAGGAACAATGGCCACAAATTAACAGAGAGCAGATTTAGGTTGGACATTAGGAAAAACTTCTTCACAGTAAGGGTTGTCAGAATCTGAAACAGGCTTCCAAGCCAGGTAGTGCTCTCCTGTACCCTGGGGGTCTTCAAGAGGAGACTGGACAAGCACCTAGCTGGGGTTGTCTGATCCCAGCGCTCTTTCATGCCCAGGGTGGGGGGTCAGACTCGATGACCTACTGAGGTCCCATCTGACCCTAAGTTCTATGAATCTACTGTGGTCCCTTCTAACCCAAACATCTATAAGTCAAGGTGTCCGCATGCCAGAGGATGCGATTCGAGAGTGACAGCAACTGCCCATGAATGATGTGTGCCCCCGGAGGCTGGGGGGGCATGGTGACCATGCACAGGCGGTGGTGGCAGCAAGTGGGGAGCTCCCGCAGGTGGCCGCAGCAGTATCAGTGTGGGGGGGTGGTTAGCAAGCACAGACCGGTGGTCGGTGACCCCCCATAGATACCGCCGGCAGCATTGGTGGCGGCCAGCGGCAATCGCCGACTGCCTGCCAACACCACCAGCAGTGGAGGTGGCAAGTGGTGACAACCTGCAGGCACTACTGGAAGCCAGTCTCAGGGGTGCACATGCACCTGCGTGCACCCCCTATGCCTCGCCAATGCAACTGCCCACCTTGGACACCAACCCCGCTCCCTTTGGAGGGTTTCCACCATTGGGATGCCCTGATTCCAAGGCACTGGCGAGGTGCAGGGGGTGCATGCGGGCCCCCTGAGATTGGCCGGGCACCCCCTGGAAGTGCCAGCCGCAAAACCGGAGTGCACGTCTGGTTTTGCCCGGGTGGTTCCATGCTTGGCAATTCCCCCCGTCAGCGTGACTGACTCAGGAGGTGCCAGTCGCCCATGTCCCAAAGCTGAGGTGGACTTGTCCCCGCCAGGCGTCCCTGCTGCCCATGATGCTCCAGGATTGTGGGGGCAGCACTTGTCCAAATGGGGGCGGGGGTAAAATTGACCAGCCCTCCTCGAGGTGGGTCTGCCTCGCCTGAGGGGAGGCAAGTGTTTGGAAGGATGTCCTTGGGGGCTGTTCTGCTTGAAGTGAGGTGTCTTCTAGCCCCCACCCGCATCAGCCCCCTCCTCTCTCCCCTTGTCCCCGTCGCCGCCGGGGCCGCCCTGCCCGCGCCCGCCGGGGCGTGCAGCCGGGGCCGCCGCGAGCGAGGCGGGAGCGGGGCCCGGCGGGGGGAGCGCGCGGGGCTGGGCGCGGGGGTGTGGGCAGCGGCAGCCGGGCTGCACAGCCACAGCCACAGCTCGCTGCGAGAGCCCAGCCAGAACAGCAGCAGCAGCGCCCGCAGCCCCCGGCAGGGATATAAGCAACCGGGAGCCGCCTTAACACAGCCCCACGGAGCCGCCCGCCCTGGAAATACACCGGCAGGAGCCAAGCCGAGCAGGAAAGCAGCAAACACCCGCCTGGAGAAAGAACAAAACACCCCCCCTCCCCCCACAACCGAAAAAGAAAAGAAAAGAGAAAACAACTCGGCACCAGTCGCGGGGCTTTTTCTTTCCTTCATGATCTTTTTTTTTTCCCCTGAGGATTTCTGCCAGACTGACTCGTCCCCCCCTCTCCCCCGATAATTTTCTCCCTCTTCGTTTTTGTTTTTTTTAAAGATATACAACAGATAGATATAGCTATATTTACTCTTCTCCCTGCTTCCAACCCCTGTGTCTGTGTGTTTTGAATACTATCGCAACCTCTGCTAAATCTATAGATAGATGTAGATCCCCTTCCTCCTCTCTGATCCCATCCGACACCCCTTGTTAAGGTGAGTTGTGTCTTTTCATCACTTTCTTTTTTTCCTTGTGTGTTGTCTTCCCCGCCCTCCCCCTCCATGCCTGGGGCAGGTTTTAGGGAGAAGCGTGTGTGTATGGGGACTGGGGGGGGGGGAGGATTTCATGGAGATCCTGGCATGTTTGCAAACCTTCCCCCCCTTCTGCAGCCTCAGCATCATTCTGACCTGCTCCCTTATCCCAAGGAGGTAGATAGCTGATGAAAGTGGGGAACTGCTCTTCCTTAGCTCTGCATGCTGGAGAGGGAGAACAACAACAGCAGTAGCAGCAGCAAAAAAAAAAAAAGAAGCAGCAGCTTCCTCCTCCCTCTCCCCCCTCTTCTGTTTGTTTTATTATTCTTTTTTTGTGTGTGCTTGCTTTCTGTTCTTGAAGCTATTCGCAGGGGACTTGCAAAGGATTGCATGTGATGCAAAGGGGAGTTGAGTGTGTGTCAGCATGTGTGTTTGGAGAGAGCATCTGTATCTTCTGTTTATGGGATGATGAATAATAACGCTGCCAAACAGCCACTGTACGCAGCGAGAGGAGGACAGCAGAGACTGGTGATGGAGAAAATGATCACGGATGCAAGGAAAGCGGCAAGGTTCTCGAGTTGTGTGCTCTAGGACATATTTTGTGAGCTCATTAGTGGCACCTTCAGAGTGATGGCTCCTGGGTTCTCAGCAGTGGAGTAGAAGGGAGAGAGGGGGGGGAGACCAAACTTTAGGGCTCCCTCCAGTTGTTCAGTGTTTCTTTGGTTGTAGCTGCATGAGATTTTACTCCTTTGGGAAGAAAGGAGGGGTGAATGGTGAAAATGGCACTGCAGTCCCACAACAACCAGATCGTTTTGTATCCTGTATTCATTTCCAGTGACAAAACAAAGTGTTATTAGTATAAGCCAGCTATAGAAGGACTGTAGCCTGGTTTACTCTCCAAATGTCGAGTTGTATTAAATTGTTTTCTTTCCAGTGTTCCCCTGACTGAGTACTGAAAACAGAAACTTGTCTTTGTAGTAAAACAGCCTTTAATCAAGTGGTGTATCTGTTCTGTAGATTTTTCAAAAAGAGTTTTAATGTGCCCTCAGGTGTTTGAATTGGAGTGATATAGATTTCAGTTGCATTTGCGCAAGGAGTTAAGGCATAACTTGCAGGAGCACCATTTGCAAAGTGCCATTTAGACAAAGCAAAATAACAACAGCTTCTGTCTTTTCCATGGGTTTTTACATCAGCGGTGTTCACGTCAAAAATAGCATGCAGTTTTCCTGAACTTGTACCATTGTAAGTAGAGGGACCTGGCAGACTGTGAAACAGTTTCAAGTATTCAAAGCTCAAATAATATTATATTACATTTGTCTGACCTACACAACTTTTGAATTTCTTTATCAAATCACATAGAGCCACCTTACATGTAGGTGCATTTTAATCTGGCTATTTCCAATATGGTGAGTCATTTCTGTATCTCAAAGTTTAGACGTGAACTCAAAAGGTTGTGCCTACCTGTATTTAGAGGCCTTTATAGTAAATGTTAATATAAGTTGTGGAGTACCTCTTGTTTGGATGGCAGAAGACTTCCTTTATACTGCCTACCTAGCATATGATTTTAAAATAACGCAACTTTTCACATGATGTAAGGAGGCTGATCAGCAAAAGCCATCAGTCACACAGCTGTGCTAACAAAAATACATTCTTTTACCATTTTTTATTTTCTTGTTTAGTTAAAATATTCTGTGCAAGTTTTCTTTGGGTTTTTCTGCCACAGATGTGTGGATGTCTGACAAAAGTGCATGTTTTGATTGGATGGTGTCATTCCTTAATGCTGACAGTAGCACGAGGAAATGTAAAAATATGATGTGCTATCTACATGATCACAGAAAGTACACAGTGGTGAGAGAGAGAAATGAAAACCAGTCAAGTTCATGAACAATTGCAAAATAAAACACAGTGTTGGAACACATGCATAGGCTTGTAAGCTGTTATGTTGCTAAACTCAAGTATTGATTAAAAATAGTAGCTTGGTAAGATTCTGTTTGATATAATAAAAGTTTTCACTTAATAGAGTTATGCTGTTAAAATCCCATGTGGCTTAAGGAATTCTTTGCTTTACTGGAAAAAAAAACAAACCTTGCCCAGGACCTTGATTCTGAAAGTCTTGAGTTTGCACAACTCCCACTGATGTCACTGTGACTTGCAAGTGTTTGGTACTCTTCAGGATCAGTCTTTTTAGATTTCTCAAGATTTATGATTCATTCAAATGAAAATACTGCCAACAGGTGTGTATAATGAATGACTTCATTTAGGGTTTTTGTAGGATGACAATAATAATCAAGGTGTATATAAATACACCACAGGCGAGCTGAAGAGAATTATGGACAAGAAATTTCAGTAATGTGTGTTGCACAGTTTTGTGGGGTTTAAACCGTTTTGTTTTTTTACTTCTGTAATTCTTTACCAAATAGAAAGTGTCCATCAGTTGAAAAACCTATTTTGTTAATTGCTTTAGTTTGTTGGTTACTATTATGGGTGAAGAACTTAAGAGAGGCACATATATTATACAAACGTATATATGAAATGCTGAAGAAATAGTGACGTTCGTAAGAAAAACATGAAAGAGTTGTGTCATGATTTGCAAATCAAAACAATTTGACAGTCCCCTTTTAAGTGTACTGTCAAAAAATGTCATGGTGCTTCATAAAATCTAAGAAGTGAGGTTAATTCTGGGCCTAATCCTATTCCTGCTGAAGTTAATGGGAGTTTATTCCCTTAACTTCAGCAGCAGCCAGCACAGGCCTTCATAAATTACCCAGTCCTGTAAAATTAAAGAAAGCTTTTAGGACAAAGCTTTCCTTAATTTATTATTTGAGGATTAGATAATATATGCATTCAGTCACCCACCCAGTTTTCACAACTGGTAAAATTAATTCTGTCAAATCCTAAACTACTGTGAGTGAAGAAATGGGCATAATTACGGTGTTCAGAAGTCAGGCTAACTTTTTGATATAAGAAGGTAGGATTGCTCCTTTCTGTCCTCTACTTAAGGTGATATTTTTGTTGTCTGGTGTATCATCATTTTTCTGCGTGATCGGTCTTCTAACATGTTATTTTCACGATTGGAGAACACACATTCTTCAATCACAACTGCTTTTATCAGTTTTGCTGTTCTTAATAAAATACTCTGCTCCTTACTAAGGGGGAAGGTTGTTATTATATTTAAACTTATTTATAAAGAAGCCCAAGGAAACACATTTGATATCATTTATCAAGAAAATGATATCAAATGTGTTTCCTTGGGCTTTTTGCATCAGATATTTGATATCAGCAAAGTTTATTAGTGTTTTATTTAGGCAGGTTACAGTCAGGATAATGTTACTAAATAGTAGCATAATGCATACAAACACAAATTAACAATTTGCAGATTTCCCTTGCAATATATTCCATTGCAATATCTCATCTTGTCTTTCTACCTTGGGATGGTAATAAATATGTTTCACTTCGGATCCAAACTTGTAATTAAAAAATAAAATGTTTGTAAATATAGGGGATACTCGATACAAAACTATCTTCTTATTATAAGTATTTTGTTTGCTAGGAATAATATTTTAGTAATGAACTAAATTTTTCAGAATGCTCATAGCTACACATAGAGGATGACAAACGCTTTGTTCCGGGGAACTGTATATAGCCCCCTTGAAATACCAAGCTCTGAACAGGGCTACATGTAGTTAGGTTCCCAAAGCTGTTGGTGAACTTGTGTGAATGGCAGTAGTGACAAGTTTATGTAGCCAGATATGTCAGCTGAAGGGAATGACTGCCTCTTGGGGACAACAGCATATCTGGGGAAAGGTGTTTGAGTAACTTTTTGCTGTGAGGGATAAAAACACCAACTGGCTGCCTCTCACCTGTTATTAGTGAGGTTCCTCTATCTTAAAGTCAGTATTCAGAGTGATCTCTTTAGTTCTTAGGATTATGACAGATATGGAAAACCTAATTAGGACATACTAATAAGATTGAAGAGCTCTGATGAGGAATATATACAGCATACCATTGACCAATGATCAGGAGGAGGAAGGCTGTATTTTTTTTAAATATATGTGACTGTCCAGTATTTTTTTAACTAAACAGTCCGTGCGTTCATATACAACAAATGTCCTATTTCAATATACTGTATAGGCTTGTGAGGGAAAGTGCGCATATGGAGTGAGGGGAGTTGATAGTAAATACTTTTTTGTTCCATAGGAAATTTTGGAAAGTAGGACATCCGTACTTTCATGGGACACTTTTAGCCTGTGTACCACTAACAGAAATCAAGAGTAGTTTATCTAAATAAATAGCGTAACTCCAGGCTTACTGTGGTATGAGTACCGCATTTCCTTATACAACAAGATACATAATGTTTCTATTATGCCTAATAGAGAATGACTTAATATCATATTTAAGTCAGAACATTTGGTACATGCAGCTATTAATCTTGGATAATTTATGAACTTTTGACTTTGTACTGAGAATTATGGATGAACAAGTGGATAAAATACATACCAGCGAAATGTTTTCTTGTTGGGTAATGTAAAAGAAACTCCGATTCTTTTCAGTAGGAGGGACGGGTTCAGCAGCATACCTAGTTTAATGGATTTGGCTAGATTCATTAAATAATAATAAAAGCAATTATTAATTTTGGATAGATTTTTTTTTTCACGTTCTCAGAAAAAAAGTTTGAATATTTTATTATGAAATGTTGTAATAGGCTGTTGATCTATAATGAGGATATAGCCTTTTGATAATAGTTATAGTTTCAAATGATAGTATTTTACTTTTTAAACTATCAATGACGTGCACTACAGATGCTATCCAACATTATTTCAGTGACACTTTACATGCAAAGACATATATATTAAATGAGTCATCTGGAGCTTCTGCAATGACACTTGTTTATTTTTGAAGTATAAAAACTCTAAACAAATTAGAGTAGTCAGATCTGTAAACTCCCATAAAATTAAATAACCAACTAATGCATAATTTCCTTATTTGGGCCATTTACAGGAAGCTTTTTTTTTTTTTTCATATTGGCTCAGTTCAACATAAAACACTTCTATACCATTAGCAGTCTGGTGGTAACACCCTTGTTTCCTGTTGGCTACTAACAGAGATCTCTATGTGCTGTACCTATTGCCAATGTCATTTTAAAGATGGTATTAAACAACAAATGAATGGTGCTCTGAAGTGGGCCTATAAGATCTCCCAGGAGAAAAAATACATCTCTTTTCTTAGTACAGAAGCTAATGCACATATGGAAGCTAGATAGCTTGATTTGAGCTTTATGAGCATTAGTGCATGTCACAAAATCCAGTCCAATGTCTGTGAGGAACCCTAGTCAAAATGTATATAATTCTGTAGATGCTAAAATGAGAATAGAGAGAATTATACAACGGTAATAGCTACATTTAGATTCCCTGTTAGAAGTAGTAAATATACATTGCCCCAAATGAGTGGAAAATAGGGAATTCAGAGTTTAAGCTGATATGCTGTTCTTAAATTTACCCATAAGAGGCCTGGAAGTTTCAGTCCCAACTTTGATAAAGTTGTGATAATGGATCTGGAGTTTTCTGGCATTATGGGTATCATGGGTTAGTGTAGGATAATATATTTAAGACAGAAATCTGAAACCTTTACTTATGTGGGTAGTTTTATGGATTTCAGTATGATTCTATGTCTAAATGAGGTTTTAGGGAGGAGGTCCTTAAGTGCAAGCATTATTGTTGCTATCCAATTGAACTTTATATTGCATGATGTAAGACAATGTCTCTGGCATTCTGCAGCATGCAAAACCACAGTTCCCTGGTAACATTGCTTGCTATTGTGCTGAATTCTGTGATAGTAAAAAAAAAAAAAAAATTATGGCCTTTCACAAAACCTGGAGTCTAAATCGGGAAAACTCCAGAGATGTTTTGAATGTATCATTTATAAATCATAGCACACATTTTAGGCTTTGCTTTGTTTATATTTTCTAAGTGCTTGCTTCCATTTATGTGCAAGAAAATGCCTTCCATTTATACTTTCTTCTATTTAATTGTGCTTTTTTTTTAACTAAAAATGTAAACATCCAGAAGCTAATGAACGCTTACCACTTGCATAGCACTGTATCGGTTCTGAAATGATACAAAAATGAACTTGTTCTCTATCACAACAACCTTCTTGGCTTTTTAGCACCAAAAAAAAATGCCAATCCAATATAAACAGTAAAATGTGAGGGTCCAAAAGAGGGCATTTGTTTTCTGTCTCTCTTATCCCCACAGTGTTCTTCTCTTGGGGGTGATACAGGATGGGGAGTACAGAACAGAGATTCCATGTGGGTGTTGCAACATGGTTCCAGGTCATTCACCGAGTGAGTTTACTTAAAGGAGGAGACAGTGGAACTAGTAGAGGAAAGCAGGGACGATGAAGAGGAAGGGCTGAGGGGGGGGTTGAGGCCAGGTAGTTCCTGCTTACTTGTAACCAGGAAGCCAAGATTTTGAATATGAAGGAAGAACTTGGCTGGGAAGAGAGTTTGAGCAATAATAGGGAAGTAAGAGTCTTTATGATACATGTTTGTTTCAACCAGCATTCAGAATATTACATGCCAGCCCCCTTATTTCACCTCCATGTTAAAAGTCAAGCGTTCCAAAATTAAGAAGTGCCGGTATCTAAGTGCTGCATGGAGACTCATTTCGGTCCACTTCTGTATATAAGTTGTGATACGGTCTTTAATTATGTGATCACTTACTATTTTTTTTCTGGAGGACCCCACCCCTATAGTCAGGGTTCTGATGATAGATACCCTTCATGGCTAGCTAGCTAGTGGCACATGGCATATGTAGACCTGAGAAGAGTGTATGACTTGCCTTTCAGCTTATTCTACCTTATTAGATCATATATAAACCCAGCTCTGTGCTCAGCAATCCTACTGGTGGTTCAGTGCTTTTCTCCCCACAGTCTTTATCCACGTCTTTAAAGGACAGACCCCTGGTGGATTTCATACTGATTTGTACCACTTTTAAAATGAAATATTTATGACCCCAAAATAAGATGTCTCTCCAGCTTTTTGCCTCATAGCAGTGTTACCATTTATTATAGAAACGCCCATGTATTAACTTTTAAAAATAAAGATGCTGCATATTTCAAGCTGTAGCTGCTAAAGGTAAAATTAATTAGAATGTAGACAGGGAAAAAAAATCAGAGTAAAATGACTTGGGAGGCAAAGAATTAGAATATTTAAATAATAAATTACAAATAAATCAAAGTTCCACAGAGAGATCTTAAGTGGTCCTGGGTTTTTTAAGATTAATATATTTATCATACTGCATACACAAAAACACACACATGCATTTTACTCCTCCAAGGAAGGAAAAAGAACTGGAAGGGATAAAGTGCTAGAAGCTTATATAAGCCTTGTCTGCACCAGGATAAATGGTATATTAAAATTGTTTAAATATAATAGAATAATGAAAAAAAAAACCAACCCCACTAATGTAAACAGGACATATGTTTTGGAAACAGGACATATTAGCTGATGAGCTAAGGCATTACCTTGACAGTCTTTTCGTAGTTCTTGGGCTTTTAGCTATTACTAAAATACCTCCTTCGTTCTAATTCGGATGTATCTACAAACTATTGAATACGCACAGGGACACGGCACTGGAAGGGACCTCTGGGGGCATCGGCTGCAGTCGCCCGCTACTGTAGGCAACCATGTCATGTCATCCTTTTACATAAACTAATTAAGCTCCATTTTACAACTAGCTAGATCGCATGCCTTCATCCTACCATTGTGATAGTGTTGCAAAACTTCACTCTTCTGATGGTTAGACGCCTCTGATTTTTTCTAGTTTAAATTTATTCATGGTCAGTTTAAGCCCATGTATTCTTGTGTCATCATTCTCCTTTGCTTGAATAGCTCTCCTCCCTCTTTGGTGTTTACCCCATGGATATATTTATAGATGAGGAGGGATCATATCTCCTCTTGGCCTGTGTTTTCACCACGCTGATGTAGCTGAGCACAACACAGAGCACTATTCTATAAGGGATTCATTCCCATATTACTTTGAAGCAGTGATACTCCATGCTGACTGGCTCTGGAGCCACGTAAGCTGTCAGCATCTACACCCCTTTGGTGAACTGCATCAATCACACTCCAGTTCAAAAGTTAGAAAACCCTACATAGGAAGTTGCATGCGTTGCATTAACATAGTTGCATGTACTGCATTGTTCACGATTGAGGAAAGATGCACCAAACTTTGATAACCTTTTCTGCAAGGAGCTGTAGGTGATAGGGCCCCCTCATAGCTCAGGAGCTACAGACTGAGTATTATTGCAGAGGGATGAGGCAGTAGTAGATGCACAGAGGTTCTCTTCCTGCTGCATGGCCTCTGGGGAGAGCCTCTCATTCCTCAACCGTGTTCACAGGGGCTGCATCTACACATTCATTAATGTGCTGTGCATACTGTGCACTAAATTTAGTACTTGCAAAAGGAAGTACTAAATAAATATACAGTAGACTGCCCTATTGTGCATTACCATGATTGCATGCTTTTTCATGATGGTTAATGTATAGTAGATTAATACTACTCTGCATTAGCCTAATAGCACGTTTTTTTGCAGTGATGCTGTAACTCACAGTCAGTCAGTCTACTGTGCATTAAACCTCTCCTGTAGGTGTGCCCAGGGAGCATCTTTCTATAGGACACTTTATTCAGGTTTGTCTTTAGAGACAAGGTTTGTGTTCAGGGACATAACAGCATTCTGCAGAAAAATCAAATTCTCTAGTGTTTGGGAAGACTACTTTATTTTTCTTTTTTTCTCAGCTCGGCTTTATTTCCTGATGTGAAATAGATCTGTATAATTCCAATTTTCTTATTGAAACAGAGGCAACCACTATTTATAGGTTGAGCCCCTTTTTGTTTTTATATGGGATTTACATTTTAATTGATGGTGGCTGGTGCTTTAGTATTTAGGCAGTTCCAAGAATCCAGACATAACAAAGACAAGGTAACAGTCAAGTCCTGAACAACAGGATTTCCGAAATATGTTGCACAAAAACTAAGCAAGAAAGAACTGAGCTTAACAACTTCCAGCTGTTAAACTGATTTATTACATTAAGGTCTCACTTCCAGAGTCTTTGTCTAACAGCAAAAAGGTTTAATGTACCCCCCATAATAGTGTCTGGAGGGAAAATTACTGGCATAATCACAATTTTTATGTTGTGACAGTTTAGCTGAAGATGATTTGCTTTGAAAAGTAAAGGATATTCATACATGATATTCTTAAGATGCTTTATTTTTTTTAAAGAACTAAAAAGTCAAGTCTTAACACTTAGTTTTTAAACTGAAAGAAACTTTAAAATGACTACACCTGTGTGTGAAAATGTTAACAATAATTTCTTGGGAACAATGATGGTATTACAATTAGGTTGATATTACTTTGAGTGCCTTGATCACGTTCAGCAATTTGTGAACTAAAAAGGAATGCTTTATTAAAGAATATTGTGTTTTGCAGCTATTTAGTATTTAAATGGGGCTTGCATGTGCTTCTGGTATTAAAGACTCAAAAGGCACAAAAAGTTTATCAGTAAAAAAATAGTCACTAAAACACTTTTCATGATACCTCTGCAACATTATTGTTAGGAAAAAAGGTATATTTATGCCATGTCAAAGCTAAAATGTGGGAAATAAAACATCATAAAGTCCCAGGGTGTGTCAACCCATGCGCTTTAATATGCATTTAATAGCCTATTTTGATGTGCGTTAAAGTGTCACTAAGAAAGCATGCTATTTAGCTAATGCGCACTAAAATAGGCTAATGCACATTAAGTTCCACTTAAAAACCACGGGCATCTAAACAGGAGTGTGAAGGCTGCTCCAATGCATTGGAATTCCAGCACATTGGACCAGACTCGATTAATCAAGTCTGCTGAAGCATGTCAATTACCGCAGTCCAGCAGCCTCCTGTGTCTTGTGTATCAGTGTTCCTGTGCTTTAAAAATGGTGGTGGGGGAGCTTGAACTAAAGCTTGATGAACTAAAGCTCTCAGAGCTGCTCTAATTAAAGAGCTGCCTCTCCAACCCTAGAGCACTTGTGAAAGTGCCCTGTGCTCTTTAATTAATGTGCATTAAGACAGGTTTATGTGCATTTTCCTACTATCTCACAATGGAGCTACTAGATTTAATGCCCATTAACTAAAGCGCATTAATGCATGTGTAGACGAACCTCTAGTGTAGATAAGGCAGCTGTAATGTTAGGCTATGTTTGGCGTTACAGTAAATGCTAGGCTGTTCCTCAATATATGCTTTGACCTATTAACCCAAGTTAAAACTACACCTTCCTTGGCCACACTTGAGGTCAGATTCTCTTCCACCTATTAGGTGTGCAAGTGGATTTAGTCACCTAACTGTGATTCTATGCCACCCTGTTCAAGTCTCAAAAAATATGTTCATGCATCTACCTCATAATTCAGATGAGTCATAAAAAAGCAGTGAAGAAGAGGAGGAGGACCCGTCCACCTTTTACATTAATAATTTTTCAGAAATTGAAGCAGCATGGAAAAGAATTATACTTACATGCCCAAGTCTGTTTATATGCCTAATGGTGGAATAGAATCTGATGCTAGGATTTTACTGCATGTTCATTGTCATGTTATGCAACTTGGCAAAAATTTAATTTTTTTCCTTTTGTGGTGGGACTAATTAGCACACCCCAAGCAACCTATGTAACAGCGTCCCCATGCTTAAAAATGGCAGTGGGGGGGCTTAATTAAAGCTCTTTTGACAAGCTTTAGTTAAAGTGCCCCCACCACCATTTTTCAGTGTGGGGATGCTGATACACAGGACGCTCTGGGCTCTCAGAGCCTCTCTAATTAAAGTGCCTCCCCCCGGAGCACATGTATAAATGCCACCAGTTATGTTTGTGGCACCCATTTCTTAGAACTCTGTAAGGGCCGATGATGTTCCATTGTTTCAGTGTCTTTGCTAGGGGGAAAGTATGCCTGTGTAGGCTGGTTAAGACAGGCCAGGGAGATCCATACTTTTCCTTATTGTTTTCCATTTGGCACTGGCAATATTACCCAGAAAAGTTAAGGCTAATGCTGCCCAAAATTCATTGCTGTAATCTTGTTTTATTACATGGGGTGACTTTGCTACTATTGAGGAAGAATCGGAAAGAGATCATCCAATAGTTGGAATTTTAAAGAATTAATTTTCAGAAAAATTATGGTTAATGTCTGAGGTAGCTGTGATCTGCCACTAGGAGTAAAGCCAGTTGAAAAAGGATTTGCCCCCTCTGTCCCAAGGAAAGAAGGAAGAAAGGGAAGAAGGAAAAGAAAAGCACCATAAAAATGCCTCTTGAGAGCACTCAGTTCCCTGGGAAGGCAAGGAATAGATGAGGTTTGCCAGACAGTGGAAAAATCCAAGAAAGAAAAGCACACCTGAGGGATTCATTTGACGCACCATAACATGAATAGGAAAAGCTGAAACTGTGTTTAGTGAAGTGGAAGTGAAGCTCTGAGAAGCAAAATCTAAGAGATTTCCAGCTTTCCTTTTTTAGCTTTTGGAATGTAGCCCAAAATGTACCCAATGCTAAACCAAGAAAATTGGATTAATGAAGGAAAATACCAGCTGTTGTCTTTAGAGATAATTGCACTTCAAGCTCCTACATGGTAGAGACCAATCAAAGTACTCAAGAATTAAAAAAAACAGGTGACATCTGCAGCTGGTTCCAAGCTTGATGGTTACAATTCTAGTACCAGTAAAACATACACTCAGCCTACTGAATATAGTTAATCCTCTTGATATCTTAAATATAATGACCAGGAATCATTTGCACCTTTGAATGTTATCATCCCAGTGTATTCATATGAAAACTCCACTTATACATAAAATTTACCTTGAGAGATGTCATTTGGCAAATGATGAATAGTTGATTAGAGTTTTGGAGACTGCAAGTGTATCTACACTGCTGTTCAGTCAGCCTAAGCCAAATAAGCCATCCTTCACTGTCTATATGTTCTTACCTTGTGGCTAGTGCACGTTGTATTTGTTCCTTAAGCGGAATCCTTCTAGGAAGCTATCTGCCACTTTTCTCTCCTGTTGTGCTTGGTTCAATCACAGGCAGTAGAGATAAAGTGTTATGCAAGAGGGCCAGAAAAGAATTGTGGGATTGCTGCTAGCTAATTTCTTGCATTTGAGAGCTGCAGTGTCTGGGTGAATTCTAAATGCATTTCATGGAGAGGTGGCATGGGAGTATGCTCAATTCCATATCCTGAAGTTCAGCAGAACTTCTAGGTGTGAGCTAGACTGCCACTATGGGTCAAGCTTTTTGAGTCTTCTCTGTACATAGTTGTAGGTATGGATTTGAAGGTAGAAAGAATTAAGGCTGACCATAAATAGCTGTTAAACTGACTGTACTGATCTTGGTAGGCCAAATTTATTCTGTGTTTTTATACCTCTCTCTACAACCTATATTTTTCACACATACTGCCCTCTCAAAACTAGTGGGTGTTTTTTTTTTTTAAGAAGATCAACTGAAAAGCAAGGGACTAGCATATGGGAGTAATTCTGTAACATTAAGTGAGTTCACATGCAAAATATAGCAAATCCTCAATTAAAGAAATTATATACTTTCTATGCTTTCATCAATTTTAAGCCACAATTGCTATAATCATTTAAAAGTAATGGGAATTACCTTACTCATGGTTACTAAGGTTTCATACTGAGCCTAATGCACATGCAGAATCGTATTTAATTCACGCCATTGACAATGTTTCTAATGAGTATTTTAAAAATGCCTTTGCTATATCTTTTAATTTTCAGACTTCGCTTTGCTTCATGCTTAGTCTTATTCAGACTTACCTAATGCATTCTCAGATTTAACTTTCTGTTTTTTAAGTTGCTTAATATTTTAATTCACAATATTAAAAAATATATAAGTCAGTTTGAAAGCTTCCTGAGTAACATAGCCACCGAGGCTACTTCCTGATTTAGATAGGGGGAAGTTGGTCTTTTTCTTGGTGGCAACTGCTAAATTTTGCTCCAGGCATTCTGAACTTGCAGTGTCTCCAGACAACCTTGCTCAAATTAAATTATTTGGTCTGAAGATAAAGGAGTCTCCCTAGTTGTCAGTTTTGTGATGAACACTTAGGGCCAGATCCTGTTTCATTCACTAGATACATAAATCCAAGCAGCCACTTTTCCTAAAAGTAGGCAACCCACCTCTCATTCTCTCAATGGGCAGGTACCTTTCGGGCATTTTTTACACTTGCTATAGCTCCAAGAACCGTTCTAATTAAACCACCATAGCATCTTGTATATCAGCATCCCTGCATTTCAAAATGGTGTTGAGAGCACTTGAACTAAAGCTTCTTCAACGAGCGTTAGTTAAAGCACCCCTGCTGCCATTTTGAAACATGGAGATAGATGAGGTGTGGGAGGCTGCTGGAGCGTGGTAATTACCACGCTCCAGCAGACTTGATTTGAGCCTGCTCCAAGATGCTGTAATTACAGTGTGTTGGATCAACCTCCCAGCATGTCTACAGGCACTCCTTATATGGTGTCAGAGCCCATAAGCACCAATGGAGTTGGCTACAGCAGTGGGAGCCAACCTTTTTTGGCAGATATGTCACAATTTAACCCTTTACCCTTCTCAAGTACCACTCCAATCCCCTTCCCTTGCCCATTCTACTGTTCCACTTTCTACTCCTTCCTGCTCTGTTGCTCTGCTTTCTGCTTCCTTCCCTCTGCTCCCTGTCAAAGCAGCCTTTGCTCTCTGCTTCCTTCTCAGTTGTCTGTGTGCCATGCACAGAGGCTGCCTGTGTGACTTGTGACGCCTGTGTGACTGACTTGTGACACCTGTGCTGCAGGTTGGCCACCCCTGAGCAAAAGAAAGCCAGTAGGAGATGGCAGGTACAGGGAAATATGTGAACTCCCATCCTTTAGGCATCTGGCTCAGGGAATCTTCCATCCTACCTGCTGATGCTGGGCCACTCAGTGGAAAGGTGTAGATTAGTCATGGGGCTACAAGTACAGCAAGCATGAGGTAGCCTGACCCTATAGCACTGTGAGGAAGGCATTCCCACTATTCTGCTCCCAGTGCTGTTTATTCATTTTGCATTGCATAGTCCTTGGATAAAACTCCCTTTGGCTGATGGAGGTCTAGAACCCAGGTGTACCACTTCCTGGGAAAATGACCTAACCATTAGGCTATTTGACATAAGTCACATTTTATGACTTAGGGTTAAATCAAAGAGGAGGGTGCATGACAGAATAAGTGCGCTCATTTAGGCTTTCTAGGAACCAGAGCAGAGTAGAATAGGATTACATTTAGAGGTTTAGCAAGCTAAATGCCACTTGAGTGTTTTAGAGACAGAATAGGATCTGTGTCTGAGAATGAGACTTTCAAAGGGGCATACAGTACCTAGGCAACCAATTTCTTGTGACTTTAAACATAAGTTGAGTGCCTAACACTTGTAAGTCCTTTTAAATACCACCCTCACCTTCTGGTTAGCTCACTTTAAATGTGGATATTTTAAATCATTGTGCAGATGTAATGTTGTTTAAATTCTCTCTTGATCATGATCATAGTGGTTTGTAACACCCAGGCTGTGAACTGGATTTAAGGTATACCCCAGGGAATAATACAGTGATGTGCCCACGTAATTATGCCCATGAAACGTATGACTGCACATAATTGTATAATATCACGTAATTCCTTGTGGTGTAGCTGGTGAGTGGGAAGCGGAGCTCCTGTCTGCAGGAGGCAGGGTGGGCATGGGGGTATGTGTGGGGTTTGTGAGTGGGTGTGGGCCCCCCTGCCACAGCAGCAGCAACAAGCAATGGGCTTTCGGGGCGCTCCTGGCTGTGACACGGCCCCCAGCGGCACGTGGGTCTGGTGAATCCGCTGGGCTGCATGTGGCTTCTGCCTGCAGTCCTGTAAGCCCTACATGCTAGCATAGAGTCAGCCCAGTCTGGCCTGAAGGAGTGCATCTGCAGGGTGGGGTAGGTAGCCCCTGGGATTTGCCAGAGCCACGTGCCCCTGGGGGGGCTCTGCCCACTATGGCCAGGAGTGCTGTGCACAGGAGGTGAGGGACTCTGCATGGGGGGACACGTAGCAGTGGGGGATGTTCATGGGGGGATCTGTGGCAGGCAGGGTTGTGTTCCTCAGGGGCTGTGCTGGAGGGGTGTGTGTGGAAGGGGGGGCTGTGCACAGGTGCCCAGACATTCCCATATCCATACCCATCCACAACCCCCCCATACAGTGCTTCACAACCTTCCCCACAAAAACCACATGTACCCCCACATTCCCCCCCCACACAAGTACCTGCATATATTTCTAAAGAAGGTTGAAATAGTATTATATTCTGTTTAATTCTTAAAAAAATTAAAGTAACTAATTGTGCATATTTTTGAATTTTTCTGAGCATAATTTCCTGGGGTGTATTAGGGCATTCAGCCCTGAATCTGGATCTTTGTCTATGATAGTGGCTCTCAACCTTTTTAGACTGAAGATATCCCTGGAAAAAATCTCATTCTTAACACTGTCATTTTTTGACTATGGAAAAATACTAGAGCAATTCTGTTGCAAAAAAATCTCAGAAACCCCGCAGATTTTTATTATGGAAAAAGGTACATTTGAAATGGGGAATTTATGAATGAAAAAGAATGTTATTTCCATGTTCTCTTTCACACTGTCTTTTGAGGGTGTCTTCTGACATATCAGAATTTCATTCTGCTTTAATTATTGATAGGAAGCATTTTCTTACTGGCACAGCATTTACACATACTGAAATCACTTTTCAGTAGAAATGATTTCAAGTAATTTTTGGATTGGATTCAGTAGTGCAAATTGCCTGGTTTTTTTTTTTAGTACCCCATAAATTAAAGCCCAAATGATAAGCAAGAACATTACGCTGTCACGAATCACTCAGGTTTTAATGGCCTAATGCACTAAGCTTTAATTAGTAATATTGTATTTTTAAAAGGGCAATATTGTGAATGAAATGTGAATATGCAGTGTTTTATATCTGGGTTTCCCAGAAGATTTTAAATGGATTCCTGTTCTTGGCATGTCTTTAAATAATTGATATGGCCACTTCAAGGCCTGAGTAGACTAACAGTTTATTGGCTGCCAGTGACAAAATTTGGTTTGGGCATAACTTCACAGGGACATGGCACTGCATACATCTGCTGCTCTAATTAGAAAGTTTGCCTAGGGTGCTTACATCAGAAAGAGTGGGAAAGAAACAGTGCTGGCACAATCTGTTGTAACACAGAATGATTCCTGCAAAACATGTGATTTATACAAGATTTCTGTTTAACCCCTTCATTCTTGTTGGGAATTTTATGTGTACTTTCAGGAGCTTTAACATGGGCATTTCTTTGTTTACCTGTATCATGGGTACACTGTGTGTGAGACTTGGTTTTCTTTTATGGTGGTATAAGTCTCAAAGCATTGTGCTAGATCCTGATGTCACATTGCATCTGGCACAACTCTATAGAATTGGGATGCACGAAGACAACAATAAGGGCATCTACCTGTTGTTGTAATACCATGGCCACTGAAAACTGGTCTAACTCATTACGCAAAATAGAACACCCCTTTTTTTTATTCCAGGTTGCCTAGGAATCTTGTTAGCCATATTATCAGCGTAGGTTCAGTCAGGGATTGCCTTTTATTGGCTATGCCCTGTTTAGCCTAGCTAGGATCCTCCTTTAGCATCAGGGTCAAGGAAGACAAAGGAGTAGTTTACAGCACTATGCCATTCAGGAGTTGCCCCCTGCCAGGGTAATCCACCAGAACAGGTTAAGCAGAGGTGAAGCAATTAAAGCAGGACCTAAACTTTCAATGCCTGGGAATTGGGTCTTTTCTTGCTGTAATTACAAATCATATAATCTAGCCTATTTTGCATTGCTGTTTGAAGGAATCGCAAACATGAGTTGAACTTGTCAGGAAATTTTCAAAGAGGGATCAGTTTCTACAAATTCCACATTTAATTTTTTTTAAATAAAACTTCTTTTTCATCATAAAATGACACTACCACAATACTTTGCCAGCATGTATTATTTTGTGATGAGAAGGTTTCTCAGGTTTGGAATGGAAATTTGGGAATGAAATGAGAGGAGTAGAGTGGTTTTTTTGTTTTTTGTTGCTCTTAACATGATGTTTATATTAAGTTTGAATTACAGGTGGAGGATTTAATTTGGAATACATAGCATTTTAAAACAAACTGAAGGTAGGGCAAATAAAAGGGAAAGGAAATTGAAAGGGAAACCTCTAAAAACATGTGTACACGTTTCTCTCACTTTATGCTGTACATGCATTCCTGGAAAATGGCGCATAACTTGAATTTGCATTAAGGGAGCCTACTTTACAATATAACAAATAGGGATGTGTTCCAAGACCTCAACTGTACTGACCCCCAGACCCATTTCTACCAGGTTTACAAGACAGTTTTGGTACTCACCAACAGCAGACAGGGCACAATTATAATGGGGATGGCAACTACAGAAATGTGTTGCAGACAACGAGCTAGGAGCAAAGATCCAAACAGGGGACTGTGTTTTGGTGCACATCACAACAATGCACTGCATACACCAGCTGACTGCGGTCTTCCACCATACCAATTGCATAAGAGTGAATTTACCTGGCATATAATGATTTTTTGCTATAAAAAGGGTCATTGCTTAAGAGTGAATACACATACAGAACCCTCATAAAGCAAGAGAAACCTGTACTGCTGCAGAGAGTTAAGCATGTCAGTAGTCAAAATGAAATTGTCTGTTATCATCACACCAAAGTTTCCAAGATATAGATACTTGTCTCTAAGACAAATACAGAAGGTGCTGAGAAACCTGCATCTTTATGTTGGATACTAAACTATCTACTTACACTATTGTATCTTACAGTTCAGGTGGTTATCTGTGTTTGTGTGAAGTCAGGCAGAAGGTAGAGTTGGTATCTTAGGCCTGGTACAGATATTACATACAAAGTGGTATAAGTGTTCGGAAGCCGGTTCACACTGGTAACAGAACGTAAATTTGGGGTACCTAGACTAGTTTAAAAATGGTGGAACTTTGTCTAAGATAGACCTGGATGGATGTGGTATCAGACTTAACTGGCTTAGGTTAGACCAGTTTAATGAATTTCTGTACTAAATCTGCTATTAATTCATGCTGAGTCACTGGCTGCTGGCTCCTTGGTGGGCTTCCACTAGCCCTACCTTGCAGGAGGGCCACACTGGAGTGCCCCTGTGCTTGGCTGCTCCAGCCAAATATGCAGCGGACCCCACCTCTGGGCTGCTACAGAGTCAAGCTAGCACAGAATCTCTCTCCAGCTCCACGTCCTGTGTCCAGCCAGCTCTCAGATGTAAGTGGGTGGGGGGGTGGAAGGACCCAGCTCTGACCATCAGAGAGTTAAGCTAGCACAGAATCTCTCCCCAGCCCCACCTCCTTCATCCAGCCAGCTCTCAGCTGCAAGCAGGCAGGGGAAGGGGCAGGGGAAGAGATTCTAGCTAGCTCAGCTCTCTGAGAGCCAGAGCCAGGTTCATGCAACAGAAGCTTTGGTCCCCCTTCCCTCTCCCACCTGCCTGAAGCTGAGAGCTGGCTGGACTTGAGACACAGGGCTGGAGAGAGATTCTTCGCTACCTCAACTCTGACACCCAGAGCTGGGTCTCTGCAATAGAATCCTTCCCCACCCCCCTCTTCCCCTCCCCCCACCATAGCTGACAGTAGGGGGTTGGAGGTGTGTGCCAGGCAGCCAATCAGGTGCAGTTGCTGCATTCAGCTGCCCTTGGCAGTCTGGCACACTGAGAGGTGTGCAGGAGCACCTCTAACCTGCTTGACTTGGCCAGGCCAGGCAGCCTACATGCCACCACCCTCCCTCCTGCCCCCCCACAACCACCAAAGATCAAACTTGTGTTCTGTTAACTCCCAAATTGACACAGTCCACTTAGCAAAGCCTACATAAGTTAGTCTGAATATACTTCAAGTTTGAATGTCTGTACCTAGCCTTAAAGACTATGTGGTTTTCCATAGGCAAAAACTACCTTAATCAGATGTTATAGTATCTGATGCAGTAGGTTGTTGCCTCCAAAAGTTAATGCCCCTCTGAATCAGGCCTAAGGTGCCACCCTGCTCTACCTTCTGCAGTTCAGTAAAAAGGAAAGTGTATCATGTAAATTCATGAAAGTTTTGTATGAGTAAAAATGGATATAAAAAATAAAGAGACATAAAATAAACATAAGTTGTAGCTTTTTAGTTTTCATCGTTGACATATTTCCAAGGAGGAAAAAGGGATGAAATAATATGTGATTGTTCAGGATATCTTGTATCTGTAGCACATCCAATCTGACATACATTTCTGCATGTATATTTAGATATTTTTGAAGTTCTAGAACATTTTATCAAAGCACTTAAGCACATGATTTAATTTTCTTTCATTTGGATGGCTCATGCATATAAATTAAGCATGTACTTAAGCACTTTACTAGAAAGAAATTTAGGAATTTGAACTGAACACAGAACTGGAACATTAAAAAGCGGTGTGAGGTGGTATGGAAATGATGGTTGGACCTCTTTTTATTTATGGTAGGCCTAAGTGACTGGTTCATTGAGAGAGAGAACATTTACATTTTGTTTGCATGAGTCCTGAGAAATATTGCAGCTACAGAAATCATGGTGTATTTGTGCCAGTTGTATTGGAGGAAAAGAAAAAAATAAATTGGTGTCATTATTTCTTGCCCCAACAACAAACACTTAAAAATCAAACAAATCTGATTAAAATGATGAGAGACTTAAAATCACCCAGTGTTGAAATTAAGTTTAATTTCCCTGCAAGGCATAGTTAAAGTATTCTAATTATGGGCACTGATATATATATATATATATATATATATATATATATATATATATATATATATATATATTTTTTTTTTTAAATTAATTTCCACTGAATTGAAATCTATGGTTCCAATGAAGCGTTCATAAGGGAATACTATATAACATTTCTTCTTACACTTCTAAGCAATCCTGTTTCTCAAATGTCTTTGGAGCTACAGATTTTATTTTGTATTCAGTGTTTTTCTGTGAACTAATTTTTGACATTCATATTGTCACTGGTGTTGAAATTTCAGTAAGAATTTTCAGTGCTCTTCTAAAATGTATTTGTACAATTGACTTTATACTTACACCAACACTATACTTACATAGTGTTGGATACAAGTGGTTTTTGTGTTGCTTTTCTAAATGAATCCTGATACGTTATTGTTTAATAATAGTCTAATATGACTCTAGCTTCAGCAAATATCCTCTCCTCACGTATTTGTTGTACTCCACTGTTTCGTTCTGACTCATCCTGCAAGCATGGCTGGAACAGAAGAAAATACAGGCAGGCATCTTCTGCTCTACCTGTCCGTAGTCCTTGGCAGTAGCATAACTTTCAGAATAGTTGGATTAGTTGTTTACATCCTCAAACGAAGCTACCTAGTCAAGCTAGACAGATTTTTTTTTAACTCGAAGGAAAGTTAGGTTCTTTGCTGAAAAAAAATCCCAAACCAAAACTTGCTAGTCAAAAACTGAAAAATCTTTTGGCTGAAAAAGAAAAATAAATTTTAAAATGCTTCAATGGTTCTTGGTGGGAGCTAAAGTGGCCTCATGCCACCATTTTCCTCTATGGACTGAAATCTCTGGCAAAAATGCTACCTTCTGTGATGCACCACCATTTCACTTTTTTTTTTTTTTAGCTGAAGCACATAACATGCCATCATGCATCATGAAAGAGATTCCATCTGGACAGCTTGGCCAGTAGAATTCATAGAGGAGAAGGGTGTGAGAGGATCCCAGATGAAAACTTCCAGAGATACCACATTGTCTTTTCCATATATATGTTAGTTTTAGCCAAAACTTGATTGCTTTTGTATTTTGAATATTAACATTTTTGACAGTCTGCATTTCCTTGAAAAGAGATATTTCTTTTCCGTCAAAGCTGTATTTCAATAGAATTTTTTTTTTTAAAGCAGATGTTCTGTCTAGCGCAGTTCACAGTACCTCATAGTCAGAAAGGTGAGCCGCCAGGGCTCACCTCTACCTACCTTTTAACACCTGGAAGTGACATTAAGGTACTTTCCATGAATAGAGGTAAAGAATGCTAATATGCTATGCAATATATTTCCCCAGGACTTCTGAGAGAGATTCCCTCTGTTCCTGACTATAGCAAGTTTTCTGTATTTCCCCAATGTTTATGCTTGAATTATTTGTTTCTTAGCACCCTGATTCATGTAATTTCACTAAACTCCTGGTCAGCCAGAGGAGGGCAGTTTTGCACATGAATCTCCCTTTCCATGCTTGAAAAGGTAAGGAGAGGAACTGGATGACTCCATAGCACCATGCTACTGCTGTTGCATCCCTGTAGAATGTGTTTTGGGGAATCTAGGGTCAAAACTGGTAAAGACAGATGCTGAGTCAGGTTGGGGAAGAGTGGGACACACTTGTCTCCTCCAAAACAAAAAGAGATTGCTTAGAAGAGAGAATATGTCTGTATTTGCCCTTGTTTTTGTGGGTTGGGTATAATTATGGCCAGGAACAATGGACTCTTCCACTGGAGCTAAGACATGCTTCTGTGGTCCAAAGCCAGAGCAGAAACAAGGGGGACTTTGGCTCAGGTTTTCTGTAATTTGTGAGACTTTCTTGGATTGTTCTGGGGAAGTAGATTGTTTATGGGGGCCTGTTTCACATAAAACAGAGATTAATGAAGGAATGTCTACACAGGGATGCTTACTAAGAATTCCTTTTCTTGAATGCTTGATTGTGCCCATTACCATGAGCAGGGATTATCCAAGGCAGTGCCATTTCTTGAAAATAATGTTGTTTTCAACTTACTATTTTGCAAATGTCAAGAAGTTTCATTAAGAAACTAGAATGACACACAGACCTTAAGCTTGAAAAGTCCATTCATGACTAGATAAAGAACATGTTTTTTCCTGAATTCTAAAATTTGTAGCCTTCAAAATTTCTATATAGATCTTAGATATTTTCATTTCCATATTCAAACCCCGGTGAAGCTACATTTCACAGATTTTGATTTTTCATTGTAAAAACTCTGAGACAAGTTCATTAGGGTTTTATTATTATGGTAGTCTATCAGTTTCATCTCTCTCCACCAGATATTATCAATAAGCGTAAAAGAGACACCGGGTTTCTTTTTTCTATAAAAAATTACTAGAATAAAATGAAGGGAACTAACTGGATAAAATATGTTGCCTGATTAAGATTTTGTCAAGTGTGTGGAATTTATTTTGGTTGGCACAGGTGGGTAGCTCTGTTCCCTGGGCAGCCATGTGCCGCCTAGGGGAGCGCAGGCTTCAACAGAGCCAATTGCAGCGGTATGATCAGTCTCTGCTGTGGTTGTGGCTATTTCTATCCCCCATCCCTCCCACAAGGGGAGGCTCTGCCTTGGTCACCCTCCTCCCCTTTAATTATGCTACTGTGAAGGGTCTTTTTAAAACGGACCTTATTTGTTAATATATGCAAAGCTAAAGTATTTCACTGCCTAGCTAAGTCCAATATTGAAATTCTTCTCATTTCATTGACCGGGTTGAACACTTTAATGAATGCATCCACGAGAGCTAGTTGCCACCTAAAAATGGCTCAGTTGCAAGACCTTCAAAAAAAGATCTTTCTAACATGTATTCTTCAAAGCAGAGCTACATCTTGGTAGCATATATATGTAAAAAAAAAAAAAAAAAATCCTACCGTATCCATTTCCCACTGTGAATTTCACCAGCACTGTCACCTTTTTGATAAGGATTGTTTGTAAAAGGACCTGTATCTTGCTGTTTAGCATGCTGAAAAAAAACTTTCAGCTTACAGATGCATGAATAAATATTGACTTTGTTCTTCATTGGTTTTATTAGTAAACTAAAAGGTGGCAGCATTTCTGCTGAGTAAATGTTCTTAAAAAATCAAATATTAGATCAAATAAGTATATAACTTGTGGAGAGGAACAGTGACCTTGGTAATCTAGATTTACTAATTGTAGTGTTCTTGGATACTTCGACGTTTAGTTGCTTGTGTACTTGGTTCTGACACTAGCTTTTAAGAATTATAATACACAGCTATTTATTGGCTATGTAAAATTGTTACATAAAATTATATTTTTCAAAGTGTCTGTATGGTAATTCCTAAGGCATCTGTCATTTTAGTCTATTCAAAAACATTTTTACTGTATAAGGTCATTACAAACTATATGGGCTGCTCCATATGGGAAACTGGATTTTGCAGGGCCTGTTTGGCCCCAGCCAAATTGTAGAGGATGAAATGGAAGTAGAAAGAATTGCATATGAAGCTCCAGTGAAGATGCTCTGCAAATAGGAGCCAAACAGCTTCTGGAGCAAGCCAAGGAGAGAAGCCCCATGCAATTCCACCATCTCCATGTGTACCCAAGCTGGCAAGGACGTAGCCAAAGTAGGTGTCTTGAACCTGCTGCATGGCCCTGACTATGTTCAAACTCTACAGACACTGGGGGTAATCTTTTGGCAACACACCAGTGTTTGCTCCAAAGGCCATACCGACTTAATATAAAAGTATATGCCTGTAGCACAATATAGCACAGTGCAGAGATACCAACAAATGGCATACTAGAAAGCAATCTATTCACATTAGCATGGTATCTGCTTTGGTACGTATACTCTGTGTCTTAACAGGACTAATTCACTTGGGTGGAATACCACATTTCTACAGCTATTAAGCTTCCAGTGTTCAAAGAGCTCGATCAAAGCTACTCCAATAATACATTTTGTACTATACTGCATTGTGCCATAGAGATGTACACTTTTCAGCCTAGGAAACTGGAGCTAATTTTTTGGCTATCACTTTAATGTGGGAGAGATTCTAATGATGAAAGGGCTATTGCCTCCTTAACCTTGGGCACAATCCCCACCAAAAGGTACTTACACACCCGGAAGGTCCCATTAGCTTCACAGGACTAGAAGGAATCCAGGTAGATGTCCTTCACAGGTGCCCTGTATAACATGTTCAGTTATTTAATGTTTGTTCTGTAACCACTGAATGAATGAAAGCCCACTTGCATATGCTCTGTCCTTGGGAATTGATCCCACAAATAACATGTGCGTGCTAAAATAACATAAGTATGTGTATGCATAAGAAATGCTATTGCTTTGTCTCACCGCTTTATGATTCTTCATTACTGACTCATACTGGTATGTGTATGTATGAAGAACAATTGTTATCTAATGACTGTAACAAAAATTTATTTGTCTTAAACTTTTTAATTGCCTTGTATTTATGGTACAGCAATTTCTGGCAAAGAAAATGGCTCCTTCATGTATTATTTGAAATAACTTTCAATTTTTGAAGGTATGAGCTGTGTAAAAGTGCTTTGAATAATGACCCTTTGGGTACAGCAGTGCTACACAAATCTTACTGTCAATAGAGCTGGTAGCAGGAAAAGCAATTGCAAGACCATATTAGCACTCCAAAGCACATACTATAAGTTTCACAACAAAATACTTATTAAACTGACAAACGCAGTGTAAGGCATGCCTTTCTGTATTATGAGTGTGGCTTCCCATTCTAATTTTAAAACAGTATTTATGGTTAAATGCCCGACTGAAAAATAAAGCAGACTATCTGTAAATATTGGCCAAACAGTCTTATCATTCATGTAGCCCTAAACACTGTACTGTACTCCTACCGTTGAAGTTTATATTGCTTTCAGTCTGTACCACCTTAAGGACTTCACATTAACATTGAAAAAAAAATTCAGAACATGTTAGCTTTGCTTTCTTTGTTAAAAAACCAAACCAAACCCCGTAATGGTCTGATGAAAATGTCAAAAATGTAGCCTTTAATTTTGAGTAACTAGACCAGGATTGGCATACTGATGCCAAAGGATCCATTACAAAAAAAAATACATTTAAAAAAACCCCAACTTGCCCGCACTCTGGACATTGAACCGATACCGATAATGTTTTGAGAGGACATCCTTAGTGTTCCTTTTATGAAAGTTATGTCATGGCATAGACCAGTCATCTTTATCTAAGGTGATGACATCATTCTCTGACTACTATGTTTAATTGCAAAAAATGACATTGGACTTTTCTAGTTCCGTATTTTAATTAGCATGACATTTATATAAGTACTTCGAGTAGTATTTTTATTTCTTATATAGATAATCCATCTTTAATGATCAATGCAACTATTGATAAACCAAGTTTTGAAATTTATTCAGGCTCAGTTTTTCAAAGTTATTTAGGCATCAGAGCATATGTTTATACCTTTACCTTGGGGCAAATTGAAGGCTGTACACAGGTACAGGTAGCTTTCGGGCAGAACAGAGCTAGGTAAGTTTGCACCCTGAGCCAATCACTTTTACTTTTGCTGCTGGCTCTAGCTAAGGATCCACTGTTCATGGCCCTTGCCTCTGCTGAAGCTGAGTTAATCTGTAGCACCACAAGGCCACCCTGGGTTTGTAAGAAATGCAAAACAGACAAACAAACAAACTGCCACTTAACTATTTGCTGGCTCTAAGTCTCTGGCTTGCTAGGCCTTTCCCAGGCTTCGTTTCTCCCCTCACCTCTCATCTTTGGATTTGAAGATAGCTGCATGCAAACAAAGCAGACAAATAAAGAAAAGAGAAGCCTTGCTCACAGCCCCTCCTGGTGGTTGCTTGACCTAGACTGCCCCCAGGTTCAGGGCAGCCATACTCTCTGTCTCCGTTGGTGCAACTACCCAGAAAGGATGCATTCAACATCCTTTTTGTCTTCCTTCCCTGCCAGTTCAGATGGGCTGGCACTTCTTCATTCCCTACACCTGAGTTAACTCCCTTGCTTGGGAGGCTTGCTGCATTCATGGACCTGGATCCTCAGCTTCTTGTGAATTCCTCCAAGTCTGGGGTGGGCATGGGGAAAGCTTCCAGGGTATGGAGCCATTTGGGCTCCTCTGCACCACTGGTAACAGGGCCAGGCCCTGGTACATAGGCTTACCCTCAAATAGGCTGAAACACATAAGCCACCCTTCCTCATCTACATGACTTCCTGCAACAATATGTAAGAGCCACAAAAGGAAAGACAAATAGTAGGCTAATTTATTCCTGGAAGAAAAGGAACAGAAAACTCTTTAAGTCATGGCGGAGCCCCTCTAGGAAACATACCCACTCTTTTTCTTTCTGTGCTTGACTAATTACAGTTACAGTAGAGGCAGGAAATAGGATGCAAAAGGCAGACTTCCTGTGCTTTCATCTTGTTTAACTTAGGTGAATTGTGAACATAGTGCAGGGAAAGGACAGGCTTGGGGAAAGCTCAGCCTAAGACCCAAATGCTCAAAAGAGCTTCATGAGAACAGGCTGAACTGCAGGTTGGAGTAGGGTGGCAGGACAAGTAAAGTTATTTATAATGATCAGTGGGCCTGGAGGCTCTTGATGGTTGTGGCTTTATGGCTCTTGAGAACTATACAGATGCATCTTGGTTAGCTCCAGATGTGGGGGTCTTGTGTTCTATGATCCAGGTTAGAATTGAAGCTTAATGGAAGGGTATTATCACAAAACTTACAGCATCATTGCCTGTTGTTGTTTCACCTACAGTGGAGTAAGAGTTTTAGTACTAGTTTGGATTGTGATTTATATATATATATGATGACACCTTACATGTAAACACGTTTCTATTTTGTTAAATGAATTTCTTGTACACTGCCTCAGGCCCCAGGGGAGGCACACCTAGGCCAAGGGTCAGTGAGGATCTAGTCAGGGAACTTCTGGAGGGACTGGATGTATTTAAATCAGATGGTCTGGACAATCTCCACCCCAGAGTGCTGAGGGAATTAGCTGAGGTCATTGCGGGACCCCTGGCACGGCTTTACGAGTACTTATGGTGCTCTGGTGTGGTGCCAGAGGACTGGAAGAGGGCCAGCGTGGTTCCCATCTTCAAAAAAGGGAGGAAGGAGGACCCAGGAAACTATAGGGCAGTGGGGTTCCACAGGGCTCGATCCTCGGGCCTGCACTGTTCAACATCTTCATCAGTGACTTGGACAAGGGGGTAAAAATCACCCTGTTCAAATCTGCTGATGACACTAAGATGTGGGGGGATGTGTAGAAAGGAGGAATAGGCTGCAATTGGACCTAGACGGGTTACAGGGGTGGGCGGATGAGAATAGGATGGGATTCAACACTGACAAGTGCAAGATGGTGCACCTGGGGAGGAAGAACCAGCACCATACCTACAGGCTGGGGAACTCCCTTCTCGTCAGTGCAGAGGCAGAAAAGGATCTTGGAGTCATCATTGACTCCAAGGTGAACATGGGCCGGCAGTGTGGGGAGGCAGTCAGGAAGGCCAACCATACCTTGTCATGCATCCACAGATGCATCTCGAGCAGGTCCAAGGAGGTGATTCTCCCCCTCTGCAGCACTGGTCAGGCTGCAGTTGGAGTACTGTGTCCAGTTCTGGGCGCCACACTTCAAGAGGGTGTGGACAGCATGGAGAGGGTCCAGAGGAGGGCCACTGGCATGATCAGGGGACAGCAGGGCAGGCCCTATGAGGAGAGGCTATGGGACCTGAACCTGTTCAGCCTCCAGAAGAGAAGGCTGAGCGGGGGGGATCTAGTGGCCTGTTACAAACTAGTCAGAGGGGACCAGCAGGCAGTGGGGGAGTCCCTGTTCCCCCATGCACTACCAGGAGTGACTAGAAATAATGGTCACAAGCTGGCAGAGGGTAGATTCAGACTAGACATCAGGAGGCACTACTTCACTGTCAGGGTGGCTAGGATCTGGAACCAACTTCCAAGCGAAGTGGTGCTGACTCCTACCCTGGGGGTCTTTAAGAGGAGGCTAGACAATCACCTTGCTGGAGTCGTTTGAGTACTCTTTCCTGCCATGGCAGGGGGTCAGACTGGATGATCTACTCAGGTCCCCTCTGACCCTACAAACTATGAAACTACACTTGAGAACAAGCTTCTTAGTTGAAATGTATTGAAATTATCTGCCATTTTAAACAAGTTTTTGAAAGTGTTCAAAGTCATTAACAGATTCAAAGTATATTAAATAGACAATGTATTTGATATTTCATTCTGTATCAAGGATTTTATATGCCTTATAAAATGTTAATATTACAGAAGTTAATGAAGACCTTCAGATCTGTGTTCTGCCCTATTAGCAAATGGATACTATGTTCAAAGTAGGTAAAATAAAGAAACAGTACATCTTGGCTTTGAAATGCTCTAGGGATGTGGTAATCTGATAATAACCAAACCCTGGAATAGTCTTATCATTTCTATACAACATTATTAATTGTGTGAGAACATGTAGAAAAAGACAACGTTGTTCATATGGAGCAGTTCCTCTTCAATATGTTAATCTTTGTTTTCTTAGAATGTTGCTCAGACTTTCGAAGTATTTCTCAATGAAATTACTTTGAGAAATTGCTTCTAGAAGGAAATCAAATCACAGGTAAGCAGAATGACAAAATATGGATGTACAATTATATTTTCAGACAAACTATTAATCTTCAAATAAAGACACATGGAATGGAAGGAATTGATTATTTTTCATGTGCAGTACTGGAAAAAGGTAATTCATAGATTAGAACATTGAGTTAGTTGGTGATGGTGTGTGTTCTTCTGTGCCTGCAGTATTCAATGCCTATTACAGTATATAAATGAGGGATGGAGTTTCAATAGTACTTGGCACCGGAAAGTTTCCATTGTGATCCTAAAGCCAGATTTTCCAAAGATCCCATTACCCAAACTGGCTCACTCTCTTGACAAACTGAATGCTTTCGGAGTCTGAATGGAAGCTGAGCCTTCTTGGAAAATATTGCCCGTGGAGTTTGATACTGCAAAGACATGCTAGTAATGTACTGGCTTTGGGGAGGGATGGTGGAACAACCATTTTACTTTGCTTTGTCCTTCCATGGAGTTTCCCACAAAGTGTAGTTTTACAAGTCCCCAGAGTTCTGCGGGAGCTGACATGGGTAATTACTGAATGAGTAGACTCTGACTGTCCTGGCTATTTGAGCTGTAATTCCTGCCCTTCCTTGCTCCCTCGCTCGCTCCGTTCCTCTCTTCCTCTCTCTCTCGGAGAATTATGTAGTCTTAAAACTTAAGAAGAAAAAGAGAACTAGATACCCTAATCCACAATCCATCAAGCTCACGGGGAAATTACAGCTCTTCTCAGTCCCCTGTTTTTACTCTGGGAGGACTTCTGATATCTCTCTATGCAAAAGATGGTTCTACAGTCTTCTTTAATTGTATAAAACGATGCTGATAGTTGTGCTTCTACAATCAGATTTTGATGAGGGGAAAAATCTCTTCTAATCATTTTTGTATAGGCAAGGTGCAGAGTAGAAGTTTTCAGTTCTTTTTTTTGTCAGTGTCCTTTAGTCTCTTACTGCATATTTTACAGATTTTATTTTTCATATAACACCTATTTTATAATGGCAGTGCACTTCTGATGTGTTTCTCTCAATACATAACTACCCCAGAAAACCAGAGTGAAAGGGTAGGAAAACTGAGTAGAACATTAATGTAATCCTTCATTCTTATTAATGAAGCTGTAGAAGACCCTCAGCATTTGTCTCAGTACAAATTAACACAACTATTTTAAATATAAATATAAGTAACCTGGAAAAACTGTTAGTAAGAATAATTTTTAAAAGCTCCATGAAATCCAAATTCAATCCAGTTTGGTGTTTTATGAAATTTTGGTTTTCATAGATTCATACATTGTAAGGATGGAAGGGACCTTGGAAGATCATCAAGTCCAGCCCCCTGCACCAAGCAGGAAAGATAACTGGGGGTCAAGTGACCCCAGCAAGGTGACTGTCTTGTCTCCCCTTGAAGATTTCCAGGGTAGGTGATTGCACCACATCTGGAGGGAGCTTACTCCACGGTCTGGACACCCTGACTGTGAAGAAATTTTTCCTAAAGTTGAGCCTGAATCGATCTTCCAGGAGTTTGTGGTCATTACTACTGGTTTTCCCCTCGGGTGCCCTGGTGAACAGACCCTTGATGTACTTCCTTGTGTAGCAGTAAGTCACTACCAGGTCCCCTTTCAGCAGACCTGGCTGAAGAGTTCCAGATCCCTCAGCCTTGCCTCATATAGCTTGCTGTGTAAGACTCTGATCTTATGGTTGGCTCTTCTTTGGACTCTCTCAAGCTTGTCCACGTCCTTGTTAAAGTGCAGTGCCCAGAACTGGATACAGTACTTCAGCTGTGGTCTCACCAGTGCTGAGCAAAGTGGAAGAATCACCTCCTTGGTTTTGCTGGAGATGCATTGATTGATGCATGTCAGAGTATTATTTGCCCTACTGGCTACAGTATTGCACTGCTGGCTTATATTCATACTGTGGTCTATTATTACCACCAGGTCCCTTTCATTCGTGGTGCTAGTTAGTTTGGTGCCACCAAGCCTGTTAGGTGTATTGGGGGTTGCTCGTCCCCAGGAAAAGCACTTTACATTTCTCACTGTTGAACTTCATCAGATTCTGATCTGCCCAACTTGCTAGCCCATCTAGGCTAGTTATAGGTGTACCTGTCTTCAAGTGTGACCACAGTCCCCCATAACTTGGTGTTTCTTCTCCACAAACTTGGCCAGTGAGCTGTTCACCCTCGCATCCAAATCATTAATAAAGATGTTGAAAAGTACTGGACTAAGCACTGACCCCTGTGGGACATCGCTTTCCATTTCTCACCAGGATGACAGATAGGTTCACTATGACTCTCTGGGTTTTGTCTTGCAGCCAGTTTCTCACACACCTGACTTTCTTGGAGTTAAGCCCACAATCCTCCAATTTTCTCGCAAGGACATCGTGTGATACTAGATCAAAGGCCTTTTGGAAGTCTAGGTATAAAATGTCTACCTGTTCTCTCATGTCTAGGTGATGAGTTACCTGGTCAAAGGAGGAGATGAGGTTGGTAAGGCAAGACCTGACTGTGATGAAGCCATGCTGGCTGTCATTCAGAATCTTACCTTCTGCAAGCTTATTGCAGATAGACTCCTTGATGAACTTTTCTAGGATTTTCCCTAGGATGAAAGGTTGATTGGCCTATAGGTACCTGGGTCCTCCCTCCTGCCCTTTTTGTGCATAGGCACAACATTAGCCCTCTTTCAGTCCTCAGAGACTTCTCCAGGGTGCCACAAGTTGTGGAAGTTTTGCCAGGGATTCCACAATGGCTTTGGCCAGCTCCTTCAGCATTCCTGGATGAAGATCATCTGGTCCCGCTGACCTGTATACATCTAATTTTTTTAATTGGTCATCCACTAATTCCACTGCCATAGTAGGAAGGCAATTTTTCCTACTGTGCTCATCCTCTACTCTACCTGGCATGGTTTTCCCCTTGGTCTGGTGAAAGACTGAGGTGAAGCAGTCATTCAAGAGTTCAGCTTTCTCTTGGGTACTGGTAACCAGCTCTTCTGAGTTGTTGAGCAATGGCCCCACACTCCCATTTGTTTTCCTCCTGTTCCCTATGTACTTGAAGAAGAACTTCTTGTTGTCCTTGATTCCTGTTGTTAATCTAAGTTTGATCACCTCTTTAGCCTGTCTTTATTTGTTCCCTGCAAATGCAGGCCATCATGGAATAGTCCTCCTTGGGCCCGTCCTGAGCTTCCATTGTTTATAAGTTTCTTCCTTCTTTCTTCTTTGTTTAGCCAAGAGAGCTTCCCAGCCCTTCTGTTGCCTTTTCTCTGCATGGGAATGGACTTCCTTTGTGCTTCAAGGATTGTGTCCTTAAGGAAGAACCACTCCTTGTGCGCACCTTTTGCCTTGGGTCCCTGTTCCCACAGCACTTTCCCTACTAGTGACCTAAGCTTGTTAAAATTTGCATTTTTGAAGTCCAAGACTTCAGTCTTGCTATTAGATTTATCTGCCTTATGTTGGACAGTGAACATGATGGTTTCATGGTTGCTGTCACCTAGACTTCCCTCTATATTTAAGTCAGTCACCAGGTCATCTTCTTTGGCTAGGACCAAGTCTAGCAGAGCATCACCTCTGGTTGGTCCATGCACCTCCAAAGTCAGGAAGAGTTCCTCTACACAGATCAGGAAGGATTGTGATCGATCCAACTTGGCTGAGTGTTCCTCCCAGGAGATGTCTGGATAATTAAAATTGGCCATGATGACCATGTCATATGCATGTGTAGCCTCAGTCAATTCTCAGGTGAACTTCAGATAGAGTTCCTCCGCTTGGTTTGGTAGTCTGTAGTATACGCCTACAGTTAAGTGTCTCTCTCTCTGTGCCCCACCCCCTGCAACTTGACCCAGAGGGTTTCAAGCTGTCTATTTTTTGAGCCTCCAAGGGGGTGTACTGTTCTTTTTCATAAGGAACAATGCCTCTATCTTTCTTCCCCACCTGGTCCTTTCTATGTAGGGTGTAGTGCTCTATAACTAAGCTCCAGTCGTGTGAGGAGTTCCACCAGGTCTCTGTAATCCCTACTAAATCATACTGCACACTGGAGACTAGGAGGGCTAGCTCCTCCTGTTTGTTCCCCATGCCCCTGGCATTAGTATATAGGCACCTGAGTTCTCTTCCTTTTCAATGCCTAGTACTATAAAATGCTTGATTTTGTAGGTCAATGTTACCATGATACTGGGGAATATACAGTCTAGTATCTCATCTCATCTACAGGTATTCTTTGATTCTATCTTATAACATTAAAAATATGTAAAAATGACAATAGATTGTGAGAGACTAGCCCATCACGATATACTTTCAAATGAAAAGGCAGTTTAAGCTTTTGACTGTAAAGTTTGCCACATTTTATGTTTTTAATTACACAACGGAATAGGAAACTTCAAAGCACAATGGAAAATGCACCTTATGGATAAATTTATACACTGTAGAAGACTTCTCAGCCTTCAGAGTCTGGGTTGATTGCTTCAAACAAATGTATTCAACCTCTTGCATGTCTAACACTGTGTAAAAATGTAATTTAGGTACTGTATGTTCTTGGTACATTGACATTATAGGAAAAGCCTGTGTGCAAAACTGATGATATTTTGGCCGAATCAATTTAGGAAATGATTTATTTGTTTGAATCACTTATTGTGCAGTGGTCACTCTCCTCATTTTCTATATCCAAAAGACTGTGCAATTTGAACAAGAGCAACTTTTCTAATTGCTACTTCGCAGAGTGAGCTAGCTCTTTTGCAGTTCTGCATCACACACAGATTACATTTCCATTCTTTATATTGTTATTACAATTTTTATCAGAAGTCTGCTTAATTTCACCTTCAACATTAAATCTTTAAAGTTGTTCTTACTTCATCTTCATACTTTCTTCTGTTTTCTGTGCTTACCAGTAGTTTAGTTTTACAGTATATCAGAATACTATTTTGTTCTGAATCACTCACCTTATACTTGGATGGAGTCTGTCTAGTCTGTCTATTGCAGTACTGAAATTTTAGGCTTAACTCTCTGTTTTTTCATGGATTTTTCATAGATTTCATAGACGTTAGGGCTGGAAGGGACCTTGGAAGATCATCAAGTCCAGCCCCCTGCCTGAAGAGCAGGAAGTCAGCTGGGGTCATAGGATCCCAGCAAGATAAGCATCCAATTTACTCCTGAAGGTGTTCAATGTAGGTGCTTGAACCACCTCCGATGGCAGGCTATTCCAGTCCTTGGGGGCTCAGACAGTAAAGAAATTCTTCCTTGCGTCCAGCCTGAAACAGTCTTGCAGGAGTTTATAACTGTTTGACCTCATCATCCCTTGGGGCGCTCTGGTGAACAAATGTTCCCCCAGATACTGGTGGTCACCCCTGATAAACTTATAGGTGGCCATCAAATCACCCCTGAGCCTGCACTTTTCCAGGCTAAAGAGCCTCATGGCTCTCAGCCTGGCGTAGTGAAGAACTGGGCTCAAATAATGACAATCCTCAAGACATCTATATAAAAGACTCTGGAATCATTGTTTTCAGATTAAGAGATTTAAGAAATCTTGAAATGTTTATGCAAGTTCTGACAGCATAATAAAAATATTTATCTAAAGGGCCATCTTCTCTGTTACGCTGCATTGCAATTCCTAAGAGCAGCCAAGAGCAACACAAGTACCAACAGTATGCCAAGTCTAGTTGGCGAAAATGTGTGGGAGGCCACTCTCAGCAGTTGCTCCTCAGCTTTGGAACTCCCTTCCTTTTGAAGCCTGCCAGACCCCAAGCCTGGGCATCTTTCAGAAGTGCTCTAAGATCTTCCTATCTGGGTCCAGTAAACAACAGCTGACTCTTCCTACATCTGATTATTGTGTCTGTGTTCATGTTTTGGTGGTCTTTTGCCTCCTCTTTCTCACTGAAGAACAATGACAATGGGATATCTCTGTTATGAATTCTAATGAAAAGTCCATAGTCCTATTTGTCAACGGTTCAAATATTAGTGATTAATATAGTCATATTCTGAATTTAAAAGTAAAGCTTTTCTAAACATATTTTATTGGCTGCTGTATTTTCAGTTAAGTGGCTTCTGTAGGGCTTATCTTCTTTTACAGGGAAAAAGGACAGGTTGGGATAGTGTTGTGACTGAATGAACTGGTTTCCATTCTAAGCTTTCCCAGCAACATTAGCAACCAGCAGAAATAATGAATGAATATTAAACAGAATGAATATTAAACATGAACTTTTTGACTTTGCACTGTATCTCTTGGTATTCCATGTCTCCTGTATGGAACTCTCTCTTCATCTACAACTCTAATACAGAGATTTTTAACTCACCGGCAAACGCTCTTGACATTTTGAAGCCTATAGTGCCATATTTAGGAATCCCAAACCAAGGAACATACCTTCATACATCTAGGGTTTATTACATTTATTGTGGCCATTGAAAGTTTAATTTCCTTGGTGTATAATATGACATAAAATCCACCTGCCATTTGATTTGCCCAGAAATTGGTATTGCCAGCTGGCCTAATTAGAAACATACTTAACTCTCTTAATTTTTCAGAATTATTCACAGAAAAGACATTTGCATGAGATTCATGCTTGAACCCATCTTTATAGTTATCAATAGTATCTTGAACAAAAGAAATAAATATCCAGCTTGGAGCTTTTGCTATTTTCTTAAATAGTCAGTAAATTTAAATAAAGCATACTTTTCTTTCCTATCTGTTTTATTTTAATTAGACATTAAACTAAAAAAAAACCACATCAGTTGTGAAACATAATTTGTTTTCTGATGAGAACACTAGTACGTGTTTGTATTTTACATCACTGTGCCAGATTGGATGGCTATTGCTACCTTGTCTTGGGGAAGAAAAGAGTACAATGCTTTTCAAAGTTAGCTATATCAAAAGGGGGAAGGTGGCATAATGGCCACCTCCCCATAACAAATTCACTGCTTAGTCACAGAGAAGAGCTGACACTGTACCAGATGTATAACTAGCAATTTTGGCACCCTGGGCAGAGGTGCAGGGATAGGAAGGAAATGGGGTTGAGGGGTAATAAGTATTGGAAAATCTTACAAAGAGTAACTGCACAACCCTACTACATACCTCTTCCTCAGTTGTTTTTGCACCCAAAATTCCTAACTTGCCTTCATATATGTGTAGCATAGTATTTTAACTGTTTTTTGATGCTGGAGAGGTTTTGCGGATAAGTTGTCGAATAGCAAGATCACAGCTCTAGTTGCAGTGGTTTGTTTTTTGGCAGAAGTAATCCCATGGTGACAGGGATCTAATGCAGCATGAGATGGTTAAATGTTTTTTCTTTAAAGCCCCTGATTTGTAGAGTAAGCATCCTTTCAACTGGCAGAAAATAGAAAAGAAAAGTTATTTTAATGCTATGAGGCTTCTTAATGTAATAAACAGAAAAATGAAAAATCTCAAGGAATAAGATCAATATGAAATTTCATCACAACACTAAGGCTTCATGGATAGTGCAGCACATTTTCAAGAAAAATGTTGCAAGGACTATGTTAGCTGGTGTTATCTTTGAGCTAGGATCCACAAGGGTTTATAATTAATTAGGATATGTTGTTACTATTGCAGCTGAATTTTTAACTTTACAGCCTCTTAGTATGCTCTTTCTTCTTTGACCTAAATGTGTCTAATTTTTTTGTCTTTGTTAAAAAGCATTGAACAAAAACACTATTGTGTCTTAGGCTTCTCTCAAGCAGATCAAGCAAGCTTGCATTGCTAAGCAATGTCATATACATTTTAACCATCTCAGAAACATTTGAACTCTACAGAGTTAACTTAATTAAACATCTACAAGATGGAAATATTAAATATTTTTGCTTCAATTTGTTTGTGAAGCAGAGAGTCCAAATGAATGAAAAAGAGAAAACTTGATGAGTCTGTGATGAAACTTAGAAAAGGAAAAAACACTTAATTTGTTGACATAAATGAAATGGCATTACAATTCACTGTCCTCAGGACTATTTTCATTTATATTTGTTAAAATTTGTGTTTCTTAAGGATGTTTTAATATATATTCAAAAGTTTGTTCTTGTGTTTTTTAACATGAAAATTATCAGAAGTGCATGGTTGCAGTTTTGCATTTTTTCAAACAATCAGAAATCACCAATCCAGTGATTAAAATTTGTATTCTGGCCAGAAGCGAAATGAATATAAACACTTTAAAGAGTAACATTCTGTGTACTTTAAACATATAAGGATTGCCCTTGGTTAAATTCGGTCTACATGAGACTTAAAAGATTCTTCTAGATACTCATCTCTACAAGATGACTCATCTACAAGCTGAGTTATAGCATTTACTGTTAAAACGGACTGCCTTCACTTCCTTGGAAATGCAAGTATATGATTTATTGACAAAATAGATACAGAACAAGATGCCACAACCCTGGCCAAAAGAAATCAACCCCTGGCTCAAAAGAGAAGCTCAGTATATATTCATAAGCTCCTGGCTTGTGTACTGAGCCACATGTCCTCCGGTGAGGATACAAACAAATGTGCCACATAAGGCCAAGCTTGCCCTTTAGGGATTGGAATGCTAAGACCTTCCACTCTTTCTGTATGGGTTTGTAGCCAGGCTTCCAGCAGGGGAAACTGGTGTAAAGACCCTGGTGTTCCTCATCAGCAGTGAGATTATATGAATCAAACAGGAGAACACAGCAGCAGTCCTCTATGGCTTTTTGTCATCAGAAGGCAGCAGATCTCACAAAGCTTCCCTGGGCAAGGGTGCCTGAAGGCTCTCTGCCCTCCTAACAAATATGCAAACATTTTGGATTCACTTATTTCTTTGTAAAAATCAAACCTGAGTGCATCAAGCTATTCCTAGAATTTTTACGATGACATTCCTAGCTATAAAACTACCTCTTAATGTCTCTTTGTTACTATTAACCTGGGGCCGCTGACCACCATTGGGCAAATAATATATCTCCAGAGACTGACGTGTCACCACCATGCCAATAGAAAACATAACAAGGTGCATAAAAAAAGACGTGTGGCCACTGGACAGAGTGGAGCTGATGAACAAGAGGCTGCCACCAGAGTGTCCTTCCTGCTACTCCTCCAAAACTCCTCTGTTAGAAAAAAATAGATGGCAAATTTACATCCCATTGCAGGTAGATAGCTGTATGTATTAATTAACTAGCATCTTAGCTTTGCAAGACCAGACTAGATTCATCTCTATCGCATGGCTTTTTTTTGGAACTGGGAGTGGAGTAATTGCTACTTCTGCCACCTATGTCTAGGGACTTTTTTTTGCATTTTGGTTCCTCAGAGGGAAGTTTGTGTCTCTTTGTAAGGAATGCAACCAGTGGCTCATTTGTGATGAATTTTAATATCCCTTTGCCAGTCCCTCAAGTGACCCAGACACCTCATTATTTTTTTCTTAAAGTGGAGTTATTCTCCTCAGTAGTTCTTCAAGACCTGCTCAAATAATCTTCCGGCTCAGAAAGGATTATCAATGTTTTTTTTCCCTGACAAGACTCACTTTTACTTATAGTATAGTTCAGATAATAGGTGATTGTTTAAATGTTTTCTGTACGGTATACTTGTTAATTTTAAACCTACTACAATATATTTTCAGTTCATTCTTGCATTTGAGAGATCATATACAGTAGATACCTATTTACAGTAAAAATCTCTGTATTCTGGTACTTAACCAACTGGAATATTCCATTAACTGGAGTTTCCGGCCGGCCGGCTGGATGTGGAGGGAGAGGAGAGGGCGCGGGGGAAATCTTGCACGTGGCAGCTCCTGCTGCCACCCACCCCTTTGTGCTGCTGTCGCTCTGTATGTGGCCACCACCACACTCCCCCCTACCCCCACATTACTTGAAAACCCTGCCGGGTTATTTTAGATAACCAGAGTTTTTAAGTAATCAGTAATCCCCTTACCCCAGGGATGCCGGATAACAGATTTTACTATACTTCCTCTGCAGCATTTAGTATTTTGTAGACCTTTATCATGTCCTTCCCTCAAGAGACTCTTTCTAAGCTGAAAATTCCTAGTCTAATTAGTCTCTTCCCATATGGAATCTCCTCCATACCCCTTATTGCTCTTTTCTGTACCTTTTTCAGTTCTTTTCTATCCTTTATGAGGTACCTTTGAGGGCCCTAGCAAGCATTACATTTGTGGCACTAATATCATGGCAGGGCTTTAAGCTTGCCAGCCAGTGTACAGACAACCCTGATCCTCAGCTGTTTGTGTTATTGGAAGCTGGGGCCGAGACAGTTTCCGGCACCCCTGCATGCATGCATCTGCTGGTCTGAGCAGTTGGGGATGGCAGAAGTCCCCTTCTGAGCTTCAGGTGTTAGCACATGGGGAACCCATCACTTAATGGACTTCCTGCATACTGGCTAATTAAAGTGATGCTACAGGAAGCACAGCATCAGGGACCACTGTCTGATGCTGCAATTTCCATGGCATCCCCCCCTCCACCCCCTTGCTGATTGGTGGGCGGCTCCTGCCACTCACTGCTTGCTTCTGTTAGCAGGAGGTGAAAACCGTGTTTTTAAATATGCCAGTTTTTGCCTCCTGCCACTTGCTGCTGCCTGGATTAGAGGCAAAAAACTGTACTATATTTAAAACTGGTTTTCACCTCCCAACCATCAGGAGCAAGTGGTGAGCGGCAGAGCTGATATGGCCCTTCCACCAATCAGAAGTGGGAGGGCATGTGGGGGGAACTCCAAGATTAAAGCAGGTACTGTGCCACAAGCTGGTCCTGCGATTATAAACCAGGCCCTGCTCATTGCAAGAGTATCTATTCATTTTCAGCCTTCTAAGCTTGTTTTCTTACTATGAACTGTGGAATAGATATTTATTTGTCATGCATATTACCTTTTTCTTGCACAGTCTTCACATAGCTCTAAACAGTCTGTTTCCACAGCGTTTTATTGACGGCAGTAGGAATACTTTAAAAGGCATAGTTCCAAATATATATACTGGGGCTATGAATGGAACTGATCTGTATCACACAGCTGAGTGACTAGAGCACAAGTATTATTTATCTGTAAAGGCCTGTAAGGATCTCTTGTCTAGCTTTCCTGATGTGTGGGAAATTGTGAATGCTATGATACTAATAATTAATTATGACAAAACTAGTGAATTGCCCATCAAGAATAACTGGACGGGGGAGCTTGCTAACCCTAACCCTAAATCATCAATGATACTCAAGTTTCAATACAACCAACAGTTATTCCATCTTAAAACAGTATCATTATTTCAAAGTATAATAATTATGATTTCACCCAAGATAATTGCTTGTAGTGCAGTGTGATTCCAAGGAGGCTAATGTAATGTGCATTTTATGGAAAGGTGTTATGTCATGATTAAACGTTGCCTAGAATACTCTATACACTTGCACTTCTATGCTAGGAAGATGCAGACAAATTAGTAGGGCATCATGGAGAGTAGCAATCAGTTGTAGGCCAAGATGACTGGAAGTGCTAATTTTTAAGATAAAGATTAATGGAGTTGAATGTATGTTTTGGCTATCTGACAATTAAAGATTAGATACAGTAAATATCTACAGATATCTGTGGGATTCAGATGCCAAAGACTATTTTTGGCTTGTCTTGGGATGTTTTTATTGAGGGCAAGGTGCTGACACAAAGGGGTACCACTTAAAGGGGTACCACTTTTTTTGTTTTCTCCCGCCCAGGCTGGGGGTCAGACTTGAAGATCTACAAGGTCCCTTCCGACCCTACTTCTGTGATTCTATGAAAGTAATGGGAAACAAAATTATGGAAGAGAAAATTTAGGATGAATATCAAGAAATATTTAAAGATTATAATAGTATATTAGACTGTCAGATTATATTAGGAAACACTGCACATCACATTTCATGGGGTGGTTTGAGTGGGGAAGATCTGGTTGATATACAGGGCTGATTTGTATAGTGCACATGTAGATTGTTGCACACACAAGTGAAATATCATAGAGTTGGAAGCCCTATCCAGTAATGATTGAAGACTTATTGTGCAGTGGTACTCTTTTGTGTCAGCGCCTTGCCCTCCATATGGAGAATTTTTAACCCCTTGTGGGATATTGTAGTTAACAGCTGGAGTAAACAACTTGTCCAGGTAATGAGATAAGACGCTCCGAAGTCTCTGTTGAGACCATTCTTAACACAATCCAGTCTGGCTGAGTTTTTGTTCAAGTCAGTTTTTAATGTTTTATTATCTAAGGCAGTTACTGTGAAGTCAGTGATGGAAAGTCCAGGGGGGTTGAAGTGATCTTCTCTATAGGCTTTTATTTATTCCTGGAGTTGATGTTAAATTGGTGCCTGTGAAATGGCACCAGTTATGCCCTGCCATGAGAGGCTAAAAGACAAGCAGGTGCTGCTGAACAAGGAATCTCTGCATGCTAAAGTACTTACCAAGGTGGGGTTTGGAGCTCCAAACTCTAATTACTGGTGTTGGCTGTGGTGTAGCAAAGTGGCAGACCAGAAGTTATGCTGAAAGGCTCATCAAACCGCCAGGAGAGTTGAATGCCAGGTCAGGTAGGCATGTGTGTTCCCTGGAGAAGGGAAGCTGGCAGGAGTGAGTCTCCTGCAACTGCATGAAGGTGCAGTGTCTTCTTGACTGCATCGAGATGGTGGCGAGTAGAAGAGCAAAGATTTGACTTACCCTGGCATGAGACTGAATGTGAGAGGGTTCCTCAGGATCTGACAGGGATCCTTAGTGGTGATCAAAGGTGCTTCCAGGTAATTACCTGGAGGAAGGAAGAGAACAGGGCATGGATAAGGGCTGACCCTGTGACAAAAGAATTCCTTGCGAGTAGGGAGATAATTAAAGGGCCAGAGGCACTGGGACATTGATGGGTGACTGACAGAACTGGCTGATGCCCTGAGAGTCCAATCGCCCATGAGTTAGGGTGTGCACTAATTTCCTAAGGCCAACTTGGAGTACTCTGGGAAATACAAGGGCGATACAAGGGGATAAGCAATATTGCGACTTACTAGACTGTGGAAGCCCTTTGAGAAGGTGCGCGCTATCGTTGAGTACACCTGATGTTTCAGGCACCAAAGACTGAGTTAGAATATCTAAGTAAGAGTGTAAATAAGGTCCTTGATGAAGAAGGCAGCCACAACACCTGGAGTGGTAAGGGCAGGGAATGGGGATGGAGGCACCCTGCAAAGAGGCCAAATGGCCAGCTAAGTTGCAGTAAGATCCAGCTGATCTACCTCTTTGGTTTTACATCTTCCTTTTTCGTTTTTTTGACAATAAGGCTCCGCAGGTAAATTCCAGAAAAGGGGACTATCAGGTCTCAGCGGATTGACAGCAACATAGGAATGTCAGAAGCCAGATCTTCTACAGTGTGCATTCATTCTTTTTATGTAGGATTGGCCCATTGTAGCCCAAGTAGACAGTAGAAGGGCACTATAAACAAGTAATGGCATATTTGATATTATAGAGGAACAGGTAGAGGAGATGGTTTCTAGTTATTTTTTTTGATATTATGGAATTTAATGTGTGTGTATTATATTTTTTAGTGTACAAGATGTGGGGTTTTTCCCTCCAGAAAAAGCAGATCTAAAAATTAGGTGCACTTTGTATAGAGAAATTATACCCCCCCCCAGCATTTAGAATATTTCAATAAAAATTGTTCAAAATTCAGTCAAATTCATATGAAAAACATTTCCAATAGGATCCTTTTTGTAGGTGTGTATCTTATATGCACATAGACTAATATACCAGAAAATGCAGTAAATTAAGGCCTTTACCACATATTCTTATGTTTAAACATTCACTTCCCTTAGAGATTCAAATACTTTAAAAAATGTTCTTTCTGCTGACAAAGTTACCTTTTGGTGAATTATTGCAAGACCAATACCTCAAAAGATTGTTCCTGCTAGCAGATACTGACCAGTCTATGATAAATTTTTCTATTACTACATTTTTGTTCTGAACAGACAGATTTCACCTTGAAAACCCAGAGCCTATACTACTCCCCACACTCAGTTTCCATTGATTTTTTTTTTTACCAGGAGCTTTGTATATGCAGTACTTAGAGGAAAGCATTCAAAGGATCTGAACCAGAATTCATTAAAGTCAATGAGGGTCTTTCCATTCGATCTAGATAGCTTTTGATCAAAGCCCAGGGCTGGAAAATGTAATACTTATTTTGTAAATATCTGCCTCAGTTGAAATCAATGGGAAAACTACTATCCATTTAACTGAATTAAAAATTCCTTTTGTTACATTCAAGAAGCTCTACCTATTTGCTGAGTTGTTTTTTATGGGGGAATTACTAAAAGCCCACCACTTCAATTTAGGGAGAATTAAACTGAAATAAATATCCATGGGATGTTAAATGGCCCAAGATACCAACATGTTCTTTACAAGCACTCAGTGAGTCTTCCATCTATGCTACCCATGCATAACCTATGGTCCACTATGGAAATCCTATACAAGCTAGGTGGGGAAAATTAACCCCTAGAAAGGTTCCTTCCCTTCCCTCCATGGCATTTGCGGCACTCCCCCTAGGCAGCACCTGCCTGCAGGCTTTCAGCCCAGGTGGTCCCAGGGGGCACGGCAGCCACAGAGGGAAGCATTGGCTCCCCATGCAGCTCAGGCAGGCAGGCTCCGTGGAGAGGGGGAATAAAAAAGATCAGGCTCGCTGCTTTTTTATTGTTTTAGTGGAGCCTGCCTGCATGGGCTCCTGCTGGGCTACCTGTGTGGGCTGCCTGCACAGCCCCTGAGCTGCATGGGGCCCAGTGCTTTTCTCCACATCTGTAAGGTAGTAAAGTGAAACACCTTGGACATGCTTTATTTTGCTGTGTCCCGAAGTCATTTAACATGTATTATGCAGTCGACGTGTAAACAGCTGCGTCATTAAAGTGCATTACGCCATCATGTGTAAATGGCTGCACCATTAAAGTGGTGTAAAAGGCTATTAATGGTGTATACAAATGGCCTTGAATTTCAATAAATGGCTACCTACACTATATTTTTTAGATCAATGTATGAGTTTTTGTTTGTCTCTTTTTTTTTGCATAGCAAATAGAGAATTAAAAATAGAGAATAAAAATGATAGTATATTATTTAGACATTAGGGCTGTGTGAAATGGCACCGTCTGTTTCAACTTGCATTTTGACATTTCGATGGAACAGTGCTTCATTTCAAATTTTGTTTAGATTCGAAAGCGCTGCTCCGTTTCATTTTGTCAGTGTTTTGCCCATAGGCTGTAATGGGAAGCTCAAAACAGCCTATAACTTTGTCATTTCAGGACTGATTTTGATGAAACACGCAGGAATGGTAGCCCCTTGTGAGGGCAGGAAGTCTGCCAAGTTTCAAGGAAATAGGTACAGGGAGTTCAGGGAAACTGCACCTCAAGCTGAGGACAAGCAAAATTCGTGACATGGGTGACACTGTGTGTTAAGGCATAGCAGTGTGAAAGCTGCAGGCATGTTAGCCCCTGCTGAGGCCATGAAGCCTGCCAGCTGTCAAGAAGATAGGTGCAGGGGGAGTCTGGGTTCTGGGTCCCTGCCCCTCTGGGTGCTGATGGGCAAAACGCGTGACATGGGTGCTTGTGCAACTACCTGTGTCTGTCTTAGGGCACAGGGGAGTGAAAGCTGCAGGCCTGCTAGGCCCTGCTGTGGCCATGAAGCCTGCCAGCTGTCAAGGAGATAGGTGCAGGGGGAATATGGGTTCTGGGGCCTTGCACCTCTGGCTGCTGATAGGCAAAACTGGAACACACAGCTCAGTAATTGGCACCAAGGCAGAAAGCAGGGCAGTTCAAATGATGCTGCCTTTTACGCAATTTTTCCATCCCTCCCCCAGAGCACTGGGATTGGAAGGGACCTCAGGGAAGGATGACAGTCACTGGCCAGCTACACAGTCAAAAATGAGAGCACTCCTTCCCTCTCTTCCCCCTCTCTTTCCTTACTTTTGCTTTTGTTTCCCTGAAGGCAAGCCAGCTTGAGCTTTGAAACTGGAAACGTTAAAAGAATTGTGAAAAGTTTTGACTTGCCTCGTTTCATTTTGAGGCTATTTTGAAGTTGTCCATTTCATTTTAATTTCACTGTTTTGAACTTGAAACAAGTGGAAACGAAACTGCCAGAGAAATTTTGCACAGCCCTAGTAGGCATGGTTCTTTGGGTAGATGTGGTATCTTTTATTAGACCAACTAAATAGTTGGAATAATTGTTCTTTGCAAGCTTTAGGGCACAAACACCCTTCTTCAGGCAATAGAGAGAGTCTGTTGGTGTTTGTGGTAGTTTGTATAGTATAATATGCAACTTTCAAAGAAATTATTACAACGTTTCAATCATCACAAAGCACTACTATATCTAGGCACAAGCAAAGATCCATTACCTTCCTATCAAAACATTGGGCAGAGAAGGGAGAAGCTCTGCTTCCCAACCAGCCATCTTCAACTGGTTCCTAACCAAGAAGGCAGAGAGGCTTTGCATCTGCTGAATCCTTAACTGTTTTGTTGTATTTGCTTAAAATGGTCGTGATCTAGCATTGTGTGCCAGAATTGACATTTACACAATCTGCCTGACCGTCTCAGTGAGGTCAACAAAAGGGGTTTTAGACTTGCTGTTCTGCGTGAAGCGGAAAATGAAGATTTTTTCTTTTATAATAGCAAAGACTTTTTAGGAAATTGTATAACAAAAGGATGTTAAATTTTACAATGATTATCAGGTTTCATTGTGTTTTAAAGTAAAATAATTGTCTGTTGGTGTAAAATTTGGAGTAAGGAAAAGGTAGTTTATTAGTGGGGACAAAGGTACTGAAATGAGCTGGCAGTTTTTAAACAAGAGCATGAGGCTGCCTGTCTAATTAATTAACAGAAGAACAAAGTAGAATATGCCATATTGTTATGAAGGAGAGGTATTTAAGGAATATTAGTAGCTCTAACAAAAAATTGGGATATTTAAAGTAATGATTTCAAGGTATTAGAGAATGTACTACTACCAAAATCATAATTAAAGATAAAAGTGTAAATGACGTTAGAAACCCAAAATCTTTTTCAAAATGGGATTGCAAAAAAACAAGTAGCAGATATTTCTCATCTCTAATAAACAGAGTGGCTAGGTTAGAGACATTATGTACAGAAAGATTCTAATAGCTTTACATAAAATCTCCTGGGCAAATTGCTTAGGTACATTTTAAAAATAAAATTTATCATGCTTTATCTTTCCTGTGCATGAGGAAAGGATTTTCTAATAATAGATGAAAGAAAGGCGCCAGAAATCTGTGCCAGTCTAATGAGAAAACAGGTTACGAACTGAGCTTCATTTAAGCCTGAGACCATTTTAATACTAGGATGAGGCTCATTAAAGTTTATTAGATTTGTCTAACTATATCAGGATAATTACTTTAAAAAATGACATAGATTATTTATGAAATATGTATAATATGAAGGTAGGTTGCTTTCAGTTCTTCTTAGAAGAGAGTCATTTACAGGAGTTTCATAGAATTTTCAAACCTATTTGGAAACACTTACGAGAGTAATTGATCCAACAATAGGAAGGAACATGTGTTTACATTGTAATGCCTGTATGGTTACGAGAGGAAAAGGCTTTTTGTTCTATTATTTGTAAGATTAGAGTTTTCAGATGCAATTACAGAAAGACAGAAAACTGCAGTGAAGTCCAACTTTAAAGTCTCACCTGGAAGAAATATTTGCAGGACGTGCAAGGCTGCCCCTGGACAACTGATTAACAGGATAGTTGCAGTCAATAAAAAAAACAATCACACAGCAACTCAATTTCATAGGCAAAGACAAATGCTAAATACTAATCAACGGAGGGAGTAGTCAAGAAACAATTATCTATGAGTGCATTCTGAAAAATGCCCCTGGCTTGGTCTGTTTCATAGAAACCTGGCTTCATGAAACCAAGTGCTAATTCATTTCATTTGAACAAGCTAGTTGTTATACCACAGCTAGAGAAACACTTGAAAGGGAGCTGTGATCCTGCCCCAGATTGAGCTCAAATGCAAGACAGACCAGCACATTTGAGATCATCCAGCTACCATGCTAATCCACAGAGCAACACAAACAACTTGTTTATTTGAAGGTGCTAATGTAGGAACTTACAGCAAGGCTTTCAGACACCATAATAAAGTTTCTGAGATGCATTGTTTCCTCAGATTCCAGCTTCCATGTTGCTAACACTCCCTATGCAACGGCTTCAAATCCACCTTCAGTTTCTGGCAGCCGATCTCTGGACCTATATTCATGTACACCTGATTTTTAAAATGTACATGGAGTGTACAAAGAACAAAAGTAACACTCACTTTTCCTGGAGTGGTCATCAGGTGGGGATCCATCCTGGGTTTTGAGGCAAGAAGAGCAACCAGAAGAATGATTCTAATCAAATTCTGAGCATTCCTCGCAGGTCGTGATCCCAAAAGACAGTGAAATGGAAGATATAACAAGTTCTTTAAACTGTTGATTAATCGCACCTATTAACATTCTGGCACATTTTGTTCTTTTCTTAAAGCCCTTCATGGCACATATTCTAGTAGAATTGCCAACATCAACAAAGAATCTCATGTATTCAGAGGACAAAGTTTTCTCAGCAGCTGGACAGCACTATTGGAAGTCATTCTCTCACCTTCAGAGAAAAATGCAACGCCAATCTTTTCAATCTATCCTTCCCTCAGGCAGACCCATGCACCCACTCAGGTGTAATTAATAACTAAAAGAGAAAGACATTTGTGCATGCACAATGTAAGAATGGGCGTCCGCTATAAATTGTGGCATCATGACTAGACAGGAGCTTGGAAAGGTACATAGATAGCAAAGTAGAATGCAGGATTTGACTACTGAATCCATCTTTTTCCTCCTTTCATAGATTTTAAGTGGTTATTTTGGAAAAGTTTTCATTTTGTTTTATCTGTCATGAGTCACTCAGCATGTCCTTTACATGCGAGCTATCCCAGGAAGATTTCTTGGCTGATTAGAAGGCCCGAAACCCATTGCTACGCAGACAGAATGTGTCATGATGTCATAAATGCAGAGATTCAGTCATCTGTGCTAAAAATCTTAGCTTGCCTGCTGCTCTTGCTAAGTGATTTTTTCAGTCTCTTATATTTTATTGCTTGTATTTTAGCTTCTGAAATCAAGCCGAAGTGCCAATTCTTAATAAACAGCAAGCTTAAATTATGGTTCTTGTTCTTAGCACCAGCTTTTCGGTGAAAGTGGTGTCTAAAAACGGTGCTGTTAGATTTGTTCTCTCTTCCCTCATAACTCCAAGAAATCCTGTGCGATTTTTGTTCAAATGTTAAAAAAAGAAATCGTACAGACAGAAACTCAGCATGGAACATTCAGACCCTATGGCAAATCTTTTAGAAAATAATGAACATTTGGGAAAAGAGGTTTGCTGGAATCTGTTTAATAATTTTAATAATGCGTGCAACTGGTGGCCAACGTTCCTGTGTACATGGGGAATATATCACATTACCTATTCTATTATGATAATTTTTCAGACATTAGGGAGAGTGTTTCAGAACACAAGAGCATCAAAGATAAATGCAGCCACAGGTCAGTTATGGAGAGTGTATTGATGCATTATTTAAGCCTCATTTTAGCTCTTCTATTAACAAAGTCATGATAATACATTTTGTTCATTCTTTAGTTTTTAATACAGGATTTTTTTATCACTAAGTTAGTGGTCTTTGAAAATCAGCACTTGCTTGATTCATTGCTGGACAGGATTGCTGCTTTTGAATTTAAAAATGCTTATTTAGAGTATGGTAGCATTCAGATGGATGATGTAAAGTTTTTGGTATTGTTTTCTGCATAGCTAATGAGACAAACTCATGTAGTCTTGGTTGTTTTTGCTGATTGTTGTAAGGGTTTGTGTTCTGCATGACAGTTTCTCTAACTGCTGAATTGCTGTGTCAGAAATTCCCTTCCTTAAATAAAGAAATATTCCCTTATTTGTGGTCAAAGTACAATGTTATTAATAAACTTTAAATCAGGGGTGGGCAAAATATGGACTGCAGGCCGAATTTGGCCTATGGTGGGTCTTTGGCCATGGCGGGTCCCTTGGTCCCGCCTGGCCCAGGCACCATTTGGCTGTGGCCCATCCTGTTGCTCCCTGGGCATGCAGTGGGGCTGGGGCAGCTCCACGGCTGGACTGCCTTTCTAGGCAGCCCAGGTTGTGGAGGCTCTTTCCAACTGCCACTGCTGCCAGCCCCAACCCCGTGGTATTGGTGGGGACTTGTGAGCACAGCCCTGACCCCCGTGTGTCCCATTGCCTGCTTTAGGCTCACCTGCCCAGGCTCAGCAGCTGCAGTGCAAGTCAGAAATTACTGCTCGGTGTGGGGTAAAAGCAGCCTCTCTCCCTTGCTACTGCTGGTGCTTCCTGGTTTAGCCTCCTGGAGCCTGCGCTGGGCTGTTCTGCATCTATGCTGCCATCACTGCTGATTCTGAGCTGCTTCATGGGGCAGAAGTGTCAATGTAGAGCAGACAGGGCCAGCTGTGGCGAGGGGGAAGGACCACTTTTACCCCATGCTGCAGCTGCTGAGCTGGGTGTAGGTCTCGTGGGGTTGGGCTGTGTGCATGGGTCCTCATCAGTCTGAGGGGCTGGAGCCAGCAGCAGAAGTGGAACCTGGAAGGAGCTGCCACTACCCAGGCTGCCTAAAAAGGCAGTCCGGCTGTGGAGCCACCCCAGCCCCGCTGCATGCCCAGAGGATGGCAGAACATGCTACGGGTGGTGGGGCAGGTCAGGGCAAGGCTGTGCATGGGTATCAGGTGATTGGTTTTGGGGGATGAGTCTGGAGCAGGTGCAGGGCATGCTGGGACTTAGCACTGTTGGCAGTGGCAGGGCACATGGTCTCCGGGCTGTTGTGGGGTGGAGGCAAGGGCTGAATGGCTCCCATATACCCCACCATACCAGCAGACCCCACAACCACACCCTCCCCCACATGCAGTCATTCACCCCACAGACACCTCACCCATCCGCACCGTCTCCCATACACACAGCCATGCACCTCTGGGGGGGAGCCCCACACGCTGCTAGATTCACACACCCCACCACACACAAATATACCCCACTCCCCCCACATCCACCATGCACACCCTCAGCCATCCTCCCCTTCCACAAACCCCATACCCACCCCCCACACACCCACACATCCCCACAACCTCCCCATGCCCACCAACCCACCCACATCCACACACTGTTCACTGCTGACTCCACACCCTCCCCCACACCTCGCATCCACACCCCCCCACACCCCACATATATACCTACCCACACACCCCCATCCTTCCAGCCACCCACAATATACAGGAGTAAGACTTCATTTTGAGCTGTTACACAATCACCTCTATATACATAATAAAACACACAAATCAGGACAATATTTTAATGAAATAGCATATTTTTATTGTCAATATTTGATTTTTAGTATATAATTTGTTTTATTTCTGGTTCCAAGATGGCAAACCCCCATCCCAAAATGAGTACTTCTGGCGGTAAGGGGAGGTACTTCTGGTGGCAAAGGTCAGGGGCAAGGGGGCAGAACTTCCAGTCCCAAAGTCGCAACTGGCAGGGTACCCGTCAAGTTGTGGGGCTAACCTTGAGGCCCTTGACAGCTCACCAAAACTCTTTAAGTGGCCCTCCACCCAAAATAATTGCCCGCCCCTGCTTTATATATAAAAATGGCAATCATGGAATCATAAAAATTAAGGGCTGGAAGGGACCTTGAAAGATTGAGTTGAACCCCCCTGCCCTGGGCAGGAATACTGCTGATGTCAAATGATCCCAGCAAGGTGTCTGTCCAATCTTCTCTTGAAGACTTCCAAGGCTGGGGACTGTACAATCTGCTTGGGAAGACCATTCCAGATTCAGTTCACCCTTACCATAAAGAAGTTCTTCCTTGCATCAAACCTGAAATCATCCTCTGACTGTTCATAGCCATTGCTCCTTCTCCTTCTTTGGGGCACCCTAGTGAACAGTTCTTTTCTTAGTTCTTGATATTCACCCCTTACTTATAAGTATTGTAAGTAAACATAAGAAAATAGGAGTGTGTATATATAAGCATGTAATATATGTATATATAAGGTATACAGTTCCAAACAATTATATAAAGGCATGGAATCTTTTCAATGAGAGATAAACAGGTTACCACTGCAGATCAAAAGGAATGGATATAACACTGAAGTGAAACTCTGTACTCAATATTTAAAAAGTAAGAGAGGAATTAATTGATGTGTCAAAAATGTAGAAAAGTAAATGGCAGTTATATTACATCCTTGGAATAATAAGAAAATACTATGAAGAAACACCTAAAGACTTTCACCTAAAGACACACCACAGAATAAAGAGAAAGTATGCAAACCTGTGACTAATAATACTTTTTTGTAAATAGTGAATAACTTAGTAAAGTGGGTGTATCTCTGTCCCTGATGCAGAGCTATATGTGAGATACCTCAAAAATATAATGGATGCATGTTTATGCCTATGCATCGAATTCACTTCTTTTGTATCATAGCTCAGGCAGGGGTGGTCAACCTGTGCCACAAGTTGCATGAGCAGGGAGGAGACAGGAAGCACAGCAGCATATAAGGTAAGAAGCAAAAAGTAGAGCAGGAGATGTGGCAGAGGAAGGGGATCAGAGTGTCACCGGAGAAGGGTGTAAGACTAATCTGTAGCATGCCAGTCAAGATGCTGCTGCCTGCCCCCTTCCTGCCTCCCACCCTAGATACAGTTTATTCTGGAGGGGTCTAGTAATTTCATCACTGTGTCATGTGGATCAGTATATTAATATGCTTGTAATATCATATATGTGATATATGTAGTACATATGAAAAGGGGGATGAACACAACACATTAGTATACTGTTGAGTGCAAACATATGTTTTTTTTTACTATGAACACTTTCTAAAAACATGTTAGTGTTCAAATGGGAGATAGAGATTGATGCAGGAGCAGAGGCATAGCAGGGTAGCTCTGTGCCCTGTGCAGCAGCTATGCACAGAACAGCGCCGGCAGCCACAGCTGGTGGTGTGGCTGCTGTTTTTGTGCAGCCCCCACTCTTCCAGAGGCAGCATCCCCCTCAGTTACATTGTGTAGGAGCATCATCGTACAATTAAATCATCAATATTATACAGGGGGTCACTCTAGACTGCCACGATGGGCCCTTTTGGCCATAAAGTCTGTGAATCAAAAATAGGATATAGGAAATGAATAATTGTCCCATTTCTCATATGCTGCTACAATCCAAGCCAAAAAAAAAAAAAAGTATTGCTCAGCAAAACAGTTCACGTGTCCTGCAGTACCCCAGGTCATGAAATCTATAACTTTTCTTGCAGTCAGAGGAGCAGCATTCTGTATTAGCCTTCCTTTGATTCTTCAGCACTTCTTCCTGTGTCTGCTGTCGCAACAGTAAGTCTGTCCTTTCAGGTAATCTCCCCTGGTTTCTGATATTCCAGGAATATATTTATCTTCTGTCATCATTGTCATTCAAGATTCAAAGGGCAGTAAACCTCACAGCAATCAAGAGAGTATCTTTGTAACTGGTCATCCATGATCAGTCAACCAAGATCATACTGAATAGATGAGTAGTAGCAGAGGCAAACAGGGATTGTGCAATCAATTTTTTTAACTCTCTTTTCCTTCCAGTGCTTGTGTAGTACATTCACTTGTACAGAAAAAAATCCCCAAAGAAAGATATTTCCCTAGTAGCATATACAGTCTTAAATTTATGGGCAATGTCGCAACAGTTACCAAACTGGACAGATTCCAGAGAATGGACTCACTGGAACAATACTATGTTGTTCCCATTAAAACCACAACCTTAGATCTGAAGTGGCTACAAATGCAGTTTATTTATCACTGCCACTTCCAAACAGTATTTAAAAAGTCTGTAGCTGTAACAGTAATGATATCTGTGGCTTTTTCTGGACTACCTCCAAGAGCTGAATAACATCAGTGATATTCATTATTTATTTATTTTATTTACTCCTCCTTCCACTCCCATTTTAGTTTGATTCCAGCTTCCTTCATTTTTAAAAAGACCATAATATTTGAAGTAACTCTGAAGATAAAAAAAAATACTTTGTGCTTCCTCAACTGTGCTAGACAGCAATAGAGAAAGTCTCTTTTCTGACTTGTTATTAATCCTGGCACAAGTTCTCTAATTCCAGATCCATGCTCCAGTCTATATTAATATGAAGTTTGATAGATCAGCAAAAATTGTCTTTCCAAAAGTGGATCTCATAGACCAGACAGAGTTTTTCCTAACAGCTACTCACAGAAGTAATAAAACTATTTCCTCTGTTCTATTATTCTTCCTAGCAGTGATTCCTTGATTTCAGGTTCACTCCTATATCCTTTATTTCTGTAACATGTACGCACTTGTGGACACTCAGCTTGTTCAGATTTTGGAACAACAAACATAATAGAAAAGCAGGCTGTCACTGGTTGCTTTTAGTATGGCTGCTCTCTAAATAGTTGAATTTGCAGGAATTGATTGGTTCATGTTCATAGTAAGAGTCTAATGTGTGTGGCCGTTTAGACTCACGAATCATTCTGGAAATATGGCACTGATCCAAGACAAGACATTCTAGAGATAAGTTTCTTTGGCAGGCCATTTCTGTTGAATCAGACAATTTTAGCAATTGTAATATTGGGGTGAAATGATGGCATCACTGGAAATGTTACTATTGATGAGAAAATGGGGAGGATGCAGTAAACATTGCTTTTAGCCAGCGGCTGCCCTGCTGCTGAACTTACAGTAAAGAAAACTGTATCCTGTAAGACCTCAAAATTAACAAAAAGTAAGCCATCCCCAAAGCCTTGGCTGGAGAGAGAATGGGCCAGGTTTCATGGACCAGCTGTGCCTACCACATGTCCCAATGCTAGACATTTTCAGGGAGATAGCAGAAAAAAATTAGGTTTGTTGTTCCATGGAAAAATATTTCTAGTGTTTCACAGGATATAGTTTAATATAAAGTGTACAGAATGACTCTCCCAGATATCTAGTCAAGACAGTGGTCCAGAGTCCCTTTACAGAGTTTCTATTTGTACCTATGTTGCACAGAGAACTATACAGGTTAAAGAGCAGAGCATACTAATAATGAGTACAAAGAAGTCCTAAATGGCACTGGCCTGCAACTCGCAATTACAGTCCAGATATTGCTTCTGAAACAACACTGTCTTTCCTACAAATCTCTGAGCCAATAATAGAAACACCAAGTCATCACATTGTAGAAACCTTTCTGAAGTCCAGGAGGTGTTCCACTTTTGACATATAACATACAGAACATTATTTTAGACTATACTGCATTTCAATATACCTGATAAAACTTTCCTAATATGTGAAATCCAGTGGTTCTTAAACTTCTTAGACTGGGGGCAACCCTTGTTGGACTCATAGTACTTCTCAGAAAATACCATCTTTTAGCTTTTACTCATTTGCAAATACCAAAAAATAATAGAGCACGTCTTCTTTTGCAAAGAGCTCAGAAAGACCGCAGCAGGTCAGAATGCTTTTGACACTATGGAGTCCTATTTGAAATCCCTGTCCACGTCTGGATGAGCACAGATGGTTGGTTCCCCGGGGAATGCCTGTGCCATGTGTCTTCTCATGCATGGCAGGGGAGGCTGGAGCCAGCAACTATACTGGGCCCAGCAGCCTTGCCTGGGGTCCTGGAGGCTGAGGAAGCTGTAGCCATGTCACTTCTGCATCTGGGAGCCTGCCCCACAACTGGACGGTGGCTCCAGCACTCCAGGCTCTGGTTTTGGGTGGCACATGCTACCACCACGTTCATTGCCCCACTTTTTTTCTAAGCAGTTTTTTTGACCGCAGGATCTCCCAGGGTCAAATGCCCCGACTTCCCCCATCCTCGTCCCCCCATGATGCAAGGTAGCAATGCAGGAAATGCTTGAATGTGTGGTGTGTGGCACTACAGATGGATCTGCAACACCACATATGGCACAGCCATGCTTGTCTAGATACGGCCCCTGGGTTTACCTTGTGAATCATCTGTAAGTGTTTGCATATGTAAAAGTGATACTCTTGGGTGGCACTCTGACACCCTTAAAAGGACCTCAGGGGGCCTCATAACCCTGGCTGAAAATCACTGGTGTAACCTATTCATTGTTTCATACATGGGAGTCGCCCTGAGAATATTATGACTCCTGTGATGTCCTTGAATGTTGGAATTTTTTATTTGATTTTGTTACTCAGTTAGATGCGTGTGTTAAATCACATGTTGCCAAACACTTTCTAGTTGAATATACATCTGAGAAGGCGTGTATGCATTGCTTTGTTTATTGCTCTAGAAGGAGTTTAAGTTATATTCAAGCTATTTGTTCTTGAGCTGCTCATCATGTAAGGAACTTTCTAAGTAACTGATATATAAGAGTTAAAATAGTTACTTTAACTGAAGCTATGTAAGGTTTTCAAGAGAATCTAGCAAAGGACTGTAAGACCTGCATCTTTCTCTGCTATTTCTGTGGATCAGATGTTTTATGGGAGGTTGCTACTAATTGGAGTGTCTTTTTCCAAGTTCATTGAAGACTCTGGAAATACTCCTGTTTCCCTCAATGGGCTTTGGATCAAGCCCCAATTATCTGGTTGGTCCCCTGCTTTGGTACATATAAGTATTAGAAGGAAACAGTGAGCTTTATGCGAGGTAATAGCATATTTAGAAGACCCCAAAAAAGCAATACATATAGAAAGTACTATCTGAGCACAGCTAAATTCTAGTAATGAAGAAAATATTGCTAAACTATTGTAAAATTCCTGGTAATGAAGGTAAGTAGAAGTTCCATTAATAAACCACTGTTTTAAAGTCTGTTCGTTTCAGAGAAAGCAATGTCATAAACCAGTAAAACTCTTCAGAGAAATGTAGGAATTCTGCAGAAAAGAAGTATTGGAAAATTAAGGGAATCTAGGGAAGTAAACCTGTGTTTTGTTTTGGCCAGGTGGTTTGTTTTTGCTTTGTCTTTTTTTTAATTCTTTACTTAGCCAGAAGGGTTATTTGAATGATATGTCTCTTGAAACGTTCAGCAATGATCTTATTGTCCTAATAGCTTACAAAGAGTTTCACTGCGAGGGGAAAATGATCGATAGGATGTGATATTAAAAAAGGGAAATTTCCCCTTACTTACTGTGGGCAGCACTGTGAACTCTCTACTGAATTTATGAGCTGCAGGAAATTAAACAGTGACAACATCACCAGAAAAGATGAGCATATATTGCTTAGGGTTAATGACTTGCTAGATTTTTCTAAATCAAGCTATGTATACATTAGCACCTCTGATTTTTTTTATCAAATGACTGCTGGCAAGTAACCACGGATAATGAGAACAAACTAAAATTGCTTTTATAAGTTACAAAGAATCGTGCTTTTACATTATGGACTATGGGTCTACAATTGTCCAGCTACATTATCAGGATTTGTTTACATACAGTCCCATATGATGTAAATAACATAACTGAAACTTCACCTGCCATTGAGGATCTTTACAGTATTAAAAAAAAATACCAAAAGCATCATTTGCCTTTAAATAAAAATTAATCTAAAAAAGGACTTTTCTGCAACTACGCCCTTAATTTCTCTATCTACTGATCTGCAGTTATGCAAGTTTGAGGAGAAAAGGAATCCAGGGGACTGGGCTGTATTGAAGGGTGAAGGAACAAGTTATCCCAATGCAATGGAAGACTAGGAAGTACAAAAAGGGACCAGCCTAACTAGAGAGCAATCTACTCAATGAATTGAAACTCTGGCTAGATGCACACATTTGGGGAGGTTAAATCATGTTAAAAATGGCCACCCAAACTAATTTAGTTCACATGGGTGCAGACCTTACACTAGTTAGGAGTCTCTAAGTGCTAACTGTATAGAAGATCTGGACAGTTGGATTGGTCTAAAAATGGCTAACACAATCTAAGTTAACCCTACCTCCAAGGATTAGATTTTTAGACCAATCTAACTGTTCTGAACTGATTTTTAGACCAATCTAAAAGTCCTGAAATTCTGTACAGTTCCAGTGCAGCCCTAGTACTGGGAAAGCCCAGTTGCTGGCCCCAGCCTCAGGGCTTCACTTTTTCTACCCCCTTCCTGGCATTGGGCTATTTTTAGCGCTTGTCCCCTCCCCACACCAAAGACCAGACATCTCCCGCACGATGAGCCTGCCAAACGCCCTGTCCTGTAAGCTGCTCCAGATGCCAGTTTTTCCAGTATTTGTCAGTGCTGAGAAGGGAGAGGGGTGAGCAGGATGTGGGGGGTTGGTTCATGGGGAGGTGTTTACCTGGGGGGGGAGGAGCAGTCAGAAGGCTTAAAAGAGCAGCAGTACTGGGAGGTGGGGGAGAGAGCCCCACTGTGGATTCTGCAAGTCCCCTGATCCTACCAAGTCCTTCTGGACCTTGTGAACCCCCCATGGACTACTTCTGCCTCTCCCATTCCCCCTGCAGAACTGTCTGCCCTCTAACCCCCCACAATTCTATCCTGTGGATACTGCCTACCCCCTTCCCAATGCCCCATGGACCCTGTGGGCCCTGTTTGCCCCCTGACCCTCCTCTATAGCCTGCCTGTCCCCCAGTGTCCTCTACTAGCTCCCCAACCCAATTTACCTAAGATGAGGTAGTCATTTTTAGCTCAGTCTGACCTCCCCTAACCTCTCCAGATGTCTGTATGCACCTTCAGAAAGGAATACTACAAAAAGTAGAAACATGGTCACAGTACTAAGGAAAAGTATAAGAATATTGCATTGGCATGCAGAGAGAAAATCAGGAACATCTAGGCATGATTTGAGATGCAACTGCCAAGGGACATAAAAGGCAATAAAAAGGAATTCAACAAGTGTGTCAAGAGTAGGAGGAAGACCAAAGAAACCTTACGGAATGCAGAAGGCAATCTAGCTACAAATAATTCAGAGAAGACTGAAGTATTTAATGCATTTTTTACTTCAGTCTTCATGAGTCAATTCAGCTGCAAAATGATGAGCACAGATGGCTTCAGATGTGGAGGAGGATACAAACAGGCTAAGAGTAGAGGGAGAATAAGTTTGGGATTACTTTAGAGAACCTAAATGCCTCCAAGTTGGCTGGACCAGATGGAATACACCTTGTGGGCACCTGTACATGTGATGGACCTCTGCTCTGACACATGCTAAATAGCACGTGTTGGAACAGATTGAGCCTGCTGTGAGTCTGCTAAAGTGTGCTAATTAGCATGCTCCAGCAACCTCTGTGTCATACTTTTTAAGCATCGCTACATTTCAAAATGGTGACGGGGGTGCTTTAACTAAAGCTTGTCAAACGAACTTTAGTTAAAGCACCTCTGCTGCCATTTTGAAGTGTGGGATGCTGAATACACGTGACACTTTGGGCACTTTACTTAAAGCAGCTGTCAGAGCTGCTGTGTTTAAAGTACCCCCACACTTTTACCTCAGAGCACATGTATAAATGCCCTATGTTACGAAGGAATTGGCTGAGGTAATTTCAAAGCCATTGGCTATCTTTGCAAATGTATGGAGGTTGAGTGAGATCCAGATGACAGGCAAACAGCAAATATGCTGCCAGATTTCAAGAAAAGAAAGAAGGTTTGTAATTCTGTGGAATTACAAACCAGTCAGCATGACCTCAATACCCAGAAAGTTCATGGAGCAGGTCCTCAAGGAATCTACTATGAAGCAACTAGGGGAGTTTGAGGTGATCAGGAAGAGCCAACATGGGTTCACTAAGGGCAAGTTATGCCTGACCAACCTGATGTCTTTTTACCGTAAGGTAACAGGCTCTGTGGACTAGGGGAACACAGTGAATGTGATTATCAATAAGAACATTGTAATTCAAGATTTAAGTCAGTCAGGCAAATATACTTTACCCAAAAGAAGAGTTCTGCTGTAATTTATGTGCATCAGTTATTTCATAATGAACATTAATATGTGAAATTATAAATCTGAACCTTCAGTGTAACCAACTGGCACATTTTGCAGTTAAAAAAAAACTGAGAGAAAAATAATTTTATCTGGAACTTCATTAGGAACACATTTAATTAAACAAGCAGCTTCTATCACTAATATACAAACATTAAATTAAAGGAAGAAGAGCAAATTATGTGCAAAATATGTAATGCATTAGGATTCTAAAAATCGAAAGGTGATAGTATCAATGAAAGGAGATGCTTTGTCACCCAGTGCATAATTAGACAGAGGAATTAATTGCATGGGATGTAATTAAAGCTGAGGTCTTAGTATGATTAAAAAAAAGGCTTACACATTTATATACATAGGACTATAAGTACAGAAAGTCAAAAAGCTTGAGGCAGAATCGATTCAGTCTTCACAGGTTAGTCTGAACTATGTAGATTGAACCAATAAGCAAGTGAACAGGCATGCACTTTTGATTCAGGATATGCAGCTACATGCAATAAGAGTGATAGCTTTCCCTGAGATCCTGTAGCCCTTCTGTAAGGACATCCATTTAGAAGGGTTATATTATTGAAGAGAACTGATTTCACCCATTCCTGATGACTGCATCTTGTATTACAAGCTGTCTGCTTACAGCATATTGCTATTGAAGCTTGAGTGATCAGGATATAGGACACAATAATCATGTGAGAAAATTGTCATGCTGGAATCCACAATAAAAATAGACTCTTGAACTTTTCGTACAATATTAGAACAATAGAAATTGGCCAGAATTTAACAGTTCAGAATCATGCTCTTAAGGACTAAAAACAAACAAGAATTTCCACCATAAGTTGTTTGGTCGCCCACTGGAAAAAACAGAGAAGGAGAAAGACCTGGCAAGATTTGTCAGTCACTAAAAGCCATCAATATGGTGTGGCTATGAAAAAGATAAGTGTGATTTTAGAACATATTAGGCACCAGATTTACAGTAGGGAGGGGAAGGTATTAATGACATTGTATAAGGTAATGGAAATATCTTATCTGGAATACTGTGTTCGAGAAATATGAGTTCAGATTAGAATAGGTGCAAGGAAGAGCTAGTAGGATTAAAAAAGCATAAATAGGATTACAGGGGAAATAGAAATTTACTTTTTGAAAGGACACTGAGTGTGGCTTGTTTAACTTAGTAAAACAATGGCTGAGGCTAAGTACAGACAGTCAAAAAACCTGAGGCTGAATTGATTCAGTCTTTGTAGGTTAGTTTAAAATGCAAAGGTCAAACTGAGAAACAACTGCACAGACATTTGCTTTTGATTCAGGAAATGCAGCCACATACCTTCAGTAGCCAGGCCAGAAGCCCAGGGGCACTAGTGCCTCTCTGGCATGTAGCCAGCACGGGCTGTGTGTTCACTTCCTCTTCCTGCTGCTTCCAAGGTCTCTGGAATTTGCAGTCCGGAGTCACAACAATTGGACTCTCCAGAGTTGTTCATCCCTTCCTTCTCCTGCTTCCAGATGAATCTGGGATTTGTAGTCCACAGTCTCATCCAGTGGTAAATTTTTAGCAGGATGGGGCAGCTCTGTACTTCAGGGAAGGGAAATTTAACCCCCCTTCCTGGCCCAAGACCCTAGCTGGGGTTTCCCAGAGAGAGGCAGTCTCTGCTTCTCCCCACTCCACAACTCTTTTGTGCTGGAGCAGGCAGCACAGCCCAGCCCAGCCCAGCCCAGGGTTGGAAAGCATCCTGGGATGCCGAGGGACTGTAATTTAACTTGAACCAGGAAGGGGTCTGGGGCAGAAGTTTCATAAACCAGTTTGACCCAAATACATTAAGTCTGATTCTACATTCAACCAGGTTTATCTTAAACCAGTTTCAGCCATTTTGAAACTGGTTTATGTGCACTGAACTTCTGTTCTGTTTCAGGTTTAAACCAGTTTATGATTACTTAAACCGATTTATGTGTAACTTCTGTCCCTAGCTCTAGAGAGGATAGAATTGTTCCCTATAAATTCATCGGGATGTTGAACACCACTGAAGAGGAAAAACATATTGAACCTAAAGGACAGTACTGGACAAGAATAGATGTGTATAAATTGGCCATGAAAAATAATTGGTCTGGACTAGAAGTTCTCTGTCAGGACTGAGATTCTGGGCTTGTTTTAGTAGGAGTAGTGAGGGCAAAAGGCCCATCCAGTTGAAGGTGAAAGCCGTTACATTTTAAAATGTATTATTGCTTGCAGTGGCAGAGAGGTGGAGTCAGTAGATGTTTCTTTCAATCCTATGTCTATTTTTTTCTAAATTTAGAGTGGGTTCAACCTTAGGCTTTAAGGTATATCTTCAATAATGCTAACTCAGGCTGGTTTGCTCTAGGTAATTCTCTTTTACAATTTATGAATGTGTTGCATGATAAATAAGGTATACAATTTTAGGCCAATATTTTAAAATACTAGCTGTTGAAATATAGGCTGTTAATTCTGTATGTAGGTACCTACCTCTAATTTCAGCACATCTCAATGGTAGATTAAAAACAAAATGAAACAAAACTGTAAGCATCTTTAAGACATGGAAACATCCATGGATAGAGCCAAAATTGACTGTATGGATTTTCTTAAGGCAAACTTTTCCAAAGGAAAATCACAATATATGAGAAATATCAATACAGCATTGTTGCCAATTTGGTTACTTTTTTCTTTAGTTTTATTTGTTTAAACTACTGGAATTTCACTGGGTTCAGCCCCTACCCAAATTGACCCTGGAAAAAGATGTTATATGGTGGACCCTGAAATATCTAAAAGCAACAGTAACATTTTAAGAATTCCCAAAAATTCTTTATTAGATAGCACATAGTGCTAAGTCAAAATTTCTCTGTGGTTATAGCAAAATCAGAAAATGACAGATCATAAAAACAATACATGGCCTTACTGAAGCATGGTTCATTAGGCAGTTCACTGATGAGACTAGACTCCAACAGAGCATAAGGATGCACATCAGACTGAAGACCATGATTTCGAAACATTATATTATACGATTGAGTTTTAATTACTTATATTACTTGGCCTATTGTGTTAAGCCTGATAAAATATATTGTTACCTTACCAGCTGTCTAATTTTAATAAAAAAAAACAAACCTTTATAGTTAGTCCATTTTGCAATTGTCCCTTAAACCAGAACGTGTTATATACAAGGCACCATATTAGATCTGTATTTCTGTTCAAAGGACTCTCTGTATCATTTGTGTATTCTCTGCTTTGGGACTTTCTGCATTGTTTTCCACACTTCAATTTGCTTCACATTGTTCAACTACCAATAATCTTGCCTTTACCACCTTTTCACATTTTTGGCATTTGCCTGGCCTTGGCTTTCTAGGTCCCCACCAAAATGGCAGCAGTTGTTGAATCATTAAACTTAGAGAGGATGGACATCAGTATTGCAGTATGTTGATAAGTAGCTGACTGGCCAGTCTTCTTGTACTCTGCTCTTGAGCTCTCCGTTTCCAGCCTTTTGGACAAATCCCTTCACTGCATTGTTTCAACACAGAAAGTAATATTACTTTCATGTTCAGTAAAACCTTATCAAATTGTACTTCTTGCAGATGTTGTTATGATTCAATAGGGTGTGACTGAACACAAAGGTCTAATATAAGGGCCAGGTTTTCATTATTTAGAACTTGTTCTCTCTTCAATATCTATATTTGTCACCCAGTATGACACTAGACCAAAATATCCTTATTGAGATTTACTGATTTGTCTTTTCTATCCTGTAATGAGGCCAGCCCAGAATCCTGCACCTAGCCAGTCCCAGACAAGAGATCAAGGCAAATCATTCCCTGCAACAAGCCCAGAGCTGTGTCCTGATCCCACCTGGGCTGAGTAAGGCAATCAGGGGAGCCAATACCTTGAGGACAGAAGCAGGGACTCTTACCCCATCTAGCCCTTAAAAGCCAGGCCCACCCTGCAGTGTTCTTGTCTGGGCAAAGGTGAAAGTTCTTGCTTCCCATCATCAATGTGCTTCCTTGTTGGTCTGGTTTTGATTCTTGGCTCTGACTCCAGCTTCTGACTCTGGTAACACCCTTGGCATTCCTTGATTCTGATTCCCTGCTCGTGATTCTGTTCTGACCTTCAGCTCTGGCTTTTAGTCGTAGTCATTGTCATAGTAATAGAAGTAGGGTTGAAAGGGACCTTGTAGATCTTCAAGTCTGACCCCCTGCCTGGGCAGGAGAAAAAACTGGCCTCAAATGATCCCAACTAAGTAGGCATCAAGCCTCCTCTTAAAGACCCCCTGGGTAGGAGCCAGCACCACCTGCCTTGGAAGTTGGTTCCAGGTCCTAGCTGCCGTAACTGTGAAGAAGTTCTTACGGCTATCTAATCTAAACCTACTCTCCAACAACTTGTGGCCGTTATTAATTGTTATGCTAGGGGACGCTAGGGGAAACAAGGTCTCTCCCAAACCCTTCTGGTCCCCCCTAGTGAGTTTATAGACTGTCACCAGGTCCTTCCTCAACATTCTGACATCTGATCCTGGTTAACCCTTGGATTACCTTGTCTCTGGTTTGGATTCTAACCTCAGCTCATTCTGACTTTGGCTATGGCTTCTGAATCCAGTCCCAGCAGCAGACATTTCTGGACTACACCTGCACTTTGGGTAACTAACCTAGGCTAGACTGCCTACACCTTGGTGCATAATATAGTGGATGAAATGCTTTTAAATGTAGAGACCTCCTTTTGCAATTTATTTTTGTAGACAGTTTCCAACCAAAATAACATATACCTCTTCAGTAGTTATTCTTATTTCTCAGGATATCCCTGCAAACTTGTCTGAGAGTCTCAAAGATCTTCCTTCCTCCTTTTTTTACTTTCCCACCTCATTGCTGAAGACTTTAGGTTATAATGGCTATCCTCTGCATAAGGAGGATTGGCTGTGATTTTCTGTAGTAGAAAACAGTTAAAGAGTTATTCTGTCTTTGGCCTTGCCTGCACCAGGGCTTTTATAGAGGACGTGGCCTGTGCTATATTTTGAACCCTCTGGAAATGCCTTCATAGGCTGCATCCAGATGAGCACAGGCATGTGATATGTGACAGCACAGATCCTTCTGTGGTGCCACACACCACACATGCAGGTGTTCCCCATGCTGCTACATTGCAGTGCGTGTATGTGTGTGTGTGTCTGTGGGGGTGGGGAGCCTGGAAGATCCTGGGGTCAAAAGAAAACATACAAAAAAAAAAAAAGGGGTGGCACATGTGGCAGTAGTTTGGGCTGCCCAAAACCTGAGCCTGGCCAGCCAGAGCCGCATTCTGGCTGCTGGCCAGGCTCCCACCTGCAAGAGCACTGTGGCTGCAGCTCCCTGAGGCCCCCGGGATCCCAGGCAAGGCTGCTGGGGCTAGCACAGTTGCTGGCCCCAGCCTCCCCTACCCACCTGGGGTAACCTGCCACATGCCAGATGGCGCATGGCACTGGTGTTCCTTGGGGACAAGCAGCAGCACATTATATGCCACTGCTACTTGTCCCCAAGGAAACAAACGTCCACGCTCATGTGGCCGTAGTGCGTTATATTGCTTCTCATCCATTACTGCAGCACTGTCAATGCTGAGCTTTGTCCCTCCTTTGGTACTGCTGGAAAAGAAGAAGAAGATTACACATCACCACCAAGTGGTATAACCTCCTGGTACAAAGTGATACTTTACTTTAAGAGATACATTTTGCTAATATAATGGACCAAGGCTCAAATTAAATCTTATAGCAAAGGCGATGATGTAAAACTTAGCAAATTATTCTTCTCCAAGCTGTTTATGTTCCCCCTTCCCCAACGTATCTGTTTATGGAAGAAGCATTACTTCTCTTCAGAGGAAACTGCAGTGCAATACATCAGCTACCCTAATCTGTACAATAGCTATGCAACTTCTGTTCTGGACAGGGGCCTGGCTTTGCAAACAAATTCCCAACAATGGACGTATTTTACTAATTTTGGAGGACAAATGGAAGAAATTGGAAAAAGTCTTGTTAGCTGAGAGGAGCACACTTCAGTACAGTATGGAGACAGCCATGTTGGCTTTAAACAAAACCAAGTAGCAGGGTAAGATGGCCCACTCAGAGCTCTGTTCTACTGCAGTTGAATCGTTTATACTACAATACAGTAGGCAGTGTAGATATAACCTAAGTCAGCATTTCCCAAACTTTTGGACTTCTTAAAGGAATATAATAGCTATCATGCATCTTTTGAATATTCCTCCATATTTTTAGAAGCCTTCTGAGAATAATCAGAGATAATCCCGCTCTATGCAGCATTGGTGAGGCTGCAGCTGGAGTACTGCAGGCTGCAGCTGGAGTACTGCATCCAGTTTTGGGTGCCGCACTTCAAGAGAGATGGGGATAACTTGGAAAGGATTCAGAGGAGGGCTACTCATATGGTTAAGAACCTGCAGGTAAGATCCTATGAAGACAGACTGAGGGACCTGAATCTCTTCAGCCTCTGCAAGAGAAGGCTGAGAGGTGATCTTCTGGCTGTCTACAAGTTCATCAGGGGGGTCAGCAGGGATTAGGGGATACTCTCTTTATCAGGGTGTCCCTCAGAGTTACTAGAAACAACAGCCATAAACTGAAGGAGAGCAGATTTTGACTGAACATCAGGAAAAAATTCTTTACAGTGAGGGTTGCCAAAATATGGAATGGGGTTCCAAGAGAGGTGGTGCTTTCCTCTACCTTGGAGGCATTTAAAAGGAAATTAGACAAGCACCAGGCTGTGGTTATTTAACTCCAGCACTCTTTCCTGCCCAGTGCAAGGGGTTGGACTGGATCTAACAGGTCCCTTCTGACCCTAGAAATCTATGAAAACTATAATTGGTCAATATGAATAGACTGAGCAGATCTTCATAATAAAATATTCCCTTTCTTATCTTTTATGCTGTGATCAGCACTGACATAACTAATAGTATTGTAAGTTAAAGTAACATCTGAGTTAGCACCTGCTGAAAGGAATAAGGTACTTTACACCTCACAGCTGTTGTTCAAGGCTCTCTGCAAACTCAGCAAAAATCACTATATTGATCTCATTTGGGCTCCATTTTCAATGTTTTAGTGTCTTCTTCACAACCTTGACACAGGAATTTTTACAAAAATGAAACCTGAGACACGAGGAAATCATTGAGAGTTGTCTGTGCTTCATGCTCACACACTGGAGCACATGCCACACATTTTTGAAAATGCTGAACTAAGGATGCACAGTAGAGAAAGAAAGTTGCATGGTGATCACACAAAAAGTGTGTATAGATAAAAGAAAAAGACAACAAAGGCATTTCCAGAACTAGCATAGACCTCAGATGAAAAGTTGTACTGAATTTGGGAAGCATCCAAATTCTGCTTTTTGAGAAGGGATCTGAAAAATTCTGAGAGGACAGCAATCCAGTTCTGAAGTGAGAGGATGCAGCTATTACAGTTTGTGTCAAAACAAACGGTTTCACCTGCTGAATCATTAAGCCATCATGTAGAAACAGAAATTGAGACTAATTAAATGGAGTCTGCTCTCAATCCTGAAGAGATGCACAAACTTTATGTCTCTTTCTCTGGAATATGAGGGCCAGATGTTCACTTCTGCTTGCTTATTGCAATGGGAAGCTAAAGAGAAGGAAGGAAGGCAAAGGTAGTTTCCTTGCAGAAGCTCCATCACTGCTTAAAACTTAATTTAAATAAGGTTAAGATTCTAACAGGAGACCTTCAAATGGCTAAAATTTTCCTGAAAATTTAAAGACCCTTCCCTCATTCAGTAAGCAAGTTAGATGATACACAGAAACAGATACAGATATATGCAGTGGATGGACAGAAAACTTGTGGATATATGCCCTATTTGAGTTCCAGTTCTACTTACAACTGTGTAAATCTACATGGTCCTTATACACACTTGTGTAATGAAAAGCACACTGGGCCTTCAGTAGCCAGAAATGAACCAAACGTAATGAATAAAGTAGTTTGATAACTGGAATTGTTTGGACCACATCTCCCATAATGCATTGCACACATATAGGACTCCCATGATGCACCATGGTTGCTCAGCAAAATGTGATGTCACAGTATGTCATAGAAGATATGAGTCATCTAGAAATAAAGCACATAGAAGAAAATAGATGTGCTGAACAATGTTCGGTTCCCATCAGATACCATAGCAGTTCAGGGGCTGACCCACACCACGTTTCATTTTGGTCTGGCACATAAAAATGTTCTGATTCTGCGTTCCTTGGCTGAACCAAACAAAAAAAGATCATCTATATTTTACAACCCACCACCCCCAAAAACAGAAAACCCTGCAAGTCTTACAAAAAACTACAAATTTGCAGAAATGGAACTATCTAAATGAATAAGAGGGCCACTATAGAAATAATGGATATAGTGGGCACAACTACATGAGATGTTAAATGCACAGTAGACTAATTCTTCTGCACATTAGTGCATCATGCCAAAAGCCATGCTGTTGTATTCATGGAAAAAAATCCACATCATACTTACAGGTTTGGCAGTGCTACACTCACTAGCACCACGACTGAAAGGGACTTGGAGGTCATGATTGACCACAAGAAGAACATGAGCCACCAATGCGATGCTGCAGCTGGCAAAGCAAACAAAACCCTGGCTTGTATCTATCGATGCATCTCAAGCAAGACCCAGGAAGTTATCTTCCTGCTGTACTCAACCTTGGTGAGGCTGCGGCTGGAGTACTACATCCAGCTCTGGGCTCTGCACTTCAGGAAGGATGTGGAAAAGCTTGAGAGAGTCCATAGGAGAGCCACACACATGATCAGAGGACAACAGAACAAGTCTTAGGAGGAAAGGCTGAGAGGCATGGGACTCATCAGCCTGGAAAAGCAAAGGCTCAGGGGGGGACTTGTTGGCAGCCTTTAAGTATATTAGGGGTGTGCACCAGGAACTGGGAGAACATCTGTTCACTAAGGCACCCAAGGGAAGACAAGGTCTAATGGTCACAACCTCCGGGAAGACCGTTATAGGCTGGACCTAAGAAAAAACTTTTTACCATCTGGTCCCCAGAGCCTAGAATAGACTCCCTCCATAGAATCATAGAAGTAGGGTCGGAAGGGACCTTGTAGATCTTCAAGTTTGACCCCCTGCCTGGGCGGGAGAAAAGACTGGACTCAAATGAGTCCAGCCAGGTAGTCATCGAGCCTCTTCTAAAAGATCCCCAGGGTAGGAGCCTGCACCACTTCCCTAGGAAGTTGGTTCCAGCTCCTAGCTGCCATAACTGTGAAGTAGTTCTTGTGGATGTCTAATCTAAATCTACTCTCTAATAATTTGTGCAAGCACCTACTCTGGATGCTTATCTTGCTGGGATCATTTAGACCCCAGCAGATTTCCTGCCTTTTGGGCAGGGCGCTGGACCCAATCATCTTGCAAGGTCCCTTTCGGCCCTAACGTCTTTGAATCTATGAATGCATAGTAGAAAGCGTATTGTGCAGTAGCATCACTAAAAAGTTGTGCACCAACACTACTGTGCAGTACTTCTGGGTACTGAGCATTCAGTTAGTGCCTGTTATTACAGGTACTAAATTTAATGCATTAATGCACCATAGGTACGATGCATGTGTAGACATGCCCAGTAATTAGCTGTGCTGTAGAGTCTAAGTCAGGGAGGTGTGGTGATTAGCACTCCCCAGTTCCTCACTGCCTTCTTTATGGTATCATATATATCTGGAAAGTTGTAGTGATCCATGTGATAAATTGAAGCCCTGTGCAAGAAAGTGCCTCGATCATGTACCTTTAACTACTGCACCTGCTGTCTCCTCCCTGGTTTATCTCCCTCAGGAACACTAGTAATATTCCAAATTCTCAGGTAGTTTCAAACTATTACAATCTGAATTAAAAACAAAACAAAAAACTCCTAGTATTTAACTGTTTTCTTCTTCACTGACGACCACAATATTTTTATGCAATAGCTTCAGAATTAGACCACTTTAAGAAGTGATTTTCTGTTATCAATCAAGAAACATCACACATACATTTCACAACTGCACAGTTTGGTAGCAACTACACAGAAACAACACATCCCAGATTAGCCCCGTGTCTTTCAATTCTGTCTGTGCATTCCACCCCATTTATTTTAAACTGCTAGTACCTTTACAGAAGCACCACATTAGGGTCTTTGCTGCTAAGATGGGAGGCTCATTATATTAAATACCTTGAGCCATATCATACCATCAGGTTTTAAGCAGAATTCTCTATTGATCTCACTAGGGAACCTGTATTAAAAGTGATGGCATGATCTGGCTCTTTAGTATTAAGGTTTGTTCAGATAACAACAATCTCTATCACAGAAGCACTGGAGTGATTCCACATTTAAGGAAACAGCACATTTTCTATTTTAAGCCTGACTTTGAACTTCCTTTCCATCTCAAAATAAAACTTTGATTTTTAAACAGCTCCTCATTTCCACTACATTTTTTTATGTAGGTGGCTTCTCATAAAAAAAAAAGGTGAGTTTAGTTGGACAGGATGTCACTTCACAAAAGCTTGAAGAAAAATCAAGTCTTCCCCACAGAAGAAGATTTATAACCTTTTTCCTTTAATCTTTTATCTTGAAAACAAGTTGGACCAGAAGCCATAGATTTGTGTTTGCTTGCTTTCATAGAGTGAATCTGACTGAGAATAGGAATATATTACACATTCATATGGGCATAAGCAGCCTGATGCGAAAAGCTGATAATCAACATGAGGTACCACACAAATATAACCTATTCAAATCCAGGGTAGAATTATCCTGCTTAAAAAACAAGGGTAAAACTACCCTGGTGCAAAAGTGTGCGCCATGTGATTGCACCTTATTCCAGAGTTCATCAAGGCAACAAGTTGTCATTTGCTCCTTTTGTCACCTAGCAGCAAGGATCTTCATTTGCTGCTTATTGCATACAACTGCGCTGGCAGAGCTGCTCACCTATCTGGTCTGGATGCAAGCAAAATTTACATGAGTGTTCAAAACCGATGTAAAATACACCAGTGTAAACATTTCGTGTGTCCATGGCACAAACTGGTTTCTCTGCTCAAGCAACTGAATAGAAAATGTAACCCTCCCCAAAAAAACCAAAACCAAAACGGCACCCCAGTATGAAAGAACACAGAGACATGGTTCACCAAATATGATTTACTGCACACTGCTTAGAAGTCCTCATAGCTTTCATAGATTCACAGCTCATAAGGCCAGAAGGGACCTCAGAAAATCATCAGGTCCAGCCCCCTGTACCAAGCAGGAAAGATAACTGGGGGTCAAGTGACCCCAGCAAAGTGACTGCTTGGTCTCCTCTTGAAGATTTCCAGGGTAGGTGATTGCACCGCCTCTGGAGGGAGCTTATTCCACAGTCTGGACACCCTGACTCTGAAGAAGTTTTTCCTAACGTTGAGCCTGAATCGACCTTCCAGGAGTTTGTGGCCATTACTCCTGGTTTTCCCCTCAGGTGCTCTGGTGAACAGTTTCTCACCGAACCCTTGATGTACTCCCCGTGTGTAGTGGTAAGCTGCTACCAGGTCCTCTCTCAGCCTTCTTTTACTCAGGTCAAAGAGTCCTAGATCCCTCAGCCTTTCCTCATATGGCTTGCCTTTTAAGACTCTGATCATACAGATGGCTCTTCTTTGGACTCTCTCAGGCTTGTCCACATGCTTGTTAAAGTGTGGTGCCCAGAACTGGATGCAGTACTCCAGCTGTGGTCTCACCAGTGCTGAGTAGAGTGGAAGAATCTCCTCCTTGGCTTTGCTGGAGAAGCATCGATTGATGCATGCCAGAGTATTATTTGCCCTACTGGCTACAGCATCGCACTGCTGGCTCATATCCATACTGTGGTCTATTATTACCCCCAGGTCCGTTTCATTCATGTTGCTAGTCAGTTTGGTGCCACCAAGCCTGTAGGTGTGATGGGGGTTGCTTGTCCTGAGGTGGAGCACTTTACATTTCTTGACATTGAACTTCATCAGATTCCAATCCACCCAACTTGCTAGCCTGTCTAGATCCACCTGTATCTGTAACCTATCTTCAAGTGTGACCATGCTTCCCCATAACTCAATGTCATTCATGAATTTGGCCAGTGAGCTCTTCACCCCCATATCCAAATAATTAATAAAGATGTTGAAAAGTACTGGACCAAGCATTGCCCCTGTGAGAAATGTCACTGCCCACTTCTGACCAGGATGACACAAATCCATTCACTATGACTCTCTGGGTCCTATGCTGCAGCCAGTTTCTCACCCACCTGACTGTCTTGCAGTTAAGCCCACAATCCTTCAATGTGCTCATGAGGACATGTGATACTAGATCAAAGGCCTTTTGAAAGTCTAGGTATACAATGTCAACCTGCTCTCTCATGTCCAGGTGTCAAGTTACCTGGTCAAAGGAGGAGATAAGGTTGGTAAGGCAAGACCTGACCATGATTAAGCCATGCTGGCTGTCATTCAGAAGCTTACCTTCTGCAGGCTTATCACAGATGGACTCCTTGATGAACTTTTCTAGGATTTTCCCTAGGATGGAAGTTAGGCTGATTGGCCTATAGTTACCTGGGTCCTCCCTCCTGCCCTTCTTGTGAATGGGCACAACATTGGCCCTCTTCCAGTCCTAAAGGACTTCTCCAGAGCACCAAAAATTGTGGAAGAGTTTCACCAAGGGTTCCTCAGTGACTTTGGCCAGCTCCTTCAGCATTCTTGGATGAAGATCGTTCGGTCCTGCTGACTTGTATATGTCTAATTTTATTAATTGGTCATACAGCAAAAATTCTGTAGTAGGAAGGTGATTATTTCCATCATGCTCTACTCTATCTGGCATTGTTTTCTCCTTGGTCTGATGAAAGACTGAGGCAAAGTAGTCATTCAGGAGTTCAGCTTTCTCCTGAGTGCCGATAACCAGCTCTCCTGAGTTGTTGAGCAATGGTCCCACACTCCCATTTGTTTTCCTCCTATATACCTAAAGGAGGACTTCTTGTTGTCCTTGATTCCCCTTGCTAATTTAAGTTTGGTCACTGCTTTCGCCATTCTTATTTGTCCCCTGCTGCCACAATGGTGAAGCATGTTAACTTTTAAATATTGACACTTTCTGCCATTTTAATGCCTACCAGGACAAAAGTAGATTTTGAATGTGTCATGACTGAGAGTGATGCTTTTAAAATGTCTTTGCTAACATATGTTAATTAAATTCTAAAACATCTCTCAGCAACTAGTTTAGTCAAAAAAAAAAAAAAAAGTAGTCAATCATCTTTGACCTAAATGAGGATGCATGAATTATGTACCACCCAGGTAAATGTTCTTTTAAACATGTCCTTCTATCTGCAATAGGGAAAAACCCTATTTAAAATCATATTAATTAAAACTACTGCTACTTGACTTTTCTGCAAATTTTAAGTTTTATAACATTCTATAATATCTTGATGACACTGAAGAATTCAGTTTTGAACCATTTCTTTCATTGTATTTAACATTATGCATTCATATTGTATTTCTTTTTCTTTTTCATCCAGTGCCAGTTAAAAGGTCTTAACTAATCTATTTAAAATATGGCCAATTTTCCTAGTCAGGACAGGACCAAGAAATGGTTGACAGTATACAAATAGACTTTACTAGGCTGCTGGAGAACAAGTCTCTTCTCCAGAGCTGTACTTACTGATTCCAACTATTCACTTATCAGCATAACTCAACAGATATTCTCCAGCAAACAGGGGCTACTAGAGCAGAGAACTACTTCTCTCAGAAGGTCAGGAATTTGTGTTTTCTAAATGAATATGTAATTGGGACCTGCCAATCAACCACCCAATGTTTTGTGATATGGTACATGAACCAGTATGTCAGCAAACAAATCTTGATTCTAAAATATGATTTCTTGTCTGATAGTGAGTTACAACATCAGTTTATATTATAGACATGCCAAGCTAATTCTTGGTAGCTGTGGATGGAGATATTTCCTACGTTTAAAAGTATGGCTTTGTGTTGTTTTAAAGACAGAAAACGAATCTCTTTAAGAATGTTGTCACTGGTTTTGCTCTGTCACACCAGTACATATGTGGAATAACTTTGCTGAAGCCAATGTAATTACCCTAGTTTGAAATGTATGGAAGATCTGTTATGCAGATTTTTTTCTGTTCCATAATAAAATAAAGCCATATCTTCCTGTTCGCTGCTGGATAAACTATGGAAAGTCCTCAACACAATTTATTTTTTTTAGAACATTTAGGCTGTCTTTATCATGGCAAATAGTAGTCTTTTGTGTATACTTCACTGTGTATACTTATGTATACTTCTTTCTACCTGTCTATACACACACTGGATTCTCCCTTCCCAGCTGAGTACTGTATTTATTTGCATACTACACACCTGCACTAGACCTTGTTTTGGAAAGGCAGAATGAAGAATAAAAGATGTTTCCTTTTAACAAAAGTGTTTAGAATGAGTTTGCCCATTTAAGACACACATCCCAATTTTCAATTCCAAATTTCCAGGAAAAAGTTAAGTGTGGTGTGCCAATGTATAAGGTATGCTAGCCCAAACAGTGCTCCATACTTCTACTGCTAAACTGTCTGCTATCCATGTTAGGTTGCTTAAAACAGTGGTTCCCAAACTTTTTTATACCGCAGCCTGGCGAGAGTGGGACAGGGTGCATGAAGCCAGCTGTCTTCCTTCCGGGGCTGCCCCGCTGCCCAGCTTTAACCCCGGAAGCTGCTTAACTGAGCAGACAGATAGGGGTCCGAGCGGGGTGGTCATGCTATGACCCAGCAGCCAACCCACCACGGCTCTGTACCAGGCCACAGCCCCATGGTTGGGAACCTCTGGCTTAAAGCTTAGGTATCACTACATTACCTGACAGACTGCAAAGTAGATATCTCCTTAGTTAATACCACTCAGTAAGGGCTTCAGTCCTTGTTAATAGGATCACTTGATCTAGTAAATAGTCCTCAAAGCAAACAAGAATTTTATAGAGCGACCCTTAGACAACAGAAGGGTCTGTTCCACCTAAGATCAACTGATTTGAGAAGGAAAAGACACACTCTTCTAGAACCCAACTTTTCCCACAGAGTAGTACAATATAACTGTTACTGAATCACCAGGGCAGGCCAGACAGTGACATTGCTAGTTCAGCAGACAATTACGATAGCAAACAGTCATGAAATTTCAGAATTGTTCACTCTGACTGTTCTACAGTTATAAATTAAGGCATCTATTATTTATTCACTTCTCAGTATTCAGAGCAGCACCTGTTAAATATGCTATAGAACTGTATATAGAGAAAGTCTCTTATAAATTGCATCCTAAAAGTTAAATAACAAAAATATTAACGTGCTGGTAGTGTGAGTTAATTACATCTCAGCTGAGATCCTGCAATATGATAAGTGTATGATGGAAGTAGAGTACGTTTGTTTTTCAACTGAGACTATCTTTGCTCTGTTCCTGCTGACTTTTGTAGTCTGAAAATGGACTAAAATATGATTTTTATCTTTCCACTTTTGTAGTAAGGCTAGGTTTTTCCTGGCAATCTACTAAGCGACACTTCTTTAAGACAGAGGACAAAAACAGTAAGGCTGGAGATCAAAGAAAATAAATGGAGGAAACTCTTGTAAGAGGATGGGGGGAATTGTAGGAATCTTTGATTCTCATCCTGTATATCTTTCAGAATTCAGGTGACCTGATGGAAGTGACATAGTTCTTGGGTTGCTTTTCTTTTCTTGGCCTATTTTGGACAACTTTCAGGGTTAAGAGAGTGTTGTGAAGGTACATTCTTGTGTCATGGCAGATGCTGAAGATGGCAATAGCCAGGTTGGGTAAGCTTGTTTCTTCTTTGCAAAAAAAACTTTCTAAAAAAAGTTGCCAAGTGCTTCACCAAAATATACTGTCCAAAAGTAATGGCAACTTCACACTCACAACATTAGCCAATAAAATGAAATATCTAGTGCATCCATGTGGGAACACCTCCTGCCATTTCTAACTTTTTGGCCTCTTTGGTAGCATTTTGTAATCTCATCAACAGCCTCTTTCATTATGGTTCTTTTGGTTCAAATTTATGCCATTTTCATCAGTGTGTTTTTTTAATTCCAATTCATGTGTATTTTGTAATGAATATTTAGCTTCTGCCCTTGTCATTGATTACAAAACTCCCACAGGCATCAGTCCAAGAGACCTACCATCCCACTTGATATATATGCTGCATTCTTTCTTCACTAGAGAGAGGCCTGAACCAACATCGTAGCTCCACAGACAACTAAACTAGAGAAATGTTTGTCTCTCCATCTAGAGCTAAACATTGTGATTGATTTCAAGTTCTACAGTGACCCAAATCAACTCCCCAAATGCTCCTGAACTCTGCTAAAATTTAGACTCAGGCATTGCAGATTGGGCCCTCTTTCTAAAGTTGATTTCATGCTTCACCCCAAACAGACTTGAAGAATTGAAATCCATTCTTGTAGTGCTTGGTGAAGGACCAAGTGATGCAGAGCATCCACAAGGATGGATACACCAGATTTTACAGCCCTAAATAGGTGCCTGCTTTTCAGCACTTCTGCATTTCCCATTTGGAGCCATTGGTTGAATCCTTCATGCACTTGTCTGGTAGCAGCTGTGGGCAGAGGAACCTGCATCATTTGCCAGGATGCTGGTTTTATTTAAGATAGGTCAAAGGGGAGTTCAGCTTGTCATCAACAAGTTATGGTTAGGTGAAGCAGAGGAGCTCTTTGGGGCCCTTGGGAGATATTGCAGAATCAGGACTTCCAAAACACCACATTTTCCAGGAGTAGGGCATTAGCTTGTTCATTTGCCTATTTGGTTCAACTGCAAAATTTTGGTGGGTGCACAGCATATGTAAACAGGTCCCTCCAATCAGGATTCAGTTTTACAGTACATCCCAGGTTTCTTGATCTTGGTTATCCAAACCCTTAGTTACCTGAATGGTGAACTGGCCACTGCCATTTTGATGTGATACTACCGTGCACATCCTGCACGGTAACTAGAAAAAATGAATGTTTGGGGCATGTCCCCATATGCAGGCCCTTGAACTTGCAATGGTAAATAATGTAGTGACACAAATTTGTGCCACTACTGTTTGCTGCTGTGCATGCTGCTGCTTGTGTGGTTTGATGTGGGGCAAAATGTCCCACTTTGGGGAAACTGCCATTTAGACTCATAGAAAATTAAGGTTGGAAGGAACCTTAGGAGGTCATCTAGTCTGATCCCTTGCGCAAAGCAAGACCATCCCCAACTAGATCATGTCAGCTAAACCTTTGTCTAGCCAGGTCTTAAAAACCTACAAGGATGGAGATTCCACAGCCTCTCTGAGTGGCCTGTTCCAGAGAAAATTCTTCCTAATATCTGACCTAAACTTTCCTTGCTGCAACTTGAGATAACATGTGGCAGATCATAGAATGAGGAGCAACCACTGAGAACTGTCTAGCTCCATTCTCTTTTGACCATCCCTTCAGGTAGTTGAAGGCTGCTATTAAATCCCTTCTCAGTCTTCTCTTCTCTAAACTAAATAAGCCCAGTTCCCTCAGCCTGTCCTCCCAAGTCACGTGTACCAGCCCCCTCACCGTTTTTGGATTCTCTCCAATTTGTCCACATCCTTTCTGTAGTGGGGGGTTCAAAACTAAACACAGTATTCCAGATGTGGCCTCATCAGTGCTGAATACAGTGGAATAACCACTTCCCTTGACCTGCTGGCAGTACACCTACTAATGCAGCCCAGTATGCCATTAGTCTTCTTTGCAATGAGGGCACACTGTTGACTCATATTCAGCTTATTGTCCTCTGTAACCCACAAGTCCTTTTCTGTTGAGCTGTTGCCCAGCCAGTCAGCCCCCAGCCTGTATTGGTGCATGGGATCATTCTGTCCTAAGTGTAGGACTTTTTTTCACTTGTCTTTGTTGAACCTCAAGAGATTTATTTTGGCCCAATCCTCCAATTTGTCTAAGTCGCACTGAATCTTAGCCCTACCCTCCAACATATCTACTACTGCCCCCAGCTTAGTATAATCTGCAAAATTGCTGCTGGTGCACACTGTCATCTTCCAGGTCATTGATGAGGACATTGAACAGGACAAGCCCCTGGGGCACTCCCCTTGATACCAGCTGCCAACTAGACATTGAGACATTAATTACTACCCTCTGAGCCCAATGCTCCAGCCAGTTTCCTATCCACCTTACAGTCCACTCATCTGGGCCATACTTACTTAGCTTGTCTGTGAGAATGTTGTGGGAGACCATATCAAAAGCCTTGCTAAAATCAAGGGACACCACATCCACTGGTCTCCCCACACCCACAGAGTCAGTCATCTCATCATAGAAGGCAATCAGGTTAGTCAGGCATGACTTGTCTTTGGTGGATCCATGCTGACTGTTCCTAATCACCTTCTCCTCCAAGTGCTTAGAAATGGATTCCTTGAGAATCTGCTTCATGATTTTTCCAGGGATTAAGGTGAGGCTGACTGATCTGTAGTTCCCTGGATCTTCCTTTTTCCCTGTCTTACATATGGGCGCTATGTTTGCCTTTTCCAGTCATCTGGGACCTCCTGTGATTGTCGTGAGTTTTCAAAGATGATGGCTCTTCAATCTCATCAGCCAATTTGCTCAGCACCCTTGGGTACATCCCATTCAGCCCCACAGACTTGTATATGTCCAGCTTTTCTAAATAGTCCTTAATCTATTCTTTTTCCACTGACTGCTCACCTTTTCCTCAAACTGTGCTGCCTGGTGCAGTAGTCTGGGAGCTGACCCTGCCTGTGGAGACTGAGGCAAAAAAAGGCATTGAGCACTTCAGCCTTTTCTGCATCCTCTGTCACAAGGTTGCCTCCCCCATTCAGTAAGGGACCTACACTTTCCCTGATCCCCCTCTGCTACCGACATACTTGTAGAACTCCTTTCGTGTTACCCTTCTCATCCTTTACTAGCTGCAACTCTAATTGCACTTTGGCCTTCCTGACTTCATCTCTGCATGCCCAAGCAGTGCTCTTATACTCTTCCCTGGTTATTTGTCCAAGTTTTTACTTCTTATAAGCTTCCTTTTTGTGGTTTAGTTTACTGAAGTGTTCCCTGCTGAGCCAACCTGGTCTTCTGCCAAACTTGCTGCTAGTTTTCCTGTGCCTCAGGATGGTTTGTTCCTGCACTCTCAGTAAGGGTTCTTTAATGTACAGCCAGCTCTCCTGGACTCTTCTCCCCCTCAGACTAGGTTCCCAGGGGATCCTACCTATCACTTCCCTGAGCAAGTTGAAGTTTGTTTTTTGGAAGTCCAGGATCCTTATTCTGCTGCTTTCTATCCTTCCTTTCCTCAGGAACCTGAACTCAGTCATCCCATCATCACTGCTGCCCCAGTTGCCATCTACTACTACACCCCCACCAATTCATCCTTGTTTGTGAGCAGCACATCAAGAAGAGCAAGGTTCCTAGTTGGCTGATCTAGCACTTGCACTGGGAAGTTGTCCCCAACACTCTCCAAAAACTTCCTGAATGGCTTGTGTACTGCTCTATTGCCCTCTCAGCAGATGTTAGGGTGATTGAAGTCCCTCATGAGAACCAGGGCTTGTGATCAGGAAACTTCTGCTAGATGTTTGAAGAAAGCTTCATCCACCACTTCCTCCTGGTCTGGTGGTCTATATGAGATCCCCACTACAATATCACTCTTGTTGCTTTCCCCTCTAATCTTAATCCAGATACCTTCAACAGGCCTATCTCCAGTTTCATACTGGAGCTCTGAGCAATCATATGGCTCTTTTACATAAAGTGTAACTCTTCCTCCTCTTCTCCCCTGCCTGTTCTTCCTGAACAGTTTGTCTCCATTCATGAAAATGCTCCAGTCATGTGAGCTGTCCCACCAACTCTCTTTTTTTTTCTCACTTCTCCCAGCTCCTGGCATGCCAGAGGAGTTAGAGCAGAACCAGAGGATGGGAAAGGCTCTGACCAGCAACCAGAGCATATCCCATGAGGACTGAGCCTCTATGTCTGCTGGTGCATGCTCCTGTGATGTACACCCATTTTTTTCACAATGTGTTTGTTGCTGGGTTTTTTGCTACTCCCATTGACTTCAGCAGAAGCTGGATTAAGTTTCAAAATTGTTTGAGAGCCAATGACTATTGCTTTTTATACTGTTTTTTCTTATTACTTCCTCCTCCCCCTTTCAGGACCATTACCATATGGACTTAATTGTGTTCTACCATCCATTACTCACTAATGCTTCATTAGTATGGGCTGGCTATATAAGATCTTCCCTGGTAAATGGTTGTAGTTCCCAAGGCATGTATAAGAAAAGCAACCTGGTTTCCCCCTGGCTTCTCTCATTCACTCCTAATGTACTTACCCACCCTGCCCACTTTCTCTAATTGATTTTATCAGTGGCTATATTAATGCTGTCCTTACCTAATGACTAAAGTTGGAGATATGAAATATTGAAAGGTTGACCCTGACAAGGCCAGAAGCTGGAAACAGATGGAAAACCTCGCTGGGAGTGATATAACCTTCTTTGGAACTGTAATCTAGCACTATTCAATGGCTTTAAATGCTTTGATTACTGAAAAGAAGAAATGGAACTAATAATCACAAAATGTTTTAAATGATCTTATGAATCCATCTTCTCCCCACCCCCAACCAAATACTGTAATTCTGTGCATCTGCTTTGGCTTTAATTAATTTTACAACATGCTATTTTCATTTGGCAGCTTAACTACAGTTTGTCACAATACATTTTTAGCTTGAATACTTTAAAAAAAAATCTGATGGAAACAGAATATTTGTTTTTCTTTTCCTACTTGTCTATGGAATACAATATAATGTTTCCTCAGTATTCATATTGAAATTGTCAGATGTGTATGCACACTGTCCAAATCATTTGTAGAATGTTAAATAAATTGTTTGTGACATCTGTGAGCAGCCTGGAATGACAAAGACGGATGACTGTAGTTTGCCAGAGAACAAATGCAATGGTATGAATAATAGTCAAGGAAACATATAAAATGAACTTTAAAATGTACAACTTTCTTCCTTATGTGCAGGGTGTTTCGCTCCAAAATTCAAGAGGAGAAATTTGGTGTACCTGCGAGTTCTTAAAATATCATTCTCATAGCTATTGCTTGGGCAAATTGGTTCACTTTAAAATTTTGACATGCATTGTATTTGAAGGAACAGGACATAAATCTTAGAATATTATTCTTTTAGGCATACATAGCATAATATCAATACTTAAATGTCTATATTATGCCTATATAGTATTATGCATGTATATTGTGAATCTACTAGTTTCTTCCGCTTAAGAGAGCACGAGCATATTAATGGCTGGAGTAAAGTCAGAATTTGTTCCTGAGCTCCACCTTTTCAGTTGCAGGTCCCTGTTAGCTCAGAAGCTGCCTCTAACTGGACAGCTTGTATTGCTGAATCCCTACTCCTGAACAGTCTGCTTGTTGAAGAACTGCACATAGCTCTCAACAAAAGGCCAGCTCCCCAGGGTTACTGAGACAAAAGAACAGATGGTACAGTCCTTCAACAGTTTTCTAATTGTAGAGTTTACTGTTACACATTAACAGAGATTAATACAGATGGGGAGATTCACTTACATACACAGAGCCTTTGTGTGTCAAGAAAATAAACAGGGAATTTTCACAAGTTATATTCAACAGAAAGCTTTAATTAAGCACATTTGTACATGTTGTGCTCCAAATCATATGACAGAAATGTGTTAAACAAGCTGGTTTTGTCTTTTTGCATAGTGTTAGCCTTACAGTGAAACTCAGGGGAATATCTCATGATACCAATTTCCGCCAGTGTTGGGTGTGGAGATACATTTCTGACAAACTAAAGTATGTATGGTTTAACAAAGCAATTATTAAATTAAAGTTGGTTAATCCACATATAACATTCTGTTTCATTTTATAGCTAAACCTTCTACTTTTGTATCTGTTCTTCTAGCTAGATATTTTTATAATTAAGAAGCTATTTCTTTTACATGCTGTGAAAAACAGCCACGTTGCTAAAGGGTATTTATTCTGTTGATTATTCATCTAAAAGTTTAAGGTCCATCTACAAGATTAAGTTTCCCTACTTTGTGCATGGTTTGCTTAGAAGTACATCAGTGGAGGGGGTGGAGTGGTTTGGGCTGTTTCATAATTCATTTTACTGCAAATTAAATGGTACAGTAGAGTACTGGTATAAGGATCAGTCTGGGAAATCCATTTTGTTCATTATATTGAAATGTTCACTACATCCAGTTGCATAAAACAGTAAACTTCCTAAATTAGAATCTTCCATGGAAACAAATTCTCCCTTTTGCAATCACAGTGAGATTCGCTAAGCATTTTAATGCCAAGGGAAGTCAATTTAGTTGTAAATGTCCCTGATGGGCACTTCTATGGTACTAACCGTAACAAACTGTAACTGCAGCTGAAAGGCACTTGCAAAGGTGTGAAATTCCTTCCTGACATTGAAAATATCAAAGAAAGAATTACTTGCAAGCTGAATCCAAAAACACATCAGCACCAGTAGGAGCTGAGTCTTGGAAAGTATTTTGATCTATATATAGCAATTAAATGATCACCTGCCCTGATAGTTACTAAAACCAGATTTCTCAGTACCTGTGAACAGTAAGGCAGTAATTACCCTCTTGTAGTGAAATCTAAACTCATTGAAGTCAACAGTAGCACCAATTTGAATGGCCCAGGATTTCTCCTTTAGCATTTCTGAGACACTAATATCGTCAGGACAATTTAGTGGGCTGAGACACAGTGGTATGACCTGTGATTCTCCACCTAATGTCTATATGATACTTTAAAAATATAAACACTAAATATTGTTATCAGTGGGCATATCTACATGTGCATTAATGCACCATAATTATGGCACATTTAGTTTAGTACCTCTAATAACAGGTACCAACTAAATGCACCATAGTTGGCGCTACTACGCGCTAGTGCCGGCACACGCTTTTAAAGGGACGCTGATGCACAGTAGACTAATTTTACTGCGCATTAGCAGTTAATAGGATTATGTGCCTTAAGGTACTTTTGCATGAATGCCTTCTTTACTATGAAATACATTTTTTCAGCTTGATACTGGCTAGGCCTGTTCTTGAGAAACGTTCGTGTGAGGCAATGGATGAATAGCCTTCTGACAAGTGATTCCTGATGCAGGAGCCCACATAGGGATTTCAATACAAGGCCAAAGTAATCTCCTTCTACTGCTATTATCAGGTCAGCAGCTCCACTGGTATAGTGACAGTATATTCAGGGCTCCATGCAGCTGCTATCTCATTTCTCTCCACCACTGGCAACAATAAGGGGAACAGCACAGAACAGGGCTGTGTTTGTGACAGTAGTATTGGCTGACACTTGAGTTATTGCTTTTTTTTTTTTTAATTGAAGACTTTGCTTCCACATAAAAGACTGTGGATAAGCTGAGATAAACTATATGGAAATAATATGAAAATAGCTGAAATACTCTCGGAGGTACTAGAAGTTTGGCTAGAACTTTTCTAAGTAAAATTGAGAAAGTGAAGTGAATGTAAGGGGTTGTCAGCGCAAAACAGAGAAATAGTAAATTACTGATGATTGCCACCAGTAAATACTTGAGCTGTGCTACTGGCTGAAGCCAGGTCATGTGATCCAGCAAATTAAAATATAGACTAAACTGTCAGAGTGGTATATAGCTGTGTTGCAGTGTTAGAGCTTTACAGTGCACAAAATGTTTTACAAACTACAAAGTATGCAGAACTGCTGAATGCAGCCACCTGAGAGATGGGCAGTAGCTAATAGTTTCACACCATATGGCAAAACAGTGGGAGGAAGGGCAATTTTGACTAAGCGCACTGAGACAAGCCTTTAAAGAAAAATGCTGCAGGATCTTCAGCCTCTATGCAGAATAGCCAGGCTTTGGGTTTTTAAAGAAACATGTAAGGACATGCGAGTGAAGCAGCCTACATTAAATTGATTTTATTCACAGTAATGTGGTAGGATGAAAAGCAGAACTGCGTTTTCAGTGATTCCATCTATTTCAGAGTTGAAGCTGTCAGTATTTACATCTTCCTCTCTGTAGTAGTGTGGGTTTCATAGAGCACCTTTTTTAGGGAAATGAAATATTTAAATATTATGAATATGTAGGCAAGTATTTAATTTATAGATGAACCCATTAACGTTTGATTTGGAAGAGAAACCTTCAGACAAAAATAATATCTCCAGCATGTAATTTGTCACGTTGCATCATAATATTATTCATTTTTTCAAAAGCATGGGGTAACAATCTGTGAAATATCAACATTAATTCCAGCCAATGTATGTTATCAACCTGAGACCAAATGAAGAACCCTTGACTCATTTTTGTGAGCTGTTACAAAAGCTGGTTGAAAAAAAACTTGGTAAGTATGGCTCACAAGATTGTTTTCACTAAATTGCTTCTAGAAATCTTTTGCCAACTTTCCAATGAAAATAAAAACTGATCTTTATTTTGTTTTTTCTCGCATTCCTCTCCCTTTACAGAGGAAAAGGGGCATGAGCAAAAAAGAGAGGAAGAAGGGTGAGAGAAAAAAAATGGATACTTTTCCTTATTTTTGCTGAACATTATTATATCTGAAGTTCTTACAATTTCTTTAAAAGCCACTTGTCGTTGAAAAAAATCAGTTAAAAATGGCCAGAACTATCCTTGCCATATAGCTGTAAGGTAGGGAAGTTATAAAATCCCTAGTTTATAGTCTGTAAACTAAGACTCAGACGTCCAGATGAGAGTTAGACTGCTAAAGTGACTGTTTCTGTCTATTGGGTAGAGTGCTAATAATACTAAGGTTGCAGGGTCAAACACTGGCTAGACCTGTAGTTGCTTGAGATCCCTTCCAGCCTTACTTGTCTCTGAAACAAATATGTTGGAAGACCTGGGGGTTTCTAGTTTGCTGGCTGTCTTTAATAGCCTAACCCCACATGTGTTCAAGTCTAGAATAGCACCTTAACAGCCTTTTGTTTAAACAGAAACTTTACTGTTAACTGAAGCATGCAGCATTTCCTTCCATAAGCCTGCGGGTCCTTATTTGCATCCAACATTGTACAACAGTTTGTGAACTAGACCGTCTGTGAACAAAATTGCCCCACCAAACTTAAAATAGCTCATTTCAGAAGTGTCGTGTTACATAATTTACCTTTCAAAGGCTACAACATTTGTATAAATGTTATTACCCATATGCAATTTTCTGTCTAATTGCAATAAGGATAGAAAAGGGACAAGAGAACTTGGCATGAATCCAGTGCATGGCTTGGAGCTATAGTACAAAACTGATGTGTAGACTCACTGAACGTTTGTAATGGTTTGTGAAACTCTCAGCAGGTACAGATAGGTTTGTGAGTTAGCATGTGATAAGTATTTAATGATCTTTGTCCAATTTGTTTCATTCTCATTTGAAATAAAGAAAGGCCGAGTGGTTTCAGCTTAATTTAACTTTGAATTTTTGGGGTTATTTAAACCCTGAAAGTCATGTCAGTGCAAAATTTGAAAGCACTTCCATATACACAGAAGCAAATAATTGAGCTCTGTGTGGGCCTCACGTGAAATGAAACCATTGGGTATAATCCTGGACTCACTGAAATCAATGGAAAACTTCATTGAACTTTTAAGGGTAAATCTACACTGGTAAAAAGTAATTCTTAATAAGAGATTCTCTTAACAAGCCTGAGTTAGATGAGCTGTCCTTTGCTGTCTCTATGGCACTGACACAGCTTCATACCAAAAATAGAGGTAAGTAGTGAGCAGGCTGATTTCTAGAAGGGCTCTATTGAATTTTGCTGTTCCATATTTGTCTCTCTTGTGCATGGCTTTGATTATTGACAGTACAGACAGAAAGCAGGTTGCAGAAGAGATGGAATTAGATGCTGTCAGATTTTTACAATTTATAAACTGCAAACCAGGTGCGTGCCAACTATACTCTATGGAAGGGAAGGCTAAAGAAAAGCACAAACCTGAGACCTGGGGAAACAAGTTACTGTTCTTTTTCCTGTAGATGTTGGGTTTGAGGGTAGTACGGAGGACAGGACAAAATATGCACATAAATATACCATGGTCAGGATTCTATCGAGTGAATTTTACACAACAGTAATTCTAAGAATTTGTCCCAATATTGTTTCAGAAGTAATTTTTACAGTTCAAGAGCAATCAGAACTAGATTGCATCTATTTGTCCTCAAAGAACAAACCCAAACTACTATATCATTTTAATAATCAGTGGGGTTTGTGTGCGGGTGTGGGTGTCATGGTTTCATTATGCAAAAGAAATAGAGTTCTAAAGTTCAGCTTCAACTTTATCTAACAGTAAGTTACTCAAATAAGATTTATGTACTTACAAGATGACGCTGGAAAATATCAAAACTGTGTATGGGAAAAAAGTCCCACTTTTTAATGTTTATCCAAATAAATATATTAGATTCCTGATATTTGTTTTCTTTGCCCTGACATGGCACATAGTATTGAAACACTTCACTCTGGTTAAATAGTAATATTTAACTATTTACATTTTTATTTACATTTTTACTGGTCACGTAGTTATAAAGCTTTTTGGATCCTCAATAAAAAAACATTTTTAGAGATGATTAAGGAATTCTGTTTCTTACCTTTATTTCCACATGATGATGTACCAAATATATAAGATTCATTTTATGGTTGGAAAGGGAGATACATACCATTCTAACTCATGAACCCCTGGATGAGATTATCTCCAACCTGTGGATGTATTTGCATAAACTACTACTCACTTTATTATCTAAGATAGAAAATGTCATATATACAGTACAGCTGGTGGAAAATAAATTTCCAGTGGTTGTCATCATTCTGTGCACATTTTAATCACAACAAATAATACAGTCTCCTGTTCACAAGACACAAGAATTGAGTTATGAGCAAGTGTCATTGGATTATTCTATCTTCTTGGTCACATTTTCATTTTAAATGTTGCCTTTTTCCAAACTGTAAGTAGTTTACCATATTTGCCTCACAAATTCATATTCATACAGTATGGCTATAGATTCAGAGAGACTGATTCAGGTCTTGCTGTACCGAGGTAATTCCATGATCACCTAAATTACAGTGAAACCCAAGATCTTCTACAAACAATGGCTCCAGATGTATTTTAAACATCAGCAAATTAAGGGTATTTACTAGTGTTTTGATGTTTTAAAAGGTAACCTGCAAAGGATTTTTAATCTATTTGACATGTACCTTTTTTTGCTTAGGGATGTTTAAGACAAGACCAGGAAAAAAGATGCGTTTTGAGGTTATTTTCTTTTGTTAAGAGGTTGATTTTTTTTTCTGTTCATGTTTACTTTGGGAATGCAGGGAACTTCATTGGTAATTCTCACTGATTTGTTGGGCTCAAAAGATAGATATTTCAAGTTCTCAGACCTCAATCTAAGGGGCAAAGGTGTTGTGAAAAACATCCTTTCTCCTGCATGGTAGCTAATCCTTGAGGGTGCAAAATTTAAGAAAAAGAAAAACAAACAACCAAACAGAAACAAACCTTTAAAACTTGTTGACTAAAAATATTTTCCTTTTTAGTTCCTCAGCTATCACTTTGTTGCTATTTATAACGTCATTATATCATGAGCACCCTTGTCATTCTAGAGTCTCCTAAGCTAGATAAGCTTAGGAGACTAATGGAAAAAATGAGCAAAAAAAATTTCTGCCTGCAACTTTCAGCACCTTATTAAAGAAGCAGGGAGAGACAAGTCCAAGTCTGTGTCCTTTTCGGGTTGCTTTTAGAGGAAATCGTTGAAGTAGTATAGTGCCTTCTGACATTCATTAGTGAGTTGGCAAATCAAACTCAAAAAGATTTTGTAGAAGAAACATTTGCCTCCCTTTCCTGTCTTTAATTTCAATCACAATTTTATTCCTTAAAATTGAATAGCTTCAGTTTGCCCTCCCTTTTTAACCTGCAAGGCAGTAATCATTCTGTCTTGAACAGTTGTATACTGGAACAGTTGTCAAATACAACAGAATTCAAAGAGGAACTCATAAAACGAGAATGAGCTTTTCCAGGATAAATCAACACCATTAATAATTCATAGAGGACGAAACCTAACGTTGTTCTGTGAATATTACTCCCACAGAAGCCAATGAGAGGTTTTCATGTAAGGCAGTTGCCGAATCAAACCCTGTGTGATGCTTATCCATTTACTCTCAGGCGAGCATTTCCCGGAAGCTGCACTTTAGAGATGCACTATGTAAGTACAGTATTTAATGGATGAATGGACAGAAGATAATGCTATATATATTACACAGACAGCCGTCACCTCAACCTTTTAGGTTTACAAGTTGGAAGGGGGATACTAAGAAAGCAATTATATTTTGAAAGAAAGCAAACTATTTGTTATAGGTAGTAATTCAAACCTTTTAAATGTATAACTGAATGGTATGGTTGCTAACGTATTTGAGGCCTGGTTTTTGTTACAGTAAGAGTAGGGTAAGGAGTTCCTGGAATGAACTGCTCAGTGTATATCAATTAGGGATGGATTTATAGCTGCTCTGAAGAAGATGCATTTTACCAGATGACCTTATATTTTAATTATGAGATTGCTTTTGTACTTAGTCACTATTACAATTGTATTTCTATAAGTAAATCAAAGCTAAAAAAAATCTTTTCTTTTTTTGACCTCTCACCCATCAGCTGTGTATGGTAACTACCCAGTCTCACCATTTATTCTGCTCTTTTATAAGAATGAGATGCTCTTTATGCAATGATTATATTACAATTATATGATTATAGCAATGAGATGCCCTTATGTAGTAGTTTACCCTATGTGAGAATCTATAAAGCAAACAACCAAACAGACATCCCCAAATCAAACCAACCAACCAAAACAGTATAGATGTTTTATAACTGAGCGATTCAAATGGCTTCAGGAGGTTATTTCCATTCTTTTTGTTCACTGAAACTCTATACAACTTCATTCCTAATACGGGCTACCACTTCAGACTACTATATGCGTGCCACTCATTACAAATTATGAGGTTATTAGAAATGAAATTTATACTCATTCTGCTGGAAAATCAAATCACCTAAGACTTATTCAGCATATGCATGATCCATGCAATGTGTCAGTTAATTTCCTTACAGAAAAATTTACTGGTTGTTGGGAAAATTATATCACTTTAATAGATTTCTTGAAATGTTTTACATTTTTGTGAGAGATCTTCCTTTGGCCAAATTCTGTAATGAAATAACATTCAAATGATGCACAGTAAAATAATATGATGGGCCCCCACCTGACAGTCCTTACTGAGGCAGTACTAAAGATGAGCTCAAAGTCCATTTTTATCAGCGTTAGAATTCTAAGTTTAAGATCTTATTTGATAACAACTTAGTTTTAGTTAAGAATAGTTACTGCTACAGAAAGTTATGGATTTGAGCTTTTTGGGAAACTAACAGGTTTAGCAGATAGAACTGACCTGTAGTGAAAACCTGTCTCCCACGCAGAATCGAACAGTTCCATAGCCAAGTGCAAGGAGAAAAGTAAAAAAGTAAGTAGCTTGTTCAATCCTGTTGCCTACCTGTTACCAATAATGTCTTCTGCCAGGGTCATATAGCAGCTGGGAAGTGATCTGGATGTAAATAGGACATCTCTCCTATTTCAGCACTGGTGGGCTGCTGATTCATTTTCTGCAGAAGTGTGATTTGTTATTAATAAATATATTTAAATTATCCTTTTACCCTGTGGATTTGGATATGAGACAGCTTACCTGATGGGTTATTTTTGTTTTAACAAATACTCCTTTGAGATAATAATATGTGCATGTCATTATCCTGCGACAGCTCAATCTCTTCCTATTGTTCATCCCTCCCAATTTTACAAGTTGGTCCAATAAAAGATATTACCTCACCTCACAAAACTTGCTTTTCTTTTGAGGCAGTCTCTTCCTCAGCAGGAAGGAAGGTAAAGTCAAAGTGTTTCTTTGACATGTGTTTTAGATCTGCTGTGCTACAATATTTGCCTATATATTCTTTAAAACATTTCCTCTGCTAGCAAGTAGTAATTTGGAGCTGGAGGAAACCATTGTTGTCTTACCTTCTACAGCACCCAGCTGAGCGACAGACTAAATCTGGGTTCTAAAATGGTTTTTAGAATTCTTGATAGATAATTTATATTTATATCTGATCTTACAACTCTTAATTGCTTCAGTTCTGTAAGAAAAGGGTTTAATTTTTCTTTTCTATAAATCTTTGAAAGGCACCTTCTACTGAAGTATGTAAGTACTATGTAGGTATGTATGTATATATATACACACACACACACACACACATATATATATATATATATATATACACACACACACATATATGTGTGTGTGTGTGTAATGAAGGATCATGAGAGCTGGTAGAAAGAGCTAATCAAATCCACCAGGTAATCCAATGATTTTCTGGAAAGCTTTGGTGAAGAGGGGAGTCTTGCACTAGCTTTGAAAGTTTTGTAGACCCAAGAGAGATGACACAATTTGTTGACAGACATAAAGAGTAATCAGTATTACTAACTGACCTGCTATTAGTTACTACTGTAGTCCAATGACTACATAACCTTTTCATTCCTCTGTTACTGTGACCTCTGTAACCTTGTAAATGGGTGTTCTTATGGGATCTCTTGATTCCAAGCTTATTTCCTGAAAACTGAGGGATATTGCCAGCAGTGTGGATGGTAACAACTCATTCCATGTCTGAGTAACGGGCTGCCAACATATAAAGGCACGATGGGATCGGATTCCCTGATCCCACCAATCACGCCTCCTGCAGTGCCACACGTGCATGGCAAGATAAGGATCAGATCGCAATCACACCAGACTTGCCAGGGCAGGGGGAGCCTAGGATCTTAATGTTTTATCATGGTCATGATCCTGGGCTCCCCCTTCACTGGCAAGTTGAAAGCTAGATGCCTGACAATCAGCTGCTTGTCAGCTCAGACAGGGGACAGCACTAGGGTCTGGAACTGGCCCCAGTGCTGTGCCTGCCAGGCCAAAAATACATACATGTATATTTACTCGTATACATGCATACATGGGCATGTATCCAAATGACCATACTCTAGTTGTGTCCTGGGTTTAGCTGAATGGAATAATTAATAGAGTTACACAAGATGTAGGAGGAGAAACCAGTCACTTTCATAATACATAAAGTCTCATGAAGAAAAACCCCCATGATATTTAGGTGCTATACCTCAATTATTAAAAACAAAGCCACAAGCACCATTAGAAAAAGTGCATCATCAGTCACCTTTGGTACCTAAGACCTTTAAATATGTGATTGATAGCACTATTGAAAATACAACTTGTGCTACTGTTCTCTTGCACTCAAACTGGGGGGCAGATTATATTCTACTTAAAAGACATCTAAGTGGACTTAAACACATAATTGCAAAATATTCCACCCTGTTCATGCCACTAAAAAACAATGAATGCAATTTATTAGTCTACCTCCTGGCTGCTTTCATTTTGATTCAGATGATGGCATGTTACAAAAGCAGACGCATTAATGGATTTTCCAGGACTTGCATGGGGTGAATTTGAACCACACTTAGGTGTCTAAGGCCATTTAGATAGCCTAATAGTGGGTGTATAGTCTAACTCTAAAGTGTCTAAGGACTTTTAATGGTAGTAACTGTTTCCTCCTACTGATGGCAATTATTCTTAATAGTGACATGGCCACGCATGCATATAATAGTGCCCTGTCCCTTGTGTGGGTCAGTTTCAGACTCTTACTGTGTTGCTTTCAGACCTTCTTTTGGCAATGATACATTCAGAGAACGTCTGACTCACTTTAGCAATGGCTAGTTCTGCTACCAGCATGGAGCAGGCAACTAACTGATTTAGCTTGTGTCCCAGTGAAGATATTACCTCCCCCAACTCCATAAGCACTCCACCTCCCATATCTCACCCAACAGTTCCTCTTACTGGGTGGAAAGTCATCCACCAGGGTGTCCCAGTTAAGAGGATTCTACTACATCTCTTCATCTCGAAACCAGATGCTAGTTTTTCCCTTGCAGGTTGAAGAGTGCAAAGAGGGCTGAAAATCTATGTGAGGACCCACTTTTTGTGTTTGATTCTCCCTCCCTCACACATCTGTAAAGAAAACACTAGTATTCTGTTGTTCACCATTGCAGCTCCTCTGTATTTGCTACGTGCATGTATTATGTATATTAACCAGTACAGGTTATAAGTATGTGAGCATCTTAGATAACCCATTTTCCCCTAAGAAATTAAGTTCTCAGTTTAAGGATATCTGATTGAGGACAGTGTACTTCCTCTGATCAGAATAATGAAGACTCTGAACCAACATTTGAGTATCAAACATTGATGGGAAATCTAGACCTGTTAGGAACTATATGCCAAATCTGTCTTTTACTTCTTAAACGTAGATAATGATTTCTCTACATTTGCATTTTAAAGCACTCTGAGAAGGCTCATCTCTCAGAGAGATTACACCACATCAAAAGACTTGCAATTAATATATCATTTGTGTAAGGTAACTCTATACAAAATCTTTTGAGTTTAAATTGGAATATTTTTTCCCTCAAGACAAGAAATTCAAAGGTAGCGATTTGAAAATTGCTTCCCAGATTATACCCTGCTTATTTTGTTGGCAAAATGCTACGGAAAACAAGCCAACGTTATGGAGAATGTACATTAACATTTTTATCTGTAAAAATTCCACGGTTAGGTTAAATAGCAGGATTTGTCCATATTTTGCACAGGTGTATCTGACTGCCAAAAGGCATAAGACAGTACTAAAACAAACTCAGTTCTTTCTGAACATGGCTGAAGCCTGCTGGTTGGGGGAATTTATCACTGTCATTGCCTTTGCTGTGTCTGACATGGATAAAAGGAGAATACAGGTGTGATGTACACCAGTGCAGAACCCTAAAAATGGATTTCATTCTCCAGGGATGTCAGATGAGCACATTCCATGGGCACTAAATTCACAAGCCATGAAAATAAGAAAAGGAAATGAATAGATTAGAGTGAATGAATGAGCTATCACACTGGAGGGATTAAATTATTTAGAAGAAACTCTAAGATGAGTTAAGAGGGTTTTATTTTCTTCTTTGATTTTCACTCTGAACCATCCTCTGAACTAGTAAAGGAGATTTGTGTTTTGTTTCTGATGCCATTGTGAGTGGCACAGCTAAACGAGGACCAAACCACTTTGGAAAGGCAGAAAAGTAACAGGGATGAGCAACATATTCTTGAATTTCTCCTACTTTACAGAAAAAAAATCACTTCAAATATTAATAATTCTTAGGATGCAAATGAAAAAAAAGAGGCTTCAGTACTATATAAACAATAGATCGTACACTCTTAAAGACGGTACACGTTTTAGCAATTGTTACAAACTATTTACCATTTCTTCATTTCTCTATTTGGAGTATATTCTTTCTTCCATGTATAGATTGTAATCTACTCCAGAACCTTTCAGTTAAAACAGATGGTCAGACTATCATAGATTTCTCTGCAGCTGAGTTTAAAGATGCTAACTGTTTTTGTAGCACAGCACCACATCCCGTTGCAAAAGAAGGTGAATACCTTTCTAATAGTGATAGCCTCACATGGGTCATTGAAGCTAATAAAACCTTATTAAAAACAAACTTACTGTTTCCTCCCCATACCCCAAGCCTTTCCCTGTACAGCAGTTAGCTGTAATAAGAGTCTCAGAAATTGCATTAAATATTTTAGATGGGGGAAAAAAAAATCATGATGACATTCAGAGCAATAACCTCATATATTGCAGCTGTGGGGACATCCATGCTGTAACAGTACATTTAATACACATGTAAATCTGCCTTTTGTTTCTTGTAATTTTTATCTTTTACTAAAACCAAGCTGTATATACAGGTGGATAAACAACTGACTGGCAGTGGTGGGAATTAAATGGGAATATAGGGCCAATTTATGCCTACTCACTCTAGCATAGAAAGAAAATGTTCCCAGAAGGACTTAGCACCATGAAATTAAAGGACCTGACATGGCGAGAGTTTATATGCAGATGCCGCTTGGTTCTTCCTCTGCTTTTTCCTAGCTTCTTGGGAGCAATAGTTTGCTGTGGGCCTATCTCAATAGTAATGTCTAATGTACATCCCCACACTGGATTAGCAGGAAGCAAGAGGGTAGAACTGCTAGCCAGTTCCTTGCCCACCCGCTCTGTGCTGGACCATGTTCAAATTCAGGGTTTCTCCCTTACAGTCAAAGTTGGAGCTGATTCCTTTATTAGGAAATAGTGGTCCAACATTAAGGTTTAATACTAAAAAGGGGGGAATGGAATAAATATGGAACAGATGTCTAGTTGAATGATTGAAGTCTAGTGACATTTCTTTGGGTTCTCTGGACAAGGTGCTTGTTTCTTCAGCAAAGTCTATCCCACAGGAAGTGGGTGTGTATTCTGCATATAAGGAATGTCTAGACATGCAATAAATGCAACTGACTAAACTCTGGTGCAATTTGAGCCAGAATAGGCTAACCCCAACATCACCATCTACACATGTTTAAGTGCTGTAATTTAGTCTGCTATTGTATAGTACCTGTGTCTGATGGGACTATCCAACGGCACTGTAAATTAGTCTATGCTGGCCCAATTGCTGCACCATGGCAAGATAACAATTTAGTATAGTGATGCTTTACTGCATGGTAAATTAGTCTACTGCACTGTAAAGCAACTATGTAGATCGAGAAATACCATCTTTTTAAGACCACAGAATATATTCTTCAGGAATAATTGAAGGCTGTATTATCTATCAAGAGCAGTAATTCTCAAACGTGCTAAAAGTGTTTAATAAAATAGCTTTAATGGCCTTCTGCAAAAGAAAAAAAAGTATGCCCATCATGCTTTAAGCCAGGGGAATTTAGAGGATAAAACTGAATAAGGTGACAGTTGACATTTCTTTCCTGTTACTATCTACTAATCAAAGTATTATTTCAATCATATATATAATGCTGAAAGTATTCTGTTTTGTAAAAGAACTGATATTATTCGAAACAAATACCTTTCTTTAAATGTTTCTCTAATGAAGAAAATGCCAATATTACCTGGTATGGTATTACTGAACAAATGCATAAGGATTTTAAAATCAGTTCTGGAAGGTTTACATTAACCTTGAGATTCTTTGCATAATGGGTTGCTTTAACAAAATGCTAATCTAACAAAGCTTTCACTGACAGACCCACCAAAGAGACAACTTCTTCCTTTTGCAAATGCCAGAACACTCGCTCACTATGAACTTTTGTTCTTATGCTCTGAAGATAAAAAGTCTATGAAAACAATATTGCTGAAACACTTCAAGGCATCATGGCTGTATTCTGTGGACCATGTTTCAGATACTTCGGATAGTCTCAGCATAGGCAGGAAACCTGTGTATGAAGGGGAGGATTCCTCAGATACTTCAGTAGGATATTTGACTTGGATTTTTCAAGGAGCCTAAGAGAATTAACGCTTAGATTTTATGTAGCTGGGAACTGCTCTTATGCCATCAGGGGTCTGATAGTATACCTATTGGAGAAAACAGAAAAGCTTCTGTTGACTTAGGACTTTAGCGAGACTATAGTATAAATCATAATTTATATTCCAGGGGAATTTGTGACATGGCTGACCAGTTTATTGAGTAAAATGGCTCATGATTTTTTTCCTTATTAATGTTGAACATACAATAAGAGCTACTCTTTTTCTTTGTTTCTTCTAGTGGGGGGGGATGCACAGGTGTTGGGAGATGACTTTAATGGGAGTGAAGCAACCTGTGGAATTTGGCTGTAGCTGTTTTTTCACTGTGCTAATATTTTTTTAAAATAGACCACAATCCAATGATACTGTGCGTGAGCTGGATTAATAAGGCACTCCTGCATAGATCTAAGCCAGAAGAATCTCTTCCATGCGAGTCTCTTGTTTCAGCCCCTTCTCTGTTTGTTCTCAGGTTGCCAAGATAGAAGTGCTGACAATGCTAAAGGGGAAAAAAACCCACAGAGCTGGGAAGCTGACAGAGTAAACATCGACCTTTACTTCTGAAATTCTTTAAACCACACTTTCTGTTTTCTGAAGGACCCAGGGATGTGAATGGGAGAATACTACTTTTTCTGGCTTTTCATTTCTCTTTCAGAAAATAACCTGATTCATTTCAGTACTGTTTTATTGTGTGAGGGTCTTGCCAGCTATCATGTAGTCATTTGAGCACCACTGACAGAGTCTGGTCTATTCACCATTTAGAGAGTGCATGAGGATTAGCTGTCACTCTTCCTGGTATTTATAATGCTTGCACTGATAGGGATATTAGGCTTGCTGCTTGAGAGCCTGTCCATTTAGGGAAGATTTTTTTTAAGTGTGTAGTAACACTATTGGCTTTTAGTAAAAAGACAAGAAAGAAACAGGGGCATAGTAATTAAATAAAACTTGACAGTCCAAAGATAATTGCTATAATATTAATTTTGCGCTATTATGCTAGTAGTAGTGTGAATGTATGCAACTCCAACACTAATCCATTCAAATGGAAAGAAAGAAAAGTTTGATTTATTTATATGGTGAGTCTCAGTTGCATAGGGCATCTCCATCCATACATCTACGTAGACATGAGTTTTGATGGTTTCTGTGACCCTTATCCAGCTGGGGCACATTTACTTATGAAAGTTGAGTTGCATGTGTCTAGTTAATTAGTCCTTAGTATTTGAGCTGTGGCAAACTCGATCCAGTATGAACTTAGAATAGAACACAATTGCAGTTTCTCAGAAACCCTGGCCGTGTCTACATGAGACACTGACTGTGAAGTAGTTTGTTACTACTACACAGTAATGTTGCGTGGCACAAAGCGTGATGCAATGGTACGGTGCAGTAGTAACAAGCTCCTGCGCTGTCAGTGCCACCAAAAAGGCATTTGGGGACACTGCGGTTACTGCACAGTCATTTAGTACTTGTATATGCAAGTACTAAATGACTGCGCAGTAACAACTGCGCAGTCAGCATCTCGTGTAGACACAGATCCTGTATAATGACTGTTGGTTTGGTAGTTGGCTATTACATAAACACCCTTTGTGAATACATCTGCTCCACCGATGCCGTGTAGTGGAGAGATCCCTGAGTTAGCTTTGAATGAACTAGCTTGGGTATTAGAAGCAAATTAGGTATGAGTAAATTAGCCCATGCTAACTGCTGGCTGTGACTAGGCTGCCCCTGGTATCCAAATTGACCTGTTTAAGGCTTGCTTAAGTATTTTTACACTACACTGTAGTCTGAAACATAGACATAACTATGTGTATATGTATATATTAGGGCTGTGTGAAGCTTTGGTCCTTGATTCGATTCAGCAGAGATTTGACTCCGTCCTTTCTCTCTGGGCTCAGGAACCCTCTAGTCCACCTCCTACCCCTTCCCTGGATTCGTGGACCCTCTGGTCCAACTACTGGCCCTTCCCTGAGCTAGTGGACCCTCTGACCTTCACTATGCTCATGGGACACTTGCTGTGCCCCACTGTCTGCTGAGCCTGACTCTCAGCTCCTCCTGGGCTCCCAAGCCTCAGGATAGGGCTGGTTCCAACCCTAGCAGGACTCCAAGATAAACCACCAGTGCAATAAATAAAAGTATCTCAGCACTCTAGTCAACACCCCAACTGTCTCTGAGTTGAGAAAGACAAATTGCCCCTGGTCTGTAAAAACTCAGTCTTTCGCTGTCCAGATAAACCTGCCCTGCCCTGCTCTTCTTCCAGGATTGCAGAGTGGCTTACCATGTTCACTGCAACTACAAGAACCCTGAGGCTCTGCTGCCAGGAGTTCCTCCTCCATGGCTCACAGGGCTGAACTGTCTGGCCAGCTGAGGCCTTGGGTTTATATATCTCTAGCCCCACCCTCTGCTGGTCAGGTGACTCTCCAGTCACACACCCCCACCACCACCTGCAAGCCTCTTCTCTGGCTGCTTGCACCCTTAAAGAGGCAGCTGCATCCGAGTGCCCTGCCATGATAACACTACACACACAAATAGTCCCCAGGTCCCACCCACATGATTAATGTAAAGGCCATCCTTAGGCAATTAGGTGGCTTAAAGCCTTCATTAGCAATGGAAGAGGAAGAGTTGACATGACTGAAATGAAAAAGAACCATTATCTCATCCTGACCCAAACTGGCGTTATTCAAACAAGAACAGTTGCCTGGGCACCCTGTGTCACCTCTGCCTTGTAAATAGTGATAGAAGTAGTTATGAGGATGTGCATGAAAACAAAAAGAGATGAATAGATTATGTTTGTGGTATATTGGTCACCTGAAGCTGTAATAGTACAGCCAGAATCTGGACATTAAAGGTCATCTAACACTCTCAACTCTCAGTTTAGGCTGTATTTGTGAGTTCAAAGGGCCGTCATTGTCACCACTACCCCAGATTTTATCTCCATGGATATGGCGCCATGAAAAGCATTATATCTTTACACGACATCTGTAATGAGAAGGAGCTGTACAGGTCCAGCAGGGTGCAGCGACTCTACTTACCAAATGCAAAGTCTAACTCAGTGCAGCTAGGTTTTGGTGGCTTCTGAAATGGAGAAGGCCACGAGGTCCACTGATGGATTTACAGTCTATTTAAAAGGCAACTACCTAATTTGTAAGTACCTTATCTGTAAAATTATTAACCAAAAGGAAATGAAATCAGGGCCCTGCTAAAATGAAACATGGTTTGGAATGAGATTGCATATAGCCAGTTTCAAGGGGCAGTACTATATCAGGAACACATCCTCTGAGTGGAATATTCTGTTTACTTACCTGAAAAAAATAATATTCATGAGTTTCCTTAGCTGCATCTTCAAAAGTAGGAGCATGTGGCATATGATTGTTCACATCCTTCAATTACATTTAAACACATTAAACATTATTTTTGTGGTAAATAATCAAAATATTATGATATCAAAGTAATGATTATAAGTGTAGGTTATTCCTTATATCCATAGAAGACATCCATGGGAGAACATATGTGGGAGGATAATAGTTGATTTTACCAATATGTGAAGTGATTGGAATATGGATATGCAATATGTCTTTTAGTGAAATGCAACAGCAAAACTTGTACACAAAAGAAAAATACATTTAAGATATTCCAAGAAAGAAAACAACCACTTGGGACAGTAAGTATCATAGTGCTAACTACAGATTTCAGACTTTTTCTGGAAGCAAAAATATATCACCCGAGCACTCTATTTATAAAACTGGATTTATAAGGGCCATATCCCCAGTGGCACAGCTTATGTGTCAAGACAAAAGAAGAGAGCGGGAAGAAATAGTAAAGAAGTTGCTCATATAAGCATATATAAAAGTGTCCTAAATATCAGAAAAAATGGAATCTTCCAAAGGGAATGCAAAGTATCCAAAGGTTTTTAAAGACAGACATTTCACTTAATTTTTAAAAGTGAGCTGTTTCATCAGCATTAGCACGTGATGCAAATCTCACTGAAATCAAATGGGGCTGCTTTGAGAGGAAAGGTTCTGTCTAGCGTGTAAATAAAAGACTTAGCTTCTGGTGCAAAATACCCCAGTTTAGTGAGCCAGTATTTGATGAATTATGGATGTTGTTAAGTGCTTTATCTATGTCCTGTAGTTTTGCTGCACAAACCAAAGCACAACCCTATGATGTGCCTCAGGCTCCTGGCATACCATGTAGGCTGCTGACTGCCAGCAAGCAGCAGATTCAATTTATAAGTCCAGGCTATTAATCTGAAAGACTCAGGTTTTCCACCTAATGGATCTATTTTTTAAGTAATGTAATAGTGGTGGTAAGTGAAAATGACAAAGTGCCTTTACCCATCACATAGGTAACAACTGCATGCCTCTGAAAATGTAAGGGGCCTTCATCTCCATGAACAAGACTCAGTGTAGCGCCAGCAGTACATGTGAACCAAGGAGATTGGGTTGAACATAAATTGAAAAAAATAAACAGAAATGTATACGCAAAGGAAGAGCATATAGATATTTTGATGGGCAAATCAAGGTATCTGTTGGAAGGATTCTAGTTGAAAGAGATCTCACGAGATGATGAATATGTAATGTACAAGCTGTTGGCCCCCAATAAGGTGGTCATAAATAAAATAGAATGATCACAATAGATTGAAGATCCATAAATTTGCTATTTGGCCACACTATGGGTGTTAGGTCCTAGGAATTGCTGAATAAGTCTCATAATTGCAGTGGACCCCTTAAAAATCACCGATAGCCAATATACGTGCAAATGTGGTACACAACTAAAGAAATTGAATAAGGTCCTCACAGTGCACACGACAGTCTCCAAATGCTTGCCTGCAAATATAGAGAAGGATTGGACAGGCTAGAGATATTTAAATCATTTTCAGACAAAAGTAAGCAGATCAAAAGACAACACAGACTTGGGGCTACTTCATGACCCAAGGTGCAGGTGACTGTTGTGACACACAGACCATGGGGCACCTGTTGGTCTCCTGGCTCCTGGAGGAATCAGCCCTGTAGAAGTATCAGACTAGGACTAGAGATCAAGCTCTGTTTTGTGCCCAATCCCAGAAAAATATATAACGCAACAAGCTACCTAGACAAGTGGCAGAATCTCCATCCCGGAAAATTTTCAAGAGCAAGTTAGACAGACACTTGGCTGGGATAGTTTAGTCAGGGATGATACTGCCTTGAGCAGGGGGCTGAATTAGATGACTTCAGGAGCTTGTTCCTGCCCTATTTTCCTGTCATCCTAATTTCATAGATTTCATAGATTTCATAGACATTAGGGCTGGAAGGGACCTTGGGAGATCATCGAGTCCAGCCCCCTGCCCAAAGGGCAGGAAGTCAGCTGGGGTCATAGGATACCAGCAAGATAAGCATCCAATTTACTCTTGAAGGTGTTCAATGTAGGTGCTTGAACCACCTCCGCTGGCAGACTGTTCCAGACCTTGGGGGCTCGGACAGTAAAGAAATTCTTCCTTATGTCCAGCCTGAAACGATCTTGCAGGAGTTTGTGACCGTTCGACCTCGTCATCCCTTGGGGCGCTCTGGTGAACAGACGTTCCCCCAGATCCTGATGGTCACCCCTGATAAACTTATAGGTGGCCATCAGATCACCCCTGAGCCTGCGCTTTTCCAGGCTAAAGAGTCCCATGGCTCTCAGCCTGTCATCGTAAGATCTGTTTTCCTGACCTCTGATCATGCGCGTGGCTCTCCTCTGGACTCTCTCAAGCTTCTCCACATCCACATTGAATTGTGGAGCCCAAAACTGGACGCAGTACTCCAGCTGCGGCCTCACCAAGGCCGAGTACAAGGGGAGAATGACGTCCCGGGATTTGCTCGAGAAGCATCTATGGATGCATGCCAGCATTTTGGTCGCTTTACTAGCCGCAGCATCGCAATGCAGGCTCATGTTCATCTTGTGGTCAATGATGACCCCCAAGTCTTTTTCTTCTGTAGTGCTATCCAACGTAGCACTGCTGAGCCTATAAGGATGCTGCAGGTTTTTCCTCCCAAGGTGGAGAACCTTGCATAATTATGTTGGCAGTTCTTGGAAAGAAGAATCTGTGGGCCAGATTCATTTGGTGTAGATCCGGAGAAATTCCCAGTGAAGTTAATGGAGTTATATTGGTGTAAAATCAATATAATTTAGAACGAATCCTATACATATAAGAATAGTTTGAAGAATGACCGGGCATTAGGCAGTTCCCTTTTTCCTTCTTTGCACTTTGTCACATCAAAATAAGTGCTTTGCACATTTACGGTACTATGTAGATATTTCTTAACAACAGAATTGATCCTGCAGCCCTGAGGTGTACAAGAAATCTTTCCTCAGGTGAATATCACCACTGACCTCATTGGTATTACCAATCAAAGAAAGTTTTTCTTATTTTGCAGGGGGTTGTGTCCAATATTTCTTAGCTTTTTAAAAGATTTATATAACGTATATCTACAATTACAGAGGCATGAAACAGCCATCTTGCAACTAACAAATTAATCACCATTCAGAAAGCCTATTTCCTGAATGAAATTAGATACAGAAGACCATTTCCTTTCCTATAAATGAGAGCGCTCTGGACTGTTACATCTCTCTCTGAACTTGTTCCTGCTCCCTTTACAGATTTTTCTGTCAGCTATCATCTTAGGCATTATCCATCATCACTTCCATGGATTGAAAGCAATATGAACACTAAGCTAACCTCTCAAAGTCATAGATAGCTGTATTAAGTGCTACCCAACTTCACAAATGCTGAGTAGCCCTGAGGAAAGAGGTTTTAGCCCAAGTTCCTTGAACCTAGAGTGTGACAAAAATGAAATTTCCCCAACCGGATTGCCTAGTGAAGCAAAGGTTTTTGCCACTTAAGGTTGTGTCAACCTAGAGATTCTTACACAGCACAATAATGAAGGATCATGACGTTTTCCGTTTGTCTTGCCTTTGTTGATTATTTTTTTTGCCTTCAGAAGCATCTAAATTCTTCACTCTCAGTTTCATATGGTATGCTATGTGAGACTGTACCTCCATCTAGCCTAGCAGACTAAGAATCTGCTTTGCGTTAGGACCTGTCACCCACAGATAGCTATCTTGAGGGTCAATCTATTATTTGAAATACAGCATAACTTGTTGTGTATTATCAAGAGAAAGAGCAAGGGATTGGGTGACAATGGCCCAAAGCTTCCTGTTTACTTCCTCAACCACTACATCAGTCATGTTTTCAAATACGGAGTGATCCTAGGAAGAATAACCAGTCATTTTTAATAAAGAAAAAGTATGCTTTCTCTAACTATCAAAGAAAGATTTATACTGAGTACTTGAAACTACAGGTTTACCTGAAAAAGAAAACTTTCAGTGTTAAAGTTAAAAGGCATCTCTTCATCTGAAATGTTTGCTACATATATTGTCCATATTTATGTGACTGAAAGAACAAGACAAGACAGATACATATCTGCAGTTTGTTCCACTCATCTACATTCTACTTGTACGTAAGGCACCATTTATAGTTTAAGTATTACTTTAGAGAGCAGAAGGAAACTACTTCTGTCATCACTTTCTCATCTCCCTCCTCTTTTTATTTTATTTGCCTTTGGCATCTCTGCAATTGACTCACACACCTCTGGAATTGGGCTGCCTCAGAACAGCTGAAGTCCTCTGCTGGGTATTCCAAGAAAGATAAGCTTGAATAGAAATCCTCATGCATTTCCTTTCTTTCCTAAGACGCCTATTTCCAAACTGGCTTCAGTGCTTCATGGATGCAGAAGACTTAGGTCCAGAGAATCCCACTTTCTGTGTCCATAAATGAAATGCCACTTGGTTTAGTAGTATCAAAACGAAAGCGTCTGTAATTCCCTTTGAAGTGTTTCATGTTTTATGAATATCAGAATTACTCATATAAAAAAATTGGCCTGGCTAATACCCCTTTTAGATTAGAAGACAGTAAAAAAATATTTCTGACTGTTCCTTAAAGGGAACCTGCTTAAAAGATATAGATTCCAAAGTTCAGATAGTACAGCAGTTCTTGAAATCTGACAGGTTGTATACCATCAATTTAAAATGATACAGCTGTAAGTACAGCAAATTTTTCATACATATAGTAACTGACTATGTATTAAAACAACATCAAAAACCTTTAGTAATCATAAAACATTGTTTTATCAGTTATGGTAGCCATATAAAATCATTGTAAATCGGAAAAAAGTCACTGTAAACTTACTGGTCCAGAGATGCTTTTGCGGATGTCTTTAGTGGGAAGGGTGAGCTTGCTTGACAGAGCACGGTGTTCAGATGCCTGGTGTGGGGCTGTGGGTTTGTGGGGGGGTTTGGAGCCCGGAGGGTGTGGGGGGCTCCCCACAGGCCCTTGCAGGATGCTTGAGAGTAATAGATAGACACACACAGAGACACACACGTAATACAGACACAGACAGAGACAGACACAGATGAACAGAGACATGCACACAGAGACATACGTGTGCAGGCACACACAGTGCCCAGCAGGCAAGTCTGTGGAGGGGGAGGGATGAGGGGGCAGATTGAGGCCCCCCACAGTGAGGAAGGAAGTGGGACGGGGCAGAGGCTGGGGTGAATGGGACCCTGGGGCTGGGGTGGGTGGTGGAATAACACTATGGGAGGCTTGTCCAGGGGCACTGGTGGGGTCATGGCTCCATGCCATTGTGCACACCCCCGGGGAAGGTATGGAGGCCATGTGCTCCCCAGATTTGGGTGGAGGGTGGAGGCGGGCTGCATGCTGGGCTCTGTGCCCCAGTGCTATTGCCTCAGGAGTTGCGTGTGATGTCATGTCCCTCCTGTGTCCTGGCTGCACCACATCTCCTGCCTGCCCAGTGATAGGAGGCACAGCATGGTGTCACGTGCGGCTCCCAAGGCAATGGCAGCAGGGTGCAGAACCCAGCATACAGCTGGCAGCCTGCTGCTCCCCAGGAGTTTTCTCCCCTTGAGTCAGCCTGCCCATCCCCCCCCAGCAGGGCCTGCACAGAAGGATGTGGCCCCTCCCACTCCCCAGGCCCTTCCTGGGGTGGCCTGAGCCTTTCCAGGGGCTCAGGGGGGCTCTCACTGCTGTGCACACCCCAGGGAGGCACGGGGAGCATGTGCCCCCCAGACTTGTGTGTGTAGTGGAGGCAGGCTGCCCGCTGTGTGCGGGGCTCTGTACTCCACCACTGTTGCCTCAGGATCCACGCATGACACCATGTGCCTTCTGCTGCTGGAAGGGCAGGGGATGTGGCACAACTAGCATACAGAAGGCACATGGCATCGTGCATGGCTCCTGAGGCAATGGCAGCAGGGCACACAGCCCAGTGCACAGTAAGCAGCTTGCCTCCAGCCCCTGCACAAATCCAGGGGTCTCGGGTTCCCTATGCCTCCCCCAGGGTGCATGCAGCAGCAGCAGGAGCCCTCCCCCCCGCACCGCTGGACAAGTTAACTGGGGCTCCAACTGTCTCACCACCTGTCCCAGGGCCCCATTCACCCCTGCTTCTGCCCCACTCTTTCCCTCGCTGTGGGGCCTCAATCTGTCACCCCTTCTGTCCCCCAAGCCTCTTCTCCCCAGCGCACTTACCTGCTGGGCACTGCTCTACACGCAACTAGGATGCATTCCTGGCCACCTGCAGCAGCTGCAGCTGGGTGTCTGTGTGTGTCCGTGTCCGTGCCCCTCCCCCTGGCCTTCCGCGTACCACTTGCAGGTTGTCTGCATACTACTAGTGGTATATGTGCCACAGTTTTGGGAACTGCTAATATGGTTGGCTACACTGGAAACATGGAGGCCTTATAAGGGACGTTGCTTTGCACAATATCCTTGTGTATAGCACTCTTTTTTTCTTTTTTCTTTTTCTTTTTTAAACCTAGATAGCTAGTGCATCTCAGTTAAGGGTTGTTGGGGCCAAAACATCAGTAATAATTCTACTGGTAACATCCCATTTATAATACTAGGTGTATATCTAGATACTAAGGTAAAACAAAGATGGAACTGGAACAAGTGCAAAGTTGGTTAAGGAAATGGAGAGTCAATCTCATGAGAGGAGGTTATGGAGCTTGGCTTGATTAGTATGGCAAAACAAAGGTTGAGAGGGGAAATTATTAGTTTTTACAAATAAATTCAGGGGGTGGATATCTAGGAGGCAGAAGAGCTATTATAGGTAAAGAACAATGTTGGTGCAAGATTGAAAGGGTACCAATTGGTTATGAATGAATTCAGATTGGAAATAAAATTTCTTACTATTAGAGGAATGAAGTTCTAGAGTAGTCTTCTAAGAGAAATAGTGGGGGCAAAGAATCTGAACCATTTCAGATGGAGGTCAGCAAGTTTACAGAGGTCGTAGTATTATGAGATAAGACGTTCTTGGGTCAATAGGCAGTGGACACTATGTATTGATTTGAAAGCTGGGGAATCCTTGTGTTGGGGTATTTCTGTCCATCTCAAATGCCTGTTAGCCCCATGCTTCATGGCTTTGGCTGGTTTTCTGCAAGAGCCAGAAAGAATTTTTCTTCTTGTGAAAAAATAGGGTGGTGTTAGCTTGCAATGTACTTTGAGGACGCGTTGTGTGGAGGGTTGGAATTCACAGTTTTTAGGATGCTTTGGATGAATGGTTGCATTTCAAAATAAGGGATTGGATTCTATTGGAGAAGTCCCTTCCAGGCCTGTGTTCCAGCATTAACCCCCCTCATGACAGACTTCTTTGTTTTATATAATTTAGATTTTTATGACCACAGTATGGTGGCTTGGTACATCATTTTGATACTCCCATAAATCATATGCTGTAGGACAGGCAAGGGCAAAATATAGCCTGCAGGCTGGATCCAGCCTGCCAACTGATTGTATCTGGCCTGCAGGTGGGCAGCTGCCAACTCATGTGATCTAACTCAAAAATGGCCAGCAGTGCCAGCTACTGCATAGTGCCAGGCAGGTGGGCAGGGCTGTTTCCACCTTGCTGGGCACATGAGACTGCTTCTGCCCAGCACTGACATGGCAGCATCAGCTGTGGATCCAGATGAATGCCCTGATCCCCGTCCAGAACCTGCTAGGGATATCTGTGGCAGATGCTGGCATGCCCCTGGAGTTGCTTCTACTGCACTGGGCAGGAGGTGGCATAACCTGCAGATGGGGTTGGTAGTTTCCAGATTGGGGATGGAGATCAGGGCATGCTACAGTTACAGGTGGCAGAGAGAGAAAGACAGAGATGTGGCCCTTGAGAAGACACCAGAACTCATTAAGTGACCCTCCAGCCAAAATAATTGCTTCCCACCCCCCTCTAGAACAATGTCTCTAGAAGTCAGTTATTCCCTCTAAAATTAGCAGCACATTTTTCTGAGTGAACGATAGATTTTCACCAACAGTTTGATTATGATACTAATTAGCTGATAGGTTCTGGATTTGTTTGGTAACTACTTAGAATGTCATTAAAATAAATAATTTACTTAGCAGGTCACTGTAATTAAACCAGAAAGTCACTGGTGAAATGGGTCCAATCACAATTTATTCCCAAGATAGTGTACCTGTGGGGATTTACAGTTACAGTTTTCAAAAGGTGCTGGCACAAACAAGTTTATTCTCTGCAAAACTGAGGTGAGAAAATATTTTTGCATTGTGACCCTAAAACATTGCCTACAGAAAATGCTTTCCTGATGCAATTCAGAAAAAGGATATTATTTCCTTCCAATAGAGTGCCTCTTTTTTCCTGCTGGTTTTAGCTCCTCTTTCATCCTCCTTGATGCTATTCTGGGATATTTTCTAAAGCACAAATTGGAAGTAGGCACCTACTACTGACTTCCAGAGAGGTAGTCATCTTGGTACCTTTGGTGGTCTCCTTCATGATTCTTTTCATTTTATGTGGATCAATTTCCCAGGCACTGCTACTTTTCAGACATCTTCTTTGAGTCTGGAGACAAAATGTGCTTTATGGTCAACTGATAATTACCTGGCAAGGCCTATGTGGCTCAATGTAGTGTTTTGCCATCCAGCTATATGGTGGCCTGTAGACATGAAGTATGATATTGGGCTGTGAACTCATCAGCTGAACAGGAATAAACTGGTTTATGTGTAGTTTCTGTCCCTAGCTTAAGTGACAATTTCCTTTCCAAGTTGCTGAACCAAGAAGGCTGGACTGTACTGTATTGCTCTCTTGTGAATGAAACAAAAAGACTGAGTTTTGTATCACTTTTGTTCATTAAACTATTGATGTTGCTTGTCCCAAGAATCAATTACCAAGGAGGAAGCAAATTGCTGTACAATAGCACAAAAGGACATAAGGTCAACCCATATAAATCCACCTGCCATTGCCTCATTTGTCATTTTGTTATTTGGGAAAAGTAAAGTCTTTGACTGCCTAGGAAAGGGAATATCCCTGTCCTGGTTATTCATATAACATCAAACATAACAGAACATTTTCATGCCATAGGAAAACTCCTCCTCTGTATAGGTAGTAGCCTCTACTACTAAGTACAGGCAGTCAAAAAGCCCAAGGATGAATTAATTAAATCTTTGCAGGTTAGTCAAACCTGTATAGATTGAACCAATAAACAAGTGAACAGACATTCACTTTTGATTCTGGAAATGCAGTCACATGCCTGCAGTAGCCCAGGCCAGAAGCTGGAGTGCAGTGGAGCACCCCTCCCTGCTCACTGCAGCAGACAGCTTGGGCCAAGGCTAGCCCAGCCACCCTGCATCCTGGGATGCTGGGCAATTATGAGTTAACCTGAATCTGAAGGGGATCTGGCACAGATGTTCAAGTGATTTAACCTAAATTAGTTAAGTTTGATACTACATCCATCCAGGTTTATGTTAAACCTGATTCAGTGATTTTGAAAGTGGCTTATGTGCACTGAACTTCTGTTGTGTTACAGATTTGAAACGGTTTCTGATCACTTATACCAGTGTATGTATAATTTATGTCACTAGCCTATGCCTGCCAAGTACAGAGCCTTTGTGGGCAGCTGCAGAAACTAGCATTTACTATACATAGTTTTGTGATCACTGTAATTCACCCTCGTGTTGATCTAATCAGCTCTAAATCTGGATTCTGTGAAAGAAAGAAAATAAATATATAATTTTGACTTTTCTAAAATAATCTGTGATTGGTTTTGTTAAATAGCTTCTAATAATAAGTTTCTCTTTCAAGCCATTCAGGAGAAAGTGTGCTATGATTACGGCCAAGAATTCTGTTCAACAGTTTAATTCCATACACGTGAAATACCACGCTGACTAAAAAAATCACTCTGGCTACCTAAGTAAACATTAATGCAAGTATTAGGAATAGATTATATACCAGTACATATACATATATTACAGAGAGAGAGAAGCACCAGCTGCTGAAATTAAAATAAAATGATGTCTTCAAATTTAAGCTTGATGGGGATATGAAAGGAATTAGAAAAGAAGTGTTTTTCATTCAAAATCATGACTTATTATAGATGAAGAATGGTGATTTAAGAAATTATACTCAAAATCAAATCATTGCTTTTCTTGCTGGCTGAATAAACTAAAACATATGCAACTGTAACAACTGCTAGCTAAAGTAATGTCTCCTAGAGAAAATGTTCCCTTTCCTTATGGCAAAGAAAGACTCATACATCTATGAATAAAGTGTGATGGTGTCAGAGGGTAGTTGAGAAAGGATACCACCTTAATAAGGTCTGTTCATTCCTCTTCTGCTCCTTGGAGAAACTGGTAAAATAAACAGAAGTTGGTAGCTAGTAAATTCTACACCTGTGCTATTGAGAACAGGTTTTTCAGGAAGATGTATAAGATCCACAAGATGTGGTCATGTATTTCATAGAGACTGACAAGTCCTCTGTAGTGGACAGGCTCTGAATTTCCTGAAACTTCCAATAATTCAGTATACATTGTTATCAGTAGGGATGACATGTTACAATTTCTGGGGGCCATTTCCACATCTTTTTTTTATCTTTCTTTTTCAGTTTCACATGAGGATGTAAACTGATCTCAGTCACAATTCATACATTACAGTAGGAAACTGAAAAACGTACTACTGGAGGGAAAACAGAATGAAAGATAAAAGAAGCAGTCTGTATAGACTATACTTTACAGCAGATGGCCTGAAATCAATGAAAGTGCTGCCAGGCTAGAGTAGTGTATTTAGAAATAACAATTGGCTAAATTCAGGTGTGATGTAATTGGGGGTGGAATTAATAAACAACTAGCCCTGCCTGGGCTGGCTGGCCAGTTGGGGTGCATTAGGCTGGCTACACCTGGACACTTCCTGATTAGCTGGGAGGAGCAGCAAGGCCCCTATATAAAACACTTGGGAACATAGCCAATAGGTTAATCAGTAGCCTTGTTTCAGAGGGCTGGCTGCTTTTGTTCCAGAACACCCTGTTTCAAGTTCCCTAGCTTCAAGCCCTTAGCTTTCTGGTCCTGGCTCCTGATTTCTTATCCCATGTTTGGCCTTGTGACTCTGGATCCATGACTTTGGCTTCTGACACCAGTTCTGGTTCTAAACTTCAGTTTTTAAGGTTACCTACATCTTGGTAATGGTAGCATGGGAACAGGCAGTGGAAAGCCAGAGCTTGGGGAAACTTAGCCCCACAAGACTAATTTTCAGCAGCCGGCAACGGCAGCAGCACCATGACACTGCTTAGTGTGCAGCCAGGCCAGCACCCCATACTTGCTCAGTTCTGCATGAGTGAGGAAGAAGAGGCTAACTGTGCATGCATCGCATTGCACAGAGCACAATGATAGGAGTTGTAGTGCTTGTGCTGATGCACCCCCCCAAATAATATTTTCTCCCTCTGTCTGTGACTGTGGGCCTAATAAGAGGCCAGTCCTGCAGTCTACTTAGCTGTAAGGAACTGAGACCCAGCTGAGGCAGAGTCGATCCTGGCCCCAGCTGGAAGTAATCAAGGAATCAGGCTGAGTTATCTCTTAGGGAGAGCAAGGGGCGGGAGCCCACACTGGCCTAGACAAACTCAGACCACATAGCAGCAGGCTGCTTAGGTAGTAGACTGCTTTGCTATGCCTTTAGTCTGCTTTGACTTCTGAGGCCTGATTCTGTGCCCTGAACCTCTGACTTGGACTTTCCTGCCTGTTCCTGCTTGCTCCTGTTCCTATCTTGGACCTCCCAGCCTGGATCAACTTCTTACTCTGCTGACAACCATGTCTCAACCATCAGCTTGCTATCTTAAACTAGAAATGAAACACAAGTTCCTTTCCCATCTGGTAAATCCCTGACTGCAGCAGGTTCCCCTTGGCCTAAGCACAGATGTCCCGATGAGCCCTTATGTTATTTTAGTACTTGCTCCTCTAAGTAGTCTTCTGAATGCCTCTGGAAATAGTCACAGTAGTAAATGCAAGGCTCAATAATAAGCATTTGCAGCAGGGAGTCTCTAACATCTTACGAAGCTTTCACAAAACAAGAGGAATTGTTCAAGAAAGTCAGGGAATTAGGGACATCCATCCTATCAATATTATAGGACTGTTTCATGATCTGTTTATTTTTCTTTATCTGCAATATCTTCTGGAAGGGCAAGAGACTGCCATATGTTCATAAAAAGTTCCTAATAGTTGATCTCTTCAAGGTGTCTTTCTTCCCTCTCCCACCTTCAGAGTTCCCAGGGGGCATTTGCTGGTTAAGGCTGAATGTTTTTTCAGACGTATGCAACTCTGGCTTGCCACTAGAGGGCCTGGCAACCAGGGGCATGGCCAATAGCCAAGACTCCATACTTCCTCTAGGAGCAGAGCCCCAGGAGTTAAGCATAGCAAGAGCATGAAGCCTGGAGAAGCTGCTCAGTACTGCTGCTCAGTATCTTCCAACGCAGAGCCCGCAGGGTTAATTGTGCCCATAGCATAAAGCCTAGGGAAGCATTCCTCCCTGGGCTTGAGGCTCTTGCCATATGTGGTGCTTGGCAGCCCTTTCCCCCTCTTTTCCCCCCACGATCATGGGAGACTAGGGAGGAAAACTATGCCCCACTGCCTGGTCCAAATTCTCTTGGCTAGGGGACAGCAGCCTAGATGTGGAGCAAAAGCTTTTCTCTCTAAGGGGGGGGGGGGGTGCTGCATGCCTGGTTCCTGGCATGGGGGCCCAAATAAGGTTTCCTGAGGTCCTTGGAGCTGGCAGATGGTGCCACGTGGACTGTGGTCATATACACAGGGGTGGGCTTGGGGCCAGTATGACGCCCTGGGCAGCAGAGCTTGAGAGGGTGGAAAGTTTGTTAAGATAGAGATGCTGGGAGCCTTCGTTCTGGGATTATGGACGACTGCAAATGACTTAACAATACCCTAGCTCAAGCTAGGTAGAATGACTGAAAGATAATCCTTGCTCATAAGTGGTGTAACTTTTATGATGTATAGGTGATACTAAACATAGTTCAACACCCTTTAATGAATGGATGATCCCATTTTAAGTGCTTTTAGAATGGTTTAAAAGTAACTTATAACATCACCCAAAGTGACTAGCCTACCACCATCCCACAAATCGATGGCGAGGACAGACTCAAAATCCTTTGTCTCAGCCACACTTTTCTTGATTGTTCCACATGGAATTCAACAAACCAACATAAAGGTACATAAAATATTTTGGATTTGTTGGTTACAGGTTTATTGTCTAATATTTTTACTATAGTAATTGTTCAACAATAATTTTGGTAACTAGAATTTTTCAACACATTTGAAAAGTCAGGGTTGTATTATGGATTCCTCTTCTAAAAGTCTGATCATTCCACATTGTGTGAAATGGGAACAATATAGACCAGATCTTGTTCTCAGTTATATCAGCATAAATGTGCATTGACTTCACTGATTTAAGTTGTTGCAGTTTTCATAGTGATGAAAAAAAACAACTAAAATCCATGTCTAAACATGAATAGACTTTAAAATGTCCAGGGTTGTAAGTAATTATTCCACTTCCTTTACGGCATGTATTTCGGACATGGTACCTTGAAGGTCTCAAGATCTAAAACTTTGGGCATCTGCATGGATCTGAAATCTCCAGAAAACATGGAAGAGCTATAGAAGAAAGCTATGGTGACCTAAACACATAGGGTCAGATTTCAACCTTGCCCAGCACAGAGGTGTGACAAAATGTAATGCAGTGCACACACAAAACAATAGGGAGGGTGTACATCAGGGAAGTGGAGACACCCTGCCTGACTTCAGACTAACATGGCTAACTATTTTTCTGATGATCAGTGTATCCAATGTCCTGTCTGCTTGCCCTGTAGGATAGTAAATGTGATTTTATTTCTTAATCCTTTCCTGTGTTGCTTTTCATTATAGGTCCAGCATTTTGAGTGTAGAATCCAAAATGTATTGTGCTTTAAAAGCATTTTAAAAATACATAAGTGAAATCCCCATTCCACTCATCAATACATTCCTGTGGAAAGTGACAGTTTTAACAAAGTGCCTTTTTTCCTACAAAAAAACCCTTACTCAACTGGAACATTTTTACCAGTTCTACCTTTAACCAGCAGGATAAAGAAGAGCTTTGCTGTTTCTTCTTTCAGTGCCATATGTAACAGTGGCTATTTTGACTTATTTTAACCGATAAGAAATTGGTGCTCCAAGCTGGCTACTGAGCTGCCGCCGTTTTATTAATGTTTCATTTCACTAAATGGGATATTGTTAGAGAACTGAGCATTTGACAGCTGGCCCGATATACTCAGCATTAAACAATTTCAGAAACCCTTTTGATTTCTTCTAAGAAACATGGAAAATAGCAGACAGGAAAATCCAGGGTCTTCAAAAGCTGACCCAGCAAGAATTCAGTAATTAATTAGGTAATTTATGTCCACATGTCATGACCCCCTACTTGCTGAATGAAGAGGAGCACTGTCCTATGGCCAATCGTCATGGTCAGTAAGATGTGGTGAAGTTCTTTTCCAGCTCTGAACGTTCCCTTTTAATCCTCTTGGTGCTATCGGTGATGATCAAGAATTTGTGCTTTCTTTCTCCTTTCCTCAGCACTGTAGGTGCTATGTGGAGAAAAAAAGAATCCTAATTATTGATTAATCCTTCAAAGAGATGGATGTAAAAAAAAATCCACAGTTCAATACACTTGGGTATTCAAAGAGTTCAGATCTAGAACTGGATATAAATTTTGCCTTTCTTGTAGGGGTATATCTATAAACAATTAGATAAACAAATATTAATCTGAATTTTAAAAAATTGCACAAAGTGCCAATATAATTTTATGCTTCCTCCATATTTAAAGCCATGTCATGAAATGGTAAAGCACCAAAGAACTCCTCTATCTCCATAATTGTGATTTTGCAATAAACAATCTGAATACTATAATCTGAACCCGTCTCATCTTTATGATATAGGACCTGTTTTTTATTCCATTACAGTATATTGCAAAACTAACACTGGTTTTACTGGAAGTGGCCATGAGTTCACAAGTCCTAAAATTATTAAAATTAAATGCCAACCCAGAATTTGCAGTCCCATTCATTTTCCTGAGATGGGTTTAGACAATTGATTTGACTTTAACATTGAATATGTACCCAGGATTAAATTTGATACAAATATCTCCTGATGCAGGAACTAAAAGCATTGTAAAGCAGGGGAATGCTTTAAATTGTTTGCTAACAATTATTTGTTTTTCTAATTCAGCATGACTGATGTCAGTAAATAAAAATTTTATACTGTAAAATGGCATGACATCTGGTCTATGTGGACAAATCTATGTTGATTTGAAAGCCTCTCTTAATGAAGAGTCGTTGATATATATGCCTTGTACTGCTATAGTTTTGTCAAACAACATAAAAGTGTTATTCTGGATTTATTGGAGGGAAATAAAATCCAAATTGAAGTAAGATTTTAAAACAGCACAAAGTTCCAGTGTATTTCATGCCACCAATAAAAATATACATCCGACTAACTATAAAACCTTAAAGTTTCAGTACTTGGTTGTACTCAAAGCCAACAAATTTATTTACTTTGGAGAATCTCATATTTATTTATGTTCTCTTGAAATTGAATGAAGAGTAATGTTTTCTGTGTTGTTCTTCATTATACAATAACAATGATTCATAGCAGCATTGATTTGTAAATAAAGAGTGGGAATTATGAGCAATCTTGCAATCTTGACTTGAGATCTGATGGCAGTTTTACTTCATTGATGGTTCAAGGGCAGGTTTGTATATTTAATCCTATAACACCCAAGTTTTACAAACTTCATCACCAAAGAGTGTGATCCTGGTGAATCAAAGCCCTGAAACATGAACAAATCTTATTATTTCTCTAAAAGATGCATCTACATATGTCAAAATGATAAACTGTGGACAGATGCACCTTCAACTGCTTTGTAAGAGGGAGCTGCCCCTTGGGTGAGTGCTTCAACAGTTTTGATATAACTGTTATGTCTGCATGCTCCTGTAGCAAAATAAGTCACTAAATCACCGTAACTTTAACTCTGAGTCAAACAGGGTTAAAGTTGAAATGGTTTTCCTATGTTTGTTTCACTGCAGAGGTATGTATGTAATAGCTACATTGTAACAGCTTATGCTGGTATTATTTGATCTCATTACAACTGTTCCATCTGTCTAAACCAGTGGTGCTCAACCTCTGGCCCACAGGCCCATGGGTCTCTTCACCAGTCTGGACATTTGATTGCAGGTGAGCAGTAGCAGCGTTGATTGCTTCTCCCCTGCTGCCAAATTTCTGGACATGTGGGAAGCCCCATGGACCTGCTGGCATGACCCTGAATGCTAGATTGTGCCACCGCAAGGCAAGGGCTGGTGCTCGCACCACTCATCTGGCTAGCAGGGCCAGAAGGGTGAGCATCACTGGTCTATACCTGTATATAGCTAAGTGTATTCCTCTCCCTCCCCCTCACCCCCATTCTTGCTTTTATGAAGCATTCCACTGATTGCAGTAGAATAAGGCAAACAGCATTTGGCTTACTGCATATCATTTTTCAAAGTTAAATATTTCACATTTATAATGGTTCAGCTTAGCATGTATAATATGTTTAATGTTTTCATTTGTTTGGGGCTAATTATTGAAGTCCTCATTGCTCTTCTCTACATAGCCTCCATGGCCAAACTGCCTTCCCTGGCTCTCAGGATGCCTCACCTCTCTCTCAGGACCATGCCTCCTTCTGGCTGGGTGACTCCCCTGAGTTGCTTGCAGGTGCATGCTAATTAGCCTCATTAGCTAGTTTCTATGGTAGCCTAGTTGTAGCATGCCCTGCCTGCCCTACAGGGTGCTACCTGGGTTGCTTCTCTCTTAAAGTGGCAAGAATCCACTAGGTACTGTCACAGTGAAAAACTCCAACTATCATTCAGTTTGGGGGCTTTCCAGAGAAAAAAGCCTCTCTGATTGGATGGTCCACCTATTTCCCCAAACTCATGCAGAAGAATATTCAATCATGCATGCTTCAAGTAGCAGTCCTAGTTCCTTCTCATCTGGGTAGAGAGCAGCTTGTTAAAGTGTTAAACCATCTTTTGATAGTGGTAGTCTCTATACAAATGCAGAAGAGGGTATCTTTTTCATTTCAGTTTAGTAAACTATTTGCATTAAACTAGTATTTCATTTAAACCTTAGAGACCAATTGGGAATTGAAAAAGTAGGAGAGTTTATTTCCCTACTGTTAACAAAAACTAGGGGCAAGTAGATGAGATCTCCTATTTCCAAAACATTGGGAGTACATAGTAAAAAGAAATAGTTTAATTCACTATCCCCCTTCTTTAATGAGTGAAATTTTAATTAATCTTTTATTAAAACATAAGCATTCAGTACAGTTAATACAATTTTTATTTAACTAATAAAATACTTTACATGCTATTTTTCAATTTAGTTGAATTCTTATTTCCATCTAAATAAAGACTGACACAAACTAAAAGTAAATAATTATCTTGTAAAAAGAGACAGGCATTGTTCACCATTTTCTAACAATAAAAAACCCTTTGAAGAAATGTATGTTGAACTATATAATTGCTTAAATAAATATGTTTATAGTCTATCCATCTGCTTAGTGAAGAAGCACCATATTTATTGCAGTCAAGCTCTAGTTGCACTCAACATGTTTTACTGTTTAACTTTCAATGTGAATCATCCTTTCTTTCAAAAAGAGCTAAAAAGTACAAATGCAAAACAAGATTGGAATAGATTATCTGAATCAATGTTTCTTGTTTGCTTAATTAAATCATAATGAAAATCAGGGGGTTAAATCACTTTGATTTATATCAATCCATCCTGGAGCAGTAAAAAACATTTTCACAAGGGAGTGGGAGGGAGCAGAAAGGGTCCAGCTATCCAGGGAGGATCTCCATCCTCATCTCTCACTCCTCCTGTGTTCAGTGTGTTAAATGGCCTTCTGCTCCACCCTCCCCTTCTCAGTTGATGCAGGTCTGGATCAGGAAAAAGGATGAAACTTTCTGGAAACTTTTGCCTCTGGAAGAACTGAAGAGGTTTGGGAAAGGGATAAGAAAAACAAAGGGCAGCTTAGGTTGTTGGAGGAACATTTTTTGGTCTGAAGATAATATTAATGAGAAGGTTGGAGTGAAAAATTTAATTGATATAGGGATGCACTGACCAAAATTCTATATCCCTATATAGGGACACTAATTCTCTCTCTCTCTCTCTCTTTCTTGCTCATGCATATGCATGCATACACACATGTGCACACACTTTTATACAAATGGAAATGTACTGATTGTGGGTATTCAGAATTCAAAGCTCACAGGAAATTTTTTTTAAATCTCATGTCCTACTTGCATGGTTTGGGGATCAGATTCATAATTTTTTTTAACTTTTTCAATTAGATGCAAGTTGGGCAAGAGTATTCCTGGTTGGAACCTTGGCCTTGTTCTATCCCCAGACATCAGTGAGGCAAAAGTGTTGGAAAACCAGCATAGCTAGACAAATTTGTGATTCCCGGTGTGGGAAATCCCTGGGTGGCAGTGAGAGGAAGTTCTTATACCATCTTCCTACAGATCCCCTAGCATTGGGAACTGTAGGCTAGGTCAGCCTCTGCCTCTCTTTCTGCTGTAAAAAGCAAGTGTGGTTTAAAGTATCCCTGAGATAGCATTAAACTACAATGGAGATTGCACAGAACTTGCCCAAGGATTAAAGAGCCATAGTTTCATAGTTGGTAGGGTTGGAAGGGACTAGAGCAGATCATCCAGTCCAACCCCCTGCCATGGGCAGGAAAGATGGTGGGGTCAAATAACCTCAGCTAGTTACTCCTTGATTCTCCTTTTGAAGACCCCCAGGAGAGGAGCAAGCACCACTTCCCTTGGAAGTTGGTTGCAGATCCTAGCTGTCCTGACTGTGAAGTAGTGCCTCCTGATATCTAGCCTGAATCTACTCTGCATCAACTTATGGCCGTTATTCCTCGTTACTCCTGGTAGTGCTTGGGGGAACAGGGACTCTCCCATTGCCTGCTGGTCCCCCTCAGTCAGTTTGTAGACAATCACCAGATCCCCTCTCAACCTTCTCTCATGGAGGCTGAACAGGTTCAGGTCTCATAGCCTCTCTTCGTAGGGCCTGCCCTGCTGCCACCTGATCATGCGAGTGGACCTCCTCTGGACCCTCTCAATGCTGTTCACATCCCTCCTGAAGTGCAGCACCCAGAACTGGATGCAGTACGCCAGCTGCAGCCTGACCAATGTCATATAGAGAGGGAGGATCATTTCCTTGGGCCTGCTCGTGATGCATCTATGGATGCTTGACAAGGTGTGGTTAGCTTTCCTGACCATGTCCCCACATTGTCCTCCCATATTCATCTTGGAGTCAATAATGACTCCAAGATCCTCTCTGCCTCTGTCCTAACAAGAAGGGAGTTCCCCCGCCTGTAGGCATGCTGCTGGTTCTTCCTCCCTAGGTGTAATATCTTGCACTTGTCAGTATTGAAACCCATCCTGTTCTCATCTGCCCACGCCTGTAACCTGTCCAGATCTGATTGCAGCCTGTCCCTCTCCGCTAGCGTGCCCACTTCTCCCCACATCTTAGTGTCATCCGCGAATTTGAACAAGGTGCTTTTCACCCCCTCGTCCAAGTCACTGATGAAGATGTTGAACAGTGCGGGCCAAAGGACCGAGCCCTGAGGAACCCCACTGCCCACATCCCTCCAGGTTGAAAATGACCTGTCCACCACCACTCTCTGGGTGTGGCCCTTCAGCCAATTAGTGACCCATCTGACTGTGTAGGCATCAACACCACAGTTGCCTAATTTTTTAATGAGAATGGGGTGAGAAACAGTGTCAAAGGCCTTCCTAAAGTCCAGAAAGACAAAATCCACTGCAACACCTGTGTCTAAGGCTTTTGTGACCTGGTCATAGAAGGCCACCAGGTTGGTATGACAGGACCTGCCTCTAATGAACCTATGCTGGTTGTCCCTAAGCATAATCTCCCCTGCTGGTCCCTCACAGATATGCACCTGGATAATTTTCTCAAAGAGCTTTCCCAGGACTGAGGTAAGACTAATGGGCCTATAGTTTCCTGGGTCCTCTTTCCTCTCTTTTTTTGAAAATGGGGACCATGTTGGCCCTTTTCCAGTCCTCTGGCACCTCGCCAAAGCACCATGAGTACTCATAAAGTCGTGCCAGGGGTCCTGCAATGACCTCAGCTAATTCCCTCGGCACTCTGGGGTGGAGATCGTCCAGACCTGGTGATTTGAACATGTCTAGTCCCACCAGAAGTTCCCTGACTAGGTTCTCCACTGATCCTGGGCCTGGCTGTGCCTCCCCTGGGACCATTGGGGATCCCGGTTGGGGGGGATGACCTGGTCCCTGCTCAGAAAAGCAGGGACCAGGAGGCAAAGAAATTGTTGAAGAGATTAGCTTTGTCATCTGGTGTAACCACCAGATTTCCTACCGTGTCCTGCAGGGGCCCCACATTACCTGATACCTTCTTTTTACCCCCTATGCATTTAAAAAAGGACTTTCTGTTATCCTTGATCCAGGTCACTAGTCCCAGTTCCATCTCCACCTTAGCCTTCCTAACAGCCCCGCTACAATCTTGAGCCAAGGAGGTATAATCCTTCTAGATGATGGCCTCTCCCTTCCATTGGGTGTACACCTCCTTTTTAGCTTGGAGGCCACAAATGTTTTCTTTAAGGCTCCACATCTCATCTTCACCTAGTGCCTATTATGTGCCCTTGAGAATAGAGCTCATTGTACTTTTCATCTGATAAACAAGCTAAGACAGGAAGTAACTTGTCAGGATCCTGAGATATGAACAGGCTAACTTGATGAAATTCAGTGTGGTGTTTGGCAGAGTCCCCCATGACCTTCTTATAAAAAAATTGGAGAAATGTGACCTAGTCAAGACTGCTACAAGACATAGACATGTGGCTTAAAGCCATAGGCAGAGGATAATTATAAATGGATCAATGCTGGAATGCCAGGAGTTTTCAAGCAGAGTTCCAGAGGGGGCTGTCCCAAGGCTGGTATTGTTCAATGTGTTTATTAATGCCTTGGATGCTGGTATACAGAGCTTCCTGAGCAAATCTGTGCAGTTCAGGCTCTGCATTTTAAAAAGATGTGCAGAAGCTAGAGAGGGTCCAAATGTGAGTGAAAAAGGGATAAATGGTTTGGAAAGTAAGGCATAGAAGTAGCTATGCCTTGATTGTACTTGCTTGTGAAATAGAGGTGAGGAATAAGCATGTTAAGCCTGCAGAAAAGCATGATAGCAGTATTCAAATATCTGAAGGGCTTCCATAAAGAAAAGGGAGAATACCTTTTTTCCCTTGCTGCAGAGAGTAGCATGTGTAGCAATGGCTTGAAATCTCAGCAAAGTAGGTTTAGACAAAATATCAGGAAAAACTTCTTTACTGTTAAAACAGTGAAGCTGTGGAACACATTGCCCAGGGAAGTTGTGGAATCTCCTTCACTGGAGATTGTAAAAGCATTGATCAGGGATGATTTAGGAGTAGCTATGCTTGGATTGTATTGTGAAAAGCAGTAGTTGGAAACCTAGAAGCCTCCCCCTTTCACATTGCTCAGAGATCATGAGAAGACTTCTGCAGATCAGAACAGGTGGAGTTTTAAGTGGACTATATTTAGTAGCAGGAGAATGAAGCAGATCTCCACAATTGGCTAGATTATAAAAGAAGATTCATAATCAGCATCCCCTCATAGTTGAGGATGATCACTCTAATGGGTCAAGTAAAAGGTTGTAAATGAGTCCATCGATGGATAAGAAGGTCGATCCAAGAGCTGCAGACTCTCTGGCAGATGCCACAGGTGGTGGTTAAAGGGAGGGTCGAACCATCAATTTCTTCATCTTGTTTTACAGAATCATAGAAAATTAGGGTTGGAAGGGACCTCAGGAGATCATTTAGTCAACCCCTACTCAAAGCAGGACCATTCCCAATTAGATCATTCCAGCCTGGGCTTTGTCAAACTGGGCCTTAAAAACTTCCAACAATGAAGATTCTACCACTTTTCTAGGTAACTTGTTCCATTGCTTCACCACACTCCTAGTGAGAGAGTTTTTCCTAATATCCAACCTAAACCTCCTTTTCTGCAACTTGAGACCATTGCTCCTTGTTCTGTCATCTATCACCACAGAGAACAATCTAGCTCCATCCTCTTTGGAACCACCCTTTAGGTAGTTAAATGCTGCTATCAAATCCCCTTTCAGTCTTGTCTTCTCCAAATTAAATTAACCCAGTTGCCTCAGCCTATCCTCATAAGTCATGTGCCCCAGCCCCCTCACCATTTTTGTTGTTCTCCACTGGACTCTCCAACTTGTCTACATCCTTTTTGTAGTGGGAGGCCCAAAACTGGACACAGTACTCCAGATGTGGCCTCAACAGTGCAGATAACTACTTCCCTCGATCTGCTGGCTGGACTCTAACTAATGCAGTCCAATATACTGTTAGCCTTCTTGACAACAAGGGAACACTGTTGGCTCATATCCAGCTTGTTGTCCACTGTAACCCTCAGGTCCTTTTCTGCAGAGCTGTTGCTTAGCCACTCAGTCCCCAGCCTGACCAGTGGTATTCTTCTATCCTAAGTGCAGGGCTTTGCACTTGTCCTTGTTAAACCTCATGAAATTTCTTTTGACCCAATCCTCCAATTTGTCTAGGTCACTCTGAATCCTAGCCCTACCCTCTAGTGTATCTGCTACACCACCAGCTTGATATCATTCATGAACTTGCTAAGGATGCAATCCATCCCATCTTCCAGATCGTTAACGAAGATATTGAACACAACCAGCCCCAGGACCAATCCCTGGGACACTCCACTTGATACCACTGAGAGCTGGACATTGAGCCATTGATTACTGCCCATTAGCTTGACAATCCAGCCAGCTTTCTATTCACCTTACATTCCATTCATCCATGCCATGGTTCCTCAGCTTGTTTGCAAGAATGCTATGGGAGAGGGTAACAAAAGCCTTGATAAAGTCAAGCCAAGGTTCTTTGAGTAGATGTGATAGCTTTTATTAAACTAACTGAGTAGTTGGAAAAAAAGTCCTTAGTAAGCTTTCAAGCACAGTCACCCTTCTTCAGGCATAGGGAGTCTGTGCTGGTTTGAGACTCCAAGGAATGAGAGAAGCTAAAAGTGTGACAGGATGTCAGTGAGAATATAAATAAGTATAAATTAGAAAGGCAAAAGGTAAAGCAGGGAAGGGATGGGGAAGAAAGGCCAAAGGGAAACACTACAGAGGTAATGATACAAATAAAAACAAGGCTCTCAATGAAAAAGGAAATAGGTGGAAATCAGGGAGATGAAGGGAAGAAAAGTAGGGGAGGGGAGGGGAGAAAAGGTGGGGGGAAAGAAAAATGTAAGGGTCAGGTCAGGCAGGTACCTGGTGAATCAGATGGCAGGCAGGTCATAATGTGTCATAAATCCAAGTCTATATTGAGTCCATGATTTTTTGTATCCAGTAGATTAATGAAGTGAAGTTCATAGGCTCATCTATGAAAGGTGTTTTGTAAGTTCCCTTTGAGGATTAAAACTAAGAGATTAGAGAGGGAGTGATTGTCCTGTGAGAAGTGTGTCCCCACAGGTAGTTGAGTATTCTTGTCTTTGATAGAGTTTTTGTGTATGTTCATTCTGGTGTGCAGTTGTTGTTTGGTTTCTCCTACATATTTTTTCATCAGGGCATTTAGTGCACTGGATGAGATATACATTTCTGGAGGTGCAGGTGTGAGATCCAGGAATGGTGATGGTTCTGTTGTGGGGTGTAGTTATTGTGGGGGTGGTGGAGAGGTATTGGCGGGTTTTACATTTCTTGTCCTGGCATGGTCTTTATCCATTGGGTGTGGTTTGGGTCATAGGGAGTTTGCTTCTGGTGATAAGGTTAGTGAGGTTCGGTGCTTGTTTAAAGGCTAGGATTGGTGGTTCTTGGATGATCTCTTTAAGAATGGGGTCATCTTCTACTATGGGTTGCAATTGTTTGAGGATTTTCTGTGCAGGTTCCAGGGAAGGATGATATGTCATAGCTAGTGGTGTGCGATTGATGGGGATTTTCTTTTTGTACTGCAGCAAATCTCCACATGACATTCTGGGGACTCTTTCAAAAGTGTGATCTCTCTCTCTGGAGGTGTGTCCTTGTTAGCTGAAGGCGCTTTTGAGATTTGTGAGGTGGCAATCATGGATATTCCCCTCGTTGCAAATCCAGTGGCATTGGAGAACTTGACTTTAAATTACAGCTTACAGTTATCTCATCATAGAATGCAATCAGGTTGGTCAGGCATGACTTGCCCTTGGTGAATCCATGCTGACTGTTCCTAATCACCTTCTTCTCTTCCAAGTGCTTTGAAAAGGATTATTTGAGGACCTGTTATATGATATTTCTGGGGAATGAGGTGAGGCTGACTGGTTTGTAGTTCCCTGGATCCTCCTTCTTCCCTTTCTTAAATATGGGCCCAATTTTGTCCTTTTCTAATTGTCCAGAACCTCTTATGATTGCCATGAGTTTTCAAAGATAATGGCCAGCAGCTCTGCAATTGCATCAATCAGCTCCTTCAGCACTCTTGGATGCATTGCATCTGGCTTCAAGTCCATGATTTTCTAAATAGCCCCTAACCTGGTCTTTCACCACTGAGGGCTGCTCACCCCCACTCCAAACTATTCTGCCTAGTGCAGTAGGGCAGGAGCTGACCTTGGCTGTGAAGACTGTGGTAAAAAGCCATTCAGTACTTTCAGCCTTTTCTCCATCATCTGTCACTAGGTTGCCTGCCCCATTTAATAAGGGACCCATGCTTTCCCTGAACTTCCTCTTGTTGCTAACATATTTGTAGAAACCCTCTTGTTACCCTTTACATCCCTTGCTACCTAAAACTCCAATTGCGCTTTGGCCTTCCTGACTTCATCCCTGCATGCCCGAGCAATATTCTTACACTCTTCCCAAGTTGTTTGTCCAAGCTTCCACTTCTTGTAAACTTCCTTTTTGTGTTTAAGCTTACCGAAGAGTTCTCTGCTAAGTCAAGCTGGTCACTTGCCACATTTGCTATTCTTCCTGCACATCGGGATAGTTTGTTTCTGTGCCTTCAGTAAGGTTTCTTTAAAGTACAGCCAGTTCTCCTGAACTCCTCTCTCCTTTCCCCTTCAGACTGGCCTCCCAGTTTCCTTTCCTTCTGTTTCTGTCATTTTTCTGCCTCCAGGGCAATATGGTTTTCATCAAAGTACAAACAACTTCTCCTATCCATGCAATAGTAAGACATTGACAGTATTCTTGTCCCCCTTGCTTTACTGCTGTCAAGTTTTTGGGGGTTTTTTTTGATGTTTCAGTCATGTGCCTGATACAAGAAAGTTGTTCACAAAGTTTGTAAAAGCAAGTTAGACAAGCTCTTGGATACAATGGTTTAGATAGGGATGATCCTACCTTGAGCATGGCGTTGGACTACATGACCCCCTGAGAATGCTTCCAGCTTTACTTTTCTATGATTCTGTTTATATATGTGGCATTAGATATGTGTAAGTGTGCATGTCATTTTTTAAAATACATTCTTACATATCCAGTGTACAGTTTGCAGCATCACAAGATCTGCTTCTTCATTTTAATGGGTAAAAGGGGCAAGGCCATAATGTTTGTTGACAAAGAAATGTATTTGCAAGCATACTTTATGATAGTCCACCAGTTATTATAGTTTTTTAATATAATTTCATTAATATTTTATATCATCACAGCTGATTTATTACCTTAAAGTGCCTATACAGCTGGCACTTTTTATGGATAATCTTTTGTTCCTTAGAAGTACACTTTGAATTCCTAATAATTTGGTTTGGTCTAATAATCTGTTGGAGACTGAATATGAATATTTTTTTCAGAGTAGTCAAGTTTGATTATACTTTTTCCTTTTAATCTCAAAGAAATCCAATTTGCTCGTCTTCTGTGGTAACAAGCAAATGAAATACTGCCCCATTAGTGCTTGATAGTTTGCATATATTGACAACGCTAGGAAACATGATAGCTGACTGTAACAAAAGATTGCTAGTGAAATTGGAAGGGAAGCTCAAATTTCTTTTTGCTGCTATATGCTAGAGATGAATTTAATATTTTATAATCTGGGGTTTCTATAGAGAAAAGTACTCATGATTAACTGCTGAATACCTCTCTAACTGAGGGGGAAAAAGGCTTTTCGACACCAAATATATACCAACAAGCATTAAAAGCAATGTGGTTTGAAGCACTCTGCATTTGTTTTTCTTTGTTTTGTTTGTTTGTTTTACTTTCACAGTAATATTTTGTATTGTCAAATAAACTTTAGGCCAGTCGTATGATAACAACATCAGTTCTGTCTGTCTGCAGCACTTGATTTGCCTCAGACCTTTAAGGAGCTGGTGACCATCTCTGAACCTAATTGGTTGTCTGCTTGTATTAGCTCAGCTTTCCAAAGGAACAGATCAACAAGCCTTGCTTATTTTTACTGAAGGAATAGCAAAATAGGAGCCAAATATGAAATCTGTTCAACAAAATACGACTCTATCATATTATCAGAAAAACAGGAGTTTGGAGAGAAATTTCTGTATTTAAATTAATGCTGCACTTGAAAGCAATAAGCATTCTGTTTCCTCAGGTAGATATTTACTAGGCAGCTGTATGACAGTTTCGTGTGATTTTTCACGTGCTAAATAAGGGTCATATTTTTCAAACATGCGTGTGCTTGTCTAACTTCATTTAACCTACTGATTTGTTGGGTTGTTCCCTTCCAGCTCTTTTGTAGCCCATTGACCCATGTACGTCTTTGAACTGTTACCCTATTACTTCAGTTCTCACCGCTCTTCTGTACCACAAAAATGCTCCATAGAGACATCATTAGGTGAGGAATGACTTGCTCTCTCTCTCTCTCTCTCTCTCTCTCTCTCTCTCTCTCTCACACACACACACACACATCCACCCACCCACCCACCCTCTTCTGGGTGTTTTAACATTCTGGCATGCTGGTGTAACTTAAGAGCAGAAAAAAATCTATATGGTAGCACCAAGGCACCCTTGTAAAACTATGCCAGAGAATATGAACTGATGTCAGAGGGGGCAACAAAACAAATGGTTAAATTAGTTTCAAGCTGCTGCAGCAGAAAATGGATGAAATGCTTTGAATAAAACAGATTTCACCTACTCCGGACAATCACTTAACACAATCTACAAAGAAAAGTTGTGTTTCTTTGCCATTGAATAAATGGAGTATTTTCTGTAACCAGAATTGAGTTATTTCAGTTCACTGCATATTCACAAAAGGGTAAATTGGTATTTCAAAATGGACTTGACAGAAATGAAAACACATAGATATGAATAAACCCCACTGTTACTTGTAGTTTGAAAAACTTCTTGCCAATCAAAAAGTAAAGGAAGTAACTCATGTTTTTTATTGAGATATTGGGAATCATTGGCTAAAACTAGGGCTGAAAATGATTAAAAATATTAATTGCAATTAATTGCGAGATTTAAAAAAGTCACAATGAATTGTATTTTTAATCACACAGTTGAACACTAGTCGGCACCCCCCTCTTCCCAGCCCCAACAGCCCAGAGCCCATGCACCCTGCAACTCCTCCCTGCCACCACCAACGGTACACAGCCCCAACCCCAGCCCACCCTATGCTCACTCCAGACTCACCCCAGCCAGAGCAGATGAGCCGGACCCATGCAAACAGCCCTGACCCTGACCTATCCTGTGCCTGCTCCAGACTCGCTTGCCCATGCTGAGCAGCAGCAGTGGCCAGGCAGAAGCTGCTGTTCATTGTGGAGGAAAAGTGGTCCTTCCCCTCACCACTGCCAGGCACTTCTTGCTACAACTGCCCAAAGTTTGTACCTTGGCTGCCAGGCAGCTCCTTTGCACTGGCACCACTGCCTCACCGGGCAGCCCATAGGCAGTGGTGATGGCAGCAGAGAGGAGCCGCAGGGCAGCCCTAGCATGGGCACTGAGCAGCTGCAGCAAGAAGGGCCTGGCAGCAGTAAGGGGGTGGGGCCATTTTTCTCCTGCGCCAAGTAACAGTTTCTGCCCGGCTGCTGCCACTGTTCAGCCTGGGCAGGTGAGTCTGAAGCAGGTGCAGGGTTGGCCAGGATTGGGGCTCTGAGCACAGGTTCCAGCTCGTCCAGAGCTGGTCTGTTCTGCTAGTCAAAATGATATACATGATTAATGCAATAAAAAAATTAACTTGTTAATTTGTTTTTGTGTTAGTCGTGTAAGCCCTAGCTAAAACAGATTCTTTTAGTGACTGAGGCTCAGTACATTTGAATGTTTTAATTTCTATCACAGTGGGTGTGTCTACACCAGACACTTAATGCACAGTAATCTAATAACACTGTGCAGTAGTGTGCCAGGCAAAAACCCTGACTCCATGGTAATATTGGGCTAATGTGCAGTAAGCATTACTAAAAAACTGTGCGCTGGCACTACTCTGCAATAACTGTAGTTGCTGCGCATTTAGTTAGTACTTCATTAAGCAAGTACTAAACTAAATGCACAGTAACTACTGTGCATTAATGAACATGTAGACACACCCAGTTTGACATAAGGACTATTTAGGGTGCAATTATTCATTTAAAAATAGATTTGGTAAATTTTGCAGCAAAGAGGAACATGTAATGATAAGCCTTAAATGTGCAAACTATCCTAAACACTTAGGCATGGCAGGCATGGGGGAGATATGCATACTTTCCCTGCATGTGATACCTAGCCCAAGAAATGGTAACATGGGATATGGGCCTGGTAGTAAAATGTTGGGGATTCACATGAAGGGCCATATTCTTGTTCAGTGCTGGAGTAATAGTGCTGCTGGGCCTGTCTAATGATCATTAGGAAAAGTACATTAATATACATGTAGATGTGCCCACTGTGACCAAACTTAAGATAACATTGGTGTCAGTCAAAAGTATACATTCATCTTACACAGCTGCATGCAAATACTCATAGATGAAATGTTGGCTAAATTGACATCAATGGGCATTTTATTCCTGGTATCACAATTTTATTCACTATGGGAATTTTAGATGTGTTCCTGATGTGGCGCTTTAATTAGTGAGCTGCCCCAATTTAATAGCGCTTGTGTGTTATGTGTATCAGTATTGCCATGCATTCTGTGCTGAAAAAATGGCAACAGAGTGCTTTAAACTAAAGCTCATTGGACATGTTTTATTTCAAGGAACACCACCGCCATTTTGGCAGTGCAGAGACACATGGCAATGCTGATACACGTGAAACATGAGGCTGCCAGAGCACATCAATTTCCGTGCTCCAGCAGACTCGAATAATCAAGTCTGCTCCGATGCAGTGGATTCTCAGCATGTTGGAGCAGGCTCCCCACATGTGTCTAGGAGCCCTGAGTTTTAGTTACATCTCCACATTTCTCCTTCTAGAAAGCCCATGAAGCACTAGGCTTGGTGCAGTAATGGAAAAGTAAGAGCCTGAACTCCAAGGTGTTAGGACAAGTTTGCAGGTCTCTACTAAGAGAAAATATACTCTTAATTCTCACTTCTAAATTGAGAAAAGTTTCAATGCAACCTTTAATTAAAAGAAAGAATGTTGTACTAAAAGTTAACATTACAATCTTAGATATTTAACCTTCCATAGGGTCTAAAACATGATTTGCAAATTTAAAAAAAGAAACTCTATGGCATAACAGGTTCAGACAGGTCAGTAGAGATGTGGTCTTATGGTGCCCCATGCCTTTCATGTAGTTAGTTATATGCTCTGGTATTTGTTAAAATTATTGGTCAAAATGCCAACACAGGCAAATGCAAGACACTTTTCCATCCTCCTGTAAAAAAAAATTCACTTGTATTTTCTGTAAACATTGAAACTATTAGACCAAATGTTTGTTGTTATGCTAGAAGCTGGTCAAAATACTTATAGTTTGTGTTTTGATAAAATGTTTATTTTTGACAAAAAAACAGCATATGTTTTTGGGTGGGGGTTTTTTGTAAAACTTTGATGAATGAATCATTCTGTTTTTGACCAACCAACATTTTCTGAACTCAGAAATTTCAATGAAGAAAATTAAATGACTTTTTTTGTGTGAGAGATTTCACAGGAATATTTCTCATTTTTTGACCAGTTCGAATTCCCGACTTGTGGTAGCTCCCAGAAACCCAGTCATACAGCAAGGCTCCATAGTGTTTAGGAACAAAAGACTGTCCCTGCCTCAGAGAGTGCACAACATCCCAAAAACATATGGAGAGACTGAAGACTTGTATAGTCTAATATAGAAAAGACATGGATAAGATCAGCCATAATAAATGTGTATAAAATGATTATAGGAAGCAGATCATGATCTTGTCTCATGTCATAAGAACAAGGGGACATTCAGCCAAAATGAAATGCATCAAATGCAAAATTAATCACAGGAACTATGCTGTCACACAGTGCAGTACTAGAACTCAAGGCAGCAAGAGGCTGTTGAAGCCAAAAATGTAGCAAGATTCTAAAAGGATGTATATGTGTGCATAGATGTCAAGCAGAAATGTAAAACTCTAGGACTCTTGGTTCAGAGATGATACCTTTTATTAGACTAACTAAGAAATCGCAAACAAATTACCTTTTTCTGCAAGCTTTCAGGCACACATGCCCTTCTTCAGGCTCAGGGAAAATTAGAGATGGTAAGAAGTACCCGTAGGTAGAAAATAACCTTCATTTTTTCACAGAGGAAGCTGAAGGTGGAAGTCTGTTCCTCTGGGTTCATGAGAGTGACTTTGTAGTGTTGCTCTTTGATGTACAAATAAGGCAAGATTCCTTCCTTCGTGATGCCAGATGGCAGAAAAGGTGTAGAGATCTTTCTTAGTGTCCAGCAATGAAGTTTAAATCCAAAATTGGTGAAATTCAGCATCTTCCACATTTCAGGGATGCATTTGGTATTTGTTGTGTTTGGTAGATGTCAAGCAGTAATGCTAACAAAGATAGTATTGAAAGGGAAATAAAATGTTATAGTTCAGGGCTGAATAAATCATTAATTTGGTACCTGATTCCAGAAAGCCTTGGATACCCACTAGTTAATGGATTAAAAGAGGAAATTTGACATGGGGAAAGCAATAGACAATGGCTCAATAAATGTACCATTACATTACATTTGCTAAATTCACACTTCCATCTAAGAAAGCTATGTTAAGTAGGGGTGTGCGCAGTGGGCCCTATTTGATTCGGATTTGGCCAGAATTGGGGACAGTGATTTCATTCATTGATTTGGATCACTGTCCCTGATTTGATTCAGCTGAATCTGAATCTGAAGATTCGCTACTAATTCGAAAAATTGGTGATTTGGACATAGACACAGCTTTAAATGTTTTTTCTACATACCTCAAGGTACCAGCACAGCTTGTGATCACTGTGATGCTGGGGCAGATGGAGCATCCCACAGGATGGCCCTCCACGTGCTTGGCAGCGAACCCAGAAGTGGACCAGAAGTACTTCCCATCCTCTTCTGGGTTTGCCAAGAAGTGTGCTGGCTCCTCTCCCCCCACACACCCTTCCCAGCTCGGTGATTGGCCACGGGGGGACCCCACATGCACCCCCAGACCCAGGAGGTACCAGTTGCCAACCTGGGGAGGGTGCGGGGGGCCCCCTGCGCACTCCCTGGTGGACCTGGAAGTGGACTGGAAGTGCTTCTGGTCCACTTCTGAGTCTGCTGCCGAGTGCACTGGGGATGCCCCGCACTCTTGTGGGACACTCCATCCACCCCAGCATCTCAGCATTCATGAGCCACCTGCTACCTTTAAAGCTGTGTCTGTGTCTGAATTGCTGAATCTTTCTGAATCTCTCCAAATCGATTCAGAGGGTTCTGATTGGTTTCAGAGAGATTAAAGAGTCCTTTGATTTGATTTGAATTTAGAGATTCAATTGAATTCAATCAGTGACCGGAGCTTCACACAACCCTAATGTAGGTATTTCTCCTGGCCCAAGTGTGAAGTAGTGGTAGTTTTTAGTAGTAATATATTTAATTTTATGCTAGTCTGAAAAAGCCTGAATCAGTGTTCATTTTTCTGGAAATGATCCAAATACAAAAGCAAAAAGACAACTGATGCTTCAGAATGTTTTCAAATTATGTTGGAAGTTTATTGGAGACAGAAGCCTTAGCCCCTACTTCTAATGCTATTTATGCAATCTGGATGGAGTAGCCATTAAATAACATGCATAAACACCATTGAGGGCAGGGGCTACAATTAGGGGTTCCCTTCTTAAGGAATGCCTGCCTCTTTGGGCAACAGTCAGGCTCTACCTTACACACAGTCCTTATGGACCAATGACTTTTGCTTTCTTTTCCATCCAGTGGTTCAGCTTCAACAGGGACAATTAGTAAATTCTCAGCCCTGCCTCATCCATAGCCCAGTAAGTAGGTAGGGCATCTTCATGGCAAGTTGGAGATGTGGATTTAAGCCTGCTTGGAATAAGGTGGCTTTAGAGCCCCGGTGTCTCACTTCTTGAGCAAGTGACTTAATCATGAAGCTGCTGGACCAAAAAGGAGTGGGTCCTTCTCCTCCTGCATTAGAGAGATACTTGGTGTGTTTCTTCACCATCTAAGGATTAGGGAATTACTTGGATTTTATTTGCTTCTCAGATTAAATCACATAGCAACAGAGCTGAGTTGGAGGTAGATGCCTCAGTGACCATTCTCAGTTGCTCCTGTGAAATAGGAGAAGGCCGTAGTCCAGTTCCCTAAGGATGCAATACATGTGTCTTTTACCAGAGAAGGTGACAAAGATGAAGGTATGTGTGCAGCATCTCCAAACTCACTGCAATGTGAGATGAAGCAGTTTAAGATGAGTATACTCTCTACAGCATATTCCAAGAAATCCAGGGAAATGCCCTGAAAAGGTCATAGAGAGCAACTCTAAGCTGTTTATGGCTGACAAGCCCCATAACTAATATCCATATCAGGTTATGCTTTATTTCTATGGCATTCATATAGTAAATTGACTTTCCTTGATCTCTCTTCTCATTTCCACAGATAACATCCCCATTTCTCATATTCACAGATACTTCCACAATGCCATTTTTTTTCACTTGGTTATGCGTTCATATCAAGGAGGAGGTGATAGCCATAGAGCTTTTGAAGCAGGCTTTTATAAGAAATTTCTGTATCTACATTTAATGGCATACAAAGCAAGCCATGCGAGCACATAGAGGTCTAGATGTCTGGAGGCTATTTCTAGAGAGCAGCAGGAGTTCTTCCCCTTTACCACTGATGTTCCCTTCCATATCTACTTGTTTTCCTGCTTTAGCAGGGAGGATTTAGATGTGAGCAGAGCTAAGTCCTATAAGCTAGTAATTTTTCATTTACTGAATGACCTAATAGACTCCCAAACATCTATGTAACAAACCAGGCGTGTTCATTTTTGTAAAGGATATGGCCCTGTACTAGGACAGAATGTGAAAGCCAACTAATTTCAGTAATTCCTGTTTATATCCCTTCTGACTTTAAAAGGGTTAGCAATAAAATCCTTTAAATATGGGGCTGAATATGAGTTGCCTCTGGATACCATTTTTTTATTTTTTGGTTTATCTATGAAACAACTTTTAATTGTGTCTATTGAGCTACTTGTTACAGAAATCAACGTCTTGTGAAATACAGTGATATATGGGAGCGCTTGTTGGCTGAAGAGATGGCTGGTAACTACACATTCACTTTAATTTTAACAACTATACAGAGAGATTTGCATATTTCCCCTATGGTAAGGGTGCTCTTTTTTTTTGGAAAAAGGTTTTAAAAAAGCAAAAAACTGAGAAGGATGTCTCTAGTTAGCATGACCTTTACATATCTAAATTCTCTCTTGCTCTGCTAGATAATTAACTACAATGAGAGGCATTCGTTTAATTTTTGTAGAAATGGTGTAGATAGTAGATATTGTTTCCTTATATAGAACATGTTGACACAGATAGCATTTATGCCACTTGTAGTCACTTACATAGTTTTGGAATCAAGTATTCAGCAATGATAAATGACTGAGAATATACAGCCCTGCTGTTGAGTGTAGGCTCTCTGTAATTTCTGTTCTTATTCTTTCTGTTAGTTAGCATTTATTAATACAGCATGCGTGAATACAACAGTTTTGTGATGTGGTACACTTTGTACAACCACCACTTAGCATAAGCTATAATACTGGTTGTTAAAATCTCAGTCATCTTAATTCGGTTGTTAAAACCTCAGTCATCTTAATTCTTGCTAAAATTGCTCTGATGCTTTTACACTGACTTGCAACTATTTATTAAAACTAAGGCATTTCATATAAAAAAGACTTTTAAACCCCTGCTGGGTTTTTTTCAAGTCTTTACACATTGTACAAGCAGTTAATATTCTTTGATGTGATATGCCAGTTAAATGATATGTGTTACCATAAATATTTAATTGTTAAAGAAGAATTCACTTTGTCCTAAAGCTTTAATTAAATTAGATGCTTTTCAGATGATTGCCAAGATGAAACAGTCCATTATGAACTTTTGCCACTGCACGAGATTTCTGCTTATTGAAAGACAAAAGGGTAATTTTCATCTAGGAATGTTGCACACTGTACGAGCCCCTCATACTGATAAGGAAAGTCTCCCTCTTTTAACCTGGATATGTACAGTAGTAATGAATCTATGAATCTTTAAAGTCAGTCATATCATTAAGAGGGGGTAAAATACAGTCTTAACATTATCAAGTAAATGATAGGGATGAAAATACATCTACGTAATACTTTAAAGAGATCGCAGTCAATATCAATTAGTCAATAATTGCTGCAGCTTTAAAAGCAAAACTAATTTGATAGCAATGGGTCATCTTGGGACTTGTTCCTACATCAGTTAAAGGCAATGGAAGGAACAGGTCTCTTCTCTGTAAACCAGGAAATCCAGGTTAAAAAAAGATTCAAATCCCATTTACAGGTCAGTGAATGGAGAATGTTTTGCCTGCTTAGTGGATTCTCAAATAGCACATCTACACACGAAATTAATGTGACACAATAAACTCTGGCACCAAGGACTGCAGCACATTGCACTGGGTTAGATCAGCCCCAGCTGGCAGAGGGCCTGGGGGGTCAGCCTGCCAGCCCGGGGCTGCTTCAACCTAGCTCAATGTGCTCTGAAGGGTCTGGCTGGGGTATGAGAGTGCTCCAGTGCAAGGCTAACCATCAGGCAGCCCCTGTACTGAAGCACCCTTGGGCCCCAGCCAGCCCTGTAAGCGTCTACATGTGCACTGCTGCGTATTAAAGAACACTGCCATAGGATAGCACTTGTGTTTACAATACTAACCTACAGCAGAGTTAATTAGTTTCCTGCGGCTTAACAGGGCTGCATGTGTAGACATTGAGACTTTACTGCAGAGTTAATTAGGCAACTCCACAGTAAACATCTTATGTAGATATGTCCAAAGAGAAACAGTTAAAAAAGCCAACCCCCTCCTCCTGTTTGGATGAGAAGGAATTTCATTAATACTTGAGACTGGATTGAGATTGGCCCAGGCTATGAAACATCCTGCTTAAGCCAGGGACTGAATTAAAGCTGATTGAAAATTTCCCATCTATCAATACTGTGTTTAGACAGAACATTAGGTGTACCCAAACTACAGCTCCCATGAGGCATCTTGGTGGTATTCCAATATCAAAACCTTACATTTATTCAGCCACAATAATCCAGTTTAGAAAAATTTCATAATGGTATTTGTCACCAAATACTCAAAATTTTGGATGAAAATGATTTTTTAATTTGCGCTGACTTCTGTTTGTAAAACAAAACCCCATTTTTTTCTTTCTGGCATTAGATTCCATAGACATATGTGCAGCTTCCATTAAAATAACACCATAGCAGTTTCCCTCAGAATAACCCATGGCTATATTTAGTTGATGATATGAAGTGATTTGCTACTCCCAGTTTTAATGTTCTAGCTATCTAATATCTATTCAATCAGTTACTATGGGTAAGAGTTTGTTACATGTGACCTGCCATAGGGTCAGACTAGGCCTCACTACAACCAATGGCAGGGTCTTTTAAATGTGTTTAAATATTAAAATCTATGTTGAGGAACTCAATTTCCATTTTGTCAGTAAGGAAAAAATATCTCCATCAGAATTCTAGAAACTGACAACATCTTGGCATTGAAATGCCTAGGATGAGGTGATTCAAAGTATGATAGCATCTTTGTGCATGTCTGGATTGACAGTTGCTCTTCTTCAACCTGTTGCAGAACACTTATTTCTCTGTCCTTTGTGGCTCAAGGTTCAGATATTGTTGGGTGTCCCCATGAACAGCTGAGGATCCCAATTCCCTGGGCAATGTCATACAGTGACAGTACCAGTATTTTGGGAATCATAGTTCTCTTAGAGTAGCAATGGAGTTTGCTATTGTGGGGGGAAACTTTCACCCCATGGTTTTGCCACCAAAACAGATGTCCAGCAGGGAGTGGGGAGGGGTGGAAGGGGGAAATGCTGATTTTGGTGGAGGAAAAATAGGGTCAATTCTCCCCCCAGCAATAATGAACTCCACTGCTGCTCTACAGAACTATGATTCCCAGAACTTCTTGTGCTCCATGGAACACATTGCCAGGGCCAACTGCTGGGAAGTGCAATCAGAGTGAGATAGGCAGGGTTAGGCATCTTCCCACTCACTACATCCTTCTGGAGCCCCTCCCCTTAAGTGACATTCAGAACATCTGCCCTGCTTGCCCACCTCCTGTTAAGTGGCTAGATACAAATATGGCCTCCCTCTTTGCTCCACGGAGCGAACAGATGATAACCAGAGTTGTTATATTAAATGAGTAGAATCCTGTTGGGAAGGAAGTGCCAAATGCATTGATTTGGACCCAGTATAATGACCAGAAAAGCTTCCCTTTCTAGGAAATGGACTTCTTTCATGTACAGGACCTCTTTAAATCTTGGAGCCAAATTCTGCTCCATTTTAGGTGCTACAAACACTTACTACAAAGCTTTGCATTAGCTATAAGATGTTGCTCTACTACTCCTGATACAAAGCCTATGCTTCCACTGCAAGAAGTGTTTGCCTAGCTCAGGTTGGCTTTTAAAATTTAACAAACTCAGATTAAAAGAGGAATGATGATAAGGCAACTTGGGTTTTAACTCAGGTTGCTAGCTCAGGTTCAGGCTCCCCTACAGGCTTGAGCACTTCAAGTAAATCCACACTGTGGAGCACTTTTACATATGCTCTGGGGCTGGGGAGGGGATGGCACTTTACTTAGAGTGGCTCCAAATGCCATTCAATGTAAAGGACCACTGAGTCTCATGTATCAGCATCCCCACACTCAAAAATGGTGGTGGCGGCTCTTGAATCAATGAGCTTTAGATAAGGTGCCCCAACCAGCATTTTTAAATATGGGGACACTGATACATGAGACGCAGGAGGCTCCTGGAGGGCAGAAATTGCCACACTCCAGGAGACTTAATTAACTGAATCTGCTCTGACATGCCTCCGCACTTGTGTTTAGGTGCCCAAGTTGTCTTGACACCCAGGGAAGACTGCTTTCAAGTACACACCACTGTCTTGTTCCCATTAATACATGCCGCCAGGATGTCAGGATGTGAAACCACTCTGGGGGTACCCTTAAGGTGGCTCTTGAGATCCCTGTCTCTAGCATTTTTGAAAGTGACTGTGATGCTGTCCCAAGGTAGATTCACTGTCTCATTTCCATGTGATAAGAGCATGCACACCACCACTACAAACCAGCTAATGCAGGTAAGGTTTTGCCCACTTTTATCCTGTACCCTAAGATAGATTACACTAAAATCATAAGGCTCTTAAACAAGTAACATTTTTCCTGTGATTGGGCCCCTGAAAGTGTTCTACAACTGTGACATAACACACATGCATGGCTACAGAACACTTTAAAAATGACTGATCAAGTGAAAAATTAACCCTCATCAAATGACATATCAAATGAACATGCTCAAAAGTAGAGCACCTTAGGGAACTTGTGTTCCCTCAAGGATTAATTATTCACATTTTGTGGGTCTGGACTGTACTCCCCCCAGTAAGTACCAGTCCAGCTCCACCCCCAGGGCTATCAGAGGGAGGGGGAAGAAGAGGCAAAGGAGTAGCAGGCCGATGCCAGCTGGGGTTGACCTAGCTGCAGCTGGAGGCAGAGGGAAGGGGTAGAATGGAGCCCCCTCACCTTGTGGGCCTCCCCCAGCTACCCTGCATGAAGTATTGGGGGAGGTGGGCTGGGCCCTTGAGGCAAGGAGGGCTTATTCCATCCCATCCCCCACTTTCAGCTCTGGCCAAGTCAAGCCAAACCAGCAGCTGCTGGTGCTGCTCCCTTTCCCACCCCCTCCATCCCCTGCTGACAGCCCTGGAGCTGGGGGGTGGAGGGTGGGGGGAGGAAGGCTGGGTAGTGGGGCAGTTCCTCAGCCTCCTCACAGGTTGCTGGGGGGGCCCTGCCTACAGGCAAGGGCCAATGCAGTCAGGCTCGAGGCTCCCCACCCACACAACCCAAGAGACAAATGTTTGTTGAGTCAGGAGTAGGGGGCTCTAACTCATGGCACTTTGTGTAAAGTGCCATGAGTTAGAGCGGGGCCCCTAAACCTATTTAGGCACCCTTGGAGTCATCATCCATAAACACTGGGGAAATTTAGGTCCAGATCCAAATGATGAATTTCAGGTATATCTCCATTTATTAGGTAAATCCCTGAGATTAACATTAAAAAAAATTACAGTTTGTTGTGGGTTTTTAGTCACTCTTCTCAGATGCTTGGTTAATAAGCCCTCTGCCAGTAAGGACAGTTTTTGATTACAGGAATCTGTGTAATTTAAATGGCTGAAATGTATTGCATCAAATAGGAATTAATATGGCTAGCCAGCATACTATACTATTACCTGATACTCTACTGAGGTAATGCAGTAGTTTGTAAGCACATTTGAAGAAATACCATGTTCCAAGATGATAAGAATTAATAAAACTTTGTTGCCTCCGGTGGTGTTGCATCCTTTATGGCAAGCCTGAACTTGCACTGCATGCAGTTATGAGGCTGCACAGTGTTTTGAACTCGCAAAGTGGTTGTGAGTCATTGTGCCTGTAGCTGAAACCCTCCTGATATGAAAAGCACTTCTGTTCCCAGTACAATCATGGGGGGCCTGGGAGTAGAGCTCTGTGAGAAAGCAATGGCCCCATGTCCTCCTCCAAACTTCCCTATTGCCTACACTCCTGGGATTCTTTTTAGCACTAGAGGTAGGATCTCAGGTCTTCCAGAGGCAGCACAGGTATAAAGCTGGGGACATATGGCTGTTGTCTAAGGCAGAGGCCAAATCCTGAGGCAGCCAGTTAAGTGGATAATGAAAATAAAAAAGAATCAGTTTTTTATTATAGGGAAAATTATAATTTAAAAAACAAAACAAAACCAAAAACCCCTTGGCCATTGCAGTTATTAAATTCTCTACATAGTGGATGGAAATTATGTAAAGAAGGAATATTTTAAAACACTGAGGGGTTTTGAATACACATTTTGTTTATTTTTAAAATCCTTCAGTATTTTTAAATATAATTAAAGCGCTAAGTTATACAAAGCTGTGCTTGTGTGAGGACTTAACCATCACTTAGCAAGGTATCTGTTGTAAACACATACTTACCAATAAAGATTTTGCTGCTCCCATAAAACTATATTGGAAAAATAACTTGGAAGCTCAATGCATGGGAAGAGTGTTTTGAATGCTCATTATTTACTTTCAAACATTTTATAGCCCTGGTAGGAAGGAAAGGAATATGAGGGACCAGTTGGATTGTAGGAAGGGAAGAGTCAAGACAGTACTGGAAAATGCATGGCAGTTCCCCTCTGTAAGAAACAAGCAGAGAGTAAATGGTGTCTCCATTTGAGCAGCCAGAAAGTGCCATGCATTTGTATGTATCTTTGTATAATGGGGTACCTTTAATCCCCATTACAGGGACAAAGTGGAGCCCTTTAAGGAGAACAAGATAGATTAGAGGCCATGCCTCCTGGAGAATTATTACGGAAGGGCCCTAACAGCAAGGAGGCAGATAGGCTTTGAGCAGAGGATACAGGCAGTCCTTGACTTAAAACGTTTTGAGTTACAATGAACAGCACTTATGACATTTATAAATTGACACTCTGTTTTGACTTTCTGATGTTAATTTTCTACTTTACTACACTTGATCCGACGGCACACCACCCCAGTGAACAAGTTCTCTGCATCGCCCATCTCCCTGGAGAACAACTGTCCAAACTTCCTCGGACATTTTCTTTAAGAAAGCAGACAAGACTCCAGAAAAATCTGCAGTCAAAACTTCTGAGAGGACTCCAGCCAAGAGCCCTTCAAAAAGCCCAGCAAAGTCACCTCAAAGAAGTCCTTCCAAATAAAAATGGTTGCTATTTACAATATAAATACATTAATGTAGCTATATTACTCATCTATAAATGATTGAGTACAAAATTCTGGGTTATTTTTGTTGAAAAAAAGGGTACTGGGCCTTGGTTCAGGAACTAATCTCCCATTTATAACATTGTTCCTATGGTAAAATCAGTTCTGAGTTATGATGTTTCAATTTCAGATGTGGTTTTCAGGAACCAAGTGTATCTTAAGTCCAAGGACTGCCTGTAGTGCTCTTGCTGAGACAAGATTTGCATAAGGAGCTGATGGTGGGTAAGCCTGGTGTAAAATTGTCTAGGACTGAACAAACTATAAGGAAGGCCAAGTTGGATCTGGGTTTATGCAAAAGTTCAAGAAATGTGAAGAGAAGGAGACAGGACTGTAGAAAGACAGGAGACCTACTAGGTGGGAGTAAGTCCAACAGAAATAGACAACAGGAAGAAGGGAAGCTAAGCAGAAAAGGCCAAATGCAGGTAGCGGCATACTAGGAGACCCAGTAAAACTGAAGACCAGAAGGGATTACACTGCTGCCTAGACTCTCTTTACTTCAGATACCCACCCACTGGTAAGAGCAAGATGTGGCATGTGAGCTGCACAGAGACACCTATAGAGGAGGGTGCAAGGAATCTAGATTAAGTTGCACCTGGAGCTGGGATAAGGTATAAGCCACTATATGAATCAAAAGTGGCCTTTTTAACCTAAAATTACCATGCATGCTTTTCTAGAGAAATTCAAAGACATTTAAAAACTCAAAAGACAGGCTAGAAACCATGACTGATGCATTTTCTTTTTCAGTCTCATTTTTCTAGAAAGTCTGCTTCATGACTTTCGGTTTCTTGAGGTTGGCAATACTGGGCACTCAGATAACACCTGCCTGTCCTATGGACAAACAAGATAGTTTCTTGGGGCTACATTTCCTGAGATAATTAGTGGTTAAAGGCTTCTGGTTAGTCAGTGCAGTAGGTTATGAGAATATAAAGCAGAGGGAGAGTGACATGAACTTTGTGCAGGGCTACACAATAACAGCTGCAGCATATAGATCCCTTGCCAAGAGCTGGCCCCAAGGTGTTTAGTGGATGGGGTAGTCACTTCTTTAGCTGAGACTAATGAATTAATTACTAACAACTGGCAGAAAAATTTAACAGAGGGCCTCATAGGATAGGGAGGGCCTGGTTTACTTTTCCCCTCCCTATTTACAGGAGGGGAAATGCTGGCCTTGGAACTAAGACAGGAGCTAGCATTTCTCAGGCTGGATAGTTTCTGAGTCCTTACTGTTAAGCCCATAGCCATGGTGGTGAGGGGGAAGAGTTGGGCTTTGATTTTACCTTAGGAGGCTTGAGAACCAATGGTCCAGACAGAAGACACTAGTGGTGATGGAAATGCTTTTGACTTGGCCCGGCCACAGAGGGGTACTTTGAGCACTGACTGGGCCTTAGCTATGTACAAGACCAGGATCTCAGTTTTCTGTGCACACATGGTGCATATCCAGGTGAGAGTTTGCCATATTGCTAATTAGTAGCGTGGCAGGTTTTTTTAACAGGGAGGTCCTGGTGTCAACCAAAGGGAAGTACCACACATGGCAGCTGCATGCACTACCTGAACCTGGAGCCAGGCTAGTCAGAGCCACACTTTGGCTAGCAGCCAGGCTCTGCATTGCCACCACTAGAGTGCCAGGAGGGCACCACTGCATGCCTGGATTGCCACCACTAGAGCACCAGCAGGGCCCCAGGACCCCAGGTAGGGCTCCTGGATCCAGCCCAGGTGCTAGCTCCAGCCTCTCCTACCCCATCTGGGGCAACTTGCTGCACACCAAGGACACATGCAGAGGTGTCCCTTGGGCACAACTAACAGTGGCACAAATAAGTGCCATATTTCCCCATATTTCCGCTCATGGGGATGCACCCATGGGGGCTGACAGAAAACTGTCTACAGGTACTTGAATTTCCATGGTGGTTCCTCAGTGTAAATTGGTGGTTCTCAGTTTTGTGGGGGGTATCATCCTCTAGTCAGCTTACAGCTGCTTTTCTGAACCTACCTGGAGTTACTGAATTGCTATGGGGCCTTTTACTTTCTCCCTATTGGGGGCTACAACCTGCACTTTGGGATTTGCTGGTGTTGATTAAAACTGCTGGGATTAATCTTAACTTATCCAGGGATCCTGGTTTTGTCTGTTTACAAATCACAAATTATCTGATTTTTAAAAACCTGCAAATTCTCAGCACCAGGCCAAGCCCTGACCCTGTCCAACTCCCTCCCTCAGTATAGGGGCCTCAATCCCCCTCCAGACTTACCTGTGGGGAGCTGCTCTCCAGGCTGCCTGGCAGCCATGTGCATGTTGGAATTCTGCCAGCCTGCAAAAGGAAACCCACTGTTTCCTGCATTTTTCTCCTTTAAAGGAGAAAATCCAGGTTTTTCTCCTTAAAATGAGAAAATCCAGGTTTTACCATGCTTTTCCATGGTAAACAAAAAACCCCAGATTCCCGCTTATGATAGTGGAGGAAGACAGGCTGCTTACAGAGAAGCAAGATCAGCATGCTATGTCCCCTTCCATTTGCTCCTCAGATATTTTCCCTACCCTTCACCCAACATGTTCCTCTCTTTAAGCACCAAGATGCACAGCTATGAAGTAGGAGATAGTTACAGAAGATGATGAAGGTGCTGTAGGATCAGTGGGCCATTTTTCCCAGCTTTACAACCAGTGTAAAAAATATCCCTAAGCAGTAGGGATGCTGCAGATTCTCTTCAACTGGCCCCAGTGTTTTGCATATTGGAGAATTATGGAGCATCACAAAGAGAAAGAAATTGAGTTGACCAAAGTAATTTAGCAGGTGACAGAACCTGGCATCACTCCTTTGCATTGGGTTATTGTGATGAGTGAAAAAACAAAAGGGCTTTTTCCTAGTTTTCAAAAGAAAAAAATGGAGAGAAAGGCTTTAAATTAAGCCTGCCCCCACTAAAGGAAATAGGATTCTTGCCACTGACCTCAATGAGAGCAAGAATGTAATAGTAAAGTCTGATTTTCTTTTCATACATGCACTGATATAGATAAGGAATAATCCCAATAAGATCAATAACACTTCACTGCTGTGATGTTGCTGTGAGAGGATACTAAAGCCTTCAGTGTGTACACATATTGTCTTTACACATCCAGACTGGGTGCCAGATAGCTGTGAGGTGTACAGTCCTCCACCGTAACCCTTTATACAAACAAATTGTATGCATTAACTGTTTGCTGCCAAATTCAGAAGCCATCTGAAATTTTGATCCAAAAATCATTGAAAATCATTGTCTTTAATTACCCAGCAACATATATAGTGCTTTGAAGAAACTCTTGCAGAAGATTAATCTGTCCTGATGAAGTTAGTATTTTTTATGGTTATCTTCATGTTGGTTCCACAATTCAGCAAGATGAGGGAGAGGTATTTGTGGTAGTATACAGGAAATTTTTGCATGTAGAGAATGTATGTTGATAAAACAGTATATAGTCCCCTAGCAGAAATGACATTAAGATCCACAGGATAAGGAATAATTGAAATTGCAACATTATTAATTTATTTAAATGGAGGTATTTTTCTATCACTACAAGATCTCACTGAGCTCTTGGAGTATAATTCAGAACAGGCATTTTGCCTATAGTTCACAGTACATTTGATATGTTCTCCCACACCATTAGAATAACAGAGGCAGACTTGCTTAATCTGCTCCTGGTAAAACAGATGCTTGCCAGAATGTAAAAAACATTCACCAAATGGTTTTAACTGGAGACAAATCTAAATGAAAGAATGATCTCGTCTGGTGTTTATTCATCTCATGGTGCAAGTGGATTTGGTGGTGTTAAGGGGGACACAATTAAAGTCCATGTTGAAGATTCAAGATGGTAGGTACAATCTTCTGTACTAGCCATGCTGAAAGACTTTGGATGCAAAAATTGGTAGATGAAACATAAGCTTTCAAGGGAGCTAGCATGTGTTATGTGCAGTGGGATTAAGAATCATGGAAACTTAACAAAAGGCAGCGTGGAAGTGGGGAGCCTGGAACAGAACCCAATTCTATTCTGTACTACTGAGATGGGAAAACATACTTGTACAACATTGATATAAAATGACTCCTGTTAGGTTTAAAGTCAAACACCCAGTTATGGATTATTAGGGGGATCCAAGAAATCAGTTAATTTAGGGTGACATTCTGTCCTTTTATTGCTAGAAAATGGAAAAATTGTGTTGTTTACAAGTTGACCTTTTATTCCCTCCAAAAAAAAGGAACCTTAAAAGCCTAATTTACACACAAGGGTTAATCTATCATTGGGTATCTATCACATTACATGTTCTCTATAATGCCTGATTTCCATGTGGTTTTTTTGTTGATCCTCACAAAAACACTGAATATATTATTTGCAGAAAGGGGGAATAGAGTGAAGGCTGTTTATCCTGAACATTCACCTGAAAATGTAGGGTTGATTTCTTTGATCAAAACAATATGATAATTGCTTGAGACCATTATATAGTACAACTAACAAATTGCCCATCAAGGATGACAAGGGAAGGGGGGCCAGCGGGAACGGAGCCCTGTGTCCCCTTACCCCCCCTTTGGGTCCAACCCCAGTCCACTCCCCTGTCCCCCCTTCTGGTCTGCCTCCCACCCCCACTTCCTCCCTGGCTTTGGGTCCAACTCTGTGGCCCCCCATCCAGTTTGGGTCCAACACTGTTCCACCCCCCACTTCAGGTCTGATCCCACCCCTGCTTTGGGTCTGACCGCACTTCCCTGCCTCCCCCCACTTTGGGTCCAATCCCCCTTCCCCCCCCACACTTTGGGTCCGACCTCACCTCCCCCATTCAGGTCCAACCCTGCCCCCCTCCGCTTTGAGTCCGACTCCTCTCTCCCCCTCCCCCCTGGTTTGGGTCCAATCCTGCTCCCCCCACACCCGGTTCGGGTCTGACCCCAGCCCCCCTCGCCCCCTGAAGTCTTTGGGCCTGACTTGGGGTACTTGGATGGGACATAATGACCCATGCTATATAGATCAAATAAGATGATCCATCGGTCCTTTCTGGACTTAATTTATATGAAACTATGAACATTCCACTCTTCAGAGAAAGCAAATATTGAGTTCCTAACAGTTTAGTTATGCATTGAAACTTGCAGCTGCATATTCAAACCAAAATTCAGTGCTAAGATTTCTATTTGATATCATTATTATTCAGTGTTATTATATATGTTTTATTCTACATTTTATACTGAGGTGGGCACACTAGAACTCCTTGTATCTAAGAGCTGTCAGTTTTGACTAGCTGGACCTTTCCTGTGTGATATTGTATTTGATTCCTCATTTATTCTGCTTGTTTACACTCTATTTTTCATGTTTGTTATAGCTTTTATTAATGCGCTTTGATAACAGGGCACTGGCTCAAGACAGGGTTTCGCACTGCTTTGTTTTTTTTCTTTTGTTCACTTTACAATGAAGATTAAAAAAAATAAGCTTCAACAGCCTGGATGGATGGGCTTGGATTCAAAATTTATGTGCAAGTAACAAATGCTGTAATACAGATCAGCCAGATAGGAGGAAGGGAAATTTATAAGAAAGGGCTGTTCTGGCAATATTAATCTGACATACGTAGGCTGGATGATGAATCACACAAGGGTTGCAGTTACTACTGAGCTCTTTCAAAAATGGGACAATAATAGTGGAGAGGGGAAGAAAGGTTTAGGAAGAGGAGAGAGGTAGAAGCGCAGCTAGCCAGTGATTCAGGAAGTCAGGCTAGGTGAACTGATGGTCCTTTTTGGCCTTAATGTTGATGAAACCATAACTATGCTACTACATACTTCAGACAAATTTATTGAGTAAATTTACTCCATGTGCTCCAAAAATTGTAATGAACCTTGACAGTAAGCATGAAAACATTGTTACTGAATTGTAGTAGGCATAGAGCTATTTTAGGACAGTTAATTTACAGGCCATATGAGAGTGAGGAGATTTCTTAACAAAACATTAAATAATGGTACAATACCACATGAGAGAACCTAATGAAGAGCCCAGAGAGAACCTAATGAAGAGCCCAGAGAGAACCTAATGAAGAGCCCAGTTTTGGAAGGGGTCTTGGGAAACAGTGAAAGCCCTTGGCTCTATAAGGAATAGCAGCAGTGGAGAGTATTGCTAGCAGATGCTTAGAAATGAGCAGGATCCAGCCCTGTCTCATTCAGATGGTTCAATTTTATACAGATCAACTGAAGCTAGAGTAATCTAATTGGACAAGATCTTGCATCTCCTGGGAAATGATAATGCTTAATGAGATTTTCCTGATATGCAGCCCCTATGCAACTTGGTTTCACATGAGGCTACCATTAAGGGTAAAATTCATCCCTGTGCAAAGATCTGTTCTACATACCAGACAAGCCCAGTGTTACTCAGGGCACACTACTATGGGTCCAGGACTTTTAACAATGCTTCCATTATGGAAGCATATGGTTTGAGTAGAAGTGAGCCTGCATTTCTTCTTGCACTGTTTTTAGCATCTGAGAGAAAAAAATGGGATAAAAAAACAGTAAAATATTTTTCTCTTCACAATCCACCTGTGTAATTCCCAGCAAGAACAATAAAGCTGAACTGAGAGGAGAAAATACCCTAGTGTTTTGGAATACAGATCTTGCTGCTTCTCTCCTATATGAAGAGATTTTCTTATTTAGATGCGGTAAAGCTCTATAAATGGAGGAATGAGAACACAGTGTGGTATTTTATTCAGCACTTATGGTATGGAGAAAAGTTAAAATAAATCTCTATGCTTTCAGACTCTTAAGTGAAGGATGATGCATTAGACTCCCTGATTTTATTAGATTTGTCGGGAAATCGGAGCTCCTCTGCCATTTCTAGAGCAGAATTACAGGCTTCATTTAAAGAGAGATGCAAAGCACACACATCATCCTGAAAGAGATCAACATAAGCATTTTCTATAGCATGAGTAATGTTTACTGGAAGAAATCAAATTACTCTGATGCAGGCCATCTGTTTTCTTTGCATGCAATCATGTAAGTGTTTTAGGACAAGCCATCCAATTTAATCAATTGTACATCTTTTATGGAAAGGCAAGGCATTTTATAATAAAGCCTGTTTTGGATGACAAATGTAGGGGATTAAAATAATAGCTTCCTCAGCAAGGCCAAAATATGGAGTATAGGGCATTAGCAAGAGTCACCAACTTTTTGAGAGCCAGATTGTAATGACTTTTTTTTTTTTGGAACATGTGAACGTTCATCCCATTAGTTTTCAGACTGATAGGAGAGGTAAAATTGGTATGCTATAGACTATTTTTTGTGTCCTAGATTGCTTCCTACATTTAATAAAGAGGGTGTACAGTAGCTCTATTTTGTAGCGCAGCTATTATGATAAAAGTAGGTTTGGGATGGTTGTTGTCCAATGACCAGAAGTTTTATTTTTGGAAAAGACTGTAGTAAGAAAGGCTTAGCTTGTCTGAAAACACTCAGTAAAATGACATTACAGGAACTTAGATATACGGTAAGTCCAATGAAGCATGTGATTTATTTCATACTTTACGGGAAGAGTACTCATGGATATGTGCGGCAAACTGTTCATTTCAGCACATGTTTAATTGAGTGTGCCATCTTATTTTTGTATTATTGCTAACGGTGCCTCTGAATCATATTTTGCTCTTGGGTGCACATTTGTGGTTTTCCTTGAATTCAAAGGAAGCTGCATGAGTGCAATATGAAATGTTGTACTTTGTAGAAGCAAATTGCATTAAAATAAATGACAGTAGCAATCATGTATGGGATACAAATGGAAATTTCATGAGAAGACTGACTGCTCTTTTAAGTAAGGTCAGCATATATGACATTTTATCAAATACTTCAGTAGTTTGCCTAAGATTATTGTCTCACCCAGCCATGTAAAATACCATGGGCTAACATTTATCCACAAGGATAAATGGAAAGCCAAGCAGAGCACAGGTTTGTGTCCTGTTTCTGGCTTCTCGGAAAAGACCTAGTACTTTACACCGGTTTGTCTTGCAGAAGAAACCTCAGGTGAAGTAATAAGACCACCCTAGCAGTTCTTTGTATGCTCAACTTCTGTCACTAGGGCATGGAGCAAAGATCCCTATGCTTCACTAATCCTCAGCTTTCAAAACAGCCCTTGTGGCTGATATCTGGCATAATTAAGAGCATCTTGAATGCTATATTAATCTGCTCCACGGGACTTCCCCAATGCTCAGGTATTAGCAGATCAGGGAGTATTTATAGCGTCAAACTGCAGTGAACACCCCTTGACTGCACCATGTCATCAGGTCAAGAAATCAGTAGGAACAGATCAGGCTAACCATCACTAGTATTCATGTCTTTGCTAGCTCCAGTAAAGAAATACCTCATCAACATCCAGAACAAGGCACATGACTGACAAAATCACAACAGGATTTAGAGATCAAAATGGGTCAGGCATGGTCTTCAATTTTTCTCATAAAAAGAAAAGTCAAAATGAAATGTAATTGTTGAATTTTTTTAGCAGATATTTTTCTGTGTTATGTGTTGGGGTACAGCCGTGACTGCCTCCCCGCGTCGGGGCCGCTTACTGGTCGCCAAATGATTGGCTCACCTTGGTGTTGGGCGTTTTATATGCGCGTGCCTCGCCTGCCACGACTTTGATGTTATTAGAGTTGGTTCAGATGGTCCGGCTGCGTGCCATCCAAATATGAGACTCCTCGGCATCCCACAGGTCCCACGTTGATGAGGGCTACACCACCCCTACACCCTCGCCCGTTCCACCTGGGAAGTGGCCGCCTATCTGGCTCAGGCCACGTGTCCATAGATTAACACAGATTGTCCATGAAAGAAAATGTACAGATAACACAAATGCTATGGCTAGAGGCTCTCCCTGGATCGGGGTGGCCGCTTCTGCCTTCAGCAGACGGTCTCCGATATTCCCCGCGTATGCTCGTCACAGTTGAAACCCCATTCGCTAGCTCTCGCAGAGCTCTTCTTGGGGGCTTGTTTGATTCTTCCCTTTAGTAACTAAGTCTCACTGTGGGCCGTTCCTCCCCTTATTATAGGAACTACGGTGCCCTCAGTCAATGAGTGCCCTGCTATTAGAGGCTTATGTGGTACTCAGCCTCTGCCGGGTCCCAGCAGCTCCCAGACGGTAACAAAACAGTTCCCATGTCCCTATCAAGGCCAGCTGCCTGGGTTCAAGAGCCCCGTTGGGGCTCACCCCTTCTCCAAAGGCTCCTACCAGCAGTTTGAGAGCTGCTCACATCCACTGCAACGTGCTCCAGCCAGCTCCAGTCCCTCCGCTGCCTGCTTCCGGTTCCGTCTCACCACCACTTCTTGCTGGCCCCGGCCTCTCTTTTATGCCAGCCCCGGGAGCACCAGCTCCGCCCTTCCCCACACACCTGTGAAAGGTGAATTCCCGCCCAGCGTCTTGGGTCTGCGGGCGTGGGACTAGCGGGCTTTCGCTCGGGCGTGGGGCCCCGGAGCCTGCTGGCTCCTTCTCTCCCTCACATATTCCACCCCTCAAGATGCTGCTAGGTGCTTCTCTGTTCTTGCCTTAATCCATCCTGTCTCGGCTCCCTTGCTGTCTCCGTCTTTCTGTCCTTCTGGGCTTTGGGTTGGGGTTCCCTTCACTGCACCTCAACAGAAAGTCTGCCACGGTGTTTGACTTCCCCAGCCTGTATGCCAACATGGAATCGGAAAGGTTTGGAGAGCCAGGGCCCACCTCATTATTTGGGCATTATCAGTCTTGGCTGTATTCCGCCATCTCAAAGGGGCACGGTCGGTTATTAGCTTGAATTCGCGCCCTAAAAGGTAGTACCTAAAGTAGCCTACCCCCCACCGGATAGCTAAACACTCCCGCTCTAAAGTGGAGTACCTCCTTTCATGTTTGTTCAGCTTCCTGCTGGCGTAAGCTATCGGCCGCTCCACTCCGTCCACGTCCTGTGATAGTACCGCTCCAAGCGCGAAGGCTGAGGCATCTGTCTGTAAAGTGAAAGGCAGAGCAAAGTTGGGAATATGGAGATTACTTCTTGACACAAGGCCTGTTTGAGGTCTTCGAAGGCCTTCCGCCGTTCCGCGTTCCACTCTATGCTGTATGTCTTCTGACCCTTCATTGTCTCGACCAGCGGGTTGGCTATCTCTGCGAACTGGGGTATAAATCTTCTATAATAACTGGCCAGTCCCAAGAATGCCCGCATTTGTTTCTTAGTTGCTGGAGCCGTATAGTCCCGAATAGCCTTTACTTTATCCACGAGGGGTCTTACGCGGCCTTGCCCCACTAAGAAATCTAAATACTTGGTTTCCCTCTTGCCCAGGGTACATTTCTTTCGGTTCGCTGTTAGTCCCGTATGCCTTAATTCGAGCAAGACGGCCCTTAGTGCTCTCAGATGTTCCCACGTTTCCGTGTATATCACTATATCGTCTATATAGGCTGAGGCATACCCTTGATGGGGTGCTAGGATCCAGTCAATCAGCCTTTGAAAAGTGGCTGCTGGCCCATTAAGTCCGAATGGCATCCTTTTAAATTCAAAAAGGCCCCATGGTGTACTGAAAGCTGTTTTTGGCTGGTCCTCCTTTCTCAACGGGATTTGCCAGTAACCCTTCGACAAATTGAGCGTTAAAATGAACTTGGCCTGGCCTATGCGTTCCACTAGTTCACTCACTTGGGGCATAGGGAACGCGTCAAATTGCGTCAGGGCATTTAATTTCCGAAAGTCCACGCACAGTCTCAAAATACCATCTGGTTTTGCCACAGCCACTAAGGGACTATGGCATGGGCTATGGGAGGGTGTGATAATCCCTTGCTCCAGCATCTTTTCTAACTCCTCTTTGATATTCTGGTACCTATGGTACGGGATTCTGCGCCATTTTTCACGTGTCACCTGACCCTCCTTGGTTATAATTTTGTGTTCCACCCCGGATGCTTTCCCTGGCTTATCCGTGAAGACGTCCTTAAACTCTTTCACTAGGCCTTGCAATTGTTGTAATTGTTTATTCTTCAGCTGCCTCCCCACCGGGACTTGATCTCCGTCTTTGGGGCCTTCTGGATTTTCCCTGATTTGTACCCCAAATTCATCCGACTTGGGGTCGGGAGAGATTAATAGGCCCTCAGGCTCATGCCACTCCTTAAAGAGATTGACATGATAAATTTGTTTCTCCCTTTTCGCCCCCAGTCGCAATACTTCATAATCAACGGGGCCGACTCTCCTCACTACAGTAAACGGCCCCTGCCAACAAGTTAAAAACTTGCTGGTTGAACTTGGTAGTAGCACTAGCACTTTTTGCCCTACTTTCAATTCCCTTTCTTTTGTAGGGGCGTTGTATCTTTCTTTCTGTTTGCTTTGTGCTTGTTCCAAATGGTCTAGGGCCACCTCCCTGACTACTCGGAGACGCTTCTGCAGATCCTGGACGTACTTGGAGGCTCCGTTTCCTGGATTCGGGTCTGCCTCCCACCCTTCCCTCATGACATCTAACAGGCTGTGGGGCTGATGCCTGAATGTTAATTTGAAGGGTGAGCAGCCCAACGAAGCCTGTGGGGCATCCCTGATTGCAAACAGTAAGGGTGGGACCATTAGGTTCCATTTCTTAGGTTCTACTTGAGTGCACCGGCGTAACATCCCCTTTAAGGTGCCATTAAAACGCTCCACCAAACCATTTGTTTGGGGGTGGTACACTGCCGTCTTCAGGTGACGGATCTGTAGCACTTTGCACACAGCCCCCAGCACCGAAGACATAAAGTTGGACCCCTGGTCCGTAATAATTTCCCTGGGGATTCCAAACTTGGCAACCCACTTCATCAGCTCCTCCGCCACCTTGGATCCTGTGATGGCTCTCAGTGGGATAGCTTCCGGGAAGTGAGTTGTGTAGTCTATGAGCACCAACATGAACTGGTGTCCCGCTATGCTCCGGGGCAGCGGTCCTACTACATCTAAGGCCACCCTGGCGAATGGCTCTTGCACCACTGGCATTGGCTGCAAGGGCACCTTAGGGGGCTTATAGGTGCTCACTTTTTGGCACATTTCACAGATTTTACAGTATTCTTCGATGTCCTCATATATGTGAGGCCAGAAACACCACCTAGCCAGGCGAGCCTCCGTTTTGTGTTTTCCTAAATGTCTCCCAAGGGGATTCCTGTGTGCCAGGCACAGAAGGGGTTCTCTATAGGTTCGGGGTATGACTAGCTGGGCGATCTCCTCTCCCTTGGCCCTGCCTCGTTTGATCCGGTATAGCAACCCCTTTCTTATCTCCACCCTGGGTACATGCTTATCTTGTTCGGGGGAGCTTACCTGGTGTTTGGTTCCCGCTGGGCCTACCTCTCGAAATGGTCACTTTCTTGGGTGTCGCGGAACTGACTGCTGTTGGCCAAGCCCTCCATTTCCAGGTCATCTGGCATCCCGATGTCGGCCCCTACTAGCCCTTCTCTCCGGCTCCCGTGGCACTGGAGCGAAGCTAACACGTCAAATATTTCGGGCCAATCCCGACCCAAAATGATGGGGTACAAGATCCCGTCGTCCAGTCCCACCGGGATTCTTCTACGGATCCCCTTCACTTGAACGTCTAGCAAGCACCTTTCAACATAAGACTTCTGTTTGTGGAGGCATAGCATTTTCACCCCGGAGCTTGTTTCCAGTCGATTTTCACCCTGGAGCTTGTTTCCAGTCGATCAAAGGGGGACGCACCAGCGATTGCACACATCCCGTGTCCACGACCGCTGGGATGGGATGGCCTTCGACCCACACTAGCACCTCTGGTAAGGGCTGGACCTTAGCAGTCACACTGTTGCCCACCCTGCACTCCATCGACTCCACCAACCTTGGACGACTGTCGGGGAAGTCTAGGTCCTTTGAGGGCCTTGACCGCCAATCTTGAGAGCAGTTCCGGGCTATATGTCCTTTCCGCCCACAGAGGAAGCATATCAGTCCTGGAGGACTCCCCCTCCTGCTCCCTTTGCTCTCCTTGTCCTTCTTCATATTTACATCTTGCCCCTTCATACCTCTGTCTTGTCACAGATCCCCCTGGGCCATGTCGAACTGCTAGACCAACTGCAGGGCCTCCCGAGACGATGTCGGGCAGTGGCACCTTACCCACTTCTGGGTTTCTTCATCCAAATCTGCTATGAATTCCTCCAATAGTATCTGGTCACATATCTCCTCTTTGGAGACAGCCCCCGGTCAGAGCCATTTATTCATTAGGTCTGTGAGGCTCTGCCATTAATATTCGACGGGCCTTCCCCTCTCTTGATTTCTTCCCGCGGAACGCCTGGCGATGCCTCTCTGGCGTTATATCCAGTCTCCGCAATATTTCTGCCTTGACCTTCTCATAATCTTGGGTGTCAGTTCGGGTCATAGCTCTATATGCTGCCTGGGCCTGCCTGATTAACAAGACCCCCAAATGTCCAGCCCATTTGGCTTTCTCAATTCCAGCAGCTATGGCCGCCCTTTCAAACGTCTCCAAAAAGGCCTCAGGGTCATCCTCTTTGGACATCTTAGGCATTCCGAAGTCCCACGGGCCCCTCTGTGCCCAAACTTGTTGTTGGAGCAAATGCTCCTGTATACTTGTCTGTCTCATGGCTTGCTGCTGCTGCTGCTGCAGCACTTGGGCCATCAGGTTCATAGCCTGCTGCAAAGACTCTGTCCCCTTTAGTCTAGGTTGATGCTCCATCTGGACCCCTTAGTCCTGCCAGGGAAGCTGCCGCCGACTTCCCAGCCAATGCACCACTGTCGGGGTACACCACTACTGCCTCCCCGCGTCAGGGCCGCGTACCAGTTGCCAAGGATCAGCTCACCTGGTGTTGGGCGTTTTACACGCTCTTGCCTCGCCTGCCACGACTTTGATGTTAATACGATTGTTCAGATGGTCCGGCTCTTGTCGTCCAAATATGAGACTCCTCGGCTTCCTGCGGGTCCCGCGTTGATGAGGGCTCCACCACCCCTACACCCTTGCCCGTTCCACTGGGAAGTGGCCGCCTATCTGGTCAGGCCACGTGTCCGTAGATCAACCAGAATGTCCATGAAAGAAAACGTACGGGTAAACACAAATGTTATGGCCAGGGGTCGCTGGATCGGGGCGGCCGCTTCAGCCTTCAGCAGACGACCTCCGATATTCCCCTGTACGCCGTGGGGTCGCAAGCAGTTCGCTAGCTCTCCCCGAGCTTCTCTGTTTATAGTCAAGACTCCCTGTGGGCCGCTCCGCCCCTTATTACAGGAGCTACGGTTCCCACAGCCAGCGAGTGTCCTTATATTAGAGTCTATATGGTACCCAGCCCCTGCCGGGTCCCAGCCGCTCCCGGACGGCAACAAACAGTTTGCGGCCCTATCAGGCCGGCTGCCCGGGTTCAAAAACCCTGCTAGGGCTTACCCCTTCTCCACAGGCTCCTACTGCGTTTGAGCGCTGCCCGCATCTGCTGCAACGTGCTCTGGTCAGCTTCGGTCTCTCCACCGCCTTCTGCCGGTTCCATCTCGCCGCCGCCTGCCGGCCCCGGCCTCTCTTTTATGCCGGCCCCCGCAGTGCTGGCCCCTCCCTTCCCCACACACCTGGGAAAGGTGAGTTCCTGCCCAGCGTCTTGGGCCTGTGGGCGCGTGATTAGCGGATTTCCACTTGGGCATGGAGCCCTGGAGCCTGCCGGCTCCTTCTCTCCCTCACATTACTCAGGGCCTACAGTTTATTTCCTTATCGAATGTAAGGTAGCAAGTCATAAATTATATGATTATTCTGGTTACATTGTGCTAAAGTACCTGCATTAACTTAATCAATAATAAAATATTTTGTCCCATGAGCAATTAAAAATGAGCTCAGTGGATAAGAGGAATCTCAGATTCTCTTTCCCCACACTGCCCACTCACCCACTTCTCGCTCCCTGCAGCTGCCCATCTGTCTTTAGCTCTCAGTTCAGGGCAGTGGACAATAGCTAGCCCACATGGGGGGAGATAGAGGAGTGGTGCCTCCTGAGATACTGGATGGCCACAAATTTACTAGTATTGGAGTCTTGGAGCAGACTGAAGTTATTAAGTAACACCAGCTGCCTAACGCCAACTGGAGATAGTCCTCATCTGAAGGGGATTATTTCTGAGATGCTCAGAGGGTACCTAGCTAGTTTTTTCCTGCATTAATGTATGGACACTCCAGTCTCAAGAGTGTGTAACATGTTCAAAAGATAATTGAATGAGTTTCTCTAGGTAAGGTAATTACACCCTCATAAAATAAGACCCAGGGCCTAGTAAGAAACTATACCCTGTGATTAGTTGATTGCATAACTGACCATAATGAGTTTTTGCACCAAACAGAATCATAGAATTAAAATTTAATCTAAAACTTCTTTGCTGACTTTTAAAGCCATTGCTTTGTGTTTCTCCCTCTGTAGCAAGGGAGACTAATTGTCCTCTCTCTTCTTTGTGGAACCTTTCAGATATTTGACACTGCAACGGATGGGTCTTTGGGTGCTACCCCAGGTGGTGGTGGGAAAAGCTCCTGCTTCCTAGCACATGGGGTAGGAAATAGATGATTTGAACCAGCACTTAAGCCTAGTTCCCTCCATGCTTTGACAGCTCATCAGGATATTTGCTTGCTCTACACACTCCCACTCTGAGTAGGCTGAGTCCCTGCAGAGCCTCCTTCCTGCTGCCCAGGAAGTCTGATTCTGATCCTTAAACCATCTGCCATGTTTTATTGTCCATCTTTCTCTGAACAGCTTCAAGTTGGCTCTATTGAAGACATAATGCTATGACTAGTGGTTCACTGGTCTGATTAGACAGGAGAGAGACAGTTCCTTTGTCCTCATTTACTACATTCAGCTTTGGTTCCTGATTTTTTACTTTCTCAAGACACACCCTTTCTCATGGGGGTTCACTTAGCCTTCTCTTCTGGGTAAGATATTTTTACCCACTAAACAAACAGGCATAGGAACCTTTTCTGGGCCCACAGGCTGCCTTGGTGTTGGTGTGCACAACACCATATACTAGCTCAAGCTCCTCAACTTCACAGCAAGAAATCCTGAGGAAGGTGATATCAGGAATTTGTTGAGGCTCCACAGCATGGAAGGAGAAGGTGCTCTGTAGGAGAAGAAGGCTGAAATTTCCCCTGCTTCCAGGATCACTGACTCTGATTCCCAGAGTGTATTGGGAAATAAATAGATAGGGAGCTGTACTGCCTGGAATACCCGTGCATCAAAACAGAGAGCTCTGTGCCATGGCTTTTTATCATTCAGTTAATAGCCTTATATTTGCTAGAAAATACAGAGGTATCTAACTACCAGTTCTGAGAGACCATCAGCTATAGACTTCATCTGATTCCAAAAAAGAAATCCTTGATCAAGCTGATAGAAAGCATGTCTATCTTTCCCGTTGCTTAAATGTTTTTAACTATGCTGTTCTCTGAAATCTCTGTTTCTCACCTTTCCATAACTAGTTTTCTACTGGAGGGACAGGGATTTAGTGAATGAAAAAAAAAAGTCAGTTTGCTGGGAAACAAATGCAAATTAACTTGGACTTAATTAGTCAGGGCTTCGTCCTCTAATTCCTGACAAGTAGGTTATAGGACTTGTCAGAAGGTCTGTCAAGTATAAGTGAGTCAGCTTGGAAAACTGTGGAAGGTTACAGGTACCTGAACGGATCCATTCTGTTGGAAAACAGATGTCTTGCCCCATTAGGAGGCCTCAGATGCAGAAGAGAGAGCTAATGTGGCAATAACAGAAGCTGTGTCAGAGAAGGAAATGCAGTTTAGGTGTTGGCATCGATACAGAAACCATTGTCATGTGAATGTAATACGTGTAACAGCAGGAGCAACCTGGGGCAGTCTGTAGAGCTGTGCTGACTGTTAATTTGGACTAAAATCCCAGAAACCCCCAGGGGCTATGGGGCAGGGGAAAAGGAAGAGGCAGCTTGAGGTGGGAGTAAGGGAAAGGGAGCAGCATACACATGGGACCTGGTCAGTCCTACACAGAGAAGCACACAGTCAAGCTAGAAATCTCACTGGCCCAGTCAGCCAGGACCCTAGACTAAGGATCTAGGTTCAAATGTGGGGGTAGCTGCAAGCTGGTGTTTGAGCACTCTAGGGACTAAAGTCTTGTTTGGGGACACCTCCCTAGGTGCATGGGGGGAATTAAGGTGCTGCATGTATGTTACCATGGTGTTGATGTTTCTTTACCTTTTCCTGTTCCCTTCCTTTGGTCTGTTGGCTTGTGACCTGAACTCCTATGATTTTCTGTATAAAAGTGGGAACTCACCCTTGCTTCTTGTGTTGGTATCTGGGGCTGCAGGTTTAGCTAACTATAATAAAAGCTGTGCGTGATCTCCTACGAGAGCAGACAGGCTACTCCAAGCATAAATCTCCCCCATTCTGTAATTCTCTGCTTCTTCCACTAGAAGTTGTCGAGGATGCCACATGACTTTGGGATCTCCAGCATGGAACTCCAGCTAGCTACAAATATAAAAGACAATAAAAAGTCCCTTTTTAGATATGTGGGGAGCTGGAGGAAAAGCAAGGGAAACATTGGACCCCTGCTAAACCAGATGGGGCAACTGACAACCAACACCCAGAAAAAAGCAGACTTGCTAAATGGGTACTTGGCATCAGTTTTTCACCAGTCCCATGGAACGGTCTTGCCCACTATGGGTCAGGGAGGCTCAGATGAGGGAGATTCCTTGCCCTCCACTGAAGCTGACCTTGTGAAGGAACACCTTGACAGGCTGGATACCTTCAAGTCAGCCTGCCCTGATGGGTTACACCCAAGGGTACTCAGGGAGCTGGCAAGCATCATAGCTCAGCCCCTGGCATGGATCTTTGAGAGCTCTTGGCACTCTGGTGAAGTGCCTGATGATTGGAAGAGGGCCAATGTGGTGCCTATCTTCAAGAAAGGTAGGAAAGTAGATCCGGCAAACTACAGGCCCATCAGCCTGACCTCTATCCTGGGGAATGTCTTGGAAAAGATTATCAAAGAGGCTATCCTTAACAGACTAGCTGAAGGCAATATCCTGAGGGATACCCAGCATGGGTTTGTTGCAGGTAGGTCTTGCTTGATCAATCTGATTTACTTTTATGACCAGGTGACTTGTCACCTGGACAAGGGGGAAGAGATCGATGTTGTATATCCTACCTTAAAAAAGCCTTCAATCTGGTATCCCATGATCACCTCTTGGCTAAACTGGCTAACTGCAGCCTCAACCTCACCACGATCCACTGGCTAGGGAATTGGCTCCGTGGTAGGACCCAGGGGGTGGTGGTTGACAGGAGCCAATCGTCTTGGTGCGCTGTGACCAGGGGCATCCCTCAAGGCTCTGTCCTAGGGCCTATACTATTTAACATCTTCATCAATGATGTGGACATTGATATCAGAAGCGGACTGGACAAGTTTGCCAATGACACCAAACTCTGGGGTAAAGCATCCACACCTGAGGACAAGGGAGTGATCTAGGTGGATCTTGACAGGCTCACGGAATGGACAGATGAGAACCTAATGGTGTTCAACACTGAAAAATGCAAGGTTCCCCACCTCAGGAGGAAAAATCTGCAACATGCTTATAGGCTCAGTAGTGCTACGCTGGTTAGCACTGCAGATGAAAGGGACTTGGGGGTCATAGTTTCATAGTTTCATAGTAGCTAGAGTCGGAAGGGACCTAGGTAGATCATCTAGTCCGACCCCCTGCCTTGGCAGGAAAGAGCACCGGGGTCAGATGACCCCGGCAAGGTGCTCATCTAACTTCCTTTTAAAAATCCCCAGGCTAGGAGCCTGCACCACTTCCCCTGGAAGCTGGTTCCAGGCCCTAGCCGCCCTGACTGTGAAGTAGCGCCTCCTAATATCTAATCTAAACTTACCCTCCGCCAGCTTGTGACCGTTATTCCTGGTCACTCCTGGCAGCGCACGGGGGAACAGGGACTCCCCCAATACCTGCTGATCCCCCCTGACCAGTTTGTAGCAGGCCACAAGGTCCCCCCTTAACCTTCTCTTGTGGAGGCTAAACAGGTTCAGGTCCCGTAGCCTCTCCTCATAAGGCCTGCCCTGCTGACCCTTGATCATACGAGTGGCCCTCCTCTGAACTCTTTCCATATCGTCCACGTCCCTCTTGAAGTGTGGCGCCCAGAACTGGACGCAGTACTCCAGCTGCGGCCTGACCAGTGCCGCATAGAGGGGGAGGATCACCTCCCTGGACCTGCTCGAGATGCATCTGTGGATGCAGGACAGGGTACAGTTGGCCTTCTTGACTGCCTCCCCACACTGCCGGCCCATGTTCATCGTGGAGTCAATGACGACTCCAAGATCCTTTTCCGTCTCCGTGCTGGCAAGAGGGGAGTTCCCCAACCTGTAAGCGTGGTGCCGGTTCTTCCTCCCCATGTGCAACACCTTGCACTTATCAGTGTTAAACCCCGTCCTATTCTCATCCGCCCACCGTTGCAACCTGTCAAGGTCAGCTTGTAGCCTATTGCACCCTTCTAGTGCACCCACATCCCCCCACATCTTAGTGTCATCAGCAAACTTGAACAGGGTGCTTTCTACCCCCTCATCCAAGTCACTGATGAAGATGTTGAACAGTGTTTAACAAAATGGATATGAACCTTCAGTGTGATGCTGCAGCTAGTAAAGCGACCAAAACGCTGGCTTGCATCCATAGATGCTTCTCAAGCAAATCCCGGGATGTCATTCTCCCCTTGTACTCAGCCTTGGTGAGGCCACAGCTGGAGTACTGCGTCCAGTTTTGGGCTCCACAATTCAAAAGGGTGTGGAGAAACTTGAGAGGGTGCAGAGGATAGCCACATGCATGATCAGAGATCAGGAAAACAGACCTTATGATGAGAGGCTGAGAGATGGGGTGCTTCAGCCTGGAAAAGCGCAGGCTTAGAGGTGACCTGGTGGCCACCTATAAGTTTCTCAGGGGTGCTCACCAGGATCTGGGGGAATGTCTGTTCACCAGAGTGCCTCAAGGGATGACAAGATCGAATGGTCACAAACTTGCACTGAAATTCTTCCACCTGCAGCCAGGAGCCCACCCCACCTGGGAATCCTGGTGCTATTCCTCCTTCATACCCCATAACAGAACAAGAAAAGAAGAACTCCATGAAATAACTGTCTTCACCTAATAATTATTTTTTGTGAGAGAATGGCTCTTGGAAACTAGTGACTATTGTCTGTTTGAAGACTGAAACAGGTGTAACAGCCAGCATCTGCCCCCTGGGCACAAACAAGAGCCAGGCCAGCTGTAATAGGTGAGCCAGCAGTGGTAGCAGCTGCTATTCATGTGTCCCAGTAGATTACCCCTCACTATTCTATGGCTCCACAAGTTAGGATTATTTGTTCTAGGTTAGGTGTAAATAGTATAATTGAAACAAGTTATGCAAATAATATACACAGGTTCTACTGATTTCTCCTTCAGTAAAAAAGGCTGACTTGCAAGGTTGCAAACATCTGTCATCATTCAGCAGTGGAACAACAATACTGAGATATGCTGGACTGTAAACCCTTCATTCTCTTATACTAAATATTGTAGTAAATGATACAGCGCCTTTGTAAAATATAGTAAAAAGAATAAATGATATAGTATCTTTGCAATTATCAGGGGACAGTCAAACACTATAATAAATAACAGTATAGTTTCTAAAAAATGCAGTAGTCCTTTGGTGGACAGTTTATCTGTTTTTAATGTGGTAATATATTTCCTCACTCCCCATTTATTTCCCCAATTCATAATTTTGTATATTTCTTTTAAAAATAGTCCTCTGTGCAATAGATATGTGCTGTAGGCTTTGACTCATAAGCACTGCTTTTAAGTAAGGGTCAGTACTGGTGACTGAAAGCAATAAAGATGTTGATACCTATAGATATAAATGAAAGTTGGATTTAAGTATCCCAAATATTCCTAGGAGTATCAATATTTATACTACTTTGGCTCCTTGCATAGAAAACAAAAAATGTCCTCAAATTCAACTCTCATTGAAGCAGTTTGAACATTACTACAAGGAATTTAAAAAGCTAGTAAATGATTAAATGCATAATTAAAGGTTCTGCATTTAATTCTGTCACTTCAGTGATTTATGGTTTCCATTATTTTGTCTACGTAATATACATTTTTAGTATTTCTTTCTTTCATTGTTAATGTCTATAATCTTACAGAAAGGAAATTTATCACAAGGAGAAGTCTTCTATCCCCAGATGCAGCTGAGGGGAGAATTAAATCAAAACAACAGTAGGTATCGTACACTCCCTGTTCAGGTCAAAGGGAGAGTCATGAAGTGTTTGCAATATTGAGCCACAAATGTTTCACTTACAGGAGTTATGAAGAAAAAGTAATATCTCATCTTCAGTGCAGTTATATTTTCTGTGGTCAAAACTGGAGCCTTTTGAATTCACCTGAAATGACTAGAGCCAATAAAAGATTTAGGTGTCTTCTGGTTAGTCTGGTGGACTCTCAAACTCATTGGGCCCGCTATAGTTAGGCACCTCATAAGAGCATGCAAACTGACAGAATAGACAGATGAACAAATGACAGCAGGTTAAAAAAGGCAGTAGAGGAGCTTGCCTTGCAGGAGTCTTAGGGCTCCTTCTGCCTTTGGTGAGAGTTGTAAACATCTGGCTACAGGGGAGGCTGGAGCAAGAGAATCACTCTATCCTTTTTCTTGAAGGCATGTTAGTATGCAGCTGAAGATGAAGGTTCATAGAACTGTTGTACAAACAGTGTTTTGTTTTTTGGAGGCGCACAGAGATTATAGACACACAGACATCAGTCGGCACTTAAGGGTCTATTTGCTTGCAAGCAAAGGTCAGAGCAGAGTTAGATGCTCAAATTAACTCTGACCCTTGATTGTGTTTGCAAACGGCATTTATCTTCTTAAATCTCCTGGACGCGTGCGCAGACACAGAAGTTCTTGCAGCTTACTTCTGTTTCATACAAACATACATGTAACTACATTATCACATACATCGCATGTATAATATAATTAGTCATTTGAGTAGGGAGGACGGAGAGGTAAATATGCAACAGCTAATTAAGCATGCTCAATGCCACAAGGGTTCATCAACAGTTCATTTCCCAAGGCTATGCAGTTAAATTTTAGTTTCTGTAATCAGCATGAGAAAGACTAAGGAGGGAGAGGGAGAAACCTTGGGCAGCATTCTTTTCTTATTAAGAGCAAGATGCAAGCTGTGTAATTCTAAAAATATTCCCCCCTCAAGATGCTTTCTGCTTTCCATTCTTGACTAGTACTCTTAACATCTGCCTTACTACTCACCAACCACTTTGGGGCCAAAGGAAAAGCTCTCTAAGGCCACCGTCCTCTGACCTCTTGGAGTCCCCTGAAGGCCCAGCAGTTGGTGAGATTGAAAGTACCTGTAATTCTTTCCATCATGTTAACATATAAATTTGCTTCTGGGGGAGCAATTGGGGGGAACGGGGATATAGGGTGGCGGCTAGGGCTGCTCAATCCTGCCTCCTTTACTACATAGATAACAACTAGGCATATTAAGACTCTCGTCATATTCTTTCTCTCTTGAGATTGAATACAGCCTAAACTTTTTTTTTGTTACTTTCTCATCTGATTTTCTGGACTCTGACTAAGCCGCCTCAGGCACACTTGGAGATCACCAGTAGGTTCACAGCTTCACCTGCTGGCTTTTTGTTCCGAGGATGGCTCAGCCTCTGGAGCCATCAGTCGAGGACGCTCGTGGATGTCGTTTCACACGGGTATGGTGTATCCAACGGTCATGGCCGGCAATTTTTACAGCGGTGTGGGTTGTTAAAAGTACCTGGAAAGGGCCACTCCAGCGCTCAGTCAAAGGTTCCTTTTTCCACCGTTGTACCAAGACCCAGTCTCCCGGGCAGAATTCATGTACTGGAATGTCTAAAGGCAGACGTTGAAAGGAGGCTGCATACCTGTGAAGGGAAGACAAGACAGACTGTAAAGCAATAACATACATGTGAAGCTCGCTATTACCTAATTCAAAAGTTACATTTTCTTGCATTCCAGGAGGTAAGACCTGAGGAGGCATGCCAAACATATTTTCATATGGGGTTAATTTGATGCCTCGTCGGGGAGTGTTTTGAATGCAAGTAAGAGCTAGCGGCAATGCTTGAGGCCACTTAAGGTGTGCTTCAATACAGATCTTGGTGAGTAGAGTTTTTAAGGTCCTATTCATGCGTTCCACTTGTCCTGAACTCTGTGGTCTCCATGGTGTGTGTAGTTTCTAAGTGATCTTGAGGGCTTGTGCGACTTCTTGAACTATTTTTTTCACAAAGTGTTGTTCTTGATCCGACTCGATGGATTCGGGCAGAGAATACTGGGGAATGATCTCCTGCAACAGAGACTTCGCTACTGTAGCCGCAGTGGCAGTCCTGGTGGGCCATGCTTCGACCCAACCGGAGAGCTGGTCTACTATGACAAGTAAAAACCTATGATGTCCGGATCGTGGGAGCTCGGCAAAATCAATCTGCCATGCTTGTCCAGGGTTCGCTGTTCAGGGTCTACCTCCCATTGGCACAGGAGGTTTCGTTCGAGGGTTTACTTTCTGACATGTGATACACCTGGTAGCAATACGCTGAGTTTCTATATATAGCCCTGGGGCTACTGCTTGGCGAATCACTAGATCACCCATAGCCAAGCCTGCCATATGGGTACTTGCATGGAGCTGGTGCAGCACCTCCCGAAGCAATGGCCTGGGTATGACTTTTCCTCCTGGTACTATCCACCACCCATGGGAGTTTTTTTCTGCGCAAGCCTCCTGTGCAAATTTATCTTTTTCAGGGGAATACTGCGGGACTAGATCCCGGACGTATGGCCATATGGCATGGGACATGGCCTGCCTGGATACTTTCTTCGCCTCTCCATCAATAAATGCGGCTTCCTTTGCTGCCGCATCAGCCTTTGCGTTTCCAAACTTATGTTTTTCCTCAGCAGTCTTCCCATGGGCTTGCACATGAATGACAGCTACCTTTTTAGGCTGGTGGAGTGCATCTAGTAGCTTGATAATCTGGGGGCCGTTAGTAATTCTATTTCTAGAAGCCGTAATGAAACCCCTTTTTTTTTACAATAGTCCGTGCGCATGAACTGTAGAAAAAGCATAGCGAGAATTAGTATATATATTAACCCGCCGGCCTGTCCCCAGCTGTAATGCTCAGGTGAGTGCAGTGAGTTCTGCGGCCTGTGCCGACCATGTGCTCGGCAATGACTCCCTCCATACTACCTCATCCAAGGTTACCACTGTACATCCTGTTCGTCTTTTTCCATCGATGACAGAGCTGGAGCCGTCTACGAAGTATTCAACATCTGGGTTTTCAATTGGGTTCTCAGCAAGATCAGGCCGCACCTGTGTGGTTTGATTCAGGACCTCAAGGCAGTCATGTGTTGGTCTCCCTGGTTCCGGCAGCAAGGTTGCAGGGTTTAAGGCTGTAGTATGTTTGAAAGTAAGTTCTGGATTAGAGAGCAAAAATATTTTATACCGTGATTGTCTGGAGGGGTTGAGAAACTTTTCTCCCTCAGTCCCTAGAATCTGGGGAACTCCATGTGGGGTGTGTATTTCTATGTCTGTATCTATGACTATCTTCTGGGCTTCTTCGACAACCACTGCTGTGGCTGCCACAGCCCGAAGACAGGCTGGCCACCCGAGCGCAACTGGATCTAGAACTTTTGAGTAATATTTCATGGGTCTCCAAGTTAGGCCTGATGGTTGAGTCAGCACCCCTGATGCAACCCCTTGATTTTCATGAACATACAGTCGATATGGCTTTTTATCATTTGGGATGGCCAGGGCAGGGGGCTGGGTTAATGCTGCCTTAAGCAGATTAAAGGCGTGCTGCATTTCTTTAGTTCACTTTCATTCAGTGAGACTCTCCTTAGTCAGGGAGTCATACAGTGGTCTAGCCTTTCTACTATAATCTGGTATCCATAGTTGACAGAACCTAGTTAGCCCTAGGAATGCCCGCAGCTCCTTGGGTGACTTAGGTGAGGCTAGACCTTGGATTGCCTGTATGCGGTCCGCACTCAGGGCTCTGACTCCCTTTGAGAGCTTATATTCCAGAAATGTAATTTGAGGCTGACATATTTGGGCTTTTTTTCTAGAGACCTTATATCCTTTTTCCCTAGAGTGTTTAGCAGTGATCTGGTGGCTTTCTCACAGAGTTGCAAATTTGGGCTTGCAACCAGCAGGTCATCTACATACTGGAGGAGAGTCACTGTGGGGTGTGATCCCTTCCACTCCTCTTAAGTCCTTCTGAAGGGCAAGTCCGAAAATATGGGGGGCTGCTATGAATCCTTGTGGGAGAACCGTCCACATGAGCTGGGCTTTATGGAAAGTATCTGGGTCCTCCCATTCAAAAGCAAACAATTTTTGACTCTCTTGGTGAAGGGGAATGGAGAAGAAAGCATCTTTCAAATCTAGTACTGAAAATATTTCGGCTTTCTCTGGTACTTGTGTCAAAATCGTGTGTGTGGTCGGGACTACAGGGTGGTCTGAAAGAACCTTCTTATTTACTGTTCGTAGGTCTTGGACCAGTCTATATGAGACCCCATCTGCCTTCGGCACTCCAAGAATGGGGGTATTATATGGTGAGGACCCTTCCACTAGCCATCTGTACTTCTTGTACTTCTCTATTAACGGCTTGAGTTCAACTCTGGCTGCTCGGCTGAGTGGATACTGTTTTACCCGAACGGGCCCCTTCTCATCTTTGAGTATGATTTTTACCGGGGAGACCAACTTAGCTCATGCAGGGGTTCCATCAGCCCATACTGAAGGGTCTACTTCAGTCATGTGATCTTCAGAACTTACTACAGGGCGTCGGTCCTCCAGGAAAGCCATCTGATAGTTCGAGCTCTGCTTGACAGGTAACTGGACCACCATCTGGTCGTCTTTGAAAAATATCTCAGTTTGTAGTTTTGTGAGTAGGTCTCGTCCAAGTAGCGCAACTGGGCAACTTGGAGAATATACAAAGGAGTGCTCAAGCAAATGGTCCCCCACTTTGGTGAGGAGTGGGTTACAAACGGGGAGTCGGGATTGCATTCTCTCAATCCCTTCCACAAGTACATGCTGTTCGCTAGTTTCTGCACGGGGGGTGTTTTCTGGAATCATTGAAAATGTAGCCCCAGTATCAACCAAGGCTTCAAAGTCTCTGCCACCAACCCTAATAGTTACCATGGGATCTTTTCGGGCTCCAACCCGAAGGGTAGTGGTCTTAGATCCCTGTCCCCTTCATTCTATGTTTTCACCCTTTTCTTCTGCCCGCATGAGGTGACCCCTTGGTTCACCCTCTCTCTTCTCCTTCAACTTTAGGCATTCCCTCTTCCAGTGTCCTTTCCTCCTACAGTAAGCACAAACGTCTGCTACCACTCTTCCTCCTTTCCCTTTCTGTATTCCGGTCTTTCCAGGGTTATCTCCAGTTATAGCAGCCACCAGCACTGCCATCTGTCGCTGAGTCTTTTTATTCTCCTTGTGCTCCTGCGCTTATTCATGATTCCCATATACCTTATATGCGATTTCCACCAGCTCTGAAATCGGTTTCCCGGGACCTCCCTCAGTTTTCTGTAGTTTCCTATGAATATCAGCAGCGGATTGACCAATAAACATAAGATTTACCATGCGTTGATTATCTGGGGCTTCTGGATCTAGGTCTGAAAACTTGCGGAACGCCTCGTACAGCCTCCCGAGGAAGGCTGAGGGATCCTCTTTTTTACTCTGTTTCACGTCATACAATTTAGACAGATTAGTAACTCAGGGCACTGCCTTCCCTATTGCTTCCACTATAATCCCTAAATACTGTGCACTCAACTCTCTTTCTGCTGTGGTATGATTATCCCATCCCGGTTCCTCAACAGGGCAGGTATCACGCAAGGTACGACCAGCAGTTCCCTCCACTTCTACCCTGGCTGCTGCAATGCGCTCTGCCGTCCCCAATACTAATCTCCTCTCCTCAGGGGTCAGGAGGGTTTGGAGCATCATCTGGACATCAGCCCAAGTGGGTCGATGAGTTTGCCCAATGGATTGAAACAAGTCCCTCATCTTTTCAGGGTCTTTATGAAAAGAGGGGCTCTGATTCTTCCAACTGAATAGATCTGAAGTACTAAATGGGGTGTAGACAAAAGTTGTATCGCCCCCCTCTCCAATAACCTCTTGCATCGGGCAGTTCAGTACTGGCCGTGATTTTACAATATTGCGCAAATTATAGCCCTTATTCCCTGATTCAGACGGGGCACTTGGCTGAGGCACTCGCTCTGAATCATTAGGTATATTTTGATACGCTGGTGGTGGTTTCCCTGAGGGAGAGAGCGGTGGTGCAGAAGGACTGGGTCCTGGGGAGGTGTCTGATTCATCCTCGCTACCTGTCAGGGTGACCGGAGAACGAGCCCGATACTTGGCTAATTCAGGATCCCCCCGCATTAGAGTCTAATGGTTTTTACAACCATCACGTGAGATTTTACTAAGCATTTTACAAAGCATTTCTTAATCCAAGGTGGCTGATCTCGGACCACTTCTAACCAACAGTCTATGTAAGGGAACTAATCTCAGTGTCCATCCTGCATAATTACTCCATAGACGGCCGTTACTTCTTTTACTACAAAGGATCCTTTTGGGGTCCAGTGGACCCCGAATATTGGTCACTCGAGTTGACAAAACTTAATTAAATTATCCTTTTTCATCTTTACCCCAGAATCTGCCTGCTTTGTAAATTTGTTAAAGTTCGGTAAAACACAACCCAGAGGAGTACTTGAGTTTTCTACACGGGAGCTACCCGCACCCATTTTAATGCCCACAAGAGTGCGTCCAACGCACTCCAAATACCAGAAAGCATGAACCAAAAAATCCGAGCTAAAGACTGTCCGCAAAAGTGCATCCAACGCACACCAAACTCTGGGCCAAAAGAATCCCCGGAACAAAACTAAATTGAACAAGTCTCTTTGTCCCCAGATCCAAAAACCAAATTGGGCAAGGGAATTCGTATACTCACTTAAGTATCCTAGAGATCTCGATCGGAATGCCGGAATGTGTGTCTGGCGTCCTCAGAAACCAAGAATTTTACACAGGTAGTCTTTAACCTCCCGGGTACCCCGACTCACGTCTCAAACACCCTGGGCGAGCCCAAAAAGGCGGCTCGGTGCGCACTCCCCATGGCGGCAGGGACGATCTTGTCACTGGGTCCCGGGGTGGTCCAGGAGGCTCCTGCCTGGCTCGCCAAATTGTTGTACAAACAGTGGTTTGTTTTTTGGAGGCGCGCAGAGATTACAGACACACAGACATCAGTCAGCACTTAAGGGTCTATTTGCTTGCAAGCAAAGGTCAGAGCAGAGTTAGATGCTCAAATTAACTCTGACCCTTGATTGTGTTTGCAAACGGCATTTATCTTCTTAAATCTCCTGGGCGCGTGCGCAGACACAGAAGTTCTTGCAGCTTACTTCCGTTTCATACAAACATACATGTAACTACATTATCACATACATCGCATGTATAGTATAATTAGTCATTTGAGTAGGGAGGGTGGAGAGGTAAATATGCAACAGCTAATTAAGCATGCTCAATGCCACAAGGGTTCATCAACAGTTCATTTCCCAAGGCTATGCAGTTAAATTTTAGTTTCTGTAATCAGCATGAGAAAGACTAAGGAGGGAGAGGGAGAAACCTTGGGCAGCATTCTTTTCTTATTAAGAGCAAGATCCAAGCTGTGTAATTCTAACAGAACCAAAAGGAGCATTCAGAAGAGGACATCTGATTCTCTGGACTGTAATTAGGGCAGTTTTCCATGACATGAGAAACATGGGTTTGAACGCCTTCAGGCAGAGGGTCTAGAACTCAGGTGGCCTTGCTTCCTGGGCTGGTGTTCTAACCACTTTGCTGTTACATAAATTTGGGCAGCACTAGTGCTGCTGCTGCCTACTCCATCCATGCCTCAAAAAGAAAATAATTGCATCTGGAGGAGGCTAAAGATGTGGACATGTGTTTGATATGTTCTGAACACACCAAACTAAGGGGCTGCTCCACTTAATTTTGGGAGGCCAGTGGGAGCTAGTCAGCATTGGCAATGCGTAGGGGGTGCACGTGCACCCCCTGAGCATGGCAGCACACTCCTACAAAAAGGCGCTGCCCACACTGCCACTGGTACCTGCAGGTAGTCACCACCCCGCGCTGCACCCGACACTGCCAGTGGCATCTGCAGGCAGTCTGCAATCACCACTGGCCGCCCCTAACACTGCCGGCAGCATCTGTGGGTGGTAGCCAACCACTGGTTAGCACTTGCCACCCCACCCCTCGCTGCTGACAGTGTTGCGGCTGCGTGAAGCAGCTCCATGCTTACTGCCGTCACACTCCTGCTGCTGACTGCGCTGCTGCTGCCACCTACCGGAGCTCACAATGCCTCCCCAGCTGCCAGGGGCACATGGTGTTCATGCTAGGCAGAAGTTAGCTGCGTCTCTATTTAGGTGGGTGCAGGAAACTGCGGAATGTTTAATTCAAGCAGGTGTTCTGCACACCACTGCTCAGCTCCTTTCCAAGTTAGCAACAAATACTTGAAGCAATACCACCCCTGTAGAGAGCCTGGTGTTATCCTGTCACCTCTTTGGCTAGGGACAGACATTATACATAAACTGGTTTAAGTAATCAGAAAGTGGTTTAAATCTGTAACAGAACAGACATTCAGTGCACAATATGTTTGAAAATGGCTGAAACTGTCTTGAGAGAAACCTGGTTGAATGCAGTATCAGACTTAACTGATTTGGCTCAAGATCATCAAGGAGCACATCTGTGATGGGCTGGCTTCAGAGATGATGCTCAAGGGCAACCAGCATGGTTTCATTAGGGGCAGGTCATGTCAGACCAACCTGATTGCCTTTTATGATCAGGTCACAAAAGCATTGGATGCGGGTTTTGCTGTGGACGTAGTCTTTCTGGACTTCAGCAAGGCCTTTGACACCGTCTCCCACCCCATCCTCATTAAAAAACTAGGCGACTGTGGCATTGATGCCTACACAGTCAGATGCATTGCAGATTGGCTCAAGGGTTGTACTCAGAGGGTGGTGACTAATAAGTCATATTCGACCTGGGGAGAAGTGGGCAGCGGAGTCCCCCAGGGCTCGGTTCTTGGGCCTGCACTGTTCAATTTCCTTATCAGTGATTTGGACAATGGGGTAAAAAGCAACCTGTTTAAATTTGCTGATGATACCAAAATTTGGGGTGAGGTGAGCACGCTAGTAGGGAGGGAAAGACTGCAGCAAGATCTGAATAGGTTACAGGGGTGGGCTAACAAAAACAGGATGCATTTCAATACTGACAAGTGCAGGGTGCTGCACTTGGGCAGTAGTAACCAGCAGCTCACTTATAAAATGGGAAACTCCCTTCTTGAGAGCACGGAGGCAAAAAGGGATCTTGGAGTCATTATTGACTCCGAGATGAACATGGGCCGATAATGCCAGGTCATGGTTGACAGGGCTAACCAGACCTTGTCGTGCATCCACAGGTGCATCTCAAGCAGGGCCAAGGAGGTGATCCTCCCCCTCTACGCGACTGGTCAGGCCACAGCTGAAGTACTGTGTCCAGTTCTGTGCGCCCCACTTCAGGAGGGATGTGGACAACATTGAGAGGGTCCAGAGGAGGGCCACTCGCATGATCTGGGGACAACAGGGCAGACCCTACAATGAGAGACTGCAGGACCTGAACCTGTTCAGCCTTCACAAGAGAAGGCTGATGGGGGACCTGGTGACCATCTATAAACTCACTGGGGGGGAGACACCAGAAGGGTTTGGGAGAGACCTTGTTTTCCCTAGCGCCCCCTGGCATAACAAGGAATAACAGCCATAAGTTGTTGGAGAGTAGGTTTAGACTGGGCATCCATAAGAACTACTTCACAGTTATGGCGGCTAGGATCTGGAACCAACTTCCAAGGGAAGTGGTTCTGGCTTGTACCCTGGGGGTCTTTAAGAAGAGGCTTGATGCTTACCTGGCTGGAGTCATTTGAGCCCAGTTTTTCTCCTGCCCAGGTGGGAGGTGAGACTTGAAGATCTACAAGGTCCCTTCTGACCCTGCTTCTATTATTCTATTAAACTAGTTTATGTAATGTCTGTCCCAGACCCCTTCCACTGTGGATTAATTCCACAGCTGTCCTGGAGCAGGGGAGAGAGGCAAGACCTGCACCTGTGAGCCCAGAGCTAAGACCTGCAAGACCAGACTGAGAGGTGGGAAGTGTTGACAAAGACTTGACAGTCATATGTGCTGGAGATAGAGTTGAGGGAAGTTGCAGACCAAAGAATGCAGAGACCTACATTTACATTATAAAGAAGAACCTGTAAAACCTAAATAAAGCCTTTCTGAATGCCTGGCTATGAGAAGACTCTGCCATCAGGATTAATAAGACTTATGCAAAGTTTTCTCTGCTTTACATTTTAAGTTAGACTAAATTATGTATACTGTGTTTTCCTTGGCTATATCTTATCTTATGCATAGATTTTTGGTTGTTCCCTGTTGTATGCTTTGCAAATTGCTGTGTTCAATACATACTTGCTTCAGAGAAAGGACTTCAGAGAAAGAGTCGGGATGGAGCAGACCCAGGTTATGTCTGCGTGTTCATTAATGCATTGTAATTACAGTGCATTAAGTTTAGTACATGTAATAACAGATACTAACTTAATGAACCATAATCAGTGCTACTGTGCAGTAGTGCCAGCACATGTCTTTTAGACTAATTATACTGCACATTAGTGCATTAACATGGCTGTACTACTGCACTTCTAGCATCTTGTGTAGACATGCTACCAGCTTGGCAGCATACCCAGGGGGTCAACCGCAGGCTCTGGGTCACAACATCAGGCAGGAGAGGAGCTGGATGGGACACAAGGATGCTACAATCTGAGACTAGCCAGCAGGCAGCCCCCACACTGTAGCACACTCATGCCCCAGGCAGCCCCAGTCACTGTCTATGCATGCAATGAGGCAGCATAAATGACTCTTTCATAGGATAGTACGTGTCCCAGATAGTACCATGATACAGTGGAATTCATTTACTGTGCCTTAATATGGCTGCACATGTAGATGGTGGAACACTTTACTGCAAAGCTAATTAGTCAACTCTGCAGTAAAGTGCACATGTAGATGCACGTTGTGAGGTACAGGATACTGGGTTTGATGGACCTGTGTTCTGACCCAGTATAACCTTCCTAATGTCCTTATCAGCAGTATTTTTGGCAGTGTGTTAGACAAAAGATATAAAAACTGAGGAGCTATTTATACAAGCCTTCTCTCACTGACTAGCTGCACTGAGTTCAGTGAGATTTCTTGTGTGACCAAGTATTTATAATATGCAGAACTGTTTCTGTTCAAGAGAGTAGCTTTCATAGGAGTGCACACAGGAAAGTGTGTGAGGAGAGGGAGAGGGAATGGGGCTGGGACCGGGACTGGGACCAGGACTGGGCAATGATTCGCAAGAGAGCAGAGAAGAGCCAGGCCCGGACCCAGGATCAGGGCTGGGGCCCGCTGTGCCCATGCAGCCACCCCTTTCCCCATGCCTGGGCTCCAACGAACCCACCGCCCCCATCCCAGCAATGGCCCCAGCTGCCTACCCACACCAGAGCTGGCCCCAGCTGCCTGGGGTGGGGTGGGGGGGCCTGGAACAGGGGGCTGGAGCAGAGCCAGCTTCAGCTGCACCGCCAGACTGGAGGAGATGGAGCCCCCTGAACCCCCACGCCCACGCCACCAGGTCCTGCACAGCTGGGATAGGGTGTGGGGAGGGGATGGAGGCTCCTGCTCTTGCACGTGTCCCAGGAGGCATGTGGGGGCATATGGGCAGGGTGGGCAGCCATGGTGGGCTGGGGCAGCACTGGGCTCTTCCTCAGGGGGGCATGCTACTCTGGGGGCAGGCGGTGGTGGCACTGGGAGTGGGGTTGGGTGGCCTATGGTGAATCTTTGGGTGGCTGCAGCTGCCTCCCCCACCCATAGCCTCCCTCCCAGCAACACTGCTGCATGCCCCAGCGTAGCACAGCCCTCCCACCAGGAAAAACTCGGCACAGCCCCGGCCCCAGCCCACAGCACCAGTCCGCCCTGCCCCATACAGATCAGGTGTATGCACCCCACCATGTCTCCTGGGATGCATGTTGCAGCAGGACCCACCCCTCCCAGACAAGCCGCTTGTAGGTCAGTCCTGTGCTCCTGGCTGGGCAGTGCCTACCTCTCCCCTGGCCCCACCCCTGCTGCAGCCGCCGGAAGCCCTTGGCTGGGCTTTCTTGTGGCCCTACAGCTGCCCTGAATTTGGGGGGCTAAGCCCCATTAGCCCCCCCTTCCAATGCCTATATAAGTAACTAACTTGCATTTAGGAACCAACATAATTTGATACGTTCATTGTTTTTCCTTCAGAACTCTTCCCAGTTGTCAGACAAAAGATCTTATTTTCAGAGAAGACTGAAGAGCTTTTCTGGAGCCAAAGAAACCTAGAGTGCTAATTTCTACCAGCAGTAATTCCGAAATCAGTCTTTATGATCTACAAGTGAAAAAGTTCCTGCCATATTCTTGGTGGATATGAATTGCTGCAAATCTATTGCCATTGAAAGTGCCATACTGTTTTACAACTGCAGAGAATTTGGCCTGTCATCTGCAAGTAGATCTAGCCTGGATAAGGCTTTACTTGCAGCACAGTCACATAACAATTGCTGTCTTTTATGTTATGTCAGTACTAACAAAGCTCAGCATTAGTTTGACCAATGAGGCACCATACTGTAATGAATGAAAACAACATTTCAATTTAACATTCAGAAGAAAAGTCTAGTTGTGGACTTGGGAAATCAGTTTTCAACTTTCTAGTAGTTCTTCTACAATAAAAATGCCTGAGAGCAGAATAAAATTGGGCAATTCACAATAGGAAAAGTAATAGCAAAAATGTTTGCCCTACTGAACTCACGATCCTGGGGAAAGAGATCTTCTCTGGTTTTCATACCACATCTCCTCGCCTTTTGGGTTCATTGCTCCTCTGTGACATTAGAGCCATTTTCTGACGAAAGTGTGGGTTATAACCTCTTCCTATAAATCATCAGAAGAAATAACTATGAGAGAATTTTTTCTTGTTTTCTAAGATACACATGTTCAATAAGGGATAGATTGGGGAAACAAGCATAGGTACAGAAAGGACAAATTGATTTAAAGAGAACTTTGACCAAGGACATTTTATAGACCTTATTTGTTTCAAACATTAACATTTTCATCATAGGAACTTCAAACTGCAGAGGTCATCCATATACTACATTCACAGAAGTCACTCCAACGTAATGTACAAGTATGCTAGGCAGAATTTAACCCCCTAGCTCATCATAGCCTAGCCATAGCAACATGGAACTCAGTTAATTTACCCTGCTGAGAAGGAAAGTGCTTCTGGGCCTGGCATGTAGATGTACCCACAAATATCGTGGCAGTGAATGAGGGCCTTTTCTTGTTTAGGCACATGAAAGTACCTGTAGCACTTTCTGTCACTGAGCCCTTTATAGGACTTGAAATACCTTCTGTTTGAAGGAGGTATTGGTGTATTCATTGGACAAATGACTTTTCAAAGGCACAGAGGTCTTGGTTGCCTAAAAAGATGCAAGGATCACAGTAAAATGTCTATTACTGTCCATTAGCTATTCAAGCACATAATCACTTCCATATCAATCAACTTTCATGCAAAGAAGGGTGATTATCTGTGACCACTTTAACTTCTTCCTGATCTACTGCCCAGCCCCCCAAATTCTCTGCCAGATACAGTGCTAATTCCCACCTGCCTATAAATTTAGAGGTACAGATCATAGTAGTACCGTTCCCAAGGACTTTAGGAGTAAGACCACCCTAGAACCCAAGAAAAAGCTCCTAGTGTTTTCAGTTCTTGAGTACTTCAGAGGGGAGTTTCCGTAATTGAACAAGCCACATTAAAAATGGAATCACATGGTAAAATAAATATGAATATACATAGCACAGTCTGTGGAGTAGCCCTTGTCATCTTATTACTGAATTCAATTTTGTACTTCCACTAGTTTCTCAGTTTTCCATTTTTTTGTAGGGGAAAGTATATAAATTAAGCCCAGAAGGGCGAAGTGTGAAGCTTTTTTAAAAAAGCTGAGAGGTGGCCAGTACTTTTGGCATAGAGGAAAGCTTTGGAGGTTGTTGGGGGATTTTGCACTTAAGATATTAAAGAAGAGATTAATTTTCTGTTTTATATGAACTGAAGCGACTAAAACTGAGGACTGAATTTCTTATTCCCTATAAACCAGCAACAGCTAGTTGCTCTCATCTATTTATATGAAAGTATGAATGTGACCACATTGGTTTGATAGTTTTCAAGAATGGTCAACAGCAAAATCAGTAACAATATGGATATCCAGTTACCATCATTTTGTTTCAGAACTAACACAATGCTGATCAAAGGAAAACATTCCTTCAGCTGTTGTTTCAAACTGCCAATATTATATATTGGGCTGGAGTTTTTAAAGTTACTTTTTTAATGATAAGCAATGATTGATAAGCAAGATATATTTGTTTTAAAGATTAAATTGTCCAGTACAATTATACAACAATTTTCAAAGAGCAATTAAGTAATTCGTTAGCAGTAACATACTTGATTTACACTTGTGTCTTCATGTAACCACATATGCATGACGGATGGATTTTAGGAGTGAAAAGGCTGGCAGCCATTGTACCAGGGACCACTCTCTTCACTGGAGAGATTGTTTTGGGACACTTTTTGAAGGTGGAGAGATGGAGATAATTCTTGTGGATTTAATGGAGCAGGGTGGGAGGATAGGAGAGAGAAGATGCATCTACATTTGCGTTGTACTGCAGAGCTGATGAATTAGCTCTACAGTAAAGCATTACCATCCACACATGTGCCCTGTTAGGGAGCAGTAAATTAACTCTGCTGTAGGATAGTACTCTCCAAGACAAATAGTATCCTACAGCAAGGTCATTTAGTGTGCTGCAACACACATGTAGATGGTGATTGGCAAAGCTGTCCCGGGGGGGGTGAATTGGGGTGACTGCCGGGGCTTTGCACTTTGGGGCCCCTAGTGGAGCCTGGTGGTGCAGCCGTGGTGACTCTGTGCTGCCACTGGCCCCCCCCCACCAAATCCTTCGCCGAATCTGGTGCGTTCGGCTGCTCAGCACCCCCGCACCTCACCACTAAATCCATTGCCGGATTCCTCGCATCCGGGGGGCAGAGGGGGCCCTGCACAGGCTGATTGGCCCTGGGCCCTGCACCCTGCTCAGGCCCTCTCTGGTGACTGGGGCTGACTGGGTCACAAGGATGCTACAGTGTGGGGGCTGCCTGTTGACTAGCCTCGCACTATAGCACCCTCATGCCCCAGCCAGCCCTTCTGTCTTCTGACATGATGACCCAGAGCCAAGAGCAGGCCCTCTGCCAGCCCAGAGCTGCTTTGCCCTGGCTCAAACAGCTGTGGTTTCTGATGCATATGAAGATGCTGTGCTTGGGAGCAACTGACATACCAGAGTTTATTGCTACACGCTAATTGCACATGTAGATGAACATGAAGAGATAAAAGTTTAGACACATAGGTAGAGAGTAATGTATATGTGATTTGTGATGGGGAGATTTGGAAGGAAGAGAGAAGTCTGGAGAGAATTTTGAAGGAGGGCAGTGGGAGAAGATCTTGAGACTTCAGTAGAAAAATGAATGTGGAGAGCTTGAAGGGAAAACTACTTGGAAAATGAGAAGTGACACAAAAGAAACATGAATGTGTGGAAGAGACCCTGACTAATTTGCAGAAGGAAGAAGAATCAGTGTGAAGAGAAAGGAAATTTCTGAGGACTGAGAAGGTTTGGGAAAAGATACCGAAGATGGAGAATGCAGAAGGGCTTGGAGACCAATGAAGAGAACACTGAAGGAAGAAAGGGGAGACTATGGATGAAGATGTAATGTAATGATTAAAATAGGGAAGGATAGTGAACAGAGTACTGATACCTCCCTTGAATATAGCACGGAGTGAAAGGGAAGACACTGCTTTTAGTTTCTGCTCTGGCGGAGAAGAGGGAGCAGGGAATGGGGATCTAGAAGGGATAGAGACTAGACTACAGGTTCATCAGAGGAAGGAGAAAGAGCTTGATTAAATATTGCTTCTGGGAAGGTGTAGAGAAGCAGGGGCAGGGCTGTGAAGAAAACCAAACTAATATAAGCAGCATCCAAGTATGTTCTGAGCATCTTCCGGGTGCTGAGAGAGAGAAAACTTTGTGATGCTGTTGGGAAACTAGAGGATACATGGAAACACTTTTTGTCTCCACAGTTTTGTGAAGACAGTTAACCCACTGCTTGGCGGCTTTAGTAGATGTGTAAGGAAACCTTGCATGCTTATCTGAACAACACTTGATTCCAGCCAGTTTGTCCTTACTCCAAAGTCACCAACACTTTTAAGAACAAAACATTAAATGGTGACCCAAAATTATCTTAATAGGGCTCCCCATTAGACTTCTGAGATTCTCTGGGGAGCCAGTTGAGCATTAAATCTCTGTAAACAGCTCCCAGTTTGTTTGGTTTTCTTTTTCTGCAACTACTTTCTATCCAAGACTTGGCTGCTGCAAGGGATTTTAAATCCATCTAACTGACTTATACATGTACCAAATGTATTGATCTGCTGAGGAGCTCTGGCGTCAAGCAGTCTGCTGCCTGTAGCCTACTGTTGAGAGGAAATGCTTTTAATTCTGTCTCTGGAGAAAACAAAATGAAGAAATATTAGCAGATTTTTAGTCACTGTCAAATATACAGGACTGGGGGAGGGCATTAATAACTCTATATTGTAACTAGTGATGAAGAACTGGTCTAACATCCACAATTCTGCTTCTTTTTAACATCTGAACAATCTCAACACGTTCATGTAGGAATTCTCTGTTCACCTCATGCAGTTCCAAGAGATGCTTGATGGCATTTTACAAGTGGGGTTTCACCAGTCCTTTCCCTGTAATGTTTACCTTCTTCCCTTCTCTTGTATAGTCCCTCACAATCAAAGCTGATTGTCTTTAGGTGTGTGCAAAATGGGCTGTATTCGATTCTGATTGAGCCCGAATTGGGGACAGTAATTTGATTTGGTGATTCAGATCACTGCCCCGATTTGATACAGCTGAATCCAAATCTGAAGATTCGATGCTGATTCAGAAAATCAGCAATTAGGCCATAGACACAGCTTTAAATGTTTGTTTTACAAATCTTGAAGTACCAGGTGTGGCTCATGAATGCTGAGATGCTGAGACAAATGGAGCATCTCATAGGAGCATGGGCCCCCCCCGCATGCTCAGCAGCAAACCCAGAAGTGGACCAGAAATACTTCAGGTCCACTTCCAGGTCTGCCATTGAGCATGTGGGGGACCCCTCCCCCATACCCCCCCAGCTCAGTGATTGGCCACGGGGGGACCCCGGTTGACCTCCCAGTCCCAAGAGGTACCAGTCACCAAGCTGGGGAGGGGGCAGTGGGAGATCCTCCCGCATGCTCCCCGGCACATCCAGAAATGGACCAGAGGTGGTTCTGGTCCACTTCTGGGTCTGCTGCTGAACACGCTGGGGACCCCACTCTGTGCTCCCAAGGGATGCTCCATCCATCCCAGCATCTCAGCATTTATGAGCCACATGGTACCTTGAGGTATGTGGAAAAAACATTTAAAGCTGTGTCTATGTCCGGTCATCAAATCTTTCCAAATCTCTCTGAATTGAATTCAAGGGTTCTGATTCGATTCAGAGAGATTAAAGGGTCTCCTGATTCAATTCATGCGGCCGCCGAATTGGGCCAAATCTCTGCTGAATCGAATCAGCAACTGAAGCTTCACACAGCCCTAATTGTCTTCCATGATTGTCTTATCTGTGTGTCTAAAGATGGCTAATGAGGCCTATCTTGGATCAATAGACTCAGCTGCAGCTGAGATGCGTTTCCATGTGGACTGGATAGGGCTGGATTTTTTATCCAGTCCACAGCACACTGTTTCTGCTGCTCCCACTTTTCCATTTCCTGTTGTTGTCATGAGGTTTTAAAGTACTGGGATCCATGCAGCAGACTCTTCCTCCACCGGGGCAGCCCTGGGCAATAGTCTCTCATGAGTTGACATCAATGTCGCATTTTTTTTAAGTTGGCCTTGAGGACATCCCTGAAGCACTTTCTCTGCCCTCCTCTTGAGCATATGCCTGGCCTGGGCTGAGAGAATAAAACTTGCTTCAGAAGTCTGAAATTGGACATCTGGGTGACATGGCCAGCCAAACAAAGTTGATGTTGGATGATCATTTGCCTCAATTCTCATAGTGTTTGCTTGCAGGAGGACGCTAACATTGGTGCATCTCTCTTCCCACTGGATTCTGAAGATCTTCCTCAGGCAGCATTGATGGTACTTCTCCAACAACTTTAGATGTCTCCTGTACATTGTCCATGACTCAGCTCTGCCTGTACAGTAAGGTGGGGATCAGGACTGCTTGACAAACCATGAGCTTGATTTGGGATCTCATGTCACAATTTTCAAAAGCCTGTTTCTTTACATGTCCAAAGACTGTGGTTGCACATTTGAGGCAATGTTGGATTTCTTGTTGATGTCAGCCTTCTGCAAGAGATGTATTCTGAGGTACAGGAAACAATGTTCTCCAGAGTCTCATTATAGATCTGGATTAATGGAGCTGGGGACTATTCATTAGCAGCTTGTTGGTGGAGGACCTCAGTCTTCCGTATATTAAGCATCAGTCCCATTTTCTTGTATGCCTTGGTAAAAATGTTGATTATTGCCTGAAGGTGAGCTTCAAAGTAAGCACACACTACAGCATCATCAGATTACTTTAGTTCAATGATTGTGGTCAAAGTGGTCTTGGTTTTGGCTCAGAGTCAGGTGAAGATAAACAGCTTACCATCGATTTGGTAGTTTAGCTTCACCCTGGCTGGAAGCTTGTTGGTGGTCAGATGTAAGATACTGACAAAGAATATTAAGTGTTGGAGTGATACTACCTGTATTATGTAACCGCCACTTTTTGCAGGTTCTAGGCTAGTATCCAGCTCTGAAGGGACAGTGTAAGGTCTTTTCTGGTAAGCTACTCTGGGTCATTTGAGTAGCCCAAGAGAACCAAGAATAAAGGCTGTCCATGCAAATACTGTTCTTGCCACAATGACTTCAAGGTAAACTGTTCCCCCAATTTCTCCTATTAGCAGTCTGTACCTTGGCTTCAACTGACATTAAGACTAGGTGACTTTAATGCAGGTAATTTATTAGGGAAAATTGTTACTTGAGTCATCTGTTTTCAGATTTACCAAACAGTTTTAGGTGCTCAGAAAACTGGAGCTAAATTCACAAGATCTTGGGTGATGGTTTACCAGCTGCCCAGTATCTCGCTGGCTGAGGCACTTGCTCAAGATATGGGATAGCAAGGCTCATTTCCCTCGTCCCCACATCATCTTCCCCCAGGCAGGACCTAATCACCAGGCTATAAGCTATTCTGAGATGGAGTGCTCTCAGGTCCTTGTTATACATTAATTTTAGGTGGCTCGTGGAGCTCTTAACCCTTGTTTTGTGTGGATAAATGTTCCACACCCTCAACTCTATTGCCTAAGGGGTGGTTCTGGCACCAAGCCAGCTCCCCCTTCTGCCCCCAGGGGTGCGACCTCCCCACACCCAGGGGTGCAGCCCCATGCAAACAGCCTGCAGAGCACATGCTAACTAGCCAGGTTGCAGGGCACAAAGGGTCCAGGAGTAGGATGTAGCTGGGTGTGGGGAGGGAAACAAAGTAGGGGGCTGGATCTGGCCCCTCTGAGTTGGGGCAGGAGCAGTACCCTTAAAGCACCTTCCCTCACTACTCCCACCTCCCAGGAAGCATGATCTGCACCCCCACAACTGAATCCTAATTCCCAATTTATTAAAACATGAGACCTTCAATTTATTTCCTAATTATTTCTTTTTAAATTATTTCTCTTTTTGTTTTTATTTTATCCTTCAGTAGCTGACTTACTTCATTTCACCACATTTCTTCCTCCACCCTCATTTACCTTCTACCTCCTAGTTCATTACTGACCCCATCCCATTAACTTCCTGACCTCCCCCTGCCCCAGCCCATCTCTTACCCCCTTCCCCTTGTCTAGAGCAGGGATAGAAGCCTGCCCTGGCTCACCAGCCCTGTAGTGGCAAGTTACATCTGTAGCTCTTAGTCAGGCCCCTGTTCATCAACTCTCTAATGGCAAATCACAGCTGTGCAGGTTGGGGACAGAGAAGGTTTTTAGTCTTAAGGTGTGACTGTTCCAAACTTGAACTAACACTAATCAGCATCTAAGCAGCTCAAAGTGCAAAGTGTAACAAAGCCCTCAGTTTTTCCTGGTGATGCTTTTCACTCTGCGTGGAATCTATAAAGACTCCAGTGCCAGAGTGAGTGACCCACATTCAAATCTATGCTCTGCCTCTTTCAGAGCATGGACTGGAAACCGCATCCTCCCACTCTAAATGTTTTGACTAGAGCGTTCTATTTGGAGCCGATCTCAATCCTGTTGCTGATTTTATATGTCTGAAGTATTCTATTGTAACAGAGACTGGAGCTAGGGTGAGTGACCTAACTACTGGGCTAGAGATTTGTATGGCCTCTTGCTGTCTCAGTGAATGTTTAAGTATTTCATGTGAAAAGGAACAGCATCAACAGGGAAGAGTGAAAAATAACCTGTCCTGGAATGCTCTATGGCAGGGATTTTCAACCTTTTTAATAAAGGGGGGGTGCAGTGAGCAGCCAGATTGGGGTGTGGCAAGGGGCAGAGCTGCAGCAACACGGCATCTGTGCGGCCCTCTTCTCACACTGCCCCCAGCTCTGCTCCTGTGAGGCAGTGGTCCATCCTTGCATACCCCCTGGACCTTTCAAAGTACTCCCAGGGGTATGCATAGCCCCTGTTGACAACCCCTGCTTTATGGCTCGATGGTTTAGTTTCTCTCCAGAGAGGGAGGGGCTGGGATACTCTCAGACAGAGACTGGAATTGTACCAAAGTTTCTAACGTCCAGGGGTGGGCTAAATACAGCATACAGGCCAAATCCAGCCCACTAATTGATCCTATCCAGCCTGCCAGGTGCTGCCAGGAGCCCAAAAAGGGAGGACTGTGTCCCTCCTCACTCTGCTCCACTCTGTTGCAGCCAGGGCTGGGCCATGCAGCACAGTGCACAGATTCCTCCACCCCTGTTCCCTCCCATCACCCTTCCATGCACCTAGCTTCCTGTTGGTGCTACAACTGTGCATTCCTGGCACTGCAGCTGCCAGCAGCCAGGCCCTCATGGGATGGGGCATGATGCAGTGTGCTGAGTAGCTATTTCACCCACCCAACCACATGGTGTAATGAGTTTCTGCTGCCACAGCAGGTGGGTGGAATGGCTACTCAGCACACTGCATTGCATCCCATCCCATCCCATCCAGGCCCGGCTGCCACCACCTGTGGTGCCAGGGCTGTGCAGCCCTAGCAAGAAGCCAGGCAGGGGGAGGGGATGAAGAAGTCTGCGTGCTGCACAACCCAGCCCAGCAGAATGGTGCAGCACAAGGCACAGCTCCCCCACCTTGGCCTCCCAGTGGTGGCCAGTGGGCAGGATAGAATCAGTTGTTGTTCCCTTGGGCCCTCAACAGCTCACCAAAACTCCTTAAGTGGCCCTCCAGCCCAAATAATACTCCTCCCCCCGCCATCCTAAACACTAGACTATCTGGTAGAGTGGAACTGGAACCACTATATTCCCACTGATTCTGTGACTGCTACCTAAGGGTAAGTGTAGTGCTTTATTGCTTTTGCTTTGTTTTTGTTAAAAATGCCTAGGGGGCAAGTGAAGCGCTGTGGGTTTGGCTGAACAAAACAGCATCTTGTACCTCAAATGAAAAATGTGGGGTTTGGTTTCAGTGAAGAAAACAACAAGCCCCCATCTGAAATTAATTTAGGTTCAGTTAATTTCTAACTTCTAGCATTTTTCACTTCAGCTTCTGAAGAAAAGACTCAATAACCTCCCTAATGATTATGGTAAGCAGAGATGCCCCCTCACTCCTTTCTCAGTAAGTAGGCTAGAAAAGGTCATCCGAAAACTTCTGATCACATATATAAGGGGGCTGAGGACTTTTTCTCTAGGGAGACACATAAGCAAACAAAGCTTTATCCAATATGTCAAAAGCCTCCTCTATAATATCTACTCTTGGTGGTGCCATTAGGCAATCCTGCTGTTAATGAGGCTGCTCAAGAGCCCTCTTGTTACTGGTGAATAACCTATAGCAGGGGTGGGTCAAACTCACCCAGGCCCCAAGCTGGATCTGGGCTGTGAGGCTTTTTCAGAGCTGGATCTGCAGGGCCAGAGGCAATTGTGGTAGTCCAGGGGCAGGTACAGGGCACAGCTCTCACTTGACCCCTGCCACAGACAGCTGGGAGTGAACCTAGGGGCCTTGAATTCTGTGACAGGCCCCACCCCCTGGTTTCATACCCCAACTTCTGCCAGGATCTGAATCTGGCCTGTGGGCCACACCTAGGAAAAACTCTAGGCTAAAGATAAGATGCTGAAGTAGGAGAGGAGAAGCACTTATTGAAGCAGAGGAAATGATAGATTCTGCTTTCCTCAAGAACCACTTTTGTCCTGTTCTTAGCAAAAAGGCAGGAGCAGCAAGTCATCTGTGTAACCTCTGACAGCTGTGCATTTAGAGTGCCTACTTTCCCCAGAGTGCAGAGGATGTTTCTGTATTGCCTGCTGGTTTTCTGTTCTTTGACTGCTTATGGACTCCTGAGTCCTGTTGAACTGAAGTGCTCAAAACACAGGGACCTGCAAAATCATGAGATATGGATACAAATAATAAATGCTGCAGTTTTTATTTTGTTTGTTCTTTTTGTCTTCTGGCTTTTGTCTCTTTCATGTTCATGCTTTCCATGTATTTTTTTTCCTGTAGCCAGCAATGCTAGAACTTAAAAAAAAAAAAAAAAAAGCCCTGGAAAGTGATCATACCATGTAGGAACTGGGACTTTTGCTGAAAAAGGAGGAGTAAAAAAGCATGGTGTTTTCAGTTCTACCCTTACCTTCTTACTAGAGTCTGTTACCTATTAGGACTGTGCGAGTCACCAGTGATCTGAACTGGCTTCGGATCCAGCCACTTCGGATGGCCGCGATCCAATCTGGAGCTCCAGACTAGGTTTCTGCCTCAATCCAGTCAAAGCGGCTCTGAAGCTTCAGAGCTGCCTCGGAGATCTGGCCATAGGGTATAATGGGGGATCAATGAAATATCTATAACTCTGTTTTTGGTATGATTTGGACGAAACTTGCAGAAATGATAGCCTCTGCTGAGAGCATGAAACCTACCAAGTTTCAAGAAGATCGGTGCAGGGGTTTGGGGGGAACTGCACCCCAAATTCTTGAAAGCCAAACTCCTGCATGGCTGTGTGTTACGCCACAGGGGGGTGAACACTGCAGGGGTGGTAGCTCTTACTGAGGCCATGAAAGCCTGCCACATTTCAAGGAGATCGGTGCAGGGGTTTGGGGGGAACTGCACCTCAAGCTGCAAACAAGCAAACTGGTTCCATGGGTGACCCTGCGAGTGTTAAGGTGAGCGGGGTGACAGCTGCAGGGATGGTAGCCCCTGCTGTGATGTCTGCCAGCTGCCAAGGAGATGCCTAGGGGAGCTCTGGGGCCCTGCACGCCTAGCTGCTGACACAAAACTCGTGCCAAGGCTGTCTCTCTCTGTCTTGGGGCAGTTGTTTGTCTGTATTGATTCTTTCCTGTCCTTAGCCTGGTTTTGTTGGTGCTAATTGATTCTTCTTAAGTCGTTATGTAGTAGCTAGGTCCTGTGTATTGAGCTGGTCCCGGAGTCCCTGGTTCCTGAGTGAATCATGATTGATTGATTGGTAACTGGGAACATAGCAGCTTAGCAGCCAGGCCTGCAGCAGTGTCTCCCCTCCCCGCACCAAGAGAGACACAGTCAGTCCCACAAGTACCCATGTCATGAGTTTGCTTGTCCGCAGCTTGAGGGGCAGTTGTCCCCAAACCCCTGCACCCATCTTCTTGAAGCTTGGCAGGCTTTGTGGCCACAATAAGAGCTACCAGCCCTGCAGTTTTGACCCCCCTATGTTGTAACACACAGCTGTGACAGGAGTTTTGCTTTCAAGAATTTGGGAAATGGTTGCCCCCAAACCCTTGCACCGATCCTCTTGAAACTTGGCAGGCTTTGTGGCCTCAGTAAGAGCTACCACCCCTGCAGTTTTCACTCTGCTATGCTGTCATGCCTAGACATGACATGAGTTTTGCTTTCAAGAATTTGGGGTGCTGTTCCACCCAAAATTCCTGCACCGATTGTCTTGAACCTTGGCAGGCTTTATGCTCTCTGCAGAGTCTACCACCCCTGAAAATTTCATCCAAATCGGATGAAAAACAACCAAGTTATAGATACGTTATTGTTTCCCCATTATATCCTATGGCAGGATCTCCGAGGCGGCTCCAAAGCTCTTCAAGAAGCCAAAAAAGGCCAGCGCTTCCACCCGGATATGCTGCTTTGGACCCTGAAGCTTCTCCAGATCTGAAGTTCTGTCCAAAGCTTCACACAGCCCTACTACCTATAGCAACAAGCCTTACTGTCTAGTTGTTATTAGTAGCAGAAATATTAATCAACAGGTCTCGTCCTTTCCACTCCACACAATGTTTTGTTGACTTGAGCCACCACTTGTGTTAAAGATCAGACTCGGATGTTGGTTTGGATTCAGGGCTTGTTCATCCAGACATTTTCTATGTTTTCTATAAATATTTATGTTCTTGCTTGAATTAATGTAGATAAATACCTTCAGGATGGACGTCCTTCATTCTTAGTGTTTGTTTGCCATTTCATTTGTAGGCCTGTTAGCTCCTTAAATAACATGTTTGCTCTTGTAATTAGAGGGAACAAGTTAAAGTTTCTCACCCAGGATAATGAGTTAAAGTTGCTCAGGGGATCCTGCACTCTCGGTATGGAAACTACTTCCACAGGTGGCAGCCATGGGTGGATCTGGGATCTTGGTGAGGGGGGTATGTGCCACACAGCTGAAGAGATGTGGCCATGTGTAATCAAGAGAGGTCAGCATGTGTTACACAAGTAAAGGGGGTATGGCTGCACCTCCTTCCTTTGATTCTGAATGCCAGTTAGCTCACCATCCTATCAGCGCAGCTCTCTAAGGGCTCCCTGTGCATGTGGCACGTAGACAAAAGGGGTGCAACTGTGCTACTGCATCCCCTCTGAATCTGTTCCTGGTGGTAGCAGCTTCTGCTCTCAATTTTCTGATGCATGCTTATCCTCCTCAGTAGTCCCTGGAAGTTTTCAGGGACCCTTTTTGCTGCCTAGTTGTCAGAGGACCGTACCTTTACTTACAGCCTCATGAGTGATATTCCTCTAGATGTGCTTCTTCTTTACAGGAGATGTCAGCTTCTTCTCCTTGCCATAGAATCATGTCAGGTATTAGAAAAGCTTATATGGTTTATGACTAGCAACCGGGTATGGTTTTTACCAAAGCACTGTATTCACATATAATTTGTTTTGAAGTGGATAGCTGAAGAAGAGAGATGGTCTGGGAGATTGGTAGAAAGAGTTTAAGTAATTTGAAAGAAGGTGGAAGAGAGAACTGGAGCAGGGTCACTGTTAGTGCGCACACCCGCGTTATTCACTCCATTACTACAGTGAGCGCTGCTACTCTCACTGTTTAGCACTAACTTTTAGTTAGGCACACAGGATTGGAGAGGATCCCTCAAGGTCCTTGTGTCTGGTCCCCAACTATTATAGGCAGCAGTTTCATATCATTCCTCTAATAAATTCATCAAACAATCTTACCACTAGTTACGTTTTTTGCTCTTACTATTTTAATTGGAAGGCCGTTCCAGAAACTTGCTTTCCTGACATCTGGAAACCTTTCTTCTAACTTCTAGCCTAATTTCTGAATGGTCAACTTATGTCTACATATTTATATCAGTAGTGTGCTTTAGCTTAAATACCACTTCTTCTTCTAGATATTTACTCCCTTCACACACATGCCTTATTGTAGAGAGCAATCCTATTCTCTCTCAGCTTTTGGTTTGCTGGAAGCAAGCCAAATTCTTAGAGTATCCTTTCATAAGATATCCTTTCATAAGATATTGCTCTGATGATCCTATTAGCTTCCTCAGAATTTGAATTCAGAAAGATGAATTAATAATTCTGGTCACACACTGGTTCAGATGAGGTCTCACCCATGCCATTACATTGACATTAATGGCACTAATACTTCCCTTTAGCAATACAATTACACTAATACTTCCTTATCTGTACTAAAAATACTTTTCTCAATACATCCCAAGAAAGCATTTGCTTTTTTCACAGCTGCCTCATTGATAGCTCATAGACCTCTTTCAATCAGGTGATGTACCTGGTCTCTTCCCTTCTTTGTTCTTGATAAACTCCCAGCTTAAAGAATTTTTTTTTCTTAGTCCTTAGTCTCTGCTTTTTAGCACTAAATACTACCCATTTCTATTATGGTCTTCAAGGTAATCCAATTTTGAACAAATTAATTTCTAAAAATGGGGACAAAAACACTATTACATGTGTTGTGTACACCTTACATCCCATGGTCCCCTCTGTTCTCAGTATATTTTTAGAATAAAAGAAGGTGGTGGCTTATTCTACACCTTGGCTAAGTTCATTGAATGTTAAAATTCTCTACAAGACTTGAATGCAGAATTCCACTCCTTGCAAGTCTGAAGGATTTCAGGTAAGCTACTTAACAATCTTAAATGTCAGGCAAGGCTGTGGAATTCTGTTTCTTGCTGCTATGAAATCAGAAGGGAGGTGGAGAATTTTGCATAGCTGGAAACTGGCTAAGTACAGACATTCAAAAAGCCCCTGGCGAAAGCACTCTAATTTATTGTGCTTTACTTAAAAGTGCTATAAGTTAGAATGGGAGCCAACCAAACAGACTTCATTGTCCAGTGGGAGGATTGTGGGTGGGGGGGAGCTCATATCCTGCCTGTAATGGTCACTGGGGGCACTCCTGCATGCCTCATAGGAAGTTGCCAGAGTACCCGTTACCCCAACCCCAACCCCACAGCCAGCTGGTGACTGTCAGCAGCAGCTGAGAGGAGGCAGAGGGGGATAGGACCCCCCATGCCACAAGGACCCCCTACAACTTACTGACTGGAAGGCATCAAGACAGGCTGGATCCATATGGGGGGGCCTCCCTCCCTCCAGTGTTTTGACATCTGCAGCCAGCAGCCACAGCACACAGCTGGAGCTGCTGCAGGGGAAGGACTCTGGGCTCTGTGTCCAAGTACAATGCCAGCCCAAGTCAATGACAGCCTATGATCCCAACCCTGTGGGCTGCGGTGTGCCATGGAGCCAGAGTGATTGCGGGGACAGAAACTTCCCTTCTTCCACTTGTGTCCCTCACCACCAATCTGCACATGGGGCTGGGATCAGAAGCTGTCACTGACTTGAGTCAGTGACAGCTGGGGGTGGGGGTGGGGGGAGGCTGGCCTGGCACTTGTGCAGAACAGAAGACCCTGTGCAATGCCTCCAGGGATGGCAGTGATCGTGAGCGATCGCATTCTAAGTTACCTCTCAAATAATGTTTTCCAATGCTTAGTCAATGAATAAATATTCAAGATATATCATTGAGAATCTTGAAGTGATCAAGAATCTTCAGGATTCATTTGATCACAGACATTCAAAGGGGCAACAGAAGTGTTCAGGATACAGGAAGGCAGATTTTCAACTTGACATTGAGGCCAAAGATCAGCTACAACTCATTGACTTAATGATCTGATTCAATTTTTTTAGGAAGCTTACTGAATTTCAACTCGTGTTTGCTGATTGACAGATATCCTGTACTAGCTTCTTGAGACATTCTTCATATCTGTGAACAAGCTTATCATTTATGACAAGCTTCCAGTAGTCTAGAGAAATGATTCCAAATGACCACAACTATATCAAAAAGACCTGCTCCTCGAATTAGTACACTGAATCCTTTCCCTGGTCTCTCGTTGAAACAGTCAAGCCTTCATTACAACGCAAACAGCAGGAACTTTGTTCAAGAAATCACAATGTTTCAATCTTCAAGTAGCAGCTGTCTTTAATGATTTAAAAATATTAGACTGTTTTTATTGTTATGATTATCTGATATCATTAAATATTATGCCTTGAAGATGAAATCCATTTCAATATGCTGTGTCATTTTGGTGGAATGGAAATATACTTTCAGAAATTTTCCTTTTCCAATTTTTGTTTTTTCCTGTGGAATCTTCATTAACCTGATGTTATTTGGGGAAGGGGGGTGGGGGACAGGGGAGATCTGGCTTTGTCAAAACAGTATTTTCTGACAGGGAAAACTGTTCTGTCATAACAGTCTTCTGATCAGTTTTAGTTTATCTGATTGGAAACTGGAATTTCTGTTTTCATAACCCTGATGGTATACAAGATATTGATTCTTACACAAGATATGGTCTTCATGCGTAGTATTGGTCAAGGACTCAATATCAATCATCCTAAGCCTGGGGATAGTTCAGTCCAGGTTAGATTTCCCATATTACAGGGAAACGAATAAAACACATTTGTGACCTTTTGGATTTTATTAATATCTGTCTAAAGCTATGTGAAATACTGGGACTGCTTTGTCATGTGGGAGCTCCAAGTGGCTGTAATGAAGGTGAGGAGACTCAAGCTATGATAATGTTTTATAGCAAGGCTCTGAGATGTGGTGTTCATTCATCACCTCTGTAATCTGATGTCCATATCTGAAATGAACACAGAGATCCATTGAAAGGTATATATATAGGAAATAGAAATGACATATTCATGATTTCACTGACTGAAATTTCAGATAGACAGTGATCACTTTTTTGAGAATATGCACAGAAATCCCTGCTTAGCACCCTAGCTTCATATGTACTGATCTCTCAAAATAGTAAATGCAGCGCAGAGTTTATCTATTGTTCCTTTTATAGGATAAGCTCCCCCTCAGATAGATCTGCATTCAGACTGAGCTTTATAAATCTATGTATGGCTTTGTATGGCATGACTGCCAGTAATAGTGTGGGATTAAACTCATTGACTCAAAGAGCCTTTCCAACTTAGATTTCTAAAAATCTATATTTTCAAAAGTCTACTTCTCAGTGTTATAAAGCAATATAAGAATTCTTGCGGAAGTCTGGAAGCAGCTGTGGAGCAGATTTTTAAAAAAGTAAATCAGATCTAGGGTCATTCTGTTTACTGTGTGCCCGTCTTATGATCATTATTAGTTTTGCCACAAAATTGCAAAAGGAAAAAATGTTTCCACATTTTATTATGGATGACCTTGTGAAAGTTCTTGCAGAAGATCAATGATGTGCTCTGTAGTGCACACTCTGGGAGAAAATATTATTGAAATGCTATAAGCTACCTGTATTTGGCTCTCCAATGGTATTTTAAAACTATACAAGTTACTGGGATTTATTTAAACTTGTATATTGAGTGGGGGAAAGAAAAAAAAACCTGGATATTTACAGATATCTAGTGAATATTTAATTCAAAACCCATAACCATTTTAACATGTCAAGGTGGCAATCTGTTGTTCTCTATAGAAGACTAAAAATTCTTGGGCCAAAAGACGCTAGGTGAATGTCCAAAGTGTAAATGCATTTTGAGTATATTGTGGGCTGCCACTACAAGTACCCCCAAGAATATTTTGTATAGTGAGATTTGAGATGGCTCTAGAAAGTTGGGCTGCTGTCTATGGTAATATTATAATATATGAAAAAATTATATGCATTCATTCAACATCAATGTAGAAATCTGAGAGGAGCATGCAAAATCTCGTCTGATCTGGAGAGAACAACTGGCACTGAGTGCAGCTCAACGCAAAGCAGCTTTGATCCAGAGGATGGAAGCAAAGTGAGAAAGCAGAAAGAAGCATGCTATAAATTTGGGCTCCAGCTTAGACAACACATGGATCTCTGAAACTTGTAACAAGCTGTGTTGCTCTTGAATTGAGCTTGTCAGCCACTAATGGATTCATTAGGCATCTAACTAGACCTCTTACATGTACACCATGATTCAGAGGATCAATAGTTCCTTAATACTATTATGAGTACAGCACCCTGTCTACATGTCCACAGGACAGAACACTTGTATGTCTGCATCTGAACTCCCATGGGTGCAGGCAGGTTTATGCATCTTGCTGCCTACAGGGAGGGTGGAAAGGAGGGCCATCCCTCTCCTTATCACCACCCACACCCATTATGCACAGGAGGATGCAAAGAGGCTGACAAGTTGAGCAAGGCTTTGAGATGGTCTCTCACTGCATTTTTACAAGCAACTAAGGAAGTATGGGTTGGATGAATGGACTATAAGATGGATAGAAAGCTGGCTAGAGAGTTAGGTCTCAGTGGGTAGTGATCAGTGGCTCAATGTCTAGTTAGCAGCTGGTATCAAGTGGAGTGCCCCAAGGTCAGTCCTGGAGCTGCTTTAGTTTAGTATCTTCATTAATGATCTGGAAGATGAGATGGATTACACCATAAGCAAGTTCATGGATGAAACAAAGCTGGGGGGTATAGTAGATATGCTGGAAGGTAGGGCTAGGATTCAGAGGATTCTAGACAAATTGGAGGATTGGACCAAAAAACATTTCATGAGGTTCAACAAGGATAAGTGAAAAGTCCTGCACTTGGGACATAAGAATCCCATGTACCGCTACAGGCTTAGGACCAAGTGACTAAGCTACAGCTCTGCAGAAAAGGACCTGGGGGTAACAATGGGCAATAAGTTGGATATGAGTAAGCAGTGTGTCCTTGTTGCCAGGAAGGCTAGTAGCATACGGGACTGCATTAGTAGGAGTGTTGCCAGTAGATCAAGGGAAGTGATTCTTCCCCTCTATTCCTGCACTGGTGAGGTCACACCTGGAGTACTGTATCCAGTTTTGGGCCTCCTACTTCAAAAAAGGATGTGGACAAGTTGGAGAGAGTCCAGCAGACAGCAGCAAAAATGGTGAGGAAGCTGGGGCACACGGCTTATGAGGAAAGACTGAAGGAATTGGGCTTATTTAGTCTGCAGAAGAGAAGACTGAGAGGAGATTTAATATCAGCCTTCAACTACCTGAGGGTGGTACCAAAGAGGCTGGAGCTAGAAGGTTCTCAGTGGTAGCAGATAACTGAACCAGGAGGAATGGTCTCAAGGTGCAGCAAGAGAAGTTTTGGTTAGATATTAGGAAAAACTTTCTCAATAAGAGGGTAGTAAAGCACTGGAATGGGTTACCTAGAGAAATAGTGGAATCTCCAGTCTTGGAGGTTTTTTAGGCCTGGCTCGACAGCCCTGGCTGGAATGATCTAGCAGGGGATGGTCTGGCTTTGAGCAGATGACCTTCTGAGGTCCCTTCCAACCCTAATTTTCTATGATTCTGTGAACTTTCAGGAGCTTTACAAATGAATATGGGAAAATAGGCATAGTTATCCTGTGTAGTTACTCAGGTTAGCTTGGGTCAGAAAGTATTATGTAGATAACTACAGCAAACACTCACACGTCAATAGAATGCTTACAACTTTTGCACCCCTGCCCCCACCCCTCCCCCCAGCACCTCTTTTCGTATGCACTGGTTCTTGAGGGCCACAGGCAGGGGCCGAACAGTAGGATCTCATTGGCCCCAGGCTTCAGCCTTGCTTTCAGGCTCCCTTTAAATGAGCTTGCATATAAGGCCAATGCTTGCCATGGAGGAAGCCAAGGAAGCTCAGGAGAGGGTAGGCCATGCTGCACTGCCCATATTTGCCACTAGGTTTTCCCCCCCAGGGATCTTTGGCCCATAAATGGAACTTTATGGCTCAGCATCTATGGGAACTAAACAAAGAAGGGCTCTTTGAGATCCTCTCCTCCACACCCCCTCCCTACCTCAGTCCTCCAATTAAGCATGATAATTGTGCAAACAGATCAATTCTCTGGGGGGCATGACTTACTGGTGGGGTCTATCCAAAAGAAAAGGAAAGACTTGACTTACTTGAGGAGAGGCAGGCAGCAATGGGGAACTTTGACTGGGAGGCCACCATTAGCTATATGGCACATTACCTATGTCTAGCAACCTCTAATCATCGTGCTAGGGGCAAGCAATGTTTGCGGGTCTGACACTACAAAGAAGATAGCTTAAGGGTGGAATAGTATAGCAGAGCCTGGCAGTGGCCTCCTGCCTTGGTTTCCCTTATGGGCACAGGGCTTGGCATGTGACACAGTCAGGGGAGAGTTGCAGAACACCCGATAGGGAAGCATGGCTCGGGGATCAAATGCCACTCCTGTCCCAGAGCTCCCTCTTCTTCTCTAACCCCTCTCACTCCCCATGAAAGACTCTCACTCTTCTTCCTAGCCTGATGCCCTTCCACCCACAGCCTTCATGGAGGTTTCTTCTCAGTTTCCCACTCCTTTCTGGATAGGTGTACCCTGTTCCCTGCCTGCTTCCCTAATCTGTCCATAGCCTTTCCTTGCTTCTCCCTCAATGCTTATTAGTACCTAATCTCACCCCTGGCTACCTCCTAGTCCCTAAAGCAGTCACAACTGCCTTAAACTTACCTGGGATGCCTTCAATAGCTTCTTTGGGGCCTGTCTGAGCCATATCTCCATGCTGCCTCTTTTCATTGCCCCCATGTACTTGGAGGCTGCTAAGACGCTCACAGCCCCATGTACAACAGAGGCAAGGTACCTGTAGTTATCCTCTGAGCATGACTATATATTTTATCCTGGTAGGACTCTAGATGGCTAGAAATACATAATAATATTTTTTTAGTCATATAGAGCCTCTTTGCAGGTAGATTTTGGCTGATTACTGATGATTGTGGAGATGCCCAGCAGCTATATGTAGCTGTATCTAGGACATCCATATGGAAGTCCCTTCAGGTGGGGGAAGACACTCCAAACTAGAATTTAAAACACCTATTTAGTCATATAAGTCACACACATGTATGCTACCCTTAGAGCCAATTAGTCTAGAACAAATTTAGATTTCTACTGACACATGGGCCTAGTTCACAGAGTCCTCAATATCTGAAAGTCTTCTAGGACATCCAAACCCTAATCGGGAGAGCTACTTCAAGTGTCAAGTACACCATTTAAGATATAATGTTGGTGTATCCAAGTCTGGCCAAATGTAGTTCTTCTTCATAGTTTAGAAGCTGCAAAACTATTCAGATTTTTGCAACTTTTTTACTACTTAGTATAGCTAATCCAGTTGCCATAAATCTAGTTGTATCTAGCCATCAGGGAACCAAAGCTCTTGATTGATCAGAGTTCAGGTATTTGAAAGATTATTGGGTCTTAATAGGAAATGAAAGACAAAAGTCAAGGTAAGAATGGGGTGGTAAAGAAGGAGCATGTGTCACTTTCAGGCTAGGAACAAACATTGTATTTGTCCCAGGACAAGTTATGGCTGTGTTTGTTCTGGAAGAGAAAAATTGTGGGACTGGCATGTGCACACATCACCCTTCCAGTTGGGGTTTAGTATATGGCTGAAAGTAATACCACTTTTCTGCCATTGATTCAAAGATGCCATCCTGGGACAACTTTTCAGACACACTTCCTGATATCCTGGGACAAACTGTTAATACATAAACCTTTTTTGGGTCTGTTCCAGGACAACAAAAATGAATATCTGAATGACTGCGCTGTGTCCTGGGATAAAATGGTTTCTCCCAGGACATATGTAATAGGCCTCTTGAAGGCTCAGATTGAGCGAAAACATTTACTCTTCAATCTGTTTGTAGGCTTAGTCATTACTTTTCTCTAAATTAGTCGTTTTTGTGTCCCCTGACATTCACCTCCTTCCTGCCCCGCCCCCCCGCCTTGGATTGGAACTTCAGGTTTTTACTTGCTGAGGAGGAAGAAGATACTGCATTTTTTTTTAAAGCTGGGACTGGGTTTTGGAAAGCAAAGCAGCAAAACATTATAAAATCCAGTGCCTCTACCAAAATGCGAGGAAGCTGAGTGACATGTTTCTTATGGTGTTTTCCCCTTTTTAAAAACTTTAAGAAGAGAGGCCAGGTGATACCTATTCTGGTCCTGAAGTATCCAGTCTTTTCCAAAAAAAAAGGAATATGTGCGGCTGGCAGGGATTAAATTATGAAGGTAAAAAAAAACCCAACACAGTAAGAAGTAGAATAGAGGGATACTTATCAGGTCTTCTCAGAGGTCATCCATTCAGCTCCAGCTTTAGGACAACAAATTCCTTTTGGTTGCAACCAAAAAGAGATTTTGAAATGTTCATGTTTTAATTAGTATGAAAGCAAACCTTTAGAACACCTTTTCTTGAGACAGCCTTGTGTCAAACTGTTTCCAGGAACCAGTCCCTTCTCTGCCCTGTTGCCTGGCTGAACAGGGAGCCATGGACCCCCCAAAACTTTTTACATCATGTAGTGCCACATCCAGTACATCTTCATTAAATGTTTCAATTATGTTTCAATTTTATTTTTTCAGAAAACATGGTTTGTCAAATATGCTATGTTCCCATCTGTCCGACCTCTTAGAAGATTATTTTATGTAACTATTTACGATAGACAAATGTAGGAATTTATTGCTGAAGTAAATACTGCTGCATTCCTGGCCTGCCAAGGAGGCCAGATAATAAGGATTTAAAAGGTGTCACAGTTTTGCTCTTTGGTATCTAGAATTACTTTTAAGAAATGGTTATGAAATTGAATTATAAAATACAATCTCACATCAGTCAAGCATAGTTTAAGTGTCTCGTTAAAAGGATCATTAGATAATCAATAGCAAGAAAAAAATTACAAAGCACTTTAGGTATATTGTCTAGACAGGGTAGGCAGCGAGGTTATATAGTAGTATAATGCATGGTACAACAGTTTCATATAGGAGGCTGGGTTTGAGAGGGATCAACATTTTATTATTTTTGGAGAATTCATAAAAGTAATGTGGCCATTGATATTGCCCTAGCATGTTACATAAATCTGGTGGTATTAAGGAAGAGTGATCGCCTCTAGGTGGTTGTGAACTTTGGTATTGCAGAGCCTGATCCTACAGCTATTTGCTATCCTGCACAGTACTTATTATTACATGTAGTTGCAGGTAAACCAATAAAGAGTATGTTTGGAAATAAACCTGTGCAGGGTTTATGAAATGGAAGATGTGAATTTTTTTAGTGAAAAGGCCAGTTTCCATGTGTATGCCTTAATAAGGAGACATTTCTTTGCTACTACTGTAGGGGCCAGAGGCCTCCACTAAGGACTCATTTAATACAGAGATTGGATGGTGTGCAGGAAGTTAAACAGCTAGAAGGATCCCACTAAATTCTATATTCTATATTTACCATGGTATAAACTTGTTCACGTCATACTCTTGTACAAGATAGGGTCCTTTTAAAGAAGACTGATGATAAAGGTGACATACTGAGCTGTTTTCTTACACTCTGTATGATCTGGTCTGTACCAGAGGCAGGGTGGAGGGCATGGGATATTATGTAATGCAATTTAAAGACTGTATCACTGTACAGGACAATAAGACCAAGTTAATAATGTGTGGGGAAACTGTAATTCTGACCCTTTCTAGTCTGTCCTTACCAACCTGGGTTCCTAAACCCAGGCTGTTGTGTCTTCATCCCCTTTCTCACCCAGACACATAGGGCATTTGTCCAGTTGTGTGACACAGGACACTGGCCATTGCTTCAGTGTTCAAATCAATTCAATAAATCAGTAGCCTTTAAGAGAACAATAATTCGTTTCAAACTTCTGAAGGCCAGTTTAGCATACTATATCCATCAACTTCTTCTGAGCTATGCAAATGGGTTGGTTTTAGTACTGGTCATTCTGCAAAAGATGGGCAGTCATAATGTATTGTCACTAGGGCTGTGCGAAGCTTAGATCCCTGATTTGATTTGACGGAGATTCAGCTCAATTCGGTGGCTGAATCTCTGAATCCAAATTGAATCAGAGGACCCTTTGATCTCTCTGAATTGAACCCTTTAATTTCTCAACATCTGTTTGGCTCCTGCCACTTCAGGACTAGGCGGACTGTATTGTCAGTTTGGTGCTTCCAGCCATAAGAGTTTTCACCATGGGAATACCTAGATCTTTTCTTTATCCTTATGATGTCGGAAAAGAAAATCTTTGAGTCTCATGACCCTGATTTAGGAGTTGTACTATAAGTCAGCAGATCACATTCTCAAGGACTAGACTGTTGAAAACATAATCTCAGTCGAAACCATAATCTCAGTTTGTTATAACTGCAGACACATTACTTTCTTGTCATAATACAGTTATACTACAAGCGTACAACACTGCTAATGAAGCACCAAAAGCCATACACAGTCCTTAAAAACTGATGATTAAGCTTCCACTGAAAAAATGACAGTAAAGTCTGTTGAGGGAAGGATTATGTTTTTGTTCTCTTCTTGCAGTTCCAAGCACAATGGGGATTTGATGGTTATATAAATATTAATCTTAAGTGATGTTTTTAAAGCAGTTTTATTGACTTAGACACTTCTGAAATTATCATTCTATATCCTAAAAGGATAGTCATAAGCTGATAATGTTGACTATACTAACATAATTTAGGTGTAATTTAGCCCAAAATAATGTGGACCTTGTACATGATCAGGCCCTCATTGCTTTTCATCCAGTAAAACCAGATGAAAGATTTGGGAACTTACTCACTGACACTCACATTCACTAGTTTTACACCACAGACATTAGCAAAGTTATTCTTTGCATTTCATAAGTGTCTGACTCTTGTTTCCTTTTGAGTCATAACAAAGAACAGACAGTGTTATCCTGGGGTGAGGAAGAAGGGAACCTCAGAAGTTAAAAAGAAACTTGCCAGAAAATGGAATTTCATGAATGCTGATAAGGAAAATTTATTTATTGTAAAACTGAAAGATCACAAAGATTTTGAAGATGTAAATCACTTCCAACTTCTATGGCAGGGGTGGGCAAAATACAGCTCACAGGCTAGATCCAGCCTACCAAGGGAGTCTATCCAGTCCGTGGCACGTCCCTCAGCCTCACCTGACCCAGGGCAGGACCCAGGCACTGTGGCCCATCCATCCTGCACCCACTGCTGGGAGCACTGGACAGAGTAGATGCATGGGCAAGTAGGGTCTCCATGGAGATTAGCCCAGGACCCCTGCAGGCAAGGTTCACTTAGATGGGGAGATGGGCTGGGGCCATGGGCAGGTGGAGAGTGGCGCCCAGGAGAGGGACAGGTGGGCAGAGGCTGGGGCCAGGGTCATGGGCCAATGACATGCAGGGAGCAGATCGCAGCTGTCCCAGGCTCCAGCCCTACTTTCCAATCCCACTCCTGGATGCTGCTCCCCACCTGTATGCAGCCCCATCCTGTCCACCCAGCTGAGCATGCCCTGCCTATGGGGGTCCCAGTTTATCTCCATGGAAACCCCACCCGCTTGCTCCATCTGGCACCCCCAGCAGTGGGTGTGGGGCAGATGGGCTTGAGCCAGATAGGAACAATTGCTTTCCCCCCACACCAAACCAAGTCGGCACCCCCAAAATTCCTAAAGTGGCCCTCCAGCCAAAGTAACTGGCCATCCTTGTGCTATGGCCTACTTTACTGAACAGCCTGGGAGACTAAAAGAAAACCCTATTGTACAGGACTGGGAATTCTTCAAAGAACTTTAGAATAAGATGCAAACAGAAGGAAGTAGAAGAGCCATTACAGTCTTAGAACAGAATAATTCTTCCATGGTGTAAGGCCATTTTTTAACAGATACTATATAATAGTGCTTCAGGGTCCTAATAGACAGTTCACATTTCTCTTTTTGCTCTCATTCTGGCAATACCAACAAAACAATTGTCATTTTCTCTCTGTTTCCCTTCTGGCATTAGTGTAATATATTTTCTAGGCATCTTTTGGGATACATGAAACAAGTGTTAGTACATAACTATTAAACCCTTCAAAGTTAACTGTATCTACAAATAATAGTTTCTATCTAGCCAAAAGCTGTCTTGGAACAAAACATTTTGGTTTTTTAGATTAAAAAAATCTATTGTAATGGAAATTTATGCACACTGTATTGTTGAATTTAATAACTAGATCCTTATATAAAATAATGCGCCAAATACTGGTCTCCATGGAAAACGAAGTACATCCAAAATAAAATTAATTTCAGTGGAGTTGCACCAGATTCACACCAGGGTAATTTAGGATCTGATTGTTCTCTATATGTTCAACTATTTCTTCATATGGCTCATTTCCTGCACCATTTTGCGGCTGTCCAACATCAATTTTATTGCCTATCCAATATACGATCCAGATGCTGTTTCAATCATGTTTCTCACTTGGTGGTATCAATTGCTGTAGCAATTTTTGTATTCAGCGTGGATCTTGCTCTATCATACTTCATTCAAAAACTATCCACCTGCATGATCCTCTACTGCAATTGCTCATATGAAGTCTTTTTTGCTACCACCCTAGGCAAACTGGATCACGAGAGTTCTTTTAAACATGCAATTAAATTTTACAGATGCTTAGACTGATCTGTTGCCTATTGTAGCTAATCCAAATCAAATTTTGCCTGGGCAATTTTCGTAAGTGCTATATGCTATTAAATTGTAGCATTAATATGCAAAACTTTTTCCAAAACAATTTTAATGAAATTTGTATCTATAGTTCTATTTCTTAACCAGGTCTACCAGTGATGGACTAACAACCTAAAATGCATTAAGAATGAGGCATTTTGAAATTCAAATCCCAGCATGTAGATAAATACTGGACATGGTCACAATGAAATCACTTTTAATTAACTAATCCTTAAGGTGTTTAAACCTAATCATCTCTAAGAACTCACCTACTTTTACAGCATTAGAATATTATTAGATGTTACATACCCAAAGCTTTTATCTACTTGAAATTTCATAGTTACATTAAAAACTAAGTAGATATCTAATATTAATTCACTGATTCTGTGCGTTTTCTTCACCTTCTGCAATCCAGAAAATCTACTGATTTATTTTCCCCCCTCAGAAATACCTTCATTCCACCAATACTTACTGTTCTGCCATCAGATAGATTATAATTGCATTTCTAAGCTGTACCTATTCACTGAACTCCTGTCTAAATAATTTCTACAGGAGTACATACCTCACCAAACTCTCTCTCTCTCTGACATACTTGAATTCAAATTCTCAAATTAGGAACTGAAAGGCTCTCATAAGTGTGCTGACAGTGATGTATTATGCATGTCTGTTGTGTTTCCTCTGTTCTGTTACTATTCAAGGATCATACTAACTCTAAGATGAGCTCCATGTTGTTTGCAGAGGGGATTCTTTGCTGCAGAAGCCAAAAACAATTCTGGTTCAGCCCAAGGAGGGAGATGGGTCCTAGAAATGGTATCAGTGGTGAGTTTTGAACTCAAAAGTTTTTTCAAACGTATTTTCCTGCCTACAACATGCACCTTTCTCCCCAAAATCATCCCCACCTCCCCAAATTGGGGTGGGGGTATTAAGTGGAGAAGCTGATTTTTATACCCAGGGTGGAACCAACCTGCTTTGATTACTGCCTCATAGGGCAGCAGCTGTGCATTATTATTCAGGCAGGTGAGGAAGTCAATTGACTTAGGCTGATTTATTCTTTACTTCACAAGTATTAATGATCACCTCTCCTTTTGTTGGTCTTGATGTTCCACTAATCAAGCCAACATTTCCTAGGGCAATTTTGCTATCTTCTGCCTGAGCCAGGTCTCTCTCCTCCTCTTTAACAGCCTATGAGACTTCTTTGCTCTTTTAAAAATCATAGATACCCCCATGGAAATCAGTCTTCTTCAGCAGTTAAGGTTTGAGCGTTAGTTAAATGGTGAGTCAGCTGAAGATTAGCTTCTGCCCCTGTTTCGTGCAGCCATAACTCTGGAAGACTCCTTTTATTTTTTTCTTCATTTTGCTTTTCAAAAACAAGATCTGTATCAAATTCAGAGGTGTGTTGTATACGAAAAAATATGGTAATGGTGTTGGTTGGAAATGCAATTATCTTCTGTAACACCTTTATACCAGTAGGAGTCTAATGTAGATGGATATTTGCCAGTGAAATGATTTGGGTGGGGTTGTTTTATCCTGATCATGGCATATTACATATAGGATAGGGACAGAAATTATACATAAACCAGTATAAGTGATCACAAACCAATTCAGATGTCTAGCACAACAGAAATTTGGTGCACATGAACTGCTTTAAAAATGGCCCAAATCAGTTTAAGATAAACCTGGATGGATGTAGTATCAGACTTAACTGATTTAATTTAAATCAGTTTATTGAAATTCTGTCCCAGTTCCTCTCCAGATTCAGGGTAACTCAGTCTCCCCCAGCATTCCAGGATGCTTTACACCTCCCCACAAGCTCCCCTTTGTAAAGTGGGTGGGCTAGGTTTGCTATCTGCTCCAGCTGACCAGGAAGGAATGCTCTAGTGCCCTTCAGCTTCTGGCCTGAGCCACTGCAGGTACGTGGCTGCAGTTCCAGAATCAAAAGTGAATGTCTGTTTACGTGTTTATCAGTTCATTCTATGCAGCTTAGACTAACCTCTGAATATTGTATTGATTCAAACTCGGGCTTTTTGACTCTCTGTACTTGGCCATGAGGAACTAACATAAGGTAAAGCAACAAAAGCACTTATTGCTGGTATCTGCTGGGTCTTGGCAGATGTAACTTTCTCATGAAATCATAGGGCCTCTACTCAACAGACCAATGTGTTTGTCAGGAGAAGCAAACCATGGATCATCTCCTGAGATGCCCACAATTCACCCCACAATATCTGGCAACACCAACACCAGAAGCAGTGGCCTATACAGGATCTTGGCAAAAGATCATATAGAAAGGTTTGAACTGGAGACATGAAGACGAAGAAACTGGTATCCACAAGCAGCGATGTGTTCATCTGTATTGTTATACCTGTATAGCAAAACCAGCAAACTCCATCTTAGGACTATGAGCCCTAAATCACTCTCTGAAGGAACATTCTACATTACTTTAGCTCACCTAGTATGAAGGGAAGGATACATTCTGGATGTGCGCTCCCTCCATTTCTCTCTGTCTGTGCTCCTTGAGCTAGCTAACACCACAAAGCAGTTAGTCTGGAGCAGGAGCCACCAAGCTGTAGCACATGTACCACAAGTGGCATGTGCAACCTCTGCGTGTTGACATGCAGTAGACTAGGGAAGGGGTGAGCAGCAGAGTGGCAGATAAGACAAGGAGCAGATAACCAAGTAGCAAATGGAGCAGGAGCAGAAAGCAGAGCAGTAGATTGGGTAGGCAAAGGGGATTGGAATGGCACTTAGGCAAGATGCAGGACTTGATTTGTGACACACCTCACAAAAAGGTTGGCCCTCACTGGACTTTGGTGTATTTTTTGTTCTCAGTACACTGAGGCTGTGATAACAGTTTGCCTGCATATTGGTGTGCAGGTAGGGATAATAGTTCTTCATGTCCTCACCTCCCCTTGGAGATATATGCGGTGCCAGGCACACATACATAAGTATGTCTCTATGATATACACAGCATTTGTTTCTTACTCGGGAAGGTGGTAAATAGGGCTGCACGAAGCTTTGGTCCCTGATTTGATTCAGCTCAATTCAGTGGCCAAATCTCTGAATCAAATCATAGGACCCTTTACTCTCCTTGAACCGAATTAGAACCCTCCAAATCAATTCAGACATAGATGCAGCTTTAAATGTTTTTTCTACATACCTCTAGGTAGCAGGGGTTTGTGATTGCTGTGATGCTGGGGTGCATGGAGTATCCCACAGAAGCACGGGGGCTCGGCAGCAGACCCAGAAGTGGACCAGAAGCACTCCCAGTCCACTTCCAGGTGTGCAGGGGAGTGCACAGGGGGCCCCCCGCAGACCCCACTGGCTCAGTGACTGGTACCTCCTGGATCTGGGAGGGGCACCCAGGGTTCCCCTGTGGCTGATCGACGAGGCAGGGGGCTGGAGAGGGAGGGCCCTGTGTGCTCCCAGCAGACCCAGAAGGGGACACAGAAGTACTTCCGGTCCACTTCCTGGTTCACCATCGAGCACGTGGAGGCCCCCCCCCCACACTTCTGTGGGACACTCCATGTACCCCAGCATTGCAGTGATCATGAGCCGCACCTGCTATTTCAAGGTATGTAAAAAAAACTTTTAAAGCTATGTCTGTGTCCAAATCACTGATTCTCCAAGTCTTACAACTGCAACACTGTTACTTCTAGGAAAACAAATCTACAAAAAAATTTTGATTTAAGAGTGTACTCATACAAACATTTCTACCACTTGGTGATCTGCACACTCATGGTAACTAAGGCAACCTGATATTGGATTCTGAGGGATAAGATAAACAGTGTGGATAACATGCAAGTGCTATGAAAATTTACTTAAGTAAATGGTTTCTGTAAAATGCCTGGGTTCAGATTCTGATATCTCCCTGGTTTTTCTTTGACTTCTGTAGTTATCCTTGGTTATGAATGAAACCAGGGCACGACCGTCCTTATTTATTTAAGGCAGTGATTCTCAAGCAATGTGTCACAACACACTGGCATGCCTTGAAGTTCTTTCAAGGGTGGCATGGAGTACCATGTGATCTTAGCACTGTTAAGTGTACAAACATAATTCGTAATATAAATCCAGAGATTTCAGATAGAAATTCATAGTATTAAAACCTTAGTGAGTCGTTGTGATCTTTCTGAGTTCTTTCTAAGAAAAGAATTGCTTTATTATTTTTCTGTAATCAAAAAATGAGTGAAAAGTAAGAACTGGCATTTCCCAATAGCAGCTTGAGCATTTATACATGTGCTGTAGTCGAAGTGCCCAGAGCATCTCATGCATCAGCATCCCTGCACCTGAAACTAGAGGTGAGGGCACTTTAACTAAAGCTTATTGAATGAGCTTCAGGTAAAGCACCACCACCACCATTTTAAGCATGGGGACACCCATACACAAGACACTGGAGCCTGCTGGAGCATTTTGGAGCAGCCTCGCTGCTCGTATAGGCACCCCTTAATCCTAAGGAGGGGTGGCTTGAGCCTAAAAAAGTTGAGAACCACATGGGTTCATCTTCAGGGACACCCTCAAACAATGTGTTTTTGCATGTTTGTACCCTGGCCAACATACTGTAGACCCAGCTTCCAGACTAGAGCCTCTTAGATGCTTTTGCACAAATTATTAATTTTTAGGACAATTTTTCAAAACATTTCCCCACACCTTCACGAGCATATGAAGAATGCCAGCCATGTAAGAATCTGTGGATGCACAACGTATTCTTTACTGGGTACCTCATCATCTCTGCAAAAATGACAACAGTGTAGTGAAAGCTCCTTGTATCCTTTCTTACCATGTAAGGACAGAGGATAGTCTAAGGCTTCTGGACAAGTATGGTTGCAAATGCACATAGTTATGTACAGCCACCCTTTAAAAAAGAAGAGTTATGCTGGGAGGGGAGCATGCTGCAAGAGTATGGCATTTTATTCTCTTAATGCTCCCTCTATAACATTAGGGACACTTTTTATGTAGGAATTAATTTGTCAGTGATGCTGTAAAGCTTTACCACAATATTTTGTTGCATAATGAGATTTTGGAGGGATGAAGGGGGTGGAAGATCCCCCTATGCAATAATTAAATAGCTTTTAAATAGAAACCCATGCCTAGTGTTGTGATTTTGAGGTACGAGAAAGAAGCAAGATATCCATTTTAATGTGAATTACGGCTTTCCCTCGTTTTTAAAAGTTACTCATTTAATATGAATGGTATGTCTTGTGCAGTACTAATGGAGGTTTTTTAATTCCAGAATTGCTTGTTAAAGTATTACAACTAATGAGGCCTATACTTTGAAATGACTATATGCAAAACTATGCATGCATATGGGAAATCTACACTGTGTACCCACTGAAGAAGGGTGCTGTTTGAAAAGTTGGATTGGAAAGATATGCTACCTTCCAGGACAAGAGTCCCAATTCAAGCAGTATGTTAGAACAAGGCCCATGTATACAGTTTTCCTAAACAGAATCCTCCTTGTTTCAGTTTAAGTAAATGCTCATTTAAAAGTGCTACACTAATCTCACAAGGGAGCATAAATTTTAGTTATGGGAAGTCTTTGTCTTTTGACTTAGAACTTTTCAATGGGCAGCCTTTTTATAGATGGTTATAGTATGCCAAGCTATTACGGTCAAACAGCTGGATGCCAGGCAAATTGTCTTGGCGTACAGATGTTAACATAACATACGGATTTAAATTTTTTAGTAGTTGTAGGGAACACATGATTGAGTCAAACTTTTATTGTTTCCTTAAACCTGAAGATAATCTAAATTAACTTTTTAAGTAGTTAAACAATAGATGCCTGTGTTGCGTCAGTTTTTAATTTCCAGTGGTGTGAAGCAGGAGATACACCATTGAAATAAGGGAAGTTAAACCAGTGTGTAAGATGTTGGGGTTCCAGGGGTGGCCATGATGCCCAATTTTGGCTCTATGCCAGTGCCTTGCTCCACCCCTAGGGCGCCTTCCCTTCACGCCCGCCACACCTTGATGGAAATATTATTATAATAAGGAGGCTGCCCATGGGCCTTCATATGGCCCCAGTGCAACCAGACCTGTACTGGCCTCTACTAGTCCAAGGCCCCTCATTGGGCTATAGAAAGCTATGGCTGTGCCACTGAAAGGCACCTAAATCTTTAGGGGCTAATTGTGTGGCTCCAATCCTCTCCTACACCGGGCCCCAAGCTTCACGGGTGTTACTGGAATATTGTTCCCTTATTGGGGCTTTGGCCTCCTCAGCTTCTGCCCCTTTACTCTAGCTAGGCCTTCTAGCCTGGGCCCATTATATCGGACCTGGCTTTGAGGCACTAGCTATGGTTTGGCCCTTTTGGGCACTGGGCCCCTGGGCCCTGACTGGTTGAACCCCCATGTGGCTTTACCCCTCTAGGCATCAGGCCCCTGTCTAGTCACTCTCCTCTTGGGTACCAGGCAACTAACCCCTGCCTGGCTCTGTGGCCTTGTACTATGCCTGCTCTGGACTCAATAGTCACTTGGGCCTTGAGCCTGCCCCTGGCAGGGCTTGAGGTAATCAATTGCCCCTCAGACACTAATGGGTCCTCCATATACTACCCTTACAGTCCCAAACCACCAGTGTGACTAACTTAAACACTAAGCCCCTAGGCTATAACATAAAAATAAAGGGGAAGTGGGCCTCTGCCCCTTAAAGAAGGCAAACCTTCCCCTACCCCTGGTGCTGGCATACCTCCTCCTTGTGAGCTCCCCAAGCAGGCAGCAAAGCAGACAGCCTGGTATCCCTGGCTACTCTCCTGAGCAGGAATTCCTAACCCTGCACCTGGCAGAGGTAGACCAGCCTGCTAGTTCAAGCTTCAAGCTTGCATGTTCCCAGGGCTCTACCCCTCTTTTAGTCAGCTGGCTGCCTGCAGGATCCTACTAATTGCTTCATTTTCCCTATTGCCCTGGCAATGTGCAGCCGCTGTGCCCTGCCTAGCCTGCAGAGCTCTCTGGCTGGGCTGCTTTTATCTTAAAGAAACAGGGAACCCCAGGCTCTCTGTTACACAGTGGGAGATAACAATTTGGACAAAGCGTTTTCTGCAGTTGTTTGGGCTAATAGAACTGAAAGTAGAGGTGTCAAGGAGTGAAATAAATAGTCTAACATTTAGAGAATGGTCTTAGAGAATCGCCTAGGTATGAACTCGGTTTGGACTTGATAGTTTGGTTCAGGTTGGTCTTCCCAATTTTACAGATTTGTAGTGCATATTTCAATACTTTATATCTTGGTTTGTAAACTAGGATTTCAAAAATGAGAATATTTTTAGAAAGTTTCAGGATAACTGGTTACAAGAGTTAGGACAAAGATTACATAGCATCTAGTTAGTTGTTTTATGCTAATTAGATCCGGATAGGGAATAAAAATAAGCATATGAATAGTAATTATAGTAGAACCTCTTAGAAGCATTTTTAATATTTTTTGGCTGTATTTAGTAAACACATTTGCTAGGCAATAGAGTATAAAATTCCAGTCCACCTCAGGATTTTCACTTTTCAATCTTCAACTATTATTGTTGAAAAATTACCGTCCTGCTGGTCTACCCAGTTAGCATTTTTTTAAACTTAGTTTTTGAAACCTAGGTAAGAAGTCCATGTTCCCTGACAGGTTGACCTCCCATTACCAGCTTTTTCAGTGACTTTAGAATTTATGAATATAAGATCAAGTTTTTTCCTGAATTATTAGTAAGGTTGATTATTTCTTTGGATTAATACGCATCTTATAAAATTTTAGTTATTTGCTTGATATGCCTTGTATGTACTATTTAGTCATTTATATTTTCCTTGTATTACGTTAACTTTGCTATTATGTGTGGAAGAATTTGATTTTTGGTCGGAAAGGCTCTTTGAACTTTTCTTGGTTCCTAGAATGCCTCTGGGGGTCAACCAGTATCTGTTTTCTCTTGGGATTATGGCATGTGAAGCAAGTTGCTTCAATTATGCTCTCAGCATGGCATTCCTAAGAAACTTTCTAAGACTGAGACTCAGAAATTCTAGTATGTTTTGTAAATTAAATTGATTCTAAAATTTAGAAGCATGTCAATAAGCTTTAAGGGTGACATTCTATTCTTTCCTGATCATCTAAGTGTTCTTATTCTGGTTGTTTACCGGGAATTTTGGACACTTGCATGCCCAGAGGAATTCTGATCTTGGACATGTAACTCTGCACATGTGCACAACTAAGTATGTGCCCAGACTAGGCAACATAACTGGAGAGATAAGGCTCCTGTCTTTTCTCCCCTAAATATATGTGTGTCTGGGGCACCCCCTGTGCAGCTAGAGGACCTGGGTTCTAAGCCCTCCTGCCCTGAGAAGGTTTGAACTTGAACTCTCTAATTTCCTAGAAGTGCACCTATCATGCCACTTGTCAACCATTATCCACTGCACACTACTACACTACTTATGAAGGCGGCCTCTGGTATAGCCATTCAAGGAAGGTATGTGGGAGATATACGGAGCCACAGGAAAGAATAAAGTGGGAGGGTGCGTGGCTCGGTGATGTGGCTGTTGTCCTGGAAGGCGGGGCCCTCTGGGCTCTTACTGGGGCCCTTGCTCTTAATGAATTAGAATATTTTCCCTTGCACTGCCCTCCCTCCTTTTTTCCAAGGACTCTATTAGTGGCTCATCTGGAGAAGGAGTGCCAGGGAAAGAAGTGAATCATTTCTGAAGTTAATTTAAACAGAAGTATAATGGCCTTAATTCTGAACAAAACTGTCTATGCAGGTGTTTAATTACTGATTTATTTTCCTGCCTCTCCCCACCCCACCTTGTGTATCTAAGCCTTCAAAGTCACATTGTTGACTCTAAGGAAGATCCCAGAACTTGAGACCCAAGGAGAAATAAAGTGCAGTCCTGTGGAGAACTAAGAATGTAATTATAAATGTGAAAATGTATGGCCTAACTGGGTGCATATACATGTGCAAATGCTCCAGTGTGGGTTTACTCTAATTTATTCTAGAGTAAATTCACTCAGGGCAGGCATCTACATGTGCAGGGATGCAAAAGCAGATTTGCTGCTCATGGCAGCAGTCTGCTCCCACCCCGCTGGCCCTGCACCAGTCCCTGCAGCAGCCAGGGGGAGCTCTCAGCTTCCCCAGGTGCTAGCCCAGGGCCTATTGGGGAGCACAGGGCCAGGAGGCAGCTGTCTCTTCAGGTAGGGGTTGGGACATAGCTTCCTGCCCCTGGGAGCTGTCTGATGCTGGGGTGGGCTCTGCCACTGGAGCCTAGGAGGGAACAATGTCCCCCTCCCCTGACAGCAGGGAGCTCCTAGCCCCACTCTGCAATTGCAGGGCTGGGGATGGGAAATTCTTATCTCCCAGCCCTAGCTCCACAGTTATGGGGACCAGGCTGAGAGATTCTTATCTCTCAGCCCTGGCCCCAGGTCCATGGAACTAGGGCTGGAAGATAAGAATCTCCCACTCCCACTCTCCGATCATGATCATGAAGCAGGGGCTGGGAGCTCCCTGCTGCCAGGGAAGGGAGACACTGTTCCTGCCTGGGCTCCAGTGGTGGAGTCAGCCCTGGCAGTGGCAGCTCCCAGGGGCAGGGAGCAATCTCCCATGCCCTGTACCCTGACTGACTGGGAGCACATTTGCTCCTGGTTGGCTGTCTACATGTGCTGTACTACACAATAAGTAATTGGTAGTAAATTTGCTGCTTGTATTTACAGGTACCAAATTTACTCATGATTAGATCAAATTACTGTGCAGTACACTTCTGCACATATAGACAGTGATGCTTACTGTGCGGTAATTAGCTCTAATCTCAAGCAAAGCATCTCATGTAGACGTGCCCACTGCGTGCTTGAGCAAATGAGTGCTTATCACACTGATGCTACTGGGAGCAGTGCTTCTTATGCCAGAGCTGAATTTGCTTTATATTGCACATGTGTCTTTAACTAGTGTATTAAACTGGTTACAGACAACTAAAGCCAGGCAATTCAATTGAAATTACAATGAGACAAGGTTCAGTAGATATCATGAGGCATGATTACAAAGCTTGTGGAGGGTAGAAGCAGTGCTTAAAACTGACACCACTGAAAAGTAAGTGTTGGATATGGGATCAGGATGTGCAAACCACTGTAAACTTAAGTATGTTCTGACACAGAACAGAGTACACCAGCCAAAGACAGAGAGAGACAGGGAGTTTGAGTGGGGAGAGTATCATGAGTGTTAGAACAAGCCAGTTCCACAACAATGAGGCTCCCATGGAACAAACTTCATCCTCTGCAAACGAACACTGAAAATATTCAGCAAGACGAGACTTATGTTGGAGGTCTTGAGTGCACCCACGTCTCCCATATGACTGCAGAGAGGGCGGAATTGTAACCTGCTCTTTTCATAGGCAAGAGGTGTCAGTTTGCTACTAATTCTGAACACCAAATAAAGGGCTGTGTCTCTGAGAGCCCACATCAAGCTCTTTGTATTCTGAACACAGTGAATAACCCTGGGTGGTGTCATTGCTGCAACATCCTCCTGGGAGCAGCTATACTGCTACATTTTGTACTAGCTGCATGAGGCAGAAGAGACCCGTGGGAAAACTTTCTACACCAAGAAAATTCTAATATCTGGGCCCTGTGGCCACGAGGGCATACATTTTGCTGTTGTGAGTTTACGAAGGAATTAAATAAGGGCACAGCCAGTTCCAACTGCAGTTGAAGGGAACATTATCATAGCACATTTAACTGGCTTTTCATGCAATTGCCAAGGTGACAAGCATTACCAAGTAGCAAGCCACTTCCATTCATTCTCCCTCATGCCATCTCCTTTGTTTCCCATTTACTATTTCCCAATATGGATATTAACCATCTCAATAACTGGATAGGACAGGGAACAAGCCAACTGGATTTGAAATCAAATACTATTTGACCTCAAGGCTTTGTTGGCTAGATACCATATTTCAAATGCCTCAATAGTGACAAATTGTTATTAAACAGTTATCTTCTTTAACATTTAAATGCATGGAAGAAAGCTGTAGGCACATTGCCAGCTATCCTTGGGGTATGTCTGCACTATTTCTGCAGCTTCTCTGAGTGCTCTGGTGAGGAGAAGCAAAATCTTGGTTTTGCCACCACCAAACCTGGAGATGAGACTCTGAAGCCAATCTGGATATCTTCATAGCATCTGATGAAGCAAGCTATAATCTATGAAAGCTCATGCCTCTCTGAATTAGTCTATAAGATGCCACCCTACGATACTTTCTCTGTAAAACAGGGCTCAGAATATAACAGTTGACTCCTCTTGAGTCTATTTTTCCCTATTCTGTTGTTTATGTAAGACAACTTAAAGTGGGCTTTAAATGCACTTCTTAACTTGACCATAAGGAATCTCTTCAGTTGTACAGTCTGCTGAGATCACTGCATCCAAGTTTTCACAGAGAAAACTCTAGAGAGGAAATCAAGCACAGCACTCCAGTAAATCTCCATTGATTTGCTTTTTGATTCATGTCGTTACAGGTACATATACCTTTAAAGATGCAGAATTGATTTATAAGGCATCCAACCAAAATTCATGCACCATACAACTGCTTATATTTTTTGCCATGTGAACAGCATGCATGTACTGCAATGCGCTGAGCAATTAATATAGCCTACATTATTTTATTTTTTTCACACTTCAGACCTGTTTTAGTTAGTGATGGCATTCCTGCACTTCTGGATCATCCAGGTGTTTGCTATATTTTGTTTAAAAGACTTCAGGTGCCAATTGGCAGATCCTGTGACCAAGCAAGCGATTTCCACCAGGAATGCTCTTTATCTAGATCCTATTTTTTCCCAAAATATGTCTTTTAAAAGCAAAAGGCAGAAATATCCTGTGTCCCTTTTGTTTTAATTAGCCATTAGATACAAGTTCGTTTTTATTGGTTGGTAGCTGATATTTTCTGGAATGTAAAGAATTTTTCATTGAAACTGCTCTTATTTCAGTTGATCCATACCAAGGGGGATTTTTGTTTGGGGTTTTGTTGTGTTGGGAGGGTGGGGGTTTGAGACAGAGAGAATATATGTTCTGTGTGTAGGTGGGTGACTGCTGCATCAAAAGCATCAGTTATTCATGTGACCCTATACCTGACTTGCGCTGCAGAGATGGATGTTGTAGAGGCTGTTTCTGCCCTCTATTCAGGATGTGTTTGAGAACTCTCACTGTTCTCCCCTGCTATCATGCTAGCTTGGGAGACGGCGGAGGTAAGTCTCTTATGCATCCCTCTTCATGTTGCTGTTGAATGGGCTTTAGGACCGCAGTGGGGAAAGGAAGGGAAAGCATGGTTCTGTCCGGTGTTCAGCACAAGACCAAGAAGGTGCCATACTCCAACATCCTGGAGTATTTCCTGAATGATTTAACCCACTTTGTCCTTTACAAGTAAATCATAGATTTCGACCACAGAGAGCTTTGTTGTCCATTTTTTGTTCCCTATCCAATATTGGTGTGGGGGTTTTCTTATACTTTTGGAATAGAACCTCCCACGAAAAGGGGTGTAAGTAGCTAATTATACATGAGCACCTAAATTAACCCTGGTCTCTACAGCTTAACTGCTGACTTTTCAAAAGAATGTTTCACTGTCTTCATATGCCTGCCATAGGAACTGTCAGACTGCCAAACAGCATTTAATAATTATTTTATTTCTCGAGTACTTCTTTTCAAAACTTCCAGTTCTCAGGAAAAGCTGAGAGAATTAGAAGGACAGTCCTTGAAAAACCAAGCTATTTCTTAGAGGCACTCAGAACAAGATGCAGGTTTTTTTCCCCAACGTGTTAAATATTCATTGCATGGTAACTCAACATTGCTTTGCACCATTCCCTTTAACTTTTCAAAGAACCTATTTAGCCTATAGCTGGTCATTAATCTTTAGAAGTTTCAAAATTTATTTTACAAAATCATGGGTAGTGGGGATGGACTGAAATTGGAATTTATAGTACAGATAGAGATAAAGGCAGCTCTGTGTTTCATACACCTAAATCTGCAGGAGTTTTCTTGATCTCAGTGAAGTTTGTGTGAGAAATAGTTGATACTGTCGAGCTGAAACAGGAGCTGAATCAAGGGTGCAACCAGAGGCCAAATAACACAGGCTCTTCATAAAGTCCTTGTGCTCTTCTAAACTTAAATAACTTAGGGTGTGCACATGGACTTTCTGAAGACCCTGTACATTCTGCCTAAGAATTCATACAGATCTATAGACTGATTTCTCCCCCCTCCCCTCCTTCCATGTCTATATATTGGAATTTCTTTTCTGAATCTTGTCTGGATGCTGGAAACATGTGTTGATCTTGTCTGAGTTAACCTACTTCTGAAAATGTAAAACTCTCCCTCTCCAGAAGGAGGAGAATTTCTGTCTTCAGGATGAATGGAGTGGGATTTGTACAAAAATAGCATCATATGAATCCATCTCTGAATAGTCCTGGGAGGTTTTATGTGCAGTTACAGGGGTGTTGGAGGGGAGATTGTAATCAGTTAAGTTCATGTGAAGGGAGCAAGGTACAACAATAGTTAATTATGCCGTGACAATAAAATGTGAGAAAGGCCTATTCGTTTTTACTTCCCTTTTCCATCTGTATTTTGTTTTAGGGCTTCAGCTTTATTGGGAATTGATTCTCTCATTCTTCAGCATTGTTTTTTTTTTATAATTTTGTAAATTTAATAAAATAGGTATTTGTGGAACATGACAGATTTATATGCTCTCAAAAAAGAGGCAAGTCTTCTGACAAACTGGTACTGAGCATGTTTGCTTTCATAGCATGCATGGGATTCTGGAGACAGTTCTTAGCCTTTGTTCCATACTGCATGGGAGAAAAGACTGCAGCCTTGCCATCAGTACCCCATGCTACATCAAAAAGTTACTGTGATCTAAAAGGTCTTTGCAAATGATGGATCTATTGCCTGTACCCTATTAAACTTTTTCAGCTCTTGGTTTCACAACGTAGTTGGTTCTCATGGGCCACATAGGTAACAGCTTCAATGCAGATAAGTGGCCACGGAGTTTCTGCAGACTTCCCCTCTGGTCCCATACACTCTGCTTAATGCACTCCATGGTTCAGGGGTATAGGTTGTAACCATATTGGTCTAAAGACATGGGCATACAAGGTTCTTTGGGTAAATCTGATATTTTTAATTAGAGCAACTCAAATAGTTGGAAAAATTCTTCTTTGCAAGCTTTCAGGTACAAGTACCCTTCGTCCTTGTACCTGAAAGCTTGCAAAGAAGAATTTTTCCATCTATTTGAGTTGGTCTAATAAAAGATATCGGATTTATCTGAAGAACCTTGTCTGCCAATTGTTTTATTGCTTTTGGATCCTTCCACAGCCTGGCCAAGCATAGGGTTTCAACCTTGGTAATGTATTAGCTGTGTGTGATGCCTTTTCACTGCAGCAAATATCCATCTGTTGTTTGAATTCCATTTCAGTGCTCAAGTGGAGCCAAATCCTGTTTCTTTTGAAGTCAATGGGAGCCTTGCCACTGACTTCAATGGAAACAGGGTTTTGCAGTCAGTGCTCATTTCCCTCTCCCTCTTGCAACAATTCTTTCTTTGGTTTGAACAAATAATACCATCTACTTAGACACAGGGAGACGAAAAAAGGAACTATCGTTTTTTAATGAAAAGATGTACTTAAGAAGGATTCGCTTCTGAGTACGTTGCATTTGTTAAAGAAATGGCACCTTTATTTAATTGATTCATTTTATCTTTTTTCACCCTTTGTGTACAAATGGTGTGTTCCAGCATGGTTGAACAAAGGACAATTTAATTGCATGAGCATGGCCATTGCATCAATTATTTAAAAATACATATATATTTGTGTAGCACTGCATTTTCTGAACAGCGATGAAATGCATACCTTAGTCAGGAAAGATGGATGTTCCTACTGACAGTGAATATATGACATATTGAAGAAATACATTAGCAAAATACCACTGTAAACTTGCAGATTTTACATTTGGATCACTTAAATGCTTGCCGTGTTATACATCTTTAAACATCTGCTAAGATACTACCTGTGCCGACTAGTTTCAGCATCTGATTGTACCATATGCTACTATGGTGAGGATTATGCTGTCAGTGTTATGCTCTGTATTAAAGCAATATGAAATGTCAAAGTCTTGTGCTTAATTAGAAGATTATCTTCAGGAGCATTCCTGGAGTGACAGAATTCATAAACAGTTGATGTGATTGAATCCTCACGTTGTAGACTTTTATTGGTGTGTCTGAGAAGGACATGTGCAAAATGTAGCTTAAAATATCCTGGTCTGTAAAGGAACTGGAAATCTGGGGAAAGTGTCATAGGCTAAATTTAGTGCTCAGTTCAGTTTGAGAGCTGTCTGTATAGAGGTGCTTTTGTGCCAGCTGGATCCTCCTCTTTCTTAATGCTGGACTGTTCCCTTCACATAGATTAGAGTCTGGTAAAAGATGGGTACAAACAGCTGTCAGCTCTGGTAGCCACTAATCACTGGGGCACGGCAACACATTTTGCCTTTGCTGCAAAGCTAGAGAGGGGCATTCTGTGTAGAGACTGCAGTAGTTGCCAACATATTCCCCTGGTCTGGCATAAATCATGTGGAGCTGGGTAAACCATAGTTGCCAGAGCTAAGGTTCTTGCCCTGTAAGTTCATGTAGCTATGGTGTTGCATGAATATGAAAGGACTGAATCTCTCAAGATTCATGCTACTCTGTTTTGTTCTGTCAACATAACATAAAGTAACACATAAAATCTTCTTGCTCTTTTCATAATCCAGAAATGCAAAGTAGATTAAGTGCTTTGATCCACAACCTTGAGTCTAGGATTTTAAGGAGACAGTGGGTGCATCTACATCCACCCCCAACTGTGCAAGTTGTTACTTGCTAAAGCAAATACTAAATGGATACGTAGTAACTGTTGCTACTATGCAGTCCCCACATCATACAGGTCATTTCTGACCCTACTGTGCAGTAGTAATGAGCTACTGTGAAGTAGCATCGGCATCATGGTTCATACCTGCGAACACTGTGTCACTGTAGCAATGAGCTACATCACCATAGCTGGTTGTGATGACACCATAGCTTGTCACTATGGCAACGCAGCATCTTATGTAGACATGCCCAGTGTGTCATTTGTTCTTGACCTTTTTAGATTCAAGGCACCCTACCATGTATTTGAGGCACCCTCAATAGACTCGTGTCACACCTCATAAAATGCCAGCTCTTCGTTGCAAAGAACTTGATACTTCTGTTGCAAAGAACTCAGACCATAACAGGTGAGACGATTTAATACAGGATTTCTATGTGAAAACTCTGGGTTCATCTTGAAAATCATATTTGTAAACCTACCAGTGCTAAGATTGTATGGCATTCTACAACACCATTCGGTTGACCTCAAGGTACCCCAGGCTGCCATGGAACTCTGGTTGAGAATCACTGGTGTATGTCTATACTTGTATTTAAAATTCACTGGCTATTGTAGAAGGGACAATTCCAGATTGCATACTGCTGTAGTTAATGTTTAGGTTGTTTCAGAATTTCTCATGAGAAATGAGTAAATTACTTCTTCAGTGGCATCACTTACAGATTACATCCCACATTCCTTCAAATATAAGATGCCCTGGGGAAACACTCAAGGAATAAGCATTTAAGAATAAAACAAAATGTCAAATAAAGACACTTTACAATCTCTGTCATGCATATCAAAGTTTTTTTCTCCTTTTATTCAGATGAATTCAAGACTATTTTTCTAAAAAAAATGTTTTGTTTTTTAAAAAAAACTATTTATTTAAAGGGATATGGCTAAAAAAAATAGCAAAATAGCCTAATCCTGTAGGAACTCAGGAATGTTGATTAAGCCCAAATGGAAGAGGTTTATACTTTGGGGTACAATGCATCAGTTTTGGAAATCACATACAATAAAAGACTCATCTCTCATTGTATATGTTTAGCCTCAATGGATATTGTGTCTGAAATTAGAAGAAGCTCTTTTTGGAGGTAATGGAATTGCATCCTCCTATGTGAGGAGGAGGATTGAGGGACCATGTCACTGAGCCATAGCTCCTTTCCCAGCAGAGCTAAGGACATATTGGTGACCTGGGATAGCCATGTCCTTAATAGGGCAGCCTTAGTATATTACCTCCTCAAAGTTAGGGTGCTCCATTCCTCAGTCTCTCATCTGCCATGACTTTGATGGAAAACTTCAGGACATTATGTTCAGTCTAGGAACAGTCCTGGATCTCAAAAGCAGCTAATATCACCAGTCCCTTATACAGCTGAAACCCTCTGGATTAGCTATGGGGCCTTATGGGCCAGAATGGGAGCTCCTCCAGACCTTATTACTCCCATCTCAAACCTCCATTTGTATATACTCTTAATAAACTTAGACCCTCAGAAGGGATCTGCAGTCTTTTAAAATTGATCCAAAGTGTTATTTGTGACCAGCCATGTAGCTGAAGGCTTTGACCAGGGATACCTAGCAGTCCATTTTGAATGAGTACAACAAAAGTTGAGCAGCATATCTGCTCCTCACCCACCCAGTGCTCCGCGTTCTCTGCCTTCTACTTCCCACTGTTCCTCGGTTCTGAGGGTGTCTTAAGGGCTCCAGCTGGTTCTGTCCTTCAGTTGGGGTCCACCTCAGCCACACAGCTGGAGCTTGCAATCCCTGCTAAGGGAATTACTGGGTCTGGCATAGCTGACCAGCTTCTCGGCATTAGGGCTGTTGCAGCTTTCCAGCCTTGCCCCCAAACAGGGAACCTGACCGTGCCATCAAGGGTCTCCACCGCCAGCCCCTGGCCAGAATGGTCCCTCCGACACATTTAGAAGTGGGAAATGGCCCACGTCCAGTTTGCTTGGCTCCCAGAAGGAACCACAGTCCAGGTGGACATGCTGCAGGTGAGGGAATGGGTGCGAACGGGGCTTTCCTTTCCTTCTCCCTAGCTGCTCTGGCTGTCCTTTCCATCTTGCAGGCCTCTACTGGTCAATTCAAGTATAGCGTCTGAACAGAACACTTGTCATATTTGCCTCCTAGCAGCTACTAAATAGTTCATGCTAAATACTATTTTTGGTTCCTAATGAATGATTAAGAACAAAACATGATTTCATTTTCTGAGAAACAAGTGAGATCTGTAGTTGGCAAAGGCAAAATTATATGGAATACAGTGGATAGAAATATTTTCCATTTGTAAGAATCTGCTAAAGACATGTGATGAACACTACAATCTGGTAAAGTCAAGGGGTGAGATTTAATTTGAAGAACATATGATAGGTACAATAGGAACCTATGAATGAAACTAGTAGGTAAGAGCAGAGGTCCCTCTGGTTAAAAACTCTATCTGTGATGCTTGCCAGACCCAGAAGGTTTTGATGTAAAAGTAGTATTATCTCGGATCACAAACTATTACTAAATATTATAGGCAACTGAAAGCATCAATAATATGGCACCTAAATGAACAACAATCTAAAGCTTGTTTACCGGTCCTAATAACATCACCCTAGGCTTCCCCAGGTACTTTTTACAAACACTGGCCTGGGTGTGGAAAAGACCAGACTATGCTGGTGACATTACTATCTTGCCCCATCCATATCTCCAGGATCTATCCTTCTCAGAAGATATACATCTAAGTAGGTGACCTGGATTCTGGCAAATTCTTCAGATTTGGATTGAATACATGAAATAGTTTCTGTCTGAGGTGAGGGGAGAGGTGGAATCAAGGTTAGATACAAAAATTTGATTTCTCAGGCTGGTCACCTTTGCATGAGCAATACATAATCTTGAAAACGGGCATATTTTTACTTCAAGAAAATCTTGTGAATATTTAATTTAGAAATATGATAGTTTTAGTTACTGTAGTGATTCATGAATACATCACTTATGTTTTCTGTCCTTGAGGCCATTTTTTTGCTGGAAGTATTTGTTGATTAAGACTTAAACAGTCTATATGATATAATAATTTGCAAATGGCTTGTATTGGTGTGTAAACTAGGTGCTTTTCTTATGGCTGAAGGTATGTGTATTTTACTTTGAAAGTGGCTGTGTTTGTGCTCTGCTTTTCGTCAGTACTGTTGTTTGAACCATGGGGAGTTCTTTGCTAATAGATTGAATGGGATTGTTCATAAGCTTGGTTTTCTGTAGGAGGAATGTGTTCTTCTGGAGAGTTTCCATCTGTGCTGGTTTTGAAGTGAATGGCAATCCAAGTTGACTGTTCACTATTTTAATAGCGATTTTCATGGTATTGAATGCAAGGTCTCTCACTGTTGCTCGGATGGCTCTTAGCATGAGTAAATGAGCTTGAACATGCAGACACTTGCATTTTAGGTGCCCTTAGTATGGTATAAATATAACCTGTAACTTCACCCTTACTGTGTAGTTGGCTGCTAGATCTGTGGAGAGTCTACCTGCATCTGAAGGACTTCTGTAATGAGTTTGTTAATAAGTTACTTGGGCTATACTTGCTTCTTTTCCGGACCTAAGGAAGGGCCCTTTGTGTCTGAAAGCTTGTCTAGATTTCTTCCAACTATACAGTTTGTTCAATGAAAAATACTCACAAAAATGACTTGCTTCTTGTTGAACCTGAACCATCACAGCTACAACAATGATCCAACCCTATTACAAAAACTCGGTCATTCACTGGAGTCAGCAAAGGGAGAACACTTATTTGCAGAAGTCCAGTTACTTATGTCCAAATTTAAAATATTCCTAAGGAACTTCATAATTTGAAGCTCATTGAGTATCCCCTTATATAACAATTGCCAACATTATTGTTATAGTTGCTGTCCGTTATGATTAACAGAAATACCCATTTTCCTCCTTTCCTTATGCCTTTCTCACTTCCCTACTTTCTTCACCTCTTATTCCTTGAGAAGTAAGTTCTGCCTGTTCCACACATGCCTGGGCTTGCAAATTTCTGCTGTAGATATTTTGGAAGAATCCTGGGATACCTACTCCACAAACTTGTGAACCTGGCTGTATGCAGAGTTGGCAAGGCTTATTTCTTGGCTGCATGCCTGACCTTACTAAGGAAACAATGTAGACATATCCCAATTTGCCTTTTACTTTGCCACAGGGAGGTCTGATTTGAAATCAAGGCAATTTAAACCTGCAGATAGATGGTCTCAGTTAAAATTTTATTTTAATTGACACTTTTATTTTAACTTCAGTTATTGTAAAGAAAGATACATTTGTACTGCTTGATGTAACAGTTAAAAATGTAGCTATACCATTAAATAGAGCCTTTCAGTGGTGATGCATGGGGGTGCATGTGCACCCCCTGAGAGCACCGGTGCACCCCTTGACAGGCTGCACTTCTCGCTCAGGTGACAGAGTGCCCCCCCGTGAGTGCCGATCAGGGAGTGGGAGTGCTGCAGTGACTTCCGGGAGTGACGTCCAGCTGGTGTGATCAGCCACGGAGGTGCTTCCCCCCACCCCCTCGGTCACTGATCCCCCCTGACTAAGGTGGCACCAGTCACCCATGGAACATTTACACTAAAGTTGGTATTTGTTTTAACTGAAGTTAAATATACAAAGTGGTAGACAGCAGGTATGTATACTCATGCAGTTAATTTGAAACAATAGAAGCTGGTGCATATTGCAGTAGAGTTTATTGCTCCATGGCTTTGTATTTGAATGTGCACCTGGGACCACAGCTCATAGAACAGGGTTGGAACAGCTCTGGCTAGGAGGGGACCAGGAAGGTCAGCCTGCCAGCCCAGAATTACTCTGACCCAGCTCAACATGTTGTGGTGAGGCTGGCTGGGGCACAAGGGTGCTTCATTGTGGGGCTAGCCAACAGGCAGCCTGCACACTGAAGCATTCCTGTGTCCCAGCAGGCCCCGCCAGTCTTTACATGCGTGTTGCTGTGGAGAAAATAACTCCACCATAGGCTGGTACTCATATTTACAAGTACTAACCTGAAGCAGAATTTATTAGCTTACTCCAGCCTAATAGCCCTGCACATGTAGGGCACATAGACATGTACTAACTTTCTGACAGTTAAACCAACTTAACTTTTTAAAGTTGACTTAACTAAATCAACTTAAGTTAAGCCGTGTCAGAGAGTACATATGAACAGTTCCTTGACATGGTGGCAGCCATCTTGTGAGCTAAGTCAACTTAACAAATGTGACTCAAGATATTATATCTCTGAGGTGTTGTACTGCATTTAAGTTAACTCTGGTGCACATACGTGTGTATGCTCTGACCATTAAGTCACCTTATTTTAAGTCAACTTAGTATCTATGCACACACTGGTAGATGCTGGAACATTTACTGTGGAGCTAATTAATCTACTACACAGTAAATGTTGCATATAGGCATGCCCACTATTTATTTTTATTAAACAAAATTTCCTCAAATATTTTGATATGTAAGCTGCTTCTTATGCAAAACTTCACATTTTTAAGTAAACAGCTTATCAGACAAAAGGATTAATTGTGGTAAGTGAATATGCTTCCTGTTTCCAATTTATTCTGGCAAAATTTTCAAACAGTGAAAATGATCACACATTAAATTCCTGTTTGCTTTTTGTCTCATTTTTAAAGTCTCTTTTTCTAAGTTACTTAAGCTGTCCTTCAGACTTTTAAAACTAGTAGATCTCATCCTGTCCATCCTCATTTTTATTCAGACTTGAAGAGTGACAGATTTTCCTACTTATTCAACTCCCAATTGATTTTTTTTATTTCTTGTCTTTTTCAGTGATTGAATTCAATGTATATTTATATCTATCTTTATGCAGCTTCAGGAAGGGCTACTGCTAACAAAAGCTGGTTTAGACCCTGTAATGACTTTGCCAATCTCTTGCATCCACCAGCTGTCCTGAGGCCAATCAGGCTTAGTCCTTATTGTGTACATTACCTAACCTTATTGTGTTATATTGCAAAGTTTGATCTTAAAAATTAGATTCATTTCTTCTAATTCTTTCCTTTATGTAGAAAATCATGGTTCTTGTAACTCAGTTTTTTTCATAAGGGCTCATGGATTCAAAATATTTTTATGTAAATGCTTTTAATAACTTTTGGTATTAACATACATTTTGTTTTAAATTCAGCATTTGTTAGGGGCTGCTGACAAAACAGGGCTAGAAAATAGATTTTACCACGCAACTTGCAAATGCAAAATTGGACAATGTTAGGTCCCTGCTCACACAGCTCATCTAAATGCTTCCATATCTAGTCTAGTGACAAATTATTTACTCTGACATTCTTCTTGCCTTTCCCTGCTTGCCTGGGGTGAAGGTACATACGGGAAACACTGATGTGAGAATTACATTATATACACTGAATGTTGCAATCCTAAATAGCCTAGAAATACAGTATTCCTAACTGGTGCATGTGGTATGAGGTGGTATTTTACAGTTAGGATTGTTGCATTTCCTAGCATGGTTCTTGGTGAAATGAAAGGGATATCACTAGGTTGCTTTTCAGCTGTGACACAGAGCCTTGGCTGTGGCATGACTTAGTTGAAAATAATAGTATGCCACGTGCTTTAGGCAGTATTCCATGAAATGCTGTGATTGCCACATATTTTGCATAAATGTTTTCTATGCAATAGTATGCTTACAATTGAAGTATTTCAGTGGTTTTTGCAGCTATATATTAAACCATTTTTAAAAGATTTTTTTTCACATAGCATTGCTACAGGGATACACGAGATCACTTAAGAGAAGGATATGACTGGATGATAGCTTTTTTAAAGAAACATTTTTTTAAAAATACACTATTCTATTCACTACATTTTTCTTCAAAATTCTTAGAAAATCTCTTTTATTTTCCAGGAAAAAGTATCATAAATTTGGGGTGGATTTGGTGCAGTTTTTAATAATATAGTTGAACCCTTGCTATCTGATCAAGGCTGAGTCTGATCTCATCTATGGAGCTGCATCCATCACCTCCATAACATGCCAAATGGTGGAATTGTAGTCGGCGTCTGAACTTTGAACTTTGGTGAGCTTCAGTTCTCAATTTTAAATTTTAGTTAGGTTCATGTTGCATTTAATTTCCTATTCTGTTGGGATGAGAGAAGTCAGAGGTGCTGAGTATATGGGGCCCCAAGGGCTCTGGCCCTCCTCGGGAAGAGGGCTGTCAACTGAAATGCATAAAACTTTCCATGTGTCCATCATCTTAGGCCTCCCCCATGCCAGCAAAAATAAAAGTCTGCACCTATGGGAGAAGTTATGTAAATGTACATGGAAACCAGATCCCACCCCCGCATTTCTCGAGTACTACAAATTCTCTTCTCTGGCAAGTCTTTTATCCTCCCAACCTGCAAATCTTCCTGAATACTTTCTCAGGGTCCACTTTCAGTTATCTTCCTCTCAACCCATCTCATCCTAGGTCTTTAGGAGATTAACTGTTTGTATGCTATCTATCTATCTATCTAGAAACATATAGACATATCTAGATATAGCATATCTAGATATAGCATATCTAGATATAGATATAGAGATAGATCTATATGCTTTCAGGGGAGAGTAGACCATGCATTACAGTAAGCTTAATTGTACTCATTCTAATTTGCAGTTTCACTGGACATTGGGAACTACATAATGGTTCCTGTGCAGGCAATTAGATTAGGAAAGTAGATTAGGATCCAAAACTGAAGGTGGAGTTTTAAGTTTTCTTGTAATAGGAGCTTGACCATTTAGTATTTAGCAGCACTTGTCTGTTGCTAGTAAGTCTTTTACAAAGAACCTATATTGCTGAGAAGGCATTGTTTTGTAAGTTTGTGAACAGGAGAATCTGTAGTCAAAACGGTTTGTCTAGTAACTGTGAAATGATGGGGAAGGGAGAGAGACCCGGGGGAAAGTTCCTGAAGCAGATGGGCAGGGACTGCTGGAACGATCATAAATGGCACTTTCAGAAAACTTCATGGAGGGATAGCAAACAGAATGCAGGATACTTCCAGGGGCTGGGCAAGAGCGAGGTTTTGAATTTATAGGTGTTTGGAGGACTTAGCAACAGACAGACTATTCAATAGAGCAGCTGCTTTGTTTGAATGTGCAAAATTTGATTCTGAAAGTGAATGTATCACAATTGGTTAAGAACATTTCTCAGACCATTGGGGGCCAGATCCTCAGATGGTGTAAAATGATACACCATTGTGAAGCTAATAGAGCAATAGCAACATGTATCAGAAGAACATCTGGCCAGTGATAATTGTAATATATATAGATGGGCCAAGGGGAACAGCTAAAAAGCTGATAAAAGCTGCCAGTGCCTTTATTATGCCTTTATTCTTTATCAGCTAAACAAGAAAGAAATGTACTTTTCAGTGAAAACAAAGTACAACAATAATAAGCATAAATAATAGAGTTACCCATTAAATTGTACTGGAAACAGGACTGTACCTACATTTCTTTTAAATATTAATCTAATATATTATAGTTACAGTAAAATAAACCTCAACAGGGATTAATTAGTTCCCAAGGTGGTTGTATATTGCCCAGAACTGAAGTCTGAGGGCAGTACATCAAAATTAAGAGAACTATTTCCTCTCCCAAAGCAACTGATTTTACTCCTACTTCCAGTGGTGTCTTATTGCTTTTTTTTTAATGAGGAGAAGTTGTATTACAATGCCAAAATATACTTGAAGATAGCTTGAAGTGGAGCAAGTGTTTGCTCACTCAGAAGGTCCAATTCTGAGGTGACTTGTGTGTAACCTTTCTCAGATCACATCGTCCAATTCTTTGGTATTTGCAATTTTTCTTTAGATTTTTTTACTATATTAATAGCACTGTTGCACATGTGATAGGAAACCTGGGTGATTTGGTCCATTTTCTAAAAGCAAAATTGTCCAGGCAAATTATTTTGACATTTCAGAGCATAATATATTCTTTTAAAAATACGTATTTTAATCTTCTGGAACACGAGGATTTGACCCTACTATTTCAAAATATTTTGAGGTACAACACTGCCTCTCTGATTTCTTTTTCTTCTGAGATTTGCCTTTATTTACCACTGTTTATATATAACTACACCCCTAAAAGGCATGGGCTTAGGATAGAATTTTGACCTTGACCTTGGCCATGGCACTCCAAATTTTAAATGAAATTTTGCATTTTACATTTTTTAATGTTGCATTTTTCCTTCCTGGGAGTCTACAAACTATAATTAACTGAACATATTACAGCACCTCTCTGAGCTCTGGTGCTGGTTTAATTGTATGCTCTGAGCATTTAATTTTTAAGATGGCTCAATAGGCATCCTATCTTTACAATGCCAGTTATGTTTTGCATTCTGGAATATTGTAAACCGGTATCAAGAGACCAGTATCCCTCAGTTTTCATTAACAAATCAAATTCTGAGCCTGCATGGGTGCACAATGGCAGAAAAAGTACTGAGCAAAATGAGCCTTTTTGCCTTTTACCAGGGACCAACCAGTGCATTATGCCTTTATTTTGGTTGTAACCAGAGCTGCATAAAGTTAGGAAGACTGTGGCAAGGCTCTGTCATCCTTACTCTCTGACCATTAGAGAGTAAGGATTGGTATGTATGAAGGAACATGTGCTGCTCTCCTCTATGGACTTTCCCTCTTCATTCTCATGGAACTTTAGGGAAATCAGCCAGTCTCCATGGCTTCCTGCACTTTCTTAATTTCTCTAGATTATCTCACACGTGTCATGTCTTAAAATTCTCAACTCCTAGTTCTTCACCTATGGCTGCCAATAATGTGTTTCTCATCCTCCCTTCCCTTATAATTTTATAAACTCAGATATCCCACCCCACCTCACCAAGCTCCCCCAGATCAAATCTTGTGCCTCCATCCAAATATTGTGCCCCCATCCAATACCATGGGGCCCTCAGGCATGTGCTGGGGCACATGGTGCTCCAGGTGCATGACCCCCTGGTGGTGGTGGCAGGGTTCCATGCCCTGGGATTTCCCCGGTGCTTCTGGACCCTGGATGGGACCCATATCCCCATCACCTGCCCACCCCATGGGGACCAGCCCTACTACAGCCAGAGGGGCTTTCACAATGTGGTGCTCCAGGCCATTGTGGACCACCAAGGTATTTTTATGCACACAAGAGCTGGCTAGGCAATGCCCATGATGCCTGCATCTTCTGAAACACCACTCTGCTGGGCCTGGTAGAGAGCGGGCACTTTGCACTGGGGGTGCCAGACCTGCAACCAGGTGCCATGGTGGTCCCACCTATACTCATCAGGGACCCTGCCTACAAGGGGTGTGCAAAACAGGCCATATTCAATTTGGATTCGGCCTGAATTGGGGACAGTAATTCAATTCATTGATTCAGATCACTGTCCCTGATTTGATTTGGCTGAATCCGAATCTGAAGATTTGATGCTGATTCAGAGAATGTGCGATTCGGCTATAGACACAGCTCTAAATGTTTTTTTCTACATACCTCAAGGTACTGGGCGTGGTTTGTGAATGCTGCAACAGTGGGGCAGGTGGAGCACAAGGCCCCCCCCCATGCACTTGGCAACAGACCCAGAAGTGAACACTGTAGCATGATTGGAATGCATTGCCCATACCCCACCTCTCCACCTCCCGCTGCCCACCCCCAGCACTACTCACTGCAGACACATCACACAATAACAACAGTTTTTATTACCCTGACATCAAACAGGCCTCCCTCCCCCACCCACCAACAATAAAACATTCTCTCCCCTATCCAAAATATTTACAAAGTGTTTTGTGTGCTTTCCTGGGGGGGGGGCATGGGGGGGCACCTAGGGGGCAGAGCCCAGGCACAGGCTGCCAGCACCCCAGCTTCTGGCTGTTTCACTGTGGGTATGGACACTACGGTGAGTCTGTCAGGCAGAGGGCTTGCACTGGGGCAACAGCTGCCACTGATCCCTTGGCACAGGTGGCTGCCTCTCCAGTGATTGGTGTGCAGTCCTGGCCCCAGTTCAGGTAGCTCAGGATCTGCACCCATGTGAAGCTGGGGTGATCGGTGGGCCTGGCCCCATGCAGGGGGGCTGGGTGATGGGGTACCCAGGGCAGGGGCCAATCCAGGGGCTCCTGGCTGCTGGAGGTGGTGTAGGCCATGAGGGGCTAGGGAGGTAGGTGGCACAAAGGCAACTGCCAGGGCCAGAACAGTGTCCAGCAGCTGGTGGTCATTGTCCATGGCCTACACTGCCTGGGCCAGGATGGTGTTCTGCTCCCACAGTGCCACCACCCACCCACACATTCCAGGGCCAGGAGATGTACCCAGAACTCTCAGTCAGCTCAGTCTCATGCATCCTTGAAGGTGATGTCCTCTGCCTGCCAGGCCCATGAGTCCTTCAGCCCTCCAATGCCACCAGCAGCTGTTCAGGGCAGACGCTGTGGTCCTGGTACACCTCTGGCAGAGCCAGTGCATCCACAGGGCAACCCTGAGCCCACATTATGGCTAACAAGTGTGGTTTCTTTCCTGTGTGCAGCTACAGAACCTGCAGAGCAATGAGAAAGAAGCTGTTCATGAGAGTTTGTAACATTTCTCAAAAAAGACGTTCTGTACCAGGGGCTGTGTGCTGCCCAGACTCAAATCGGGCATCAGCCATGCAAGGGTGCCCAGGGACCATTGTAAGTTAGGTGGGCAGGTCAGGGCCCAGGTGGGCACTAGCCAAGCACTCCATTGCCTCTTGCTCCCCTGGGGTCAGCAGGCCAATGGGTGCTGGCCTCAGGCAACCTGCCTCCCCCATCCCTTTTCCAGGGCAGGACAGGCCAAGCTCCTGGTAGCACCTGCTGCTGTTGCTCCAGGCCCTACTCCTCCACTCTTCTTGTGCAGGTCAGCCCCTCCCCTGTGCTGCCACTCAGCCCATGGTGCCAAGGCTCATGGGGCACAGGGCTTCTAGATGCCTGGGATGAGGAGTTGCCCATACCCCCCTCCCCTCCTTGCAGGGGGCTTCTCCAGGAGGCAAATTTGCTCACAGGTCATGTCTATATTTGTGTAACTACACAGGAACTAATCACGAGTAAATTTGCTACCTGCATTTGCAATTAGTGATTTTTACTGCACAATAAGAGTATGCATGTGTAGATGTGCTCACTTACTGTGCAGTAAACTAGGCTACTACACAGTTAAGCATCTCATGTAGATGCGCCCCCTGAGCAGGAAGGTTTTGAGTCATCCCTATCCAACAGCTAAGGGAGTGATACAATGTCCTCTCTTAGCCCCACATTCTCAATGGTCTGATTCAGTAACATCAATGGAACTTCCTCTAGAAATCAAAGGATTTGGAATCTGACACTAAATAAATAATTATATCCTATTCCTACTAAAGTTAGTGAAAGCTGAGGATGTTCAGCACCTCTGGATTCAGGCTGCTGATTTAGCTACTTATCTTTTATATGCCTGAGTTTGAAAATGTTGGACTTTGTTCACCTCAACAGGAAGATATCAGTACAGTACTGTGTTGTAACTTTACTTTGAAAATGGATTGAAAAATGGATTTCCCTCCCTTTGGATTTCAGGTTAAGAAGAAAATGCCATAGGCATATCCTAAGTGATACTGAAACCTTCTTTATGTCTTTAAATAGCATGTGTGTGAAGTTTACAGACTACTGAGATCAGACCTGGATGCTTAAGTTCTACAGGAAGGCTTTTGTAATGAAGTTGTGATTGTTCGTAAATGCAGTGCTTATTCACTACCCATTGGTTGCTGCAAACAGGCCATAATGAAAATAAAACCAAGTACAATGGCTCCCAGTACACAGGCTATTGTACTAAAAGTAAAGAAGAACATCATTAGCTGTCAGTAGCATTAAGACTTACTGTAGCAGTCCTTTGCTTTAGCACAGAAAGTGCTGGCTACCAAAAGTCTGTGTTTCTGCATGTGCATATTAACATGTTATATTTTAAACTACAGTATAAATTAAAACTTGATTTATTTTTACTTGAATAACTTTCTATTTCAAAATACAAACTTTCCATTTTGAAAATCTCAAGATGGTACTTTTTCAACAATTGTGGACTCCCCCCACCTCCAATTTTCTAAATATTTCTGCAAAAAAGAAATTGCATTTTTCCTAACCAGTCTTGTCCTTACATACACACATTAATAATTTTTCTTATGTGACTTCACTGGGCTTCCTTGTGTTCTTACAGTTATGCATGTATTGAATTGTTTGTATGAACAAGCCATAGTCTTAAACACTAAGGATCTCTAACTTGCCATCTATCTGATATCAACAGTCTTTCTACATACTATACATCCTACTACCACAAAGACAGGAAACATAATGCATGTCTCCAGTTCTACAGAATTCCTGTAGCCTGCTGAAATTAAAGCCTTTTATTTTCTCTTTCACAGTAATCTTCCTCTTCTGAAATATGAAGGTACATATTACTTGCCAAATGCAAAATCATCAGGTATGTCCCTTCCAGTGAAACTGTTTTTTTCTCTAATTTATTTTGTGCGGTTGTCAAGTGTCTCAGAACTTTTTATTGATTCTGACTACAATATTAAAGTGGCACTCCAGCAACCACCTTCTGCTTTTGAATATCTTCCAATATATAGGTAGTATTAATATATTTCAAGTCAACATCAGGGATGAAGGTAGTCTTGTCACCCTTCATTTAATCTTCAGAAATATTACAATATGCTGGGCACCTTCATAAATCTTTTTTTGAGCCTGCCTTTACAACTACATAACATTACTGTTGTCACAATATTCCCTAAACCTTACGGTACTTAACACCAGGAATACCTGAAGAAAATACTACTGACCTGTTCAGTAAGAAAAATAATTGATAAAAGGCAGCCTATTTTGTTGTGCATATGGAAAATCTTTTGCCACTTTTCTATTTGAGACTTGTTTTACACGTCAAGGTTTTGCTAGTATAGCAATTTAGGAGCGTAGAGAAAAAAAATCGACTCCTCTTGGTGTTGACACAACTATATTGACTGAGTACTTTTGTTGTCTTAAATTTTCATAGATTCATAGATGCTAGGGTCAGAAGGGACCTCAATAGATTATTGAGAATGACCCCCTGTCCGTGGCAGGAAAAAATGCTGGGGTCATGTGACCCCAGTCAGGTGCTTGTCCAATCTCCTCTTGAAGACCTGCACAGTAGGGGAGAGCACCACTGCCCTTGGAAGCCCATTACAGATTCTGGCAACCCTAACTGTGAAGTTCTTTCTGATGTCCAACCTAAATCTACTTTCTATCAGCCTGTGGCTGTTGTTCCTAGTTATTTCAAGGAGATGCTTTTTTTTACCAGAGCACCCCTATTCCCTGCTCCCCTCAGTGAATTTGTACACTGACACAAGATCCCCCCTTGGCCTTCTCTTGTGGAGGCTGAAAAGGTCCAGGTCCCTCAGCCTTTCCCCGTAGGGCCTTCCCTGAAGGCCTGTAACCATACGAGTGGCCCTCCTCTGGACCCTCTCAAGGTTGTCCACATTCCTCTTGAATTTCGGCACCCAGAACTGGACACAGTACTCCAGCTGCAGCCTGACCAGTGCCACATAGAGGGGAAGTGTCACCTCCCTGGACCTGGTTGTGATTCACCTACTAATGCATGATGAAGTGTGGTTAGCTCTGCTAATTACTTCATCACATTGATGACTCGTATTCATCTTGGAGTTGACGACAACTCCAAGATCTCTTTCTGCCGCTGTGCTGCTGAGAGGATCATCCCCCAGCTTATAGGTGTGCTGGTGATTTCCTCTCCCTTGGTGAAGCACCTAGTACTTGTCCTTGTTGAGCTGAATCCTATTGTTCTCTGTCCACTTTTCTAACCTGTCCAGGTCCACCTGGATTTGGTTTCTTCCCATCAGTGTGTATACTTTGCCCCATAGTTTGATGTCATCTGCAAATTTGGCCAAAGTGCTTTTCACACCCTCATCCATGTCACTGAAGATATTGAACAGCACCAGCTCAAGGACTGAATCTTGGGGGACCCCGCTGCCTACATTTTTCCAGGTCAACACCGACCCATCCACCACCACTCTCTGGGTACGACCCATAAGCCAATATGCCACCCACATGACTGTGTAATTGTTTATGGCACAGCTGTTCAATTCGTTTATGAGAATAGGTTGGGATACTGTGTCAAAGGCCTTCTTAAAGTCCAAGTAGATGACATCAACCTGACGGTTGGTGGGCTGATGTTCATCCTGCTTCTGTCAGTAATGCATTTGGGAGATTTGTCTAGATCTGTATTCAAGAATACAGAGGCAGAAAACTCATTGAGGAGCTCTGCTTTGTCCCTCCTATCCGTCATCAATTGCCCCAGTCTAATCTGTAGGTGTCCTATGCTGCCCTGCGCCTTCTTTTTGCTCCCTATATACCTGAAGGACTTTTTGTTGTCCTTAATTTTTGTCACCAGCCTAAGTTCTAATGCTGCTTTGACCTTCCTGATTCCCTGCAAGTGCGAGCCAAGGAGGTATACTCCTCCTTGGTAGCTACCCCCTTCTTCCACAGCTTGTATGCCCCTTTTTTGCCATTAGGCTTTCGTGGATTTCCCTGTTTAGCCAAAAGGGCTGCTTGGCCCCTTTGCCCCATTTTCCACGCAGTAGGATTGCCTCCTTCTGTACCTGGAGGATTGCTCCCTTGAGGAATGACCAACCTTCCTGGACCCCCCTTTTGTCAATTCTCTTGAGCTTTAATGCCCCCCTAACTAATCTCCTAACCACACTGATGTCAGCCTTTCTGAAGTCTAGCATTTCTGCCCTGCTGGTTATTTTTCCCACCCTTTGCCGGTTAGTGAATTTAATCAATTGATGATCACTATCCCCTAGGTTACCTTGTACCTGCAGATTCCCCACCAAGTCGTCCCCTGTAACTGGCACTAGTTCCAGCAAGGCGTTCCCCGAGTGGGACTGTATACTTCCTGCATTAGGTGGAGGTCCTGTATGCAGGTTAAGAACCTATGTGAGTGGTTAGTTTTGGCTGACTGATCCTCCCAACAGATTTCAGGGTAGTTTAGGTCACCCATGACAACTGTATCTCTTGACCCTATGGCCTCTGAGAACTGCCCAGAGAATTCCAGGTCTAGCTCATCCTCCTGGTGTGGCAGTCTATAGTAGACCCCCCACTACCAAGTCCCTTTCTCCCCAGCCCCCTTGCATCCTAACCCACAGTACCTCAGTTTGGCCCTCCTCTGATCCCATCTTGATAATAGAAGATGTATATTGCTCCTTAACATAGAGAGCAATACCTGCCCCCTTTTTCCCCACTCTATCCCATCTGTACAACCTATACCCTTCAATGTCTACCACCCAATCATGAGTAGGGTCCCACCAGGTTTCAGTTAGCCCAACCAGCTCGAAGTTGTTGCTTGCAAGCAGGAGTGCAAATTCCTCCTGATTGTTCCCCATGCTCCTAACATTAGTGTAGAGACATTTAAGCCCCCCAGTGGGTGCCTTTGGTACCGCTCTGTCCTGATGGCTGTCAGGCCCCTTAGTGCTTACCTGGGCTGATCCAGCACAAGCCTTGTGGCTCTCTGATCCAAGGTTCTCTTTGTCCACTGCATCCCTGTCCCCCGATGAACCAAGTTTAAACCTAGTTTTTCATCACTGAGGGACTTGGTATAGAATCAGAATCATAGAATGATGGGTAAGCCAATAGACAAACTCCTGCTGGCATATGCCACATCTCTGCTATTGAGTTCTGCCAGTACTGGGTTAATAACAGAAACTCTATAGTGCTGACAAGTTTTAAATCCCCTTGCACTCTTGTGCAATATTCCCTTATTATTGCATTCTCTTCCATAGCTGCTATTGGACCTCTCCCTACTGGATCTAAACATTAAAATCCAGATTCAATTCCACCCTGCTTAAGTCCCCAAAAAACAATTAATGCAAAATGTTAATGGATCTTCTTCTTTTTCCCTGCTGTTTTGTTATACTATCATCAACAATCCCTTGCAGTCAAGAGTGATTGTCTTCCATGACAGTCTTACCTGTGTGTCCAAAAATGGCTGACAAGGCCTATCCAGGATTGACAGACTGTTGCAGCTTGGATGTGTTTCCATACAGGGTGGGTAGCTCTGGGTTCTTTATTTGGTCCATAACATGCTGTTTCTGCTGCTTCCATTTTTCTATCTCCTGTTGTTGTCTTAAAGTTTCCAAGTACTTTGATCCTTCAGCAGACTCTTCCTGCATTTAGGGCAGGTGATAGTCTCCCACAAATTAATACTGATGTTGCATTTTTTTCAAGTTGGGCTTGAGGAGTTCCTTGAAGCAATTTCCCTGCCGTCCACTTCAGCATATGCCTTGAATGAGTTAAGAGAATAAAACTGGGAGTCCAGAGTTAGACATCCAGATAATGTGGCTGGCCCAGTAAAGTTAATGTTGCACTATATTAAGGGTTGAATGATGGTGTATTACAAAAGTAGATGCATTGTAAATTTTCAGGGATTTAACAGAGTAGAACATGTTAAAAAAAGCTCAGTTAGGCTCCGGAGGGTGAGAGACACGCGGGTGAAAGCCCACTGCGCCCCCGCTCCCCCGAAGCCCCCCCAGACACCCCCTCAGCAGCCGCAGAGCCCCCTGCCAACCCCCAGCACAGCCAGAGGTAAGTAGGCTCGTGGTGGGAAGGGGTTAACTCCTTGCTCCCTGGGAGGAGGCGGCTGCATGGAGCCGGGCCCGGTCAAGCCCCTGCCCAGGCCCCTACTTGGCCCAGCCCCCCAGGGAGCCATGCGACCGGAGCGGCCTAAACAGGCTGCGTAAACAGGCGCTTGAGTTAGCGCGGAGTTCACGCAGGAGAGGGCGTGGGAGGGCACAAGACCCTGCCTGCGAACCCCCCAGAGTAGTCAGTCCCAGCCGTAGCCAGCCTATCAGAGGCATGACACGGACGGGCACACGCCGCACCCCTCAGGTCCCCTTGGGCTCTGCGGCCCCCCCATTGGGCACCTCAGAGACTGACACCCAGATGGAGCCCATGGTTCCGGGCTCCACACAGATGGAGCCCCTGGCTCTTGGTTGCGGGGGCTGCCTGTCCCTTTTTCAGGCTCTGGGGCCCGGCAGCATGGCCACCTCCCCTTGCGGGGTCTGCTCCTTACTGGGGTCTCTGGCGTGCCAGCTGGAAGAGCTCCAGGCCACAGTCCAGAGACTGCGTGCCATCAGGGACTGCGAGCAGGAGATAGACTCCTACTGCCAGGCCCTTCTCCCCCGGGAGCCGCAGGGTAGAGCACTGTCTCCCTCCAGGACTAAGAAGGACTCTGGGACCTCCCACTCTGCCCAGGCAGGGGCATGGACCAAGGTGGTCAAGGCCGCCGCACCAAGGCCCCTCCCTCGCCGGAGCTTAGCAACAGGTTTGCACTTCTTGCAGCCCCAGCAGAGCCTGCTCAGTTGCCAGCTCCTGCAGGCAGCCCAGGCTCAACCACAGCTACCACCCCTGCTCTCTCCAAGACAAAACGAAAGGTGTTTGTTGTGGGAGACTCCATCCTGCGGGGGACTGAAGGGGCAATCTGCCACCCCTACCCCTTAGCCCGGGAAGTCTGCTGCTTCCCGGGGGCCCGCATACAAGACATTGCAGAGAGGATCCCAGAGCTCCTCCAGCCCACAGACCACTATCCCATGCTCCTTATTCACACGGGCACCAATGACACGGCTCGGAGCACCCCCAGCCAGGTCATGAGGCGCTACAGGGATTTGGGAGCGGGGCTTAGGGGTCTGGGAGCTCAGGTGGTGTTTTCATCGATCCTCCCAGTCTCGGGCTATGGGCTGAGGAGGGAGAGGAGGATCCACGTAGTGAACCAAAGACTGCACAGCTGGTGTCATCGGGAAGGCTTTGGCTTCCATGACCATAGCCCGCTCTTTGGCGAGAGAGGCAGTGAGCTGCTGGGAAGAGATGGCCTCCACCTCTCCCCCCTGGGGAGGAGACTCTTCTCAGCCAGGCTGGCTGACCTGCTCTACCGGGCTTTAAACTAAGCCCGCTGGGGGATGGGGGGACTACTGCCACTGCTGGCCCGCTGAGTAACCCTTGCAAAGCCAGCAGACCAAGGCACATAAGGGAGCCCACCCCTGCCCCAGCCCTGGCACAATCTGTGGGCAAGGCAAGAGCCCCCAAGGGCACACTTGCCTGCCTGTACACTAATGCCAGGAGCCTGGGCAACAAGCAGGAGGAGCTCATCCTCCTGCTCAGTGCAAAGAATTATGACGTCATTGGGATAACGGAGACCTGGTGGGACTCCACCCATGACTGGACCACGGGTATAGAGGGCTATACCCTGTACAGGAGGGATCGTGTTGACAAAAGGGGTGGGGGTGTAGCTCTCTATGTGAAGGAAAGCTACATGTCCCTACAAGCTGATGTTGGCAACCGGCATGGACAGCTAGAGACCCTCTGGGTAAAAATTCATGGGAATACGGCACGGGGACACAACGGTGGGAGTCTACTACAGACCTCCCACTCAAAGTCCTGAGCTTGACCAGGAGTTAGCCTGGGAACTGACTGAGGCCGCTTGCTCCAGGACCTTGGTTGTCATGGGTGACTTCAATTACCCGGACATCTCGTGGGAAGATCACTCAGCAAAATCGGAGCGGTCGCAAGGCTTTCTCTCATGCGTGGATGACCTCTACCTGACTCAAGAAGTCTATGGGCCGACGAGAGGCAAAGCGCTGCTCAACCTGGTACTGGCTACGGGGGACGACCTAATCGGCGACCTAGTGATCGATGGGAAGCTGGGTGACAGCGACCACGAGCTGATCACCTTCACTATCTGCTGTAAAGCTGGCAAGTCAGTCAGCAACACAGAAGTCCTTGACTTCAGAAAAGCCGACTTTGACAAGCTCAAGAGGCTTGTCAGTCAGGCCCTTAGGGAGCATGACCCCAGGGAGATGGGAGGTCGAGAAGAGTGGTTGCTTCTCAAGGAAGCGATCCTCAATGCACAAGCTAAATCTATTCCAGCACTGAGGAAAGGCAGCAAGAAGGCACAGCAGCTCTCCTGGCTCTCCAGGGACCTAGCGGACCTCCTGCGGCTAAAAAGGAAAGCCTACAAAGGATGGAGGACAGGATTCACCTCCAAGGAGGATTATTCTGCACTGGTCCGGTCCTGCAGGGAGCAAACCAGGAAAGCCAAGGCTGCAACTGAACTCCAACTAGCTTCAAGCATAAAGGACAACAAAAAGTCCTTTTTCAGATATGTGGGGAGCCGGAAGAAAAGCAGGGCAATGTTGGACCCCTGCTAAACCAGGTGGGGCAACTGGCAAGTGACGCCCAGGAAAAAGCCAACCTATTAAATAGGTACTTTGCGTCAGTCTTCCATCAGTCCCATGGGATGCCCATGCCTGCTATGGGACAGGGAGATCCGGGTGATGGGGATCTCCTACCCTCCATAAATGCTGACCTCATGAAGGAACACCTTGAGAAGCTGGATACCTTCAAGTCAGCCGGCCCTGACAATCTGCACCCCAGGGTACTCGAGGAGCTGGCGAGCGTCATAGCCCAGCCCCTGGCACGGATCTTTGAAAACTCCTGGAGCTCTGGTGTAGTGCCCGAAGACTGGAAGAAGGCCAATGTGGTGCCGATCTTCAAGAAAGGGAGGAGAGTGGATCCAACTAACTATAGGCCCATTAGCCTGACTTCTATTCTGGGGAAGACCTTAGAAAAGTTTATTAAGGAGGCCATCCTTGATGGACTGGCCCAGGCTAACATCCTAAGGCATAGCCAGCACGGGTTTGTTGCGGGTAGGTCTTGTTTGACCAATCTCATTTCCTTCTACGACCAGGTGACCTATCACCTGGACGAGGGAGAAGAGATTGATGTCATATATCTTGACTTCAAAAAAGCTTTTGATCTGGTATCCCATAATCACCTCTTGGCCAAACTGGCCAGTTGTGGCCTTGGCTCCACCACGATCCGCTGGCTGGGAAACTGGCTCCGTGGTCGGACCCAGAGGGTTGTAAGTGATGGCAGTCACTCATCGTGGTGCCCTGTGACCAGTGGGGTCCCTCAAGGCTCTGTCCTTGGACCCATACTGTTCAACATCTTCATTAATGATGTGGACATTGGAGTCAGGAGTGGACTGGCCAAGTTCGCCAATGACACCAAACTTTGGGGAAAAGCATCCACGCCAGAAGATAGGCGGGTGATCCAGGCTGACCTGGACAAGCTCAGCAAATGGGCAGACGAGAACCTCATGGTGTTTAACACCGAAAAATGCAAGGTTCTCCACCATGGGAGGAAAAACCTGCAGCATCCTTATAGGCTCGGCAGTGCTACGTTGGATAGCACTACAGAAGAAAGAGACTTGGGGGTCATCATTGACCACAAGATGAACATGAGCCTGCAATGCGATGCTGTGGCTAGTAAAGTGACCAAAACACTGGCTTGCATCCATAGATGCTTCTCGAGCAAATCCCGGGACGTCATTCTCCCCTTGTACTCGGCCTTGGTGAGGCCGCAGCTGGAGTACTGCATCCAGTTTTGGTCTCCACAATTCAAAAAGGATGTGGAAAAGCTTGAGAGAGTCCAGAGGAGAGCCACACGCATGATCAGAGGTCAGGAAAACAGATCTTACGATGATAGGCTTAGAGATCTTACGATGATAGGCTTAGGGACTCTTTGGCCTGGAAAAGCGCAGGCTCAGGGGTGATCTGATGGCCACCTATAAGTTTATCAGGGGTGACCACCAGGATCTGGGGGAACGTTTGTTCACCAGAGTGCCCCAAGGGATGACGAGGTCGAACGGTCACAAACTCCTGCAAGATCGTTTCAGGCTGGACATAAGGAAGAATTTCTTTACTGTCCGAGCCCCCAAGGTCTGGAACAGTCTGCCAGTGGAGGTGGTTCAAGCACCTACATTGAACACCTTCAAGGGCAAATTGGATGCTTATCTTGCTGGAATCCTATGACCCCAGCTGACTTCCTGCCCTTTGGGCAGGGGGCTGGACTCGATGATCTCCCGAGGTCCCTTCCAGCCCTGATGTCTATGAAATCTATGAAACGTTATTTACCACCTATATTCACTTAGATACCCAATAAGTGAAAGAGAATATGGCCTCTGATGGAGTGTCATGGCATAGTTAATTTTTCATCTTTCAAAGATGGTAAAGATGGAATCCTAGTCTGTATTGCAAGTTCATATCTTTTTCTTCTCTGTGATCATGATATGAGGGGTCACTTTGGGAAAAATTAATCCAAATTATCCACTTTAAATAAACACCTTTTAGTTTAGCTAACTGTAATAAACCCTTGGATGGACCCCTTCATTCAAAATAAATGATCTCCAATCGACTTATCGTATTTCACTTTTAAAATAAATTAAGACAACTTTAAATTAATTCCACATGCAGCTAAGCCTTTAAATTCTGGTCACACAGAGTGGATGGTGGTATTCAATTCTCTTCTGACTGAGTATATGTATAACGTCTCTTGGGCACTCAAATGGGTGAGTTAAGTTACTGCTTGAAAATTGGCTATGTCTTTTGCCTCATTTGCAGATATTCAGTGATTTCAAAACTAGAGCACATATTAACATTTATTCTGCCCTTGTCCCACCTTTGGTTCCACCCATTTCTCCTCCTATCTCAAGCTCCACCTCTGTTTACTGTTTGCTTCCTTAGCATGGTATTGCCTGTGCATTTCATTCTTTTACATGCTTCTCAGATAAAAGTGCATGCGTAAGACTTTGACCCCCTATCTTCTTTTGGTCACTTTTCAGTTTCTCACTGGTTCTTGCTGGCTTTCTTGCTGACTTCCCCATCTCCAAGGCTGTATCTCTGCTTTTGTCTCCTGATGCTAGTTGCTTAACACATCATGCACTTTTCACCCTATCCTTTTGTTAAAAATCTGCTTATTTAAGCATTAGGTAAGTCAGTTGCTTTAATATATCAGCTAGCCTTGTGACCAGCAGCTTTTGCTGAGGTTATCTTTTAATATATCATCCAGCAGCTTTTGCTGAGACACAGGAAAAAGCCTTCATTCAGCTGCACACTCAGTACTCCCCAAAATTTATATTGTTACCCCAACATCCAAAATCCATATCGTTACCCTAACACCATTCATCTCCCTCTTTTTTTCCCCAGCTGCTAAATTCACCAGGGGGGAAAGGGAAATGGGAGGGGAAGGGCAAACAGCAGTCACATACACCCCCAGGCTCTAGAGCTGCAGAGTGAAAGCAGGGACTCTGCCAGAGCCTGTATCAACCAGCCAATGAGCTCAGAGGTCACAGTACATGTGGAGCTCCTGGTAGCAGCTGTGTTGCCATGCCTGAGAGCTCTTCGCTCACTGTAGCTGTAAACATACATTCATTTAATCTGGGGGCATTCTTCAAGGTTTGTTCTAGTAGAGAAATTTAACCATAGCTAGACATTCTTTAGGGCCTCAGCATTTGAATGGTGAGCTTGCTACATTGACACTGTGCAGCCTAGGGTGGGGCCCCCATGCACACATCTGTGCTATCCGAGCTTCCTTAGTCTGTCTGATGACAGATGGCAGCAGTGTTGATTACCTACCCCAGACTGCTCATGATCAGCCTATGTTTCTCTCCAGCATAATGTGGGAAATCTCAAGAGGGCATGAGCTGCTCCCTGCTGGAGCAGCAGAGAGAATCCAGCAAGCTACTCCCTGAGGGAGATTGGAGGGAGGCACGGGATGTTGGAGGACTATGTTTTCTTCTGAGAAAAGCCCTGGTATGTTCGTATGCCCACTGCAAATTTTTATTTTTTTGCCCAAACTTGTTCTTAAAATTATCTGCAATTAAAACTCCAATTAGAGCATGTTACACTTCAGGTAACTGGAGATATAGAATTCCTGTCCAATGTGTTCCTTCTAAATTTCAGTTCAGATACGGAAAGCACATTATAAGGATACGCTATTATGCCTCTACAGCCCTAGCCCTACCACTTAGATTCTATGGTGTATGCATACCTTCCTTTCATTTTAGTTTCAAACTTTTGCCATTACTACAAAATAATAACAGTGGTTATTTTCAGGCAAAACAGAAAATTAGCTTGGCAAAAAAAATTGATACCTTCCACACTGTGACAGGATACATCTTTACTTTCCTACTTGAAGGTAGGATATGGATAGATGTAAGCAGGGAGAAAGAAGGGGTGCCTGCTAGGAAATGAAATAAAACTGAATCAAGTAAAATAAATCATCTCAGTCAATCTTTGGTGCCCTTTACTGATGAGTAATGTCATTTAGAAGCACTTTCTACCTTTTGCACACAACACTGTGTGAAAGGCAGTACATAAGTTAATGGGGGGACCTTGTCTTTCAGAGTAAGCTAGTTGGGAGATCTTTCCCATCCTCTGAAAGTCTTTAAGACTCAAAACAAAATATTTAGGTAGTTTTACAAATCTTTCAAAATGTTCCCTTATTGGCTGGGGGAGAAATAAATTAGTGAATTATATTTCACTTTTAGTTTTCCATTCTGTCAGTTTTGATCATTCCAATAAAAACAAGAAATAAGCTCTACCTCAAAGTCCTAAATCCTCCCTTGTTCTGCTTTTACTGAAAACCTGTCAAATACATGATTGACTTGGCCTAGTATTCCTAACCCACTCCGTTGGCTGTCCAGGAGTGGAACTGTGGGTCTTCCCACTTGTGTTCTTTACTCATATATCCATCTCCTGAATACAACTTCTGTTTTCTATGTAGTACCTACACTTACATCTGGGAAGACTTAATGCTGTGGAGGGGAGGACAACGGGGCCTTACTTGCTTTAGTCTTATACTTGGCTACATTTAGAGCCAATCATAATCTAGTTGCTTCTCCCTTTAAGTAAGGAAGATTGGAAACAACTGAAAGACTGCCTTTGCCTTCTTACAGCATGCAGTTTTTCTCCACCAGACTGGTATACATGCTTGGCTTCAACTGAGGAACAGGTCTCTTGGTGTATCATTATCTTGTTCCTGGTGATCGCTAATGATGTTGTTGTTGTTCTTAATGTGTTGTCACTTTTAAAATTTTCAGGATTGATTATCTAGCTGAAGGGATTCAACTGAAAGCTCCTTCTGTAATGCATGTTCCTTTCAGATAAATCTGTCTCAGGTTGCAGGAGCAAAACCCAAACATTTGAAATTGTACAGTGCAAAATATGTGAAGATCTTGGGAGTGGGTGGGAGTAGCACCGCCAGCAGACACTGTACAATCAGTTTACAGCACAGAAGCTAATGCCTAGACTATTTTGTTTGGATTAATCAAATCAATATTTGGAAGATAAACATCACAGGTACATTCAATCAGAATGAGGGGTTCAGTGCTGAATTCCATCTTCTCATGACATTTGAAGGCAAAACATAAGCTGTTGGGAGATGCTTAATAGAACTGCTAATGAAGTATATGTATGACAACTCTTGTAGTGTAGCTTTCAAACGTGTTGGGGGTTGGGGAGGGTTGTCAAAAGAACCAGTTTCTGAATCTTCAAAAAGTAATCACTCCTGAGAAATGTTTTTGTATTATTTCTTCCCAGTGGTTTTATGTTTGTATTTATGCATGTAAATGATTTTTTTTGTGCTGTGTTTGGTCCATGGGTATCATATATTTAGCATTTAGCTCATCTCAGAATAGGTAGATTGTAATGATAAGCAAATGAGAGAAGATAACTGAAGGGTGAGATGAGAGAGTTTCTGATTTAAAAAAAATCGTTCTGGTACAAAGAGCTACTGACATGGAAGCCGAATCATTTTGTGGCAATGTGTGGATGGAAAGCAAGGTGGAATATGCATAAATCAGGAAAACTCATGCCTCTTGTGCCAGATTCTCTTCTCTGTTTTGATTGCACTATGTAGCCTTTTCCCTTGCTAGAGGAAATTGAATATAATTGCATTTAATAACTTAAACATTTGGAAAGAAGCTTTAATAGGGAGGTTATCAATGCTTGGAGGATATAATTTGCAAGGCACTAGCTTCATTTAACTCTTTAATATTTCCTTTTTTGATGATGGCTGCATCTCTGGATGTCAGCAGTTATTTCTCGTGACCTTTGGCATTTTGAATAATCAGCCTAAATTGTCTAATGCCTACACTTCCAAATATGTGAAAGATTTTCCATTTTCAGAGCAAAAGTCATTGTAGTCTAGATCCAGAACGACACCACTATGCCCAGTGCTGGGATACCTAAGTGAAGTCTGGAACCCTGTGCTAAGGTAGCTGGTCTCCCATATAGGCTAGGGACAGAAATTACATATACACTGGTATAAGTGATCAGAAACTGATTTAAATATGTAACATTACAGAAATTCAGTGCACATAAAGTACTTTCATAATGGCCAAAACTTGGATGGGTGCAGTATCAGACTTTGACTGATTCAGGTTAAATCAATTTATTGAACTTCTGTCCCAGATCCCCTCAAGATTCAAGTTAACTCACAGTCCTCCAGCATCCCAGGATGCTTTGCACTTCCTCTGCAACCCCTGCCCCCCATAGGGTGGGTGGCTAGCCTTGGCCCAAGCTGTCTGCTCCAGCTGAGCAGGGAAGCATGCTGTATCATCCCCTGGCTTCTGGTGTGAGCCCCTGCAGGCATGTGGCTGAATTTCCAGAATCAAAAGTGAATGTCTGTTTACTTGCTTATCAGTTTAACCTAGGCAGCTTAGACTAACCTGTGAAGATCGACTCTATTCAGCCACAGGCTTTTTGACTGTCTGTACTTAGCCATAATGTATGAGGAGAGTTAAGTACCTCAGATTGGAGTCCAGTGAGAGAGGGGTCACCAAGAGATTATAAAAAAGGAAACTCTGAGGACAGGCATGTGTCTGAAACCCTGCCTGTCTCTGGGGATTAGGTGTTTTCCTTAGAACAGCTATCCCTTAAAAATTCATAGTTCAGAACCAGTAGTGTAGAGCTGGGCAACTAAGGCATGAGCCCTGGGCACAGCCTGTGGGGACAGGGTCAGAGCTGGCATTGGAATGGGAGAAGGGGGCTGTCCTCCCCAAGGCTTACACCAAGACTGGAGGCTTCACCATACAGACCAGGGGCAGGATTCTCTGCATTTGCTGTGCAGCCAGCAGCCCCTGGATTAACTTTCTCACAGCCACTGACAACTCGAGGCTTTTGCAGGGTCATTCCACCTACAATTTAGCAGCAGCTGTGCAAGGATTAGCCTCATAGATGCTTAGCCTCAAAGCTGGGGGCAGGGGGAGTGAGGCTGAGGAGGGGATTCTGCCCCAGTTTTCCACATTGGGAGTTTCCAGCACCTGGAAAAGCCTGTGTCATGGCAGGTAAAACTATCTCTTCCCCCATCCACATCTTCCTGTGCTCAGAACAACCCTCTCCCCATGTCACCCTGGCTGTACCCAGGGCACCAAAATAGCTAGTTATGCCTCTGCTTAAAATCCTATTCAGAGGGAAGCAACTCTTTCCTGACTTTAATAAATTGAGTGGAAATCACTTCTATACAATATGTGGCCAGCAATGGTGAAAGTGGTAAGTAACTGTTTCATATAAAGTATATAACCAGACCTTGGAGCAAGGCCTGGAACCCAGGGCTCTTCATTCCCAGGAAAATACCTTATCTGCTAGCCTACAGTAAGGGTGTCTTCTGCTCCCTCTCTGGCTTAATGAATTTTTTATACAGGGATGAATAGCTTCACAAGAAGAGAGGATGGTATCTCTATCCAGCCTAAGTCATGATGGCCTGGTAGGTAAGGTCCTTTCCTGGGAAATGTAGGTTTGAAACCCTGCACATGGAGAAGAGAAGTGCAGCCAGGTCTCCCACTTCCTGGGTGAGTGCCCTAACCATGAAGTATGGGATAAAAAGAAAATAGGAGAAATACTACATACCATTTCTGGCAGCTGAACTTTAAAATTAATCAGCAGTCACCACCACATATTTTTTCTGGAGCCTGATCCAGCAGGCATGCAATATGCATTTTTTCAGAGCATACAATTACCATATCTAACTCCCTGGGTGAGATAAGTAAAGAAACACAGAGTTCCTGGAACTGGATTAGGCTTGAACATAAGCTACATGCCGAGCAGTTTAGTCAGAGCTGGCCTTAGGGAAAATGTTGCTCTGGAAAAACTTCTTCCTCCCGCCGCAAACAGTGGTTGATGTAGGCAGAGGCAGGTGGGCAGGGGTGTAGGGTGTAGTCCAACAGGGAGGTCAAGCGTCATGGTGCACCAGGCAGATGGGCATGCAGGCACCTGCACGTGCCGCTCGCACATGCCCGGCTTGGTTCCTCCTAAGCAGTGGCTGGATGCAGGAGTCTCCAGCCTGGGGCAGGGATCTGCTGTGGTGGGGTAGGGTGCGGCAGGGGGAGAGCACTGCTGTAAGTATGGGTTGCTCACATGTGTGTGGTATGACCATGGCTCCCTGGGAGGTTGCCCATGTTGCCCACCCCTAAGGCCGGCTCTGAGTTGAGCAGTATCAAGACTGTAGTGCTTATATGGACATGTCTGAAGGAAGGCTGTTAGGCATCTGTGGAACTCTAAAGTTGAAAACTAAAGTACCTGTAGATTTTAGATGCCTCTTATCGGCTGAGTGTGGGTTTTCATGATCATTGTTTTGGCCTCAGATAGAGTTTAGGTGTGGAAGTCCTTTTGTGGGGTTTGATTCTGGCTCTTTGTACTTAAAATGGGGACCCTTAGAGCAAATTGGTTTTGGTTGATTTGTTACCTAGGAAAGTTACAAAGTTTTCAATAATATGTGTGACTTCAGGGTAACGGGCCTCTGCCCTATTACTTATTGAGACAGGGAAAAGGTGCTACTTTGCATTGGAGCCAGGAAGGCTGATTTTTTGGAACCAAGCTGACTCCCAGTCAGAGCAAGTCAATTTATTCCGGACAAGACTGGAGTGAGGAGGACTGCAAGACTGGTGACTGAGGGGAGCCTAAGGAGTGTTTGGGGAGAGAGTACCCAGGAGACAGATAAATTTTGATTATGTTTGGTTCTGGTTTCTGAGAAAAGAAACCACAAGGCATGGGATGGCTAGATTAGCGGTGGCTAGCTGGGAGCCCCTAAAGCATGTTTGAAGTGAGGGTGTTGAGTCTACTGATTAGGAATTCCAAGTTCAGTGGAAAACTAGCTGAGGGCTACAGACTCTAGAGAGACTACATTGAAGGGCAAGGAGCCACAGAAAGACAGAGGAGTCCTGTGATGAGCCAGGCAGAGAACGGCTTCAGTGATTTGAGGCTTGCCTCCCAAATTAAAAAGTAAGAACAAAAGCATGGCAGGAAGGCTAGTGAGATAACCAGTATATCAGGACACAGAGTAGGCTGGGGAGTTTTGAGGTTTAGTAAATATAGTGGCATATCTAGTAAAATTTAATGCTGAGTCTGATGGACAAACAGGAATGTTTTTCTTACGCCTTTTCATTAGATTTTTAGGACAATATTGAGATTTTTAGGACAACTATTGGCGTTCAGTTGTAAATTGAACAATACACATGCAAGTAAGCGTGAGGTCATACTTAATTATTCTGTTGTTTAGTCGCTTGCAGTACCGTTTCCAGTTTTGGGCCCCACACCTCAAGAAAGAGTAGAGAAATCAGAAAGAGTCTGAAAGTAAGAAAATTGATTAGAGGTCTGGGAAATACGACTTATGAGAGAAGACTGAAAAACCTGTGATTATTTAGCCCAGAGAAGAAAAGATGGGAGAGAGGGGGTTGACAACAGTTTTAAAAAAGCTGAAGGATGGTTATAAAAAGGATGGAGATAGCCTTTCCTCTGTGGCTATGGAGGACAAGACTAGGAACAATGGTCTCTAAGTGCAGCAAGGGAAATTTAGTTTGGATATTCTGTAGAATATTAGGAGGGTTGTTAAACATTGGAAGAGGCTACCCAGAGAGGCTGTGGAGTCTTCATCCAAGGATGTTTCTGAGAGCAAGTTAGACAGACATTTGACTAGGAGGGCACATCCAGACTACATGCGCCACACATGCAGGCACATGCAGGCTAATTTGCAGCGCAGAAGGTTTTTTGACACCAGGAGATCCCAGTGTCAAAAAACCCCATGCCAAAAAAAAAAAAAAAAAAAAGCAGGGCAGTGCACATGGCAGCAACATGTACCATCCAAAACCAAAGTCTGGCTGGCTAGAGCCACACTCTGGCTGCCAGCAGGCTCTGTGCCCTGGGATTACTGCTGCTGGAGTCCTGGGAGGCCCCCAGGATCCCAGGTAGCCTTACCTACCCTACCTGGGGTAATTTGCCATACACCAGAGCATGTGTCCACAGGCATTCCCCAGGGACAAGTAGCAATCGTACAATTATGTGCTGCTGCTATTTGGGGAAATGCAAGTGCATGCTCATCTGGACACGCTCAGACAGTTTAGTCAGAAATGATCCTGCCTTGGGCCAGGGATTGAACCCAGTGACCTCTTGAAATCTCTTTCAGCTCCACTTTTCTGTGATTGTCTTTGGTATTTTCTAATGGGCATTTATACCAATGGCCATGTCTGAAAGTCCCTGCCTATTATATGTTGAGCCTCATTTCTGAGCAGCTTTGAGTACATTTGTGACTTGGACTATCGGATCCTGAGAGATGGAATTCCCATATGCTTGTTTTAACCTGTCAAATCATATTTGATTGCCTTTAGTACTAAGAGCTACAAGGGAGGCACTTGGTTGATACTTGCTGTCATTCAAGAAATTCTTTATTTTACAGATCCCATTTGTTTGATGTAAGCAAAGAATCAAGTTTACTTATCAATAGCTACTCTAAATGTAGAGAACCTGCCATCATTTTCTTGTACCTTGCGTAATTACTTATAATTGTGCAGTGTGATATAAAACATTACCAGGTCAATCAGTTAGTATTTTAACACTCATTCAACAGACAGCTTGCCCAGGTGCCTATTACCTTGCTATGAGGAATTGCATAAGGAAACTGATCTCCACAGTGGAGATTCTTAAAATGAAAATCACTCCCTGACTTTCAAAGTGTCTTCTTCAGGAAAAGCTTTTGTTCCCAGACCCTTTTATTTATCCAGATTCAGAACCCCTTTATCCAAGTCCTTACTCATTTTGGATAGGAGCTGTTTAAAGATTCCTGTTCTATTCCAGTTTGGTCCTTGTAAAGTAGAAATATAAGTGGTTTTCCCTCTTCTCTTGAGGAAAACATTTTGGTAAGATTATACAGGTTTTAAAAAGAGACATGTAAGACTAAAGTTTTGAAGGAATGAAGAAATACCCAGTGGGATGCCACATGCATCTGGAAATTAAGAGTAAATTTTCAGTAGACAGTAAGGATTCTCTAAGAGAATGTTCTTTCTCCATTTTCTGTTCCTGTTAAGAGGTAATAGTTTTGAAATACAGGACAGGTTCTTAGACCCCCAAAATTTTATTGATACTTTTCATATCAGATTTTTGTAATGACTTGTGTTAAAATTACAAGGCTGTAAAATATTAAATAACTTTCATAAGTACTATGTGCTGGCACAGAAAATACAGGAATTGATTACTGACAGCATCCAACAGAAATGATGAATTTTATATTATGTTGTGCACATTCTGCTGATTATACTTCTGGTGGAAAATTGCAACACTGCAGACAGTTACTTTTGCTGCATAACAAGGGGCTGGATAACATGTGTCATGGGTGCCACAAGCAACACAGTGGCAGATGAGGTAGGAAGCACAAAGCAAAGCAGCAAATCGGACAGTGAGCACAGGGAAGGAGGCAGAAAGCAGAACAGCAGATAAGGCAGGAAAATGGGATGGGAGTAGCACTTGGGGAGAAAGTAGGGCTAATTTGTGGCACACCTGCCAAAAAAGTCCACCTCCTGCCAGCATAACAGATACTGTGGTCTCCTGTCCAACACCAGAATAGCCTTGGTTTTACACCCTTTCTGAAACTTGCCTTTTGAAGAAGCCTGTTTTCTTCAAATGTTTAGTAAGTTTCTGGTTGGAAATATCTCATGGTACAAAATAAATAGAGGCCTGCATTCTTTGATGAATGTTTGCCCGATTATTTAAGGAGCTGATAACCAGATTTGAGGCATATGTAATAAACTGAAACTACTATAGCTTGGGGGAGGTAGGAAGGGCACCATGTTGTGTAGCATAAAGGCTATAGGAGTCTTCATAACTGGTGCTACAGAAGTGCAAAGTTTGAAGTCAAGTGACATAGGCTCCAGAAAGATTGGGCCCAATAGACTTTGGAGCCTTGAAGCTGTGTAACAAATTCATTGACAATCGGTTGGTGAGATTGATATGGTATGCTGGAGCTCCTGTGATGCAGAGTATAGCATGATGGGTAATTAATATTACTAAAAAAGCAATGAGATGCTTGGCTAAATGGTGCTATGTAAATGCACAGTACTGAGTATATTGAGTTCTAAATCTTTTTAGAAATTGTTATTTAGAGTATCAAAGCCACAGGTAAGCAGATATTTGATCACAGTCTGTAAGCACATACTCAGAAAGAGATTTGCTAGCAAAAAGATATATTGTCTAGCAGGCAAAGGCATAACGAGATCCAGTGATTCAAAGTAGAAGCTAGAAAAATACAAAAAGGGAGTATGGTGCAAATTTATAAGTTTGACAATTAAATATCAAGACAACTTATCTAAGGAGATAGATGATTTTTCATTACTCTGAGTTCTTCTATCAGCATTGAATTAATTTCAGAAAAATATATGGCTGATCTAGAGTGTAAAGAATTATATTGGAATTTCAAAGTAAAACTGTATGGTCTGTTAGGCATGACGTTAGACAGTATAATAATGGTGGTCCTCTTTAATCTTTTAATACATGGGCATTTATTTGCAAAAGGTGCTTTATTCATGCAAAACATGTATCTGCTATGCTTGAATAAAACAAGAAAACTTGTATAAATAAGCACACATACAGAATTAAACCTGTGTATGTGTAACTGCATGTATATGATTACGGTCTTGATGCATGCATTTGCACCTAGTATGCAGACAGATGAAATCTATATTTAGTATTTTGAGTCTCTGCAACATATTTGACTTTAGGATACCCTAACCACTCCTTTTTATGAACCACTGTGTGGATTTCAGGTTTTACATGATATACTGAGATTCATATTTTATATCAGTTTCACAAGAAAAATATCAACATGTGACAACAGTAAATGGCATGTGTACAGAATAATTCTAGAAGTCAGCAACTCAGTACAAGTGCAGTGCACAAAACGCTTCTCAAGAACAGCTTTTCTCTTTCCAGTGCGAAGGTGTTCATTTCAGACTAGAAGTGGTTTGGAAGCCTTTTGTACCTTCTCCAGTAACTCTGATTGCATATTAGTTTTTTTTATTTGTGTAGCAGAGCACCTTTAAGGTCTGCCACTTTAAGGGTGAGAGTAGCTAGCAGGGCAACCAGCAGGTGTGGGCCAGCTTTGGTAAGAAGGTCACATGGTCACAGGCCAGGCCATGTTGGTAGAGAGGTCTGAGCAACCTCCATTTTAGCTCAGACCCTCAGGATGGAGTGGGCAGTCTGCTGCTGGCAGCTGTAGCAGTAACACCCAGCTGAGCTGCTGCTCCTTACAGAACAGCTCGGAGGTAAGGGAGGAACTATGGGGATGGCAGGAGGTTTCCAGGGGGCCCAGTGGAGTCCCAAGCCACAGGAAGAAGTCTAGGGCCTAGTAAAAGCAGGGCCAGGCCTAGGCATGGGGCTAATATCATGTAGGCCTACAAAAGGGGCCAGGAAAGACCCTGAGTGGATCTGGCAGGGGTGAAGTCAGGGTGTCAGGTGAGCCCACCTGGGCTAATAGGTCTCAGGCAGCATTGTGGGGATGCTAGGCCAACCCAAATTTGGGTGATGGCTCTATGGTGGGGCCCAGGAGGGACCCCTTGGGAGTATGGGAGTCAGCAGCTGCCAGACTGACCCCTGTCACTGGTCAATGCAAGATGGCCAGGGCCTGAAGGTTGAAGGGCAATTTTGTCCAAAGCAAGAGGCAGGCCAGGGCCATGGTGAGCTATCTGGTACCCCAACTGGCCTGGAGGTGGGACCAGAGCCTAATGCGGGGGGACATCACAGCTGAAGAGGGTTATGAAGGAGGCTGTAATATAACCTCTGGATGGGAGGTATTTGAACAGGGGTCAGAGTGAGAGCCAGGCCCAGGGAAAGAGTGAACCTAAATATATCATCCAGGAGCCCTAGCAGGGGAAGCAGGCCAGGCCAGGTAGGCCTGTGTTGGTCCTGGGCATGAGCTGAAATTGCACCCTGCTGGGGAAGGGTGGTCTGGTGAGTCCCTCAGAAATGCCAAGCCAGTTACTTCCCTAGTGAAAGGTGGGTGGGATGCCTGATAACCCCATCCCCCACCATCTGGTGGGTTAAGACCAGAGGGTAATAGAGTCAGGCTCACCTAGGGGGCCAGTGAGAGTAGTGGGGGCCATGTACACTTGGCAAGAAGCATCTGAGCCTCATGTGGAGGCGTAAGGCCCCAGTGGCCCTAGTCAGAAGGGGCCATAGTAGTGAGGCCCCAGAGAAGGGGCAGTGAGGGGTAGACCCTATAGTGAGGGCATGTGTGGAAGCCCCAGGACAGGGCAGTGAGGCCCAGGTTGATCTTTGGATGCCTGAGGCCATAGTTGGGCCTGAGGTAGAGTGATATGGCTCAGTGGGAGTCATGGGTGGAAGGGGCAATTAGTTGTCCCCAGTGAGGGGGCGAGAGTGATGAATTACCTGGAGAGGGGCTTGAGTCAGAGCTCCGCCCAGGTTACCATTCAAATGAGGATCTCAAGAGAATCTGAGAGACTACACGCCAGCCAGTCAAGGAATATGAAGAGGAAAGCCTGATGACCTATGGGGTCGCTCAAGGGAGCAGGGCAGGTTGGGTGTGGCTCAGTGGGGAGCAGCATGTAAGAAACCCAGTGAGAGTGGGCAGAGTGTAAGAAGCCCAGTGAGAGTGGCTGGGGTGAATGAAGCCCAATGGGGCAGAGTGAAAGGATGAATGCATGAGGCCTAGCAGGGGGCTGAGTTTGGCCTGGCCGCAAGCCAGAGCAAAAAGCAACCCGAGGATGCCATCTGTGAGGCATGGGACATGGTGAGAGAAGGCTGGAGTCATGTTTACATCCCTAAACATCGGAGTCATGAATGGGCAGCCCTCCTCATTTTTACAATCAGTATCTTAACATCATGGCATGGCAGGAGAGACTGGGCAGAATGCCTTAGACAGGTGGGCGGGCCAGTACTGTGACCACTTCTGGGGGAAGTCTGTTCCAGACCCTGGATACTCAGACCGTATAGAATTTTTCCTTATGTCCAGTTTAAATTGACTTTCCAGAAGTTTGTAGCTGTTAGACCTTGTTATCCTTGGGGAGCCCTGGTGAACAACTGTTCTCTCAGATCCTGGTGCACCCTCCTTATGTACTTATAGGCTGCCACCAAGTCCCCCCTGAGCCTTCTCTTCTCCAGGATGAAGTGTCCCAAGTCCCTCAACCTCTCCTCATAAGGCTTACTCTCTTGGCCTTTGATCATGTGTGTGGCTCTCCTGTGGACTCTCTCAAGCTTATCCATGTCCCTCCTGACGTGGGGGTCTGAAAACTAGATGCAGTACTCCATCTGCAGCCTCACTAAGGCCGAGTAGAGTGGGAGGATGATGTCCCTGGTTTTGTCTGATATGCATCAATGGATTCATGCCAGAGTTTGGTTTGCTTTGATGGCCATGGCTCATGTTCATCTTGTGGTCAAACAGGACCCCCAAGTCTTTTTCAGTTGCAGTGCTAGCAAGTGTAGCACTGCCGAGCCTGTAAGTATGATACTGGTTTTTCCCTCCAAAGGTTTAGCACCCTGTACTTCTCTGCATTAAATGCCATCAAGTTTTGGTTGAGACCTCAGTTTTCCAACTTAGCCATGAGGATATCATGGGAGACGAAGTCAAAGGCCTTGTTGAAATCCAGCTATATGACATCAGCCTCTTCTTCCATGTCCAAGCAATGCATCACCTGGTCATAGAAGGAGATGAGGTTGGTCAGGCAAGACCTTCCAGCAAAACAAAGGTTGGCTGGTAGTCAGAAAGTTGCCTTTTGTTAGCATGCTGCTGATGAAGCCCTTGATAATCTTATGTAGGATCTTTCCAGGGATGGATGTCAGACTGATTGGTCTGTAATTCTCTGGGTCTTCCTCCCTTCCTTTCTTGAAGACTGGGACCACATTGGCTCTCTTCCAATCCTCCAGTACCTCTCCCGAGCACCACAAGTTCTCAAATATCTTCGCCATAGGGCATGGCACGATGTCCACCAGCTCCTTCAGGACTCTTGGATGCATACCATCTGGGCCCGTGGACTTGTGGATGTCAAGACTTTTCAGGTGTTCCCTCGCTTGATCTACGTCAGTTGTGGGTCCATCTCCTGCCCCTGGATGCTTTGTGTCCTATCTGACAGGGTGACCCCTTTGGACAGGTGGAAGATCGACACAAAGTAATCGTTTAGGTGATTCACCTTTTCGTGAGCGTCAGTTATCTGGGATGCCCCATTTGATTTAGCAGGGGTCCAGTGTTGCTTTTCTCCTTCCTCCAGCTTCCCACATATCTGAAGAAGGACTTTTTGTTGTCCTTAATTCCTGTAGCTAGCCTGAGACTGGTGTCTCCCTTGGCTTTTCTGGTCTGCTCTCTACAGGTGTGGGCTAGTGCTGTTGGTGATGACTCCCATTTTCCATCTGGCATAGGATTCTCTTTTTAGCTTCAGGAAATGCAAAAGTTTCCTATTGAGCTAAGGGGACACCCCAGCCCACTGACTGTACTTCCTTCAGGATGGGATGGACTTTCCTTGTGCTTCAAGGATTATGTTCTTAAGGAACAACCATTCCTTATGAGATGCCCTTTCTAAAGAGCCATGGTCTCTGAGAGCCAGTCTCCTGAGTTTTTGAAAGTTGGACTTTCCAACGTTGAGGATTTCTGTTTTACTGTGACACTTGGCCACCTTGCGTTGGAGAGAGAAAGTGACCAATTCATGGTAACTGTCACCAAGCTTCCCCTCAACCCTCAGATCATTCACCAGATCATCCCCTTTGGCCAGAACAAAACCCATGGTGTAGTGCAGCCTGTTTAAAGCTACTGCAAAAGAAGGGCTCCATGGTTTGTGTCCCTGCAGCAGCCCTAGTTGGGCAGCACTGCAGCAGGGGCTGCTGTGGGGATGCAGCTCCTGTAGCCCTTCCCCTGGAAGCTCCAGCCAAGCAGTGGTGTGCCACCACCTGACTGGGGCAGCGGCCAGAAGAGAAACCCCAGACTCCTTCCTGTGGAGCTCCCCAGCTGGCCAGGCTGTGGTGCACTGCAGGACCAGGGTGGCTGCAGGGACTGGGATTAGAGACTAGAGCAGGATTTTCCATTTTTAACAGTTTTATGTGTCATGAACTTCACTTTGGACCTGGCACAGACCTTTGATAAAGTGCTCTAACAAAGTGCATTATATATTACCTTGTGCATTACGATACAGCTATCTAGAATGAACTTAGAGCAGGATCTGCCATTTTTAAAGCACTTTATGTTCTGTGAACATCTGTTCTGTTATGGCTGTAAAGCACTTTCCACAAACTTAATGTGTATTTAGTGTAATATCTGTACTGAGCCATCAGCTCTAATACATACAGTCCCTGCTGAGATCAGATACACCCCGTTCATGAATCTCTTGCAGTAAGGGCTGAGTAAGGACTGCAGAATAATCCTCATGAGCCTTCTATGACTGACATAAGGTAAGAAAAAGAGGTAGTTAGCTGTGTTAGTCTGAAGCCAGGCAGAAGGTATGGCAGGGTGGCACCTTAAAGAATAAGCTTAAGAATAAAAAATGCATATGTTTTTCGTGGTATGCAGCTATTTCATCAGATGTAGCAAAATGTTGTTGTGTTGTTTAGAAAAAATAGAAGATGAATAAAAAAAAGATAGATGACTCTGACACTTCAAGCCTAAGCCAGTAGGGTATTCATGTTCAAATGCACAAGAGGACTTAAGTGCTGTGGTACTGCAGTAGGATCCCAAAAGGATCGTAGATGTCCAAATTTTCCCTCAGTAAAGTTTCCCAGGCACCTATAGTTATTATACTGTTTATGGCCAGGGCTGTCTGACTTATGTTTCATCCTGTTTGAGATCTGCAAGTTGAGTATCCTTGTGCATTACGAGTCCTGATGTAGTGCTCAGAGCATGTCTAATGCACATTGACAGCATTGACTTAGCATGAAGTACAGTTACCATGGCCACTTTTTTGTTTCAAAGAAATGGCTCATGATGATGGTGCTGCCATGCTGTTTTCATAAGGGCCTAGTTCTCAGAGCACCTGATGCCCTAGGTTCTTTTGAACCTGAAGGGGCCTAAAACCATATTTTCCATCTTCTGGGGGGCTTCCCTAACCAGCAGAGTATAGGTTATTCTCAGGGGCTGTACCCTCCCCCTTTATTTTGAAGCTGGGCCACCACAGAGCAAAGAATACAGTATTCATGGGACTAGAAACACAGACAATAAGATAGGGTATGAGACAGTCCCTAGTTTCATAGTTTCTAGGGTTGGAAGGGACCTGAGTAGACCATCTAGTCTGACCCCCTGCCATAGCAGGAAACAATACTGGGGTCAAACGACCCCAGCAAGGTCTTCATCTAACCTCCTCTTAAAGATCCCCAGGGTAGGAGTGAGCACCACTTCTCCTGGAAGTTGGTTCCAGATCTTAGCCGCCCTGACTATGAAGTAGCGCCTCCTGATATCTAGCCTAAATCTTCTCTCTACCACCTTGTGACTGTTATTCCTGGTCACTCCTGGTAGTGCTCAGGGGAACAGGGACTTCCCCAGTGCCTGCTGATCCCCCCGACTAGTTTGTAACAGGCTACTAGATCCCCCCTCAGCCTTCTCTTGTGGAGGTTGAACAGGTTCAGGTCCCATAGCCTCTCCTCATAAGGCCTGCCCTGCTGCCCCGATCATATGAGTGGCCCTCTTCTGGACCCTCTCTATGTTGTCCACATCCCTTTTGAAGTGCAACGCCCAGAACTGGATGCAGTACCCCAGCTGTGGCCTGACCAGTGTTGCATAGATGGGGAAGACCACCTCCTTGGAGCTGCTCGAGATGCATCTGTGGATGCATGCCAAGGTGTGGTTGGCCTTCCTGACTGCATGCCCACACTGCCGGCCCATGTTCATCTTGGAGTCAATGATGACTCCAAGATCCTTTTCTGGCTCTGTACTGACAAGAAGGGAGTTCCCCAACCTATAGGAATGGTGCCGGTTGTTCCTCCACAGGTGCATCACTTTGCACTTGTCAGTGTTGAATACCATCTTATTCTCATCCGCCCACCCTTGTAACCTGTCTAGTTCCGATTGTAGCCTATAGCTCCCTTCTAGCATGCCCACATCCCCCCACATCTCAGTGTCATCAGCAAATTTGAACAGGGTGCTTTTTACCCCCTCGTCCAAGTCGCTGATGAAGATGTTGAACAGTGCGGGCCTGAGGACTGAGCCCTGTGGAACCCCACTGCCCACATCCCTCCAGGTTGAAAATGACCCATCCACCACCACTCTCTGGGTGCGGCCCTCCAGCCAGTTGGCGACCCAATTGACTGTGTGGGTGTCTACACCACAGTCCCCCAGTTTCTTAATGAGACAGTGTCGAAGGCCTTCCTAAAGTCCAGGAAGACTGTGTCCACTGCTACCCCTACATCTAAGGATTTGGTGATCTGATCATAGAAGGCCACCAGGTTGGTCTGACAGGACCTGCCACTGATGAACCCATGTTGGTTGCCCCTAAGCATGAAATCCCCTGCTGACCTCTCATGGATGTGTGCCAGCATAATTTTCTCAAACAGCTTGCCTAGGATCGAAGTAAGACTAACTGGCCTATAGTTTCCCGGGTCCTCCTTCTTACCCTTTTTGAAGATGGGAACCACGTTGGCCCTTTTCCAGTCCTCTGGCACCACACCAGAGCACCACGAGTGCTCGTCAAGCCATGCCAGGGGTCCTGCAATGACCTCAGCCAATTCCTTTAGTACTCTAGGGTGGAGATTGTCTGGACCAGCTGACTTGAATACGTCCAGTCCCTCCAGAAGCTCCCTAACTAGTTCCTCACTAACCTTTGGCCTAGGTGTGCCTCCCCTGGGGCCTGAGGGGGACCCGGTGGGGGGGGGGGTGGCTGTTCCAGTCCCTGCTTAGGAAGATGGAGGCAAAGAAATCGTTAAATATGTAGGCTTTGTCATCTGGTGTGACGACCAAATTTCCTAACGCGTCGTTCAGGGGCCCCACATTACCCGAAACCTTCTTTTTACCCCCTATGCATTTAAAGAAGGACTTCTTATTGTCCTTAATCCGAGAAGCTAGTCCCAGTTCTATCTGTGCCTTGGTCTTCCTGACTGCCCCCCTACATCCCCAAGCAACTGCAGTATAGTCATCCTTGGTGATTTCCCCTCCTTTCTGTTGGGTGTATGCCTCCCTTTTAGCTAGGAGACATTCCTGGATGCTTTTGGTGAGCCATGGGGGCTTGTGTGCCCTCCTGCTCCCTTTGATCCTCATTGGGATTACCTCCCTTTGGGCTTGGAGAATCGTCTCCTTGAGGAGCGACCACTCTCCTTGGACACCTGGCTCTCCTCCCCTCTGGGACCTCAGTGCTTCCCTGACTGTTCTCCTTAGCTCATTGAAGTTTGCCCTCCTGAAATCTAGGACTGCTGCCTTGCTGCAGGCCTTTGCCACCTTGCGCTGGATGGTGAATTCCAGCAGGCGATGATCACTGTGACAGATGATGACTTGGGAGTGGAAGAAGCCTGTGTTTCTGGCCCCTGATCCAAATACAATTTCTGTATGTTAACCAAAGAATACTAAAAATATAATCAGCCCTAAGAAAAGGGACTAGAAACCATGTCTTGCCTTGCTAGGGGAGTGCCCTCATTATTGTGTTATACCAATCATGCCTCTGCCCCTGCCATCACCACCATATGTCTTCCTGTGTGTTCAACCCCTACAGCCTTCTTAATCAAACTGAGTTAATCTAAATAATTACTGTTTTAGGAAAATGTAAGCTAAAGGTTAAGCAACCTGTTCATGTTGCACAAGTCAAATGAAGTTTGATATGGAGAGCTCATTGATATATTTTTCTGCACCAAGTTACTTTAGAGTTTAAGCAATCTACTCCCAAATGGAATCCATGTTACAGCAATAAATTTAATATGTGTGCTTAATACTTCGTACAAAATGTATGGTCTTGATTTGTGTTAAATGCTCCCTTTTTTTTAAATGACATATATTTTACCAACAATAACTGTACAGTGGTATCTGAAATACCAAGGTATTTTCTATTCTTAGACTAGGAAATAAGTTCTCTGAGTTCTACCTGCTACACCCTGGTAGCTCAGCTCCTGTTTGGTTCCTTCCAATGAAGTCAGACTTCAGTTGGTAGCTAACTCGGGTAGAATACTAAGAAACCAACGATTAAGAAGGAAATGGAAAGCTGATGTTTAGCAATAGCTCCTATAGGTTTCAACGAGGTTAAGGTTTGCATAGGGTACAGAGTCTGCTCCATAATTTATAATTTGTGATGACCAATTTTAAAAGGGTTGAGAATTTAGCTCTTTTCTTGCATTGTTTGTAAAATGCATTGAATTTGTTTTTTGCTGGAGCTGGGCAAGTAAGGTCAGAACTAGGCCCTCAGAGTAGTATTCAAGAGTGCACATGTATTCAAACTACCAAGACCTTTGTATTCAAATTTACCAAGAGTGAACCTTGACAAAAAATCTGTGTACACTTCTTCACTTTTTCCTCTTGCATGTTGAATGGAGGTGAAAAAATATTCTTGTGATATTTGAATATTGGGTTCCAGCTGGGAGGAAAAAAAAGTTGATGATCAAAAAAGTCTGTGGCCTTTTGTTCTGACTGAATTTTCTAAAAAGAACCTTGCATTATTCAAACAAGGTCATTCTTCACCCATAATCAGCTGTGATGTTAAATTCCTTCCATACAGCTGTCACAAAAGAACTGATCTTTGCAAGCTGTATGTTCATAAAATGTTTCAGCCACAAATTAAATGCTGCTGTTTCTGAGGTGGAATACAGCAGCAGGTTAGGAAAGTGAGTGACTTCAAACTTCAGTGGGCTTTTAAAAAGAAGAGTAAAAGTACAAAAAGGTTAGAGCGGCATCCATGTGTAGAAGGAAAGTTGCCAACGTGTCTGACTAGGTCAATTGGCAGTATTTAAACATGATGGGGCACATCTCCAGCTGCCATAAATTGCTCTCGCTTCATTAAAAAGAATGAACAGTTTGTACCAACTGAGGATTTCTCCTGCTATTTTTGTGTTAAAATTTTTTTGACCTGCATTTAAATAAGTTTTTTTTTTTGAGGAGGGGGGTGGAACCTAAGCACTTGTGGGAATGCCCTATGGGATCATAAATAGCTTAGAAGCAATTTTGAAAGCTGAAGTGATTAGCTCTCTGAGCTCCATTCTGATCACACAATAGTGTAAAAATCAAGAGGCTTCCATTGAATTCAGTGGAATTACACCAGTGTAAAATTGATATATTTGAGATAATAATTAGGCTCTTTGTGGTCTCAGCTAGAATGTATCTTCACACACGCCGTGCCCAGCTCTGCACTAATGCTATTATTCTGTTACTTTCATGACCATTGAGTTCACTAACAGGGTTACAGATCTGAACAGTTAGTCCAGTTCTCCACTCCCTTAACGGTCTTTGTTGTCGCTTACACTGCAGTGTGAATATAAAGCATCACCACTGCTGTGAGGATATTTCTGAGATATATATATTTCTGATATATTTATATTTAACTCTTGCTTAACACTAAGCTTGGGAGGGGAGATTTCATTATTACAAAGCTAGCTGTAAACTTGGAAGGTCAGAGTTCAGTTTCTGGCTTTGCCAGAATATGCTACCATAGACAAAGTATCCAGGTTGTAGCCATATTGGTCCAGAGGGAAAAAACAATCAGGAGTAGTGGTAGAGGTGATATCTTTTATTAGACTAACTAGATTTTTATAAAACAAGTTCTTTAATTGCAAGCTTTCAGGCATAAACACCCTTCATCAGGCATCAGAGAAAAGATTGTAAAAGTTCTCCTGGGTAGAAATGAAAGTTCATATTTCATGGGATTTCACAGGAGTCAATAGAATATTTCTCTGGGCAGGCAACCTGGATACCTGATGCATGGAAGATACCGAATTTTAGCCAATTTTTAAAAATGAAATCTTCATAATTTCACAAGGAGGAAGCATCTTTGACCCCCTGAATCCTGAGATACTGCTCCTGCCTTTGTTTAAGGTAATTTGCATCATCACAGAACTTCACAAGAGACCTAAGACACCTTACTAGCTAAGAAATGCCTGCCCAGAGAAGTTTTCCATCTTTTGACTCGTCTGTGAAGTCCTATGAAATATGAACTTTCATTTCTACCCAGGAGAACTTTTACAATCTTTTCTCCAATGCCTGATGAAGGGTGTTTGTGCCAGAAAGCTTGCAATTAAAGAAATTGTTTTTGCAAAAATCTACTTGGTTTAATAAAAGATATCACTTCTACCATGAGTCCTGATTGCTCCTACCAGAGACAAGTTGCTTTGAAATCCTCTGGATCTCAAACCTGACTCTGTAGTGTGGAAAGTGATACTTTCTAGCACAGGATTCTTTGAGGATAAATGAATTGGCTGTGTGAAGTGCTTGATGATTGCAGAGGACTCTGTATTCAAGGATTTAGAGGGAAAGACAAGTAACTGACAGGAGGTACAGAGTAGCGTAGAATTATTTAGCATTCACCTGAAAAATCACATTTTCTCTGTGATTGCATGCTTTCTTTTATGTCCTCAAAATCTCCATATTCTAAGCTCAATGGCTTTTGATTTCTGAAGTAAAGACTGTACAGCAGCTGTGTTTGAACACTGGCAATAAAAGAAGTCAAATATATTGTCCTCACCAGCTCTGTTCTGCTGAGATCATGCTCTGGAATAGCTCTGGCTTAGAGCCACACACAAATCTCCCAGAGGTGACAGTTGCTTGTATAGCTAGTTTTTTCTGCCATGGCAACTCTGGTCATGGAGGAAAGAGGACTTCTCACTCTCCAAGCATTTGAAGATGTTGGGGGCTCTGTCTGGACCCCTTAATTACTGTGGAGGGCAATTCTGAGAGTGCTAGGGATATAGAAAAGCATTTTGGCATAAGTTCACAAATGGTTAGAGGTCATGGAAATGTGAATTGATTGCATGTGAACATAAAGCCCAGTACTTAAGTATGTTTTTAAGGAAGTTGCAGTGGACTGCTAGTGACCGGGCTGTGGTCTGCAGGTATGTGGCTCTTAAGGAGGCAACTGTGTTAACAAAATATTGTATATTCTTCTGTGAAAGAAAAAGTGTCCTGACCTATTCCCTGAAGATTTTTACACTTGAAAAGTTTTGAATCGGCTCCATTCTAAGTGCTTCCCTGTAAGGCAGTGGGAACCTCAGGGAGAGTAGTGCAGGACCTTAGTTAGCTCTTCTGAAACTAAAGGGGCATCCATAGTAAGTCCCTGCCTTGCCCAGCCCTCAGAACAGTTCAGGGTTGGTGAAGAGAAGGGAAATGGACAGTGACAGCTTTGATTCACTATTCTGCCTCAGCATAAGAGCAGCCTTAAGCTTGATCTGACTTGTGTTAGCTGGTTATGGTTCCCAGGGGATCCTAGGCTGGATGCACAATATGCTCAAGCCAGTTTCCCATTACCAGTAAGTCCCTTGAGTCAGAAATTAGAGAAGTGACTTGTAAGAACTGGCTATACTGGTTCTACAAGTGTGCAGGACTCCCATCACTGGGAGTTTTTGTTCTCAGTAAGCCACGAGATCAATGGATAAGGCATGGAATCAGGCAGAGAAACTGCCTCAAGTGTTAAAGTCCTTTGGCATCAATATATTTGGCCCTTCAGCTGACCACGTTAGGCACAGCAGTCGTAGAAAAGAAGGGCCTTGTTGGCAGGAAATACAAAGACAGACCATGAACTTTCCTTTTCCAGGTCACTCATCACATCTTAAAATCCTTTCCTCTCCTTGCTAGTTTCATAGGTTACATTAGGGAAAGGTACTGGATGATTTTTAATTTCAGGCAAGTTCCCGGACTTTCCAGCATTTTTATGTTTTCCCTTTCATGTGTAACCCTAGCATGGTTAGAGTTAGACTGTTAAAATCTAGCTCCGTCGCTTTTCATCCTCAATATTCTACGTACTCTTTGTATCTCAACAGGTGTATGTAACATAGGCACCAACTTTTATTTTTGCCTTGGGGGGCTATGATTATGCCCCCCAGGCACCACAGCCAGAGCAGAGCCAAGTGGAGCGGGGCAGGACTGGATATGAGCTGCCTGTTGTGGGCTTGGGGCTCCCCGCCCTGCTGCCCTCTCCCTGGGAGCCCCGTGCCAGCCACACCACCATGCCCAGATGCCCTCTGCCTGCTCAGCAGCAGCAGGGGTTCAACTCTGCACTGCTGCCTCTGCTGCTGCTAGGCGGGCAGGGATAACTTTCCATGTCAATGTGGCTGGTGTGGGGCTCCCAGGGGGAGAGCAGCAGGGCAGGGAGCCCCAAGGCTGCAGCAGGTAGCCCCCATCCACCTCTGTCCCATGCACAAATCTGGGGGGCACATGGTCCCCCATGCTTCTCTCCCTGGGAGTGAATGCTGTAGCAGGGAGCTGCTCCCCCCTGCCCCCAGACAAGTCACCCATGGCTTTGTCCTGCTTGCCACTCCAGCTCCAGGTCCCATGCACTGCCCTAACTGGGCAGCATCCCCAGGCCCAGCCTCTGTCCCACTCTCTCCCTGAACATAGGGGCTTCAATTTGCCCCCCATAGACTTATCTGCAGGTAGCAGGGGAGCTGCTCTCCACAGCTACCTGACTCTGTATTCCTGGCCACATGCTAGCCTGCAAGGGGAAACCCACTGTTTCTCACATTTTTCTGTGGTGAATGGTAAACCCAAATCCCTGCACAATACTGAGAATCTGGGACAGATGCTGGCTCAGAGTCATACAACCTGGGACCAGGACTGAATGTTCTGATTTCGGGTCTGTCCCCCCCAGTTAGGGATGGGTGGCTACCCTCTTTCCAAGAGGGACCAGGGCCCTTGGGCCCCCACATACTCAGGAGACCCGTGGGAGCACAGAGGTGAGGTCCTTCTGCATGTGTAAAGGCAGAATTTTCCTGCCTGCCCCTCCTTCTGCATTGGAGAAAATCTGTGGTTTAGTAGCACCATTCTTTTTCATTCCTGTGTTCTTCATAGTTAGTACGGGGCAACCTTTTTGCCAGGCACACCACAAATTAGCCCTCCCCATATCCCCCCAAAGTGCTGCCCTGTTCCCCTTTGTCTGTCCACACTGCTGCCATGCTGTCTGCTCCATGGCCTATCCTCCCTATCCATTTTGCTGCCCTGCTTTCTGTTGCTGTGCTGCCTATCCCCTCCTTGATCTTCCATACCTCACACAGAGGCTGCCCATGCCACTTGTGGCATGCATGGCAAAGGTTAGCCATCTGTGTTCCAAGTAACTCTTTCCAAGTAACTCTTTCCCTTCTCTGCCTTTTTATACATGATGGCAATATAAAGGTCTTTGGAAGAGAACTTTCTTTTTAGTGTTTGCATGTGTACAGCTTTCAGCACAGTGAAACAGCCCATTTATGCATAAAAGCAGACCAATCCCTACTCCCACCTTATATGCCTTATATGTAGGCTATTTGAAAGCATAAATCAATTTTGTGTTGATAGTGATCCCAGCTTTTTTAGAGTCTTGAATTACTAACCCATGCTACTGAGAATAAAAGGCTTATCCCACAGGCATGTTACTTGGTGTTTTGTTTTGTTTTTGTTTTAGGAATCCTTCTGATTTTTAGTAGACAGCATCCATCAAGCTTAACAAGTAGTGTCAGGCTGATGTATGAAACGCAAATTATATTTTTAGAAATGTTTATTAATAAGCTTATTATTTCCAAGTAGTACAATTCAAAGAGGATTTCTGGGTTCCATTGTATACAGCATCAGCCATCTGTCAAGTTGATTCATTTGTCATCAGCCAAAGCAGGGACTGCTAAACATGGACTTAGCCTATATAGATGCCCTTGCCAGAAATAAGCAACAAAAGCATTTGTATATGCAGAGGTACTCATGAATGCTGGTCCTCTTCCTCTTCAAAACCAACCTGTCATTTCTACAAGCTCCTTTGGTATGTTGCTTCTATTCTTCTTGAAAACCATGACATTTTATATGTAGGCTATTTGAAAGCGTAAATCAATCTTCATATTTAGGAGCATGGCTTTTCTCCAGCCAGATGCTTTATTTTATTTATTTATTTTTGTGTGTGAACATATTGGATGTGCTTAGCCTGGTCTGTAACAAATTGTATTCCATGCTGTAGAACGAATGTATTTCCTTCCGGGAGGTGGCATTGGGCCCAATCTGATAGGCTTTTTTTTTTAGCTCAAGCAAGCATCTCATTGAGGAACAGAATTGGAATAAGGTGGGAGCAGGGACTGGTCTGCTTTTATGCATAAATGGGCTGTTAGCTGTTGGTGCCATGGTTAGTAGCCTTATTTGGTTTATGACGGGCCTGTTTCCCCTCATCAGGAGCTGATCTGTCCAGTCATGAGGTTTTTCCTCTGACCCTATCTAAAAACAATAAGCCAGATTTGTTTTTCTACTCACCTCTGTAAATGGCTAGAATCTCTTCCTATGCTGTGTTCATTTCTTATTCTTCTTCAAATTTTATTTTTCTTTTGATGTGTAATGCTACTTTGGAAGCTTTTAGATGTGCATTTGTAGTGTTTTATGTTACAGTTAAATATGCTTTTATTGTTGTATGGGGGGGTCCTTTTCACCCATCGCCTTGGCCATGTACTTTCTAGCAAATGATTATTTAATTTTTATAAAGTAAATGTAAGTAGTAAAGTAAATGTAAAGTCAACCTCCATCTGGTGAGTGGACCTGTAGCCACTGTGGCAAGGTTTGCTGTTCACATCGGGCTCTTCTCCCACACCACTGCCAAGTACCACTGATTGACTTTGTCATGTCTCCTTTCATCTGTCATGTTGGATGGCCTATAAAATGTAATTAAGCCCAATACTAATACTCCTTTCAGTAGGAAGGTAAGTAGGCTCCCTGCAATCATTCTACTTGTAAAGTGTTCTTAACTCCTGTTATCCATTTTCTTCTTCTCACTGCCAGGCTAATCCATATAAATTGGAATTATTTATACAGCTATTTCCAAGGTACTCAAAAGTCCTTATAAAGTACCGTCCTTCACATTCAGAAGACATTATATCTTTTAAGAACCTATGCTCTGTATTTTCCAGCTGCTGCTCTTATTTTTCCTTGATTAGTGCTTTCCCAGTACTGAAGCACTGTTGATAGGTCAAAATAGTCTTCATTTTCTAGTTACCATCTTAATTATAAGTACTGCATCAAGCCTTTTTTTCTCCATTGACTCAGTCATTGGAAGTTTCGTTTGCCATGGAAACTCCTTCAGAAGTTTTGGCAAGGTCGTATTTTATAGTCAAAGTTTTCTAATTTTTTGGGTCTTTTTCGTGGTAATTCTAATTGCATTCTGAATTCCCCCTCTCCTTAGGAGATGCTGTTGTCTTTCTCTCCTTTCCTTCTCCACATATTTGGGTTCTGCCTTTAATGCTTGTGACTGTCTATAGCTGAATTGTTTGATTTAATTCTCAGTCTAGCTTCTCTGTCATCACCATTCTCAATTCTCAGGAGGCCAAAGTAACATCTTTATTAACTTCCTTGTTTATCTAATAGATATCCTTTAGGGAATATGGTTGCAATACAAAACTACCTTTTGGCTCCAATGAATGCTTTATTAATGGAGACTGGCAGTTGACAAATTCATTACCTTCACTTACTCTCCACATCTGACTCTTATTTTCTATGCTCTTTATTTCTCTTTTTCCTAGTTAACCCTATTTCTTTTTATTGCAATTAAAACCTTTGTTTCAGAAGGTCTTTCTTGTAAATCTACCAGTTCAGTTGCTAGTTCAGTCCCATTTTTGAAAGTGCTTAAATCATTTAGGTTTCTTAATGCCTTTGAAAGACAATTGGGAGGTAGGGCAATATTTTCCATCATGTTTACATGGCTAGGGAAAATTTCAAAGCAGGTTGTTTTAAACTCTGTTTGAAATCCAAGACACTGCCACATGGGTGTAAAGATAAAGATACCCTTATAGCTGGATCAAGGTCTCTAGTTATCAATTTTCAAGGTTTTTTGGGTTTGAGTTCTATTGAGAGAAACTTTCACTTTGAAAAGATTATGAAAACTATTGCTACAAAGCAGCAACATTATGATAGCAATGGCACTGAGTTAGCTTTCATGGATTCCCCAGCCACTACTTATTTGGGACACCCAGTCTTTGTATAACCCCTGAAGCCAGACCAAGGGTGGTCACCCTAGAGAGTGGTGAGTCCCTGGATTTTTGAACTCCATGACCTGGTCTTTTGATCTCTGATTTCCTCTTAATTATCCACGGTCCCCTCAGAGGGGAGGAATTTGACTTTGTTAAGTTACAATAAAGCAGTCAGCTCTTCATAAACAAGAACAGCATTAATTAGTCTAAGGGTTTTCAACCAGGGGTATGCGTACCCCTGGGGGTACTTTGTAAAGCCCCGGGGGTATGTGGCAGTGGTGCAGAGAAGCTGGTGGCACTTCCAGTTTTGCTGGCAGCACTTCAGGTTTCAGTGCTGTGTGCCGTGTCGGGGACCCCCTACACCCTCCAAACCTTGACTGGCTGCTGGGGGACCCCTCCCCCTCCTGCTCATGAACCACATGCCAGGGGTACCCCATCAAAAAAAGGTTGAAAACCCCTGAGTTACTCCATTGCAATAAAGAAAGCAGAGTCCATGGGCTGCAAAACCCAGGGTCTCTGCCACAACAGCTCTGGCTTTTCTCCCCCATACCTGTCTGGCTTTTCTCATTCAGCCTTTCTCTCGTTCTTCCTCCTTCTTGCTTTTTCCCCTGCACTCCCCCCCCCCCCAACTCCTTTTTTTTTTAAGCTGGTGTCTTTGCACTGAGGCTTCAAATTTCCTCCTTGACACCAAAAATAGTAGGGAGTCTCTTCATGTGTCTCTTCAGCATGCCAATATATGCAAATTCATTCTTTGGTGCTGGGCCATTCTCCCTTAAGAGATTACAGTACTTAGCAGATGCTCACAGGTCTGCTCCAGTCCATCATAAACCATTTTTTACTCAGTGTATAAACTAGTTATGGGAACTGAGGCAAGCAACATTATTATAGTATTAACTAATTTAATCCTGAAGTATTAACAGACAGTAACATAGTCATCATGTTAGCTTACAAGGAGTTTTACAAACTTTTAGACTTGCCTTTTCTCTCTCTCAAAATCAGCAAACATACTTTCAAAGAATTGCATAATTATAAGGATGGAGTCGTATTTGCTGGCCTTCATGCCCCAAGACAGAAGCCTCTTGTTTCTGATACAGTTTATTAAGAATGAGACAAGGTATATTCCCAATTTCTTCCCTCCTTTACTTTCTCTAAGGGGATATACCTTGATAAGTAGCTGGCTTTTTCTTTTAAAAAAGTTTAGTTTATCATGGCACTTGAGAAGAACCCTGGTTGTGTAAATGAGAGCCATACTTGGCTCCTATGTGGTGAAAACTTCTATCTTCATCTCTCTTTCTCATTGAAAGTACTATATTGTTTTGAACAGCTATGGGGCATAAGTATCTTTAAGATAGCCTTTCTGTTATTATGAGAAACATTTGTAGTGCTCATTCTTCCTTCTACTGTGAAAAAAATAATTAACAAAAATGAGATTAATTTTAATATTTTATATTTAAATGCATTATATATTATTATTTTGATAATATAGTAAATATATTATGTTATATTATTATTTTAATATTTTAAAAATACAATCAGATATAATTTGAAATGGAAATAATATGTAATAGCATTTATATATATTATGTTGTTATATTATATTCATATTCATATTTTAAATGTAATCTGCTATATTTTGTTCAAGTTTCAAGCAGCATTTTGACTCGTTAAAGGAAGAAGTGCCAGAGACTCTATGAAGTCCACTAATGCCTTAACTGTTGCTATTGACGTTCCCTGGCAGGTGCTCTAATAATGAATGACAATAGAAAAACCTCCAGCTAAATAAGAAATATTTCTCTGATCCTACCATGAGCTCTGTGCAAATGGAACCTGTGCATACATGTGGAAGCCCCTGACTTCTCGGGAACTCCATATCAATGCCAAGGTCTTTCCTGCAGATGTTTGTTTCCTGCCCAAGTACATTCCTTCAAAAATGAGTTATAACCGAGTATTTGTAGCAGGGCTAAGAGGGAAAAAAAAGTTTGTATCTAGCATCTGTTCCCTTCTCAAGATGTATTGGCTATAGTCGAGGTGTGAAAAGGATTGGGGAGCGTTAAGAGGTGCCAGAATCTATTTTTATATGCACTCCTAAGAATATATTAAGCCTGAATTAAGATGACAAATAAGCCTGCTCATTCTAAACCGTTCAGTTTTTTATTAATGGACGTTTTTGCGTCAATTCTAATAGTTCCAGTAGCACATAGCTATTCTGTTGCTTTCCTGGCATTTTTCAAGCATGTTTCCTGTTTTATCTTTCCCAGTTTCATATTCTTATTGATGATTACGTCTTCCTCTTTTACCATCCCCTGACCACCCTGAAATTAGCCTTTCCCTCTCTTACCTAACCAGCTTTTATTCTCACATACTATATTTTCTTGCTTACTGTATTTGCTTTCATATACCATGTATATGAAAAGAAAATCTACTTTGCACTGTATGAAACAGTAAGTCCAGGAAGCATGGTGTGTGCAGGAGGAAATGTGGCATCCAAGGAGATAGTCTGGGTGAGGCAGAAAGAACTTCTTGGTGTGGCAGGACAAACAAAGCTAGGTCCCAGACCTTTGCAGTAGACACTTGTTATTTCCTTACTGCAAGTGCTTCTTTTTATATCCTTTTCTGTAAATATTAAAGTGTTATTTCTACACCACATGCCTCATCAAGATACTGCAGACTGCATGCAGCAGTTCACTCACCCTCAGCCAAAAGTCACCAGCAGCTGAGGGGCTGTGGGGCAGCTCTTCCAACCATGTGGAGACTGGACACATTCTGATCTCCATCATGCATTAGACTAACATACTGAACAGTATTTGCTGCACATGTGTCGATGGTGACGTTTACTATGCATTGGATTAGTTTAATGTGCAGGAAGGTGTCTTGTGTACATGCACCCAGTGGGTGCGCCTACACATGCCCCCCATGACACACTCAGTACTGCGCCTTCATTTAGCAGTTGCTTTAGTACTCGTTGTCACTGCATGGTCTCAGCACCAAACAGTTATTTTTAGCAGCTACATCGCCATAGCAATGCGCTATAGCGAGGTAGCTTGTTGCTACAGCGACATGGTGTTGGTGTCATGGTTTGTGCCCACCAATGCTACGTCCCTATAGTGACGAGTTATACAGTGACATAGCATCTTGTGTAGATGTGCCCAGTGTGTCCTACAAGAGGCTAACTTTTCATCTAAGTACCTGACTTTAGCCACATTAAACTTTTTATATTTGGGCATCCGTATGTGTAGCTTAATGTTTTGAAGTGCTGAGACCAATGTCTCCCACTAAAGGCATTGGATCTATTTGTGATATAAAGTACTATTCTTTGTAGTATTCGCAGAGTTTTTGTTTGCCATACTTCTTGCATTTATGATAAGCCTGGTTAGTACTTGTCATCTCCATTAAAAAAAAAAGTCTGCCGCCTCCCTACCAAGGGAGTCTTCCTTTGTCTACTAAAAGGATTCCTCATTTTATTTAACTAGAAAGAAATTGCTTTGCTCCTTCACCCTTTCTAATTTCATTAGCACCAGATTTTTTTTCTTCACCATACCCAAGAAGCCTTGCAAAGGGCTGTCATGGTAGTGTCCTTTTAAAAGAAATTAAAATTGCCCTATAATATCTGTACATCAGGAGGATGTGAAATAAGTGTCATGGAAGTCAGAGGTCTTCTATATACAGTATCTTCATATTCTAATTTACAGAGAGATTTTAGAAACACATAGGCTTCTGCATCTTTCTTAGATACACAATTCCTTCCCCCCCCCTTTCATGAATCCCCTTATTTGGTATATTTGCCATCTGTAAATTTCCTGGTAATATATTATGATTAAAGGTAAAATTCTGGCTTAGCAGAAGATGATAGAAGAGTTCTCATTTAATTTCATTAGCACCAGATTTTTTTTTCTTATAAATAACTTTAATAACCATAAACTTCAAGCAAACCAGGACAACACAAATGCAGTGATGTTTTCATAGAGTATGATCCTGAATGCTACCATGTCATCTGACTATTCTCTCCAATCAGTCTTTCATACCATATGCAAAAGCAGCAATTCTTCCAACCAAGAAATCTGAGTTTTAAGAATAAATATGTAGATGAATACCTCATCAAAGATGAGATTTGCTTTATTGTTGTAGATCAGCTCAGATAAAAATACATTCTTTGAAGTAGATGTAATATATTGCCTACTCTCACTTGGGTTACTGCATTAAGAAAAGAACATGGAGTGATAGCGCCAAAAAAAAAGCCTGGTTAGTGTTAGACAGTAGATAAAATAAAAGTAGCGGCTGTGATGCATCAGTGGTTGGTAAACAGAATAGGTTGTTTTGCTGTTCAGAGGCCATTCAGCTCTGTATTGTTTTTCTGGCCAGTTGCTCCTGTCATTCAGATTAGTATTGCAATAAATGTTAAAATAATGCCACTTGATATTGGAGCTCTGTTGGTAGATTTAACTTGATTTATGAGAAGTCATTGTCAAAATGCTTTGAGAGACAATTGCAGTTACTATTTATGTTCTTTGAAGCAATGTAAGAATCAATTCACAACATTTTAAACTGCATTTAACATGTTTTATCCTGGATTTCTACTTCTAAACCAACCACATGCATTTATTTTTGGAGGAAACATTTTGTTATTTCATTTATAACTGCGGTTAAGCTTCAGTACAAAGGCAGTTGTGTTGGTGCAGCTCCTTTGAGAGCGAGATTTGGCTCAGTTTCTGTGCACACTTGTATTCTGGAACGAGAGAGGCAAGAAGCAAGGAAGTATGGTGAGAAAACCTGCCTCTGAGCATCTGTTGTTGACCGGCAATAGCGGAGGCTACTACCAAATGAGGGCCAAGAATTCCATTATGTGGCTTCAGAATTTATGATTCCCATTAGGAATGAAAAGCTTAGAATGTTTCTGTATTCATATGGAAAAAACTGACAGCTGTTTAGAAACAAGTAGGCGTTTCAGTTGAGGAAGGTGTATCAAAATAACAGTGTCTGTGATGTAGTAGTCAATGGTTACAGCACAGCACGCTTTAATTTGACAGAGACCCAAAATTAAATCTCTAAATCGTTTGATTCAAAGTGAGAGGTTTCTCATCCCGGATTTATTGCCTATAAATGTAGGTGACCCAGGTTCAAGTGAGAGAATATGTGTGCACCTGTCCCCTTGCTTCATTAAAAAATATGTCTTTGGCAAAGATTTCAGTGCAAATGAAATGTCTCCAAGAAACATTTTCACTTGGACAAAGTAGCATATTTCAAGTCAATTGGGTGGAAAATGTTTCATTTATCAGTAACACAAGCAACATGTTTATTAGCAAGGGTCAGAGGGGCTACAGACTAAAGTAAAGAGCATTTGAATGGAAGATTTGCAAATGCTGAAGGTGGTGCTTGCTGCTGCTGCTGCTGTTGTCTTTGAATTAGCTCTGCACCTCTACCTTAGTTATTGGGATTGGCTTCATTTGTTGGAACTGGTCATTTGAATATCCCCATTTTAACACCGAAGGATTAATCTTGTGTAGCATACATACAGTGTGGGGTGAGGAAGTGGGGTGTAATTGCATAGTAAAAACCACTGGATGCAATGCGGAGGTCTGGAAGATGCCATCCTGCAATTCATGAAAGCCCTACTACATAGCTGCAAAGTGACTCTTGTGTCTAGTGATAGAAGCAAGGCATAAGAAAGGAATGGAAGGATAAGCCCCCAGTTAGCATTATGTGGAGGACTGCATTTCAACTAACGTGCCATAAACACACAACCTTTCTGCCAAGCCTCCCTTCCAGGGTTGCCAACCCAAGATTTTTTTAAAAAAAAGATAATCTGCATACTTTTTGCTGATAACAAACCTTTTTTAGTGATGTATGCTTTTACTGACAGATATTTTATAGATATATCTATAACCCTTATGCCAAGCCCTGGATGGCAGAAATAAGGGCCAGGTTCAAATGTAGGGGTGTAACAACCAAATTTCTAACTCCTACTCAAGTCCTCAGCCAAAAACTTGGGAAAAGAAATTTAAGCTGGATCTTCTAACTTTCCCAATTGCAAGCAGTGGTCAGCTAAAATGTTTTATTACAGGGGAAAAAGGAAACCAACCCACAGCCTTGGAGATAAACTTAACTGGAGCATTAATTGGAAACCCCAAACAGTTCACAGTCTCTGTCACTGACAAATCAACCAAGGGAGGCTACCACCTAGTCCACTCAGTTAGGAAGGGAGGCTAACCTAGGATTGCTATCCAGATGCTCTACCACTTATGCTAGCCAAAGTGACCTCCATACAGTACAAACAGTAAACAGTAAAACAGACATGAGTAGCCCCCAACGGTAGCACATGCCTGGAGGTGGGGGGAGGAAGGGGAGGGAGACGCCTGCAGAGATTCCTATGAGCCACAGAGTCCTGATCAAGAGCTCTGCAAGGGAGTTGTGCTCCCACTCAGACACAGGTTAGCACTGCCCTGCTGTCTGTCCATCAAGGATTGCACCCAACCTCACTTACACCAGTGGATCTTCAACCATCAGGCTCATAGTTTCTTAGTTTTTTATGGAAAGCTCTTTTTGTTTTTAAATGGACAAGGGTGTTTAGCCCTTTTTAGTCCCTGCTCCCATTCCTTCATATAGAGGAAAAGGGTTGCATGCACATTTGCTTTCGTGCTCTTTACTAAAGTCAGCACCAAGCTTTCAGCCTGCTCTTTTGGATAGCCTCACTGATGCTAGGGTGCAAAAACTGGAGAACTTTTTTCCACTACAACATATGAAGCTTCAAAGCCAAGGTGCAGAGTTACAAGGGGGTGCTGTCTGTGTTGATGTAGAAAGCCTGTGTGTTTTCATTTCATTTTTAAACTTTAGCTGATGTCAGAAATGGTACTTTTCATGTGATTGGACCTCTGAAAACACTCTACAACCATGCTGTGACAGAAACGCATAGCTGCAGAGCACTTTAAATGTGCCTGATCATGCAACAAAGAAACCCTCATTACATGACAGTTAAGATGAAGGAACTCCAGAGCAGAGTGCCTTCATTAATTTCTCAAAGTCCCTGCATGTAAGCAGGGCTGAGCTGATGCAGCCCTGCCGCACCCCGAGTGCTGCCTGCAGGATGGGAGGGGGAGAAGGGTAGGGAACTAGAACGGGGGAGGGTGGATTGAAAGGGGGGGCTCCAACCCCCCCTCCCATAGAGGTGATGTGTAGGGGGTGCACACGGGTGCACATGCACCCCCTGTGCGTGGTGGTGTACCCCTTGCAAAAAGGTGCCTGTGGGCAGTTGCCACTTGCCACACAGTGTCCACAGGCGGTCCCTTATCACCCCTGGCTGCTGCTGACACTGCTGGCAGTGCCTGCGGGTGGTCGCCAAGCCATGGTTGGTGCTTGCCACCCCCCTGCCACCGGCAGTGCTGGCGGCATCTGCGGGATCTCCCTGCTTACTGCCACCATGCTCCCTCCACCACCACTGTGCTCCCACTACCGTCAGTGCAGCTGTATCCCCCCCAGCTGCCAGGGGCACGTGCCCTTCATGTGCCCTCACTTAAGCTCAGGCAAACTACAGCATGCACCTTCCTTTTCCTCCCTTCTTCCCCTCCCATTCTGCAGACAGCACCAGAACTGAGAAAGAGGAGTGGAGCTAGGGGAGACAGCCTGCAGGCAAGGAGCTCCTTGGCTGGATCAGTTCCAAAGCGGGGCTTGATTCCCCCCTCCCCCCACATACACATACACAGACCACAACCCAAAAGCAAAAGTTTATTGAGTCAGGGAGGTTAGTCTAACTCATGGCACTTCACTTTCTGTGAAGTGCCATGAGTTAGACCAGGGAGATGCACATCTGTCAGTGCCTTTGATACTGTATAGAGTATGAGTATTCTGGACATGTGCATATAATCTGAACATATATTAACTGTTAACTTGTCATTGCTGTGATGGGGCATTGGTAATGTCCTCTTCTCTCCTGCTTTTTACCTATGACATTCTAGGGTGTTCTTGATGCTTCTTATTTTGTTGTTGTTGCTGTTCAGGGTTAGAAGGAGTGATATTTAGAGATCTCTTGAATCAACGCTTGCCTATGAACCCAACAGACTGGGCCCGATGATGTGGGAGTTCCCTTCCAGTCCTATGTTCCTATGGTAGTAGCAGAACTGGAACAAATTACTAGTCTTGGAGTTCTCCAAATCAGTGCATTCTTATCTGCTGTTCCAATCTTCACAAGCAGGTCTTAGAGAGGTGAATTTTCTTTTGAAGTGGATGCTGGACTTGCTTTTTATATCCTTTCATTTTTAGGCACTTATGCCAGATTCTTAAAATTTCAGGCACATATATGCAGCCATTGAGATTTACATGTACAGATTGGGTAATTGTGCAGTGAAATGAACAATTAAGCATCTCTCTGGTGGGCACAACTGTACATGCTGTTTGCAGATGGAGAATTTCAAAATCTGTCCCCTTGATGTTTAGAGAGACTTTGCATGCAGTTCCTTCAATCCTTTGAATCCTAAAATTAAAAGCATGAAACATTTAAAGCTATATACAGTGGCAGCAAGGTTATACTCTGGGCTCTGAACAGAAGGTTTATGCTCTGTTGAAACTCTGAAACTCAGAATAAAATGGTGACAGCCGTTTTCTTTATTCTGATTTCTGTCTCTCTTTCATTGCCACTTTCCTCCCCCACACATTCCCAGAATCTGCTTACCTTCTGGTGCTTTCAGTGAGGTGCCTGTCCTGCTTATTTCTCCCAAGTAAGCCAAAACAGGACAAGCACCTCTACAAGTAGACACATCTTAAAGCATCTGGCTGCTGAGGCTGACTGAGCTTGCAACTTTGGCTGAAGAGTTTCTACTACCTGCCTAACACTAAACTGCTGCCTCTTGCAGCTACTCCCCTATGGAACTGGTGATTGTGGCTAGGGACAGACATTCAAGAAGCCTGAACTGATTCAATCTTTGCAGGTTAGTCTAACCTGCAGAGAGTGAACTGGTTTATAAGTGAATAGACATTTGGCAGATGCCTGCAGTGGCTCAAGCCAGGGAGTGCTAGAACATGCCTGTCAGCCACTGCCAAAGTGGAGGGGAGAGAGTCATTCTCCAAGGCTCTCACCCCTCCCTGCTGGAGTGGAGGGGGTGTGGCCAGGCACCACTTGGGGGCTAACAGGGGGAGGAGGGGGTCAGGAAAAAATCCTTTCTCTGAAGCAAGCATGTATTGAACACAGCAATTTGCAGCCTCAAACATACATCAGGGAACTACCAAAAATCTTTGCCTAAGCTAAAATACAGCCCAGTAAAACACAGTGTTCAGAACTTAGTCTAACTTAAAACATAAACCAGGAATACAAGAGAAAGCTTTGCATAAATCTAACATATTCCTGAGGACAGTATCTCCTTACACCTAAAAGGAATCAGGGCTTGTTGTAGAGGTGATATCTTTTATTAGACCAACTAGATTTTTGCAGAAAACATTTTTTTTGGTTAAGGCCACTTATGGGACAGGGTGCCCTGGGAGTGCAAGCAGTCAGGGGGTTTATTCCCCCCTCCCTTTCTTGTCTCACCAGCAGGGACTACAACCAGGGTCTGCTGGGCAGGGCAGAGCAGCCCTTACCTGTGGCCATCACCCCTCTCTCCTCCCCTCCCGGGCCCACTGTGGAATTAACCCCCTCACTGCCTGGCTACCAGCAAGCCATGGAAACTGACCAAACCCTGGGGGGGGGGGGGGGACAGAGGGAGGAATTGATTCCTTCTTGCCTGGCTGCAGGAAAGCCACAAAGGTGCAGCTGGGTTAGCAAACCTCAGCTGTGGTCCAAGGGGACAGAGGAAGGAATTAACCCCTGTTTCTGCCCCTTTGCCTCAGAAGCCATAGCAAGCCAACTCTGGCCATGCCCCACCCCTGCTCAGGCTAGATAAGAGGGGAGGGGCCGGGTCTGCTGTGGACAAGAGAGCCCTGCCCAGCACAGGGAGCATGCCAGGATACTCTGATTCATCTTAAACCAGCAAGGGGTCTGGGACAGACATTGCATAAACTGGTTTGAGCCAAATCAGTTAAGTCTGATACTATATTCAACCAGGTTTATCTCAAACCAATTTCAGCCATTTTCAAATTGGTTTATGTGCACTGGACATCTGTTCTGTTACAGGTTTATACCAGGTTCTGATTGCCTAGACCAGTTCATGTGTAATGTCTGTCCCCAGCCCTGTTGGCTACAAAGGACCAACTCTCAGGATCATAATGCATTCTAATTTATTGCATAGGATGTGACGTTACCAATAAAATCATAAATGCAAACTTTGAGTTATGAGGAGTACTGGTCATCTTACACACACACACTCACACTCTCTCTCTCTCATTAAAATCCATGTCATTTACACCCATGTAGTATAGTATATAATAGCTGCTGTAGTGATTGTGAGAGCACTGGTGTCAGTATATCTACCTATCCAAGGCCCTGGAGTCTGCTGTCAGTGGTCATCTTCCTTCAAGGCAATATCTTCTCCAGAAGGGGGTCACCTGCTTGTCCTTCTGTCTCAGTAGGTCAGGTGCTGGATGAGAGGGTGCCACTGAGGGTCACGCTTCACTCCCTTTGATCCCTTTCTGGCGGACTTGTGTGATCCCCCAACGTCATCTTGGGTGCCCAATCTGGAGGTCGCGGTCCTACATGGGTCTTGAGTGGTGCATGACAGCCGTCAGTCACAGTCACTGGGGGTTCCCACCCCAGTGTGTAGTTTTGGGAGTCCACCCTTGACTTGATTGAACGAATGGCTGTATTGTCATGGGTTACAAGAATAGTCAATAGGGTGGGTGCTCAGTTCTAGGAACTAGTTCCTTGGTTTGATTAGTCTAAACTGGCATGTAGAGTAAAGTTTTGTAATGGTAAGTTCCTTTGGCTAGGCTATTGTAAATTAACAGCCAGAGGTTCTTTGGTTTGTCATTCATACTCGCATTCACTCAGGGCCAGCCCAATATAGCAGATCTTATCACTTTACAATTACAGGTTCAATGCAGTTTTTAACAGTGGTGCAGGGTGTAACTTCATTCTACAGGAAGTACATTCCTTAAGGGTTTAAAAGTATAAAATATAAAAGACAAAATGCCATTATAAAAATGAGACAGATGAAATATAAAAATGCACTGTGAGAAATATATAAAAATGCAACGTGAGGTAGTGAGGATCAAAGGCTACTGGGAACAGTAAATGAGTTAGGTTAGCACCAGGATATATTTACAGCCTTTGAAGTGGATATTTTAGTTTTTTCTTTAGTGACACTGAACTTAATTGATATGTAGATGTAGTTTGTAGGTTTCTCCTACAGAAATCCATGTCAGCTTTCTGGCTTGCTCTGAGGCTTGCCACACCCATTCAATGAGTGTGCTAGGTCTCTGCCAATACTTAGAAAGAAAGGAAATGCACAAAATGGGAGAAGGGGGGAAGTGTAGGCAAGAAGGGGCTTCTGGTATGTCAATGCCCAGAAGGGAAATGTACAAAGGGGCCTTTCTGCTGCAGCCCTTGACTCTAGCTAGTCAGGAATGCTGACATTGTTTTGCTGCAGTAGTCTCAACCCCCTCCATCAAGTAACAAGACCCCACAAATAAAGGAAGAGAATAGTGGATTCTGATACTGTGATACTACTGTCACTCTTATTTTCCTGTTAATCAAAATTTATATTTTGCAACTTCTGTTATTTCCACAATATGTGGTTTTTTTCCCCATGGTTCTTTCCCCAGATTTCTTAGGTGTTTTGAAAAAATAGTACCTTTGAATACATGTACTGTCAGAGTGTGAGTTTGCATTTCTTTGCTGATTTCTAGTGGTCACTGTGCTAGCGAAGAACTCCAGGCACTTAATCTATGAAACACAGGAAGAGCAAGGCTCTGCTGCTCTAATTCTAAGGAACTCTCTAGTCTAAATTTAAACCTATTTTTAAATTAATCAGAATATGGAGGCATGCAAAGGTGCATGAAGGGGGCATGCAGTGGTGCAGTTGTACCCCTGCCCGCTCCCTGATTTTGATTATTGCTCCACTCAAACCTCAAACTTTAAAACCAAATGTGCAGAAGAGAGATCAGCATTTCTATTATTCTGGCAGCACTGAGGAAATCAACTGAATTCCTGGCTCATTATAATCTACCCTATTCCCCATAATCTCTCTTCACTCCATGGTGTTAACAACCCTCTCTCTTTTTTATGGTTGTGATGTTCCATTAATCAACCTACCATTTCTTCTGTAATGTTGTTGTCTACTAGCCATTCCCCATAATATCTCTTTTCTGTTTTGCAGCCCTGCAAAAAGTTTTTAGGTAGAGCTAAAATCACTAACTCAAGTATGGTAATATTAACTTAGGTGAACATGAATTTAGGTGTGGAAATGACTGACAGTGAAGTGTCAGTTGCACTGTCAAGATGCTCAGGAAGGCACTAGTCTATTTTATGAATCTAAATAAGCAGTGTACATTTACATATGATGACTACAAGACTAAAACCACAATTTTAAAAACTATTTTGCCTATTTTGTTGTGTTTTTAAACTTTACCTATAATGTAGCAAATTAGTGTGTATTACTATAAGGTTATTGGTTTTTGCTTTGATCTTAAACTGAATAATATAGTGTCCAGCCCCTAACATATTAGTAAAACTTCTAGTTTTACTTTAACTGGAGAAAAATGCATTGCATTATATGTGATGCTGCACTGTACCATCTATAACTCCCTTTTCAAAATCCTAGACGCACCCACGGGCTTGTAGGTTGCTCCAGTTGGGTATTGGCTTTGATTCTTGAATGCTAAATACTTGACTAGTCATGAGACTAATGATTTAGCAAACAGGTTTTCACTATTATGGAAGTTTTTATCACTTTTTATCACATTAGGAGAAAAAAATGTAAAAATGCTGTTGTAACACCTCTAGTAGGTACTGTGAGTACAACACCACTCCCTAGGTCGGGGTCCACCAACTCTTCTGCCATGACTTGTTGGTATCTGGAGAGAAGGAGGGGGTTCAGCGGTGTTCTCTTCCCCTGTTGACCCAAAGAGTACTAATGAGTGTACCGCTGTGTTCCTTGGGGCTCCGCCTCCCCTACACCCCATCCACTCACCAACTGCTTGGGTATTCCACTCATTGTTCTGACAATCTCTGAACCCCCCCGCCTTTACTGTGGGGTCTGGCATCAGCTTCAGCAACCCAGCCAGTTTCCTGGATGTTGTTACCTGTGGAGCCTCAGTCCCTGATCTCAAAGGGCTGAGCCACAGGCACATGGTGTCTGCCCCCCCCCCCCCAAGAGAGAAATGCCTCAGTAAGGCTTCAAAATTGAGGGGCTAGGGATTGTCTATCCCCAGCCTAATGCCCGACACTGCTCCCCCTCTTTGCTGTGAGCTAGTGTCTTCAGGGCCACCACAACCCGCCTCTGGAGCCACCACCTTCCCGGTGCGCTCCCAGATGTCTTTCTCCTGTCCCCCGCCAGCTTCTGGAGGGGCTTTTTAATTCCCTGAGGGGGCAGCATCAGCTGCCGCAATCAGCTGGCTGAAGTCCTGCCTGGGAAGCAGCCGCTTGAAGAGTTGGCGCAACATCGGCTTGCGCAGCTCCTGTTCTGCTCCTGCCCATCCCAGCGGTAAGTTTGCCGGGGTATGGGGTGCTTGCTCGCTCCCCCAGGAATGCCCAAGTTTGCTCCCGGCATCCTCAGAGCGTGTGGGAGCTTCTTGTCGCCACACTGTTTTTAAGTCATCCAGAGCTGCTAGTTAACTAAGTATCAAATTGTAGCTCACATCCCTGTGAGGGCTGGCATGAGTGCACACATTATATTCTGCTTCTGGTTACTCCCATGCAATATTATAGGGATGCAAGACAGGACAAAATTTGGCCAAGTCACTTCATGCAAGACCAAACTGAATGAAATTCAGAGCTAAGTTTGTAAGTGTCATTCTGTTGCAACAGAAAAATACATTTTAATTATTATGGATTAAAATATTTGGCAGGCTATTAATTTTTGCAGGGTGGGTGCCCCCTAACAATTAAGAAAATTGAAATTTAAAGAGTTATTCTGTATGTAAAGAATGGAAAATGGATTCTGAAGCTTAAAAAAATGCTGCTAATCAAATTTTAAGATCAGTAACAAAATGGCTTATTAAAATCCTACTTCTTTAACAGTCTGTGTTCAAGAGCGAACATTACCATGTCTTGCTTTCCATCTGGCTTCAAATGCTCATGAGGATAAACAGAAGTGGGCTTAGTTTATATTTTCACAGCATAAATCAGAAGTAACCTATTTGTTGAAGCCAGTGGAGTTGTACTGCTATAAAAACAAGGGGAAACTTAAGAGTTTCTTAGACTTCTAAACTCTCAGAGTCAGGGGCCATCTTTCTTTGTTGTACTTTTTCTAACAGGCTATATCAATGGCATCTTGGTCTATGACTTAGGCTCTTGAGCAACTTGTGCTGAGTGAACACTGGGTATGACCCATTCTCAAATGTCACTGGTGGGGAACTGGCTCAAATTTTGGGAGGTCAGAGGTGTCCACATACAGAGCCCTAGCATGCCACACAGAATGTTTGCCTTTTAGATGTTGAAGTGTGGTATCTCTGACACCAGGGAATGAGTGCCAAGCCAGAATGATGTCTCACAGTGGCACGTTTGTGTTTTGGGAGTGGGGAAGAGGAGCAGTTGTGGCTGCAGCCACCACTTTTACTTTTCTGCTTTCCCTTCTCTCCTAAATATGAGTCCAGTAGCCTGCACTTGGCCAAACTCTGCAGTGTGTTTGGCTGACTTGGGCTGCCTAAGAGAAGGGGAGCACTAAGACTCATTTTTTTAGAGTTCCCAGGGACTGAGTGGTGGCATGCGTGGGTAGAAAGTGAAGACTCAGACAGTTGTTAGAAAGAGAGATTTTATTAAGTAAGCAGTGCAAGGGAGCTCATAGACAAAAAGTACTAACAGGTTTGCGGGGAGGGAGGGAACAGGTTTCTGTCTGTGTACCAGAGCAGCCAGTTACAGCAGTGGTAGAGGTGAGGAGCAATGTAGCATGGCTGCCTGATAGACTGACTTTCTTATGTCATGGAATGCCTTTGTGTCCACATGTAACCTTAACCTGGTTCACAGTAAACCAGTTCATAGAATCATAGGGCTAGAAAGGACTCCGAAGGATCATTGGGTCCAGCCCCCTGCATGAGCAGGAAAGACATCTCGGGTCAGGTGACCTCAGCCAGGTGACCGTCCAGTCTTTTCTCTTGAAGACCTCTAGGGTAGGTGACTGCACCACCTCTGTGGGGAGCTTGTTTCATAGTCTGGGAACCATAGTTGTGAAGAAGTTTATCCTAATATTCAACCTGAAACTATCTTCCAGGAGTTTCTGGCCATTGTTTCTAGTTTTCCCCCAAGGCACCCTGGTTCACCAAGCCCCTGATGTATGCCTCTGACACAGCCACAATGAGGTCCCCTCTCGCCCTTCTTTTCTTTAGGCTGAAGCGTCTGAGATCCCTCAGCCTCTTCTTGTATGGCTTGCCATGCAAGTCTGTGATCATATGGGTGCCTTTTCTCTGGATCCTCTTGAGCTTTAGCATTGTCCTTGTTGAAGTGCAGTGCCCAGAACTGGACACACTACTCCAGCTGTGGCCGCACCAGTGTTGAGTAAAGCCGGGGAATTGCTTCTTTGGTTTTACTGGAGATGCATCAATTGTTGCATGCCAGAGTTTTATAGGCCCTAGCAGTTGCTGCATCGCATTGGAAGCTTATATTCATGCTGGGGTCTATTGTTACTTCTGGATCCCTTTCATTTGTAGTGCTGGTCAGGTTAGCATTGCCCAATTTGTAGGTGTACTGAGGGTTCTTCCTTCCCAGATGCAGCACTTTGCATTTCTCTATGTTGAGCCTCATCTGGTTCCATTCTGCCCAATGTGCTAGCCTGTCTAGGTCTGCTTGTTTTGCAGCCTATCTGCGGGTGTGTCTGCACAACCTCATATCTTGGTGTCATCCGCGAACTTGGCCAGTGGGCTTTTCACCTCCTTATCCAGGTTGTTGATGAAGATATAGAACAGCACTGGGCCAGGTATTGACCCTTGGGGTATGCTGCTGCCCACATCGCACCAGAATGACACTGATCCATTCACTTGGACTCTGTATCCTACCCTGCAACCGGTTTTGCACCTACTTGATGGTCCTGCAGTTGATCCTGATATCTTCCAGTTTTCTGATCAGTAGCTGATCAGTTCAAAAGAGTGCTTGATATTTTCAGGTACACTTTTAAACAATATCAGGCAGCTTTAACAGACTGGTATATCAGTCCAGTTCAGGTTTAAACTTCATTTAAGCCAGTCTAAATGTTGTATCTGTCTATTCCTGTTGGTTATCTCATCCTTAGCATCGGGATAGTGGGGAGTGGATGAGTATGAGTTAATTTAGTATCTAAATAGCATAAAATGTGTTTCAAAGTGAGAACGGGAACTCTAGTCAGTCAAGTAAAGTAATAACCTGAATTTGTATTATTTTTCTAACTTTCTAGTGTACACCCACCACAGTCTACAAGTTTTGTTAGTAAACCTTGCTGTACAGAGCAAGGTATTGGGCAGTGTGCAGCAAGAAGCTTTGTTGATCATACAGAACACAGGAACTATGTAAATATTCCTGAGCTGTATATATTGGCACCTTATCTATTGCTGATTTGCATCTATATAGATGTGTAGCACTTCCAGAAATTCTAGCTGTGCTAAGCCATAGATATTCTGTGCTATAGTAACGTATGGTGCCGAAAACCAGTAAGGGAGAAAGTGGCCTTATGACAGCTGGATGACCCAATAAGAAAGAAAAAGAAAAATTAACAACACACTAATGAAAAAAAGGATACTGACTTGAAGGAGGAAGTATGAAAACAGCATTTGAAAAACTCAAGGATGAATGTAAAAAGTAAGAATTCACTAATGGGACAGATAACAGGAAATGAAGTGTGTGTGTGTAAACTTTGCAAGCAAAAGTCGAGATGAATATCTTAACAGAGAGAGAGAGAGAGAGAGAAGAATTGGTATGAGGCAGGGGAAGGTGCAGGAACATGTGAGTATAAATAAATATAGGGTTTGTGAGACCTATCCCTTGTAGAAGGCCTAGGGTAGTGTGAATAATGTACAACATCTTTACCTGTCAAGGACAAGCTTCACCTAGTTGGACTGACCATTAATCAGACCAACTGGTGTACTGTTCAAGGACAATAAACCTTTCAGTGCTTTTGCAATTGAGAATGGATCCAAGGTGGTGGGGGTTTGTGTCACCTTTTGGAATCTGGAAGACTGGTTACTAGAATCAGCCTTCCAGAATACACATATCCCAGCAGCCTGTATATCAAAAGTGACAGCAACTAGCTAAGAAACACTCCTCACATTTCAGAACAGCAGCACTCTTGTAACAATTTGGATTGCATTAACAGTGGTGCAGAGCATCCTGCACTATTAGGAGCTCAAGAAGTATTATAACAGGTGAATGAAATATTTCAAGGGTTGCCTTGGGTGAGTCAGCCCATTTTCTGTATCTTGTTTTCCCTGCTTGCTAAAATGAGGGTAACACTTGTGTGAAAAGCTTAAAAATTGTTGTGTGAAGAGTGCCTCAGTGTCTCAGACTGAGGGTGACTTGGGTGAAGCTAGTCTTGAACTGTGTATATCTGGAGTATTGGTAGAAATTGGAGAAACTGGGAGGGTTTGGGGTATAATACATTGAGTAATTGTTTGTAGAAAAGGAAGATCTAGAGCCTAAAAATGTGATGAAGTTTTTGGTGTGCCTTAGTATGGGAAACTGGGGAAGGGTTAAGATATTTCTTTGTAAATAAAATGAACTCATCTCTCAGCTCTTACCTATCAGTATCTTCTGTGTAAATACTGGAGATGTTACAATTCACTTTATCCATTAAGTGTGTGGGTGTGTGCTGCTAGTAACTGTAAAAAAAAAAAAAAAAAAAAAAAGGTTGTGTTCAAGATGGATTGCTTATATTGAGTATAACTCCTTCTTAACCATCCACAAAGAGAAAAATATCCTTTTTCCTCACACAAGCATAGTCTGTAGCCCTTCTTCCATTTAATGTGAATATTAACAACTTACATGTTTCAGTGTTTTTTGATGATAAACTATAATTCAGAACACTAAGTCACTGGACTATATCCCCCAGCTTGAGAAATATGCAGTTGCCTGCTACAGTTGAATCAGAAGATAGCAGGAGTGATATCAGCCCGCTACTATTTAAATGTGCTTGGTTTGAGTTTTGTATGAAAATTTTGTGATTCTAAAAATGTTTTTTATTTTAGTGTCTGAGGCTTTGATTTTGAAATTTCTTTCCTTCCTCCCTTGACCCCCCACCCCCACCCCACCCGCTGGGAGAAACAGGTTTCCAGCAGACATCACTTACTCCTAAAATACAGCTGTACCCAGTTGGGAGAGGAGAAATGATCCCTTAAATTACATTTTTTTTTAATAGAAGCAGCCTATGTTTTACTCTCTGCCACCACCCCCAACCCCGCTCCCATGTTTAGTTGATTGTGCTTTAGCTGATCATAACATTGCTTGTTTTCTTTAAACTTGAGTAAATCCAAATTATTTTCTCATTTAGACTTGTGTAAATGGTTCAGGGTAATGCCACTGGCATCAGTGCTCTTGATGTATGTAGTTGGTACCAGGAGCAGAATATGATCCTTCAGCCTTTTACTGTTCTGTTACAATTGGGACAGAGTACAGGAATCAATCAAATTGCATCAACAAATAAGGAAAAGTTCATGAAAAATAGTCCCTTAGTAATCAGAAGAAGAAGTAATGTGGCATAAGAAAGCATTAGTTCCAGTTAGGATTATACATGAAAATTGCTTATGTAGGCCTCTGGTGATTTATTTATTTTTTTTCCCCAGCAGAATGTGTTCTCTACATGGGTTTGAAACTGTTTGATATAGAAACATCAAAAGCAGAAATTCACAAGCCATGAATTCATATAAGAGCAGAAAAGCAACATTAAAGAAAGTGCAGGCAGTAGAAGAACACAGGGATGGGACAGGGATGTAAGAAAATCCTAGTTCTATAGAACTTAATTCTGGTTGTGGTAACAGAGATATCATCAATACAGTCTTGGCCATGGTAAACTATCTTAAATCACTTTGAAACCCATTCCGCCCCACTGAAGTGCATTTGCAGGTGTGGCGCATAGGGAAGTGGGGGCAGCCAGAGCTGAATTTGTCTCATTACATTCAATCTGATATGTCATGGACCATACTTTAACCAGTTGCATCTCTATTAAAAAAGTGACCAAAATGATAAAGACATACTGATCATGAGCTAAGTTTCCTAGTTGGCAAAAAAAGGTCTTTTTTTGGCTTTAAAAGAATTATACCGACAGATGAATATTTAGTATTTTGACCTATTTTAGCTATTTTAAGAGATATTTATTGAAGTAGAATGTGAACACTTGATGTTAGTTTTCAGAGATTTCTCACTTTGGGAAATGCACTCAGGAAAGGAATTGCTCTGAAACTGCACTGATTAAATAAAAGTAGAATCTTAGCTTTCACACTGAAAAAAACTAAGTCAAATTTCAGTGAATGGCACTGTTCTGATGCTTAACTACTATTTCCAATGTTCTCTTTGATGGAAGTGCAAAGTGTGTTTCTTTGTACACAATGTGTGAATGGTCAGGGAGTGAGAGGAAGCGTGGAGGAGCTAAAAGCCTCACCAAAGCTGAAACTCTCCAGAAAAATGGAGGACAACTATACTTTAGTCTGTACCTGAATCCAACAGCTCTGGCTGGCCACACAGCCTGCTGGGGGGCTGCCAGTATGAAGGGGAGCTGGCAAGATTACTGACGTACCCACTCCTCACCACTGATTACCTGAAAGGGCTACCTGACATGTGGCCCTGCCCCTCTCCACCAATCAGCCATGGGGGCAGGGCCACATAACAGACTGCCCTCCTAGCCAGTCAGCATCTAGGGGTGGGGGCATATGACAGACAGCCCTCTTAACCAACCAGTAGTGAGCCAGGGTCACTGGTGCTCCTCAGCCAGTCAGAGGTGTAGGGGGCTCTGCCATGATAAGCCCATAAAAATGGCAGCTAGCCCTGCAATCTACCCTTGAAATCAGTTGGCTGCCTCCTAGATTTGGGTAGACCCCTAGCTATGTGAACTTGTGGTCTGACCAAGTATAGCATTTCTTATGTCAATTGCACCTTTGCAAGTTTTGCTAACTCAAGCCCTGATAAGAGACCATGTTGTGTTTGGGATCTGGGACCAAATATTCAGATTACTGGAAGACAAAACAATTAGCATTTCTCCAAACAAGAAGTCACTGAGTTGAGGCTGAAGCTCACCAAAGGTACACAGTGTGTTCCTCCTGATGACCAGGGGAATTAGAGTAGTTAGCCTGACTTCAGTATGTGGGAAGCTATTGGAGCAAATGATAAAGAAGCCATTTTGTAAAGATCTGGAGGAGGAAAGGCTGATCTCAAACAGCCAGCATGGATTTGCAAAGAACAAATTGTGTCAAATATGATCCCCTTCTTGGAGAAAGTAACTAGTTGGGTGGATGAAGGAAATGCATTGGATATAGTGTGCTTGGACTTCACTAAAACCTTTGACAAAGTGCCATATGACTTGTCCCATAAGCAAAATGGAGAAACAGGGGCTAGATAAAATTACTGCAAAGTGCTTAGATAACTAATTTAATACCTCCGGCAAAGAGTAATTTTTAAATGGATCAGTGTTGGAACGGGGTCTGTCTTGGGTCTGGTGGGATGTCTTTACATGTGCTCTGGGGTGGGGGCACTTTCATTAGAGTGCCTCTTGAAAGTCACTCTAATTAAAGCGCCTGCAGTGTCTCATATATTTGGTGTCCTGCACTTCAAAATGGTGGTGGGTGTGCTTTAACTAAAGCCCCTACCACGATTCTGAAACATGGAGTTTCTGAATACACATGATGCTGAGGCTGCCAGAACATGCTAATTAGCACTCTCCAGCAGACTCAATTGAGCCTGCCCTGACATGTTCTAATTAGAATGTGAGAGCAGGTATTGGGAACTTGTATAGGTGCCCTTTATGCTGTTCAACATGGTTATTAATGTGATGGTTGCCAGAATAGATAGATTTTAGAGCATAGTTGCCAATGACAGGAAGCTGGAAAGGATTGCAAACACACTGGAGGACAGGAGCAGAATTTAGAAAGACCTCAGGGGCATAGGAATGTAGGGCTACAAGGTACCTCATGTGGTCATCTAATCCAGCCCCCTGCTGAAAGCAGGATCCTCCCTGACTAAGCCATCCCAACCAAGTGTCTGTCTAACCTGCTTTTGAAAGTTTCCAATCGTAGAGATTCCACAGCTTCTCTAGGTAGCCTGTTCACCATCACAGTCTGAAAGTTTCTCCTAATATTCAGCGTAAATTTCCCATGCTGCACCTTCAGGCTATTGCTTCTAATCCTGTCCCCCTATAGCCATAGAGAAAAACCCAGTCTGTCCTGTCTATAATCACCCTTCAGGTATTTGAAGACTGTTATCAAGTACCCACTCAGTTTTCATTTTTTCTAGGCTAATAACCCTAGTTCCTTCACCCTTTTCTTAAAAACTTCCCAGGGACCTGATCATTTTTGTTGCCTTCTGCTGGACCGTTTTCAAACTGTTTACATCAGGGGCAGGCAGTTATTTTGGCTGGAGGGCTGGTTAACGAGTTTTGGTGAGCTGTTGAGGGTTGCAAGGGTGGCCTCGCCCCCTGGTTGCCATCTTAGAACCAGAAGTCCTACCCCTAACCTCTGACCTTTTCCACCAGAAGTCCCTACACTTTTCCCTGAAAGTACTCCTTTTGGGCAGGGGGTTTGCCATTTTGGAACTGGGAAAAAAATATATACTAAAAATCAAACAGCTATAATAACATCTTTTAATTTTATTTAAAAAAATACTTTTGTCCTGATTTGTGTGCGTTTGTGCTGTATATATAGAAGTGATTGCATAGTAGCTCAAAATAAAGTCTTATTGTGGGGGGTTTGGAGAGGTCTGGGGGGTATGGGTGAGTGGGTATGGGGTTTGTGGGGGGCTGTGGATGTTTGTGTCTGTCGGGTGTGGGGCTATGTGTGGATGTGTGTGAGTGGGTACAGGGGGTTTGCAGGGATATTTGTATGTGTGGGTGGATGTGGGGTTTGTGGGGTGTGTGGAGGGGGAGTGTGGCTGGAAGTGTGTGTGTGTGTGTAGCAGTGAGCAAGGCTCCCCCCAGACGCATGAGGCTATGAGTGTGGGTGAGGGTGTGGGTGGGTGCAGTGTCTGTGGGGTATGTGATGGTGTAGGGGAGGATGTGGTTGTGGGGTTTGTGGTAGGAGGCTTTGAGGGTATGTGGAGTGTGCTTGGGAGCCCCCGCACACAATCCCTTGAGCCGGTATGCCCCTGCCCCCACCCCACAACAGCCCAGAGCCCATGTGTCTTGGGGCACATCCCCTGCCACTGCCAACAGCCCCAGTGCAGCCTGTGCTCACTCTGCACCACCCGGCCGTGGTGTGTCCTGCCACCATGGACATACAGCATGTCTAGAGTAGCTTCTCCAGCTGCCACTGCTGCTGTCCCCAGCCCCATGGTAGCAGCAGGTATCAGTATGCACAGACCCAACCCCATGCTGGCTCTGGGCTTGTCCATCCAGGCTGAGAAGTGGCAGCAGCAGCCAGGTAGACACTGTTGCTTGGTGTGTTGGGAAAATGGCCTCTCTCCCTTGCTGCTGGCAGGCAGTTTTTGGAGCAGCTGCCCCAAGTCTGCATTGCCCTGGGTTGCCTGTGGCTCCATCAGTGCCACTGCTGTGCTGCCCTGCATAGCAGCAGTGACAGCACAGAGCATCCATGTGGCAGCCCAGAGGCAGCAATGACAGAGCTGCAGGGCAGCCTGTCATTGCTGCCTCAGTGGCACAGTGCGGACTCTGGGTGGTTGCACCAAACCTGGCACAGTGCAGACTCTGGGTGGTTGCACCAAAAACTGCCTGGCAGTGGTGCGGGAGGGCTGCTTTCCCCCTGCACGGAGAAAGAGTTTCTCCCTGGTGCTGCAGCTGCTACTGAGCCCAGGCAGGTGATTCCAGAGCAGGTGCTGGGGCCCAGGCTCAGCAGTGACAGCATGGGAGAGAATCTGCTGTGCAGCACTGGGTAAAAGCAGACCCTCCCCCTCCAGCTGCTGGTGCTTCTTGGTATAGCTACCCAGAGCCTATGCAGGGCTGCCCTGTGTCTGCTCTGCAGTGCCACTGGTGCCCCATGGAGCAGACTAGAGGCAGCAGTGACACAGCATAGACACAGTGCAGGCCTGCTTGGGCTCTGGGCTGCTACACCTGGAAGCATCAGTGGCAGCAAGGGGAGGCTGCTTTTACCCTACTCTGACCAGTAGTTTCTCTCCCACCCTGCTGCTGCTCAGCCTCAGTGGGTGAGCCTGGAGCATGTGGGGTCAGAGCCGCAGACTGGTACCCACCGCTACAGCACAGTTAGGGGGAGTGGTGGTAGCAGTCAGAAGAAGCTGCCGTTGCCTGGGCTGTATAGAAAGGCAATTTGGCTATGGAGCTGCCCCAGCTCTGCTGCATGCCCAGCGGGCTGCAGGACGCACCACAGCCAGGCAGCACTTTGGCCAGGTGGGGTGGATCTGGCCCGCAGGCTGTATTTGCCCACCCCTGTTTTATGTTCTTGTTGAAGTGCAGGGCCCAAAGCTGTACACACTACTTCAAATGAGGCTTCACTAGTGCTGAACAGAGTGAAAGAATCACTTCCCTTGACTTGCACATAACACTCCAGTTAATACAACACAGGATGATGTGGTCTTTTTTTTTGCAACAAGAGCATACTTGGGTCATATTCAACGTATAGTCCATTGTAACCCTCAAGTCCTTCTCTTTGGCACTGCAGCTAACCAGGCATTCCCTCTGTACTGTGCATGCAATTATTCCTTCCCAAGTGCAGGACTTTTCACTTGTCCTCATTGAATCTCATCTGACTGATTGTAGAACATTTCTCCAATCTATCCAGTCATTCCAGTCTTGATAGATTGGAAATCTGGGTTATAGGCAACAAGATAAACTTCAATGCAAACAAATGTGAGGTGTTATATCTAGGGGAAAATAATCAAAAGCACAAATATAGAATGGCTGATAACTGGTGCAGTGGCAACACTGCTGAGAAGGATCTTGGGGTTTTGCTGAACTGCAGACTCAACATGAGTTAGCAGTGTGATGCAGCTGCAGAAAAAGTAAATGCAGTTTTCAATTGCATCAACAAGCATATTAGGTGTAAGGTGGGGGGGAGCGGGGCATATCTACACAAGATGTTTACTGCTAATTAGGAGCTGCCTAATTAGCTCTGCTGTACAGGCTGATGATTCCCTAGGCCCCCTTCCAGCCAGAGCTGCTCTGACTTGGTTCAACATGCTGCAATCCTGGGCATGTGTAAATGCAGTGTGCAAGTACAGTAAAGTGTGGTGTGACATGCTGGAGTTTATTGGTTCATGCTAATAGCATGTGTAGATGCACCCAGGAAGTGCTTGTGCTACTCTATTTGGCACTGGTTAGGCATCCTTTAGAGTACTGTGAGCAGTTCTGGGCTCAGAATTTTAAAAAGGATGTGGAAAAGGTAGAGAGACCAAAGACGGGCAGCAAAAATGATACAGGTTTTTAGAAGGCAAGCCATAGTAGGAGAGGTTGAATTAAATACAGGTAACCCCTGCTTAACACTTTTTTTCTCTTAGCATTCTTTTGCTATAACGCTCATTTTAATTTGATCGTGCTCAGCAAGTTTCGTTATAATGCTTGTGATTGCCATCTTGGGTCATTAAAACACTTGCGATCACCATCATGGGTCATCAAATACTTTCGGTTTCACTTAATGTGCGTTTCGCTTAACGCTCAGTTTTTCAGGAACTAATTCAGAGCACTAAGCAGGGGTTGCCTATAAGCATGTTTTGTTTACAGAAAAGGAAATTAAGGGGGGGACATGATAGCAGTCTGCAAATATCTGTAGAGCTGCCATAATGAAAAGAGAAAACAACTTTTGAGACTCCCTGCCGAGGGTGGGACACAGAAGTGGCTTGATAGTGCAACACAGTAGGATGGATTGGATATTAGGAAAAATGTCTCCATTGTTTTGCATATCATAGGTATTTTCAATATACATGATAAAATTTACAGTGTCTTAAAATGAGGCACAGTTTAGTGGATAATAGTTTAAACACTTAGTGAAACATGTATCTGCTAGTTCCCTTATGGGTTCAACCCAACAGGTAGATGAAAGGAGTTATTAAAATAATAAAGCCCCCATTAAAGTCTGCAGCACCAGAGTGTTCCATATATAGGAATGTTAGTTACAGATCAGCACCAATAAAACATGGGTTATCATCTCAGATTCACAGAAGTTTAGGGCTGGAAGGGACCTTGTGAGATCATTGGGTCCAGCAGCCCCCCTGCTCTGGGCAGGAAAGACTGCTGGGGTCAAATAACCCCAGCAAGGTGTGCGTCCAGTCTCCTTTTGAAGATCTCCAGGGTAGTGCCTGCACCACCCTCCGCTGGGAAGTCTATTCCAGAGTCTGGTCACACAAACCATGAAGAAGTTTTTCCTTATATCCAGTCTGAAACCTTCTTCTAGGAGTTTATGACTGTTGCTCCTGGTTTTCCCCTGGGGCACTTTGGTGAATAGTTGTTCACCTAGCCCCTGATGCTCACCCCTGATATATTTGTAAGCTGCCACCAAATCCCCCCTGAAGTCTTCTCTTTTCTAGGCTGAACAGTCCCATATCTATCAGCCTTTCCTCATATGGCTTGCTCTTCAGGCCTCTAATCATATGAGTGGCTCTTCTCTGGACTCTCTCAAGCTTCTCCACATCCTTCTTGAAGTGTGGTCCCAGAACTGGACACAGTACTCCAGCTGTGGCCTCACCAATGCTGAGTAGAGTGGGAGAATAACTTCCTTAGTTTTGCTTGAGATGCATCGGTTGATGCATGCCAGCATATTGTTTGCTCTGCTAACTGTAGCATCACACTGGTGGTTCATATTCATTTTATGGTCATTATGACCCCCAGGTCCCTTTCAGACATGGTGCTAGCTAGCATAGCACCACCAAGCCTGTAAGTTTGTTGCAGATTTTTCCTCCCCAGATGGAGCACTTTACACTTCTCAGTGTTGAACAGCATCTGGTTCTGGTCTGCCCATCTAACTAATCTGTCTAGGTCTGCCTGGATTGTCAGCCTACCCTGATGCATGGCCGCACTTCCCCACAGCTTAGTGTCATTGGTGAACTTTGCCAGTGTGCTTTTCACCCCACATCCAGATCATTGATGAAGATGTTGAAAAGCACTGGTCCAAGTACTGAACCCTGGGGACCCCACTGGCTACCTTCACCAGGTCAACACAGATCCATCTATTAGTACTCTCTGGGTCCAACCCCACAGCCAGTTTCCCACCCATCTGACCATTGAATTGTTGAGCCCATAGTTCCCTAGTTTTACCTTGAGAGCCTCATGGGACACCAAGTCAAAGGCCTTCCTAAAGTCCAAGTAAATGATGTGACCTCATCTCCCTTATCCAGGTGGTGAGTAACCTGGTCGTAGAAGGAGATGAGGTTAGTCAGACATGACCTACCCATGACAAAACCATGCTGGCTGTCATTCAGAATTTTGCCTTCTACTAGCTTATCACATATGGACTCCTTGAGAAATTTTCAAGGATTTTTCCTGGGATTGAGGTCAGGCTGATTGGCCTGTAGTTCCCTGGGTCCTCTCTCCTCCCCTTCTTGAAGATGGGCACAACTTGGCCCTCTTCCAGTCTTCTGGGACCTCTCCTGAGAGCCATGAATTCTCAAAGAGGTTTGCCAGTGGTCCTGTGATGACTTCAGCTAGTTCATTCAGCACTCTTGGATGGAGTTCATCTGGTCCTGCTGACTTAATAGATATCCAGCCTCTCTAGCTGTTCTTTCACCACCTCTACATTGACTGTTGGTAGGTGATCATCTACTACTGTTCTGATTTGCATTGTGCAGGCTATCATAGACTGGTGGAATGCAGATTACTCGCTTTTGCCAGTGATCAGTTGTCCAGATGCGCCAGTCTTATGTAGTTCTCCTTGGGGCCTATTCCTAGCTTCCAGCATTGGTAAGCCTCATTTTTCTTTTTCAGAAGATCTATGACTTCCCTATTGAGCCAAAATGGCCTCCTGGCCCTTGTGCCACCTTTTTTACGTACAGGTATGGACAGCTTCTGTGCACTGAGGATCGTATCCTTAGGAAATGACCACTCTTCATCCACACTCTTTCCCTACGGTCCATGATCCTGTAGGGCATTACTCACTAAAAACCTTTAGCTTATTGAAGTCAGCTTTTTTAAAGTCAAGGATTTGTACCTTACTGACAGATTTCTCAGCCCTATGATGGACAGTGAAAGTGATAGTGTCATGGTCACTGTCACCTAGGTTACCCTCTATCTTCAGGTCACTCCTCAGGTTGTACACTTTGGCCAAAACAAAATCTAGGAGGGCATTTCCTCTGGTCAGCCTGTATGCTTCCTGAGACGGGTAGAGCTCGTCTATAGAAGTCAGGAATCTATGCGACTGGTCAGATCTGCCCGAGTGTTCTTCCCAGGAGATGTCTGGGTAGTTAAAATTGCCCATGATAACCATATCCTGTGCTCTAGCAGCCTCTTCCGGTTCCCTGGAGAATTCCAGATCTGGCTCCTCATCTTGGTTTGGAGGTCTGTAATATATTCCTACAGTTAAGTCCCTTTTGCCACATACCCCACTATATCTTGACCCAGAGGGTCTCAAGTTGCCCTTTCTTAGTACCAATTTCAGCTTCCAAGGAGGTGTACTGCTCCTTCACATATATAACTACATCTCTACTCTTTTTTTTCCTATGTGATCTCTCCTGTACGGGATGTAGCCCTCTATATCTATGTTCCAATCATGGGTAGTCCCACCAGGTCTTTGTTATCCCTCTGATATTGTAGTCCCTGCTGGAAAGCAGGAGGACCAGTTCCTCCTGTTTGTTCCTCATGTTAAAATTTAGTCAAGGGAACTTGTTTACTCAAGGCACTGCTAGGATTCAAACCCAGGGTCTCCTGTTTAAACAGGCACTTTAACCAAGTGAGCAATAGTACCTCTTTGATTGAATTAACAGCACCCCATTAAAAAAAACTAATATAAATATAGTTTGAATATGAATTGACATATTTATAATGCTTCTATCATAATATATTATTAATCAATTGTATTACCATATTATAATATAATATGCAAGTATAATAGTCATTGCTTCAGGTTATTCCTCCTGGCTCTGCCTGGCCAATGCAAATTTGATCCTAGCACAGCACTAGGAGTTCCTATATGTGGGTCCAGGCCATCTCTCAAAACTGAGAACCAGCAAAGCAGTTTCTGCCCTAAGTTATTCCTGGAGAGCCGCTTTGAACTTCAGCCATGGGGCCAAAATGGACAAAGCCCAGTAGGGTGAGGTGCTGGGCATGTGGCCAGTAGACTGAGGTGCTGGGGCTGCATACATAAAATGAGGGGGTTGGGGTGGAGCAACAAAATATGAAGCCTAGGGAGGAGAGAGACCCCTTTCCTGCCCTGCCCCACCCCTGGTCTGTACCCAAGAGAGCAAGCACAGCTTCTGTAGCTCTGGCTGCTCCTCCAGTGATTTGCATCAGAGCCTCCTACACAAGAAGCCCTTCTCACCAAATCCATGAGAATGTGAGGAGCTGGGGAATGAGCCATCCTCAAAAGTGTGCATTTGCATCTCTGTCTGCCTACTACAGAGCACACTGCTCAGAATGTCTGGCACAGGGGTTGCTATACAGTAGGAGGGCGCAGCCATGCTGTCCTTTGTCTGCAGGACTCTGGATAGGTTGGGGAGAGGAGCGTATTGGGCTTACCACCTTACACAGAGGCCAGGCACTGTAGCACTCTTACAATGATCCCAGGGTCAGCTTCCCAGGGTGCTGCAGCACCTGGTTGAAAATCACTGCTTTAGTAGGAGCAGGCCATGATGTGGTTTTAATGCATCTTTTATAGGTGAGCTAAACTCCCCACCCCCACTATTTGCAAATGGGTTTTCTTACAATATGTTGTTCCCAATAGCAACCATATTTCAACCACAGTCTACAATTTCACCCTGGGTCAGGGGTTTCCTCCAGTTTACATTTAATGCAAACTTTATTTAAATTCTAAGATGTTTGTTTAGCATTCTGTATTCACTACTTTGTATTGGATGATAAGAAGCTCTGCATTTAAATTATTCCATTTTTAAGGGTGATGAAAATTGTCAGTCACCTTTGAGTATATTTAACCAGTCCTAAAGGATGCTTACAGTTGCAAAAATTCTCAGCCAATTACATTTATAAACTGTGGTGTGTATTGGCACTCTGGCACTTTTCTTGCCTTCTGATGTGCATTTGTAGATTGCCCTGTGGAGAGAAATGAATCTTTCAAATATTTTTTTTAAAATCTAACACCTCCAGTCAAATTAAATGAGTCATGTGTGCTTTGGAAATATTTGTTTCTTTGGAAATTATATTTAAAAGTATAGTTGGTATACAGTACAAAACAAAGTGAATGTTGGAGACTAGAATCAGGACACATTTAATAACTATAGTAAGAGAATATGCAGCTCTTGTCAATTTAAAAATGAATAAGTCATTTTATTTACTGTAATCCAAAGGTTTGATGCCACTCACCCCAGAAGAGTCATTATAAAGCTCTCCCTGGAGATGTCTGAATTAGGTAGAGCAGGGATTTTTATTATCTGATGGAGAAAATTGCCCTTTCAAAGACTTTCTGGTCCATTTTAGTATGTTGCATGGTGTTTGCAAGACCTTTGCTTATCAAGTCTACCTGTATTTCTCTCTCCAGTCAGAAGTCCCATCCTACATGAAAGGCTATGAACAAATTGGAAAAAGTTTCACTTGTGTGTTACATTTGAAGAATTTCAGTATCTTTAATAGGATAAAACAGTACCAAAACCACAGTACTCTCATCAACAATCCCTTGTACTCAGGGATGATTGTCTTTCGTGATTACTTTATCTGTGGGCCTGAAGATGACTGAAGAGTCTGATTGGAGAACAGCAGATTGTGTTGCAATTCAGGCATGTGTTTCCATGTGGGTCTGATGCTTCTTGAATCATTCCATGGCATGCTATCTCTGTTGCTCCTGCTTTTCTGTCTCCTGTTGTTTTCATAAGGTTTCAAAGTACTGAGATCCTTGCAGCAGACTCTTCCTTCATTTGAGGTGGTCCTGGGAAATAGTCTCCCATGAGTTTATGTCAGAGTTACATTTTTTTCAAGTTGGTCTTGAGGATGTCCTTGAAGCACTTTCTCTATGCTCCCCTTCAGCATATGCCTTGGCTGAGTTGGGAGAATAAAGTTTGCTTTGGGAGTCTGGAACTGGACATCCAGATGATGTGGCCAGACCAGTAGAGTTGAAGTCAGATGATCATCACTTTGATACTCATGATGTTTGCTTACAAGAGGACACTAATGTTGGTGTGTTTATCTTCCCACTGGATTCAAAGGCTCTTCCACAGGCATCAATGATGGTACTTCTCCAGCGACTTGAGGTGTCTCCTGTATATTGTCCATGTCTCAGCTCCATATAGTAATATGGGGATCATGACTTCCTGATAAAATATCAGCTTGATTTTTGAATCTGAAATTGCAGTCTTTGAACACCCATTTCCTTGGACATCTGAAGGCTGCACTTGCACTTTTAAGATGGTATTGAATTTCTTCATTGATGCCAGCCTTCTGAGGTACAGGAAATACTCAACATTCTCCAGACTCTCACCGTAAATCTGAATTACCAGAGCTGGGGACTGCTTATTAAAAATGTATTGATGGAGGACCTGAATGTTAAGTATCAGTCCCATTTTCTTGTATGCCACAGTAAAGACATTGACAATTGCCTGAAGGTCTCCTTCCAAGTCAGCACAGACTACAGCATCACCAGCATACTGGAGCTTGATGATTGAAGTCGGGGTGATCTTGTTTTTGGCTCAGACTCAGCTGTGATTTAAAGAATTTATCATTCATTTGGTTATTTAGCTCCATTCCAACTGGAATGGAACCATTGTCAAGGAAGGAGTGGGAAAGGTCAACTCCAACAGCATCCTCCTCTTAACCAAATGCACAGAACATGGACTCACCATCACCAACACTCTGTTTTGCCAGAAAAACAGGCACAGAATATCATGGCAACACCTGTAATCTAAGCATCGACACTTGATTATGTACATCCTTGTTTTTGCCCAGGATTGCAAAGATGTCTGCATCACCTCAGGTATGCTAGGAGTGGACCAATCACCAGCTCATCTGCTCAGATATTTCACTCATACTGGCTCGCAAATGACAGCTGCAGCAGAAGCAATGCCGATGGAAGATCAACCTTGAAGGACTCAAGAAACCCAATCAAGTGAGACCTCAGTCCACCAGTGCCTCAATGAAAAATGATGAATTCTAATCAACAACAATGGGAAAATGTCAGCAGTGCCTGGGGTCTCTTCAAGTCCACTGTCGTAAGCACCTTTGAATAGATACTTGGATTCTGTGCCAGGAAACATCATGACTCATTTGATGAGAAAGACTGAGAGATCCAAGTGTTGATTGACTACAAGTTCAAGGTCCTTTGTGTTTGACAGAACATCAACTCCAAGAAAAAGAAATTGAATCACCAATAAGCCAAGGCCCAGGAGTACCTGTGCTAAGAAGAACAGATGGTGAGAAGACAAGGGAAAAGAGATTCAACATCTCACTGATTTCCATGATATGTACAGTTTTTTCAGTGCCACCAAAGCCATCTATGATCTGAGCACTCAGGGACCAATCCCTTGAGACCTAAGGAGGGAGGAGACCTTAACAAAGAAAGGGGGAGCCATCAACATCTGTTGGAAGGCGCATTTTGAAGCCCTTCTCGGTTGATACTCTACTGTTGATGAGAGTGCAGTCAACTCTAACCACAAACAATCTCAGAATTCAAGCCTTGATGAAGTGAGGAAAGCCATCAAGCAGATGAAGAATGAGAAGGCACAACTGACATGATCATCACTGCTCTCCAGCTGCAGGAAAAATGCCAGAAACACCATAAACCTCTTTACATAGCCTTCTTTGACCTCACAAAAGTTTTTAACTCTGTCAACTGAGAAGTGGTGTGGAGGATTCTTGTGAAGTACGGATTGACCGCTGAAAGTCATCACTTGCTCCATGATGGTATGAGAGTGGTGGCTCTCAGTAATGGATGTATCATAGACCCCTTTCAGATTAAGACTGGAGTTAAGCAAGGCTGTCATTGCTCCAACACTCCTCTTGATATCCCTTGCTGAGATGCTACATCTGACCACTACTCTATGGTTTTCAACAATATGTGTTTGCTTTAACTCATGTGTGCTGTGACGATTCACTCTGAATGCTATGCTTGTTATTCAGTTCCCATTTGACAAGAACAAGATAAAAGCCCACCGAAGTAGTCATCCAATGCCTTAATTCTACCAAACTAGAAGATTACTAGGATATAACTCCATTCTTTAGCACAAACGAGCCTTATTTCACATGGTATGCATATAGGGTGCTTACAGATCTAACCATCTTCCCACCCCCTCCCAAAGGCATATTACTTTAAACTTGGCACGCCCCTGTGCTGAGCCCAGTGCATGTCCAGGAGAGGCATTATGTTAGTTGAACCCAAAGTCTGTATATATCAAGCACTTCAGTGGGGCTTTTTTGGTGCTTTTATCTCATAGAATCATAGAAGTAGGATTAGAAGGGACCTTGTAGATCTTCAAGTCTGACCCCCTGCCTGGGCAGGAGAAAAGACTGGACTCAAATAAGTCCAGCCAGGTAGTCATCAAACCTCTTCTTAAAGATCCCCAGGGTAAGAGCCAGCACCACTTCCCTAGGAAGTAGGTTCCAGCTCCTAGCCGCCATAACTGTGAAGTAGTTCTTGCGGATGTCTAATCTAAATCTACTCTCTAATAATTTGTGTCCATTGTTTGTTGTCATGCCAGGGGGCGCTAGGGGAAACAGTGTCTCCCCTAAACCCTTCTGGTCCCCCCCTAGTGAGTTTATAGACAGTCACCAGGTCCCCACTCAGCCTTCTCTTGTGAAGGCTGAACAGGTTTAGGTCCCGCAGTCTTTCAATGTAGGGTCTGCCCTGTAGTCCCCGAATCATGCGGGTGGCCCTCCTCTGGACCCTTTCAATGTTGTCCACATCCCTCCTGAAGTGGGTCACACAGAACTGGATGCAGTACTCCAACTGTAGCCTGACCAGCCTCGCATAGAGGGGGAGGATCACCTCCCTGGCTGTACTTGAGATGCACCTGTGGATGCATGACAAGGTCCGGTTAGCCCTACCAACCATGACCTCGCATTGTCGGCCCATGTTCATCTTGGAGTCAATAATGACTCCAAGATCCCTTTCTGCCTCCATGCTCTCAAGAAGGGAGTTTCCCATCTTATAAGTGTGCTGCTGGTTACTACTGCCCAAGTGCAGCACCCTGCACTTGTCAGTATTGAAACGCATCCTGTTTATGTCAGCCCACTCCTGTAACCTATCCAGGTCTTGTTGCAGTCTTTCCCTCCCTACTAGCATGCTCACCTCACCCCAAATTTTGGTATCATCAGCGAATTTAAACAGGTTGCATTTCACCCCATCGTCCAAATCGTTGATGAAGAAATTGAACAGCGCAGGCCCAAGTACCAAGTCGTGGGAGACTCCGCTGCCCACTTCCCCCTAGGTCGAATATGACCCATCCACCACCACCCTCTGAGTACAACCCTTGAGCCAATCTGCAATGCATCTGACTGTGTAGGCATCAATGCCACAGTCACCTAGTTTTTTAATGAAGATGGGGTGGGAGACGGTGTCAAAGGCCTTGCTGAAGTCTAGAAAGACTACGTCCATGGCAACACCTGCATCCATTGCCTTTGTGACCTGATCATAAAAGGCGATCAGGTTGGTCTGACATGACCTGCCCCTAATGAAACCATGCTGGTTGCCCTTGAGCATCATCCCTGAAGCCAGCCCATCACAGATGTGCTCCTTGAGGATCGTCACAAAGAGTTTCCCAAGGATAGAGGTAAGACTGACTGGCCTATAGCTGATTCAATCAGTTTTAGATAAAAGTGCCAAAAAAGCCCAATCTATACAGATGCTGAGTAGCTAGGTCCAACTGACACACTGCTTCTTTTGTTATAGCACTTTTTTAATGTATGTCAGCAGCCATACTGTCTAATAACTACAAAGATGTATATTCAGGCATTCTCTTCTTTGTGAAGGTTTCAGAAACAAGAGCTGAAAATAAATTTATTAATAGGGAAAACTCATTTTAAGTAGGGGCTTTTTCTCTTGGCCTCAGCAAAAAAATGTGATTCTTAAGGACTGACCTTCATACCCACTTCTGTATTCCAAAACGGTTGGAGTTTGAGTGTAAAATAGAGATTTGGTACAATAATTATAGCAACCCTAGTTCATTTGTTTCTCTGTTTCTTTCTGTCTTCTTTCCATGGGCTTAAAATACATGTTGTTCACACAACTCCAGACATAGATTGATAGATTATGGCTATAGCATAGCACAGGCATAATCCAACTGCTCTTTGCTATTGGGATGAAGAATTTTAGGACCCAGCTTGTTAAAGGTTTATACACTTGTGTTAGATAATCAGTGGCCCTGTTCACCTGTGTTTATGATTTGAAGGATTAAGAAAAAGTCATTCTAAGCAACTTCCTAAATCTTCACTGGAATTTGAGAGGAATCTCTAAGGAAGAGTTGTGTTCACTTTTCCATTTTTATAAGGATTCATCAGCATCAGTTCAGACAAATTTGAGCTGGACTTTCCAAAACTAGTAGTTTTGATTTACATTTTTTCTTTTTTTTTTTTTTCTTGGTTAAACATTCCTTGTGAAACTCAGGTAATTTGCAGACTTCAGATTTATCAGTGTACAAAATGGCAACTTTTGGCATTATTGGGAGACCAATAAATTTACAGTAGTAAATTATGCATCATCATTTTAGAGGTGAAGCATTCATATTCCCTATCTTTGTGTTTTAAAGTTTCTAAACCATTATTTCTTATTTCACTTGTGAATCTGAGAATTTCACATCATTTGGATTTTATTACATATTTTAAATTGCATTGGCTATAACCCTTTCTATACCAATTAAAGTCTTCATTTATTTGTTTAATGAATAATCTGTTACTTTGGAGTTCCATTTAGCAAGGTAGGGAACATGACTGTGGGTTGAGTGATCCCTGTGAACTCAGACTCATCCCTGTAGAACCAGCTATGTTGTTTGGTTTACCTACCTAAGCATGTCTCTATGTTTTGTTCAGAATCTCATAGAAATGTAATCCAGAGGTTTATGGAATGTGATATGACAACAGTGATGCAACTCAGTATACTCTTGTAAGGTTAAATATATTCTGCAAATCCCCATGCCTACTGTAATAAGACAGTAAATTTGCTTGACATTCCAATCCCTGTATGTTATCTTAGTGTTCTAACCACTCTGTACTATTTATTTATTTACATATTTATTAGATTCATAAGCCTCCCTTCCCTTTTTAATTGTAGCTAAAACTCTACATTGCATAATAGCTTGGCAACCCCTGTTATGAACCATTATTCATTGCATGTCCAGAATTAGCCTCTACTTCAATTTGTACTAAAATGTACTAACAATGACTAAAAGTTATTTGTTGAGGTTTTCTGCACTGGGAGCTCTTTGGGCTTTGTCTTTTTGATGAAGCTGAATAATCCTTTTCTAGGATACTTTCTGTTTCAGTGTTTTACTTTATTTCCCCTAAAGAAGAAGACATTTGTTCCCATCTTGGTATTCTTTTTATTTTTCTTTTAAATTGGTTAATTAAAATGTCCAGGAAATATAAATGGGGATGGCGCCCTTTCAAAACAAGTTAACAGATAATCTTCCAATAGTAGTGGTGCTCCAGACAGAAGGTCTGTCCTTGTGGTTACATCTTTGCAATATTCTCCTGTAGCGATTGTATCACCAGATAAAGTCAGTTTCAGGCTGTTTCCTTGGAACAAGTTAATTTTTGAACGTCTTCATAAGGGTTCCTTCTATGGATGGCAGATTTTCTTTTTTTATACTAAACTTACCGATTAATACCAGTCCTTTAGTCTAGAAATAGTAAAGGACTCTACATCTATGTAAATAGATGAGAAAAGTCCTAACACTTCTATTTTATTCTTTCTTGGTGGTCTATAGGAAATTGTTGACATTTATGCACCATGGGGAATTCTGTTCCTGGTTATGTAAGGATTACTATGCAGACACAGAGCTGGGCAATAAAAATGAGTGAAACTTCCTCTCTTTTCTTCCCCCAAACAGCTCAGGGTCTCTTAGGCCATTCACCTAGGAAACTGAAGGTCATGGGCTCTAGACCTCCCTTCTCCCGAGGGGATCTGAGCCTGGGTCTTGTTGACTTCCTAACACAGCAATCTAAGCAGCATGCTTCAGGTCGGCTATTATGTGACCAAGCAGTGGCAGCGCTGTGACAGCACGGGGCCAGGGTTTCCCAGGAGACTGGCCTCAGCAGTGCTGGTGGGGCATGCAGCTGAGCAGGGAGCTGCTATGGGGCTGGGATCTTGCAGTGGTGACAGCATGATCTGGAGGCAGGGTACAGCTGCGATTTGCTACCTACACACCTCAGGTAGGGGCCTGAACCATGATGTCACCACTTCAAGATACTGACTCCACACTGTCATGGTGCCACCACTGCTAGGATCTCTGGAAACCAGCTGCAGGAATACAGGAAGAGGCTGCTGGGAAATGTAGTCTAACTGGTGGCCGGATCTGCCATTTTGCCTATCCCTGATCTACGCCTTCTCCAGCCTGCCTTTTGAAACTGGCTCACTGAGCATCCATGAGAGGGGGGTCTGTGGGAGATGGGTGGAGATTAGGTATTTCATGGTGACCCCACCCCTCAGCGCTGATTGGCAGAGAGCCCCAGGGGGCCGGAGGGGCAAGGGAGTAGCCACTATACTGTCTGCTGTCCCCTTCATGCTATCCCGCCAGCCAGCACCTTCCTCTCCTGGGTGGGCTTATTTATTTATTTTGCAGATTTTTTTGTGGTTTCCATGAAATCCACAAAAGCATGATTTACTACTAATGGTTCAGTTTCAAAAGGAGTGCCAGAAAAGGGATAGGATAATTGATGATTTGTGGTGTGGTAGAGTTGTTGTGCTGGGAAGCCAGAGGCTCTGGTACAACCACCTCTCGGTGAAGGGCCTAGAGCCTAAGACCTCTGCTCTTTTAGGTGAGTGTCTTAAACACTGAGCTACTATGGGGTGAAAGAAAAAGAAACACACAACCCATTTCTTTTTCTAAAGTTCAGCCCAGTAGTCACAGATTCTGGCCAACTCAATTTTTCATCACCTAATTTGGCTATGCATCCAAAACAGACACATATATTGGCTATGGTTACTATTGCACATGCTCAGTCTGTGAGACTACATAATCATCCATGAGTGCAGGACTAACTCCAGAAGTAGAATTTGTCTAGACACAATAGTGCCAACAACGTCCCATAGGCCACCAATAAATGACTACTTAGACAATTTGTAAATAACAGAATGTCAACTCTGAGGTGATAAAAGTTTATAGTTTGGAGACGTTCCTTAGTTTGGAGAAGGTGGGTATTGGGAGATGGTCCCTCAGTGAAGTATTTTATTGGTTGGTTAGAGGAAGACAAAGCATCTGCAGAGAAGCTTATCTCCTGTTCCATTAACAAAGTTTATTGTATGGTTCTTCTCATTCATGTATACCTGCATTTATCAAACCTGGTGATTTGTGCAACCTTAACTGGTGTCTTTATCAGCTTCCTGCTTCTAAAAATAAACTATCTAGCACATGTTGATAAAGCATCTTAATGGCCTCGTATTGGACTTGCCTCTGGTATTTAATTCTGGGAAGGGAGGATTTTCACAAATCGAATCTTCCCTGTCAGATATCTGTGACTTCCAAGCTACCCAGGAAGCTTCTGCCCTTAAATCTTCTGGCAAATCAATTTATTTCTGGTTTATGGTATAATTTCCAGGATGCCTTTGTGCCAAACGCTACAGTGAGATAGCAGCCTAAGAGCACCTCAGGGGCACAAAGAAGGTGACTTAATGCTATGCTGCTCTGGGAGCTGAAGAATCCATTGTGATATCATGATCAGTTCTGAGGCCTACTTAAACTATAGCACCTTATTTGGGATGCCTTAAGTGACACAGAACTAACCAGGATATACATAATGCTGAGACCTGTGGTCCCTTTCCCTGTCTCAGGGCTTGGATAAGGAGGTGCTAGCAGGGTGGGAGGAAACCTTTACAGCTGTCTTCTACAAGACCAATGAAACCATAATTCTGCCACAGCTGGAATCCAGGGGTTCCTGTACACGAGTGTGGAGCCTGCCTTGATGTGCTATACTTACAGCGTGTCAGAGCAGACTTGATTAATCCAGTCTGCTGGAGCAGTCTTCTGTGGCTCATGTATCCTGCTTCAAAATGGCAGTGGGGCCACTTGAACTAAAACTCATTGAATGAGCTTTAGTTCAAGTAGCCCCACTGCCATTTTGAACCACGGGAATGCTGATACATGAGACACTGTGGCACTTTAATTAGCGCACTGCTCTAATTCAAGCACCGCTCCCCCTACCCTTCTGCACAGCACATGTGAAAGTGCCCCGGGAGTTTTTATCTCCAGCATTTTTTATTTTCAACCTCTTCTGTAGTGTGTTCATATTTTCATGGTATATCTGACATTTGGAAGAAATGTTCATTAACAAAACCCTGTTTCCAAATGCATCTCCAACTACCCATGATAAACATAAAACTGCCTTTGCTTAAGGCAGAATCTGCTGCTCTCCATTTCTCAACTTCTGTTCTCTTGTGTGCCAATCTTAGATTAAACAGAGATCAAAGCATAATGTGTAGTGCTCATGGGGACAACTGTTTTGCTTCCCAGAATAAGAATAGGGAAGATAGCACTGTTAATCTTAATAATGGTTCTAATATTGATCCAGCAAATTGCTTTAGATTTTTAAGGGGGTGACTGTGTAATCTAGAATCTATCTAATGATTAAGGCAGTGGTTGTCCATTTTATATAGTGTAGAATTTGACTGCTGAACCTGCTTGCTATGCACTGTGGGCTAGGGCATTTTCACTCTTCAGACTGGCCTGCTTTTTGAGATTTCTGTGAATGAGATTTTTCATTGTTTTTCTTCTTTATCCTTCAAAATGTCTTTTTGTAGTAGTATGTGCCTTTAGAAATAAGGCATAATTAAGAATTCCTAGATTGATGTATGTAAAACATCACATCTTTTTAGGGGTGTGGTTTAAACGTACTATCCATTTTGTTTGATGGAATTGTAAATGTAGGAAATCTAAGTTCAATTAAAACAAAATTTAAATAATAGTTTAGGCACAAAATATATATTGTTTAATAACACAAATTAGATGATTGTAGTAAAAGAACACCATTTTATAGAAGGAAGACTCAGATTTAAGGTCAAAAAGAGTTGCAAGTCATGTAATTGGAAAGATATGATTCAAAAGCTAAGGCAAAATAAAAGTTCTCATGCTCAGTTGCCAAAACAATCTCAACTCTGTTTTCTTATGCTAGACCACTGCTGCCTATCTAATATTCAGCTGTAAGACACAGGCTACCACTATGCTATAAAGTTCTATGTCCTGGCTTTGAAAGCAAATCCCCTTCTTCCTCCTGTTTAATGGGAATCTATTTCTTACAGCACCCTAGTGGGATGTACCAGAACATCTGCTGTCTTCTACATTATCCGTTCATGTAAGGTCCAGGAGAAAAATTTACCTTCCCAATATATTCCACATACTGGGAAAAGATACACTTTTTCCATTCCAGAAAATGTGGACCTCAGGAAGTCTAGTGTTAAATAGGTAGGGGAAGTCTATATGACTAATGTGTTAGCTATAGTGTTTGTTACACACATAGAATAAGTATGTTTCTTTCAAGTGACAACTTGTACCATTCTTCTGGTGGGCCAAGGAAAAATTAAATGTCCATCTTCAAGTGACCTCTCAGATTTGGAGATTGTTAATCACCACCAATCCTTTATGGTTATAGCAGCAAAGCTGTAAAAATTAACTGTTAGTGGTTAATGGTGATTCCACTGAGAGATGGTTTCACAGTGAGACCTGCAATGGAACCAGGGAATACTATTTTGTCTGGGGGGGTAGGGAAGGGAGCACTTTTGCTTGGTTTTGTGAAGAAGACAAAATTTGCTTCACTGAAATGGAAGAAAATTTGAACTGATGGCAGAGACACATCTGGATGCTGTCAGATTCTTCGAACCCTTGTGAGTTTGTGTTTCAGCCCTGAGTATAACACGGTTTTTGTGGCCTTGGTTGATGATCTTCACTTGGAGATCTGTAGCAGAAATTGTACTCTGCTGAACTTACTAGAGTTTTGGTGGCTTTTCATACAGCTGATCATGAGATGCCGATAAAGCATTTATATGACCTGATGGGCATTTTTTGTGGGACTGCTCTAAATCAGTAGTTTCCCTCTTTCCTAGCACGAAAGCCCCAAAGGATAGTGATGGGTGAATGCTCATCATCCCCTAGGGACATTTCTCGTGAAGTACCTTAGGGCTTCATCTTGCCACCCTTTTTGTTCAATGTGTCTGAGAAGTAACAAAAATAATCCTGAGCAATTAAAAAAAAAAAAAAAAAGGGTGGGCCAAATTGTTCCATGCAGGGGGAATAAATGTGGAATAATTTACCAGGATTGGCAATTGAATTAGTAAAAATAATTATGAACTACCATGGTGGCAAAAAATTACTCTTTTTAGGATGGTGGAAAATCAAGAAAGCTGTTTTATGTTCATCTGAAAATGTATTGGGTGAAACAGCCCCTTCCCACTTTTCAGATTAGCTTGCATTATTCAGAACAGGAAATTTTCATGGTTGACAGCCCAGAGGAAAGTTGATATACCCAGAGGGAAACCTTGGCCAGTCTTAACTTGACAAAATCTTTGAAAGAAACACAGCAACAACATCAGCATTTTTTGAGAAGGCGAACAACACTCCAGGGTCTTGAAAACTTTTCAAAGAAACCTCCCTTTGGGGCTATGTGAGCTGTTTTAAAGAAACCGTATGAATTTGCAAAGGGAACTAACGTGCTCTTGTTGCTTTCTGTAATGTGAGGTGAGCTATTTCCCAGTAAGCCGAAATATTACTTTGTAGTTGGTAGCTAATTTTGCATCAGAGGAAAAGAACAGAAATCCTGAAAAGAAATGAATGTGCCTTGTGAAATACTGAGTACTCTGCAGGATTGTATATGGATGCTGAGAGTTTGGGTAATGGCTATATGGGAAAATTGTCAGGGCTTACATTGGTCCCGAAATTCTAGGTTTCTCATTGCCTCATGAGGATATTTTGTTAATGTGGAGCTGGGACAACATATTAAAATGCGGACATTCAGTAGTGTAACTAGGAGTGGGTAAGAGGGGCACCTTCCTGGTGCACCAAGTTAGGAAGGGTGCTGGAATGGTCCCGCAGATTCTGCACCCTAACAAGAGCTTTGTAATAGTCCTGGCAGCTGTTGCTTTAAGAGCAACAGAGCTGAGGTCGGCAGCGTGGTATGAGGAAGACAGACACCTGCAGCCACAGTGTGAGTTGTAATTTGGCTCCTCTACTGTTTCATAGATTTCATAGACATCAGGGCTGGAAGGGACCTTGGGAGATCATCGAGTCCAGCCCCCTGCCCAAAGGGCAGGAAGTCAGCTGGGGTCATAGGATCCCAGCAAGATAAGCATCCAATTTACTTTTGAAGGTGTTCAATGTAGGTGCTTGAACCACCTCCGCTGGCAGACTGTTCCAGACCTTGGGGGCTTGGACAGTAAAGAAATTCTTCCTTATGTCCAGCCTGAAACGGTCTTGCAGGAGTTTGTGACCGTTCGACCTCGTCATCCCTTGGGGCGCTCTGGTGAACAGACGTTCCCCCAGATCCTGGTGGTCACCCTTGATAAACTTATATGTGGCCATCAGATCACCCCCTGCCTACGCTTTTCCAGGCTAAAGAGTCCCATGGCTCTCAGCCTATCATCGTAAGATCTGTTTTCCTGACCTCTGATCATGCGCGTGGCTCTTCTCTGGATTCTCTCAAGCTTCTCCACATCCTTTTTGAATTGTGGAGCCCAAAACTGGACGCAGTACTCCAGCTGCGGCCTCACCAAGGCCGAGTACAAGGGGAGAATGACGTCCCGGGATTTGCTTGAGAAGCATCTATGGATGCAAGCCAGTGTTTTGGTCGCTTTACTAGCCGCAGCATCGCATTGCAGGCTCATGTTCATCTTGTGGTCAATGATGACCCCCAAGTCTCTTTCTTCTGTAGTGCTATCCAACGTAGCACTGCCGAGCCTATAAGGATGCTGCAGGTTTTTCCTCCCAAGGTGGAGAACCTTGCATTTTTCGGTGTTAAACACCATCAGGTTCTCGTCCGCCCATTTGCTGAGCTTGTCCAGGTCAGCCTGGATCACCCGCCTATCTTCTGGCGTGGATGCTTTGCCCCAAAGTTTGGTGTCATCGGCGAACTTGGCCAGTCCACTCCTGACTCCAATGTCCACATCATTAATGAAGATGTTGAACAGTATGGGTCCCAGGACAGAGCCTTGAGGGACTCCACTGGTCACAGGGCACCATGATGAGTGACTGCCATCACTTACAACCCTCTGGGTCCGACCACAGAGCCAATTTCCCAGCCAGCAGATCGTGGTGGAGCCAAGGCCACAACTGGCCAGTTTGGCCAAGAGGTGATCATGGGATACCAGATCAAAAGCTTTTTTGAAGTCAAGATATATGACATCAATCTCTTCTCCCTCGTCCAGGTGATAGGTCACCTGGTTGTAGACGGACGTGAGATTGGTCAAGCAAGACTTACCCGCAAGAAACCCATGCTGGCCATCCCTCAGGCTGTTGGCATCAGCCAGTCCATTAAGGATGACCTCTTTAATAAACTTTTCTAAGAACTTCCCCAGGATAGAAGTCAGGCTAATGGGCCTGTAGTTAGCCGGATCCACTCTCCTCCCTTTCTTGAAGATCGGCACCACATTGGCCTTCTTCCAGTCTTCCGGCACTACACCAGAGCGCCAGGAGTTTTCAAAGATCCGTGCCAGGGGCTGGGCTATGACGCTCGCCAGCTCCTTGAGTACCCTGGGGTGCAGATTGCCAGGGCCGGCTGACTTTCCAGCTTCTCAAGGTGCTCCTTCATGAGGTCAGCATTTATGGAGGGTAGGGGATCCCCATCACCTGGATCTCCCTGTCCCATAGCAGGCATGGGCATCCCATGGGGCTGATGAAAGACTGATGCAAAGTACCTATTTAATAGGTTGGCTTTTTTCTGGGCGTCAGTTGTCAGCTGCCCTATTTGGTTTAGCAGGGGTTCAGCGTTGCCCTTGCTTTTCCTCCGGCTCCCCACATATCTGAAAAAGGACTTTTTGTTGTCCTTTATGCTTGAAGCTAGTTGGAGTTCAGTTGCAGCCTTGACTTTCCTGGTTTGCTCCCTGCAGGACCGGACCAGTGCAGAATAATCCTCCTTTCCCGTCCTCCATCCTTTGTACGCTTTCCTTTTTAGCCATAGGAGGTCTGCTAGGTCCCTGGAGAGCCAGGAGGGCTGCTGTGCCTTCTTGCTGCCTTTCCTCCATGTTGGAATAGATTTAGCTTGTGCATTGAGGATCGCTTCCTTGAGAAGCAACCACTCTTCTTGAACTCCCATCTCCCTGGGGTCACGGTCCCTGAGGGCCCGACTGACTAGCCTCTTGAGCTTGTCAAAGTCGGCTTTTCGGAAGTCAAGGACTTCTGTGTTGCTAACTGACTTGCCAGCTTTATGGCGGACGGTGAAGGTGATCAGCTCGTGGTCGCTGTCACCCAGCTTCCCATCGATCACTAGGTCGCTGATTAAGTCATTCCCCGTAGCCAGTACCAGGTCGAGCAGTGCTTTGCCTCTCGTTGGCCCATAGACTTCTTGAGTCAGTTAGAGGTCATCCACACATGAGAGAAAGCTTTGCGACTGCTCAGATTTTGCTGAGTGATCTTCCCACGAGATGTCCGGGTAATTGAAGTCACCCATGACAACCAAGGTCCTGGAGCAAGCGGCCTCAATCAGTTCCCGGGCGAACTCCTGGTCAAGCTCAGGACTTCGAGTGGGAGGTCTGTAGTAGACTCCCACCGTTGTATCCCCTGTGCCATATTCCCCATGAATTTTTACCCAGAGGGTCTCTAGCTGTCCATGCCAGTCGCGAACATCAGCTTGCAGGGACATGTAGCTTTCCTTCACATAGAGAGCTACACCCCCGCCCCTTTTGTCAACACGATCCCTCCTGTACAGGGTATAGCCCTCTATACCCGTGGTCCAGTCATGGGTGGAGTCCCACCAGGTCTCCGTTATCCCAATGACGTCATAATTCTTTGCACTGAGCAGGAGGATGAGCTCCTCCTGCTTGTTGCCCAGGCTCCTGGCATTAGTGTACAGGCAGGCAAGTGTGCCCTTGGGGGCTCTTGCCTTGCCCACAGATTGTGCCAGGGCTGGGGCAGGGGTGGGCTCCCTTAAGTGCCTTGGTCTGCTGGCTTTGCAAGGGTTGCTCAGTGGGCCAGCAGTGGCAGTAGTCCCCCCATCCCCCAGTGGGCTTAGTTTAAAGCCCGGTAGAGCAGGTCAGCCAGCCTGGCTGAGAAGAGTCTCCTCCCCAGGGGGGAGAGGTGGAGGCCATCTCTTCCCAGCAGCTCGCTGCCTCTCTCGCCAAAGAGCGGGCTGTGGTCATGGAAGCCAAAGCCTTCCCGATGACACCAGCTGCGCAGTCTTTGGTTCACTGCATGGATCCTCCTCTCCCTCCTCAGCCCATAGCCCGAGACTGGGAGGATTGACGAAAACACCACCTGAGCTCCCAGACCCCTAAGCCCCGCTCCCAAATCCCTGTAGCGCCTCATGACCTGGCTGGGGGTGCTCCGAGCCGTGTCGTTTGTGCCCACGTGAATAAGGAGCATGGGGTAGTGGTCTGTGGGCTGGAGGAGCTCTGGGATCCTCTCCGCAATGTCACGGATGCGGGCCCCCGGGAAGCAGCAGACTTCCCGGGCTAAGGGGTCGGGGCAGCAGATTGCCCCCTCAGTCCCCCGCAGGATGGAGTCTCCCACAACAAACACCTTTCGTTTTGTCTTGGGGAGAGCGGGGGCGGTAGCTGTGGTTGAGCCTGGGTTGCCTGCGGGAGCTGGCAACTGAGCAGGCTCTGCTGGGGCTGCAAGAAGTGCAAACCTGTTGCTAAGCTCTGGCGAGGGAGCGGCCTTGGTGCGGCGGGCCTTAGGGCCCTTGACCACCTTGGTCCATGCCCCTGACTGGGCAGAGTGGGAGGTCCTAGAGTCCTCCTTAGTCCTGGAGGGAGACGGTGCTCTACCCTGCTCGCAGTCCCTGATGGCATGCAGTCTCTGAACTGTGGCCTGGAGCTCCTCCAGCTGGCACACCAGAGACCCCAGTAGGGAGCAGACCCTGCAAGGGGAGGTGGCCATGCCCCTGGGCCCCAGAGCCTGAAAAAGGGACAGGCAGCCCCCGCAGCCAAGATCCAGGGGCTCTGTCTGTGTGGAGCCCAGAACCATGGGCTCCGTCTGGGCGGCCGTCTCTGAGGTGCCCAATGGGGGGACTGCAGAGCCCGAGGGGACCCTCGGGGTGCGGCGCATGCCCATCCGTGTCATGCCTCTGATAGGCTGGCTACGGCTGGGACTGACTACTCTGGGGGGTTCGCAGGCAGGGTTATGCTAACTCGAGCGCCTGTTTACACAGCCTATTCAAGCCGCTCCAGTCGCATGACTCCCTGGGGGGCCGGGCCAAGTAGGGGCCTGGGCGGGGGCTTGACCCGGCCCGGCTCCACGCAGCCACCTCCTCCCAGGGAGCAAGGAGTTAACCCCTTCCCACCATCAGCCCACTTACCTCTGGTTGTGCTGGGGGTCGGCAGGGGGCTCTGCGGCTGCTGACGGGGTGTGTGGGGGGCTTCGGGGGAGCGGGGGCGCAGCGGGCTTTCATCCGCGCATCTCTCACCACTCTGGAGCCTAACTGAGTGCCTTTTTTTCCCTGTTTGGCGGGCCCTTTTAAACTGTGCGCAGTGGGCCTGCCGTCGGGGAAAGCTGATTTCTCAGGCCAGGGGGGGCCTTGCCCGGGATTTGGGGGGCCCTGCCCTACAGGAGGGGGACTGGTGAGTACCCCCTCCTTCTCTTCTCTCTCCCCGGGGGGGCTAGGCCAATTAGGGGCCTGGGCGGGGGCTTGACCTGGCCCGGCTCCACGCAGCCGCCTCCTCCCAGGGAGCGAGGAGTTAACCCCTTCCCACCACGAGCCCACTTACCTCCGGCTGTGCTGTTGTTATACTCCCTGTAGTATGGCCTGTCTAGTGGGTGTGGAGGACCAAAATTCTGTAATCATTCCACATCTCTCTCTCTTTACAAAGAACAAGATTAGATCACAACACATTATAAATGATTGACAATAATCTGTAGCTCTTAATACTATTTACACTGTTGTACCAATCAACCAATATATACAACAAAAACTATAAATTGTTTAAAGGTCACGTTTCTGCAGAGGTTTGCTCAATCTTCCAGGCCTTATTTCAACCTCTTTAGAGCTCCTGTCTCTGATTAAGCCTTCCTGCTAACTTCAAGCATAGGAGATTCATTTCCATGCTCTGACCCTGTCTCTGTTGACAGGTGATCCTCTTTATGTTAACTTGGAATATACAGACTATACTTTCTCCAGAGAAGGCCTTTTGGAGTCTCCATTAAGTAGATTCTAGGGGTGTTTGCTGCATTTTGGAAATTTCCAAACATTTGAGAGCCTTTGAAGAGTGAAACTCTGTCCCTTGGCAGCAGTTCTGGTAGTGGTTTTGCTCTGTGTCAAATATTGAAGTTTCTTTGCTGCTGAAGGTTTAGTTCAACATCTCATTTCTTAAATTCCTATAGGCTGGGCCATCTCAGGTTAAGTGGTATCCATGCCATAGTTCCTCTTTTTTCCAATTTCCCATTGAATTGACCATGCACTTCTAACACAGTATTACTTGCCCCTCTGAGAATTTTATCTGGCCTTTGCAGATCTTCATCCCAGGATAGACCATAATCCTTTTGCAGGGATAGCAGTAACTCCAGCTCCAATGTCAACTTTGAATTTAATTATTTCATCATTGAGATATATATTAGTATACCAAGTTGCTGATTCTTCTGTTGAGAATATAGGCTCATTGTCATCTGTTGCCACTTGCTGCTCCTGAGTTATTTCCACTAGCCTGGATCATCTGCACTCCTTTGCGAAATATACTTTTCCTGTGGCATCTGCATTCTGTATTTATGACTGGATATTCCTGCCAGTGGTAGCTTGGTGTTTTGTCAAAGCTGACAAACCTTTGACTGCTTTCTTGATTAACGTTTCCTGATTGTTTTTGCTTTTTTTGCCAATATTTTTATATTGTATCTTAGATGTGAGAGTCCCTTCCCCTGTTAGGGTATGTATAGTTGTGCTCTGGAAGCTGGGGGGAGGAGGGTGGGGCACTTTAATTAGCACAGCTCTAATTAAAACACCCAGTGCATCACATGTATCAGCATCTTTGCACTGAAAAATGGTGGTGGGGGTGCTTTAACTAAAGCTCATTTGATAAGCTTTAGTTAAAGCACCCCTACTGCCATTTTTCAGTGCAGGGATGCTGATGCACGTGATGCAGGAGTCTGCTGGAGCACAGTAATTCCCACATTCCAGCAGACTAAATTAATCAAGTCTGCTCCAATGCACAGGGGGCCAGGGCGGGGTGGGGGATGGGACAGGGGGCAGTAGTTTATGGGGTGCTCTTTACTTACAAAAAGTGATCTTCACTATAAAAAGGTGGAGACCACTGCTTTATTGTTTCTTGCCTCTTAACTTTTGTTATGGCTTTTGCTAGTGTGAGTTCTAGATTGAACTACAGTTTTTCTGAGAAACTGGCATCTCTGATGCCTACAACAATCCTGTCTTTTATGTTTCTTCTTTAAAAAGAATTGAAACAATCTTCTTTCCAAACAACCCTGTCTCTGTCTCTCTTGTTTTTTCTTCTTTTCCTGTCTCTTCTTGCAAAACTCCATTATTCCTGTGTTCAGCAAATGAGTGAACATCAGTAATAAAAAACAGAGCTGTTTCCCCTGGTTCCTCATATCTCATATTAAATTTGCCCCCACCTCATATCTCATATTAAAATTGGCTCTTTTGTATATAATGTTCATTTTTCTTATGAAATGGGCATTAAAAGCCTCTTTCGCTTTTTGTATAATCTTTATTTTCCTCCTTGCAGAGGGTGAGGGCACAAAGGCTATTTGTCTAAACCATGTTAACTGAGTCACATTACACAGTTCAGATCAAATTTCAATTCACGTTAAGTGGTAATAGATGTTCATTGACCATCTGGGAGGTTTTCATGCACTTCTTCAGTAGAGACAGAAGAGGGTGCTGGCCACTGACCATCACTTGCAATCAGGGCCACAAAACCGCACTCACTTGCTACACCTGGTGGTGGGCACAACAGCAGCAAGCCCCAGATACCTGCTGTTTGTTAATTAATGTAGTTTAAATTGCCTTAAGTTTGGATGGCCCTAGTCTGCTTTAATGTTAATCCTCATTCAATGAGGATTAATTAATTCAGACTGGAGCCAATTTGAATTTGGACTACAGATGTCCACGTGTATATACTGATAGCTGTAGTCTGGATTAAACCTAGAAAAATGTAACATCTAAAAATAGCCATAGGGTACCATCTGCAGCCTTTTTCATGGCAAAAATGAGGGCATTTACCTGGTATTCCTGTGTTCTTTCCAATAAGCCTGAAACTGTCCAGAATTGTTTGAATCTTCTGATCCAGCAAGGCAAGCTCCTATAGTCTAACTTCTCTAGCAGAGTATGAGGGAGCAATAGAGAAGCCCAGGCTGGTAAGCACAGTAATGGAGAGGGGAACCCACTTACCTGATGGCCCCAATCCTCTACGCCCTGACACTTCTATGCCCGGACTCTTTGCAAGCCAGTGTTTCCTCCAGTTTGGAGGAGGGTACCTGGCACTGTCAATCCTAAAATGGCCAGCAACTGCTCAGGCCCTGGGAGAACCGGAAGCAGGAGCATGTCAGGATGTAGCTGGGACTAGAAGTGGCAGCCTCTGGTAGAGAAAGGGAACTGCTGGTACCTGGGAGATGGAGGGAGCGCAGCTGTCTCCACACTGACACAACTTTGACAGTCACAACCCAGCAGGAGATAGACGGGCAGCATGAGGAGCCAAGAAAAACAGACTCCTTAACTGGTATCTGCTAGGAATGAGCAGTGAGCAAAGAATCCACAGAGCAGGCACCCTGTTGAGTGAGTCCTGATTTTTTTTTTTTTTTGGGGGGGAGGGGGGTTTCTGTTCGCTCAGGTCTGCTCAGGTCCCTTACTGGAGGACCTGGCAAGGAAGGGATGATGCTGGGCACAGAAGTTTCATTGGCTTAGGGCAGGCAGTGCCCAGGATATTAATGGTATAATAGGCCCTCCTTCACTCAGTCAGAGGGGGGTGGGATTTGGGGCTTACTCACGGCTAGAAGTGTGGTTTTGTTTTTCAAGTATCCATGAAAAGTAAGGATCATGTGCCCTGTAGAGACTCTTTCTTTATTCTTTTTGGGGTGGTGGGGTTTGCACCATCATGTCTCTCCGTCAAAGCCATTTTTGGACTGTAATTGGCTTCAAGAGGCATTGAATTGAACCAGCAGGCTCTGTATATCTGTGAGAGGCAGCTGGCTGTAAAGAGACTGGGATGTCAGGGTTTTCTTTTGTGTTTGTTTCTTTCTTTATTCAGAGGTGTTTTTAGAGAGCAGGACAGAAATACTGTGCCTGGAAACCAGTGTTGGACTATCATAAATATGAGACTGGTGAGCTTGGTAGATAGCCTGTGAGTCAAGACCTCTGCCCATAAGCAGATAGCAACATTGAGATGGCGTGGCATAACCAGGGATGTAGGGGAAGGAGGAGCCCCCAGATCTCATGGAAGATCACAGGGACTGAACGGATCCATATACTCTTCTTCCCTATTAATCAAGAGTTCCATCAAATCGTGGTGGGTAAGAGAACTAGAGTGCAATACAACAGGAACTATGGATAAGGATATCCTTGGATTGTTTTATCAGTGGCACAGCCGGACCAGAGACAAAAGAGGCACGGGCCAAAACCATATTAGATGACGCCCCAACACAGAGCTATCTATGTTGCAGCCTCCATAGCTGTACTGGGCTTTCAGCCTGTCTCCTCCATGCTGCAGTGCACATAGTATCTCCCTGATTCTGTCTGCATACTAGCAGTTTGGGACTCCTCTTTCTCCTTTTTTCTCTCTCTAGAGAGAGGGATCAGCCCCACTCCTGATACCATGGGATATGAGGGACACAGATGCATGCAGCTATAGTGTGGGTTATAATCTCACTCCTCCCCAGGGATATATCCAACTTTATTACACTCCCTCTAGTACAGCCTGTCTAGTGGGTGTAGAGGACCAGGACTCTGTGACCACTTCCCAGGGAAGAGCACCTGTATCAGCAGCAGCCTAGTCAGTACTGTTTAGAACAGGAGTGGGTAAAATATAGACTGTGGGCCAGGTCCGGCCACCAAATAATTCCATGTGGCCCACAGCACATCCCTCAGCCCTGCCCAGCTGAGGCAGAGGGGGCAGCCCTGGCCATGGCGCATGTAGCTGCTCCCACTTCCCCTGAGCACAGAAGTGCCACATGGTACCGAGTGCAGCCCATCCTATCCCCATGTGTAGCTCTTGGGCATGCTGGGCTCTGTAATCTGTGGGGCCAGGCAGCATGTTCACAGAGTGGGAGTGATCAGACTCCATTTTCTGGCAGTCCCCATGGTGGTGTCTCTGCCTGGGCACCCTGGCCTCCTTGTCCCTCACTCACCACCAGAGGCAGCAGATGGAGTGGGTAGGTAAGCAGGGTGGGATCCCTGCAGTCAGGGCATGCTTGGTTAGGTGGATGGGGTGGAGCCACAGGTGGGCAGGGAGCAGTATCCAGGAGTGGGGTGGGTGGGCAGGGCCAGGGCTAAGGTTGTGGGGCATTCATGACATGGGGCTGGGGCCTGAGGCAGAGCCACAACCTGTTCTCCATGCATCCCTTGGCACTGGCACCCACCATGTTCTGAGTGGCATAAACAGCTGTTAATGGTGTACTGAAACTGAGTCAGCACCCCATGCCCCTGGCCCTCAACAGCTCACCAACACTCCTTAAGTTGCCCTTCAGCCCAAATAATTGCCCACCCCTGACTTAGATAGATGTTCCTGGCATGGGTAAGGCTGCTGCTCTCCCATCCCTCTACTTGTTCTTGGACACCCCCCCCCCCCCCGCCATTCTTGGAACTGTGTGCTGTGCCCCTGCCCTGCCCTGCCCTGCCCTGTTATCCCAGGGTTTGCCCCAGATGTAAGCTTGGCCTTTTATGCCACTACATAAACTGGTGCCTTGGAGGGAAGAAAGTGACCTGATTTTCAGTGCCTGGTCGCAAATATATAGTGGTATGTATTTGCCACCTGGACCACACTGAAGAATTTAGGAGTAGGTACGTATGGACCCTTAGAGGTAAAGGCTTTCAGTTCTGATGTGGCAAACACTGTAATTACCACATCTGAGAACTTAGAATTCTGGAAATAAGACTGATTTTTGTTTCAGTTTGAAATTCAAAAGCCATTCCCTGTGGATCTGCCCCTCCATATCCCACAGCCTTCAGATCTGCCCATCTATGACACAAGCTATCAAAACATGTCTCTCAAGACTGAAATGCAGAACACCCATGTATGTTGCAAATTGGGTCACCATTGGCTGATGAAATGGCATTTTACCTCTGCAACCTGTTTTCTAATTGGGAGATTAATCAAGAGAAAAAAATTGAAGGGGTGGGGGGCAGGGAAAGGAGGGAGGAAACTTTGCTCAGTACACCCATAACCTGTTTACATGTGAATTTTTATCAGCAGGAATTCAGCCCTTGACTTTTTAACTCCTAAGTATAACATCTATTCCTTAGTCTAAAGGAATACCATACTGGTAGAATGGCACTCATCATTCTACCAGCTCCTCATGGACAAAGACATAACACAGAACAAATTTCAGTTGCTCTTTGACACAATGTCCTCTCCCTTCTGTTTTGCCTTATTAGTTTTCATCCTAAGGAAGAGAATTGACATATTTTCTGCTGTTAGATCTCACTTACATATCCTTTTATTTAAATTTATATCATACTATCCATAGCAGAACCAAATATGTAACTGCATCAAGATATTGTATGCAGAATAAAACTAAATAACACAATAGTCAGTGAACTGGTGCATGAAAAATTCCTGCTTACGCTGTACCTTCAATCAATGGACATCCATTACAAAAGAAAAGAAAAAAAGCTCATTCTCTGAACAGTAATAGCTTTCCCCTGTTTGTATATGAGGGGGAAAGCTTCCTTTTGGAATTACTTTCCAGTACACAGGACAATAAAACATCTTAAGCAATTGTTGTTCTTAGAAGGAGAGGAAACATTGCATTCATGCACTATCATGCCCAAACTGCTTGCTTTTTTCCCAAGTTTGGTTTCAAGCACTGCTGTAAAACAGATATAAGCTGTGACTCTGGAAAGCGTTCTGGATAGCAGCATGCCAATGAGCAAAGTCAAGCGCTTCACTTCTGTTTCAGAGTATTCACATATCCAGAACTGCTGTTCTGCATGGTTTTAAAAAGCTGCTTTTGATTCTGTGATTCAGTTGTCAGAGCATAAATACTTATTTTACCTTATTATGGCAACTGATTTTGGTGTACGTACAACTTAGAAAAACAGCTAAAGATGTTCTTGAATGGTTTGTGCTACAAGCCATACTAGCTCAAAGCTATTTCTGAGAAATTCTGTGGTTTCTGAATTAGAGTGTTGGGCTGGGAGTTAAATATTTTGGTTGGAAGCGTATTTTTTATTCGGTATTTTTTCAAGAACAAGTTGTGTAAGGTTTTAATGCTAAAATTTAATTCAAATCTGTGCAAGTCTAGGTCTCCACTTCTGTGTCAAATCTCAATATGCGTGCACAAATATGAGATGCCTATGGCAAGTTACTAGCATGGATGTTGGATTTGTGTCCATTACTATGAGAGCTCCCTCTGTGCTATGACCTGGTTTGAAAGATGTGTTGAAATGATCAAAAGCAGCAATGTTGATAGTGTCATGCTATTCTTCTCTCAATGATTATACCCCAGAGAGGACTTTTGACTTGGGCAGAGATTTGAGAGAGTGTTTCATATCTAAAAACTTAATTTCTTATATATTTGGAAGAAGATTGACGATCTGTGTACCAGTGGTCTCTCATCATTCTTTGCCCTTGCTTTTTGAGTGTGTTCACTTTTGAAAGCATAGCCTGGATCCTGTTGGTGGACGTCATATGCTTTTTCCTTTCCACTCTCAGATTCAACAGAAAGAAGATGTAAATCTCTCCAGCCAGGTGGCTTTTGAGTCCAGAACTAAGCACAGGCCAGCCAGTGTACTAATTTTGACAGAAGAACTTTCCCTCTCCAAGTCCCTGAGCTAAAGCTAGTTGCTGTCCCAGGGATGGGCTGGAGGATGATGTATAGATAGTGTGGATGGAGATCTTGCTCTCTTTCCCTGTCCCATTTTGGGGACGCAGCAAGGGTTCAGAGATGCTATGTTCACCAGGATGCCTCTTGGGGTAAAAAGGAACAGTGGTCACAACTGACAGAGAGCAGATTTAGGCTAGATATCAGAAAAAACTTGTTCATGGTAAGGGTAGCCAAAATTTGGAATGGGCTTCCCAGGGAGGTGGTGCTCTCCCCTACCTTGGGGGTCTTTAAGAGAAGGCTGGATAGGCATCTGGTTGGGGTCATCTGACCCCTGCACTTTCCTGCCGAGGCAGGGGGTCTGACTCAATGATCTGTTGAGGTCCCTTCTGACCCTAACATCTATGAATCATTTCTATTTAAATGATATGGGCTACACAACCTATTGCATTGGCATCTAAGCACCTTTTTGGAAATGCAAAATGCTTTTCTAGTTCTTGATTATGGGCCTAATACTATTTACCTCATTGCTTGCATTCAGTTTTTTTAAATCAGTGATACCTTTCTTTCATTTTGTGACCTGTGTTCTTGAGCTTATTTTCCACTGAAAATGTCCGCTTTTTAATTTTTTTAATTAAAAAAGTAATAGTGGTTTTAATTTTTAGTTTATTTTCCACTTTTAAAAATATTTTCCACTTTTAACGTTGTGCCCATCATGAGGCCAGTTTAAAACAATACTTCAGCCCACATTTCTATTCTATTAGTGACAGAACTGTCTTCTCTGAACACTGGTATACAATGAAGCAAATCTTCGCTTTTACCTGCACCCAACTAGACACAGCACAGCACGAGTCGTTCTAAATTCTGCAGCAGAATCACAGTGCAGAGTAAATCAGTAATTGCTCCCCCTGCCCCCATGTGCAAGGCCTAGCATGAGAAGGATTCTTACTTCTTTAGTTATTGGGGTGTGAGGTTTTTTGGGGGAGAGGGTTTGTTTGTTTTGCCTGGGATAGATACATTTAAGCAATCTGCATAGGCAGTGGAATGCTGGGGCTAATTGAGCTTAGCCCCCCCCCCCCCCCCCCCAAACCTTTCATGGCACCTGGTGGCAGGTCCCAGAGTACCTTGCACCACTCAGCCAGCAGCTGCTCCTGTGCTGCTGAATACAGTATCAGTGCACGCTGGCCCTGCAATGGCCCTGCAGAAGGGAGGGGCAGGGGTCTGGTGGGGCTCAGACCTCCCTCTTTCCCCCCCCGCAATAATATTTTCTCCCACTGCTTATGCCATTCTGTTCAGCTGTCTTGCAGAGCTTTATTTCTGACCTCACCCCATCTTTCTGCCATGCAGCAGTGACCTCTTTTCTGAAGGGCTGGCACCTAACCTGCTACCATACTAGGGATTTTGATTGATAACTCTAGCCAGGTGACAATACTTCTGTTGCCCATCAGCTGTAATGCTATACCTCACTGGGTATAGCTTTCAGAAGTGAGACAGCCAGCAGTGAACAACAGGGTAACAAGCAGGGACTGGAAATGGGGCCCAGCAGCTGTGCTCCCAGGTTCTTTCTGCAGAGGCGATGTTACTAACTTATTCACTTTTATTGCACATTAGGAATCTATTTATTGCATGAGACTATTGGCAATCATTGTGGAAGGAAAGGTAGAATTGCACCTTATCAGCTAACCAAATCAGAGATGCATAGATTTTGTAAGCAACATTTTGTAAGCAATCCAACTTTATTGGGTGCCATGAAGTGACCGTGCTTAATGGCTTCACACGTTACATGTACGTGAGTTTTGGGGGTTTTAAAGTGAGTTTGCATTGTTGCAAACTAAAATTAATCTCAGTGTAGTTTAGTTTGAAACATTGCAACTTGGAAGGTTGCAGCTATTAGTCAGGTGGCACATGAACAATAGGCCTGTGCGAGTCGGCAGCAATCCGATCCGGCTTCAGATCCAGCTGCTTCAGATGGCCGGGATCCGATCCGCTGCTCCAGACCAGGTTTCCAGCTCAATTCGGCCTCAGCAGCTCCGAAGCTTCAGAGCCGCCTTGGAGATCTGGCCACAGGTTATAATGGGGAATCAATGAAATATCTATAACTTTGTTGTTTTTTGTCTGGTTTGGATGAAACTTGCAGGAATGATAGCCTCTGCTGAGAGCATAAAACCTGCCAAGTTTCAAGAAGATTGGTGTAGGGGTTTGGGGGAAACTGTATGTTAATTTTTTGAAAGCCAGGCTCTTGTCACGGCTGTGTGTTACACCACAGGGGGGTGAAAACTGCAGGGGTGGTAGCTCTTACTGAGGTCACAAAGCCTGCCATGTTTCAAGAAGATCCGTGCAGGGGTTTGGGGGGAGCTGCACCTCAAGCTGCGGACAAGCAAAACTTGTGCCATGGGTGACCCTGTGTGTGCTAAAGCGCAGCGGGGTGACAGCTGCAGGGATGGTGGCCCCTGCTCAGGCCACAACACCTGCCAGCTGTTGAGGAGATCGGTGCAGGGGGGGCCTGGGGCCCTGCACCCCTAGTTGCTGACAGGCAAAACTTGTGCCATGGGTGCTCGTGGGACTGACTGTGTCATGTTGTAATGCCTAGACGTGACTTGAGTTTTGCTTTTAAGAATTTGGGGTGCATTTCCCCCCAAACCCCTGCACCGATCTTCTTGAAACTTGGCAGACTTCATGCTGTCTGCAGAGTCTACCACTCCTGTAAATTTTATCCAAAGTGGACAAAAAACAACTTTATTGTTTCCCCAATTTTATTGTTTCCCCAATTATACCCTATGGCCAGATCTCCCGGGCAGCTCTGAGGCTGCTCCAAAGCTTTTGGAAAGCTCCAAAATGCTTCGGGAAGCCGAATGAGGCCAGCACTTCGACCCACATGCGCTGCTTCAGACCCCGAAGCACCTGAAGCTTCTCTAGATCCAAAGCTCTGTCCAAAGCCTCGCACAGCCCTAATGAGCAATAACCTCTCCTTACAACACAGCTGAAGAGTAATAAGATAAGAACCCATCATTTCAGTTTAGATCATACTTAACACAGTCCAGTTTTTGGATGATTTCTTATTCCTCAATTTTCCATTCAGGTTGGTTCTTAGAGTTTTGCTCTTTAAGAATAGCTTTTCTGAGGTCAGTGCTGAAATGTTCAATAAGGTTAATGTGTTTTGCCACAGGTTTATCTGTTTTCTGGAAGTGATGTCAGGTCAGTGTCTTCTGTTTCTTGGGTGTGTCAAGTTAATGACTTTCTAAAGCTTCATGTTGGCAATATTACAATCCAGGTCTGCAGCCTTGTATAGCAGCATTGCTTTCCACAGCAGCAAACTACCCCACTTGACAGGGAGCATTCTCCAGGATGCTGGTTTAAAGGTCTTTAAGGAGAACTAGATATTTGCAAAACATGAACTTCATGTTCATGGTATCTCTTCATGTTGGGGAGTGAACAATATGTGGAACTGTGCAGGGGGCTCTGAGAGGGTGGGGAGAGTGGCATGGATTCACCCCCAAACCTAGTTGCCTTTGGGGTTCACTATGTAGTATTTATGGATATTCTGCCAAACTGGATATACTCGTATGGTATTTCTTTGCTGTTTGTAGCTCGTGAGAAACTGGGCTCGGTTTTGTCATTTTCATACCTGTATGTATTATAATATTACAATATTTGATATAAATATACAACTGTAATTTCATAGTGTAACTGAAAGATAATCAAATGAGGTATTTAACATGCACCTAAAGCATTGTCTACCTGTAATGAGGGAAATTAGCTCCTTTAGAGAAAAGACACCTGAGCGAAATGACCTGCCCCCAGCCAGAAAATTTCAGGTACCTTAGGGTGACCAGAAATTTTTAGAGGATTTTGGTAACTCATGAAAAATTATAATAATGCTGATGGTAGGGAAGGGGATGCTAGTTTTGGAGGCCTTTTAGAGTCTAACTATGATAGAATCATGCTCTTTTTGATTTTTGCCAAGCTGGAAAAGAATCAAGGCCCCGGCAGCCAGGGCTGGTAGAATCAGCAGTAAGGCTGATCTCTAAAATTACTGACCAGACTCTCAGGTGGGTAGGGAATACCCAGATGCTAGGGTAAGAAACTGTATTTGCCTTTTTTTTTTTTCTGTCTCCCAATCTGTGGTCGGTTTTTCTTGTGTAATTTTTTTCCTTTTGTTATTTTATCTCCTTAGTGATTGCTTGTAAAAAGAGTGATTTCTGGTGACTGATGATCAGGGATCCTGGTTTTCTCTGATTTAAAAAAAAATCCCAAGTTTTGGATTAAAACAGTAACCCCAAATCTATGTGTTTCCACGATTAAAATGAAATGCCACTAATATATAAATATACGTATAGTGGTGCTTCATTTTAATCATGTGGATTTTAAGTTACTTTTTAAATCCAAAAAATTTTGGGGGGGATTTTTTTTTTTAAATCAGAGAAAACCAGGATCTCTATTGATAATCCAGGCTAGCTCTTTCTTTGGAAAGACGGGCCTAAAATTTCTTTTGCTACCCAAAAAAAGGAGGCCACCTGCAACTGGGAGAGATTCCCTTGCTGTAGCTATAGGGTTCAGTAGAAGTGTAAGGGTAGTGGAGCTGAGGCGAGGAGCTAAGGCTTACAGGGGAAAGGAGTTACCCCAGAGCAACCTTGGGATAGGAGGCAGTACAGCAGTCAGAAACTCAGGGCTCTATGGGGTCCCATACAAATGGGTTTGTCACAGAGGCTATGTAGAAATTGGGTGTAGTGGGATGTTGTAGAAAAGTAGCTTTGTGCTGCAAAGAGAAAAAAATAGGATTGTGGCCTGAACTTTATCATTTTGGTAAATGAACCTCCAGTCTGTGTACTCCAACTCTTTTAGGTGTCTAGTTTATCTACATGCATGTAGAAGGTTGTCCGTCTTTCCTGCCAATACTTGTTTTACTTCCTGTTTGTGTGTTTTATCTAACTATATTCTCTAGTGCATGCTGCTTCGAATTGTTTATGTAACAAAGCTGCCTTGCTGTCTGAAATGCTCATGTTTCCCATTTGTTTCATGGTTCTAATGTCTGTATTTGGATTTAAAAATTCAGTGGTATACTGCCAGAGGCTTACTACTTCATACTATTGATCACCAGCAAGAAACCCTTTTTTTCCATCTGTGATGTAGGTGTCTAACATCAAGTCAGGAATTATGATTCAGTGATCGTTCTCATGGTGTTGTCTACTGATTCCTTCAGAATAAAAAATAATGTTTCTATAACTTATTGTCTGCCACTGAAAATAGTATTGGCTAAACTTAATCAAATAGAATGCATACCTCTTATAAGTTCAGCCATTACTTCATTTAAAAAATACACTGTTGAAATATTTCTTCCAAAAGCAATATTTAATGGCTGTTTCACTCTTAGATACACATATGTATTTAGTTTCCTATACAGAAGTTGTATAGCAACACTGATTGGCCAGTTTATTATTTCCCAGGATAGAATTTCTTGCTCTTGTAACATTTTTTTCATAAACTGTGATAATAGAAAGTGTGATAACATTTTTCAGCAGTAGAAACTACTGTTAAAGTTGCAAAATAATTGCAAAATGGGTATGACTACTGGGTTATGTAGCATAATTCTGAGTTGTTCTTATTAGAGTGTTTTATCTGGTTCTCCAAAAACCAAGCAAAAATATTATATTTATAAATAGATCTAGATATAGATATATACACACACATACAACTGGAGTTTGAATTTTCATAGAAAAGGGTAGTTTATACACATCTGATCGACTGCATTATGATAACAGTGAAACACATCTGACAGGCAAAAAAAAAAATCTAGACAAATTTGGTCTGAAGTTCTCAAAATGGTCGTTTAGTCTTTAGAAAATTTTCAGTGCATTGCTTTCACTAACTACAATTAGGCATTATAGAAAGAAGAGGCCTAAAGAATACTTGGAGGATCCTGAGAATATCACAGTCCATAGTAAAATGAATTGTCCTGCAATGGTGTTTTAATGGTTTTTTTTCAGTTGGCATTGAAAAATGATATTTATATGCCCTTTGCCAATTCAGGGATCTGCTCATATTATTAAAACAATCACAGGAATATATTCCTAAATATGATAATTTGATTTATACAGTACATTTTTACTATAAATGTTACTCAAAGTTGAACCTTCATAAAGGATTTGCTAGAGAAGAATGGGATGGGTGGGCGTTCATTGGACATAACTCACTTTGTAGAGGAACCTAAAAAAGACATATCACTCTCTGACTCATGGTAGAATATCTGACATCTTAAAAGTTGGACTGTTTCAAACCATCTGGGCAAAGTTCAGAGAATAAGCCTGGAAGGTTGCCAAATTCTATTTTTGTTATGGGTTTTAAAAGCAAAGCTGGGCTAACTGAAAGTGGGTTTACCATTTTATTTACAGCCAGGAGTAAAGAATGCAGTGTCAGTATACGAGGCAGATCTGAAGTGATCTTGGGTTCATAAAAGCTTGTTCTCTCTCTATCTAACTTACTTACTTAGTCCAGAAAGGTGCCTATCTACCCTCCTGTGACAGGGCATTTGGCATGCCTGTCACTTTAAGAGGAAAGACTGAGGGACAAGTAGCCTGCAGGTGTGGCAGGGATGAATTAGGAAGTCACCTGGTCAGAAGGGGGCTGGGCTTGGGGCATATAAACCGAGGCCTGAGCTGGTCGGTGAGTCTAGCTCTGAGAGCCAGAGAGAGAGGAGCTCCTGGCAGCAGGACTCCTAGCAGAACAGCCAGGCTGGTGTAAGCAGCACAGAGCCCAGGAACAGGGCAAACCTGAGAACAGGGACACAGGAGTCCATGGCCCAGAGAGGGGCAGATGCAGGGCACAGCAGCCTGGGGATTGGGGCCAAGGAGCCCAGAGAGCAGGACCAGGGGCTTGTACCTAAGAGAGGTACAAAAAAAGGGCCCAGTAGCCTGTGGAACAGGGTAAAGCAACCCAGAGATCGAGGCAAGGGCCTGAAGCCCAGAGAAAGGCAAAGACAGGAGCTTGCTAGGGCAGGATGCAATGCCCAGGAGTAACCCACATAGACAAAGTGCCCAATGGGGAGAAGAGGCAGGAAGGCTGCATTGCAAATAGCTCCAAGAAGTGAAGTGCCTGGGAGAAGCATGCAACCCTAGAAAATATGCTGGGGAATAGCTGAGCCATGTAGTCCTAGTCCTAGTTATAAGGGCTGAAGCAAGGGCCAAAGAGGACTGATGATGGATAACATCTGCAAGGCATAGGTGTGGTGTAAAGGGAAGGTTGGAGGCATGTAATTAGCCCTTTGGGCAGTGGTGGGCAATTATTTTGGGCAGAAGGCAACTTACCGAATTTTTGGCAAGTCATTGAGGGCCACATGGGTAGCCTCACACCTTGACAGGTGCCTTGCCCCCTGGTTGCCATATTGAAACCAGGAGTCCTGCTCCCTAACCCCTGACCTTTGCCACTAGAAGTCCCTCCCCTTGCCCCCCAGAAGTAGTTCTTTTAGCAAGGGGGTTTGCCATCTTAGAACCAGAAATGTACAAAATAATACTCTAAAAATCAAACATGTAGTACAACATTCATTAATTCCATTTCAAAAAATATTTTTGCCCTGATTTACATGTGCTTGTGAAGTGTAGATAGAGGTGATAGTATAATAGCTTAAAATGAAGTCTTGCTCTTGTATATTGTGGCAACGTGGGTATAGGTTTGTGGGTATGTGGGGTGTGGAGGAGGGTGTGGATGTCTGTGTGGGATTTGTGGGGAGATGGATAGGCATGTGGTGTGTGGGTATGTGTGGATTTTGTAGGGGGCTGTGAGTGTGTGGAGGGAGGGTGGCTGCGGAGGGTTGTGGCTTGGGTGGAGGGGGAGGATTTGCCTACAGCCCCCCCCCCACAGTAGGCAGCAAGCTCAGGCTCCACACTCCTGCTGCTCCTGGCCCTGGGGCACTGGCATGGGCCCTATGCTCCTGCTTGCTGCCACTTCCCCCACATCTGCCACTGCCTAGGCAGAAATTGCTGCTCAGAAAAGAGGAAAGTGACTCCCTGCTTGCCACTTCCAGCAGTTTTAGCTGCATCTACACTAGGTACAGCTCCTTCACCGCTGCCTCTGTGCTGCCCAGCATGGCAGTCTTGACCATGTGGAACAGCCACAGGGCAGCTTACAAGCGGTGGTGAAGGAGCCGCATGGCAGCCTAGCGTGGTGTGGGCTAAAACTGCCCAGCGCCATCGGGGGGGGGGGGGGGGGGCGCTTTCCCCATGCCGAGCAGCAGTTTCTGGTCAGCTGCTGCTGCTGCTACAGCTCAGCAATGATGGGTGAGCCCAGAGCTGGTGTGAGCCCTAGGTCCAGCAGAGGCAGCACGGAACGAACTGCTGCTCAGCACGGGGGAAAACACAGGCGAGCGCAGGGCACACGGGGTCGGCGCTGCACGTGCTGCTCCCCATCTATACCATGGGGCTGGGGCTGGGGCAGAGGGAATTGGGAGTGAGCAGGTTGCGGGAGTCAGCAACAGCTGGGCGGAAGTGCAGGGCCCGCATCAGTGTCCTGGGGCCAGTGCTGGTGAGGCCCAGAGCTGGATGGCAGGAGAGCAGGGTCCCGGCTGGCAGGGACTCTATGGAGTTGAGCCAGCTTTCCCCTTACCTTGCTGGCACAGCCCAGCCCAGCCCCATAGACCCCTGCCAGCCCATGCTCCTGCCAGCTGGCTTTGGGCCCCACCAGCACTGGCCCCAGTGCATTGGCATGGGCCCTGCACTCCCGCCTGGCTGTTGCTGAACTCCGCGCCCACTCCCTGCCTCTTTCCTCCACCTGCTGCAGCCATTTGCCCACTTCCCCTGCTTGCCTGCCCACCTGCTGGCAGCTCTGGCACCACCAGGACTGCAGGAGCCAGCCCGGCCCTGAGGACTGTGGTGTTAGCCCATAGTCCTTCCCTGCCTCTCTCCCTCCTTCTCCCCCGCCCTTATCTGTATTTCCCTCAGCACAGGGAGGTAGGAACAGTCCCAGGACAGAAGCCCCTGCTGCAGAAGCCCCTGCTAGGCAGAGGCTTCCAGCTGGGGTTGTGGGGCCAGGCCAGACTTGCTGGGGCTTAGTTCTGCCACCGGCTCCCCCTGGGTCATACTGCCCCTGTCTCCTGTCATCTTTGACAGGCAGCCAGGGGCAGATAAATATTTATTTTCTATTTTTTTTAGGGGCCCTGCAGCTGATAGAATGGCCTGGCAGGCCCATGGGCCATATTTTGCCTGTCCCTGTCTTAAGGCAATTACCATGGACACTGGTGGTCATGAGAGTGAGACCAGGTTTGGGAAGCTCTGGGGCTGTCTTCCTCTTCAAAGTTAATAACATTAAGGCATGGTGGGCAAGTCAGTGGGAAAATGCACAAAGGGACCCAGGTTGGCAAGGGCTGAGCAGCCACCAGGGGGCATTGCGACCACCCCTGAGACCAGCACTTGTTACACCTCCCTTCTGACTGACTTGAAGACTAACACAGCTAATTACCTCTCTGAGAGATAATGCCAAGGGTATGAAATCCTCCAAGTATTTGAATCAAAAGGGAGTTTTGTTACTGTCTTCCATGTGTCTTGGATCATCCAAGACGAGTACTTAAAAATATATATGTTGAAATGTCAGCATACTAGACTGTTGACTAAAACTCAGATTATTATGTAAAAATATGGGATAGAGTATAAAAACATCTCTGACTGAAAAAAGAGAGGAGGCGGTATGCTTCTGATAAAAAGCTAACAGTAGAATGGCTGATGAGTTTTCCAGTAATTTCCACATGCTACTGTATCCACATAGTATATCAATGACAACAATACTATTTGTTTTACTCTACATGCTATGAACCTATGGGGAGTTTTTGGTAGGTAAAAAATGCTAAATCAGGTACCCACGAGATTTACCCTAGTGAAGGTATGGGTTTACAAATATCTTCTTTTGGGCACTACATGTCTAGAAAGAGGACAGTGACAGATAGAGGACAGGGCAAGAAATAAATCTTAAATTGAGAAAGGAAGATTTAGGTTGGCTATTGCAAAGAAGTGTCTCACTATGGAGTTAAGCATTGGAACAGATTACTAGAGAGGCTGTGAAAACTCTACTCTTGGAGATATTTAAGAGCAGGTTAGACAAATACTTGAACGAGATGGTTTAGACAGGACTTGTGTGTTGAGTACTACATAGCCTACTGAGGACCCTTCTAATCCTTTTTATTATTATTCTATATGTGACAAATTAACAAATCCTCACTCTCTCTTGACTTCCCTCCCTCTTGACTTTGTTTGGATTGCTACGTGCTGCTGAGCCTTGCAATCTTGCTTGAAGTATACCACACTTAACGTGCAACTTCTCATGCATTTGTGTTGGCTGAGTAGGCAAAATGTAAGTGGCTGACTGAAAATGAAAAGGTGATTTACATCGGGGCTGTAGTGTTGTGCTGTAATAAAACAGTGAGAGACCATTGGACACACAGTATTTGTACAATTATATCATTATAAACAATATAATTGGAAGCAGTTGAGCTTGAATGCGGCAGGCTGTTATTTAGCAATCATCTCTTTCAAGGCTCATTAAATACAGATTTATTTATACAAAAAATAAAAGCTTTGCTCCAGAATAGCTAAATATGTAGTGGCATTTATTCACCAAAAAAGAATACAGAGATTTAAAGCTGTCAGAAACAATAATGGATTTAGTTGACAGTGGTAAGTGAAGTTGCTCAATGGGAGCAGCAGGACTGAGGCTTTTGCCTTTATTCAAGGTATCATTTTCTATGATTTTACTTGTATGTTCAGTTTGTAGGGCAAAAAAGCCTGCCCTTGTATCTCTGATTATGGATGTTGAGTCTGACAAGCAGAGTTCCTCTTACAATCACAGAAGTGTTTGAAGATATGAGTAGAGTTCTTTCATGTCATTGATTAATTTTTTAATATGTTAACCTCTTAAATTTCCATAATCCTTTTAATGCAACAAAAATTCACTAGAGTTCTACTATAATTTAGCATACTTTTCCATCACCACTTTTACCTGCCCTTCTGATGTGTTCCATTCTATAAATATCTTATATATAGTCAACCATTACTTCATTTAAAAAATCTGCTCTCAGAATAATTTGTCCTCTCTTCCCATGATTTTTTTGGATTTAGAGAAAAGAACTGCAGAGTGAAGCATTTCATAGGCAGATTTCATGAGGAGCTATATAAAATGACAACCAAACTTTAAAAATTTGTCTGCCAAAACTTTGGCATCTCAGTTTATTTTTAGGCACCGCTGTAAATTGTCCAACTTTTTCCAAAGGCTGAGCATCCACAGCTTCAGCTGACTTATTCTTTGTATTTATGACTACAAAACACCAATATAAATAACCAGGAAATGCTATAGAAAGTGCCTACAAATCTCATATCTCAGCATGACTATTTAGAAGTAAAAATTGTAGCTCAGCAGTACAGAATATCTGACCCACGTGTAATAGATCAGCTTTTGTGTGACTTCTCAATCCACATCAGAGTTTTAAATGTTCTGCTTTTTAAAATTCTTCCTGAAAGTCCATTAGTTTCATTCCCACATTTTTTTTCTTTTTTCAATATTTTTTCAAATGGCACCCTTTGCTTATATAATATGTGGCAATTCTGCGTGATAGAAAAAGGTAACTGCTAGATGTAACGTGTCTCTACTTAGAAAAATGATCTCTCACAACACTGCTGCACTGTTCTCCCTCTCCTTTTGATATCCTCACTATAGAGCATTGCTGCTGACCTCAACAGTCCTACACTGCCAAACTGATGAAAAACTCCACCATTTTTATTAAAAAATACAACAGCATTTGCATCTTGCTACTCCACATATCATAGTGTAATAATAATTTTCAGGGGACATTATGGAAATCTTAGCATAGTATGAGCTGTTGCAGTTATATCTAAAATACATTGGCTAATTCATTTTACCTGAGATGTGTTCATTTTATCAGTTGCATTTTAATTTTAGTTTTAAGTGATTCAGATAGAGCTAAATTTTGCAAACCAACTTTTTAAAAGAAGAATGAGGCTTGTTACTTCATTAATTGCCCCAAATATTGATAGCAAGAATTCTCCTGATTGTGATTGTGAGTTAGGGAGTTCTAGCTGTTGCAGCAGAATTTGAGAAATGTTCTGTCTTTTCACAACTTGAAGATAAAACATTCTTATCTACATATGGGATGGCTTAGTCAACCATAACTCTGCCCTGAGAAGGAGGCTGGACTAGTTGACTATGTGACATCACAAAAGCTAGGGACAAACATTACACACAAACTGGTTTAAGTGATCAGAAACATGTTCAGTGCACATAAACCAGTTTGAAAATGGCTGAAACCTGTTTGAGATAAACCTGGTTGAATGTAGTATCAGACTTAACTGATTTGGCTCAAACCAGTTTATGCAATGTCTGTCCCAGACCTCTTCCTGGTTTAACTTAAACCAGAGTTTCCCCCAGCATCCCAAATGTTTTGCAGCCCTAGGTGGGGCTCTGCTCCAGAGAGCTGGGCTGGCCCCTCAACTCTGCTCCCTGGCTGGAGCTCCAGCAGAGACTACAGGCACAGGAGGATCTGCCTAGCTTCTCCTGCACTGCCTCCCCTCCCCTCAGCACTGATGATAGCCAGCATGCTAGCTAATGCTGAGAGGTGTCTGTGTAAGGCAGACAGGACAGCATAGCATATGCTTAGGCTTTTTGGAACTAATGAACAGGTCAGCTGGTGGCAACCAGTGATCGTCTTGGATCATGGTGTATGCATAAGGGCCACCCAGACCTTTGATGCATATGCCTAGGCAGGAAGGCTGTGCAGACCTTCCATCCTCCCTTTAGGTCACTGAGACAGAATCCAAAGACCAGATTGAGTCCAGATATTTGGTGCCTCCATAGCTGTAGCTGTCTGGGAATCAAACCCAGGTCTCCTGTGTGGTAGGTAAGGATTCTACCACTGTACCACAGGGGACTCCAGGTCAGCTGGTAATGTCCCTCCATTCCTTCCTTGGAAAAAAGTGTTTAAGAAGAACTTGAACTAATGAGAGAGGCTTTTGTTTTCTGCTGGGGTGATAAATGCTGATAACAGAGCTGATAAATGATGTGTTATTATCAACTCCCTGGTGGGCTGGTCAGGAGAGGCAGGGGTGGGGAGGTGGGAATTCTCTCCCCAATCAGACCATCCTGCCAGTGCCTGGCCATACACCCCTCAGCTCAGGACCGTGGAAGGGAAGGGAAGGGAAGGCTGCTTTAGCACCCCTGGCTTCTAGCCTGAGCTGCTGCAGGCATGTGTCGGCATTTCTTCAGCCTAGAGGAGATGTCTGTATGGTTACAAACCAGTTCAGCCTAGCCAGGTTAGACTAACCTACAAAGACTGAATCAGTTCAGACGCACACTTTTTGAATGTGTGTCCTTAGCCAAAAGGTCCACATGTTGGTAAATTGATTTGAATCAGGGCTATCCAACTGTGGTGTGGCTGGGGAGCTATCTGCATGTGGCCACCAGCCCAGACACTGTGTGAGCTGTATGATGTGGAGGCAGCCAGCCAGGTTTCTCCATACTGCATGGGCTGGACTGGCTGCATGTGGGTCCCTCACTCCCTATTGGTAGCATGTGGCATATTGCTCCTTTTGCCCCTTGTGCAGGCTGTGGCAGTGCCCCCTTCCTTCCTCCAGTCCTCTTCCCTGTCCTCAGCACCCTGCATAAACTGCATACAGTTTTTAGATGCTCAGGCTCTTGCTGCGAGGCAGCTGGAGGTGCAGCTGCCAGGGACTGTGGGTCAGCAGTTGGACATCCCTGATTTGAATAAAGTGCCAAATTTGTCCGTTATTTACAAGATTATTTTTGTTCTAGATTGTAAAAGGAATGGAGATTTTTCCTAGACTGATTCTTTAGCACCTTATGCATTTTTCTATGTTAAATGATGGAAAAACTGTATCAAACTAACACCATCATTTCTGCAACCTTATTCATATATACACATAAGTAAATATGACTCCACATAGTACACATAGTAGAGATTTAAGCCCACAAATTAAGAGGGTGCCGGGTTAAATCATTAGTGGCCAAATACCATAACTGTGTTTAACTTTCTGCCTTATGGGATAAGTTTGGTTGTACTTGTTATACGTTCAGTTCTTCACAAACAAATGTCCACATTCTGAAACTTGCTAACTGGAAACAGCAGAACAGCAATAATCTAAATAGACTAGGGTGAGTGAAATCTCTTTGACTCGGCATATAGATGAGGCCCCCTTAGCTGTGAGCAGCATGGGGAAAGCTTACACTGCTTCTGCCTGGGCCATGTCTTTTCAATGGGTAAACAGAGCGATCCAGTCTCCTGGGACATCAACCTGTCACATTTTAAGTACATTGAATTCTGTTATAAAAAGAAGCACAAAGCTGTGTTAAGTATGATACCTGCTCTGAAATTTTCTTCTTTTTTTTTCCCCTCCAAATAATTTAATAATACCTCCTGGCATATTGGATGAAAAAGGATAAATTAATGTTTTATCTAACACTTTTGTCATTTCAGGGGTAGGAAAAAAAAAAAGTAGAGCCTAGCTCTCTCATCTAGGTAAACCCAGAGGTTAAGTCAGTCAACTTGTATGGTATGCAGTAAAATTACCCTGGGACATTCTCTCTGGTTTGACTCTTAGGCTGCTTGCAGGCATTTAAAAAAAAAAAAAAAACCCCAAAAAACCCCATGCTTTACTGGAAACAGAAGTACATTAATTGGTCCACCATGCTGGTGGACTGTGAGTTAACTTGAATCTGGAGGGGATCTTGTACAGAAGTTCAATAAACTGATTTAACCTAAATCAGTTAAGTTGTCTGATACTACATCCATCCAGATGTATCTTAAGCTGGTTTTGGCCCTTTTGAAACCAGGTTATGTGCACTGAATTTCTTTTGTGTTACAGATGCGAACTGGTTTCCAATCATTTACACTGGTTTATGTGTAATTGCTGTCCCTAACCAAAATTCCTTAGAAAGAGACAACTCAACCTTCCATTACATAATAAATAGTTTCCATTACTCAACTAAATAATTCCTTTATGTAACCTTTCAGAAACTGGATGTGCTTATGCTTTGTCTTCTATACAATCTTCTAATTATGTTGACTTGAAGATATAGTTTCCTTTAACATCTTTCCTGAAGATAATTATTCCCTGTTTTTCAGACAATCCAAGAACTGGACATGCAGGATAGTATTCATCCATGTAATTTTCCATCCTTGATATGTGTAATGAAGTATAATATGCTGGGATTAGGCGTGTCTTTCAGTTAGTTGTGGGAAAAATAAGATTGACCTGAACTCTGTGTTTATCAAGAAAGTAAATGATATTTGAATTCTGCTTATGGAGAAAGTCCAAACTTTGAAATTTAAAAATGGAAAATTATCTGCAAGCCAAGCACACTATGAATCTGGAAGATAAATGTTATCTAAATGGCCATATGTATGGTGGCTTGAATAGGTTGTTAATTTTTTTTATTTCTGATACTAAAATAAGGAGAAGATTCAGTTATATACCTTTCACTGAAGTGAAAAGCAAATCAAGATTAAAATGACACTACGAAGAGAGAGAGAGCTATAAGAAATAATATTCCTAAAGATATTTTAGAATCAAAAGTAAGAAAAATTTTCATCTTGAGCCTTGGTGAACACCTAGGAAAGATGGGATAGAAATATCAATGATAATATTGTGATTAATACCATTACTCACTTCTGTAAAATGCTTGTAGTGCTTCAGATGACAGGTGTTATGAAAGCCCCAAGAAATAATTTTATTAAAGAAGAGTCCATGCCTGAATTTTATTGCTCCCTTTGTATTTGTAGTAAAATCAAATGCAGTTTAGGATGTGTAAGAAAAACAAATTAATGCCCTGTGAATCCTGCAAGGAAAAGTAAAGCAAAAAAAAAATTAGGATGTTTAACTTTCTGCCTTAAACAGTGTGAAAATCAGAACCTGGGGAGTTTCCAGACAGATAAGCTGGAATTAATGTGGGATAAACAGAATTAAAAATGACTTGCTACATGGGTTTTGCTACAGTCCTCATTCTTACACCTTTCCTTAGCTAGCCTGGAAATGGGATTTTATTTGCCTCAGTTAAGAGGAATCAGTGTAACAGTACAGGGCAACAATTGCTTGTCCACTCCCTAATTTCATAAACACTGAATACAGAACACCCTACACTTTTCGGAGAAATGTAACTCTGTACAGTAGGATTGTTCCAAGGCACATAACCAAGAGGGCAAACATTAATCTTTTCACTACTATGACAGGAAATTGAAATGTAACTTGATCCTACTTTCAATAGCAATGTTAATGGTAGTGGTGGGCTTCATGCATATGCATGACAGGCATCTTTTTGCTTGCTATTTAGAAAATATATGGCTTGTTTTTCTGGGGTTGTTTGTTTGTTTGTTTCTTCTTTTACACAACTGCAGCAATTTTCAGCCAAACTACACCAATACAAAACTGATAAAATGCAGTGGAGAACCAGCCCTATGTTTTTATCCATTCCCATTCATAATTATAATTAAGTTCAAGTACTAACCATCCATGGGTTTTGGAGACATGGGTGAGATGGATCTAATAGAATAAGTCTCTTTATTTTCATCCTCCATTTTGCTTCCTCATCCTTCCTTTTGCTTTTTTGAGAGTAGGGTAAATGGCCTACTTACATTAAATGCTTTTTTGAGACTTATGAAATGGTCATAAGTGAAAGAAAGCAATGACAGAAAGAAGTGAAGACAAATAGCTAAGCACTACTGAAGGCTATTATTCACATTAAGATTAACTCTGCTTTTTTGTGGGTACCGGAATTCTGCAGTGTTAGTGGGGGCGATGGGATTGTAGTCAATTACCTACATTAAGTCAGCAAGTTCCATTTGTATGGACACTTCTACAAGAAATGATTGCTTACCGCACTTTCTTAACTTTTAGGAGTTATTTTCCAAGAGCATCCAACAAACTTAACTATACAAATGGGTCTTAGAAACTTGTCCATCTCCCTAGAGTCTTCTTAGGTCCTTGTATTGTGATCTTAATTCTGACAAAAGAAGTTCTTTATGAGTAAAAGTGCAAGATAAGCTCTATTGGTTTGTAGTTCTGTATCATTAAAGCATATTTTACTGTATTAAAGTACTTAGAGGTATGCATCTGTAATGGAGAACAGCACAAAGCTTTAAGGGGTTCAGTTCTCTGTGTCAGGCTTTTCTGAAGAAAAGCTTGCTGTTTTTTAATCTGTTCTAAGCTTTTATGAACTAAGATTCATGTTTTGTTAGAAGTGAAAACTAATTGTTTCATCTTCTACAGGTAGGCTTCCTTGCAAGTGAGAAGGAGTTGTAGTGCATGACGATCTGATGCCATAGGTAAGTTGATTTCAGTTCTGTTTTATTTTTATTACATTGTTGACCAGTACTGATTACACAGCAAATCATGCTTTCAGTTATACTGGTGCAGCTCTCAAATAAAGTTGTTTTGGATTTATATCTGGTGAAACTAAAAAAGAGAACTTGGAACATTTTTTTTTCAGAGTCACATAGCAAAAACACTAATTTTAATATAATTATTATTAAACTGTTCGGCCAGCTATTATAGACACCAAAGGATAGATGAAAAATGGTTTTAGTTTACCCTATTGTTGAAATAAATTAAAGCAAAAACTTTAGTTCATCTCAGTTACGTTCAGAAGAGCCACTATAGTTGACATGCAGTATGTGTACTCGCAAAGTAATAACAATTTCTTTGGATGTAGTAATGCTGCCAATGAGGTTAATTTTTTTACCTGCACTTTTTGTCCTTTATACTGTTTTCTACTTACCCTTTCAGTTTGTGCATCAGACAAGAAATATTGAAAATAATGTATCCAAGCATGCAGCCAGGAGAAAAATGAGAGGTGAAAGGCTGGATGGAACCTTATATTGTATTGTTGTTGAACTCTACAATCCAGGGCAGTTGTTTAATTCTTAGAATTTATAGTTACAGATTTCTTTATCCTCACGGCCATGGAACAGTGCCATAGTCCAGCTAGAATCTTACTTAACCTGAACATGTGTCACTTCTTCAGCTCTGGAGTAACAGACCAGAATAATTTGACAGGATTAAATTTGGTCACGGGATGCAATTCTAGAAATGGTTTGTGGTGGTGTCAGCCACTGTGAAAATAATTAGACGACAGGCCATGGTGGTCAGAAGCAGCCTGGTACTTTGAGTTCTTGAGAGATTCCTGCTATGTCACTCAAACAGATGAATTATGGGAGAAAACAATTTCATTTTGACAGAGTTTGTATGGCAAATAACATTGAGTGAACTTTGTGGTGAAAGTGTCTTAGAACATGGCCAGAAAAGAGAGGTGGAAAAGGTAAATAGCTTTTAGTTTGGCATCTTCGGAAGTCCAGGTTCAAGTCCTCTAGGAATTCTGATTTATAGCCTCCATTGTTTTGAGTTGAAGGGCTCTGAAGATTGTGGGGGGTTTTGTTGTTTTTTAGCTGTACAAAATATACATCCATGATCCAAATTACAGGTTTTTTATTGATAATACATGTAGGCGCATAGGAGGGGAAATATCATTGCTGTCTGTATAAATATTGCTGTCAGGACTAAACATCAGGATAAATCTCTGGAAATGCAGACTACCTATACACATGCTCAGAGGTGGGAAGAGGGGGTGGAGGTTCATTAGACCAGCTCCTGGAGAACTGCTCTAATTAAAATGGCTCATTGTCACATGTATTAACCCCTCGCCCATGCTTCAAAATAGCCATTCAACATTTTAACTAAAGCTCAGTCAATGAGGTTTTAGTTAGAGTGCCCCCAAAGCCATTTTGAAACATGGGGGAGCTTAATACATGTGACACTGAGGCATTGCTAGAGCATTCTAATTAGAACATGGAGCGGACTTGATTAACGTGAATGTGGAACAGACTCGATTAATTAGAACATGAACCAGCATGTGTATAGGCAGCTTCACTGACAGTACTTCCAAACATTCTTCTCATGAGTTTACATAGGCTTTGTCACATACTGGGTGCACCTACATGTGCAATTAATGCTAGTTGGCTTTCCTGCACAGTAAATTTACTGCACATTAAATTTACTAACTGCATATGCAGATAGTAAATTTGCTGCGCAGTAGATAAATTTGCTGCACAGTAAATGCCTGCATGTATAGACGACGATGCTTTACTACACAGTAGATTAATCTACTGCTCGGTCAAGTATCTTGTGTAAACAGACACAACCACTGACAACTCTAATTCCTTTGGTTCTGTGCAAGAAATTCAGTCAGGCTTTTTTTTTTATTTTTTTGCTTCTTTGCTTTTTCCTTACCTATTGATCTACATATAATCTAGGCAACAGATACATTTAAATCAGGGATAGCCAACCTGCAGCATGGGCAGCTTCTGCATATGGCACCTGGCAGATCGAGGAAGGAGCAAAAAGCAAAGTAGAAGATTGGGCAGTGAGAACAAGGAAGGAAGGAGGAAGCATAGCAGCAGATTGGGCAAAGGAAAGGGGATCAGAGTAGTGCTTAGGGAAGGTGAGGAGCTCATTTGTGGCACACCTGGGAAAAAAGTTGGCTTCCACTGGTTTAGATAATTTTTTTTAAATGTCTGTGTATTTTTGTTGCATCTAGACACTCATCACTTGATGCCTAATATAAATGTGTAAATCCCCGTAGGTATTAAATAAAATGGGTCAGACATGGCCGGAGGTATACCTCACGTAACCTCAGTGAGATTAGTTCAAGTGATTGAAATTCTGTGAATTTGTTTGGGTTGTATGCTGCTGGAAAAAATGAATAGCTTCTTGGATGAGAGAGAAACAAATAAATACATATAATCTTTCTATTTGTTTTTAAAAAATACTGACTTCAAATCCTTAGGACATTGTTTTCTTGTTAAACTTTTACCTTTTTCCATCAATACAATGTTCTTTCCCCTTCTCTTGTCTATACATGAAACATTTTGAGTTAAATTACACACAATGAGGGAGCGGAGCTAAGGAAGGAATAGACTGGTTAGACCAAACAGTTTCAGGCAATAAAGTACTGGATGAATATAATGCCTACCATACAGAGGGGGGAAGGGAAAAAGGAGACAACCTAGCAGAGAAGGAAGTGGAGGAGGAAAAATGCAGAAAAATGAAAATGTTTGAATATCATTGTATTCCCAGGGGAAAATCTCACTTATGAAAGGGAGATGTTCAGGATGATAGCACAAAAGGAAGGAGAAACAGTGGAAGGGTTTGTCACAGACCTGAAACTAAAAAGTCAGTCCTGTGAATATGGAACACTCACTGACTCTCTCATTAAAGACCAGATAGTCCTAGGATGTTACAATAAAAAAGTCTATGAGTGATTACTGAGAGAGAGGAACTTGACACTAGAAAAGGCAACACTTACATGCCAAGCTGCAGAACAAGCAGAAACACAAGTAAAAAGCCTAGAGAAAGGCATGCAATAAATGACTTTCAGTGCCATCACTAAACCATCAAAAGAAAAGCCCACCAAAATTAAGCTGGGACAGCATGTTCATGTGGGAAGTAAGAAGCTGTGTCAATGATGTAGCAACCACCTTGAATATCGAAAGTACTCAGCATTCGGGTAAAAATGTAGAAGCTGTAATAAACTGAACCGTTAGACTAAAATGTGCAGAGAAAGTGGTAATGTATATACAGTACAGAAACAGACTCAAGTGATGAGAAAGAGCTGTTCATAAGCATGGTTCAAGAAGACCCCCCAAAAATGGTTGATTAAAATGCAGACAAATTCTATTTATGTCACCTACAAGATAGATACTGGGGCACAAATTAAAACCATCAGAGAAACTGAAATAGATGCAAGGGACTCATAAAAGTGAGACAATATAAAGTGTCAATGAAAGACTATAATGAAAGGACCATTCCAGTGTTAGGAGAGTGCACCCTTACACTGAGGTTAAATGGTAAAACAAGAAAAGAAAAGTGATTGGTAATGCACTAGTAAAGCAAACAGTTTTGGGCTTGTACACATGTGAAATCTTATTAAAAGAACATATACCATAGAGGGGCTGCAAGATGGTACAAAATCAAATTTCCCAGTACTAATAGCATCACATGAAGAAGTATTCACAGGGTATGGGTGCCTCCCAGTGACATATAAACTACAATTAAGATAAGATGCAGAACCAGTTATATATGCCACACCAAAAGTCCCACATGCCTTAAAAAAAAAGACTAAAACATAGCAGAAAATGATATGAAGGGAAAAAATGAACCAGTAGATAGGGTCCATTCTATGGCAAATTGTAGAAAAAAAACAGAGGAAGGCTGCATATAAACTCAAAGGAGCTGCACAAAAGCATGAAAAGGACATTTTTCCTTCATCACAAGAGATATATTCAGAGATGGCAGGAGTCAAATTCTTCATAAAATTAGATGCATCAGCAGTATTTAGGTGGATCCCTTTGGTCAGTGAGAGGTCCAAGATCTGCATCTACATTTTCAACCCTATTTGAAGGATACTGCTTCCTTTGACTACCTTGCGGAATATGCTCAGCTTCAGAAGCATTTCTCACAATGAGCCAGATTCCAGAAGATCTATACTGATGCAAATGTGAAGGTCCATTTTGATGCCACCAAACTTCAAGAGTAAATGAGAAAAGTACTAGATATTTCAAGACCTAACAATCTTAAACTGAATAAGGTCAATTGTCAATTTCATCCAACAGAAATAACTTCTTATCTGGGTGAGCAACTGACCTCAAAGAGAATCTTACCTGATGACTCAAAGTTTCAGGTGATACTGAACTTGCTAAAACCTAATGATTAGAAAAACTTCAAAGACTCTTGGGAATGTTGAATTAATTCAGGAAGTTTATTCTTAACTATACATCTTGCCCAACCTAAGGTACTTTCTCCACAAGGGTACAGAATGGACCGGTATGCCACAGCATGAAAATGAGTTTAATATTCTAAAACACATTTGACATCAGCTCCAGTGCTATGATTCTTTGACCCATTAAAAGACATCAAACTCCTCACAGATCCCTCAAAAGATCGATTGGAAGCAGTACTAGACCATTGTCATGTTCTAGTACATTTGTTCTCCGTGATTGGTTGCCAGTCTCGCATCGAGGGCTGTGACAGCTACATAAAAATTATATGCACAAACTGAGAAAGAGACTCTTGGTCTGGATTATAGATGTACAAGATTCCAAGACTTACTATATGGTCAGAGATTTGCTACAGAAATGTAACACAAACCACTGATTGAAATATTTAAAAAATGATTTGGAGATGCACCACCAAGGACACCACAATTAATGTATTTACACAAATAGAAGGTGAACGTAAATATAAGATGACCCCCCCCTTAATTAGATTCTATATATGGAAAATGTATACTTTTATTATAATTTTCCAGTTATATAATCTAATTATTGGATACTTCACCTTGATTTTTTTTGTCCCCGTCCCACTGCTACAGCAGGGAAAATACATCTGGGAGGTCAGGTGGTCCTATGCTCACCCTGAGGACATGGAAGTGAGGAGCAAATTTGAAAACAATAACCTTGAAATTAAACATGGGTATAGCATTTTGCACATAGTACCCATGAATTTAATTAATCAGAAACCAATGCATGTTACCTTTTCTGAAACTGCTACAAGTTTTAGCACAGGTACTCCACAAACACACTTTTGAGCAACACTTTGAGACCTACTTGCGTAGTACAAACTATGTATCATATTGGTCAAAAGCCAAAGGCTCATAATTTATCACACAGTTCACTAGGCTAGACCCCACCAGAGTCAACAGCATTTTAAGCCCACAGATCATCATTGCTCAGTATGTATGTGTATCTACCACAAAGGATCCATGTGTTAATTAGTTTCCACTCGTGGCTGTAACCAGGTGTTCTTGTCATGAGTCCTAGGATGCTCCAAAAAATGTCATGCAGATGAGGTGCAGGGCAACCTGGTCTGGCTTTACCTCAGGAGGGCAGTGCCACACTCATCATATGGAACAGGCTGAGAGAGGGGCAACAGGGATTCTGGGTGAACTGCCTGGAGCCCTTTTTGTGATGTTTGCCAGGCATCTGAGGCTTATGAAAAAACAAGGATCATTGGAAATGGGAAAGAAAGGCACAGCTCAGCTGTGGGTGTGAAGAGGAAGTCAAAATGTATACAGTCTATTGGCTCACCATGACTTTAAATGAACCAGTGGTGATGGAGACTGCACTCAATGGGCACTGTATTACATTTTATTTAGAGGGGTTGTTCAAACCTATCCCTGCGGTAAACCTGGTAGGGGAAGCAGCGTGACCACGTAAGCCTGGCAGGGGAATTAGCCTGGCGGGGGAAGTAGCGTGACCATGTAGGGGGGTTCCCCAGGGCAGGTGGTTGTCTCTGATATGTCCTCCATTGGAGGTCTGTATTGAGCAGATTCTTTTTGGTGCTGGGTGGTGGAACCGGAGCTTGCTCCATCCACTGCATGCATTGACCTGGTATTACAGTGCTTCCAGGACTGGTGCAAAAAAAACAGGAAAAAAAAAAAAGGTTCCCACCAGTGGCACACCTCCTCAGCCACCTTTGGCTAAGATCAAGTATAGTGACTGGGCAGAAGCCTGGTATTCTGCCTGGACTGATACCAGAAGAGCTGGGGGGATAGTAACAGTTCACTGTGATGGAAAAGCAGGAGGAGTTCTTAGAGAATGGAACAGCATGGGGAGGAAGAAAGTGAGATTTCAGTAGGTGAAGTGGTACAGCTGGCAACAGAGGAGGGAAGAGAAGGAAAGATACGTGGAACAAGTAATTTTGAGATGAAGGACAAAGGGAATGAGGAGAGAATGATACAGGAGGAAGAAGGAGGAGTGAAGATGGAGCAGGAAAGAGAGGAAGAGAACCAAAAGTGGGAAAAGAGAGAAATCATGTGCTATGAAGTTTAGAAAGAAAAAGGAAGATGGAGAGAGAAGGAGAGGGGGACAGGTTAATGAAAAGCTCATCGGAGATCATGTGATCTAGATCTAATAGAGAGGGGAAAGGGGAACCTTTCTTAAATCTTAAAACAATAAAATAACTGGCAAAGTGTATGGGTGTCAAGCAGCAGCATAGGAGATTCATAATGTGGTAGAGATGCATGTGGGGGGGGTGGCAACTAGGGGCGGCCGTGAGCTCCCTAGCGCCGCCTACCGTCACGTTAGGGTGACGTAGCACCCTCAGAATCTCGCCCGCCACGACTTTGATGTTAAGATATATGATGTGGAGGCTGCCAGTTTCCCTAATGGACGGTCTTGTTAGTCGTCCCTATTCCCCGACGGGTATTTGATAAGCGTCCTGCCTTAAGGGCAATGCGTGCCTCCAAGCCTCCCCCTTAGCACGCCCCAAGCCTCGCAGCTATTCCGGGGGACGCTTGTATGGTCCCTCGCCCCTCGGGTGCCCTTGCTCTCACTCTCGGGCACCGGGCTCTTCGCCCACCTGGCGCCTCCTTGGGTCGGGCCCCAATCTCTGGCCCGTTCCCACGCCTTGGGCCTGTCCTGCTAGCAGCCAGCTACCTGCTGGCACCTCCTGGGTCGGCTCGCCAGCGCCGCTCACTACCGGCGCCCCCTGGGCCGGGTTCTAGCCGGCGCCTGGCTCACCGCCGGCTCGGCCTTCCGTTTGGAGCGCTCTCGCCGCCCTAGCCTCGGCGCCCTGGGCCGGCACGCTCTCGCCGCCCGGATCTCGGCTCTATCGTGGCCCTAGTCTCGGCGCCTCGCCTTAGCGCTATCGCCGTCCTGCTCTCGGCGCCCTTGGACCGGCGCTATCGCCGTCCTGCTCTCGGCGCCCTTGGACCGGCGCTATCGCCGTCCTGCTCTCGGCGCCCTTGGATGGCTAGTTAGGCTGCTCTTATCGCCCTGGCCTTAGCTCTATCGCCCCCTAGGCTCGATGCCCTTGGGCCGCTAGCCAGGCCTGGCTAAGTCGCCTTGCTTGGCCTTGCCCCGCTGGGGGCCTTGCCCCCTCTGGGCTGACTCCACGTGCCTCGCGCACTGTCTCTGCCCCGCCTTGGGCCTTGCCCTCCCGGGGCTGACTCTGCGTCTCTCGCGCTCTGTCTCTGCCCCGCTCCAGGGGCCTTGCCCTCTCAAGGCTGACTCTGCGCCTCGCGCTCTGTCGTTGCCCCGCTCCGGGGCTAAACACCGCCCTTATGGGCCGGGGTCTGTAACCCCGCACCCCGCGCCTCGCCGGCGCAATATGGTGCCCTATCTCACCGACAATAGTGCCCCTGGCACTATGCCCAACTGGCACTGGGAACCCCCAAGCTGTGGGGAAGCTCCCTTTGAGGCCTCCTCGCTCCCCTACAGCCTCCCCGGTCCTCCGGAAGTAAACTATAACTTAACACTCAAGCCATCTGGCTATAACATAAGCAAAGGCTCCACACGCCTAATAACTCCAAGCCCCACCAGGGCTCTCAATCCTACCTCCAGTTAGGGCGATCCTGTTCCCTGCATCATTGCAGCCGGTTAGCGCGATGAAGTAGTAGCCACTAACCCCGGCCGCTCAGCTCAGCCGCAGAGCTCCTGCTCCTGCGGCAGCCAGAAGGGAACTGTGTCTCAGGCTCTGGCCTAAGCTGGTTATAAAGGCCTGGCCCTGCCCCCTTCCGGTCATGTGACCGCCTGGTTGCCCTGGTAACCCGGCACCTGGGTTGCCTGGGTGATTGGCAGCCCTGCCAATCACCCTCACAATCACGGAGCCCTTCTGTGACTCCGTGACAATGCAAAATTTAAATGGATGAGCGTGACTTTGTGTATTGTATCTATAAATGTCACATGTGTGTCATTGAAGAAAAGGTGGGATAGATTATGCCAATATCAAGTGGGGTAACAGCAGGCATAATATGTTTACAGGAGTGTGGAATCCTATGGGGGAGGGGTTACTAGCGTTTTATAGAGAGATGGGGATGGGGAATATCGTGGTGAGTGGGATCAGATGCAAACAAAATGGTTGGAGTCACAATTTTGCTGAAAAGTGATGAAGTGGAAGTGCAGCAAGTGCAAGTGATTGTGGAAGGGAGACTGCAATGGATGGTGATGGAGTCTGAAAAGAAAGTGTTAGAGATTTTTAATATATATGCACCAGTAGAAAGACAGTGCTGTTTAAGAAATTAGAGATGTGTGAAGGCAGACGGGCAGCAAATTCTGGTGAGGGATTTCAGTTGCATTATTGAGAATGGGGATAGGAGAGGGGATAGAGAGGAAGGAGAGCTAGACAGCTTGTCAAAGGTACTGATTAATATAATAAAAGGAGGTTTAAAGAATGTATGGGCTGATGAGAAGGTGATTATAAGGATGGGATCAAGTGGGAGACCAGTGTCAAGGATTGATTTTTATATTAACATCATGTGGGCTAGGGATTGGAAAGAAGGGGATCTTGGATGTGACCTTAGTGACCACTGGATGCTAAGAATCGAAGTGAGCTTAGAAAAAAATGAAGGTAGGGGAAAAGGGATATGGAAGTTAGATGTTAAATTATTACAAAATGAGATGACCTGTCAAGAATATGTGGAACTGTAGAAATATTGGTTGCAGGGGGGTGAAGAAGTAGGTGGAACAACTGCAGCCAAGGAAGCAGGGTTTATTAAAGCAGGTGATAAGAGGAGTATCAGTGAAAGAAGAACTGGAAGATGTAAAATGACTGTCCATGTGTGATGTATCATATCTGTGCTGGCATCCCTCTGAGCACCAGACAGCCACAATTTGTAGTCACCCATTGCTTTTTGCCCACTACAACTTTGATGTCAGTTTGAGAAATAGGAAACTACACCTGATTTCTATGTGGCTGTGATCAGATCTCTATCGTGGATTTTTTGACAGGGTTCTCCTGTAGGGCTCCACATCTCCTACACCCTATTCCCTTGTTTCCAGTTAATAAGTTGAGCTATTATTCTTTAGGGTTTAGCTCCTAAAAGGCATGAAAAGGAAATAAATCAGACAAAATGTCTGTCCTCAGAAAGGGTTGTCATACTCCTCCTTCCAAAATACCCCTTCTAGCTCAAATTTAATTTACCATTTCAGATTTCCTCTCCAAGCCAGAGTTCAGTGCTCTCCAACTTGGACTATTCCTCAGCCCTCCTAGTCCACCTAATTAACACACTGGGTCACATCCTTAAAGTGGCTCACGCTGGATTGAAGACCAAAATGAAAACCTGCTTACAGTCCGCAGGCAGAGTCCAACAATACCTAGACCAGGGTCTTAGGTGAGGCTCTCCCCTATCCAGGACCTTGCCTTGCAGTCAATGTTTGCAGAAGAAAAAGAAAGGAACGCTACCTCTTTAAGAATACTCTCATTGCTCATACCTTATGGGCCCTTCAGCTGTGCCAGGCTGCTGCTTCCAGCTTCTTCCAGGCTCTCAGTCCTCTCATTGTCCTTCCAATTCATTATTTCACAACTAAACACTCCTAAAAGTCATTCTACTCTTTGCCACCTGTGGGCACACTGGGTAGCAGTACAGCTCTGCCTTACAGTTTCTTAATATAAAAATGAACTGTCATGGATTTCAGGAGCATTCATGGAGGGTACACAGGTTGTGATTCCTGCAGTGATAAGAGAACATTTTGGAACATCTGGAAAATACCAAATCAAAAAGCAGAGTCAGAGGTGTTGTCTTTTGACCACAGATGAATAGCAATATTGAAGACATGATGAGGGGGTATGGAACATGTCAGAAGTACAGGGATGTCCAGCAAAAAGAGCCAATGATACCCCATATGCAACTTCATATTCCATGGGATAAAGTAAGAATTGAGCTGTTCAGCTTGGGGAGACACGACCACCTGATTATAACGCACTGATTTTCCCAGAAGTGGTGATGGTTGAAGATAGAAGAGCAGCATCAGTCTTCAAGCATATTACATCTGTATTTGCATGCCATGGCATTCCGAGAACTGTAATTACTGTCAATAGACCACACTTCAAAAACAAGAAATTTCCTGACTTTGCTCAAGCGTATAATTTTTGTCACAAGACATGCACCCCCAAATACCCTCCAAGCATAGAATTGGCAGGACATGGAGTATACATTGTGAAGAACCTGCCTAAAAAAATCAAGGGAGGAAGGAGAAGATCCATACTTACCAGGACTCAACTACAAAGCTCACCACTGCAAATGTTGAAAGTCACGTATGAAACTTCTTTACAACACACGTGTAAAAACTCAACTACCAGCCTTGGGCCTAAAATAAAAGGTGACAGAGGAGCCTGCAATAGTTTGAAATACTAGAAAAGTACAATCAGATGCAGGCTTACAACAAAGGGGCAAGACCACTTCCACAGTTAAAAACAATGATTCACTACTAACTTAGTTTAACTGGCCAGTGTCCATCTTGTCAAGGGCTTTGGCACAGGCTACCTTTATAAATGTCATAAATCTATGTAGTGTTGTGATGTCATAAAGTTATGGCATTTTTAGAGCCATTTCAGATGAAGGCTTCTTGTCACTTCAGACCTGGGCAACTGTGATTTGCCACTAGAGGCCTGGTGAGCAGACGAATGGACAGCAGGCAGGACTCTATTCCTCCCCTGTGGTGGGAAAGGAGAGGAGAGAGGGTGGTATGTAGCTGGGAGGTAGAGAAACCAGCATGACATTTTTCCTCCCACCACAACCAGCAAGAGCACAGCCAGAACAGAGTGGGAGGGTTGAAGGGCAATTTACAAGTTGATCCAGAAAGTGACAAGGATACTGAAGAGTCAAATGTAGACAGGAACATAGACAACAAAGGGCTGTGATGTAGTAGAGCTGGAACATTGCTGAAATGGCCAGAGATTGACATTAGCTTGAATTTGTAGTTGTTCTAATTTTAAAGTTATTAGTGTAGTTAGAAGGAAACAATATGATCTACAGTAAGTCCTCCTGGGTATATAAAGGGTCTAGGTAGTACAACCTCCTAGAAGGTGGTGTGGTGAGGTCAGCAGACACCTCTGGGTGGCAGACCAGGAGCAGGCAGCAGCAGTCTAGTTCCCCCTGTACTGTAAATAGTTGTACATACATTTCTGTAAATAATAAAGAGTTGTTTCCAAATACAATACTAGCTTTTGCTTGTGTTTTGATTTGACTGCAGAAAAATAATACAGCAATTCTTCCAGTGTAGAGATCTCATAAAGACCCATAAGTTGGAATGCTTTTGACATCGTCAATTCCTATTTGAAATCTCTGGGTTTATCTTGTGAATCGTGTGTCGGAGTTTGTACACCTTGCAGTGCCAGTATTGTATGGCACCCCACAACACCCTTAAAAGCATTCTTGTGCACCCTGGTTGAGAATAACTAGTTGATACAGTGACGGAACATAATCCAAATGGTTTTTTAAAGAGCACTAAAATGTTTTCAACTGACCATGATGATGCCATTTCCAGTGATGATTAACATCTTTTCCAAGGCAGAATGCAGGAACCAGAATGCCATACATGTAAAAGAAAAAAAATTCCAGTCAAAAGGTCAAAGGTTTGCCCAAGCCTTGAAGTTCTGTCAGGTTAATTGGTTACGACACTCCTGTTTCTGTAGCCTCACCTTCAGCTGCCTCTGATTCCCCAACCTGAATGACCAGCTACAAATTTATTGCCGGGTCAGCTTGAGGGTATCTTTGGCACAAGTCCAGGGTTAAGCTCAAACTGGTATGTCTAGAACCATAGTGTGATACCTTCATCATTGTGCCCAGAACCACCATAAAACGTCAGTACTACTTTGTTCCAATTAAATATATGTATAAGTTAAATATATATCAAAATATATACATATACATTTACGTTTTTGAAGCAAAATAATATATAGTTCAAGAAGATCATTCTTACTCCTGTGGTTGCCTAGGGTTCTGATTCATGGCATGTAAACCATAGTGAATTGATCTTACTCCATATGGTAAAGTTACCCCAGTGGAGTGAGGAATAATTTATGCTGTAGCAGTCATGTTGTAGACCTGCATCCTTTCATTAGAAACATGTGTTTAAAAGAAGTTGCCCTAGGGTGTGTTCTATAGAACCTCATTTTTCTTTAGCATTTTCAAAACACTAATGGAATTTTTACCGTAATTAGCAATGAGTTAGCCTAAATAACTAGTGAACAGTTGACTATATTTAGAAAGGGCAGGGTTTTATTTTTAATTTGTTTTTTTATCAGCTTTATTTTTTTTCTTTTATTGCTGTGATGTTTGTTTTAAATTGAATTTCACAGTTGCTAATCACTAATGTTGCTCCTGCAATTCAGGTGCCACATCCTGAGTGCTGCTACTCATGGAGCTGAACTGCTAAGAGCAACATTGGGAATTGAAGAAAACCAAAACACACCTTTAGTAGAAACAATGCTTCTGAAAATGAAGCCATTTGTGTTTAGATAGTGATGTTTTGTTCCTGAGAGTGGGGCACTATAATAGGAGAAGGTTCAGTAAGATGAATAACCTGGTAAGATATGTGCAGTATGTGGTGAAGAATATATATCCCATTTTATTTTGTTTGTTTGTTTTGTTCCATTAATGATGCACTGCTTAATATATCATCATTTTAGTATTAATAGGGACAAGTGCAAAATCCTGCACTTAGGACACGACAATAACAATGCAAATGCAGACTGAGGAACAATTGGCTAGGCTGCAGTATTGCAGAAAAGGACCTCTGAAGGTTATAGTAGACCATAAGCTGAATATAAGACAACAACATGTTGTTATTCCAAAAAAAGCCAACAGCATAATGGGCTGCTTTAACTGGAGAGTCTGTTGCAAGCCAAGGAAAGTGATTCTTTTACTATATTCAGTACTCATGAGGCTCCCCAGGAGTATTGCGAGTGTTAGATACTGTAAATCAGGAAAGTCGTTTTCAAACGTTTTTCATTCATGGACCCCTAAAAAATTTCAAATGGAGGTACAGACCCCTTTGTAAATCTAGTGTGTGTATAGCAAACATATGTGGATAATTACTAACAAATTGTTGTGTTAAAAAATCATCAACAAGAAGAATACAATTTTCTGAAATCACCATTTCGTCATCAGTTCTAATGAAGTAGTTTCATAGTTGGTAGGGTTGGAAGAGACATGAGCACATCATCAAGTCCAACTCCCTGCCATGGCATGAAAGAGTACTGGGGTCAAATGACCCCAGCAAGGTGTTCATCTAGCCTCCTCTTAAAGACCCCCAGGGTAGAAGCCAGCACCACTTCACTTGGAAGTTGGTTCCAGATCCTAGCCACCCTGACGGTGAAGCAGTACCTCCTGATGTCTAGTCTGAATCTACCCTCTGCCAGCTTGTGACCGTCACTCCTGGTAGTGCTCGGGAGAACAGGGACTCCCCCAATGGCTTCTGGTCCCCTCTGACTAGTTTGTAACAGGCCACTAAATCCCCCCTCGGCCTTCTCTTGTGGAGGCTGAACAGGTTCAGGTCCTGTAGCCTCTCCTCGTAGGGCCTGCCCTGCTGCCCCCTGATCATGTGAGTGGCCTTCCTCTGGATCCTCTCCACACTGTTGACATCCCAAGTGCGGCACCCAGAACTTGACACAGTACTCCAACTGTGGCCTGATCAGTGCCGCATAGAGGGGGAGGATCACCTCCTTGGACCTGCTTGAGATGCATCTGTGGATGCATGACAAGGTGCGGTTGGCCTTCCTGATCGCTTCCCCACACTGTCAGCCCATGTTCATTTTGGCATCAATAATGACTCCAAGATCCTTATCTGCCTCTGCACTGATGAGAAGGGAGTTCCCCAGCCTGTAGGTATGGTGCTGGTTGTTCCTCCCCAGGTGTGGCACCTTGCACTTGTCAGTGTTGAAACCCATCCTGTTCTCATCCGTCCACCCCTGTAACCTGTCCAGGTCCAATTGCAGCCTATTCCTCCCTTCTAGCGTGCCCACATCTTAGTGTCATCAGCAAATTTGAACAGGGTGCGTTTTACCCCCTCGTCCAAGTCACTGATGAGGATGTTGAACAGTGCGGGCCTGAGGACCGAGCCCTGGGGACCCCACCGCCCACATCCCTCCAGGTCAAATAAAACCCATCCACTACCAATCCCTGGATGCAGCCCTCCAGCCAGTTAGTGACCGATTTGACTGTGTTGACACCACAGTCCCCTAGTTTTTTAATGTGAATGGGGTGAGAGACAGTGTCGAAGGCCTTCCTAAAGTCCAGAAAGACTATGTCCACTGCTACCCCTGCATCTAAGGATTTTGTGACCTGGTCATAGAGGCCACCAGGTTGGTCTGACAGGACCTAATGAACCCATGTTGGTTGCCCCTAAGCATAATCTCTCCTGGCCCCTCGTGGACATGTGCCATGATAATTCTCTCAAAAAGCTTACACAGGATCGAGGTAAGACTAACTGGCCTATAGTTTCCTGGGTCTTCCTTACTCCCTTTTTTGAGAATGGAAAAGGGCCAATGTGGTTCCCAGTCCTCTGGCACCACACCAGAGCACCATGAGTGCTTGTAAAGCCATGCCAGGGGTCCTGCAATGACCTCTGCTAATTCCCTCATCACTCTGGGGTGGAGATTGTCAGGACCTGCTGATTTAAATACGTCCAGTCCCTCCAGAAGTTCCCTGACTAGATCCTCACTGATGCTAGGCCTTCCCTGGGACCTATGGGGGTCCTAGTGGGGGGGTGACCTGGGCACTGCTCAGGAAAATGGAGGCAAAAAAATTGTTAAATAGGTTAGCTTTTTCATCTGGTACGACAACCAGATTTCCTTGCTTATCTTGTAGAGGCCCCACGTTTCCTGGTACCTTCTTTTTACCCACTATGTATTTAAAAAAAGGACTGCTTGTTGTCCTTGATCCAGGTAGCTAGTCCCAGTTCCATCTCCACCTTGGCCTTCCTGACCACCCCCCTACAGCTCAAAGCAACCAAGGTATAGTCCTCCCTGATGATGGCCCCTCCCTTCCATTGAGTGTACGCCTCCTTTTTAGCTAGGAGACATTCCCGTATGCTTTTGGTGAGCCATGGGGGCTTTTGTGCCCTCTTGCCCCCTTTGATCCGTGTTGGGATTACCTCCCTTTGGGCTTGGAGGATCATCTCCTTAAGGAACGACCACTCTTCTTGGATACCCGACTCCTCTCCCTTCCGGGACCTCAGTGCCTCCCCGACTACTCTTCTTACCTCATTAAAGTCCGCCATCATGAAGTCCAGACACACCTGACTGGGATGTTTTAGGGATGATCCTACGAAGGGTGGCATTCTATTCTTTCCTGGTAGTCTAAATGACCCACTTTTTAGACAACTACAGGGCATTTTTTTTATTCTTATGTATATCAGGGTATTCTGTGATGAAAGCCCTCACTGTTCAAATACTTACTTCTCCCAGGGAAAGCGCATGCACTTGTAATGAATGAATGGACTTCATGAAAAGTAGCAAGTTGCTTATTTTAAAGGAAAGGAAAAATGGGGAGACTTATTTAAGCAGTGGCTGGCAACATTTTTCAAACCATGGGCTAGAATAACCAAGCCTCAATCTGGCAAGGCCAGATGAGTTTCATGGGTTAGCAGTCATAGGGGGACTCTTCCCTGTACCCTTAGTGGACCAGGCAGCTGGGAGCTGCACCTGTGCTGCTGCTTCTTCTCCCAGACGACTGCTCCCTAGGTGTAGTGCAAGCGAACCTATTTCCATGTTGCTGCTTCTCTTCTCCCCCACCCCTGACTGAGCCTGGTTCCAGCACACAGCACAGCTCCCGTCCACCTGAAGGCTGTACTTGCACTAAAGCCTTGGGAAGGGGGCAGATAAATGGCAGCAGTGGCATGGACAACTTCCACTTCTCTGCTTCTGTGCAGCTCCCTCCATCTAAAAATTGCACCCATGATACAGCCTTGGAGCAGTGAGAAGCAGCAGCAGCAGCACAGGCGCAGCTTCCAGCTGCCCAGCCCTGTTGCAGCTCCTCATTGCTCAGCCTCAGTATGGGCATAGGCAGAGCCCTGGAGTTCCATAGTCTGAATCTGGTAGCTGTATAGGTTGGATCTAGCCCATGAGTCATACGCTGCTAACTTCTGTTGTAAACAACTATACTTTCTAATAAAATTCACCATAGGATAAGAAAATCCCTCTGCTGAGGAACTGAGATAATCTACTTAGCTTCCTCTCAGTCATCATGTTCTCTTGCCATTGTAATAATTCTGAAGATAGGAAGGTATAGTTGCCCTCCAGTGTTCAGATTCAGCAGATCATTCAAGCACATGCTCAAAACTTCATAGGACTTAAGTCAATACTAAAGTGCTTAGCTGAATAGGTACAGTCTGAAGAACAAGAGACCCAAATTCAGAGAGAAGTAATCTATAAGGTACAGCTCTACCTTGCCAGGACCCTAACGGTCCTGGACTCGGACCTTCCACTTAGTTTTGCATCTGGTTCCAGCAAGCCAGGGACGCTAATGGCTGAAAATACAAACCGTCTCCCCCTGCATGCGCATACATTTTAATTTTTCACAATCACTCTCATTGGGCACGTGTACATGTGCCGCTACAGCGCCATTGTTACTCTGCTGTTATTTAGTACCTCCCATACTGTACCATGCCAGTGGTACACGGTTATTTTTAGCTGCTACATCACCGTATCAATGTGCTATAGCAAAGGAGCACGTTGCTACAGTGACGTATCTGTGGCACCCCAGTTTGTGCCCACTGATGCTATGCCACTGTAGTGCATTGCTATGGCAATGTAGCGTCTCGTGTAGATGCACCCACTGAAATCTAAAGAAAAGTTGATGTGCAAAAGCTTTAGATTACCAGAGGCGTTCATCTAGTCTGTACTTTTCTATGCTGTTGAATTTATTTGTGATGGAAATATCCTTCTTTATTATTAAGTTTTTGTTATGGCTCTAGAAATCCAAATCTAAAAATGTCTGGCATGTGTACGTCTCCTGTAATGGCATCAAAATCCTCACAGACAGATGAGGAAGGGGAGCAAGGATTCCAATATGCTGTGTAAGCCCATTTATGGGCATGATCTTTTTTTCCCTAAAACTCTCAATCACCTATGATACTTCTACTGTTGTAGTGGCAGGGCATCAGCAGTTGTGGGATACCCCCTCCCTCAACCCATTACAGGAATCCTTCCCCCTCCCACCCCACGGAGCTCAGGGTCTAGAGTTCAGAGCGTATGGGCCCCCTCACCCTAAAGGTATTTGAACCTAGGTGTGACAGGGGGCAAACTCAAGGCCCAATCTCAAATCGGCCCACCCACCGGTCTAGGGCAGTCCGCCCTGACTCGCCTGCCATAACTCATATGTTAACATTATTTATTAAGTGGAAGGCTGTCCTTACACTACCCCGATGCCAGGGGGCACTGTCCCCAGCTCAAAACCTTCCCTACACGATGGCCCATGCCTCACAGATGGTATTTCAGTATTATCTTCCTAACAAAGTCTTGACTTAACTTGGCCTCCTGTGGTCACTGGGCTCTGCAGCCTCTCACTGTGCTTCATCTGGCACTGGCTTCTCAACAGCCCTATAGCGATGGCCTCTCTGGCACTGGGCTCTCTCCAGCCCTATAGCAGCACCCTCTCTGGCGCTGGGGCTGTAAACACTAGTGTGCCCCTGTGAGGCCTCCTTCTCCCCAGTTAGCCTCATCCCAGTCTACTGGTTCAAAAGACAACAAAAGCACAAGCCCCTGGGCTACAATATAACAGCAATCATAACAATATCACTGGAAGCTGCCCTCTGCCCCTTTAAGAAGCTAAGCATCTTCCTCAGTATTGTGTGCCACCTAGCCCCAGGTACCTTATGGGCTCTGAGAGCCCTATCAATCTTGCAGGCAGAAGATCAGGCAATCAGACCTCCCCAGGCACCTCTTTTGTGCAACAACTGCTTCCTCTGGCAAGTGTAAGAGAACTAACTTCTGCTAGCCCCAGCCCTAGGCTTATATGTGCCCAGGGCCTTGATTCCTTCCAGTCAACTAACTGGGTGCAGATGCCAGCTAATTCCCACGTTAGCCTGCTGCCAAGGCAACCTGCAGCTGTGGAGCACTGCCTAGCTCTCAGGGCTGTCTACCTAAGCTGCTTGTGCTCTTAAAGAAGCAGGCATACCTTAGTGTCCTGTGACACTAGGTTACTTTGTCTCTGCACAGTGCTTTAGCTATCACACCATACATCAAACATTATTCAGTACCTTCTCTGTTGTTCCCATGGAAGCTGTCCCCCTAGGTAGCCATAGGAAGTACCTATCTGGAGGATATGAAGGACCAGGAGGAAGGCAGCAAGGCAAAAGGTGGGCAGCTTAGTGAACATGAGCCTGCAATGCGATGCTGTGGCTACTAAAGCGACCAAAAAGCTGGCTTGCATCCACAGATGATTCTCAAGCAAATCCCAGGACGTCATTCTCCCGTTGTACTCAGGCTTATAGATTCATAGATTCATAGATGCTAGGGTCGGAAGGGACCTCAATAGATCATCGAGTCCGACCCCCTGCATAAGCAGGAAAGAGTGCCGGGCCTACATTACCCCAGCTAGATACACATCCAACCTTCTCTTGAATACCCCCAGGGTAGGGGAGAGCACCACCTCCCTTGGGAGCCCGTTCCAGACCTTGGCCACTCGAACTGTGAAGAAGTTCCTCCTAATATCTAATCTAAATCTGCTCTCCTCCAGCTTGTGGCCATTATTTCTTGTAACCCCCAGGGGCGCCTTGGTGAATAAATACTCACCAATTCCCTTCTGTGCCCCCCTGACGAACTTATAGGCAGCCACCAGGTCGCCTCTCAACCTTCTCTTGCGGAGGCTGAAAAGGTCCAGTTCCTCTAATCTCTCCTCATAGGGCTTGGCCTGCAGGCCCTTAACCATACGAGTGGCCCTTCTCTGGACCCTCTCCAGGTTATCCGCATCTTTCTTGAAGTGCGGCGCCCAGAACTGCACGCAGTACTCCAGCTGCGGTCTGACCAGCGCCCGATAGAGGGGAAGCATCACCTCCTTGGACCTATTTGTCATGCATCTGCTGATGCACGATAAAGTGCCATTGGCTTTTCTGATGGTTTCGTCACACTGCCGACTCATGTTCATCTTGGAGTCTACTAGGACTCCAAGATCCCTTTCCACTTCCGTGCCACCCAGCAGGTCATTTCCTAGGCTGTAGGTGTGCAGGACATTTTTCCTCCCTAGATGCAGCACTTTGCATTTCTCCTTGTTGAACTGCATTCTGTTGTTTTCTGCCCACTTGTCTAACCTGTCCAGGTCTGCTTGCAGCTGTTCCCTGCCCTCCGGCGTGTCCACTTCGCCCCATAGCTTAGTGTCATCTGCAAACTTGGACAGAGTACATTTCACCCCCTCGTCCAAGTCGCTGATGAAGACATTAAAGAGTATCGGTCCAAGCACCGAGCCCTGCGGGACCCCACTGCCCACACTCTTCCAGGTCGAAACCGACCCATCCACCACAACTCTCTGGGTGCGACCCTCCAGCCAATTCTCCACCCACCGGACTGTGCAGTCATCCAAGTCACAGCCCCTTAACTTGTTCACCAGTATGGGGTGGGATACCGTGTCAAAGGCCTTCCTGAAGTCCAAGTATACGACATCCACCCCTCCTCCTGCGTCGAGGCGTTTTGTGACCTGGTCATAAAAAGAGACTAGATTGGTCAGGCACGATCTACCTGCCACGAACCCGTGCTGGTTTCCCCTCAGCATAATTTGTCCTGCCGGGCTCTCACAAATGTGAGCCTTGATAATTTTCTCAAAGATTTTGCCAAGGATGGAGGTGAGACTGACTGGCCTATAGTTACCCGGGTCCTCCTTCCTCCCCTTCTTGAAAATGGGAACCACATTGGCCCTTTTCCAGTCCTCCGGGCTTGGTGAGGCCGCAGCTGGAGTACTGCATTCAGTTTTGGGCTCCACAATTCAAAAAGGATGTGGAAAAGCTTGAGAGAGTCCAGAGAAGAGCCATGCGCGTGATCAGAGGTCAGGAAAATAGCCTTTATGACGACAGGCTGAGAGCCATGGGGCTCTTTAGCCTGGAAAAGCGCAGGCCAGGGGTGATCTGATGGTCACCTATAAGTTGATCGGGGTAACCACCAGTATCTGGGGAAACGTTTGTTCACCAGAGCACCCCAAGAGATAACGAGGTCAAACAGTCATAAACTACTGCGAGACCATTTCAGGCTGGACATAAGGAAGAATTCCTTTACTGTCTGAGCCCCCAAAGTCTGGAACGGCCTGCCATCGGAGGTTGTTCAAGCACCTACATTGAACACCTTCAAGAGCAAATTGGATGCTTATCTTGCTGGGATCCTATGATCCCAGCTGACTTCCTGCCCTTTGGGTGGGAGGCTGGACTCGATGATCTTCCGAGGTCTCTTCCAGCCCTAATGTCTATGAAATCTATGAGATGGCTGTTGGCCTGAAAAGGGGCTCTTGTTTTCACCTTGTGCCTTTTCTCCCAGGGGGTCAGAAGCTTTACCCTGCACTGCTCTCCATCCATTTTTTTTCAGTGACTATTAAATGTAGGGGGCAGTGGTCTAGCTTTACACTGTGAGAGAGTTCTGGCCAAGTGTGTTTTTGCTGAACTTTTGTTAGTGTATCACGTAACTTTACTAATGGTCTGATAACATGTCTGAACCCAGTTTGTACCTCTGAAAGAGAAAATTCCCAAAAGACCACCTCCTTATTTACTGTTGTAACATAATAAGCCTTTCTTTCTCCCCAGGTAAAAACATCCTTTCTTCTAAAATGCAGACTTTAGGCCAAATTCTCCCCCTGTTTTAACTGCTTTAAATATGCTGATTTGGAGCAAAGCGGCCCAATTACCTCTGTAATACACATGCTTTCAGTTGGCATAAGGCTACCATGGCCAGGTTCTGGACTCCTTTGCTTTGTTATAGGGTGTGTTGGAAGCAGTTGTGGGGGCACTCAAATGGCATGAGTCCCCTAAAAACAGCAGAAGTTGAAATTTATTTGTTGAATCAGAGGGTTTTTTTCATAGTCATCACTAGACATCAGGGCTGGAAGGGACCTCGGGAGATCATCGAGTCCAGCCCCCATTGTTGTTGATGTTGTAAAAAATGCTGGTTCTTTGAACCCCAGATCCTTCATATGATACCTCTTTAGCTTGATTTTAACTTCCATTGAATCCAAGGCAGTGTTCCTTATCAACTGCCACAAGGTTGGGGACTCCAGGATTTCAGAGCCTTAGGGGCACTCAGCCATGCCAAAGGCTTCAGACTTTCTATGACATAGACAAGCTTGAAAGTCCTGAGCCAAACCTTTAGAGCTGGAGCTATACACCCTTGGAGGCCTTACTGCTGCACAGGGACACTGATGTTCTTGTAAGTTTCACAGCTGCAATTAGCAAACACAGCATTGATAAAGACATTAATTTTGCTCAGCAGCTGCATGGCCTTGGAAAGAGTATTTTGTTTTCAAAATGGTCTAGGTGTATCTGAAATACAATTTGTTTAGAATTTCTGTCACAGAAAATTGTTATTGTTTTGGTATGATTTTCAAAGTTAAATAAAAAGAGCCCCTGTGAAATTCCCTCTGAGCCAGAAACCCAACCCCTGCTTCTTTGGCCTGGTCTCTTGTGAAACTTGATCATTTGGAGAAGTGAAAATGAGTTAGAAACCAGGGAAGAGATGACAGCTTTCTGCTCCGCACCTTAGGCAGAGACCCTATAGTCTAGCTGCTTCCAAAATTGGACAGGGTTTGTTTTTTGTGGTTCAAACTGGGAAATATAGTGATAGCAGCACTATGGGGTGGTAGTCTTCTTCCTATCCTTTATCATCAGGGGAGAGAATATGCCTTTAAGGGTTTGAGCAGGCTGCAGATCAGCCTGCAGGTGGGAGCGGACCCAATCAGAAAAGTCACACGACACCCAGGATGCTGCCTGATTGGTGTAAGACTAGGCAGTCAGGGTATAAGACAGGCCCTGAAAGAAGAGCTAGGCAGTTGCAACTGGGGAGTCAAAGGGTGAACATCTCCCGGCCAGAGTACTGCTGCTTCCAGAACACCTGGAGGTCAAGGGTAGGAACTATGGGTATGGAGGAGGTTCCTGGTCCTGGGGTGTAAGATGAAACTACACCCTGCGGGGGTTGGGTGGTGTGGTGAGGCTACCTATGGCAGGACAGTCTCCAGGAAATGTTATGCTTATGCCTCCCTAGTGAAAGGTGAGTATGAGGTGCCGGAAAGTCTTAGCCCTTGCTGCCTTGTGGGTGACTCTGTGACAAGGAAAGGCTAGTGTAGTGTACCCTGATAGAAAAGCACAGGGCCAAGGCCCACAGGGCATAAGGCCCAGTGGCCTGAGTGTGGGGGCAGAATGAGAGCTCCGTATAGGGTAGGACATGAGTGGGGCCTGAAGGACCGTGCATAGTTTGGCTGGAGTAGAGGCCCAGTAAGAGGCAGAGAGAGTGCGAGCACAGTGAGGGCGGAAGCGCAGGCCCAGGAGGGGGTCTGGAGTAGCCATGTGGTCCATGAGCTCAGAAAGTGGACCTGTATGGGGGACAGGGCTAGCTGCCAAGACCTTACCCATAAAACCTTGACTAGTCAATGCTAGGGCCATGACCAGCATGTTCAAAGGGTCAGAGTGCCCACCGCCAAGGGACAACCAGAGCTAGAGGCTTGGAGTCCCGATTGACCTAGAAGCAAGGCCAGGGCTTGTTAGGCCAAAGATCCTGGAGGGGGCCACTTCCAACAGGGAAAGGTGTCTAGGGGGGTTTGCAGCCCAGTATGAAGGCAGAGGTTAGGTTGCCTAGCAGGAGGGATCTAGGATAGGGTCTGAATGTTCAGTCTGGAATAGAGTGGGGCCCAATGTGGGGCTGGAGCCATACAGTGATGCCATCTGCAAGTCACGGGACATGGTATAAGGGTGCTACAGAGCTGTGTATTATGCCCTTGGCATCAAGGCGTTAAATAGGCAGCCTCCCACCTATAAACATCTTCTTGGAGTTGCATCTAAGGCAAGACAGGTGGGCAGGTCAATGTTCAGACTGGCCTCGAGATCCCCCATCACAAATACAATGAATTGAACTGCAATCTTTAGCACATTCTAATCAGCCAAAGAACAATAACTCTTTTAGCTTTTCTGCATTTCTTTACCTTCTCTCTGTGTGTTTCTTTTCTCCCAGCCTTCCCAGGGCTTCTTTCCTTTTTTTTTTTCTTCCTTTTTTATTCCTAGTTGTTAGTTTTATTAGTCCTTTAAGAACCTGACACTGTCAGTGGTAGGGTTGTGCCAATCCTGAATGTTTCAGTACACTCCAGAGATTCATTTGTAGGCTCAAGTTCCAAAGAATATGGGCATCCCAGAAGGATGCCAAATGTACAATCTGTCTTAGAAGTGTCACGGAGTCACAGAAGGGCTCCGTGATTGTGAGAGTGATTGGCAGGGCTGCCAATCACCCAGGCAGCTCAGGTGCCTGGTTGCCAGGGGCAACCAGGTGGTCACATGACCGGAAGGGGGCAGGGCCAGGCCTTTAAAACCAGCTCAGGCCAGAGCCTGAGACACAGTTCCCTTCTGGCTGCCGCAGGAGCAGGAGCTCTGCGGCTGAGCTGAGCGGCCGGGGTTAGTGGCTACTACTTCATCTCGCTAACCGGCTGCAATGATGCAGGGAACAGGATCGCCCTAACTGGAGGTAGGATTGAGAGCCTGGGTGGGGCTTGGAGTTATTAGGCGTGTGGAGCCTTTGCTTATGTTATAGCCAGATGGCTTGAGTGTTTAGTTATAGTTTACATCCGGAGGACCGGGGAGGCTGTAGGGGAGCGAGGAGGCCTCAGGGGAGCTCCCCAGCAGCTTGGGGGTTCCCAGGGCCCAGCTGAGGCACAGTGCCGGGGGCACTAGTGTCAGTGCGGCTGGGCATGGTATTGCGCCAGGGAGGCGCAGTGTGCGGGTTACAGACCCCAGCCCAGAGGGGCGGTGTTTAACCCTGGAGCGGAGTAGTGACAGAGCGCAGGAGGCGCAGAGTCAGCCCGAGAGGGCAAGGCCCTCGCAGCAGGGCAGAGACAGAGAGCGGCCTAGCTAGCCACCCAAGGGCGCTGAGATTAGGGCGGCGATAGTGAGCCGGCCCGAGGGCGCCGAGGCCAGGGCGGCGATAGAGCTTAGGCCAGGGCGGTGATAGTGCCAGCCACCCGAGGGCGCCGAGATTAGGGCGGCGGTAGTGCCGGCCCAAGGGCGCCGAGACTAGGGCGGCGATTGAGCCAAGGCTAGCGCGGCGAGAGCAGCCTAGCTAGCCACTTGAGGGCGCCGAGACTAGGGCGGCGATTGAGCCAAGGCTAGTGCGGCGAGACCAGCCTAGCTAGCCACCCGAGGGCGCCGAGACGAGGGCGGCGGTAGTGCTTGCCCAAGGGCGCCGAGACTAGGGTGGCGAGAGACCCGAGATCCGGGCGCAGGGAGTGAGCCGGCCCGAGGGCGCCGAGGCTAGGGCGGCGAGAGTGAGCCGGCCCAGGGGCGCCGAGGCTAGGGCGGCGAGAGTGAGCCGGCCCAGGGGCGCCGAGGCTAGGGCGGCGAGAGTGAGCCGGCCCAGGGGCGCCGAGGCTAGGGCGGCGAGAGTGAGCCGGCCCAGGGGCGCCGAGGCTAGGGCGGCGAGAGTGCTCCAGACTCAGACCGAGCCGGCGATTAGCCAGGCGCCGGCTAGAACCCGGCCCAGGGGGGGCCGGTAGTGAGCGGCGCTGGTGGAGCCGACACAGGAGGCGCCAGCAAGTGGCTGGGCGCCAGCGTGATAGGCCCAGGGCGTGGGGAACGGGCCAGAGATTGGGGCCCGACCCAAGGAGGCGCCAGGTGGGCGAAGAGCCCCGGTGCCCGAGAGTGCGAACAAGGGCACCCGAGGGGCGAGGGACCATACAAGCGTCCCCCGGAATAGCTGCGAGGCTTGGGGCGTGCTAAGGGGGAGGCTTGGAGGCACGCATTGCCCTTAAGGCAGGACGCTTATTAAAATCCCCAGTCTGGAATAGGGACGAACAACTAGACCGTCCATTAGGGAAACCGGCAGCCTCCACATCATATATCTTACCATCAAAGTCGTGGCGGGCGAGGTTCTGAGGGTGCTACGTCACCCTAAAGTGACGGTAGGCGGCGCTAGGGGGTTCACGGCCGCCCCTAGTTGCTACACCCCCCCCTCACAGAAGGATAGTCCTAGTATCTTTTTCAATTGTTCTGCACCACCCTGTCTAATATGATATGCTTAAGTTGTACTATATAGATTTTTTTGTGATTAACTTGGAGATTGGTGAAAAAGTATACTGATCCAAAGGTAATACCTGAAGGGACATTTTTTTTCCTGTTGGCATCTGGAGATAAAAGATCAGTGACTCCAGTATTCAAAATCTGGTGGTTTAAAAAGTGTTGCCTACATTCAACAGAGTTGTCTGTCTTTTGAAGATCTTGCAGGGTTATGAGTGTGAGAAATAAGTACTTTGCAGTTCTTCTGGAATCATAATTTAGTGTCTTCTAGTATAAGGATTCATAGTTGGCTTTCAGCCTTTTCCATAAAGAAGCTTCCAATTTGCACTATAATGGCCACTTATCTATCATCTACAGATATATATGAGAGGAAGAGGGAGAAACTTGGCCAAGTACATTGTCTGGAACCTTTCATTGCTTCACACCTGAAATTAAGTATCTTGAAGTGGTTTAATTTTATGGCTTCTTTTTTTTTTTTTTCAAATAGTGAATCTATCCCTTTTTTCAAATAGCGTATCCATCATCTTAGCCATTCCTTCTGTGTTTCATAAACTGGCTGCAATAATTAAACAATAACACATTTGAGATGCAGCATTGTTAGGTTTTATTGCTTACTGAATGTGCATAAACCTGTTGTGTCTCAACAATATAAACAATTATAAATGCTCTAAAAACACATACGTGAGTTGTCATATACAGATATAAAATGGAAGGAAAAGGAAAATAAGAGTTTGGAGAAATATGATATATGTACTTATTTTAGGATTGTAATGCAGAAATTGCTAGCTTTCGGTAAAAAAATTCTGAAGCCATTTTGCAAAAGCAGTAAGAATAATTTCTTTTCTGTAACAGATTGGTAAGAAGTTATGAGCATTCGTGACTTAGGAAAAGGACTACTGCACAAGGAATGAATTATCTGAGCCACATTTGCCAATAAAAATAACACTACAACTAACTGGACCCTTAACTCAGATTTTGAGGATTCTGAGGGTTTTGTACAATGTGCTGGATGAAGTGGAAAAAGAATTCTGAATAACATTTTGGGTTCCTACATAGTCAGCAGCTAGAGTAATTTCAAATGCTTGATTGGCTTTAAAGTGAAGACTGTCTGCAGAGGATGGACAAATATTGCTCTAACTCTTTGTGTGAAATGATAGCAAAACAGCTAGAGAGAATCATTTTCACAGATATGATGTACTAAAAATCAGCCAGCTGTATTTCAGAGCTATGGGATTATAAACCATTTGAGGAAGATAGTGTCTAATATAGTAATATATTGTACAGCTGCTAGCACCGTGTGATCTGGCTGTCTAACCAGAACCACTGTGAGATCTTGTTCTCTAGTTGCTATGACATTTTCAAGCAAGTACTGCAGAGCAGGAGTGACAAAGATATGACCTGTGTGCCAGGTTCACCCTGCAGAGACTTATCATCCGGTCCGCAGTGCTGCTTGTGGGCCTGAGTTAACCCAAAGGCAACATGCAGAAGGGGTCACCAGATGACCCCATGGGGTATACCAGATGGCTCTGTGTGTCACATATAGTGTCTGCTTCAGTTCACATCCCAGAGTGCCTACCACATGCAGCACAGCCCTGGAGCAGCTATGTGCTATTATGCCACTACAGGGCTGTGCTGCACATGCCGACAGCTTCAGCTGGTCCAGGATACACACTGCATCCATAATGTGGGGCCAATCTGTAAGTCTGATCCAGCCCAAGGACCATCCCTGCACCACGGAGCTGAATGAGTTTGACACCCGTGCTGCAGAGGTACAGGTAGGCTAGATATCAGGAAGCGCTACTTCACGGTCAGGGCGGCTATGATCTGGAACCAACTTCCAAGAGAAGTGGTGCTGGCTCCTGCCCTGAGGGTTTTTAAGAGGAGGCTGGATGAACATCTTGCTGGGGTCATTTGACCCCAGTATTATTTCCTGCCATGGCAGGGGTTCGGACTAGATGATCTATTCAGGTCCCTTCTGACCCTAGAAACTATGAAACCAAAGGATAAGGAAATAGTGCAAAACTGAAGATCTTTCAGTGCAATTTCCCATAGAAATATTTTGTTTTTCTGCTGTATTCTATTCCAGATCCATTAGCTATTGTAAATGAAGTGCCATAGATATTTTTCATTAGAATTTTAATTTTGGAAGATAATTCAAAAAAAGAGAAACACTCAAGTTCCAAAGTTAATATCTACTGGTGTTTGAAATAGATCAGTTTTCTCTTGGAACTGTGCACGTTTTAAGAATAAGGCGTCCTATTTTAATCAAACTTGTAACACACCATTTTTTTCCCAACCAAGTGGACTATTTTTGAGAGATGTATAATTATAAAAACTCAAATTTCAAGATAATGTCCTTCTGTTGTGAATATTTGTATATGCCTGGATTACTACTGGTTACTTAAGCATTTACTATTAAATGAGTTTAACTGATTTACAGGAGGGCAAATTGGCTAATTCTAATATATATGTTCAAAGTCCTCATGTTTAGAATTTTCATCAGCTAACTAATGAGAATCTTCCTTTCAAAATGCCCATTTATAATGTTTTGTCAGTGTATTGTAAAACCAAACTCTTGAATGATTTTAGTCAATAAGACATTTTTATCCAAAGAGAGTAAGCAAACAATATTCCAATAGATGAATTCCTAGACTGCCTTTCACCATTGCGCATTTCTTGAAATTAAAATGTCTTTGGAAACAATATCCAACTTTTTATTACTTAATAAAAAATGAAGATTCTACAACAAGCCAATGTGCAGGGGGATGAACAATTTGTATCCACATCAAGGAGATGGGAAAAGTTTCCAGCTGGTGTCCTACCACTTACTACTGACAATGATTGTGATTTCTGTGATAAATCGACAGTTTTATTAAAAACATTTTCCTTATATTAAAAACATCTTATCATCTTAAACACAGAAGGCTTTGTTTAGGGGTATCAAGTGAGGCTTACCTGAACCATAACTGCCCTGGGAACCAGTTGTGACTCATTGTCTTAAGTTTCAGGAATTCCTCCCCCTCTTAGTTTCACTACCTTCACAAATTAACTGGGGAGGATAGATTCAGCTTCCTTTTGGGAAGAACTGCCCCTGAGGTACAGAAGGGAACATCCAGGGCACCCTGTTCTTGTACCATGGAGGACCTGATCACCAATTTTACTGAACTCTGGCTGCATCTTCATGAGTTGTACTAAATGACTGCACAGTAACTTGCATACACAAGTACTAAATGACTGTGCAGTAACTGGAATTATTGCACAGTAGTGTTCCCAAATAGCTTTTAAGTAACTCTGAGTGTGCAGTGGCTCATCACTGTTGTGCAGTTAGCACCTCATGTTGATGAGGCCTTCATTGCCAATAGCTTCATTGGCATAATATCAAACCCTAAATGGGGAGGCAAGGTTGCTGGGAAAAAGGGTTAGTACCAGGGCTACCACACTGCAGGAAGTGTGAATTAAAGCTCTTGAGTTCTTTCCTTTTCTACATAGGAATTTGTTTGGTTTCAGGCAGATGATGGGCTCTCTTCATCCTGTAGCATGTTGTTTGCATCCAAAGCAGCAAAGCTGCTTCTGGCTGGCACCTATTGTCTTTGACTACCAAAAAATGGCTTCCTTCTGGTGAACTCTCTGGCCATTAGTGATGGTAAATGTGTATTATTTCCATGCCAGTATGGCTAGGGACAGACATTACACACAAACTGGTTTAATTGATCAGAAACTGGTTTAAACCTGTAACAGAACATATGTTCAATGCACATAAACCAGTTTAAAAATGGCTGAAGCTGGTTTAAGATAAACCTGGTTGAATGTAGTATCTGACTTAACTGATTTTGTGTCAAACCAGTTTATTCAATATCTGTTCCAGACCCTTGCCTGGTTAAAGTTAAACCGGAGTCCCCCAGCATCCCAGATGTTTTGCAGCCCTGGGCTGGGCTATGCCGTCTGCTCCAGGGAACAGGGATGGCCCTGCCCCTCTGCTCCCTAGCCAGAGCTCCAGGAGAGACTGCAGGGACAGCAGGTTCTGCCTGGCTTCCGTGTGCCCTGCCCCACCCCTCACCACTCCCTTTCTCCCATCTCCCACAGCATGGACCCCGGCACCACGAACCTAGCCAGCATGTGGTATGTTAGCTAATGGTGAGAGGTGTGTGTGTGTTTCCAGTTTCACTGGGACAGGACAAAGGCAGACAGGACTGTCTGCTTAGGGCTTTTTAGAGCTAATCAACAGGTCAGCTGGTAATGTCCCTCTATTCCTTCCTTAGGAAAATCTGTTTAAGAGCTTGAACTAATGAGGGAGGCTTTTGTTTTCTTGATGGGCTGCTAAACCCTGGGTAATCAGCTCCCTGCTGGTTCTCTTGCCTGTCGGGTTCACAAACAGGATGAAGAAGCACAGGTGAGGGAGACTGAAAAATTCAGTATCATCAACAGATGCATGCACTTCATGCAAGTAGTCCTCCCTCCTCCTCCCCCTCTCCTCTTTGCCTCAGAGTGCTAGCCAGAGGTGAGGTCTGGCAACACTCCTGGCCTTTGAGCAGCAAGCAGGAAAAAGCCTGGGACTGTGATTAGAGAGGGGTTTATACCCCTCCCTAATCAGAGCGTCCTGCCTGGGCCTGGTCACCTCCCACTCCCCTCTCAGCTCATCAGTCTGAAGGAGAAGGGAGGGCTGCTCTAGCACTCCCCTGTCTACTACCCTTATCCACTGCAGGCATGGGCCTGCATTTCCTCTGTCCAAAGGGAATATCTGTGCACTTGCAAACCAGTTCAACCTAGGCAGTTTAGAAGACTGAATCAATTAAAGATTGCAATTCAATTCAGATTCGGGCTTTTTGACTATCTGTCCCCAGCCTATATGTTCTCTCTCCTTTCAAGAGTGCATGCCCACTAGCTAGGGAGGCACTGGAAAACAGTAGAGTCTGGATGTCCCCCTGCAGTTGAGGCATACCAAGACATGGAAACTGTAAATATTTTGGGGCTTCTCAAGCTAGTCTGCTTCACCCTGGTAGTCAATCCTGAATTTTGGTCATCCCCTCATCCCAAAGCACCTACCTGCCTCTCACCTGCTATAACTTGATAATACAGGAATTAAGAAATAGGCCCTCAGTCCTGTAGGAGAGAAGCAGCTCAAGGTGCCTCTCCATATATGCACATCCCTGGGCCACCTTTGTCCTGTCTGCTATTGTCCCATAGGCTCTCTATCCCCAGCCAGCAGGATCAGCTCTCTCAATTCGGTTCCTCAAGTAGGCCAAAATAAAATAGCTTGGATCGGTCCAAGATAAGGACCCAACCTTGTAATCTTGATATTGCCTCTAGAATTCCCACCACCACCCACTACAAGTAGTCAGTCCCATAGGGCTTAGCCACCCCTGTGTTCAGTCCAAGACTGTGCCCTTCCCCAGCCCTTCCAACCTAAACAGCTGTGGCTATCCCTACCACAGGCCTTCTAGACCTATTCACAGAATTAATGCCAGGGAGCTTCTGCCTTCAGCTCTTCAACTGCCCCGCTTTGCTCCTGGAGCTGAGCCTATATCCCCAAGCCCTGCTTCTTCCAGCCTCTGAGTAGCTCACCTTAAAGACAAAGTCCCCATTTTTCTACTCTTCAGCTGATTCTCTAGTAAAAGCGCAGGGTCCCTTGTTACTGAGACTTTGACCACAGCCATTATACCATAAGTTTGTTTTCAAGAGGGTTAGTAAGTGGACTGGAAATAAGATGTCTGATTTGTTTAACAGTTTACTACATGTGTGGAAAAGGGCAATGCTAGAGCCAATGGCCCTCAGAGTGCATCATAGCTATAGCCAGTCCAGATCAGAACAGCCAAATAGAAAACTAGCAGGAACAAAACATCTTCTTTCATTCTGATTTTAATTAAAAAAACTTATTTTAATAGATATGCAATAAATAAAGAACATCTGTAGTTCCTGGATCTTCAGTGTTATCTGAATTTTCCCTTTTAGCTTCAATCTGCCCTGTGAAGCCTTTGCTTTTAAAACCTCTTAGACTGGAGTTGGTGTCACTCTCAAACACAGGGAGGGGGAAAAATGGCTACTTAAAGAAACAGGATGTGTTACAGCCTAGCTGTAACTGAATTTGCAGTCATTTTTAAAACTAGTTTCTCTTTGCTGAGGGTGGCTCCTGCGTGTATTTCAAAAGCTGGAGACGTTGTTGCTTCTCTGTACCCTTTTTTTTTATTTTTTTTTTTTGCCTTTGAAGGTTTTAAAGTATCTGTGGTAACTGTTTTGAAAGAGAGAGAGGCATTTTCAAACAGGAAAAAAATCTTAAAACACACCTAGAGTTAATAAGGCCTGCATACTATAGTCAGTGGTTGGTTCTCAGCCCAAAGTCTCCTTCATCTCAGCTGTAAGCACCTCAAAGTTTTCAGCTGAAGATGAAACTAAATACTTTAGTTTTAAGTAACAAATTTGAGACCTGTAAAAAGGACTGTTTAAACTCACCCTGACCAATTTGCCAAGTAGAATGAATACTCCAGCTGTGCAGGTAATGAGAGAGAAAAGAGTGCATATTGGATGTTGGTGACAGTCCTAGATCTTCATGTAGCTGGGATGTGCCAGTAGATGGATTTCTATTAGGAAAATGGGGGTTTTGAAGAATGTCCTTTGCATTGATGAAAGAAATTACTAGGAAATTCGTTAAGTTCCTAGTATCCACTGGTTACATTAAGTAAGGAACACTCACCTTAAATTTACTGCAACCCAGTAGATGCACACCAGAGTGTCCCAGCTTGACCCTTTCCTGGGGTTTCCTGATTAATTTCCTCCTAAGCTTCACTGTTCTTGGATTGTTCCCTGGAGGAACAAAAAATGAGCCAGTAGGAAACTAGTTCTGTTGGCTGGAAATCATATACAGTAGGACTGAATGCTATACTGCATCGTCTCTTCCACACAGAATTACTTTCAAAGCAAAAGGACATAAACTCTTCATGTCTGTTTTTGATTTTTAAAATATACTATAAGTTATACACAGATGGGTCATGTTTTTAAATTGTGTTTTTTTTGTTGTTGTATGAAACTTCACTTTTCTATACTGGGGTACTCAACTCCCAGTCTGCAGGCCAAACGCAACCTGTGGAGTCATGTCACCAGGCCCAAGGGGCTCCCCACAAGTTGGGACATTTGGCAGTAGGGAAGCAGTGGCAATTAACACTGCCACCCCTCCCCTGAAAAGAGGGGAGCCACGATATGTCTCTTCCTCCCATATGGTCTGGTATGGGCTGGGTTATGGCTACTCTCCTCATGTGGCTGGATGGTGGTTAGGCTGCCCCCCACTCCTCTTCACATGACTGCACAGAGCTTTGCCACAACCACCCTAGGTGCTAGATGGGGATCACTGGCTGGATGCAGCCTGCAGACAGACCAGGCACTGCTCATCTGACAGCGTAGGTTTGTTCAAAGTAACTTTCAAAGTCTGAAACAATCCAAAATCTATTTTAAGCTAATTATTACCCCATTATTGACATGAAAGTTAAATCCCAGTGCCAGTCCATAAAATTGTTTCTTTTACTATCACTGTTGCTATCCTTGATCCACTTCTTAAGTCAGCAGAGAGCCCATTGTTTCAGGCATGGTCACAATACATGGAGACACAACAGGAGTTTGTTCATATCCAAGTTCCTTAAGACAATATTCTTCCTAGCAAGTGGGTTCTGTTCTGACTGCAAGTGTTGTTCTGCCTGTCCCCAAGCAATAATTCTATATACAGACATGGTGGTTTTAATTGCATCTTTTACATAGATGCACAGTAGTGCTTAAGCAGATGTCTTTTGTGTTCTTTGAAGAAAAATGTCACTGAAAAATATCTGCTACAGTTAAACCAGAAAGGAAAGTCTGGAATTTGCGCAAGAGTACAAGTTTGCAGTTCACTTTGAACTAAAGGACATGTGCACTTGGAATACCAAATGCTTGCTTTCTTGCTTTTTTGGCAATAAAAATAAGTTTATTTTTATGGAACTGAGTTAGCATAGTGTGATAACAATTTCATTAACTTCAGAATGAAACAGCCGGGGTTTTTTTGGTGTCTGAGTAGTTCTTTGGCAAAAACAAGCACACAGTTTTATAGCACCTAACCCCTTTAAAGCTACAAACCCAAGTGGGTATTATAGTGTTAAATACCTATACTTATTAGGGGATTGTTTATCTCCCATCTTTTTACCTACCTCTATTTATATAAACAGACATGTATAACCCAAAAGCAGTAAAGCATAAAAGGATCTCGGTTCTCTACTGTCCAAGCTTTGTTTGGATCCAGCGGTCAAAGGAATGTCCAAGAACAGTTATGGCTTGCTGGTTCATGCTACACAATGTAGGCCAGCATGATTGAGAAGTCTCATTCTGATCTGCCCTTCTTGGCAGGGTGGGAATGAGGGATGATTGACTCGGGGGGGGGGGGGGGAGGGGGGTGGTATGCATACTGCCTCAGTTAACATTATATTATTGTAGTGTTCCCCCAAGACAGAGGGAATGTTCTGCTTGCTAGTTCTGTCTTGCACTGCTTGAAATGAACAACATGGATGTAGTGGACCTAGTCCAAAGAGCTCTGTTATGGTTCCTGGAATCAGAGACATACTCAGGAGGGCTAGAGCCAGAAGTGACATATAAACTGGTTTAAGTGACCAGAAACTGGTTTAAGCCTGTAACAGAACATAAGTTCAGTGCATATAAACCAGTTTTAAAATGGCTGAATCTGGTTTAAGATAAACCTGGTTGAATGTAGTATCAGACTTAACTGCTTTGTTTAACCGGTTTATAGAACTTGTCCCAGACCCCTAGCTGGTTTAAGTTAAATCAGAGTCCTCTATCATCCCAGCATGCTGGGCTGAGCTGTCTGCTTCAGAGAGCAGGGCTGGCCCCATCCCTCTCCTGCCTAACCAGAGCTCTGGCTGGCTGAGAAGGAGGTGGAGATTGCAGCTGGGAGACAGCAGCGTCTGCCTGACTTCCCCCTCCCCTCCTTCATTGCTCACTGGTCAAGCCAGGGATCCCCACCCAACTCCCACAGCACAGACCCCAGTGACATAGATCCCAGCCGGCATCTGGTTGGGCATCTGGACACCACCCTCATGTTAGCTAATGCTGAGAAGTGTCTACGTGTGCGTGCACCTCCAATTTCACTGGAACAAAGGCAGACTGAACAGTGTCCACTTAAGGCTTTTTAGAGCTAATCCACAGGTCAGCTGGTAACGCCCCTCCCTTCTGCCTTAAAGTAGCTTTGCCACAAGCTACTTAAGAGGAACGTGAGCTAATGAGAGAGAGACTTTGTTTTCTTGATGGGCTAATAAGTTTTGTGTTCTGATAAACTCCCTGCTGGCTACTGGCTTGTTGTCAGCGTTCAACAGGGGATAGAGAGAGGTATGAGAAATGACCTGGTTTGCAATGAATGCTGTGCCTGTCAGTTTGCTGCAGGCAGTATGAAGAAGCAGGGAGAGGGAGACTGAAAAGCTCAGTATCATCATCAGATGCATGCAGTCCTTCCCCCTCTGCCCCTCCCCCCCACCGTCTTTTGTTTCACAGTGCTAGCTGGGGGCTGGAAGCCAGGGTCTGGCAATGCTCCCTGCCCCTTGAGCAGTGAGCAGGGTGGAGGGTGGGGAGGAAGCCTATCAAGGGCAGCTTCCTCCTCCCCCTCCAGGCACACCCCAGCTAGGGACTGTGCAGGCCAGGATGGGGGTTTAAATCCCTCTCTAATCATAGCATCCTGCCAGGGCCTACCTACACCCCCCTCCTTCAGCTCAGCATTGTAGAAGGGAGGGGAGGACTCACTATTGCACCCCCTGGCTTCTAGCCTGTGCCACTACAGGCATGTGCCTGCATTTCCTGAACCAACAGTGAATGTCTATTCACTTGCAAATTGGTTCAATTTCTCCAGGTTGACTAACCTGCAAAAATTGAATCAATTCAGGCGTGGGCTTTTTGAATATCTGTCCCTAGCCAAGGAGTCTCCTGTTCATATAGAGGTAGCTAGTCTTTGTCAACCTAATATGTCAGACTGGCATTTCTATTACTCTTACCTGCACTGGAACACACATCATGCCATCCATTTCCTTCCTGTTGTGCCATATTTCCCTAAGCATTGTTTGCAACATGCTTATTAGTAGCAGTTCCTATACTTGAAGACCAGGTGCAACAGGCATTAAAACTACATGACAGATAGGTTGCCTGTCTCTCATATATTTACAATATTTTGGATTTTTTCTAATTCTTTGTTGGGAAACATCTAGTCCCTTTTGCTACCGTATTTACTTAAATACAAGATGAGTTTCCCCTGTATGTTAGCCTGAGGAAAACTACATTAGCTGGAGGAAAAATGCTCCTCATAATTGCACTGTTGTACAATTTGCCATTTATCCAAAATGACAAACAAGACTTGTATAAGGGTGGTAAGGCAAGGTGCTGTGTTTATTGGTTATGATCTTCAAAAAGACCGCACGCTCACACATGCATACACACACACTTTCACTTACTCAGCACATATTATAGTTACCAAAGTCAGTTGCTCAGTACTACACTAGGTGGCCAGCCTAGGAGTACAAAATGAGGAGCAGGGCCTTGTCAGATGCTTATCTGTGCTCCACTGTAGTATGCAGAGTGTTACCCAACCTTTTGCTGTTAAGTCTCTCCCACCTATAGGGGGCATCAAATTGGTGTTGTGTGACTGGTTCTGCTTTTCTTGACTTTATGCCGTCTTTGTTTGAACCCTAGTAATTTTCCACTCTGGCAAACAGATGAATTTACTTGGCAACATTCTGAGTGTTGTTGTCCTTCAGAGCATCTGTCATATCTCAGAGCTCCTGCTTATCTCTTATCTCCTTACTGTGTCTGTTACATGCTGTCTTCTGCCTCTCCTTGGAATTCTTCCACCTTTTGGTAACCTGTTTGTCTGTGCATTGTTCTTTCACTAGTTTTCCATTGACTTCACACTCATTCATCAAAAATGAAACTATAGTCTTACAAAGCAATTGTTATTCATCATTTATACTCTATAATAACTGTCTTTAACTGCTACAGCATACAAGAAAATCTCACTAAATATATTGTTTATCATTAAACTTCTGTCAAAAGCAGCATGTGCTCAGCAATGGAAATCAAATATAAAGCTAATTAAATGCAGCCAACATAAGCATAACTTTAAAACACATGGTTCACATTGAGCAAACATGCTGATGGGAACCTTTTTTTCAAATTAAAAGCAACTAAAAGAAACTGCATTTACACAAAACTTGACAACCTCCCCCGCAACAATAGCTTGTTCTCTTACATCCCTTTTCACCATTAAGTGCATGTATATGTGACAGATGTCATGTTGTATAAATGATGAAAATGTCATTTGTATGGCTTAATGGTATCACACTTTACATGTGCACCAGTTTGGGGGGTTTTAGATACGTTTGCATTTTTGCAAACTAAACTACACCCAGATATAGTTTAGTTTGCAACATTGCAAATTGCAACAATGCAGCTGTCAGGTAGCTCCCTGGCTGCAGGAGAGGTGGACAGGCTCCACAGAAAAAAGGACTGGGTCCCTTGCCACTTCTGCCTTCAGCAGAGGCCCAATCCTTTTTTTTTTTTTTTTTTCCCCAGCATAGCCTGCTCACCTTTCCCATGTCTGGAGGGAGAGCTGCTGGTGGGCTGAGCAGCCCCTGAGCTGCGGTGGATCTTGGTCCTTTCCTCCACAGCAACAGTGCCCCCTGGGACCAGCTGGACAGGCTGCTAGTGGGCTGGGTACTGCCCCAGCAGCACCTGGTCCAATCTAACTGTTCCCCGAGCCTGTCTGCTGGAAGCCCACCAGGCACTGATCCCCAGGCAGGCTCAGGGAACAGTTGGATTGGGTCAGGTGCTGCCTCCAAGCTGGGGCAGCATCCAGCCTGCTAGCGGCTTGCCTGGGCAGCCCCAAGGGGTGCTGCCAAAGTGGAGGGCAGGACCGGGGCCCCCCACTTGGCCTACCAACAGCTTGTCCCCCTCTCCCCCCACCCCCAGCTGTGGGCAAGCTCCGGCTCCAAAAAAAAAAAGGGAGGGGGATCAGGCCTCTCATTGTAATGTGATTTAAAATTGGAATTCAGTTGAAAACCCACTGTTTCAATTTAGGGGACATAGAATAAAACTCTAAAGACTAAATCCCCGTCACGTTTACAAGAACCCTAATGTACTAACTTCTCACAAGCCACCCCCAACTCAGGAAGAAGCAACAAATAAATACTGCCTTTATTCTTTCCTCCATTTCTACTTTCCCATTTATAAACCTCTTCCTCAATAACACACTTTTGACATATATAGATACAAGACACAAATTCATGCTTGTCCATTTCAATTTCACATCTCTACCAATTTATAAGTCTTCTGCACTGTTGCGTGACACCATTGGCTCTAATCCTCCCCCTCTTTGCATTCCCATAGTCTTTGCCAGTTGTTTTATTGCTTTAACATTTAAAAAATGTTCCCCTTTCCCCTTTCCTCCAACTTTCTGCTTCTCCCCTGGTCCTCTTTCCCCACTCCATTAGACCCACACCACATTAGCTCCAATCACCTTTTTGTCAACCCGTTCCTCACCCTCCTCTCTCTTTGTCCACCTTCTTTCTAAGGTTGATAGCACGTGAATTCTTTCTTTTCCCAATTTGGCTCTTCCTCTTTCTCCTGCTCTTCACTTCTCTTTCTTCCTCCTGTATCATTCTCTCCTGTTTTATTTCTCTGTCCTCTGTCTCAAAATCACTTGTTCATCTGTTGCCAGCTGCACACTTCGCCTACTGAAACTTCACTCTCTTCCTCCCTGGCTCTTCGTTCTTGTTTCATAGTTTCATAGTAGCTAGAGTCGGAAGGGACCTAGGTAGATCATCTAGTCCAACCCCCTGCCTTGGCAGGAAAGAGCACCGGGGTCAGATGACCCCGGCAAGGTGCTCATCTAACTTCCTTTTAAAAATCCCCAGGCTAGGAGCCTGCACCACTTCCCCTGGAAGCTGGTTCCAGGCCCTAGCCGCCCTGACTGTGAAGTAGCGCCTCCTAATATCTAATCTAAACTTACCCTCCGCCAGCTTGTGACCGTTATTCCTGGTCACTCCTGGCAGCGCACGGGGGAACAGGGACTCCCCCAATACCTGCTGATCCCCCCTGACCAGTTTGTAGCAGGCCACAAGGTCCCCCCTTAACCTTCTCTTGTGGAGGCTAAACAGGTTCAGGTCCCGTAGCCTCTCCTCATAAGGCCTGCCCTGCTGACCCCTGATCATACGAGTGGCCCTCCTCTGAACTCTTTCCATATCGTCCACGTCCCTCTTGAAGTGTGGCGCCCAGAACTGGACGCAGTACTCCAGCTGTGGCCTGACCAGTGCCGCATAAAGGGGGAGGATCACCTCCCTGGACCTGCTCGAGATGCATCTGTGGATGCATGACAGGGTACGGTTGGCCTTCTTGACTGCCTCCCCACACTGCCGGCCCATGTTCATCATGGAGTCAATGACGACTCCAAGATCCTTTTCCGTCTCCGTGCTGGCAAGAGGGGAGTTCCCCAACCTGTAAGTGTGGTGCCGGTTCTTCCTCCCCATGTGCAACACCTTGCACTTATCAGTGTTAAACCCCATCCTATTCTCATCCGCCCACCATTGCAACCTGTCAAGGTCAGCTTGTAGCCTATTGCACCCTTCTAGTGCACCCACATCCCCCCACATCTTAGTGTCATCAGCAAACTTGAACAGGGTGCTTTCTACCCCGTCATCCAAGTCACTGATGAAGATGTTGAACAGTGCGGGCCCGAGGACCGAGCCCTGCGGAACCCCACTGCCCACGTCCTTCCAGGTCGAGAAGAACCCATCCACTACCACCCTCTGGGTGCGGCCCTCCAACCAGTTGGCGACCCATTTGACCGTGTGGGCATCGACACCACAGTCTCCCAGCTTTTTGATGAGGACAGGGTGAGAGACAGTGTCGAAAGCCTTCCGGAAGTCCAGAAAGACTACATCCACAGCAACCCCTGCGTCTAATGATTTGGTGACCTGATCGTAAAAGGCCACCAGGTTGGTCTGACAAGACCTGCCACTGATGAACCCGTGTTGGTTGCCCCTGAGCATGCATTCCCCCGCAAGGCCCTCCTGGATGTGTGCCAGGATAATTTTTTCAAAGAGCTTACCCGGGATTGAGGTAAGACTAACTGGCCTGTAATTTCCCGGGTCCTCTTTTTTTCCCTTTTTGAAGATAGGGACCACATTGGCCCTCTTCCAGTCCTCCGGCACCTCGCCAGAGCACCACGAGTGCTCATAGAGCCGCGCCAGGGGTCCCGCAATGACCTCGGCCAGTTCATGTAGAACCCTAGGGTGAAGATCGTCCGGACCAGCGGACTTGAACACGTCTAGCCTTTCCAGAAGTACCCTAACTAACTCCTCGCTAACCCCTGGCCCAGGCGTGTCTCTCTCGGGGCCCGAGGGGGGCCCAGCAGGGAGGTGGCTGAACTGGTCCCTACTTAGGAAGACAGAGGCAAAGAAATCGTTAAATATGTTAGCTTTGTCATCTGGCGTGATGACTAAGTTGCCCATCGTGTCCTGCAGGGGCCCCACATTACCCGGGACCCTCTTTTTACCCCCTATGTATTTGAAGAAGGACTTCTTATTGTCCTTAATCCGGGAAGCTAGTCCTATCTCCAACTCTGCCTTGGCCCTCCTGACTGCCCCCCTACATCCTCGGGCGACTGTAACATAGTCCTTCTTGGTGATGACCCCATCTCTCCATTGGGTATATGCCTCCCTTTTAGCAAGGAGACATTCCCGGATGCTCTTAGTGAGCCATGGGGGTTTATGTGCCCTCCTGCTCCCTTTGACCCTTGTTGGGATTACCTCCCTTTGGGCATGGAGGATCGTCTCCTTAAGGAGCAACCACTCACCTTCGACATCTGATTCCCTTCCCCTCTGGGTCCTCAGCACTTCCCCAACGATCCTCCTTAGCTTGTTGAAGTCAGCCCTCCTAAAGTCTAGGGCTGTTGCCTTGCTGCAGCCCTTTGCCACCTTACGCTGGATGGTGAATTCCAGCAAGCGATGATCACTGTCTCCCAGGTGGCCCATCACCCGCAGCCCCCTCACCAGGTCATCACCCGTGGCCAGCACCAGGTCCAACAAGGCGTCTCCCCTGGTGGGACTGTGCACCTCCTGGGTTAGATGGAGGTCCTGCACTCTGGCTAAGAACCAACGTGAGCGATCAGACTTGGCTGACTGCTCCTCCCAGCAGATGTCTGGGAAGTTCAGGTACCCCATGATGACCACATCCTTAGCCCTCACTGCCTCTGTAAGCTGACCTAAGAATTCCTGGTCGAGCTCTTCTCCCTGGTTGGGAGGTCTATAGTAGACTCCCACCGTTAAGTCTCTCTCCCCTGGACTGCCTTTTACTCTAACCCAGAGCACCTCAGAGTGCCCCCCCTCTACCCCCTTGCTAATTAAGGAGGAAGTATATTCCTCCTTGATGTAGAGTGCTACTCCTCCACCTTTCCTTCCTATCCTGTCCTTCCTGTATAGCCTATAGCCCTTGACACTCACCGCCCAGTCATGCGATGAGTCCCACCACGTTTCTGTGATCCCTACTATGTCAGGGCTGGTGACAGCTAGGAGGAGGGCGAGTTCCTCCTGCTTCTTCCCCATACTTCGAGCATTCGTGTAGAGGCATTTGAGGCCTCCAACGGTTGTGCCCACTGACCCCCTAGTCTCAGCAATGCCCTGTCCCCCATCGCTTACCTGTTTCTCCCTTTTGACCATTGGTCTGGGCTCGCTGGCTGTTGCTGGGCCTGGTAGTTCATCGTCTCCTCCGCCCTCATCTTCCCCCTCCCCCGACGAGCCTAGTTTAAAGCCTGCCGAAGGAGGTTCACCAACCTGGAAGAGAACACACGCTTACCTTTAGGGGAAAGGTGGAGCCCATCCCATCCCAGCATGTCTCTCATCACGATGTGCCGGTCATGGCTGAGGAAGCCAAAGCCCGCCTCGAAGCACCATTCCTGTAGCCTCCAGTTGGTCTCTGCTATGCACATCTCACCTACTGATCCATCTTCCAAAAAATCCTTATAACTTTCTTGGCTCCAATACAAAATTTCCCAAGACTTCCAGCTGGGAAAGGTGACCAGGGTATTCAAATGTTCTGTGTTAACATCCAAAACATTGAACAATATTTTTTTTCTATAAATTCATATCTATTCATTGTCTAACATATCTGTTCTCCTTCCCCTGTTATTACTGCTCTTATTCTGAGGTGTGGATTACTTACAACTCCATCTCTTGCTTCCTCCCATTTTCTTTCTCTGGTTTACTCCCCCCACTAGTCTTTCTCTTTTCTTCAATCACCATTTCATTCCTCATTTCTCCCTCCTGACGTCTTCTCCTGTTCTTCCGGCCAGCTGGACTCTGCCCTCATTGCTTTCTTCAGTAAAGCCTCCTCCAAAACCATCAATCCCACCACACTTTCTTTCCTACCTTCTTTCATCCTTTCTTCCCAACCTATGTCCACCCTTCACTAGACTCTGAATCTTTGCTTCCGCTCTTCAGTTCATTTCCCTTTCTCTGTGTCACATCTTATGGTACCATAGAGCTTTGTAGAAAGCATGCTCAAAGTGCCTCTAATCCATTTCTCTCCTATGGGCTCTTTCAGTGGACAGACTCCTCCTTGAAAATTTAGTGCAGTTTCTGCTATAAAGCTACTTGGACTGCAGTTCACTGTAGGTGATGTAGTGCTCCCAAGGAGAGTAGCCTTTGACAGAGGGTGAGGAAATGATGCACTTGGACTACAACCTCCATGAGATACTGCAGCAACATAAGCAGAGGGAATTCTATGTTGGTTACCATGGCCAGACTCTATTGAGGGCATCAGTGGCAGAGGCAGGACTAGCTAGTTTTCTCTACTTTCTAAGTAATGGCTGCTTTCTTGTACTGTCTTTGTCTAATTGAAATATTCTGTGAGACCATAACTTTGTCCAAAATTTTATGAACATGTGTTGGGATAGACCAGTACATAGGCAGTCAGTCTAAGTGAATCATACTAGGTCAGGGTTTACTAGAGTGGAAGCCAAGGTCAAAACTGGATGTCAGTCCTAGTCCAGGAGAGCAAAATGAGGGTTGAGATGATGGCATGGTCAAGGCACCTACATGATCCAGGCTGAGATGTCCAAGGCAAGAACAGGAACAAGCAGCAAACAACCAGCTAAAGCCTCAGAGCACAAAGTTACAAACCAAGATCAACCAGAGTCAAGTTTAGCATGGAAAGGTGGTCTGTTGCTCACATAGTTTGCTGCTGTCTTCTCTGAGTTTATAGATAACAGTATGTGTGGGGCCCTCTTTCTGAGGGCTGACTCAGCTTCAGCTCAATAGAAAATGCAGATGAAACCCTCAGTTTGCATAGTTTTATCATGGGAGATCTTCACAGATACTCTGTCTGCATTGAAGTAGTATCTCTGCCACTGAAGAATGACAAGGCCTCTACCATGATACAAGTCATCAATTACTTTCTTATTTTTCTATAAAGATAGACTGAATTAATAGTTATCCAAGTGTACTGCGTACTCAACTGGACATTGTCTTAATTTCAGGTCAAGTGTTTCACCACTTCAGTGCTTCATACTTTTATGATCGCTACTGAAAACAGAAACACAGTATTCTGCATTATGTACTGTGTGTATAAACTGGTTGGTTTTGTTATCAATAATGTAAATATTTAAAACATTTTGAAGAGCACCAGCTTTCATCTTTTACAGAAAAAATCCCTCATAAATATTTCAGGTTCGCTTGGCAATGATAATGTATTTTTCTATGCATCATAGTTCTCATGGTTCAGATACTGACTTATTTGTATTCCTCATAAATATAACAGCATATGCAATGACATAATGTAGGCCATCTTAATAGTGTGAAGTGCTAATTTAATGTGCCATGGATTTCTACAGCTTGGGATAAACAAAGCACCTTCTGATCTTGGTTCATTTTTCTAGTGTTTTCTCTTAATTATGTTTACGAGGATGCCCTATAAACTCTGCTTGCAGAGTTTGAGCTATTCTGACTTTGAGCAATGTTTTCCCCTCTGTTTTGTGGAAAGAAGGCAATAAATGCAGTGCCAAGCCCTGGTCTCTAGTACTGTCCTAGTATAATAAACAAAATGAAAGGAAAAACTGGCCAGAAGTAGCTAGTATTCAGTACCTCAGTGCCATTCAATGCAATTTGCACTATGAGTCAGAAGCATCACAACAAGGAACTATGCTGTGGGTGGCAGGGGCTGGGCCAGCAGCAGGGATTGCAATCATTCTTGGGCCCCCTTGGAGTGGGCATCTGGAGCTGGCAGCTCAGTTGCCTGCTACTGGTTATGCACTGCTCTGCTTTTTTTTTTAAGCCCTGGGATCTCAGACGTGCCTGCAGTGCCACATACTGCACAGCCATACTTGTCTGGATGCCGCTACTAAACCTTTGAGTTCATCCCCAGAAGCTGAAAAGGGAACAAAATAATCCTGGTAGACTTACTTGTTCTGGAACAAGACATGCTATCTGCATGTATTCTTAGCTCCCTGTACCAGTTATTTGAAGAAGAAGAAGATACCCGGCAACTCCCACTTAGCGCTCTTAATTGGTTCCAGGAAAACTGACTGCTAAGCGAAACCACACTAAGTGAAATCCAATTGCCCATAGGAATGAATGTAAATATAGGTAACTGGTTACTGCAGCTTCTTGCCGCCACTTCTCACCACCACCGCCTCTCCCCGCCCACCAGCCCACCAGCCCCACGTGTCAGCCTGAGCACTGGCACTCCTGCTGCCCCACTCTGGGCATGGGCCCCTGCCGGCCCTGGCACCACACTCCTACTGCCTCACTCTGGTGCAGGCCACCACTGGCTCTGGCTTTGGGCACCAGCACAGGCCCTGCACTCCTCCCCATCTCCACTGCTTCAGCTGGTGAACTCAGGCGGTGGAGCATCCCACAGGAGTGGGGTGGATGTTTGTAGCTGGCCGGGAGCAGGGAGGTTTGCAGCATCCCCATTATGTGCCCGGCCAGCTGTAAATCCCGCCCCAACACCCAGGCAGCTGCAAAACCGCACCCCCACCCATGGGACGCCCCACCGCCCTACCAGTCTGTATTCAGCAGCCGTGCCTGGCTTCTTCCCACCCCCCCATACTCACACCCACCCCCCACTTGCTGCCACTCACTGCACTTGCTGCTTCTGCCGCCACTGCTGCTTCTTCCTGCCTTCCTGCCAAAACTCACTGATTCCACTGAGCACTATAGCGAAACTCACTGAGTGCTCAGTGAAACCAGGCATCAATTTTAAATGAGTGCAATAGCAAAATAGCGCTAATCAAAAAGGCGTTAAGCAGGGGCTGCCTGTACAACTTCACAAATTCAGGCTGTTTTTAATCTTGTTTGCTAAAATAAACAAATAAATAAAAACACCAAAAAACAAGCACTCTCTCTCCTTTTTTTTGCCCAGCCCTACACCCAGACTCTGACTGGTAGTGACTATTTGCATTGCTAGAGTAGGAATTTGGTTCCCAGCTTCAAAGAGTAAATCGGCTTATTTTAGTGTGGCAGTCTGTTACAAATTTTGAAGACATCTTTTAAAAAGACTGGATTTGCCAATGATTGCCATTCAGTACTACCTGTGCTTTACTGTCATTATGCCATGTATTTAGAATGAAAGATATCTGGGAGCCTGGTATGGGTAACTCTTTGCTTTTACTGTAGTCAGAAAAAAAATTCAGCCAAGCAGTTCTGCGTATACTTTTTAATCTTGGGGGAAATATAAAATGATCTAAGAGAATTCTTCTGATCTCTGATTTCAGAGATTCAATGTTTCCTCTGGCCCTACTGATTTCTGTTATTTCTGAACATTTCACAGAAGTTCATAATGTCTAGTGAAGGCTTTCCACAGGCTTAGCAATAATTGTAATGACCTTCTATAAATTAGTTTCTTGCCAATAGCTCTTAATTGGAATAGCACTACATTAGTATGATGGCAACAAGCTTTTTTTCCCCCTCTGACAAACTTAATTAATCAATCTTTTACGTGACTAATTAGACATGCTGAATTTCCAGTGAGGTATAGTGTTTCATCCCAGCTTTTTACCCCTTTTATTAACCAGCAGGTTTCTGTGAACTGAAAGACAATATTATCACCGTGCATGGTTCATAATAAAATTCTAATTAAATAACCACCTCATTTATAGATTGAAACTCAGGTTCAACAATTATACAAACAGCTTTGCATCACTAAAACCTTCAGACTTCTGCCCATTCACACTCATTTCCTGTTTAAATTTACAGCTCTCTCTCACAGGCATAATTTAGATTTAATTTAAATTGTAGTCTAAATTGACTGTTTGCATTACCTCAGCCTGGAGCAACCTGTATCCATCTATTCCTGGAATATGATATCATTGTTCATGAGTTGTGCTGCCTATGTGTATAAAAAGTCTTCTATGTGAGGAAAGCCCTTTTACAGTTCTTAACAATGCTTGAAAACTTGATTTAGTAAAATATATTATTTTAGTTAGATTCTGATTGTTATTAACACTATCTTGAAAGAACATTCTTATTCATATTGTACAAAAGTCAGCAATGCACAATTTCGATTTTAATACAGAACTATATTAAATGTTGTAGACTAGATAGCAGAGATATTAAATAGAGTATTACTACAGTAACATCACAAGTCACCAGACAAAAAGTATGTGAAATTTTCTGTATTATCTAATGAACTTTTAAAAAATTAAGATGATAGACTGTAAAAGATTTGATTGTCAGGCTCAGCAGCAAAAAGAAGAACTTTTCTCTTCCATGTGTTTCTGATGCTTCTATAGCAGTGGTTCCCAACCTTCGTTACTGCAGACTGGCACAGGAGCAGGACAGGGCACATGGAGCTGGCTGCCTCCCTTTCAGGGCTGCCCTGCTGCCCAGCTTTAAACTTGCATGTGACTGCCACTGGCGGAAGCCACTCGCCTAGCTGGACAAACCATGATCTTGAAGTGGGAACTGGGCAACCGGCAGCTGTCCAGGGCAGGGGTGCAGGGCTGGGAAGCAGCTGTCCTGCAGGCGGGACAGCTGTTCCCACCCCTGGAGCCCAGGTCTGACCCAGTGTCCCCTGCCAGCCTGGGCAAGGGATTCTGGAGCTCCCTTGGCTGTTGTAGGTGGCAGAGCAGTAGTGTAAATGTGCTCCGAGGTAAAGCTTACTGTACATATTTTACTGTGCATTAATAGGACATGTAGACTCACATTTAGGGCATGTCCACACATGCAAGCATGTGTACTTGCAGCAGCACAAATTTGTGCCGGAGGTTTCTGCCTCAGCACGTGTGCCTGTACATGTGCTTCAGTGCAAGGCAGATTGTGCCATTTTGGGTAAAATGACCCTGCCCAACTCCTCCCAGATCTTCAGCCAGGGGGAGCTGGAGGCATTATAAAAAGCTGCCTTACAGGGCTGTTTGCCCTCAGGAGCTTCTCAGGCCTAGGCAGTTGGTATCTGGGGACACTATCCACTGTGCCAAGTGGACTGCTGTAGCAAAAGGCATGTTGAAAACAGAAAGGAATAGAATCCTTCCATTCTGAAACAGTTGGGTGTGGGATTCTGCCTCCTTAGATACCTCCTGATTAGAGATCTCCTTCCTGCTTCCAGAGAAGTGCCCTGAAGATTCCCGAAGACATGTCTGTGGAAGCAAGGAAAGCTGGGCAAAATGTTTCAGATGCTTGAGGAGACTTATCCTGCATGGGAATTCCTGGGACCTGCAGAACCAAGCCTTGAAAGTGCCTTCCTGGTGTGGTTGAAGAGTATGTGCAGCTCCAGACTGCCCATACTCTGCCACCACAAAGCAAATAGACATCCAGCACAAATTATGACTACCTTTTGGCAGGACTGTATTTGTGGCACAACGAAGAGTATGGCATTCTATTTGCTTTTGGTTTGTCCCACCATAAAAACGTTTAAGGCAGCACAAAGGTAACAAAAAGCGATGTTGCTTTCATATGTTGCTATATTACAGAAGTTCAGCCAGATCTACTTTAAGTACTCCAACTTGTGTCTCTCTGTGAGGGTCCATCAAGGAATAACGCCCTGTTTGCAGGGAAGCAAATCATACCAGTCCATCCTGTTACAGTTTTCATTTGTTTCATTAACTTGATCGCACACTATAGCAATAGAGACTCCAATTCAGAACGTTGCACAGGTGTTGAAGTCCTATTGACTTTAAATGGAAGATAAGTAAATGTTACAGGTGTGCTAATGTGCTTTGCCATGTAAGAAGGGTTTGTTGAATAATGGACCGAGAGCAGATCAAATCCATCAGAGAGAGAACTTTCCTTTTACCATATTTGGGCAGTATTTTATTTTGTTAAAAATGACAGCACTACTTTGCCTAGATTTGTGCATATTATGCAGGTGCTATGGCTTTTATTATAGTCAGTTCATTACGGAAGAATAGAAAGTTTAATGGTGGATTTTATATGGTATGTAAGGGGGAAGAAATGTGTTTTATTCGACATGTAGTAAGGGATTATCTTTTTGCAATATATTGGAAATGCAATCTTGCCTGGCAATTAAAGTATATGAAAGACTGACTGACTGAGATATATCAAGTTATGGGCATAATAAGACGGAGCCTGGTTTGGTTTATCTGATTATTATGCATTTTGTGGTTCTTCACTGTCATGTATTAAGAATAAACTTCTACTTTACCTAGAGCTGATTATATGGAGTAGGATTATAAATGGCTATTCATAGAAAACTAATCAATTTAAAGACAGTGTGGTCAGATAGAAATGAGCACAGGCTGAGGAGCTAACTTCTTCCATTAGTCTGAAACGTGATCTTGGAGAAAAATCGCCTAATGGTTGCCTCAGTCTCTCAATTCTCTCCTTTCTAACGAGGAGATATTATTACCTGCTTTCCTACTTTAAGGAGTGTCATGAGGTTTAGTTAATATTCATGTTTGTTTTCAAAATGTTGGTATCAAAAGAGTGTTGATTGTTATATAAATGTTAAGGATCATTAATAATAATTAAACTTGGAAAATTAACGCTAGTTCATTCACATCCTTAATTGCTAATCCATTAGTTTGGAAAGAAGATTCTCTATCTATTATCTACTTAAATTGATCCCATCACCATGATGTCTGAGTGAATTTATTCTCTCAAAACCCCTGTAAGGAAGAGAAGTACAGATTAAGGCAAAAAGAACCATTATGATCATTTATTTTGACCTCTTATATAATGCAAGGCAAAGAATTTCTTCCAGCAATTTCTGTACCAAGAAACATATCATGATTTTTGTTTTATAGATGGAGAATAAAGGGATCGATCAAAAAAAACCAACAGCAACAAAAAAACACTTGAGTATGTGAAGTACAACTTAGACTTAGGCACTTAAATTCCACCTAGGAGTGTGATCTGCAAAATTGTTGCCTACTTGCCTACCGGGGAGTCTGGAGACTGCTAAGATTTTACCAGTTAAATTACTGATGCATCTAAAGTTCTGCTGCTGAACATGTCTAGAGGCACCACCTTTTTAACTGAATTGTGTGCGCCACTGGACGCATTTACACATGCTATTAAGGTGAAGCAATAAACTCCAGCACTTACCTCACTGGAGTTTATTGCTTCTGGGTGCTGCATTTACACATGCACCCAGGACCACAGCACATTAAGCTGGGCTGGAGCAGCCCCATCTGGCAGGGAGTCTAGGGGTGGGGGATAGCTTGCCAGTCCAGGGCTGCTCCGACGCAACTCAGTGCACTGTGGAATGGCTGGCTAGGACATAAGGCTGCTCCAGTGCAGGGCTAGGCAGCAGGCAGTCCCCATACTGAAGTACTCTTGTGCTCCAGCCAGCCCTATCAGTGTCTATATGTACATTGCTGTGCACTAAATAAGGCCACCACAGGATAGTACTTGTGTTTACAAGTACTAACCTATGGCAGATTATAATTAGTTTACTGCGGCCTAATAGGGCTGCACGTGTAGATGCTGAGACTTTGCCGTGGTGCTGATTAGGCAATTCTGCAGTAAATGTCTCATGTAGATGCACCCAGTGTGTACTGAGGATGTCCAGATTCCCATTTAGAAATTAGATGTTCATGTGCTGAAGTTCTATGATGGGCCTGATTTTGGTACGTGTATTTATACCAGGCCTAATGCATGCTGATGGCATTGAGTTTGATACGAAATGCTTGACAGCGTTCATTCAAAAATATGGTCAGTAGTGGTTGTCTGTCTGCCTACCTTATATTGGTAGAGGTAAGAGCACTTCTTTGAAGTGGGCAACCTGTATGTCATGCTCTCCTCATCCTAAGGGGATTTAGATCCATATTTCCTATCACTCAGAAAGAGTACTCTAACTATAAGTTTTCAGATTAGGCTGTGATGAGCAAGCAAGGAAGAAAGTATGGCTCTGTACCCTGTGGAACTATGACAGTAAGACCATTCTGGGGTTGCCACAGCAGTCTATCAGAACTATTTGTCTAAGTACAGACAGTCAAAAAGCCCAAAGTTGAATCAATTCAGTCTTCACAGGTTAGTCTAAGCTGTGTAGCTAGAACCAATATGCAAGTGAAAAGACATTCACCTTTGGTTCCAGAAACACAGCCATATGCCAGCAGTGGCCCAGGCCCAAAGCTGGGGGGTGCTAGAGCACGCCTCCCTGCTCAGCTGGAGCGAACAACTTGGGCCAAGGCTAGCCTGCCCACCTTGTGGGGGGAGGAGGAGGGAAGTTTGTAGTGGAGGTACAAAGCATTCTGGGATGCTGAAGGACTGTGAGTTAACTTGAATCTGGAGGGGACCAGGGTAGAAGTTCAGTAAACTGATTTAACCTAAATCAGTTAAGTCTGATAATACAGCAGTGTAGCTATATCTTAAACCAATTTTGAACATTTTGAAAGTGGTTTATGTGCACTGAATTTCTGTTGTGTTACAGATTTGAACTGGTCTTAGAAAAGTTTATTAAAGAGGCCATCCTTAATGGACTGGCTGATGCCAACATCCTGAGGGATAGCCAGCACAAGTTTGTTGCGGGTGGGTCTTGCTTGACCATTCTCACTTCCTTCTAAAGCCTTCAATCTGGTCTCTCACGATCACCTCTTGGCGAAACTAGCAATTGTGGCCTTGGGTCCACCACGATCTGCTGGCTGGGAATTGGCTCCATGGTCAGACCCAGAGGGTAGTAATTGACGGAAGTCAATCATCATGGTGCCCTGTGACCAGTGGGGTCCCCCAAGGCACTGTCCTTGGACCCATATTGTTCAACATCTTCATTAATGATGTGGACATTGGAGTCAGAAGCGGGCTGGCCAAGTTCACCAATGACACCAAACTTTGGGGAAAAGCATCCACACCAGAAGACAGGAGGGCGATCCAGGCTGACCTGGACAGGCTCAGTAAATGGGCAGATGAGAACCTGATGGTGTTTAACACCGAAAAATGCAGGGTTCTCCACCTTGGGAAGAAAAACCTGCAGCCTTCTTATAGGCTCGGCAGTGCTGTACTGGCTAGCACTACAGAAGAAAGAGACTTGGGGGTCATCATTGACCACAAGATGAACACGAGCCTGCAATGCGATGCTGCGGCTACTAAAGCGACCAAAACGCTGGCTTGCATCCATCGATGCTTCTCAAGCAAATCCCAGGATGTCATTCTTCCCTTGTACTCGATCTTGGTGAGGCCCCAGCTGGAGTACTGCGTCCAGTTTTGCGCTCCACAATTCAAAAAGGATGTGGAGAAGCTTGAGAGAATCCAGAGAAGAGCCACGCGCATGATCAGAGGTCAGGAAAACAGACCTTACGACGACAGGCTGAGAGCCATGGGGCTCTTCACCCTGGAAAAGCGCAGGCTCAGGGGTGATCTGATGGCCACCTATAAGTTTATCAGGGGTGACCACCAGTATCTGGGGGAACGCTTGTTCACCAGAGCGCCCCAAGAGATGACAAGGTTGAACAGTTATAAACTACTGCAAGACCGTTTCAGACTGGACATAAGGAAGAATTTCTTTACTGGCCGAGCCCCCAAGGTCTGGAACAGCGTGCCACCAGAGGTGGTTCAAGCACGTACATTGAACACCTTCAAGAGTAAATTGGATGCTTATCTTGCTGGGATCCCATGACCCCAGCTGACTTCCTGCCATTTAGGCAGGGGGGCTGGACTCAACGATCTTCTGAGGTCCCTTCCAGCCCTAATGTCTATGAAATCTATGGTTTTCAATCACTTACACCAGTTTATGTATAATATCTGTCCCTAGCCTTCCAGACACTAATTCTTGAGCACAGCTGTGAAGAGACACTCCTCACGGGCCTCACAAGTATATTTCTGCACTTGGAACATGTCAGCAGGTGTATGTGGGTGGGATGTTGTCAGGAGCTCCCTAGCCTGAGAATACAAGTGCCATGATTATAGACATACTCTTCCTGGGTCGGCATCAAAAAAAGAAAACAAAACAAAAAAATCTCGCCCTGATTTTTAAACACTGAAGCACACTTTAAAGTAACTAGGATGAATAAACTATCCTTCTTCATAACTGTTTGACTTTACACACATGAATAAAGTTTCAAATTAGGTTCAAGCATTTGTAGGATGAACCTTCTCAGTGGCTTGCCTGAGTAATAGAACTTAGATCCAGTGAGTTTTCAGTCCAGCTTCTTAGCCCCAAAACTGTTCTAATTCTTTTTAGGTGATTAAAATAACTTGAAATTAAAAATGAATGTCTGAGGCTCTGAGAGAATTTGTTATTGTCTGGTCATGCCACTTCACTTTGATTCTGGCAAAGAATTCTATTTTTGCAGTTACTTGTAAGAATCCGGATGATTTCTTTTACTCAGTTGCCTTAACTTTCACTTGAACATAATTTCATATGAGGCCTTCGATATCATGATTAGGATATGGGTCTTGATATCACCCATCGCACACACTCGATATCTGCTGATGCTGGAACTATGCATATAACATGCCCTCCATTCTCCATCCCCCAACCCATGGTTTTTCATTTGTGTTTTCTTATCTTTTTACCATTGCCGTTGATAAGCCTGAAAGTACTGCAGAACAAAACTCATGAAATAGTTTACGTAGAAACCTGCATCTAATACATCACAAGTTGCATTGTGGCTGCAAATGTACGAATTGCTGGTTTTCCTTTTAAGAGATGCTGACCTCTGGCAGGGCTTAGTATCTTGTGCGGCACTGGAAATACAATTACAGTTTGTTTATCCCATCTGTATTTGCCTTTAAATAGGGGCTTGGGTGGTCTCAGGACCGTTATAAATGTCACTAGTGGGGGCATCATGATAATGGATATATTTTGCCTATATCCCAGGGTGTGATAATTGTAGAATAAAAAATATTTTTAAATGAGACACTGGAGGGTAGAGTTAAGTGTTGTGCAGGGCTCAGTGTGAATTAATTGGCTTTAGCAGTACTATTAGGCAAGCATGATTATCGGCATTCTACGGTGTTTGTAAAGTAAGTTTACATTTGCCATTACTGATATTATATTTAAATACCCTATTTTTACCACTGCCTAGAAGAATGCAATGGAGTGCAGAGAATAAATGAAGGTCTCACCTGAGGGTCACCCATACGTTCATAATTATTGGGTATCCTCTCATATCAAAATGGGTGACTATGTGATCTTTATGCACAATTGCTTGTCCTCCCTTTTTTGTATCCCAGCTTAGTTCGTTACTCTTCCTGTTGGAGAGCAATTTAAAAAAAGAGATGATTAACAATGAGTAAGAAATGATTAGCTATTTGAGAGAGGATGATACCTGTCTGGTTATAATTAACAAGAACGATGCAACTGTAAGCAGAATTTGCTTTGTGTTTGAGTAAGAGCATTGGAATAAACCCTTTGAGTTCTTTAAGAGGAAGTGATGATAGGCCAGAAGAAAGACATATTCCAAAAATGTGTCAAACCCACTTTTGTCCAGGTTTGCCTTTTGCAGTGATGGAAACTTATCAGTTCTGGATGAGAAATAATATATGTACCACTAACCCGTGCATTTAACCTGCTTCCTGATCTTTTCTTGCCTTTGTTCTGCTCAGTTCTGATACCAGTTAGGTGAAAGTTACTTGACTGCTTATATCTGTTTCCTAAGGTGTTTTCACCCAAGATGTTCTATCTGTTACTCCACAGTCTATATTGGGTTGATCCAGAGTGGGTGCAGTGTCACAGACACACTCCTTTTCAGTCAGGACCACTGGAGCAGCAGTTGAGGGGTTTTTACATTTCTCCAAGGAAGTAAGAATTCCATCTCCTCCTTTCCCCTCTGTGGGACATCCTCTCCCCTCCCATTCCCACCCTTCTCTGCCTGCTGCTGGAGCATCCCCACTCTCCTCTCCCCTCCCCCCCCTCCCCCCCCCAAGTCCCTGGAACAGCTTGGTTCAACAGGGGCAGGGGCAGGGGTAGCTGCAGCAGCAGTGGCAGTGGCAGGCAAAATGTTGGGGAATGGAGGGGAGGGAATGTGTCACTGAGCACAGAGGGGAAGGGAGGAGAAAAGACTCGTACCTGATTGAGGGACTTAATGTATGTTCCCTGCTACTGCTTCTGCTGCAAGGTAATGCCTGTCCAGCGAATGGGGGGTAAGGTGGGAGGAGAGGGTGCCACTACCCATGCCATGCCCATAGCAACTTCCACACCCCTCTTTTACAAAATCCTGGATCTGCCCATGGTTTATATCACTGCTGAGTTTAAGACAGGATCCTTCATGACAGTTGGATTTGAATACTGCAAGTTACTCTGAGCAGTGTTAAGTTGTTCAGTGTACAAATGATATTGGGAATGGTTTCTTCTCCAAAAGACTATGCATCACAGAGAACATTTTAGTACAGCATAAAAGGCAGGGTAAATTATTTTGTAGCTATTGTGTTGCATGTTTACACTGCTAATCTCACATACCTAATTCTAGGCTGCTTATAGGGACCTAACTCCCAGATAAATGCATTATTTCAAACATACACTTCTCTTCAGTGTTCTTCTTCTGGCTGGGTTTAGGCATTTCACAGCTGATCGTGCTAGTTTTTGCTATTCATAGGTACTTATATCCCCATTTATTGTTATGGAACTTAGGCACCTAACTTGGGTGCGTAAATTTTATTTTCAGAGCTAGCCATCTATGCACATTATGGTATTATAAGCCCCAATTACTGTCACTTCAGTTATTATGGGGAGGGGAATGCACTGTAGGTAACTGAACAAGCAAGTTTAGAAAGTGAGATGAAAAATTTTTGAAAGATTTAAAATTTAAAACTCAGAGTTTCTCAGTGAGCATTTAAATATTTTTAGCTTTTATATTAACCAAAAAACATGACTTTGTAATACATGTATCAGGCCATTTAAGATGAGTGACAACAAATGTACAAAATGTGGGGGAGGTCTGTAACTGGTTTTATCTTGTACCCTAGTTATGTAGTAAGATATTTGAAAATCAGCTATTACTTATGTTGGAAGTAATAGGTTTAATTTTTCTGAGGGCTGTCCTAGACCTAATTCTGACCCAGTTAATATAATGAAATATTTCACTGGTGACAGGCTGTTAAATATCTTCCATAAAATCAATGAAAGGTGTTACTTTCTACTACATACTACTAAGGTAGTTCTATTGATTCTTTGGAGATTGACTTTATAAGCTTTAGTCATAAATGCACTGATATTAGTTTTTTCTATGTAGTGCTTAAGCAACAGCATTGCTGTTTGCACTTTTGCTGAACTTGCCATTAACTTTGTAGATATGTGATGTATACCTCATCCTTACAATAAAATCATTGTATAGTTGCTATAGAAAATTGGAAAAGTAATTTTTGGGGCACATATAAAACTTAAGGAAAATGTCTCTTTCCAGGAACAGCAGGAGGAGAAAACCTTTCCAACAGAAATGCTTGTGTTAGTTGTATATATCAGCTTTGTTAAATGAAATGATATAAAGGAAATGAGCCTTATCAGTGAAAAATAAAAATCAGTATTTTTCCTATTCTGAAACAAACTTGATTCAGCATCATTTTTTTCTTAAATGGTTATGTAAAGGAAATGGTATCTTTACTAGCAGCTTAATGGTGAAACTAAAGCTGAGAATGAAAAATAAATAGGCAATATTGTACAATGCAGAAGACATTCAAAGGAAAGGACAGTTCAGGTGAATATGCATCCTGGTAAAAAAGGATTAGAGAGAGATAGTTAGCTGTGTTAGTCTGAAGTTAGGCAGAAGGCAGGGCAGACCACCTGTCCCTGCCTTCTGCTTTTAAAAATGAGTTTTTGAATACGGGATAGGGTGTAGGGGTTGGAGTCTGGCTTTACTTCTGACCCAATTCAGCACTGCTATTTTAAGTTATATAGGTACTTGGTTCCTCTACAGGAGTGGTTGACCAATTCAGTCATTAATGGAGTTCATCTTCACAAAACCCCAGTAAGGTAGGAAGGCAGTGTTTTACAGGTGGAGAAATTGAATTAGTTTCTCTAAGATCACACAAGAAAATATGGAGCAGAATTGAGCACTGAAACAAGGCCTCTTAACTCCCAGTTGTAGTCTGCCATTGCTGTTTCCTGTGCATCGAGTCTGTAGGGTCTTTTCCAGTTTCACTGTTGCTTACGGAAGAAACAGGCTTGTTAATGGGCTGGACCTTGGTCAGTTTCCCAGGGGGTCTTTGCTGGAAATTATTTTAATTGGGAGGAAGATGGTTTATCCCACCCCTCCTGGTGCCTTCCTTCAGTCATTCCGATTGTCCTTCCTGCTTGGGGCTCTGCCTCCCCTACAAGGAAAGTAATTCTTTTACTCTAGTCAGCGCTGGTAAGGCTTTACCTGGAATAGTGTGTCCAGTTTTGGGCCCTACACTTCAAGAAAGATGTGGGAAGGTTGGAGAGAGTCCAGCACAGAGCAACAAAAATGACTGGGGCCTGGAAACAAAACTTATCAGTAAAGTTTAAAACACCTAGTTATTTAGTCTGAAGAAAAGAAGGCTGGGGCAGGGTGAGGGCAGGGAAGGGGTAGGGAGGGTTATAATAGTCTTCAGGTACTTGAAAGGTGATTATGGAGAAGTTGGATAGGCCTAGGAACATTGTTCTTAAGTTGCGACAAAGGAAATTTAGGTTGGAAATTAAGAAGAACTTTGTGACTATGAGGGTAGTTAAGCATTGGAGCAAGGGGCTGGACCAAATGCCGTTGTAAGGTCCCTTCCTGCCCTACTTTCCTCTGTTTCTATTGCTGTAAAAGTGCTGAAGGCCAACATATCATTCGTAATACCAGTGATGGCTATATTCTGTGAAAATAGTCAATAGAAAATGTCCGCTATCACAGATGGTCAAGCAATGGTGTGCATTTTGGGCTGTAGTCTAGCACTGACCATATTGTTGTTAGCATTGACAGAGAGTGCCACTCCTAAACCAGGATCCCACTGTGGTTTATGCTTTAGAAACACAGAACAAAAACAATGTGCCTACCGCAAGGGGCTCCATATTGGAATTCTCCTTTGCTTTAATTGGGAAGTTAATGTAGGAAACCCTACTTGAATAGGTTCAAATGAGTTCTTATGGGTGACTGGTGCCACCTTAGTCAGGGTGGACACATTTTCCCCCTGCGACTAGTCAGCGACCTGGGGGTCCCCCCGTGGCCGATCTCACTGACCAGCCAATTGTGAAGCAGCTACTGCGGCGCTCCCACTCCCTGACCAGCACTTGCAAGGGGGGCACCGGCGCTCCTGCCTCCCCCCATCCCATTGCCTAAGCAGTGAGTGCAGCCTGTCAGGGGGTGCATGTGCACCCCTGTGCACCCCCTACACATTGCCACTGGTTCTTACAATCTGTTGGTTCTGCTTGTATGTAACCCTCACCTCTGGTAGCAGGGAATAATTTGGAAATTGTTAGATACTTCTTTTTTATTCTTTTCTGACTCACTGCTGGACATAGCCCATCAGTTCTTCTACAGACTCCCTACAAACAGAAACTGACCTGTTTGTTTGGGTCTGGTAATTCCAAGGGATGGCCCAATAATGTTAAAAGTGATTGGATGCAGCTCTATGCTCAATTAAATGGAGGTATAGCTTTCCAAATGCCAAAGCAGCTGGATGCATGAAAACTTAGTATACATTAGTTGATGAGAATTACACATGGGTGATTGCTTGCAGCATTCATAGAATCATAGAAATAGGGTCAGAAGGGACCTTGTAGATCTTCAAGTCTGACCCCTCGCCTGAGCAGGAGCAAAACTGGACTCAAATGAGTCCAACCAGTTAGGCATCAAGCCTCTTCTTAAAGACCCCCAGGGTAGGAGCCAGCACCACTTCCCTTGGAAGTTGGTTCCAGCTCCTAGCCGCCCTAACTGTGAAGTAGTTCTTGCAGCTGTCTAATCTAAACCTACTCTCCAACAACTTGTGTCCATTATTCTTTGTTATGCCAGGGGGTGCTAGGGGAAACAGTGTCTCTCCCAAACCCTTCTGGTCCCCCCTAGTGAGTTTATAGACAGTCACCAGGTCCCCACTCAGCCTTCTCTTGTGAAGGCTAAACAGGTTTAGGTCCCACAGTCTTTTGTTGTAGGGTCTGCCCTGTTGTCCCCGGATCATGCGGGTGGCCCTCCTCTGGACCCTTTCAATGTTGTCCACATCCCTCCTGAAGTGGGGCGCACAGAACTGGATGCAGTACTCCAGCTGTGGCCTGACCAGCGTTGCATAGAGGGGGAGGATCACCTCCTTGGCTCTGCTAGAGATGCACCTGTGGATGCACGACAAGGTCCGTTTAGCCCTACCAACCGTGACCTCGCATTGTCAGCCCATGTTCATCTTGGAGTCAATAATGACTCCAAGATCCCTTTCCACCTCTGTGCTCTCAAGAAGGGAGTTTCTCATTCTATAAGTGTGCTGCTGGTTTCTACTGCCCAAGTGCAGCACCCTGCACTTGTCAGTATTGAAACGCATCCTGTTTATGTTAGCCCACTCCTGTAACCTATCCAGATCTTGCTGCAATCTTTCCCTCCCTACTAGCGTGCTCACCTCACCCCAAATTTTGGTATCATCAGCGAATTTAAACAGGTTGCTTTTCACCCCATCGTCCAAATCGTTGATGAAAAAATTGAACAGCACAGGCCCAAGGACCGAGCCCTGGGGGACTCTGCTGCCCACTTCCCCCCAGGTTGAATATGACCCGTCCACCACCACCACCCTCTGAGTGTGACCCTTCAGCCAATCTGCAATCCATCTGACTGTGTAGGCATCAATGCCACAGTCGCCTAGTTTTTTAATGAGGATGGGGTGGGAGATGGTGTCAGAGGCCTTGCTGAGTCTAGAAAGACTACGTCCACGGCAACATCTGCATCCATTGCCTTTGTGACCTGATCACAAAGTGAAAGTAAGGTATTTGGATACATCAGGCATTTGGAGGATTAGGTTCCAGAGCCACCTGCAAAAATGAAGATTTGTAAATGAACCAGGGATAAGACAGAGACACAGAAAACAACTGCATGGGGCCACTGAGATGCTTCAGGTGTTTGCTGTGGCTGGTATTTGAAAGGGCACAACTTCTCTGATCAGGTACATGGGACTGCTGATGAGCTCTACCTGTGTGGAGAAGTGGTACCTTTGAAGTAAAAGCTGCACCAAATAGCTGAGTGCTCATTTTTTACCTGTGCAAAATAAACAATTTACAATCCACTCAAATACCACCCCAAAATCTGGGTTCTATTGTAGTCATAGTGCTATTAAATGGCTGAATGGTTCAATATTCTCTGAGTTTGTTTACCAAATATTTAAAAATGGTGGCATGTTTACTTTTTTGCCATCACCGTGATTCTGTAGAGCTATGTTAATTAAAACCAAAAGTAAGAGCCCTGTAAAAGAGTGATGTATATGAGTAAAACCAGTATAAATGGAAGAAGACTGCCCATGGCATTATGAAGGGACTGTCTGGGATGCAAATAAAAGGTAGAACTGACCTGTGCTTTTTAGCCATCTAATTTTAGTTCATGTGATTCATCCAGATTGGTGAATGACATAATTTCACCTAAGCTGTTATTTACAATAGGCAAATAGCCGTTTTTGACAGTGTTTAAACCAATATAAAATGGAGATGAAAAAAAGCAGAGGAGGAAACAAAGCTCAATATTAGAACAACAAACCCAAACTGTTGGGAAGAGTCCAACTTTTGTCAAAAAACATAATGCAGTCACAGTGTTGTTGTAATGATCTGTTAAATACTTTAAAGAAAGCAAAAGGTCTTGAACCATTGCAACTCGTGTGGCAGTAAAGATCTCATTCCATTTGGTGTGCACAAGCAAAATGACAGCATAAGGTTGAGGAAATTTAGGTTGGAGATCAGAAGGAACTTTATACCTATGAGCATGGTCAAGCATTGAAACAGGTTACTTAGAGAAGTTGTGAAATCTCCATTCTTGGAAATTTTCAAGAGGAGGTTGGACAGATGCTTACCCTTGAGGGAGGATCATGCCTTGGGCATGGGGCTGGACAAAATGACCTTGTATGGTCCCTTTCAAGCCCACTTTTTCTGTGATCCTGGGGTGAGGTTTATTTCTGGTTTTTAATTATTTCTCATGGTTCAGCCTGAATGAGAAGGCCAAATTCATAATGTAAATTGGTGCTCCTGTGCTGAAGTGCATGAAGTTGTCATTTTATAACAGCGATGAATTTAACTCCTAACATTCATCAGCATTGCTCATTACTTCCAAATTTTTAAATTGTCCTTGCTTGATTCACAGATGTTTCCTCTACACGTTTGTACTTTTTCAAGCCTAAGAATTTAGTCTTTAATTTTCTCCTAGTATGAGTCAAAACCTCTTTAATAGCTTTACAAGCCACCAGTGTTTCTTTAAAAAATACCTCAATCCCACTCAGTGTTGAAGATGAGCATTCTGCATCAGTAGATCCAATAATGATGTACAGATTATAATGTGATTTTTAGTGAGTGGAACTCATTTCTACTTCATACATCAAATGATTACAAACACATTATTACTTTTCTGACAGTGCTTTTATAGCACTTACTTGTCTCGGTGTCCATATATGTTGAACACTGGAACAAAATCTGCTGTTTCTGAAGCAAGTTCATGCAACAAATATCATCCACTCTCGGGACTATTATTTCATTTCTGAGCAAGGGAAGCATCCATTGTCATATTCAACAGCTAAGCTTACAACTAGAAGGGCAGGTAAACAACTCCCTACAGAGCTGATTCAAATTCCAGTGGAAAGATCAGTTGCCAAGGGGATGCTGAGCAGCAAGCCTCTGTAGCAGTTTCCTCTCAATAGAGCTGCTGCCTTCATTCACATATGACCTAGGATTTGAAGTCTGCTCCCCAATTAGAGTCTGGTGCTTGTCAGGTACAGGCTGCTTTGGTGCCTTTGGGCTAGCTAGCTGATAGGCTTCAGTTTCCAGGTTTGAACAGGTGTTTTGCTAAAGGGAATAAATAGCCTACCTAAATTCATCACAATTGTTCAGGGAGTGAACGCTAGCATAGTGACCAACCATTTAAAAACAATTTTGAGGGGAAAATGGAGAAGGTTATAGGGTCTTGAGCTGTTGCACATGTGAGAAGGAATCATTTTAAGCTTCATAATGATGAATCCAATAAATATAATTTTAAAATCACTCCAAACCTAATTGTCAGACGTAGTGTTATGCACACATGACTCTATTATTGTAATTTTACGGTGGCCTGAAATAAATCTGTCATTTCATGTTCCAGTTAAGTTGGGCACTTATACATCCTATTTAAAATGCTGAGACTCACTCCCCACTTCCTTGTCCACTTCCTTGTCCATCTTCACCTTTCCTAGTTCCTTACTTTCTATGGGACAATTTATCAATGTCCATTGGACCTTTAGTAATAGATGTTAATATGTAGGCTGCAGCCTGGGGCTTACCCCTTTAAAACAAGGGAATCATGGGAAATCTACTTTCCTAGGTAGCACTGAGAAACCAGACATAAGGTGACAAGGAAGTACTGTGAAGGGGAAGTATTGTCAAGTGCCTAAATTTGGTGCTGAAAAAAAAAACTTGTGAGTAGGATTTGCTACAAAAAGCTCTCTTTGAGATGTTTAAGGGGACTGGTAAGGGCTGTAGAAAAAGCCTAGGATGAAACAGGCCATGTAGGAAGTGGTCCAGGGAAAAGTCCTGCCATGATGCATAATGGAGCTGGCAGCCACTGCACTTACAGTTCTTGTGCTGGAAGCCAGAGTGGCAGATGTATCTGGGTTACCATACAAGAGATTGTGGACATAAGGCAATGCCTGGATGCAGAGAAGAATGATTTAGTTGGAGAGCCTGGACAGGAATAGCAAATAGCTAGGAATTAGGGCTGCTCATCAGCAAATGAGCCCACAATACTACAGGTTTCTCAAAAAGGGACTTCCAGAGGAGGGATTCCTCCCAGAGATTCCATGGGGTAACATTACTGGAAGCCACCCGCAACTGGCAGCTGTACTTTAAAGCCATAATTGAGTCCTTTGTTTCATAGATTCATAGATTGTAAGGCTGGAAGGGACCTCAGAACATCACTGGGTCCAGCCTTTTTCATCCCGCGGCACACTTACATGGCCTTCCCCACCCTATGGCACACCAGCTGGGGGGGGAGCGAGTGGCCAAACAGTGCAGAGTGGCAGGAAGTGTGTGGCACGGCATTTGAATCACTGGCTGGAGCCACACACCCGTCTGGCTGCCTACAGCAGCAGCAGGCGAGGGGTGTGGCTACAGCCCAGAATGCCAGAGCACACCTCATAGATTTCATAGACATCAGGGCTGGAAAGGACCTTGGAAGATCATCGAGTCCAGCCCCCCCACCCGAAGGGCAGGAAGTCAGCTGGGGTCATGGGATCCCAGCAAGATAAGCATCCAATTTACTCTTGAAGGTGTTCAATGTAGGTGCTTGAACCACCTCTGATGGCAGGCTGTTCCAGACCTTGGGGGCTCAGACAGTAAAGAAATTCTTCCTTATGTCCAGCCTGAAACGGTCTTGCAGTAGTTTTATAACCGTTCGACCTCATCATCCCTTGGGGCGCTCTGGTGAACAGATGTTCCCCCAGATCCTGGTGGTCACCCCGATAAACTTATAGGTGGCCATCAGATCACCCCTGAGCCTGTGCTTTTCCAGGCTAAAGAGCCCCATGGCTCTCAGCCTGTCGTCATAAGGTCTGTTTTCCTGACCTCTGATCATGTGTGTGGCTCTTCTCTGGACTCTCTCAAGCTTTTCCACCTCCTTTTTGAATTGTGGAGCCCAAAACTGGACACAGTACTCCAGCTGTGGCCTCACCAAGGCCAAGTACAAGGGGAGAATGACGTCCTGGGATTTGCTTGAGAAACATCTGTGGATGCAAGCCAGCGTTTTGCTCGCTTTACTAGCCGCAGCATCACGTTGCAGGTTCATGTTCATCTTGTGGTCAATGATGACCCCCAAGTCTCTTCCGTAGTGCTAGCCAGTATAACACTGCTGAGCCTATAAGAAAGCTGCAGGTTTTGCCTCCCAAGGTGGAGAACCTTGCATTTTTCGATGTTAAACACTCATCTCGTCCACCCATTTACTGAGCCTGTCCAGTTCATCCTGGATCACCCACCTGTCTTCAGATGTGGATGCTTTGCCCCAGAGTTTGGTGTCATCGGCAAACTTGGCCAGGCCGCTCCTGACTCCAATGTCCACATCATTAATGAAGATGTTGAACAATATGGTTCCAAGGACGGAGCCTTGGGGGACCCCACTGGTCACAGGACACCATGAAGATTGACTTCCATCAATTACTACCCTCTGGGTCCAACCACGGAGCCAATTTCCCAGCCAGCGGATCGTGGTGGAGCCAAGGCCACAATAGGCCAGTTTTACCAAGAAGTGATCGTGGGATACCAGATCGAAGGGTTTTTTGAAGTCAAGATATATGACATCAATCTCTTCTCCCTTGTCCAGGTGATAGGTCACCTGGTTGTAGACGGACGTGAGATTGGTCAAGCAAGACTTACCCGCAACAAACCCATGCTGGCCATCCCTCAGGATGTTGGCATCAGCCAGTCCATTAAGGATGACCTCTTTAATAAACTTTTCTAAGACCTTCCCCGGGATAGAAGTCAGGGTGATGGGCCTATAGTTTGCTGGATCCACTTTCCTCCCTTTCTTGAAGATAGGCACCACTTTGGCCTTCTTCCAGTCTTCGGGCACTACACCAGAGCGCCAGGAGTTTTCAAAGATCTGTGCCAGAAGCTGGGTTATGATGCTCGCCAGCTCCTTGAGTACCCTGGGGTGTAGATTGTCAGGAACAAGCTGACTTGAAGTTATTCAGCCTCTCAAGGTGGTCAGCATTAATGTCGGGCAGGGTATCTCCCTCACCCGGACCGCCCTATACCGTAGCGGGCATGGGTGTCCCATGGGACTGATGAAAGACCGACGCAAAGTACCCATTTAATAGGTTGGCTTTTTCCTGGGCGTCAGTTGTCTCATCTAGTTCAGCAGGGGTCCAATGTTGCCCTTGCTTTTTCTCCAGCTCCCCTCATATCTGAAAAAGGACTTTTTATTGTCCTTGATGCTCGAAGCTAGTTGGAGTTCAGTTGCAGCCTTGGCTTTCCGGGTTTTCTCCCTGCAGGACCGGAATCCTCCTTGGAGGTGACTCCCATCCTCCATCCTTTGTAGGGCTTTCTTTTTAGCCTCAGGAGGTCTGCTAGGTTCCTGGAGAGCCAGGGGGGCTGCTGTGCCCTCTTTCTGCCTTTCCTCCGAGATGGAATAGAATTAGCTTGTGCATTGAGGATCACTCCCTTGAAGAGCAACCACTCTTCCTGAACTTCCCTCTCCCTGGGGTCATGGTCCCGTAGGGGCTCCTTGACAAGCCTCCTGAGCTTGTCAAAGCTGGCTTTCCTGAAGTCTAGGACTTCCATGTTGCTAACTGACTTGCCAGCTTTATGGTGCATGGTGAAGGTGATCAGCTCATGGTCGCTGTCACCCAGCTTCCCATCGATCACTAGGTTGCTGATTAGGTCATCCCCAGTAGCCAGTACCAGGTCAAGCAGCGCTTTACCTCTCATTGGCCCGTAGACTTCTTGAGTCAAGTAGAGGTCATCCATGCATGATAAGAAGCTTTGCAACTGCTTGGATTTTGCTGAGTGATCCTCCCACGAGATGTCTGGGTAATTGAGGTCACCCATGACAACCATGGTCCTGGAGCTTGCAGACTCAGCCAGTTCCTGGGTGAACTCCTTGTCAAGCTCTTGACTTTGGGTGGGAGGTCTGTAGTAGACTCCCACCGTTGTCCCCTATGCCGTGTTCCCCATGGATTTTAACCCAGAGAGTCTCCAGTCATCCACCCTGGTCGCCAACATCAGCTTGCAGGGACGCACCTGGACATCCCTGACAGCACACCAGTTTGCCACAGCACACTGGTTGGGAAACGCTGGGCTAGAGAATTGCACTGCTGGCTTATATTCATACTGTGGTCTGTTATTACCCCCAGGTCCCTTTCATTTGTGGTGCTAGTCAGTTTGGTGTCATGAAGCCTGTAGGTGTGTTGGGGGTTGCTCGTCCTGAGGTGGAGCCCTGTACATTTCTCGATGTTGAACTTCATCAGGCTCCAATTCACCCAACTTGCTAACCTGTCTAGATCCATCTATATCTGTCACCTATCTTTAAGTGGGACCACGCTCCCCCATAACTTGGTGTCATCCGCAAAATTAGCCAGTGAGCTCTTCACCCCCGCATCCAAATTGTTAATAAAGATGTTGAAAAGTACTGGACTGAGCACTGACCCCTGCGGGACACCCCTACTCACCTGTCACTGGGATGACACAGATCCGTTCACTATGACTCTCTGAGTCCTAACCTGCAGCGTTTCTCACCTACCTCACTGTCTCAGAGTTAAGCCCACAATCCTCTAATTTTCTCATGAGGACATTGTGGAATACTAAATCAAAGGACTTTTGGAAGTCAAGGTATACAATGTCAAACTGCTTTCTCATGTCCAGGTACCGAGTTACCTGGTCATAGAAGGAGATGAGGTTGGTAAGGCAAGACCTACGCACAACAAAGCCATGCTGGCTGTCATTCAGAATCTTACCTTCTGCAAGTTTATTGTAGATAGACTCCTTGATGAACTTTTCTAGAATTTTCCCTAGGATAGAAGTTAGGCTGATTAGCCTATAGTTACCCAGGTCCTTCCTCCTGCCCTTCTTGTGGAAGGGCACAACATTGGCACTCTTCCAGTCCTCAGGGACTTTTCCAGAGCACCACAAGTTGTGAAAGAGTTTCACCAGGGGTTCTGCAATTACTTTGGCCAGCTCCATCAGCACTTTCAGATGAAGATTATCTGGTCCTGCAGACTTGTATGTGTCTAATTTTTTTAACTGGTCACACACCAATTCTATGGCAATAGTGGGAATGCAGTTATTCCTACCGTGCTCATCCTTTACTCTACCTGGCATGCTTTTCCCCTTGGTCTGATGAAAGACCAAGGCAAAGCAGTCATTCAGGAGTTCAGCTTTCTCCTGGGTACCAGTAACCAGCTCTCCTGAGTTGTTGAGCAATGGCCCCATGCTCCCATTTGTTTTCTTCCTGTTCCCTATGTACCTAAAGAAGGACTTCTTGTTGTCCTTGATTCCCATTGTTAATCTAAGTTCGGTCATGGCTTTAGCTTGTCTTATCTGTTCCCTGCAATTGCGGGCCATCATGGAAGTCCTCCTTGGGGCCTGCCCTGAGCTTCCATTGTTTATAAGCCTCTTTCTTCTTTCTTAAGAGGACTGTGATTTCCCTGTTTAGCCAAGAGAGCTTCCCAGCCCTTCTGTTACCTTTTTCTGCATGGGAATGGACTTCCTTTATGCTTCAAGGATCGTGTCCTTAAGGAACAACCACTCTTCATGTGCATCTTTCGCCTTCAGTCCCTGGTCCTGTAGGACTCGCCCTACTAGTGACCTAGGCTTGTTGATGTTTGCATTTTTGAAGTCCAAGACTTCAATCCTGTTATCTAATTTGCCTGCCTTACGTTGGACAGCAAATGTGATGGTTTCATGGTCGCTGTTACCCAGACTTCCCTCTATATTTAAGTAGGTCACAAGGTCGTCTCTTTTGGCCAGGACCAAGTCTAGCAGAGCGTCACCTTTGTAACTGTGAAAAGTTATCCTTTAGAACAATCTAACAAGGTTCCACCTACTTTTCCTGATGAAGCATCCTATTTTTTATGCCAAACAGATACTGTGTCGTGTGCTGGGTACCAGCTGCCACTGAGTAAATGAACACACACAGTTTTAATTCAGCAGGGGAGACCAGAATAAGTGTCTGTTTCATTATCTCTGACAGCAAGGTTGTCAAAAGCTATGGAGTTGTAATGAAGAAAGGTGGCAAGTTTGCAAAGGGGATATAGGCCTGGAGGCTGCTTTGAGGGATGGAATTGGAAATGGGAAAATATGGCTTTGCTTTCAGTAATGTGGTAGGCAGCAGTAGGGAAGGAAGGGGAAGGTCTTTGTGGGATAATTTATAATGGAACTGGCTCAGGAATGATCAAATGTCCTTGGGGCTTATGCCATCCTCTAACTGTTGGCACATACAGGGGAAACTTTCCCTTGGGGCAGCTTATCCCATAACTGCAAGGTTTTTAGCATCATTCTCTGAAGTGTCTGGTGTTTGCCATTGATAAGGGCAGGACACTGGATTAGATAGAACACTGAATCTCAAATTATGGTTCCACAAGAAGTAAAAGACTCAGATTGACTTTTTTTTCTCCCAAATTATTCGATTGTTCCCAATTTAAAGGATGACCCACAATCACAGTTAGATATAGGCTGGAACATTCAAAGAAGTGTAAAGATAGTGTCGGCATTCAGTTTTCATTGACTTCTGATGGGAGTTAGGTAACTAATTCCCTTTCTACATTGAAAATTCCAGTCTAAACTTCTGACAGAGTCTATGATAGTTTCTTTCTATTGTTATAAAAGGCATAATTAATATACCATATTTTCTCACAAAATAGGACATCTACCTTGTTTTGGGAGGACAGAATGAAGAAAAATATAATTTTTTCCAGTGTAGTAGCTGAATTCTAGTTGCATGGAGCAGGGCAGAGTCTACTCATCAGCACCATTCTCCCTTCCATTCCTGCTCAGCCAAAAGTTGCTGCCAATTTAGCAATGACTGTCATAGGGTTAAACTTCTAACTTTTGGCTGAGCAGCAGACTCCTCCTATGCTCCATGCAGCTGGAGGGACCCAGATGCCCCACAGCCATTCCAGCATCCACATGATTCCATTCTGGTGCAGAAATTAGCTGCCTTACTTAAACATGCACCCCAATTTTGGATGGCTAATGTTTTGGGGAAAAAAGGAACGTGTGCTATGAGAGTAAATATAATATCTCCAGTTTTATTTAAAGTGTCATTCCAGATTGAATGGTCCATTTGAAAACCTAGTGGCTCTGCCTGGAAGTCAGGGAAAAATACTGTGCATTTTGAAATAGTATGGTACTATTCACAGCTGGCAGATATCCTCCTCTGTGGTCAATGAAAAGGGAGACAAATTTGGAAGGGCAGTCAACATCACCAAATATGAAACATCTATTATGTTTCTTTAATAATATGTTGACCTCATGCTTAGGATATAGACTTCATTGTTACAGAACAGCTCATGCAGACTGAATCGGAATAAATCATGCTGCATTCTGATTTCTGTTACTCTGTATTCCTGGAAAATGACACAAGTAAACTTTCGTAAAATATTTCCAGGAAATATTATCATTATTCATGATTTTTTTTTCTTTTTGACTTTCTCTCTTCTCCCCATCATATGATTATCTTTGTAGAGCAATATTTTATTTACCTTAGTGACAGCAAAGGATAAGCTGTCCTCAGCTGTCAAAGAGAAATCTTCAGTTTGGGCTTGGCCTAGAACATTTAGTGGTGATATGGCAGACAGGATCAAGAAGGATAAGGGAGAAAAAGAGTTATGCCAGTTCAAGAAAGCATTCCTTTTGGAATATATGAAAAATTAATATCTTATAGGTCACATGAATTTTGAGCAATTTACTACAAAGTGACTGCAAAGAAAATAATATTGTCTCTTTGCTTTCTCTCTCTCTCTCTTTTTAATATCAAAAGACATTACATTAAAACAATGTTTAATCAAAACAGAGTCGCAACAGGCAGGCCTTATCTCCTTAATATTGTTCAGTATAAATAATGATCATTTTTTCTTCTATCACCTGTGCCAAACAGAAGCTATGACAGGTCTTGTTTGAAAGACCTTATGTGAAAGCTTAGTTCATAATAAGCATGTGTGGGGATGTGGAAATCGGCACAATTTCTTGGATAAAATAGGTGCCTCTGTAGGATCAAATAACGGTGATTGAGATACCAGTTCTATCTCTGCTGGTAATGGTTCTTATAAATTAGAAAGAGGACTCACTAGAGGATAGCATAGGCTAGCTTATGGTATGGATTCTCACCTGCTTCCTTGTGTGAAGGATCAGATGATTACTTTCTCAGTTGCATGGGTGACTGGTGCCACCTGAGTCAGGGGGGCATGTGCCCTCCCCCTGCCCTTTCAGCAATTGATCTTGCCAATCTCTGCCCCTCGTGCAGTCACCTAAGCAGGGAGCATGGCCTGTCAGGGGGTGTACTAGCACTGTCAGGGGGTGCACATGCACCCCCATGTACCCTCTAAGCATTGCCACTGCTCTGTTGGTTGTTTATTTGCTGTACCTATATTTCTTTACTCATCTGCCTGCATGCTTGTGCAAAATAATGTAATGGTGCAGAGTGATAAAGTGCTTTTACCTCCAGTGCAGAGAGAAAAGCACTCATGAATGGTGATTACAATAGGGAATGCCCTCCTTCCACAAAAGTTGAGTAGAATGGGCTGTTTTAAGTTACAGATCCATCTGATGAACATGTACACAGTGTGGATCCAAGGTCTTTGAGTAGCAAATCCTCAAGCAACAGTATTTTAAAATAAAATCACCTGTTAATTTGGAGAATAACAGAACAGATTCTTCTGAGCTAGAACAATCCAAATTCAGCTGGCTTCAGCTGTACTGTTGTAAATGAGAATGGAAGGCCCTGCATCCATTTTGCCAGGTTAAATAAGAGGTGATAATTTCTAGAAAAAGTGTTCCAAGTTTCTAAGTTTTAATATAGGCTCAGTCTCCCCAAAGACTTGGAAGTGCACAGACATGGGATTTTTGCTCAGGTGATTTCTGATCATTCCTGTTGCTTCTTCAGTAGAAGGATATAAAATGGCTATATCACTGTGGCTTTTGTACTTGATTTAAATAAGAAATTATAGCTATGCCATAGACCACTAATTGTTTCTTATACTTTTACATCGAAAGCACCATTTTTTCAGGATCAAGGGAGCTGTTTTAATCATCTGTACTTACAAATTAATAGAATGAAGGGTGTCAAGTAAACTTAACATGCCTGTCACTAAAAGTGTTGATAGGCACTTAAATTACTGTATTTGTCCTCCATCATTACAAGGTGACCCTGTCCAATATCTTCTCTGGCTTTATCCTCATAGAACACCCCAATAACTTACAGAAAATTAAGGGAGACTGCTTTCGCCTAGAGTGTTTGTGGTGTAGAAATCCTGTGCAGAGGCTATTTGGTTGGCTGTCATAGCATCTGTAAGGTGACAGATCTCCATTTTTATTGTTAGGTAGAATAGCATGTTTAAGCTGGACAGCTTCCAATCAGGTTTTAGAATCACTTCCTCTTGTACTGTGTTCCATTTTGTGAATAAAAGAAAGGCATATAGAGCGAGTTGTATGCAGCAGGCTGGAGTGTGCATGTGGAGCAGGGTTCTGTAGTTGGCGATTTCTGAATCTGCTCTGCCGAATGTCCAGGTGGTGGTGTTGAAAAATCTGTTCCTCCTGAGGCTTAGGTCCATGTTCTTTGTTGCTGCTTAACTCTAGTGGGAAGGTGCTAGATATTTTAATCAGAGTTTTCTGTCCTTTTTGGAAAGTGTATGCCTGTTGTCCTGAAAGCTATTTCCTTGACATTTGTCAATAACCAGCAATGGAATCTAGAGAGCAATCTGGCTAATTAGACACTTAGAAACCAAATGTCTTCAAATTTTGAGTAAAATGAAGTATGACCATTCACGTGGTATCTTAGTGTTTCGGAATCATTTGTCAGTCTGCTTACAGATTTGATACTGATAGGAATGCTTCATAGTGTTGGAATGCTTCTCCTGGCATAGGTGAGGATCAAATGTCAATGCTGAGTAGTCTTCAGTAGTCTTAATCATGACTCTTCCTATGATTTTATTAGCAGTGGTTTTTTATTGGCTACTTTTTTTTCATTTTCTGAATTCAGAATGAGAAAGAATTGTTCACTAGGTCTCTCAAGTGAACTGCACTACACAGCTCCCTTCCATCTGTCCTCATTCCATGTTTGTGGGGCCTTTAACAGAATTAAAGATGTATGGCTGCAGTGTTTTCAGGGGGTGCCCACTGTCTTGTCTACCTCAGACGATTGAATCAAATGTTTTAGGTAATGTGCAAGAGGAGTTGATATATGTGTAACTCCGTGCCAGCATACTGAGGCTGGGTGATGCACCAGATTTTGGGTTCTCAGGATGCCAGTAGCCCCTGAGGCAGACTGCTGACCGGAGGTGTCCCGTGGAAAGGTTTGTCCCTCATCCTCACCACCCAGGAAGTCACCCTGAACCCGATGAATACATTACTCTTTATTATTACAACCAATTTAAATAACAGAAAAATAAATTTTAAAAAATATAATAACAGTAGTTAATAACAAAGCTAACAACTTGGATAAAATTGCAGCTACAATTTAGGTGAATAATTCCAGCACACTGGGGGGGTCCCAATTGTGTTAAACAACCTGAATAACTACATACACCTTGTTATAACCCTTTGAAACAGTTTCCCCCTTAACCCAATTGATTTTTCTCCTGGTCACAGTAAATTCCCCATAACACTAAATAGCAACTCAGCTAAAACTATGATCCATATAGTTAGGCTTCAGGGACTTCTGTTGTTCCTGGAAAGGGAAAGCTCTTTTAAATAGTCCCAGTATGCAGCGAGATAGCCACTGTGTCCCTGGCTGCAGACGAAGTTCCCCATTTGTTCCTTTGCTGGCAGAAAAGCACTTCTGAAAATACACTTATTGGCAAGCAGGAGTGATTAGGTGTCCCTTTAGCCCAGGGGTGGGCGAAATGGCCAATCCAGCCAGCAGCTGGACTCCATTTCCCAGCAGCCCCTGCCTGCATGGCTGAGGCTGGTCTCTATAGAGACCCCAACCTCAGCTGCGCTGTCAAAGCTTAAGGCTGGGGTTAGGGCTTAAGGCTGGCACACGGCAGAGCAGGGCAGGGGGCTCCTCCAGAGCTGCTGGGACCTTGTGATGGGGGCAGCTTGCTCTGGAGCCAGGGCAGAGCCACAATTTGTAGCCTGAATGCTCTGGGCAGGGGTGCATAGGCAGGGGATCACAGCTCTGCCTCTGCTCCTGACCAGGCAGTCACCGCTGCAAGGAGCTGGGGCAGAGCCACAATCCCCTGCCTACACATCCCTGCCTGGAGCATGCAGGCTACAGATTGTGGCTCTGCCCTGTCTCCAGAGCAAGCTGCCCCCACTGCAGGATCCTAGCAGCTCCAGAGCAGCTCCCTGCTCTGCTGCCTACCCTGCCAGTAGGGCTGGGACTGATCTCCATGGCAACTCCAGCCTTGTACTTTCAAGGGGGGGGGAGGTCTCCATGGAGACCAGCCCCAGCCATGTGCAGGGTGGCTGGAAAATGGAGTCTGCTGCCAGCCAGATCCACCTGCAGGCCAAACTTTGCCCGTCACTGCCTTACCTCCATGCTGGTTTTGTCCTACCAGCTCACTCCCTCTCAGGGGCTGCCTACCCCTCCTGGCTCACCCACCCACAGACGAGGGTTTCCCTCTGCAGGTATCTGTTGCTTGAGCCCTCCCAGCCCAGGTTTCACCACAGCATCCTAGCCAGACACAACACACACAGCCCAGTCGTTAACCCTTTATGTGCTCCACTACTTCTCTCAGTCCCAGCGAGGCTACCAGCCTTGCTTACCCACCCCTCCCGACTTCCTCCCCACTCTTTCCCTGGCACCTGTGTCCTTGTTGCACCGCTCCAAACCCATTGGGGGTCGGGGATCAGCTTCTCATGCGAGGACACAGGCACTCCCCCGTCCTAATGCTCTTCTCTCCAGGCAAGTTTCAATACAGTCTGCCTTGGCTTGGACTGAGTCTGCCCTCCCTCTCTCCAGGGCTGTAGCCCCCTCCATTTTCCCCTCCTCTGAGCTTTATTTTTTCTTTTCCCTCCCTCAGCTTTTATGGCTCAGTAGCAGCCAATCAGAGCCCCTGGTTTGCAATGCCAGCCTGGTCACAATTTAAATACTCCGGTAAGAAGCATACATCATGCATGGCATACCTCCCTGTCTGGTGACATGCAGCCTCTGCAAAGTTTTGCCATCCCTTTCTTGCAAAGCTCTTCAGCACAGATCACCCATGTGGCTTGCAGCCATGCAGACTTCGCATCTGTTACATATGAAAGAAAGTTATCTGATTAAGAAGCAATCCAGATAAAACTTGGGTGAGGATGGTGGATTTAGGAAACCATTAGAAGTGAATGCAGAGATATCATCCTCTCTGAATGGGGAGGGAGGAGGTCATTCAGTCATAGTTTTTAAAGTTCATGACCCAAGGAGGGCTTCACATCCTCATGAGCCTCTATATGATAGTACAGCAGTAGTGAGATTTTTTTTCCCAGTGTGCACCCAGCTGGAAGGTGTTGACTTTTCCTTGGACGTCAACTTGCCAGCATTGCCCATGCCTTTGCCACCACGCTGTACATGGAGTTCCAACTTACATCTGTTGAAAAGCAAAGTCAGTGGTATACACTCTCATGGCAAGTATCCCAGGGTCTATATTCACAGTCTCTGTTTCTAGATGAAGTGTGCGATATTGGTTTTCAGTAGTCTGAACCTGCCCATCCTTAAGGATAGGTTGCAAAGGTTGTGTACTTAATAGGATTTGGGGGAGGATGGATGGAGATGTGACATAGATATATTGGCTGGTTAAATAAATATACTCCTGTTGCACGTGTGGGTTAGTGGTTGCTAGGTAGGTTTTTTTATATAAAGGGCAAGTCTAAATAACTGTTGTGGCTCATGCTTTAGCCATTAGTTTGCCATTTTTGTTTTAAAATCTAATTAAATAAATGAAACATGCTGTTTTATATCCATATTGTATAAGCCCTGTAATACATATGTCGCTAACTGATCTAGTCCTACATGTTAGGTTATAATGCATCTGGGATTCATTACCCCTTGATATCTTAAAATGTTCATAGTATTCTTTTTCTCTCAAGGGTAGGCACGTTTTGGCCTTTGCCTTATACATAATTGATGGGCTGTGCATATAGACTCAGGCATATGCTGCATGGATGTAGATGTCATTATGGTTTTTTATATTTTATATTCACTGTGAAAGTCGCTTTTGTCTTAAGGTACAGTAGCTGTTCAACTGATATTCTCAGAAGAATAGTCTGATATTCTCAGAAGAGTAGTGTGATTTTTAACAATGCCATTGACTGTCCATGAATTATTTATGGTTATGTCAGTCCATCTCTAGTATTACGTTCTGCTTGCAGTGCTTCTGAAATGGCTTTAATGACATTTCTAGCTAAGCAACACAGAATGCCATATAAAATACTGCAGGTAGTAGTGCCTCCTGTTTACTATTTGGAAAGTTACTTGGATTAAATTGCCTTTGTGCATTTCTACAGGATGGCATACATTTCTAATCTTGGCCTAGCTAGGTAATCACATATTCAGGTCCTTGGAAAATACCAAAGATAAGGAATCCATCAGTTAATGGCTTCTGGACCAAATATAATGGATTCTGAGCTCATTAATACTAGTATAAATGGAATCGCTGCATTGTAGTTTCTTTGGATTTATATGATCTCAACTGAGATCTGAATGTAGCCCACCATTTTTATTGCAGTGGATATTTTTATAAGCTGAAATTCTCAACTTCATGTCCAAATGGCAGCTACAGGGTATGGAAAGAAGGGGTATTTGTTTTGTGGGTTATTTATAGATTGTATTTGAAGAAAATAAATGATGCATCAGAACTTGCAGAACAGAGTGTAAAATATGAATGACAAAAATAAGTCCCCTTAACATCAGTTTTGTACCAACCACCTTATATTCAGGGTGGTATTAAATGGTTAAAGTTTAAAAAATAGAGAGAAATGGTGACAATTTAAATGGTAGCTACTAACAAAGCCTTTATTGACAGTGCAATTAAGGCTAGAGAAAAAAGTTTACTGCCTGAAGCAGTGATGAAGACAGGTATATGCTGCATCCTGAGCTCCAGAAGCTGATTAAGTGAGAGATACCTGCTAATGAAAATAAACTGAGTTTTCAGCATTGACTGTAAGCTGTAGAAGATGCATAAAAATGTGTCAGGAAAGAGAACAATGGGGCAAAGCTCACAACTCTGTAGTATTACCTGAAATTCATTCTTGGACCCTCTAACACAGGCCTGGCTTACAGAGACCATGTGTGGAGACTTTTATGAAGGACGGAATGACCATCAGATTTCTTTAGCTAGTCTTACTACCAGAGACCTAAGGAGCACAGTCAGATGTGCACCTCCCTGCTATAACTGAGACTGCGTTGCAGGAAACGCTTTGAGTTACAAGGATCCCCCAGACCAAACAAAAGTTCACTTTTGGTTCCAGGGGAGAGGGGAATCCAGCTGCTGGCTACCAGCTTGCAGCCAGTTTCCTTTAGCAATGGCCCCTCCTTCCTGTGAGGCGGCAAAGTTTTCAGAATGGGAGGGTGGAAAGTGAGCAGCAATCTTGTTCTAGGGCTTCCCCAGCCAGTGCTGGAGTGGAGGGTGGGTGAACTAGAGTCCCCACACCTCAGGGGTCAGGGGGAAAGGGCTGAAAATGCACGTGCCGTTGATTTCTTTGGAGTGAATTCACTTTTATCCCAACTCTGATTCTCTGCAGTAAAATGATATTTATTGGTAAATGTGTGATTTTTTTTTTTTTTTAACAAAAGATTAGTGCTTTCAGCCCTCCAGAGAGGGCTGAAAAAACCCCAAACTGAACTCCCTCTGCTCCCTTTCCCCACCACTCTCATTCAGAAAACGGTGACAGGCTGGGGACAAGTTTCTCTCTGCTTATTACAGTAATTGCATTTCCCCTCCAGAGTAGTGGGTCTGGTGCAAGAACTCATCAAGAACTCAGTGAACAGCTGTTCATCAGGGCACCCCTGGGGAAGACCAGGAGTAATGGATACAAATTCCTGGAAGGCCGCTTCAGGCTGAATTCCAGCAAAAACTTCACAGTCAGGGTGTCCAGACTGGAATAAACTTCCTCCAGGGGTGGTGCAATTACCTACCCTGGAAATCTTCAAAAGGAGACTGGACGGTCACCTTGCTGGGATCATTACACCCCAGTTGTCATTCCTGCCTGGTGCAGGGGGTTGGGCCCTTCCAGCCCCTAACAATCTGTGAATCTATGAAAGCAGTTCTTAGTGCTGTGAATATTTGGTATTCTAAGTCCTTCAGCCACTCTCACCAGAAAAAAAGAAATAAAAATACATTGTGTAGTTTCCTATGTGAAGTGAATGTCCCAGTCGCCAAAAGAAAAAAAAGGGGTGGGGAGAGTTCTGAAGCTCGGTTTTTAAGCAGCACTTTTGGTATTACAGGAGTCCAAAGATCATAGTTCAGTTCTGGCCTTTTAGTCAAATATAGAAAATGTCCTGAATATATCAACTTCAGAGTGAGGTTGAGATTCAAACCATCTTTTCTATATATCTCTAGTACAAACTTAAAATAACGTTACCCATTTTCATTGGTGGGGTTGATTGACATTAGGATCTTACAGATTGTTTCCGATGATTGTAGAGTGCAATGCATCTTTGATGCAATCTTATTTATTTACATAGTGCGCGCAGTCTCATTTCCTGAAAAACCAATATACCATTTATTCCTTTGCTCACAATTCTAAATCTCTTTCTAGCCAACACTTAGCCCAAAAGGGCGCTCGCTCACTCACTCATTCATTCACTCGTGCACTTGTGCGCTCTCTCTCTCTCCCTCTCTCTCTCTCTCTCTCTCTCTCCCTCCCCCTCCTCATTTTCTTCCCCATGGACACACTACCAGTGCTCTGTGACTGCATCTGTTTCTTACTTCCTTCCTTCCCTTGACTTCTGTGACATTTCTGTCTGACCTACGTTCTCTTTCCCCTCCATAAACTAGTGGTAAATGGTTAAGCTAAATGAGCAAAATGTCATAAATAAAAAACTGCAGAAAGAATAAATGTATTGAAATCTTAACCTGAATAATGACCCAAGTGTATGGCCCCATATGCTTAGCTTTTTCCCAATAATGCACTGCGGTGACTATATCTTTGCAATTTATTTTTTTTTAGAGATTTCGAGGAAAGGTTTGTTTTCCAAAATCCCTAGCAAAAAATTGTCCCCAGAAGACCCTGTTGGCTAGCAACCCACAAAGAAAGGGAAAATATAACCAATAAAACTAAAGGCAGTGCTCTGTATGTAGCATGGATGATCACGTGTACTTCTAAATTGTGGCAACACTAAAAAGGCAAAGTATCAAAATCTCAGGACCAATATTATACTCCTTTAGCCACCACTAATTTAATCTTTTGTTCAGTTTTTAAAAAAATCACACCACATTTACCAATAAGTATCAGTTTACTGCAGAAAATCAGAGTTGGGATGAATTCACTTCAAAGAAATCAATGGCATTTGCGTTTTAATCACCAAGCAATGGTTTTACCTCTTAACACAAAATATTTTGTACTTATAGCCCAGAGGGTTATATTTAAAATAACACATTTGGAATAGGCTTATAAGAATTACATTATGAAAATAAAATGTTAATGAATGTGGCTCCCTTTAGGAGTAGCCAAATTAGTAACAATTCTTACAGAACTTGTAACAGAATTCTACATGTTTTACAGTCTTAGGCATCTAATCAATAATTTTTGGTAGCAATATTTAACATAAGGGTTATAGGTAAAAAAAACCTGATTGCAATTAAAAGTTGAATGCAGGGCCAAATGTATAATAGTACTATCTCAGAACAACTCAGTAGCATTACCGCAAGTCTACTGTGTCAGTTATCATAAAAAAGAAAAACATCCAGTCTCTACCAAATAAAGGGAATTCATAGCAAATGGAAGTGAACACTGACATTCTGCTGTTATTCCAATTACTGTGGGAGTCTATTTTCAAACTATAGTCGGTCTTGTGCTTTCATCTGGCACAATACATCCTGCATTCACTATAACTCCAAAATACAATCACATTACACATGTAGCAAGCATAGTATTTTCAGAGAGGTAGTTTACCCATGTTCATCTGAAGTCACGCAAAAGGCAATGTAGGCTGGCTCTTGACACTCATTCAGAGAGGCATCAGCTACTTTGTCCAACTGACATCTCTGAAGCCAGGGCATTTAAGCCAAGACAGAACTATTTGTAATGTGTAAAAGTGTATACACAACTCCCTTTGTCCCTGCACATAACCTGACCAAAATCTCAGTCTATGGTAGAGTCTTTGCTGCCTAGTACAGCTCCTATGGATGCTATTACTTGTTCCAATGCAGGGAGGGTAAGGTCAAGCCTGAGCCATGATCAGTCTCTTCTCTGGCTCAGCAAGGGGCTGGTTAGGTGTGCAAAGAAAGAAGGATGCACTCTTTTTAAGGTGGCATCTTCCATAGTTATCTGAATTTTCCCTCTCCTGAAGAAACTTTGGCCAAGCTCGCCAGAACTCTTGGTAGAGCCCTTAGCTGGAGACAGTCCTTGAATATTCAAAGGAGATTTTCCAGTTTATACCAGTGAAGGACCTGCCCCTTCCCTCTCAGTACAGGCCCAGTGCACCCTCTTCAGTGTACCTGGAACATGCAGGGCACATTCTTGTCCAAAGGAGAGAAAAAAAAATCTACTTTGTTAATTGAATGTCCTCCTGTGGTTTAAGATGCAGTTGCCATAGTCTATTAAGAACAAAATGCTCCTTTGGGAAATGCTGAGAAAAAAAAATCCATCCTCCACCTGATATATGCAAGAGTAGAATTCAACAGCTGTACTTCAAAAGCAGCTGAAATGTGCACCTTGTCAAGAGCGCAGCTCTCCATGAGGATGCTGCCTTGGCTTTATTTGAAACAAAAGGAGTTTTGAACTGACAAAGCTTGAAGCATTTGAATATTGTGTACTGCTGAGTGTGTATGGTAGATCTTTTACTTGTCAGGAGGTATGCACTGAAATAAATGCATTCTGCATTTCATGAACATCTAGTGAAGTGCAAACTGTGAAAGGCACCAGATGAATTTGTCCAACTGCTACCTCTGAGAATATGCCATTTTATCCTCTGCTTGGCTCTCCAGCTTCCTTGCTGTCTCCCCATACTGTGTTTCTAGAATATATTCTGTATCTTAAAATGAACTATGTGCCTTAATCGTTTTAAGGCAAACCAAAGCCCAATATAAATTTAAGGTCCTTAGAATGATCTAAGTAATTACATTAGTTTAAACTGACAAATACATATATATATATATATTTTTTTAAGGAAATCAAGAAGGCTAAACAGGGAAAAGAAGGCATTTGCCTTGCTTTCAGAATTTCTTAAAACATATTTGCATGGATGGGGACAGAGATGTATTCATAAGTGTGCATGTGTGCAGATCTGGAAACAGTTACTCAACTGCAATTCTAACAGATAGCAGTTTCCCTAAGCTATTTGGTGCCTACTAAGTCAATTAACATGATTTTTTTTTCCAATATTGGTACAATTCACTTCACTAAAAATTATAGCAAACTACTATATTCACTCGAATCCAAGCTGAGCCTTCCCCCTCTCCCCCATTCAACAAGGGGGGGCAACTCTTCCTTGTCTTAGTTTTTGGCAGAGGGTGGGGGTGGGAGGGAAAAAGGAGCTGCAGCTAGCTGCAAGTCCAACTGACCCTGGATCAGAGTCAGAGCTGGAACTGTTGCCTTCCCCCACCACCAACCCTTTACTTCTGCCTCGACTTACCTTCCCATCCTTGCTCCAAAGAATACTATACTCTGGACCAGAGCATGAGTACGGAGCATCCAACCCCTGCCTGGCCATGCGGCAGCGGTGGTGGTGGCAGCAGCTGTGGCCCTGGCCCTAGGCCCAGAGCCGGAGCTGCTGCCACTACAGTTACTGCAGGCAGAGACTAGAGGCAGTATGTGCTCAGCGTTCCCTGTCCCAGGCTGGAGTGGGGCTCCAGGCAGAGCTTTTACCTTACCACGGGAAGGTAAATGGTGGTGACGCTGGTGGAGGGAGCAGACCAGCAGCGGGAGGGGGGGGTGTCAGGCAGTAGGGGGCCAGGTGGGAAGGGCAGCAAGGGTGGGGAGCACAGACAACAAGGGGCAAGGGTCAGGCCATTTGACTCTCCCACCACAGTTTGATCCCCTGCTTGTTTGTTGTGTTGCAGTGGTGGGTGGGGGTGGATTTAAGATGACCCTCTAAAAATTAGATTCTATACATGGAAAATAGTTTGTAAATGTAATTACTGGGGTGCCCAGTTAGTACCTGCTTACGCCTACTTAGCACCTATTTACACCAGTTGTGAGAACGGGCTTTCAATGTGCACAGGAGCTGAGCTAAAGTCACATCTTTACCTTTAGCTTTGACATAGTCTGATGTGTGTATTTGTGCAGCCTCATTCATTTAGCTCTCTGCATTGGTATCAGTTAGGAAGTCATTGTGCAAAAACTCTGAAGACTCATGTTGCTTTATAACAAAAAAAAAAAATTGGTTAAATTTAGGGCACCTGCTTGGCTTCCAAAAGTTTTTATAATCAGAAAGATTGAAAAAAGTGGACACCCTTCCCAACAGAGTATTTACATCACCCTGCCTAGCCCACTTCACTTTCATATAGCTGAAATTTGACTGCCCTAAAATGCTGATCTCCTTTCTAAACTGATTTGCTTGTTCTCTTTTATGAGTTAGTGGGCCTGTCTACCTGGCCTAATTACTCTAGCCTAATAACGCTGCACAGTAGCGTGCCAGTGAAAACCTGTGCTAGTACACTACTGCACAGTGTTATTAGGCCACTATACAGTAAGCATCACAAAGAAAATGTGTGCTGGTGCTACTGCGCAGTAACTGTAGTTAAACAAGTACCAAACTAAATGTGCAGTAACTACTGCACATTAATGAATGTGTACACACGCCCAGTATAATGCTTTGGTAAAAATTTCTGACCAACACTGAACTGTGGAAAGTTAATACCAAAATTAAAAAGTAAAACTGGACATCATTTTTCACTAATATATCCTTTGTTTCCAATACAGATTGCATTGGGAAGAGAAACTGGAAATCAGTTTGCCAGTCTTCTCACAGAGACATGATTATTGATTTAATTATTCAAATATGGCCATGGCGGATCTGAATCAAATAATTCTTTGATGTCTAAGTACAGAATATTTCAAGTTACTTATGATGACCGTTTCCTACCTGTCCGCACCTGTCACAGATAAACTACATTTTCAAACTCTATACTTCCCTTTATCGTCAGACTCTAGGCAGAAAATAAACCAGCTGGTTGTTTTAAACATTACAGGAATACCTTTAAAACGATTTTAGCTGTCAGCACTTCAAAAGCCAATGGCAGAACATTAAAAAAAAAAAAAAGAAAGAGAATAATCCTCTTCTGCTTAACCACCTAACTTTGTTCCTCCCAGCCTGGGAATTGTCTTTAAATTGGCCTCTTATCTCCTCAGCTAGTTTCTCTAAGTAATTATCCCTCAGATTCCACGTGGACAAAGGGAAGATAAATATCCAACAACCATGCTATCTGATGGTGGTGAGCTGCTATCTTCTTTCAAGTACTTTGCAGGATGGAGGTGGTCGAAACTGAAAACAGTACAAGCTGTAGCAAGATCCTGGAAGGTACTTTACTGCTGAAGTTGCTGACTTTTGGCTTGGATGCAATAAAATATATAGGCAAACAAGGTTCTTTGAATGAAGCCGATATCTTTTATTAGATCAACTTAAATAAAAGCATGCTTAAATTTTTTTCCCCCAACTATTTAAGTTGGTCTAATAAAAGATCAGATTCACCCAAAGAATCTTGTCTGCCTATGTCCCTAGACCAGCATGGCTACAATATATATATTGTAGCCAAATTTCCCACTTCTCTCTCTGCTAGCCTAGGTGTTCGTATCCAACTGCTTATTTTGAATCTAAGATTGACATTTCCAAGAGGAAGCATAACTCTTCACCTACAGCTGTATATCAGTTTGTGAACTGCCTTGGGATGAAATGTAATTTTTCTGGGTAAGAAGTAAATCATTATTATTACCACCACATAGCACAGAATGGACTCTGGGCTTTTCTTAGTTTGACCTAGTGACTGGTGGCTGATTTTGATAGATTATTTCCTTCTAAAGCTCATGTTAAAACAAACAAAAAACTTAATCAGCAAAAGGGCTATTGCTGAAGAAAGCTTGAGCTATAGATGCCTGAAATATGAAACACCTGAAGTACAGAGTTCACAAAATGGGATACTTCTAATTAGCACTGAGGCTTTCTCAAACACAAAGAGACTTCTTTTTAGTCTCTTCTACAAAGCATACCACTAAACACTTTGAACTGGGACTAGTTACCTGGATCAATGACAACAAGAAGTCCTTTTTTAAATACATAGGGGGCAAAAAGAAGGTACTGGGTAATGTAGGGCCACTGCAAGATGCGCTAGGAAATTTGGTCGTCACACCAGATGACAAAGCTAACCTATTTAATGACTTCTTTGCCTCCATTTTCCTGAGCAGGGACCAGATCAGCCCCCCACACTGAGCCCCCCCTCAGGCCCCAGGGGAGGCACACTTTGGACAAGGGTCAGTGAGGATCTAGTCAGGGAGCTTCTGGAGGGACTGGATGTATTTAAATCAGCTGATCTGGACGATCTCCACCCCAGAGTGCTGAGGAAATTAGCTGAGGTCATTGTGGGACCCCGGCACAGCTTTACAAGCACTCGTGGTGCTCTGGTGTGGTACCAGAGGACTGAAAGAGGGGCAGTATGGTTCCCATCTTCAGAAAAGGGAGGAAAAAGGACCTGGGGAACTATAGACCAGTTAGTCTTACCTCAATCCTGGGTAAGCTTTTTGAGAGAATTATTCTGGCACATGTCCACGAGGGACCAGCAGGGGAGCTTATGCTTGGGGCAACCAACATGGGTTCATTAGAGGCAGGTCCTGTCAGACCAACCTGGTGGCCTTCTACGACAAGGTCACTAAATCCTTAGATGCAGGGGTAGCAGTAGACAGTCTTTCTGGACTTTCAGAAGGCTTTCAACACTGTCTCTCACCCAGTTTTCATTAAAAAACTGGGGGACTGTGGTGTTGACACCCACACAGTCAAATGGGTCACCAACTGGCTGGAGGGCTGCACCCAGAGAGTGGTGGTGGATGGGTCATTTTCGACCTGGAGGGATGTGGGCAGTGGGGTTCCCCAGGTCTCAGTCCTCAGGCCCGCACTGTTCAACATCTTCATCAGTGACTTGGACGAGGGGAAAAAAGCACCCTGTTCAAATTTGCTGATGACACTAAGATGTGGCGGGATGTGGGCGTGCTAGAAGGAAGGAATAGGCTACAATTTGTTACCAGATTTGCCCGCTACTTTGGGGTGTGCTCATGTATTAGGGCTAGGGTCTTGGTAATTGTATCAATGTGCTGCTTCTGTTACTTGTGTTTCTACACGGAGCTGTATCTCTCCCTTCTGCAAACCCTCACCCCCAGTGGAGCTATCTTGCAGGACTCAGTTCAGTGGGGCTGGGTTCCTCCAGTCCCCAAATCAGTCATACACACAAACACACACAGATTAACGTGACACGCCTGACCTGGCCGGGTTGATCAGCATGGACAAGCTGACACCCTCATATGCCAAGAATCAGTTCATCAGAGCAACAATAACCATAGTCAGACACAAGCACACAATTAAACAGAATATCTCTGAATCTGGCTGGGTCCAGATGATACCCTCATGGGCCAGCATTCAGTTCATTAGGGCATGTCTGAGTCAAACTGGGTCAGTCAGCCTGTACAAGCTGATCCCCTTATGTGTTTCGAACTCAGCACGTCCCAATCTTTTAGTCTCTTGATGAGCAGACCCCACAGTATTTCTGGGCTACACAGGGAACTTTAGCTTAGGTAAGAGGGGCGTTGCTACAGAGCAAGTGGGGAAAGAGAAGTAAAGAAGGCAAAATATACCCAGTTACCACCAGTTTGACTATAAAAGTTATTTATTGCTAAGTAGATGAAATATATATTGACACTAGTAGTGATAGACACGCAAAGGAAAAACAAACACAAACAGTCACAGTATACCCTGGTTTCACTAAGTATTTGGGGAAACTTAGCTCAAGCTTAACTAATACAGTTCAAGTTCAGAAATCTATGCTTAGAGAGAGAGAAGAGAAGAGAGAGAGAGCTGGGATCTCACCAGTCCCAGGCACTCGGGTTGCAAAGCTGGCAGGTCAAAGTTTTCAGCACGATCCTTGAAGGGAGATGATCTTCCTCCTGCAGCCTCTCCAGAAGAAAGCGAGTGGTGGCAACACACATACTGCTGCTTCTTTTACAGATTTTTATACCCCCAGTTCAGTTTCTTTCAAGCATTCTCAATATTGTAAATCAAATTGTCTTTTCTGTTGACAAGGGGTTATCTGGGTGGAACATCTCAGGAACTTGATTGATACTCGGGAAACACCTATTTGGAGCCAGCTTGACATTCCTACGGATAGCAGATATACTTGATGGGATCTCTCCTAGTGTCTTCAGAAACAATAGATTGTGGCATCAGGGTTTTTGGATTTTTACTTGCTGTGAACAAGCCTCAGCTTAGCATGACTTTTCCAGATCTTACTTTTCCAGTCTTTTAACAGACTTAAGGCAATTATTGGCGTGTTCATAACCTGTTGTGCAGAGGACTTCCACCAGTCGTCTCGGGAAAAGTATGACAACACTTGTGGACAGGGCTCCAATGGGCTGGACACTGTGATGAACCCTGTACCATTGTTCAAATGTTGCCCATACCCCTCTGACTCGGTCTATTGCCTTAGCATTCCCTAACCCGGCAACCGAGTTGTAGCCAATTAAGTTTACATAGGCCTCCCATAGTGGGACCGGGGAATGTACGGCCCGAGATGCCCAATAAACTTACTTTTGCTTAGAGGTGTGTGTGTGGGGGGGGGGGGAAGGAAAAGTCCTTTGTAAATCCAGATTAGAACTGGTCTGATAAATGCTGAGCTGGGTGTGGGGGTTGATTAGCATTTGGAGCACAGATTCCCCATCATGCAGTGCTCCCCTGGTTCTCTGATCCCAGAATTCACTGCAGTCTCTGCTTCAGGTTTTCTGTTCTCCATCTCTCATGTAAATTAATGGTCATCTGGTCCCATCTCAGATGCAAATGAGACCTAGAGCAGTTGTTTCACTTTTGTCACCCTTATCTGGAGGGTTTTAGGTGTGTCTTGCATTGCATCTTAATCAACTTCTGTTTGTGGGGGGCGATTCTTTGTGAGTCAGACAGTCTGTGTTCTGTGTCAGTGCTCCCCAAGAACATGGAGCTGACAGGTAACAAATTGGACCTAGACAGGTTACAGGGGTGGGTGGGCAGACGAGAATAGGATGGGATTCAACACTGACAAGTACAAGGTGCTGCACCTAGGGAGGAAGAACCAGCACCATACCTACAGGCTGGGGAACTCCCTTCTCATCAGTGCAGAGGTAGAAATGGATCTTGGAGTCATCACTGATGCCAAGATGAACGTGGGCTGGCAGTGTGGGGATGCAGTCAGGAGGGCCAACCGCACCTTTTCATCCACAGATGCATCTCAAGCAGGTCCAAGGAGGTGATCCTCCCCCTCTATGCAGCACTAGTCAAGCTGCAGCTGGAATACTGTGTCCAGTTCTGGGAGCTGCACTTCAAGAGGGATGTGGACAACTTGGAGAGGGTCCAGAGGAGGGCCACTCGCATGATCAGGGGGCAGCAGGGCAGGCCCTACAAGGAGAGACCTGAACCTATTCAGCCTCCATAAGAGAAGGCTGAGGGGGGATCTAGTGGCCTGTTACAAACTAGTCAGAGGGGACCAACAGGCATTGGGGGAGTCCCTGTTCCCCTGAGCACTACCAGGAGTGACTAGAAATAATGGTTACAAGCTGGCAAAGGGTAAATTCAGATTAGACATCAGGAGGTGCTACTTCACTGTCAGGGTGGCCAGGATCTGGAACCAACTTCCAAGCGAAGTGGTGCTGGCTCCTACCCTGGGGGTCTTTAAGAGGAGGCTGGATGAACACCTTGCTGGGGTCATTTGACCCCAGTACTCTTTCCTGCCATGGCAGGGGTTGGACTTGATGATCTGCTCAGGTCCCTTCCAACCCTACTAACTATGAAACGGGTGGTTCTCAGCCTTAATCGAGGCACCCCTCCATAACTTTTGTGAACTTAGTGGTACCCAATTTCAAAAACTAGTTCATGTATTACAGTGCTTACCTCCTTGGAGAGGGGCATGCAGTTCATTTACGAAGAGATAATACTGAGTCTGTTTACCTGCTTATCACCTGACAGCACAGTTCCCTGTACCCTGGTTGAGCATTGCTGCACTAAACTCTTCACACAGTTGGAACTGAAGTCAGTAATTGAGCCTTTCCAACCATTTAATATCAATATAATTAACATGGAGCTCTCTATTCTGCCTTAAGACACACTCTTGAAACCCCAACTCAAGTTGGCTGTGGCCATGAGTGACTGGTGCCTCCTGAATCTAGGGGGGCACCAACCCTACCAACAGCATCAGTGTCAGTCATCGGGGGGGCACTGGCAACTACAAGAGAAATGTAGAGAAAAATGAATACCACTGTACATAGTCTTCATTGATCTGATGAAGTCCTTTGATACAGTCAACAGAAAGGACCTTTTTACTTTTACAAAGAAACTGGGTTGCCCCTCCCAAACTTCTGAACATCATTCACCCATTGCATCAAGGTATGAAGGAAACTGTACTGTATGAAAACAAAGAATCAAGTACTTTTGACATTGACAACAGGGTGAAACAGGGGTTTGTCTTATTCCTCATGCTTTTTAACATCTACTTATTATTCCTGCTCCTTCACGCGTTCAAGGACAGCAATGATGGTATTTATCTTTGAACCAGACTAGATGGAGGCTTGTTCAACATTGCAAGGTTTAGAGCAAAAACCAGGGTTCAAAACTGGTTCTGAGAGATTTTCTGTTTGCAGATGACATGGCCTTGGTTGCCCATAGTGAATCTTCCCTGCAAAAATCTCTTGGGCAGACTTTCTGAGTTATGCAAGAGCTTCAGAATGGCAAATAGTCTCAAGAACATTATGATCACATACCAAGGGGTGGAAGAAGCAACACCTGAAATCACTCTGGAAGTAAATCTCTAGGTGTCATTGACAGTTTTTGCTACTTGGGTTCTACAGTCAGCAGCAATCTTAACCTGCAGACTGAACTGACCAACAGACTTGGAAAAGCAGCTAAGAATGTTGTACTGTTGCAGAAACATGCATGGAATAACAGCAAACTATCAGCTAATTGAAGATGAGAATCTATGCGACTTGTGTGCTGTCATCCCTGCTTTATGGTTCAGAAACATGACCAGAGAATGAACAGCTTCCACATGAGATGCCTGCATAAAATCCTGAAAATAAAGTGGGAACACAGAATACCAAACACAGACGTGCTGGAGCACATAGGACTGACACACTTAGAAACCACTATCAAGAAGAGGAGGTTGTGATGGATCGGCCATGTCAGGAGAATGGAAGACTACCTCCCCAAGAATATTTTGTACAGTGAGATCCAAGACAGCTCTAGAAGGCAGCCTCTCCCTCTATGGTGGTACCATGGTGTCTGCAACAATTATATGAAGTTATTCAGCATCAATGTAGAAAGCTGGGAGTAGCATGCAGAATCCCATCCAATCTGGAGGAAACATCTGGCACTGGGTGCAGCTCAACATGAAGCAGCTTTGATCCAGAGGATGGAAGCAAAGTGAGAAAGAAGAAAGTGCATGCTGTAAATTTGGACTCCAGCTCAAACAACATATGGATCTGTGAAATTTTTAAGAAGCTGTGTCTCTCTCAAATTGGTCTCGTCAGTCACAAGTGAATTCATCAGACATCTGACTAGAGCCTTTACGTGTGCACCATGATCAAGAGGATCACTGGTTGCCTACTACAAACCATAATAAAGGAAAGAGTTTATGCTTTTTAACCCTAGAAACACAGCTACACTGGTTGGAGAGGAACAATGACTTCAGCCAAGATTTTTCCACTTCTTCCCATGTGTTTCCAGGGAAGGAGTAAGTTATTGGTCTGTTTCTGAGTCCCAATGTCTGGTAGCCTATACAGAAGGTAATTCTTTCCCTCTTGTGAAGGTGTCCCCTAAATCACAGCCTAGCACTCAGTTTTTATTCTCTCTTAAATAGTAAAGCAGTAAATAATTATAGGTAACTTAGGGAATTCTTTCTATGGGATTGTACAGTGAAATCAAGGCATTGCTTCATTCTGCTTGTTTCCAAATACTCTTCTAGTCATAGGTCATTTTTCCCTAAGGCAACATCATTGCTGTTAGCCTGTTGCTCATCACTTGCAAAACTACTGTCCATAAGGATGTGGTGCTTCTGGAAATGAGTGTCAAAAATAGTATATTAGCAAAAAAAGAACACTCATCTAGGAAGAACCACAGACATTTTGGACGTGATTACCTGCATGTACCTGTGTTAGCTTTACTCTCATACTTAAATGTCCAAAGCATGCTTGATTGGTAGTTCTTAAATGTGTCCATAAGATGATGGACAAGCTTGACATACCACTGTAATAAAAAAACACTCTGACCAGATACATATTTAGGATGAAAATATGACATGTACAAGTGAAGTTGTGGGGTGCAAAAAGGGGAAAATGTAATCTACTTCCAGTTAATATTTTGAAGCAATTAAATATGCTAATCTACCAACCAAAGAATATAAATAATTAGTTCCACATCAGGAAACTTCTAAACTTTAGCATTGACATTTTGTTTCTACTGATTATTATTTATTAATCACTATGAGAACTAATAGCTGAATATTATGTCTATTCCAGTCGGACAGCATGAGCAGCAAACTCCCTCATTACGCTATAATGTATTAAGTTTCTTTTGCTGAAACTTGAATTTATGGGCATTTATTTTATTGAGAGCTAAGCAGATCCTACAAACTGAGGATTAATTTGCTGCATAGACCCCTGTGTTCTCAGACAGTCTGATATAGAATTGGAGTCTTACTATCCATTAGGCCTGATTCAAGTCTTGCTGTAATCTATAAAAGGTATTTCCATTACTTTCAGTAGGATTTGGATTAGGCCCACATATCTAGAGTAACAACAATGTTTTTGATCACAAGTGGGAAAGTTTGTAGGTGGAGACAAAGGAAAACAAAGGGACAAATTTAACAATAATGAAAAAGGTGGTGTAAATTATGAAGGTCAAGGATGGTTGTTTTGAGTACTTTGAACTTTGAGTAAAAATGTCCCAGATTAAAGAGCCCTCTATCCGTTTGGTATTCAATATCAATTCTGGAGGAAGGACCATCCTTAATGAGAGCCAGGATGGCTGTAAAAAAGTAGAGAACAGACTTGGAGAAATGATGTATCCTTGCTTGACCCCAGTTTGGATGACAAATGGATCAGTCTCCCATTCAATCTCTCATCCGGATCTACATAGTCTTTCTCTTTTGAGGATTTACTAAAGATTCCATCATCATATGCATCTTGGAAATGTATCTAGTAGGGCTGTGCAAAGCTTCAGTCCTTGATTCGATTCAGCAGAGATTTGGCCAGATTCGGTGGCTGCATCTCCAAATCTGAATCAAATCAGAGGACCCTTTAATCTCTCTGAATGGAATCAGAACCCTCCAAATCGATTCAGAGAGATTCAGAAAGATTTGGAGATTCAAACATAACCCAGTTTTGAATGTTTTTTCTACTTGTCTCAAGGTAGCAGGGCTTCATGAATGCCGAGATGCTGGGGTCCATGGAGTGTCCCACAGAAGCACAGGGGGCTCCCCAGCACACTCGGCAGCAGACCCAAAAGTGGACCAAAAGCACTTCAAGTCCACTTCCGAGACTACCGGGGAGCGCGCTGCCCCCCCCCACCCCACCAGTTTGGTGACAGGTGTCTCCTGGGTCTGGAGGGGCACCCAGGGTTCCCCTGCAGCCAACTGAGGAGCCCAGTGTGCTCCCTGGCAGACCCAGAAGTGGACTGAAAGTACTTCCGGTCTACTTCTGGGTTTGCCGCCGAGCACATCAAAGGCCCCCCTGCACTCCTGTGGGTTGCTCCATGCACCCCAGCATCGCAGTGATCATGAGCTATGCCTGCTACCTTAAGGTATGTAGAAAAAACTTTAAAAGCTGTGTCTGTGTCCAGATCACTGATTCTCTGAATCAGCATCGAATCTTCAGATTTTGATTTGGCCAAATCGAAGCAGGGACAGTTATCTGAATCAACTAACTGAATCACTGTCCCTGATTCAGGGTGAATCCAAACTGAATAGGGCCCGCTTCACACACCTCTAGTATCAAGTATTTTCTGACTTGGAGGGTTCATATTAGTCTGATCAGATCAAAGAGGCATGGATGTCAGCTTAAATAGATTTAGGAATCCTCTGAATAAGTTAATGGGTTTTATTAGAGTTTCCATACAAGTCTTAGGGTCATATGACAACTGAGAAGATTCCTCTTTCTTTTCTACAGAGTATCTTTATCAGTCGTTACAGTGTACGATCTTACAGTGCAGCTGCCTCCTGTATTTGTCCTGTTTCATTAGTCCTGGGTCCTGTCCATGGAACACAGAGTCCAGAAAATGTAGTTGAGTTCATTGTATTACTCATTTTCTCCAGATTTCAATTTTACTTCCCCCATGTCAAAGTCTGCAAAATTATTCTAACCTTGTGACATGTTTTTTTTATAGACTTTCCAGAAGCCAAAAAGGTCCTTCACAAAATGTTCATCTCCATGTTTTGCTGAATCCTCCTTATTTTCCTTTGGGAGATTGTTGTTCTTTGAACAGTGGAAGCAGTATCATCCAGATGGCATGATAAAAGGTGTCACCTTGTACCTGTCAATTCAGAATAGAAATTCCTCAAATTTACCAGCTGCACCTTGGCCTAGTTGAAGTCTATCCTTCTTCAAGACAACACCTAAGCATATATTTAATTTCTAGCATGTGCTCATGTTACGTTGTCTTCTGTGGGACTGAAACACACAAGTAATACTGTTCTAAATTGAAAATATTTCTGCACCAGTTAACTTGGAAATGTTAATTTGTACAGTGGGACTGCAACAGGGAACCCCAACCCTGTTACAGGGAAAAGAGGGCTGGGAAAGAAAAATTAGCAAGGCCCCTTTAAAACCAGACTTCTGGAGACTGAAGGGGGAAGGATTACTTGCAGCAGAGAGAAGTCTTCCCAGAGCAGCCACAATGGTAGAAGTCCTGGCTGAGCAGGAAGGGGCAAGCTGCCTGCTGCAGGTGAGAGCAGAGACCTCACGAGGAGAAATGACTGGGCTAGGAATTCAACCCCTGTAGAGCTTAGCCTGCAAGCAGCCAGCTGCAGAAAATAATACTGAGATGGGAAGGAGAGATTAGCACCCTCTGGGTCAGGTAAACCAGAAGCCCAGTCGGCTGACCAAGTGGGAGGGACTGATTGGAACATAAACACTCCTCCAGGACAGAGAAGGGCGACTGGTCTTTGCAGCACCCTCCAGGAAGACGAGGATGAATGCAAAGCTAGCAAGTGGGGCTATGGCCCAAAAGGAGGATCTGCAGTTGGTGGAGAGTGAGTGTGAGAGTGAGTGCATGCATACATGGGAAGCACTGAGGACTTATGTTATCCCAGGAGGGGTCCTGGGGGACTGAGTGTACTGAGAAGATTAAGGACCATTTATGTTGACCCAGGAGAGGCTCAGAGGAGTGGATGCACTCTGAAGACTGTTTACGTGAACCCAGTAGGGAGTCTGCTTTTCTTTTCTTTTCTTTTTTTTTTTTGACCTTTGCTTATTTGTTAGTAATATCCAGTGCACTGTGATGGCTTGTGGGGAGATACGGAGGCAGCAGAACAGAGTGCTCAGCACCCTTTGATTTTTCCTTTTGTGTTTTTTTTATTTACTTGTCATTTTTTGTGGCTGTTTCTGGGAGGGAGATCAGCAGATGCTTTGCCTGGGTGGGTGCCCAGAAGAGAGCCAATGCCTAGATGGGCCAGAGGCCTAGAACAAAGCAAGACATGCAGGAGCCTGATCAATGGCTGAAGCCCCAGCCAAAGACAGAGGCCAAGGGAAAGAGGGGTAGATCCCCATGTAGGCTATCTAGACTAGTAGCCTGGGAACAAATAGGGGGAGAAGCAAGGCACCCACAGCTGAGCTCTGGTTACCCAAAGGCAGCCGGCTAAAACAACATATTAGTTTAACATCAACAGGCAAGTGGGAGAGAAGAGGCATATTAGTGGCCTGGGGTAGGTACCACCAGGAGGCATCATGACCACCCCTGGATGTGCTCCCCATTACAGGGACAAATATACTACTGTCTCTCCTTATCCCTCCGTTCAGCCTCTTCATCAAAGGCGACATAGAGGCACCTCATTCTTTCAGCTGAGTCCATGAGACAGTTCTGCTCCATCTTCTCCAGTTTCTTCAGTTTGATTTGGTGTCCTCAAAGCTAGGCTGCAAACACAGAGGCCACATCTACATGTGCAGTGGACTGCACAGTTTTTACTGTGCACTATTTTAGTACTTGCATAACTACACAGTACCATGGCCACATGGGTTTTTTCCCCAAAACTACTACACAGTAGCTTGTTACTACTGTGTAGTATCATCGCTATACGTGTAGTGCCTGGCAATGAGCTGCAGTGCAGTAGCTCGTTGCTACTGTGCCATAGTGTCTTGTGTAGATGCACCCAGAGTGTAACTCCCACTTTTTCAACAGGATCAGAAGTGAATCTCATCTAAGCAGGCCATTTCTAAAAAACAGCAGGCCAGTTTCCCATATGCATTTGGTGCTGAAAAGTGGGAATCGGAGCCCCCCCATGCCAGTAGGGAGGCTCCAGTATACCTGCCCAACCCTCCAGGGGGCTAAACAGCCCCCAGATTGAACTCCCTCGACTCCCTTTCTGCCCTCTCATTCTGAAAACAGCAACAAGCTGGGAGCTCCACAAACACAAGTCACAAAAGACTCTACCTTTTGAAACATCTTTATCTGATACCTCATCCAATGAGGGGTCAGATTTTCACTCGCCATTTTTGAAGCTGTGCCCAGGGCTGCAGCGCATGCAATTAAGTGGCAAAATGCACATCAGCGCCAGGAAAATGTCAGAAGTGTGTTTTTGAACTAAAACACATCAGAGGTGTTTTAGTTCCGAAGCACACCGCCGCCATTTTCAGTGCGCTGACATGCATTTTGCGGCTTATGCAACTGCACATGAAGCAGTGCAATACATGTCAGCTTGTGTGTGGAGCAGACTCCGTTAACTGGATGAATATAATTGAGTCAGTTAATCAGGTCTGCTCTGACCCACCAGATCTCCAGTGCGTAATGGGACAAAAAGGTACAGTCTATGTATAAATGCCGCTAGACTTCCCTCCCCACTGGAACCAACAGTGAACTTCTCTTTGGTCTCGGTTAACATGGTAATTCAGAAAATTTTACGGAAATTGTTTTGAGTTACAGCTGGGAGCTGCACTTCTGTCTACACCCTAAGACACATGTATTTATTTTCTGGTGAAACGTAAGACTTGCTAAAACCTTTTCTAGGTTCAGATCTATTAAAAGCTCTAACATACACACCATCCAACTTAGGAAAAAGAAAGTTTCCACTTCTGCAAACTCATAACATGCAGTTTGTCCTGCAGTTACAGCAGTGTTTTCTTTTCAAATGCTTTGTCTTGTGAACAACACATACAAAAGAAAAAAGGAACAAGATGCTTTTCACTTTCAAGAACCTACATTTTTATTGTATCTCCCCCAATATCCCTATGTTGGGGAAGCTGCCATTCTCTTATGGCAGTTTTCACATAATCTCTCTTTTACATAGAAGGAAACAAAGCTGTTGTGTAGACACCTTTTTTCCCCAAGGGCAAAGTTTAAAAATAGATTAGCAAAATCCCCAGAATATGAAAGAGGAATGAGGGAAGGTGAGAGACAGCAAATGGGGCTCTGTCTTAGTACAAAAGGAAAAAGTGAATAATGCCAACAGAAAAAATACACCTTTGAGGTTAGTCCCATTCTCCCGACCACTTCTTCTCCCTGGAGAGAGAGGCATGTATATTCATGCACACTGTTGTGCTGTATTGCATTCAGTTGCAACTAGGTACCTTCTTAGCAGCCATAATGCTGAATCTCACACTGTAGAAGTAAAAGCAAGCTTTTCTTTGTCAAACTGAAATGTAAAAAAGGATTAAAAGTACTGGGAGTTTCAAAGGAACAGAGGAAGTGTCAGGAGCTCTTTGGTGGAGAGCAGATGAAAAGCTAAATTAAAGATACTAGCTTCCTCTAGGCAGTTCTTCCACTTCTATTAAAATACGTATCAGACTAGTATTATCTCTTTAGGGGAGAACCTCATTGCTGACAACCCTCACAATATCTGTTTTTCCTTAAAGCTCTAGCTCCTGGAGTCATTTCATTGCCTGTTAATCTCAGCTTTCTTTTTCAAAAAAGGAAAGTTTCTAGCCCTTCTCCTTGCAGAAAAAGCTTTTAAAAGTGAACTGTAAAAGTCTGAAAAACCAGAACAACTGCCAGGAGCCCTAAATATAATATATTTGTTTAATCCTGATATTTAAAAAAAGTGTAATTTCATGAATTGTTTTAGAACCTAATTCAATTCTTGAGCCTTTTGTTTGGCAAAACTGAAATGTGGTGAAAGTAAGATGAAGATCCTCCCTCCCCCTCTCCCCCCCCTTTTAAATATCTGTTTTTACAGTTGTTGCCAAAAGAAACACAAATCCAATATTAAGAGATACTTTGGACAATATAGATTTGCATACAGAGTTAAATATTGGATTGGCAAAACTGTATTTTGTCTTTTAACCTGTCATGAATTCTAGGCAATACCTTAGCCTTCAGTGGGATCCCACAAAGTGTTAAATGAGTGCCAACTTTGTTCCATTGTCTCAGAGTTTAAATCCTACCTGAATCACAGAGATAAGCTTGACCAAAGAAGCACTAAACAAATCATGTTGCAGTGAAGAAGACAATCAGGGTTGGTCAACTGGCATTAAGTGGCAACCTACAGACCTCATCAGTGCAGCTGCCAGAGGCACTGCATTTATGCGGCTCTGGAACCCAGGAGGTGAACGCCACTGTTGCTGCTTGTCCCCGCAGCACCATATTTGGAGTCTGGCAACTCAGCTCAGTGTCAGGGGAAAATGATGGGGCAAGCAGCGTTGGCATTCACCCCCTCAGGTCTAGAGCCACAACAGTGCAGCAGCTCTGGAAACTGCACTGCAAGCTAGGTAGGTTGCCCAGCCCCACAAGAAAACTTGCAAGCTGGATCTGGCCTGAAAGTAAGTAAGTAAGTTGGACAGCCAGAAAGCAAAAACGATAATTCTTCATAGCTTTTGTCTAATCGTCTTGGAGACATGAGTTAGCAAAGTATCTGAGAAGCCCGCAAGACATTTGGGAAAAACCATGGGGCAAGAAGAATAAGCAATTTCTTTATAGCCACAGCAAGTTACTGGCACAGATGGGGAAAAGAATACAAAATTGGCTTTGGTGGTCCTATTTGCATAAGGAGTACTGGTGTGAATAGTGGGCTGCTGGATTGGAAACTTAACTTTATAATAGTATAATATTCTATGGTAAGGAAATATGCTGCTGTGTCCTGATATGGTATTTCCTTGAGAGAAAGAGAACTGTTGAAATAGTCCAGTTACGTGCCAGAAGCCAAATCAATGCTGAGGCAAGAAGATGAATAATTTTACTGGATAAATATCTTTTAATTATTCATTGAGGTGTTCATTGGAACTTGAAGCAGAAGTGATAATTACTGACTGTCAATATTTACAGAAAGCTTGTATTTTATATGGCAAATATGGGCTGACAGTGAGACTGACCCTGTTGCTGCAAAACTCCTATTGGCATCAGTGGGGCAGAAATATTAGTATCAACAAACAAGCAACTAGATTGTGTGTAAACACCAGAGTTGTGATTACAGCTGCTCAGTATAAACAGAAGTCATTCAGTTCTTTTTGAAATGTTAACACTATAAATGAGCTGTTTGTCATTTTAATTTTTGGTTATTAAGGGCCAGCATTGTAATTTGGGGAACTTTCTGCTTAACACACAACGATGGGGATTTATTATAGTGCACCAAGTCAGGAAGAAGAGGTAGATAAGCCACTCTTCAAGGAGGTGACAACATTAGCTATGCAATGGTACTGATGGGAGACGTCTATTTTTGGACATTTGCTGGAAGAACAATACAGTCAAACATAAAATGTCAAGCCTGTTCCTAGCTTCTCTAGATGACAACCTTCTGTTCTTGACAGTTGAGGATACAACTAGGGGAGCATAAAATCATAGCAAAGTAAGGCTAGAAGATATCTTGAAAGGTCACCTCATCAACCACCTACCTAAGGCAGGATTATCCCTATCCAAACCATGCCATACATATTCAATATTTAACCTATTAGAAAAATGACAGTCAACCCAGACATAGACATAAGACATAACATCCTAATGTGCCATAGGTAAAGCAGGAGGACCACAGTGGCCAATGTTCTGCTGCTGCAAACTTGTTAAAGATACATTTGAAGGATCCCAGGAAGAAGAAAAAGTCAGTTTAAGCTGGATATCAGGGAAACCTTTCTTCACAGTTAGAACAGTGAAGCAGTGGAATAGATTGCCTAGGGAAGCTGTGGACTGTCCATCATTGGAGGTTTCAGGCTTTGGTCTGGGATGATCTAGGTGTAGCTGTGCTTATACTCTTTTATTCTCCATGCTTTTGGGCTTTGCTGGGTGCAGAATGGGGCTAAGAGGGAATGTTTTCCCCCTGTAGCAGGTTTCAGTTCTAGGGAAAGCCTTGATGCCCCCTGGTGACCACACACCCCTTGCCTTGCTGTAGCTCTAAGGTACTCTCCCCTCTTCATTCTCCTGCCATGCCTTAATGTACTTATTTGTTCATAAGAAAGACTGCTTAATGGGTCATAGAGCAAGCTGAAGTTCCTTTAAAAGCCACCAAGTCCCTCCCAGACCCCACCAGTCTTGACCTTGCCCTCACACTAAGTGCTCTCCCTAAGCTATTCATGGCCTCAAACCTCCACTACAGACATGCCCATGCCTCACAGGTGTTGCTGTCCAATCAGTCACCTTGTGTTGGGTCCTCAGCCTCCCTGGCCTCTGCCCCTTTTCTCTTGCTTGGCCACCTAACCTAGGTCCACCCTGCTGGACCTGGCTTCTGGGCTTCAGCCCTGCTTCCACTCTGCTGTGGGCCTTCTGTCCCTGTCTCCACCCTGCTCTGCACTTTGGGCCCTCTGGCCCTGTCTCCCTCCAGGCTCTGGGCCCTCTAGCCATCTCTTCACTCTCTCATGGCCTGAAACATACCTATCCTCACCAGGCACCACTGGGACCTCCATACCTCCCCTAAAGTCCCAACCCAAACTACTGGTTTAACTACAATGAAACAATAAACCTTCTGGCCATAACAAACTAAACCTACCCCAGATGCAAACAACAGTAGCTTACTGATTGTGTAGTAAAGCTTCCCCTTACCCTGGAATGCATCTCCCTGTAAGCCACCAGTGTCTTACTGGTAGTCCCCAGGGCAGTTCAAAAATCAGCCAGGCATCTTTCTGCAGTCTTCCTGACCATGAGCTCTCTTCCCTGTGGTATGCTGGAACAGTCTGCCCTTCTGGCTCAGACTCTGGGCTTATTTGCTGTCTAAGCCTTGTGCCTTCTAGTCAGGTGGTGTCCTACCCACAGGTGTTCCTTCTTAGGGCCTGACAGCTGCTTGCCACCAATCACCAGGGAAATAAAACCCAGGGTTTTAAATATGCCATGCATTTTGCTTCCCTGGCAATCAGTGGCAAATGGTTCAGCCAGTGAGTCCCCTCTGCCAATCGGGGGTAGGGGTTGGGGGACAAGCATAGAAATGAAAAACATTAAAGGAGCCACTGCAGGGGGCACTTCTGATGTGATTTATGGAGATCCCTACCTATCAGCTGCAGTTTTTCTCCTTACAGTAATAGGAGCCCTAGGCTCCCTGTTACACCCTTCTGCTATTACATATGTCCAGATTTTTCTTATGCTTTCCTCAGAAGTATTGGATGGTGGCTGCAGCAAGGCTGGGGATTTTGATGGGGATGTGCCAGTGTTCCTGCTGGGACTTTACGCAGAAGTTCCTGGCTCAAAGGTCTTGCCCTTCAGCTCATTCAGACTGATTGCCATATTTGGGGTCAGGAGGATATTTTACCCCACGGTTAGACTGGTATGGACTTTGGGGTTTTTTGCCTTCACTCATGGCCCTCCTCCCTGGATCTCACAAACATTTTTTTAACAACTTTTGCAAGAGCAGGATTTTGGCCACCCCGGTCCTTCTGCTTTACCTGTGACAGGGTAGGGTGTTATGGCTTGTGGTTGTATCAGGGTTAACTGTGTAGTTTTGCTAGTAGGTTAGACAATGGATTTGTACAGGACAGTTTTATAGGGATGGTGCTGCCTCAGGCAGGAGCGTGGACCAGATGACTTCTGAAGGTTCCTTCTAGCCCTCTCTATGATTCTGATTCCCCATTTTATTTTATACCTTTTTTGCTAATTCCATATATTTCCCTGCTGTTAAGTTTCCTCAGCTAAAATTATGTCAACATTCTTCTTCATGTAACTTCTTCCTTTTGAATCACTCTGTCTGAATCTAACCCAATGTGTACCAGGATTTCTGAACTTTGCAACAGCTCTTCAAATAAGGAAGCTAGGATAAGTTCTCCTACCAAATGCTTATTTGAATGAAGGACTCATTTGAGACTTCCTAAGCCATATCCTGAAGACTAACCAATTTGTTGTCTAGCAGACATAAAAATGGCTGATAATGGCTCCCTAAGCTACACTCCCACCTCCACTCATATTAGTTAGGCTTGATAGGCATCATGGGAATCTCTGAACTGCCCTTGTACTTTCCAGAGATTCCTCTATGCCAGGACAATCCTCAGACAGCCAATTTCTGTTATGTGTAAGGCCTTGTCCCCTGCTTAGTTAAAATGATTTAGTTAAACTTGTGTACAACTCTGTGTAGACATTTTAATTTCACTTGAAGAATAGTTTTGTTTTGGTTTAAATGTTGCCTGTTCCTAGTGGGCCAAATTAAAGCAAAATAAACCTAGTTTAAGCTGAGCAGGCAACCTTTCTCATTGGTGCACCTAAACATATTTAAAAATGTCACAGAGTTTTGTTAGAACAGTTGTCTGTGGAGGCAACTCACTCAGTATCCTTTACCACACCCAAGAGCCTTATAAAAGCCAAGAACCTGGCCTGTTTGGCTATAGAATGGCAAGTGTTCTTCAAAATAGTCCACTTTCTCTCTTTCTGTGAAAGTTACTACCCATCCACTCATATTTATTGTATTTCTCTTCCTTCCAGTGTTACATACCACTGTGCATGAACTTGATGGTTTATTCATCTTTTAGAAAATCTGTGCCCTGGTGTTCTAGAAAAGAGCAAGTTAATGAGTTATTGCTACATTAGGTCTTTTGATTAGAAGTGGGTGTTGTCTTCACTTTTCTGAGTAAAGGATTGTGCACATTAGAATATTTCTGCAATTTATGAAGAAAGCTAGGCAAACATCAGATGGTATAATACTAAAAAATAATTTATTATCACCTCTTCAGATATCACTTCTGTCATTTATGGTAAGCCCAAATTAAATTTTCCACACCAGAATGGATGATCTTGAAACTGATCCTGAAGCTCCAAATTTGAAAGTAATGTATTAGCTGAATGAGGTCAAGAGATTACCAGTGTAAGGCGTGTTGACAATATGGTAATCAAGAAAAAGCTGTCTTCTCTTTCTTAACTCCTTGTCTCTCCCTCTGCTGCTGTACAGGATGACTACTGCATTATGCAGTGGGGGACTCGTGCTGCAATATAATAACCAATGAATAAGTAATAATTGTAAAGCTTTTTACTTACTTCACCTTTTAAAAACTACGATTTAGAGTCCAGTAGATGTGGCAGTGTCATCTTCAGGAGGTTTCAGATGTCTATTCATTATTCGCATTTATATATTTGTTTAATTGCTGTGTCTAGTAGTCTGTCACGCACCAAGTTCTTATTGTGTTAGTTTCTGTAGATACACAAAATAAAATGTTGGCTCCTACCCCAAAAGCTTACAAGGTTTTTAATGCTATTTTTAACCCTATTTTTGCTAGGTAATTGTTCTCCAGTCTCTTTAAATGGGTGATTCCCAGACAAGAGCAGAGCCCCTTTATAGCAGGTTTAGTCCTGATTCTGTAAGATACCTATAACAGGATCGGGCCCCAGGTGGCAGCCATGATCCCCCCTGGTGACTGTATGGTTCCTGCCCAGCTTGATCTCTAACATACCCTCCCTTTACTTTTCATTTGCCATGCCTTGTTTTTATTAACAGATTGAAAAGGGAGGCTGTCTTCAGGTCCTAGAGCAAGCCCTGATCTATTCACACCAGTGAATCCCCTCTCTTCCTGAATCTGCTGATGACACCAATCTCTCCTGTTAGGTGGACACTCTTGGCTCATGCATGCCCTAAGGCCTCCATCACTTTATGAACTAATCATAGCCTCCAAACCTCCCCTACAGCTATGCCCATGTCTTACAGGGGCTGTGGGACACTTGTCCCCAAAAGCCAGAAGGCCACCTCAGGCCTTTACTTCCTTGTTGGGGCTTCAGCCTTCCCAATTTCTGCTCCTCTGTTACAGCTGGTCTCTTAGCTAAGGCCCACTCTGCCAGACCTGGCTTCTGGGCTCCAGCTTTATTTTGCCCTCTTAGGCTCTATTTTCTGTCACTCCCAGGCTGTGGGTCCCCTGGACCCAAGCTCTGCCCCTCTTGGCTGTGGGCTTCCCTAGCCCTGTTTCTGCCTTTCTTGGACAACATTAGGCTCCCTGACCCTTGTTTGCACCTTGAGCCTGACCCTTAGCAGGGCTCAAGGCAATCATGTGCCCCTCTGGCACTAATGGGAACTCCAAACCACTCCTTTCTAGTCCCACCCAAACCACTGGTGTACAACTCTAACCCAAAATAAGCCCTCTGGCTATTTGTGTTCAGACTTAACTGGGTCTGAGCACAAACCCCCTTGGCTATATCACTCAGCTCCCCACTACCTTAAGTCCTATTCCCCTGGAATCCAGCAACATTCTGCTTGCATTACTCCCGGGATAGTCCGGGTCAGCTCTCCTGCCCTGGAGCTCTTTCCTCAGCAGTTTGCAGAGCCAGAATGACTGCTCTGGCTCAGGCCGCAGGTTTCAATGGGTGCGGGTGACATGTAGACGGTGCATGGGGGTGGGGCCAGGAAGTGAGGGCACCAGGAAAAGTGCCTCTGGCACTTCCAGGTACATCTCTTGCCCTTCCAGGCATGCCGCTGGGACTTCTGGACAGCGTTCCCACTTAGAGCCAGCTTAGAGGGAACGCTGATTCCAGATTGGCATGCAGAATTGGCCACGGGGGACCCCCCCCCCCCGACCCCTCCAGTTGCTGACTGGCTGCTGGGAGGCATTAGTCACCCATGTATGACTGTAAGCCATGCCCCATGTTGGTCATGTGCCTCTGAGCCTGCTGGGCCGTCTTAAAGTAGCAGGAGCCTCCTGATACTCTTTCCTAGATGCATCACATAAAATCTGCCTTAAAAAAACAGAAATTGGTAAGTCACACACTCAAAAGTTACCATATTACTTTTCAACACCCCTGTGAAATTAAGATATGTTCATTATCACCCTTTTAGCGATGTTGGGGAGATGAAGCATAAAAAGATATAAATCAAAAGTGGCCACAACCCTTGGCTGCCCAGTTAGAGATATATAGGGCTTTGATGGTATTCTGAATGCTTTGCATTATGCTGTACTTCAGATCACAGCTCCCATTGACTACAGTTTCAACCGCGAATACCCTGAATTTCTGCTGGCCAGAAAATGAGCAAAATACCAGTAAGTTTGGATTAAATAGCTTGTCCAGCATCACACAGGATGCAGTAGCAGAGGTAAGAATTACATTATGTGGTAGAACATCCTTTCACTTGCCTTTGTCCCTTGCCTCACATTCTTGTGTACATAGGCAAAGTTTCTAAGGAAAAAAGTCTCCACACAACCCTGATTGAACCCCTGGGCAAAGCTGACATGTACAATACAAACATAGTGGTATAGCTGATCTCTAAAGGTTGTGTATCTCTTGCTTACTAAGAAGAAGATATTCTACCCTATGAAAGAAAAATGGATTAAGTAGATTATGCTGTCTGATCCATGGGATCCCTCTACATGTTCAGGTGTGATAGGATCTGATGCACAATCCACACAATCACAATTTCTGTCATGCCATATGTGTATGGCAGGAGGTGTGATTGTGGGATCCAGCATCAAATCCTATTATGCCTTATTGCTACTATGGGTTCCCCCTGCACCAGTAAATAACAAACTCTGGTAGATGAGAGTCCCACAGCTGATGGGACTTACAGCTGTGGCAGTACCCCATAGCTACCAGAACCAAGAGTCCTGCCACTGTAGTCTCTGGGTCATGGCAGTACCCCATGGCTGCCAGGACCCAAAGTCTGTAGCTGTGGGATTCTCGGTCCCAGCAATTGTGGGACTCTGCCAAGACTCAAAGTCCACATCTGTGGGGTGCTGCCAGGAGGGAGAATCCTATCAGCTGTGGGATTTTTGGTCCCAACAGCTCTGGGGTGCTGCCAGGTCTGACAGTCCCATCAGCTGCAGAACTCCTAGCCCTGGCTTCTCATGATACACCCGTGTGGCTAGGAGCCCCATCAGCTGACAGGGATCCCAGCTGCAGGGCCAGACCCTGCTACACATGCAAATTAAAGCTAGATAGAAACCAGTAATAAAGTTATTACACATTTTCCAGCAATAACTGGTTGGAACTTTAAGGTACAATAGTTAATTTGCACATGTAGCCTGTCTAAATTGATTGCACAATTAACCTGAAGATTGTGTGATACATGTAACATGTAGAGGGGGCCATAGTGGTATGGAGAATGAGGAAGATGTGATCTTCAGATTTCTTATTATGGGGAAGATTTTGAAATATTGAACAGTTAAATCTCTGGTGGTACTAACAGCTCACCTGCCAAGACACACAGATGTTTATAGATACTGCTAGTCTGATGTGAAGGAGGTAGATAGAATGATAGTTATATTCATGAGACACTTATACAAAGTTGTTTTAAATATTCTTATTGTGTAGTCATATGTTACATGCACTGTCTGAAATAACTGTTTTGTCATTGGGTGGATTTGTTTAAATAAAGGCAATTTACACCATGAAATACACTGCAAAGTAGAAACCCTTGGTTTAAATAATCAGTTTTAACTACTTCTCCATTTGTGCTTTATTTGTTTTCTAAAGAAAATTGCATTGCCATGGATTAATATAACCATTGTAATATAGATTTTCAACCAAAAAATGAACCTTTACCATAGACTTTTGCATCTCTTTATTAACTGGGATGCTACACTTCAGATATATATATTTTTATCAATTAAATAGCTTAATATTTTCAGATTAAGCCAGGGGCCCAGTGCTTCCCTCCGCAGCTGCAGTGAAGCCAGTGTTTCCCTTCATGGTTGTGGTGCCTCACCCCAGGACCTCCCAGGCTGGGGATCACTCAGCCCTCCAGCAGTGTGTCTCCCCGCCCCCCCAGCTGCCAAAGGGATAGGTAGGGATCGGGCCCTCACTCTTGTGTACACGCCATGGGGAGTTAATTCGGTTTAATTCTCCCTAAATTGAAGTGGTGTTTTTAAAAACCCACTTTTTCAATTTAGGGAGAACCAAATCTAAGTAAACTCCTGTGGTATGTACAAGCAGCCAAACATTATATGTTTCCTTCTTTCCTTTTACAGAGGAGAGCACACAGACTGTAACTCAAAGGTTTTGATAGAGGGAATCTAGTGTTCAAAACCTTGTTTACTATTTCCATGTTTTAAAAGAGCAAAAGTTTTTTTAAATGGGTTTATTTTAAAAGAGAAAAAGTATTCTAATCTAAATAAAATAAAATGAAATGAAAATAAAATGAAATCATCAGGGTTTTTTGTTGAAAAAACACTGATTCAACCCTGTTTTACCAGTGTTTTATGAATATCCTCTGTTTTTGTTAAGAATGTTTTGAATGTTGTGGAAATTAAAAGTAGCTTGTGCTCATAAGTTTAGTGAGAGTTGTATTTCAATGAGTATCCTCTGGATCCTTTCTCCTGAGAAGAAAATCTTCTCAAGGATTTTGAGTTCCATTTTTAGATCAAACTAATACATAAAAGGCATGCAAAACTTTTTAGGATTTTTTCTATTACTTAGTGTGATGTACCTTTTCATCATTTTAATTGACTAAGAGTTAATGAGGAAATGTGATGAGTTTGTTGGACTAAATTCACCAGCTGGAAGTCCTAAGCCATAAACTCTGGTTATTTCACTTGGCAAATACCTCAGTAAAAATATTATGGGAGAAAGGCTTTTTTTTTTCTTCTTAGCTGTGCTAATGAAGCCAAAATGTTTCTCTCTTCATCTTTTTTTAAATTTTTCATTCAGCTAATTAATTAATTTAGAATGGGGACTTTAAATTTTTACTTTATAAATAATGGATGGGCAGTGTTCACAAGGACTAATCAACCTGTTGGAATATCTTTAATAACTTGTGCAACATAGTGTTAGCGCTATAAAGATCTCATTTGAGGAGATCTTTTGAATGGGTTACATTTTCATTATTGCTAATAAATATAATAATTATGAACATTGCTTCCTCAATTTTCACTGCTGTTTCACAGTACAGAGAGGCCAGATCCCTGGTGGTGTAAGCTGGCACAGCTCTGTTGTAGTTACTGGAACAATTTCATTAACTTCACCAAGAGTCTTAAACTGTTGGTCTCAGATCATTGAACACCAAGACACAGTCATTAACATGCCATTTTCCACTGTCATCTTTCATGTTACTCCTCACTCCCACAGTGCCAGTCTCTCTTCCTTCACTTGCCCCTTGTCCCTTCCAGTGTGCACCCTGCCTGCGATGCTTTCTAACTGCTGGCCCCACTCATCTACTTCTTCTTAGCCTTCATTTGCTCATCTTATTCTTATAATCATGTAATTGAGCAGGAAGAGTTTCATGCTGAACCGAAATGCAATCCTTGGAGGCAATCAGCAATTTTCAATTGGGCTTCAAAACAATGTCTCTTGCACGCTTTATTTTCATAATGGCCTGTGACTGCCTTCAGTTCAGGGGAGAGCTGGTACATTTATGAAAGGGAGGATAGGAAGTGGTTATCTGGGATAGCCATGGCCTGGACTCTGAAGAGTTCTCTTCTGGTACTATCTTTCTTGCCCACGTATATGAATTCTCTTATTTTAGTCAAGCATCTCATTAAGACAGCATATCCCCTGGGGTCCAGATCTGGCCCACGGTGCCCGTGGATCCAGCCTGCCGGGGTACTATATTTGGCCCAGCTTTACGTCTGCCAGCATCCATGCTGGTGCTGAGCAGCTGGAAGCTGTGCCTGCATCGCTGCTGGTTCTCCCCACCCCCTACCCCCTGGCTTCAGAATGGGCATTGCTTCTAGGCAGTGGGGAACTAACCAAGGCAGGGCAACTTCTACCTTCACCTGTGCTAAAGCCAGGAGGCAGAAGGGGCAGAAGGCAGGGAGAAGCAGCAGCGGTGTGGATGCAGCGTCTTGCTATCCAGTCCCAGCTTAGTTTCCCACCAGCTGGAAGCTGTGAAGCTGCATCTGTACTGCAGCTGGGGAGAGGAGAGCAAGGAGAAGGAACAGCTGCCTGGCACTAGTACAAGTGCAGACAACACCCCATTACACACAGAGAGATGATGTGCTACCAAAGCCACCAGGAGGTTGCTGTTCCTGCATTAAGAGGTTCACCTGGTGGAAAGCAGCAGGAGTTCAGCTCTTCCACTAAAAGGCATTATCTGAGATGGCAGAACAGAATCATGGGGTATGTGTAGATGAAACAGGGGCCCTAAACTGAAGAGGTGGGTTTTTAAAAACACCACTTCAATTTAGGGCCCTTTAAACCCCCATGTTGTGCACACACCCGAACTTACCTGCCTCTCCAGCAGCAGGGAGGGGAGGGCAAGCTGCCAGCAGGTGGAGTGGTCCCTGGTCTGCAGGGGGTGGGGGGCCTGGTGCTTACCTGCATGACAGTGGTGGCCCCACTTCAGGTGGCACCTGCCCACAGGCACCCATTTTGGGTGGTCTCCGGGGGCACCACAGCCACAGAGGGAAGCACTGGGCCCCCACACAGCCCAGGCAGGTATGCAGGCTCCAGGGAAAAAAAAAGATCAGGCTTGCCATTTTTCTTGGGCAGAGCCTGTTTTCCTGGGCTGCTGCCAGGCTGCCTGCAAGGCTTCCTGCAGAGCCCCTGAGCTGGACGGAGCCTGGTGCTTCACTCCACGGCTGTAAGGCAGCAAACTAAAACTCCTCAGAGGAGTTTTAGTTTACTGCGGCCCAAGTCATTTAAGGCGCATTACACCACCAAATTTGCTACAGCAGCTGGAATTACTGCACAATATGCCACTGATGCATGCAAACATCAACACCATTAAAGCAGTGCAAAAGCATTTAACCCACTTTAAAGTGTTATGCACACATGCTCCTCGTTTGGTGTACACACGGCCATAAAGCACAAACTCAGAGCAGAATGGGCTAGAGAAGAGAATGGTGTGGTAAAAGATGGGGGGGTTTCATCTGAATCATTGTATTGTGATACCTGTATTCACACAAATGGTCTCACTAGAATGTGTGTTGCTGGGAGTCTGCATTTTTCTTTTACTTGCATCATAGAATCATAGAAAATGAGGATTGAAAGGGACCTCAGGAGCTCATCCAGTCCGAACCCCTGTTCAAAGCAGGACCATCCACAACAATATCATCCTAGCCAAGGCTTTGTCTAGCCAGGTCTTAAAAATCTCCAAGGATGGAGATTCTACCACCTCTCTGGGTAGCCTGTTTACAGTGCTTTACTATTTGCATCAATGGGGGACAACCTTTTCAGCAGGTGTGCCACAAGCAAAGCCCTGAATCTTCCCCCAGTGCCATTTCCCCTGCCCTATCTTGCTGCTCTGCTTTCTGCTTGCTGCCCTGTGCTCCCTTCCCTCTCCACCACCGTTTTCTGCTTCCTGCCCAGCATTGTTGTTCCTGCTTCCTCCCTGATCTGTCACTTTTCTTCCTACTCCTTCCCTGATTTGCCATGTTTCCCACATAGAGGTTGCCCATGCCACTTGTGGCACACATGCCATGAGATGGCCACCCCCTATCTTACATGATAAAACATATCATGTACTTCTGGCAAGACACCACAGCATCAAGAAAATCCTGTCCTTGCTCTCTACACTGACCTCCTTATATATTGATACTTATTTTTTGTGTTCTTTGGGCAGTCGATAGAAGAAAGTTCCCCACAGACCTGCCTGTAGATGGGAATGTGTATATCCATACGTAGAACTGCAGTTTGAGGAGGGACTTTCCATTTACTTCCATGGTCGCAGATTTCCATGGCCAGAGCCTTGCAGAGGATCTAGCAATCTGGAAGGAGAATGAGTTGAATTGGAGTCAAGAAAATGTGTATTTTCCTTTTGCCAACCAGAACTAAATCTGACAAAATGTAATTTCTCACAACCCCATTTTTAATGGGAACTCATGTGAAGCCTCGGGTTCTGGAACTCAGTCTCCCTCTTCAGTCTATTTGGAGGAAGCCCCAGTGAAACCCCAGATATCCTACGATGATATACTTTTCTTTGGGTTTTATTTCTGTAGGAAAAGATCGTTAGAGTTCTCAAAATCACATATTAAAATCATTCCTCCTTTCATGTTTGTCTCATAGCTTCTCAAGTCCTGTGTCAGGTTTAAGATTTTCTTTCACCTCAAATCAAAGCTGTAGATAAGAGGGAGTACTGGAAACTTCAAAGTCCTGATAAGTTTTCTGTAAAACTTGTCTCATTTAGCTGACAACAGTCCTTTGAAATTATAGATCAGGCAAACTTGCAGTCTGTCTATACATTTGTTGTAATGTTCAGTGCTTGAGAAATACTTGGCAAGCTAGAGAGGAAAATATATTCATGAATTCACAGAAAAATACATGTATAGCAAAGCTCACTAACTAAAATAAAATGAAGGTTTCCTCTGTTTCTTTCATATATTTGCTAGCATCTATGTTAATGCTATTTTTTGTCTTTATAGTGCAACTTCATCTTTTCTTAGGCAATATAAGACAAGTCTCTTGATGAAGTGGATGGTGAAAACCTTCACATCAAGAAGACATGAAGTACCTGTAGTCTACCCATATATTTCACCTGCCTTGTCAATGCCTTTGTCTCTTACCACTGCTCAAACCCCCAGGTTTTTTTTGCCATGACAATGGCTAAATATCCTGCTTTCTTCCTATATATCTCTCTTTTAGATTTTGCTTCTTTCTACTGCACTTCCACTGCAAACCTCCCCTGCCACCCACAAGCTGTCTAAACTTGCTTTCATATCTCACCTTTGACCTCCCAAAGAGAAAGAAAGAGAGAAGGAATAAATGAAACAAAAAATCAGAACTAACAAGCCACATGTGTGACACAACAAAGCAAACGCTAATGTATGGGTTTCTTGCTATATGCACCATCCCTCCCTCTCCATTGCTGTTATTTCTTGTCATCACTCACGGTGCCAAATTGTGTCTGCTTTCAGGTCTGCGAACTGTTATTAAAGTGTGTATAGCAGGTACATTTCCTTTCACAGTTTTATCATTAGGAAAGGTGTAACTTGTATAGGCAGACTGTTCCCATATGCAGAGAATAATATTCTGTTTAACAGTTTACCTTAGAGCTGAAGGGAAAGTTTCAAAGAGCTTTCATTACATCTCTTGTCCTGAATGGAATTGTACTGAAGACTCTGGAACTAAATGCAAGCATACAAATATGTGGGACAGTGACTGCTTTCAAAATAAGTCCCCCTGCTATGTTACATATGTTATGCAATTAACTGGTTAATTGAAAAATAAATATAGACTAGCCACATGTGCAAAGTAATTATCACACAAGTAACTGGTTAATTGTGGAATAAACGTCAACCAGCCACATGTGCAAAATAATGATCACACAATAAAAATTGACTATCCTGCTATAGAAGAGTCAACCAGCAATAAAGTTAGTGCTTGAAAATTTGGAACAACTCTATAGCTGGTGTCTATCCTGCTTTAATTTGAATGTGTAGCAGGGCCTTTAGAGTCAGATTCTGTGATTCTGCCTGTGCTGCCTCCTGGTACATGGAGGAGGGAGAGAATTAAAGTCATTTTCATGTCCCATTTGAGGGCCTTGTGACATCTTACACTTACACTGTGAGCAACACAAATACTAATAGGTGTTAGTGCTACCTTGAGTTTGAATCACTCACACTGCAGACCAGTTGCGGCCAGGAGGACTGAAAGCTAAGAATCCTTTGCTCCAATTCTGGGCTTCTCCCCTGCCTCCGGGGGCTCCCCCAGTTCCTCCCCCTATCCCTGGGGCTTCTCCCCTGCCCTGTGAGGTTTCCCCCTGCCTCTTACCTCTTCTCACCACCAGGGCAGTACTTATGTAACATGTGCCAGCACACTAGGCTGGGTGATATTCTGGATTTTGGGTCCTCAGAGTGCCGGTAGCCCTGGGAGCCCCCTCAGGCAGATCTGCTGACTGAGGTGTCCCATGGAGAGGTATGTCCCTCACCCTAACTGCCCAGGAATTCACTCCAAACCATGGACGACAGGTACCTCCTGAGTCTGGAGAGGCACCAGTGAGGCATGACCAGGGGAACCAGATGGTGACTGGAGGGTTGTCCCCCAGCGGCCAGCTGGCAACCAGCGTGGTCCCCCAGCAGCTGGTCAGTAAGCACACCAGTGGCATGGCGGTGTCAAAAGTGCCAGCACTTCCGCATGTGGCATAGCAGCAGCCAAAGTGTTGGTGGAGCCAATTTCAGGGGAGGGGAGGCACTAGTGCTCTCCATGCCCCCCTATCAGCCAGAGCACTCACTGTCGGGGACACCAGCACTCTCAGGGGGGCCACATGCCCCCCCTGTGCCCCTCCTACACATCGCCTATACTCTGAACCCAATGAAGACATTGTTTCTTTATTATATACAACCAATATATATACAGAAAAGAAATAAACAAAAGAAAAACTAGAATAACAATAGTTAATAATAAAACCAACAATTTGGATAAAATTTACAACTGCAACATTGGGTGGATAGTTCCAACACATTGGGTGATCCCACTTATGTGAAACAGCCTCAATAATTACATTCACTTGTTTATAACCCTTTAAACAGCCTCCCTTCCCCCCCCCACCCCAACCCAGTTGATTCCCCATGAGCTAGATAGCATGGATTAGAGCAGGGTGGGCAAAATCTGTCCCATGAGGCCATTCTATCTGGCCTGCGGGGCCCCTAAAAAATGAAGAAAATTAATATTTCTCGGCCCTTGGTTCCTGTCAAAAATGACAGGAACCAAGGACAGTAGGACCCAGGGGAAGCCCAGCAGGCTCCAACAACAGTGGGGCCTGGCCCCCCAGCCAGAAGCCCCTGCTGGAGTTTCTGGCCTGGAAGCACATGGCTGCCCCATGCCGGAACTGCAGATAAGTGGGAGGGAGAAGGGCGGGGGGGGGACCCTGGGCAGAGGGAGCTCAGGGAGGGGAAACGGCCCCTTCCCTGCCCTGTGGCCGGCACCCTGTGCTGCAGCGGCTTGCAGCCCACATGGGGCTGCCTGTGCCTGCTCCAGACAGCCCCATGGGCTGCAAGTGGGCTGCGAGTGACTGCAGTGTGGGACACTGGGCATGAGGTGGGCAAAGGGCTGCTTCCTCTACCCATGGCCAGCACCACCTTCTAACCTGGCCCCACTGCCAGGCTGGCAGCGAGGCCGGGTTACAAGCTGGTGCTGAGCACAGGGAAGAGCGGCCCCTCACTCGCCGTGTGGCTGGTGCCCCACACTGCAGCCACTTGCAGCCCATGTGGATCTGCCTGTGCCTGCTCCAGACAGCCCCGCATGGGCTGTGAGTGGCTGCAGCAGGGAATGCTGGCCATGGGGTGGGCGAGGGGCCACTTTTCCGTGCACTCAGCACCAGCTTCTTCCCTGCTGGCAAGCAGGGGATCAGGGCTGTGCGCTGCCCCTCACCTGTATCATGGGGCTGGGGGGCACTGGGTGTGAGTGGGCAGAGAGCCAGTGGGAGCACGGGGCCCCCACCAGTGCCCCGGGGCCAGTGACAGTGGGGCCCAGAGCAGGGTGGCAGGAGCACGGGGTCCCAGCTAGCAGGGGCTCTATGGAGCCAGGCCAGCTCCCCGCTCTCCCTGCTGGTGCAGCCCAGCCTGGCTCCACAGACCCCTGCCAGCCTGCACCCCACTTTGGGCCCCACCGGTGCTGGCCCTGAGATATTGGTCCCAAGATGGTGAACAGGGGCAGGGCTACCCATGCAGCCCTCCACAGCTTGACAAAACTGTAAGTGGCCCTCCACCCGAAATAATTCCCGCCCCTGGATTAGAGATAAGCTTGCCCTCAAGTAGCAAAACAAATGCTTAAAACCAATTTCAGGTGTTAATGTGCAGACAATCCAGGGGTTAAGAACATCAGAAACTGCCCAAAATTACTGTGTAACAAGGCCCTGAAATGCAGCTTCTGTTGTTTGATGGATCACAGGATGCTTCCATCCACACGTATGGTACCACTAAGGGGATGAGAGTGGAAATGTCACCCGGAACAGGCAGGTGCAGTGGGTGGTGGAAAAGTGAGCTTCAAGTCTTACATAAATCTGCAGGTAGCAAATTGAAGTCTGTAAAGCTGCATCACTGTTGTAAGCTGATTGATTTGGGGAGGTATTTTCTGTCTGTGGCAAAAAGGTTTCTGGTACTCCTTCAGAGCAGTGCAACTCTTGCACTCTCCTGTGCTGAAATGGGATGCCCATACCTTTCCTAGACTTCAAACTATCCAAGCATGCTTCTGTCAAATGCAATAGTCATCTATGGTGTTATATAAATAAATAATACTGGGATATGCACAGGACTGTGCGAAACAGCGCTGTTTTGTTTTAACTTCCATTTTGCTGTTTCGAAGGAACAGTATTTCATTTTGCTATTTTGAAACACTGTTCCATTTCATTTCATTGAGACTGTTTCACTGTTTTGATGCTGTTTCAACACATTTCAACGATTCGCCCATAGTCTATAATGGGGAATCATGAAAATGCCTATAACTTTGTCATTTCTTGCTTGATTCTTATGAAATTTGTACGGATGGTAGCCCCTACTGAGGGCATGAAGCCTGCTGAGTTGCAAGGAGATAGGTGCAGGGGTTTTTGTGAAAATGCACCTCATGCTGTTCAAAGCAAAACTAGTATCACTTGCTGGCAGCAGGAGCCTGCTGTCATCCTGCAGGCAGATCTGGGGGCCCTCTCCCACTGGGAGGAGTTTGGCATATCCCTGAAGCCCTCCCGGGGGGTGGGGGTACAGGCACCCGGATCTATGTGTGGGATGACAGCAGGCTGCCTCTGCCAGGTAGGGCCAGAGCCATCACTGGGTTCTTCCTGGTGCTCAGCGTGGGCTGCACTGGGCAGACTCGGGTGCTGGCCGTGGCCCCAGCCAGCAGCTGCAGCATGCTGTCACCTGCATGCTCCGCAGCCGGTGAATGTGAAGTTAAAAAAAAAAAAAAGTCCCTCACTCACCATCTCTGGCAGCCTCTGGGGCCTCAGTGACTGGGGCCTCTGAGGGCTCGTGGCAGAGACCCCCCTGCAGTGTGGGGTAGTGGGGGGCAGCAGAGATCATCCCCCCACCTGGCACCCACGCAGCAGCTACATCACCATGGCATGGGTGCAATGTGCTTTGGCAGGGTGCTGTGCACTGTCCCGGAGCTGGGGTGGCTCCACGTGTCAGCCAGAGCTCCCGGTTCGATCCCCAGCTCTCTGATCGCTTCCCCAAGAGATGTGGCCCCCAGATCTGCACACAGGGTTTCTGCAGGCTGCTGCTGCCAGCTGGAGAAATAGCCCAGAGTCACTGCCATCCCCAACTGGCAGCAGCAGCAGCCTACTATCATCCTACCTCATCCGGGGTCCCACACCCCCCTCCCCTGGGAAGAGCTGGGGGAAGCAATCAGAGAGCTGGGGGAAAGATCAGGGAGCTTGGGAATCAAACCAGGAATGGGGGGAATGTTCAGGGACCCAGCCCCTGGCTAGATTCCCCATACCTGGTTCAGTTCCCCAGCTCCCTGTTCAATTCTCCAGCCCTCAGTTCGATTCATAGATGGTAGGGTTAGAAGGGACCACAACAGATCGTTGAGTCCAGAGAGGTGCTAGGGAGAAAAAGGGTCTGGCATCAATGACATCAATGCAACTGTAGGTGAACTGCATCTTGGGCTTGTGAGAAAAGCACATGGTAAAATCACACCTGGTAAGCCCAGAAAGAGGGTTCAGCATATGCTTCTGCAGCACTAGCCTCAATCTGCTAGTGAGGGACAGTGGCCATTTTCCCACAGGGTCCCATTCTCTCTAAGGCCATTCACAGTACCGGAGGAGAGATTATGTCACCTTCCTTGCACCCAGAAACACAAGCCCCACTGTTTTTTGACTGTCCTTGTGTAGATGAACAAAGGGAAAATACCACTTTACATGTCATATACCCACCCCTGAGTACTTGTGCAAGAACAAGCAAAATCTAGTCTTCAGCTTGCTGTGCAGATACTTGTACCTCATTTGAACAAAAAAAGGCACTCTTTCTTGTTGATTACACAATGCGTTCTCAGTGTTACCTCATCTTCATACACGTTGATGTCATGCATATATTTTTCTCTTGGCATACATTAACAACAGCAACTGAACATTTGAAACCCCTCCAACTTTGGATCGCTTATAGCGTGAAGATCCATTTTGCATTAAACCTCAAGGGAATTGAAAGCTGATGTTTAAAAATCTAGTTACCTTTTGTTAGATTACTTAATGATTAGGCCTCATGCCTAAATTAAGTTGAAGGTATTTCATTTTTCATCTACTGGCATAGTTTTGTTTGGCCAATTAATATCTTCATTGACTTGTTTGACATTCCCAAAGATACAATATTGAATACCATGTAATTAAAAAAATGAATATATGAAAAAGCAATTTTAAATGCCAGTGTTCTCCACCCCCTGTTTACTAAACAAAATAATTTTAGATATATATTTTAGTTCTATTGTTGTGAGAAAAGGTGTATAATGTTGTGACTATAAATCTAAATCTAGACCATCTTGGGTTCTTCCTGATGTTGTTTTAATCAGGAGGAATTCTTTTAAGTTAACATGGTATCTCTATTTTCTTTCTTATGTATGAAGTAGCCATAGATAACTGTGTAAAATAATGCAGGACATTTCCCTTAGAAGAGAATGTTGATAGTGTCCCACAGCTGTTTAATGTTCACTTTCCAAAAGTGATGTCAGACTTGGCACTTGAGCATGAAGCCATGTTTCTGAATTGTATTCAGTGACATTGTAAGCAGATTAGAACAATAACCTTCTCCTGTGAAAACTTGGCCTGATTTCCAATTTTATTCCCACTAGAGGAATGGATCTAGGATAACATTACCAAATATGAGTATCACCATCTGGCTCCTTTTCCAGAAGTGAACGAAAATGATCCTTTGGGTCCAAACATTTCCTCCATCATTTTGGATAACTGAGACCTTGTTCTGGATTCGACTTGTGTGGTTTGGGCCCACTTTAATCACGCAGTTGGTAGAGACAAAGCCGGGACCTCAAATGAATGTTAGTCCTTGGTTCTTCTTTGTGTTGACTGGGAGAAATGGAATGAGTCATCTTCATCAGTTCTTTCTTACACCCTCTGTTTACAATGACCACAGAGGCAAAAGCTTTACTCTTTCAGCAAGTTTCTGCCTTTGTCTATGACTTCTGTAGTTCTTCTTTCCACACTAATAATTTTTGCCTTTTAGAACATCTCATGTTGGTTGACTCTTTGTTCTCCCTGCTGTGATAACAGATCCACTTGCAAAGTTGACTTGACATGAACAGTTGTGTGTGTGAGGGAGAGTAAACGTTTGTGCATATGTGCACAAGCAGAGATTCTTCTGACTGTGATGAAAAATGAAGTAAGAGGAGGAAACAACTACTGGTGGTTCCGGCTCCATGTTTCAGTTTATCTCAGCCTGAAGCTCATAGATTTAAAAACTGAAATACTTTAAAGCATGTCTGTATTCAATTAAGATTAGATCAAGTTTGTTCACTCTAGAAATCTGACATTTCAGAAGATGTCAGCAAAATTCATTTTCATATATCCTTGCTGTGACCTTTCTTTTTGTGGATATTTCAGCATGTTTACCTGAGGAAAAGTGGGTACAGAATCTCTTTTAAATAGCAGGGAACAGGTGTAGGTTTATATCTAACCTGTTGTACTTAATAGCTACAAAATAAATCTTCCTGATGGGGAGATCTATTAGCCTGTGAAATAGTCTTGCAAAGGACATAGCCTAAAAACCACATTGGTTGAAACCACCTAACCTAGGTTAGACAAAACTAGTAAATGGCCAGCATGGAATATTTTTGGAAACTGACTAGAGAAACTAATAAGTCTACTCTAGATTGTGATTCGGTGCAATTTCTTAAATTAAATGAAGTAGTTTATGGCAATTGATTTTGGCAAGTTCCATTTTGGAAACACATTTTACAGAATGCAAAAAAAACAGCAAAATGAATGTTTTGGAATTTAGAAATTGTGTAGTGTTACAACAAACTAACATTGGTGTATGAGGCATGAGGGGCATTGTGGTTATCAGCTGTTCTGAACACATGTGATGTCAAGTAAACTATTTACTACCATAGGTTATAAAACCACAAGTGTGTATCACCTCAGCAAACTACACTGGTGTGCTAGCCACTGCTACAATTTATATGAGGTCCTTGTTGACTAAAGGCAGAACACACAAACTACATAAACACCTGAAAAAAAGTCTGATCTTTCCTCCAGTGATGACAGTGACCTATGTTCACACCAGCCACACATTACAAATCTCTTGTATGTATTCCAGCTAATATGACCTATCATCATTAAAATGATTTAGTAGATCCACTGGAAGCATTTTACCTTAAGTTTGCTTTTCCTCTGGACGTTGATGTATTAGTTTCCAACTCTGCTGTTTTTTCTCAGTTCTTCAGAAACATCTTCTCTTTCATCCACCTAATTTCATGACTTCAGGATGGCCTGCAATTTTTTGGAATTGTTTCCTTCAGAAACCATGACCATCTGCATGACTGTTCCGTACATTTTCCCCTGAAGATCTCATTTTCAGCTCCAGCAGCGGGGCTTTGTTGTACATTAATTTTAGGCATCTCCAGGAGCTCTTAACCCCTGGATTGCCCATGCATTAACGTGGGAAAATAGTTTTAAATATCCTTTAAGTGGCTTACAGTTACGGCACTCCAGGGCAGGTTTCTCTCTGATCTGTGTTACCCAGCTTGTGTTACTATGAGCTCATGTGTCCACTCTAGGCTACATATTAGTGTAACAGTCCAGGTGCTCCCACTCCCCCAGTGGCCTGGATCAGGCATGCCATACTTCAGCCCAGATCAACCTGCTGCCTCCCCAGATTGGGTCTGCTGTCACTGTTCCCCACAAAACCTTAGATCCCTGCTCACCCCTCCTTGTCCCCCTGTACCTCCTGGCTTACTTAGCTAGGGACAGACATTCAAAAAACCTGAGCCTGAACTGATTCAGTCTTTGCAGATTAGTCTAACCTGGCTAAGCTAAATCAGTTTTGTAACCGGGCAGACATCGCACAAGTGCAGGCACATGCCTGCAGTGGCTCAGGCTAGAAGCAGGCAGGCACTAGAGCAGCCCTCCCTTTCTTCCACAGCATGGAGCTGGGGAGGGGATGGCTGGGCTCTGCAGAAGCTCTGATTAGCCCAGGAGGAAATTGATTACAGTGTTTATCATCCTGTTAAGAAAACAATAGAAGGACATTACTAGCTACTTGTTGATTCTGCTTGTTGATTCTACCTGTTGATTCATCACCAACCCTGGCCAGCATGTGGTTTGCTAACTAATACACTGGTGATGCATATGGGGTGCACATGGGTACACATGCACCCCCTGAGATTGGCCACCACCAATGCTGCCAGTGGTGCCTGCAGGCAGTTGCCACTTGCCACCCCCCCCCCACTGCTGACACTGCCGGCAGTGTGAGTGGGTGGTCACCAATCTCCACTGGCCGCCACTGATGCTGCTGACAGCGTCTGCAGGTGGTTGCTGATTGCTGGTCAGCGTTTGCCACTCCCCCCCCGCACTGCCAACAGCACCACAGCCGCCTGAGGGAGCTCCCCACTTGGTGCCACCATGCCCCCACCACCAAGACTGCTGCCACCGCCTTCGGGCAGTTGCCATGCCTCCCAGCCTCAGGAGGCACGCAGTGTTCATGAGCTAATACACAGACACCTCTCCACAAGGCAGAGGGGAAGGGGGAATTCCTGATTAGCAGGGAGTGGTTAAAGGAGGTGGGAAGCAGCCCACAGTCTCCGGAGCTCCAGGCAGGGAGCAGAGGGGAGGGGCCAGCCCTGCTCTGGAGCAGAGAGCCCCACCCAGCCCAGAGAGCATGCCAGGATGCTGGGAGTGTCTGTTTTTTCTTAAATTAGCAAGGGGTCTGGGACAGACATTGCATAAACCAGTTTGAGCCAAATCAGTTAAGTCTGATACTATATTCAACCAAGTTTATCTCAAACCGGTTTCAGCCATTCTCAGACTGGTTTATGTGCACTAAACATCTGTTCTGTTACAGGTTTAAACCAGCTTCTGATCATTTAAACTGGTTTATGCGTAATGTCTGTCCCTAGTCCTTGTGGCTGCTGGTGCAATCCTGAGAGCTGCAGCTCAGTAGCAGCAGCCAGGCAGGCAGGTTCCCCTTCCCTGCCTGCTCCCCACAACCGCACCGGCAGCCACAATTAAGCTAGGGGACACAGGGGGCATGGGTGGGCTGGGGAGGAAAGCAGGAGCCCCTAGGGCAGGGCAGAGCATCAGGAGAAACCCTCACAGACAGGGAGGGAGACACGGGCAAGGAGGAACAGAGGGTGCCCCATGGGGCAGGAGGGAGCCTGGAATGGGAAGGAAGGAGAGAGAAGAGAATTTTTACCTTTCAGGCCTCAAGGCTCCTGATCACCAAAATGTGTGACTGCTCCAAACCTCAGCTAACACTAACATTGATCAACATTTAAGAAGCTTATAGTATAATGTGTAACAAAGCCCAGTTTGTCTCCTGTATTTCCTCTTCTCAGTTCCACGGAAAGAATGCTTGTTTTGTTTTGCTTTGTTTTTTAAATAATATTTTTATATCAGGGGACTAGATTTTCTACTTCCATTTTAAGCTTTGGTTTCATTCCCTAAAATATGTCCTCAATTCACTTTTCTCTCACAGATCTTTCAGGGGACTTTGTTTTCATATAAATCCTGCACTGTTGTTGGGCAGCAGCTCTATAGATCTCCTCTTTTATTTTTTAGTCTCAATACATTTTCCTTTGCATTGTCACTAAGAAATGTTCCCAAGCCAGTATTTGCTGCCCCTGTGCCTTTTTCTTGCTCACTGTACCTGGTTCCTTACTTCTGGTAACTGTATTATCATCAGTCATGCTCTCTTTTTCTATTGGCCGACTTTCAGGTGACTGTTCGGCTTATTTTTCTTGCATTCTTTCTGGATTTGTCAAGCTCAGAGTACGGGTTACAAAAGTGGTGCCATTTTAGATCATTATCATCTAGAGGATCTGTTGGGGTATAATATGTACTCTGGCTGAGGAAGATGCAGTTATTTATTTATATCATTAATGGTGCTTGATTTTTTTATCTAAACGCTGGTCCAAAACTGACAGCTACGGTTACATTCTTCAGAATCTGGCAAAGAAGAAAAGCGTGATTTTTTAAATTTTCAAACCAGATCATCCAGCTGTGAATCTTTCATTTCATTTGATGATGTCCTTGAGTAATTGCCATACTTCAGAATCTCCCTAAATACTACATTTTGGGGATCATGGAGTTTACAAGACCAATGAAAATCTAGTTGAACCAGTTCGATGTTTCACACACACCCTACCACTGGCTTTTGCAACTTGCCTAAATAAAACCTGATTTTGTCTTGCTTTTTTTTTCTCTCACTCAAAATAAATGGCAGGGCTTAAAGTGCTGTTAGCAATATAGCTTAACTAGGATCCAAGATGACTTTGAATTTAAGACGACCCCCCCAGTAATTAGATTCTATATATAGAAAAATTCTAAATGTGTTACAGTTTTTCATGTATAAAATCTAATTATTAGAGGCTCATCTTAAATTCTCGCCCCCCACCCCACCACTTCAGTGGAAAAAACAGCAGCAGCAGGGGAGCAGGTGGCCCCCATCACTCATCCCCCCTGCAATCTATCCCCCCTGCAGCAGACCTTGCAACCCTGCTGCCTTCCCTTTGCAGCCTCTGCCCCTATTTGCTCCCCACAGTTTCTGCCTCTCCTGCAACCTCTGTCCCTCACCAGCTCCCTGGAGCCTCATGTTGTCTCTTTTTCCCTCTCCCCCTACTGTTTACTGTCAGGTGTAGCTCTGGCTCCAGCTCTGTTCCCTCCCAGGTGTGAAGCGCATGCAATCTCTGGTTCTTGTCCAGCCACACAGTAGTGTCTTAGGCCAACCTGCTGCTGCCACTGCCATATGGCCAGACTGGGGCTGTAGCTTGCATGTGCTCTGTGCCTGGGAGGGAAAGGTTGCCAGAGTGGAACCAAACCTAACAGCAGTGAGGAGAAGGGGGCAGAGGTTGTGAGGAGCAGGCAAGAGGTACATTCAACCAAGGGGTTGGAGGAACGTGTTGCCCTTTCCCAAGCTCCCCTGCAGTGCACACAGGGTCATAGAACAATCCCCACAGTGCAGCAGGGAGCAGGGCAGGGATGAATGATTCACCCTGCCCTTATCCCACTCCCTCCTGCACTGTGGAGGTCTTGATCTCCCTCCCACAAAAAGAAACCTTACCTACCTGCCTGCTATTCTGGACCAGCTGTGAGCCCGTTGTGCCCCTACCCACTGCTGCAGCATCCTGCGGCCGGGTTGCCCAGCAGTAAACCGGGAGTGCCGCCAGCATTTCTCTTGGGGAGGGGAACAAGGCCAAGCTCAGCGGGTGTGTGTGCACCCACATGCACACCCCATGTATCACCAGTGACTACAGCTCATGAAACACCATTATAACTAAATGGATTCTGGTCAGTGTTGTGCCCACATACAACCAGTTGCAAGACCAGGCTATGGAAAAAAGCTGAATTTATTATATTAAGCACAATTCTTTCTCTAATTTAGGTGGGAAATTCCTGTCCCTAAATGCATTTATAACCCTGCTTCCAGGTGTTATTGGGAGGAATGAAGGGCCAAAATTGGTTGCTTTGAGGATACTTTCTAAAGCAGATTAAATGTATGGCTCAAGATCCCCATTAAAACAGCATTCATTCATAGATGTTTGGGGAACTTTAAAAATCTGAAGTCTCTGGTCATGTTTAAAGTTTCCTCTTGTCAGCCTCCCTTCCCTACCCACCACACACTTAAAATAATCCTTTGGAATACAAAATCACAAGTACCTATTCCTTGGGGAAAACATGATAACCCTGCACAGTGGATTCCTCTTATGGAAATTGCTTTGGGAAATTGTGATTTGATTCTAAAAGGAGACCCATTTTTTTAAACAACACAGATAATCACTCCTCCCCCAGAGCCCCCTGGCCCTGCTTGTGCTTCTCACTCCCCCCACAACCCCTCCAGCCTGGCTGGTGCCCCTTGCCCACAGCCCCTGCCCCCCAGCCCTGCTGGAGGGGGCCTCCAGCTGCCAGGGCTATGGGTCCATGGGCCTGGATCCACAGCCTCCTTCCCCCAGCAGGAGGCAGCAGCTGCTGCAGTGGAGTGGAGCCCGGCTCCCCACCTGCTGCTGCTCACTGCAGGCTCAGGCATAGAGGGTGGGGCCTGCTCCCTGGTGTGGCACGCACTCCCAGAGTGGTAGGGAGGAGACCCACGTGCCCCAAATCTCTGTGTGGGGTGGGGGTGGGGGTGGGCGTGGGCGTGGGCGTGGGGGTGGAGGCAGATGCAGGCAGTGAGGGCAGTGGCATGGGGTTGCCCCCCTCAAAGCTACCATGCAAACAGGGGGCATGTCACCAGGAAGCCCAGCTCCTGCCCTGCAGATGAGCCCCCCACAGCTCCATCCCACTCCCTGCTGGGGCCCCAGCCCTACCCAACTCCCTCCCTTCCTCCCTATAAGGTCTCAATTCCTTCCCATCCTGACTTACCTGTAGGAGCTGATTTCCAGGCTGACTGGGGCCATGTGTATATATGTACATGGCGCCCGCTTCCTGACTGCCCTCCTTCCGCTTTCTCCCAGCCACCTGCAGACTTAAACTCTGCCAGCCTACAGAGGGCTCTTCACAAAACTGCAAAATCCCCAGGCTTCTCTGGTAAAATGATTCCAAAAACCAAAAATTGTGATTCTAAGATGAGTGAGTTTACATGTTATAATATACAAATGGTTTTGGCTTTCCCATATTGATTCAAATAAGCGGCTGATTCTATTAACCAGTGATTCTATAAAGCTGAATCCACTGTATTTACCTAAAATTAAAATAGGCAAAACCCAAACTTTATGAAAGTATGGCCCGTCTCACAGTTGCAGTTATTAATTGCCTGGCTTTTGTGAGGCTGATGCACAAAACTCTGACAATCTCCACCCTGATAAATCTGAAATGGTTAAGTGGTGTCACTTGGCAGCCCATCTACTCCAGCCCAACAGCTCTGATCTGTTCCAGTTTCTAAAAATTAGCTCTATCAACTCAATTGCTGCCTAATCTGGTCCATGCAAAGTCATCTTTACTACCGATCAGATTCAGTTCTGTGTGAGTTCAGGGTGAAAAGGTTCTATGCAAAGAATACTAGTTCTTGAGTACTAGTTCCCTACACAGGAAGAGTTCACAGCTATCTAAGCCTCACAGCTACCAACTATATACGGGGAATATCTTGTGGCCTTCCTTAATGAAGACACATTAAAAAAAATATTTTGGATAAAATTCAAACATAAATTTCAAATCCAGCAGAACAGCATACAGTATGGGATTATTGATGAGCAAAATCCTAATTTATATAAATGAAGTCTTTCTACACATGCATTTTTCTTTCCTTCTATAGAGGGAAGATTTCTGTCCCTCCAGTTCTTTGACTTACATCTCTCTCAGGTATTCACTAAAGAAGCATAGTTATATTTCTCCATATCTGTCCTCCCCATGCATCCCTTAAGAAAAGTTTTTTAGAAGACTGAAAAACAAATTAAAACAGAATATGGCATAATAATATCTCCTTTAAGCTCAACACAGTAATTTTATCTATCTAGCATATATTATTTAAAATATCAGAAAAATTATACCCTAGGATGAGCTGCACTGCACACAGAGATTTAATCCCCTTCTCCCTAGCAACCATCAGAAGGAACAATAAGGGCAATAAATAGCCCAGAAGGGCAGCAAAATTGAATAAAAATAGTGGCTCTGCTGGGAAAAATGGATCTTTAATCACTTTCCTTCTGATTTCCCTAAAATTGAAGGTTAGAACAGTAAACAGTTTGAAAGAGGAGTTTCAAAATAGCCTCAGCACCCAGTGTTGGTCTCAAGAACAATAGTTCTTTTTTCTTTTCCAAAATAAACAAGATAATACCCAGGATACCCTGCTGACTTCACAAAGTTCAGAAGATATTTATGCCCCCACATGCAGGGACAGCAGCAGTGCCAGCCAGAGGCCACATCTTCACTGTGAAAAGGGATTTTTTTTTTACATCAGGAGAGAAGACTTGAGATGATATGATATGTGTCTCACTGCAAAATCACAGTGGAGACAAGAATAAGGGAGTTCTTATACTGATGCAGCTCATTAAGGTAACATGTCAGTCTATGACCAGCTACAAGGTAAAAACTACCTGTCCTCTTTCCCTACTGAGATTTTAAAGCAACATGACTATTCATAATTCATGACTATCATAAGGGGCAGGGATCCTGGTTTTCGCTGATTTAAAAAAAAATCCAAAATGTTCATATTAACCCTCACCCCCCCACAATCCACATTTTTCCATGATTAAAATGAAACGCCACTATACATATATAGAGTTTCATTTTAATCATAATATACTTTAATATTTATGTATTCATAGTTATATTATTACTCTAAAATTATAAAAGTCTTTGTCTGTCTAGCTAATGTTTTATTCACATTCTGATTGGTTGTATGAAACAACCAATCAGAGTGCTCCAAGAGCATTCCAGACAGGATGCAGTGCAGTGGAGCACTGCCATGATGGTGGAGATGGAGTGGTGTGGGGTGAGGCCAGTGCTGCTGGTGTCACCCGCCCCCCCCCCGCCCAACCCAGGCCTGCTCCCTGCAGGTGGCGGCAATGGAGTGGCTGGAGTGGGGAGGGGGGTGAAGCCAGGGGTGCTGGCCAAGAGGCACAGAGTGGACAGTGGGACAAACAAGGTCTGCCCCCCACCCTGCTCTTGGGAGATGGCAATGGCGTGGGGTGCTGAGTGGTGGCACTCCATCCCTACCCCCCTCCGTCATTCCTGATGGGCAATTGGCTAGTAATTTAATATTAATCATAATATAATTTCATATATATTTAATCATAAAAATACATAATCACTGTATAATTTAATGTATAGAGTGGTGTTTCAATTTAATCATGGAAAAATGTGGATTTGGGGGTTTTGTTAATCAGAAAATTTTGGATTTTATTTTTTTTAATTAGTGAAAACCAGGATCCTTGATCATGATTTAGCTTATCACAGTGAAACACTCAGCCTCTTTATCGTCAGTGAAGACTAAGCTATGAACCCCTATTTTAGGAAGTTAATCCTAACTGGATATCATGGCTACAAATGTCTTGCCTTCACTAATAAAATGTTGGTCTAATAAAATCTGAAATGGTTTATGAAATCTATGAAATTATCAGATTACCCAAAAAGTTTTGTTTGCCTTCACTAGCAATTTACCATAAGTTACCTTACGTTAGAAGGAAGTTAACACATTGCTTTGAGACCGTATTAAATCTGTACAGTGTTGAGCATTGTTAAAGTTAGAACATACTGGGTGCATACACATGTTCATACACATGTTCTTTACTGTGAAGCAGACTAATTAGCTCTGCAGTAAAGCACCACAATCTACACGTGTGCTGGTATTAGGGCATAGTAAAATATTTACCTCCACTGTAGGATAATACTGTTGGGGACAGTACTTACAGTGGAGTACCTTACTGTACTGAAACACAAGCATAGACTGCAGGCAAACACTGCTTCCTGTCAGCCCAGGCAGCCATGGGCTTTCTCCTCTTTGACTCAGATTATTGCTGTACCAGGCACACGTGTAGACACTGCATTAGGGTTACAATATTTCCAGGTCCAAGGAAGAGGACACCTTTCATGCAGGTTGGGTGGACAGAGGGAAGGAATATGATGGTGGGGTGGACGGACCAGGGCAGTGACATGCTGGTGCACTACCCCTGCCCATTCTGTTGCCCCTCACTGCCAAGCCACAACCCCCCCCAGTCCTGCTGCTGCCCCTCACTTCCGACTCACTGACCCCAGACCTGCCAGCGCCCCTCACTCCCAAACTACAGTACCCAGCCCCCCTGGGCCATAATGGTGCTCCTCACTCCCAACCCACATCCCCCGCCATCCCTACTGGTGCCCCTCACTGCCAACCTGCAGCCCCCTGGCGCTGCCAGTGCCCTGCACTCCCAACTCACTCCCAAGCCATGCCCCCCCAACTCTGCCAGTGCCCCTCACTCCCAACCCCCAGTCTCCTACCCCCCCAGTCTTGCCAGCTCCCCTCACTCCTGACCCATAGCCCCTGCACCCTGAGCCCTGCTGGAGGGACTCCAGCTTTCCCTGTCCTGACTCGGCTAGAGTGTGGTGGCTCTGATTCATGCAGGTGGTGGTGGAGTGTGCCCAGCCCATACTAGGGAAGAGGAGGGGAGACTTGTGGCACCCCCCCACCCTGGGATGGGGCTGCTGCACCATGCCAGACAGCCTGGCCATGGCTCACCTTCCCCCATTCCCCTCGGGCACCATCTACTGGCCGCTCAACCCTTGCAAACATAGGCACCAACCCCTGTGCTGCCACCTGGCCACAGAGTTCCCCACTGCCCTCAGAGCCCCCTCCCCCCACCCATGTACCTCACTGGAGGGGTAGGCAACCTTCCTACCCCCCCTACCCTGTCTCAGTCCCAGCCCCCCCCCCCCCCCCCCCAGCCCTAACCAAATGTCCAGGAGTTTGCTTTGCTCCATTGGTGGGAGCAGGGGGAAGGTGATTGGAGGCAGCAGGGAGCGCCACATGGGTCTGTGCGTATCTCCGCAGCTGCAGGCAGGTATGTCTGTGCTCCCTGCTGCTTCCGATCACCCTCTCCCTGCTTCCACTAGTGGAGCAAAGCAAAATCCCAGACCTTTGGTCAGATTTAAAAAAACTCTCCTGAACAGAGATCATAGGGCTCAAAAAGAGGACATGTCCAGGAAAACCCGGACCTATGGTAACCCTATACTGTGGCCAGGAGCAGTTAACTCCAGCTTGAACTGCTGTGGAATTTATTACATCACATTAATTGCATGTGTAGTTTCACTAACTGTGAGCACATTAAGAGTTAATACCATTACTTGCCTGCACCACTCTGACTTGCCACTAGAGAGCTGGGAAACAGGGTTGTGGCTAGAAGCCAGGACACCTGGGCTCAATGCCTGCTCTGCATGGGATGGAAGGTGGAAGCAATGCACCCTGGTATACTATAGAACTGCAAAGTAAAATTATCCTAACACAAGTGAGGTACCATGGCCCAGAATTAACCCTTGCCTGAAGTGGCAATACTCTGAGAGGCTTAGAGGGATCTTAGCATGAAATAACACGCTTTAATATGTGGGTGCTTGTGTTTTAAGTGCCATTAGTATGGTCTCAGTTTAATGCATAGTTTCACCTTTATAAATAAGTCTTTCTTTTCCCCTTGGTTAAGTGACTGAAGTAGAGGTGTCAGTGAACCACAACAATATTCATTTGTTTTTTGTGTTGCAAACTTACTGGAATGTAAATACAAAGTGCTCAAAGTGAATTGCAAATCTACAGGAATTGTTTGGCAACTGCAAATATCTGATTACAATTTTGTGCCCCTAACCTAACATGTAGGTACAATCAGTTCATCAGACTAAGAGGGGAGGCTTTTCAAAAATGCTCAGCTTGATCTAAGCTCTCCCTTAAGTCAGTGAAAGTTTTGTCATTGACTACAATGGAAGCTTTTGAAAATCCCACCACAAAGAATTATTGATTTGAACCTAGAACTGTATCAAGGGCAGTGCCAGAGGTGTACTAGCACTGGGCACTCTCACTCGGGGGGTGCCAAATCAAATGGAATTAAGGTTATGTTATAGTGTGTAGGAGGTGCTCAGCACATGACCTGCACCAGGTGCCAGAATACCTGACTATGGCTCTATTTGCACCTATGGTTAATGGTAGACATGGAACTGATGTACAAGTGCCCTATTTCAAAGATGCCAGCTGTCTTAGTATATGGCTAAGCAGTTCATCTGTACCATTGAATCCACTTTCTCGTCACACTGTGGGAACTGGGAGTTTTCAAAGGGACCCAACTGAAGTTGGGCGTCCAGGGAAGTAGGATACTTCAGACAATCCCAGCCTGACTGAATCATACACTTTTGTAATTGTACCAACTTACGTAATTTGTAATAGGAAAAGGAGCCACCACAATATTTCTTTTTTTGCTTTGAGAAATAAATCTTACATCAAAACATTTTGGTTGCATTTTTTTTTAAAACCTGTTTAGCTAGGTTCTGCAATTTGTAAGAGAGTCTGTACACCAGTGTATTTTTTAACTGGGAGAAATGTATAAGTCCGATCAGTGTTCCAAAGTCAACTCTGCATTCAGTGGTATTTTATTGTGTTTATATTGTTTTGCATAGTGCTGTAAAACATTCTGGCAGGAGAAAAATATATTAACAAAGTACATAATGAATAGTTGTTGTTGCTAGCTAGGGTTAGCTTACTGCTGCGTCTGCTCACAGTTATTCTTCTGTATCCAAGACAATTTTTCTCTTTTCACTTTCAGTTTAGTCTTGTGAATTCTTGGGGAAATACATTCAAGAGAAGATCTTTCAGGATACCTTCATCCTTGTGCCAATGCAGGTAAATTACCTAATTTACTACTTTTTTTTTAAAGTATTTTGTATTAGTTCAAACAATGGGACTTTCATGTGTCCATCAGGAACCTCATCTACATTTCTCTGATCCTCATGGCTGGGAAATTTTTCCTGATACAATATTCAGGCCTAATTTTCCTTTCATTATAATCATCCAGTTATTACTAATTATCATGTTTCAGGTGGAATTCCTCTCCCTTTTTATTACTGTTGTCCTTTCCAGTACTCATGGGTAATTATCATACCTTCTTACTCCATAATCTTAATTTAACTATGCTTTTATTTCTCCTCCTAAATCAGTTACTCCAGGTCCTTAATAATCTGCTATCCTACTTGCTGAATTCCTAATAAAATGTTTACATTTTCCTAATATGGAGTGCCACAGAAATAAACATAGTATTTTAGATGCGATTTTACCAGTGTATTAGTTGTGATCTTATCCATACCTAGAGATACTTTCACATTTCTGCTTCTCCTTCACTAAAATGTGTCCCACTTTATGCAGCCCAGATCTGGATCGGATTAGTTGTTTTGACACCAAATGCTCATATTGTAGAAACTTGTCACCAAGACCCAGTGTGGGGGATAAAGTGAAGTGGTTAATGTTGCCATCAGGGAAACATCTCTGAAATTCCCAGATCACCAAAGGCAGAAGTGGTTTTGATGTATTTGTGCATGTTAGGAAGCATAGGCACTGACTTAGGTTTTTGCTTGGGTTGGGTGCTTGCAGACATTAAAAAAAACCCCAAAACAGCACTTTCAACTTAGCATGTTCCTGCACCAAGCCCCATGCATGCCTAGAAGAGGAGGGACATTACTTCAACCTGGCTCTGCAGTATCTGTAAAGATCTAGTGCTTTAGTGGGGCTCTTTTGGTGCTTTTATCTAATTACTAATTGAATCAGGTTTAATGTCTGCAAACAGCCTGCCATGGCTTATGGGTGCTGAGCACCTGCTAACTTTTTGCCATGGGTGCTTGAGCACCCACAGTCAGCACCTATGTGGATAATTCTGCCTGCCTGTTATACCTTACCTCACTTCACACTGGTGTAAATGAATCCACCAAGGGAAAGAGCAGAGGAGAATAAAAACTTTAGCCTGTCTATTTAGGTGGTAATAGATGGCATATATACCTAGTGATAGAGCACAGCTGTTGGTGATGCAGAAGCAAAATCTCAGTGAGTCCTGCTAGAGAGAACTACTGGTAAATGCATGCTGATTTTTCCCCAGTTCAAGAATATGGTCTTATATAATTCCTTAAACCATAATGAAAATACTGTGCAGTGGTGACAGTTAAAGTTTTTCCAGATACCTATGCCTGGAATTCGCTTCACAGCTATACATGGGGAAAAAAATGCATAAATGATGCATTAGGTGAATCTAGTCCTTTTTTTCAGTTTTGTAATTTGTCTGCTAACAAAATAGTCTATTTGCAAACTTTTCCATTGCTTAATATTATTCAGCAAAAGACTTCTGTGGACTTATTTTAACATATTGATTGCTCACTGGATTCCCCATTGCAGTGGCAATGTTAAATGCTTGGAAGAGATAATTATAAAGATTTGATTTGAACGTGGCCACTGTGCTCTCCACTGTGGGAATATGAGAGTGCTTGGAGTACATCAGTAGGCAAGTTTCTTTTTGCACACAGTGAATTTCTCATTTGCACCACCTCTCTCTCTAGCCCCTCAGGCAATTCAAATGTTTTTGACCAAATATAGTTTTCTGGAAGCTGGAAATTATCCTTTGGCAGACAGATTGTAACCTTCTCCTCCTCTTTTCTCATATGCATTTCAAAATGAAGCTTTGCTTTAATATATGAGTGAGCAGGATCTGTCTGCTCTCACTCCCCTCCCTCAGACTATGGGAGGTCCTTTTTTATTTGTTGCAATGCAAAGTTCCAGTTATTTTTAGTACATGAATCGATTTTGCGTATCAGGTTGGGCACAGGTTTAAATGGGTAGATGTTGATGATTTTAGGCAGGAACCATTGAAGAAATGGGTCTATAAGTACTCTGGAAGAGGTCGCTCATTCAAGTGAGAGTTTCTAGAGAACCAGGGGACTTTTCTTTCTAGTGACAGATTCCTATGGTCATGTTGGTCACTATCATGGAGCAATCAGGGTTAACAGAAGCCCAGTGACTCCTAGAGCAGTGATTTTGTTTAATGTAAAGAGATAAAAAGCAATACTGACTGACACAGCAAGGTCCTGGGAGCCTTTCTTAGCTGCATAACTCTTTCTATACTTTTCTCCTAAGCACTCAGTATCCCATGGCAACCTCTTTTCTTCAGGGAGCTTTAGATTCTGACATATCATTAATACATGAGTTCAGGAAGTAAAGCTGCAAAGCTAGAGATTGGTTCATGGATTTAGCTGAGGTAAATAGCAAGGAAATGTAAGGGCAGAGCAAAACCAATTTTATGGCCTTCCTTTGGGATTAATGTCTAAATTTGTTTGCATGGTAATGAAGGAAGGTTATCACATGTAGAAAGTAGCAGGTGCAGGTCTAAATTGTACAGGAGAAGTATTTTTAAAGGCAGAAGTTGCTAGATAAAAAGGCTATGCATTTTTTTAAGGCCAGTATATTTTATGATAACTTCTGATTGAAGAAATATCACTGGAATTCATTCTGTATACAATAGTGCAATATGACACCATGATGGCAGACATAATATTTGAAAAAGGCAACCCATTAGAAAAAAATAAAATAATGCTAAATTACAGATTCTAAGAGCTGTTCCCTCTTGTCTATATAGGACTCTAAAATATGTCAACTTTTATAAAGTTGTATACATATGGGTATTACTATCGTTTTACAGGCAGAACTCCATATCCTCTCTGAACCTGCAGCTGTGGAATCATATTTTTCATATTTGTTTTTAAAATATGTTTAAAAATTGCTTCTGGTCACAGGGGAGGTTAGCATTTTCCAAGAATGGATGGGAACCAAACCAGTGTTGTTCCTCTGCATTGAGGAAACCTGAAAAAAATCTCAATGGGAATTCTGAAGTGCCCAATATAACTCATGGGGGTATTGCACCTCAGACCTAAAAAGAACACTTCAAATATGCACACTGCTAAACATTACTTTGCTATTGACTCTACTGAAATAATCCAAAAAATATAGGTATCTTAGTTCCAAGCTGCCCCAACAACAGCAGCAACAACAACAATAAGGATGATAATCTGATTCCACATTTTAGATAATTCTATGAAAATTCTCCATTTTTGTGAAGCTGCTGCAGAAATGTAAGGAACTGAAGTCCAGCTTGCTGCAGAATGCACATGGTCTCACTTAACAAGAAAGATTTAAAAGTTATATTGGGTATAGGTTTGCTATGTAACTACTGTTTGGGTGCACCTACATGTGCAATTAATGCGATGTGATAAACTCCAGAACAGTTTGCTCTGGAGTATACTGCTCCTAGGCACAGCTTCTACACATGCACCCAGGACAGCAGCACTTGGAGCTAAGGCGGAGCAGCTGTGGGCTGGCAGCTGGTTCAGGGGATGAGCCCTGGGCTCCAGGTGGTGACATCAAGTGGTGGAGGGGCTGGCTAGGGCAGGAGAGTGCTGAAACTGCAGAGCCTTGTGCCTGACCCCCTGAGCTTGCTGCCAAACTGAGGCTGCTCCTCCCTAGCTCAAGTGCTGATGACCTGATCACCATCCACATGTGCATTGCAGCTCAATAACTGACTACACCATAAGATAGTACTCTCCCTAACAGTACTATGTTACAGTGGAATAAATTAATTAACTGCGCCCTAATACCCCCACACGAGTGGACAGTGATGCTTTACTGCAAAATTAATTAGCCAACTCCATAGTAAAGCACATGTGTAGACACACCCTTTAGATATGACAACTCCATGAATACTTAAGTGGATAAATATCAAACCAAAGAATATAAGTACCAAACTAGATTCTGCTGCCTTTGTTACTTATTGATTAGGACCTTACTCAAGTAGTAGGCAAATCAGTTTTACTAGTAGCAATTCTTGGGATAACTTTGTGTTCAGGTTAAGTGAGATTGGTAGAAACTGGTCCCAGGTTGTAGAATGTTTCAGGCATTCAAAAAGGTATAATTAAGTACAGTGGAATGAAATCATGAAAGAACAAAAATTCAGATAAAGTTTAAGAAAAACCTCCCAACACCAGTGCATATTAGCTTAGGAAAGCATTTCCAGTGGGGAAAAGTTAACAGTTACTTGGGAGATTTAAAACTAAAAGCACCAGGGGACAGTTCTGAATTAGTAGAGAAATTGATTACATGAAGGAAGTCTTTCAGTTTTTGACAGTTATCATTCTGTGTCAGATGCAAGCAGTGCATACAGTATACACTGAGAAACAAGATGATAAAAGTATTGTGAATTCAGTGGGGCTTAAGATGTTACTTGCTGGATATTGGGAAGCCATACTTGCTTTCATGAGTTGGCACAAAAGGTAAGTGTAATGTTGCTATTTTATTTAAGACCCAATGGTATAAATGTAAAATGATTTGTATTGAAACATTAATTTCTTCAGCGTTGTTTAAACCTTGTGCCATTGACATCAATCAGCAAATGTCCCTGAGTATGAATATGTGAGCTACATAACATATGAGAACTTCAATCAATTTATTAAAAATGTGTAGAAATCCATTTGAGAGGCTAACCTTTTTAAATTGCATTTATATTTTTGGCCTCAGAGGCAGATTTTTCAGAAGGCCTTCAGGGATTCTGAACCATAAGTTCTACTGGAAGTCCCATTATACTCAGGATCTTCTGTTTCCTAAATCAGAATAACTTGCTGTAGACTAAAAGGATATTTTGGGTAGTAGAATAACCAACTTGTCTATATCTTGGCCAAATTTTTGACAAGGTGCTGTATGTGAGGATGCTCAGGAAACTTGGCAGCAAGTAACAAACTGCCCTGAGCAAAACAGGCAAAATGATGATTTTCAACATATCCTAACTGCCCAAATCTGAATAGACTTTTATGGGGCTGAAAAAGGCATGTCTCTATCCCTAGAACTACCTTCCTACAAAGTTCCTGCTGCAAACATGGAGTTCTTTAAAAAAAAGTCATAAGAATTTTTGTGATGAAAAAAATGTCAGGCAGATGAAATATAAGGGTTACAACTGCTCCTTCTTAAATCTGCTAAACTTCTTTAAATTCAGCTCAACAAGTAATATCCAGAATCTTGGTCTTGTTTTCTATATAAGAGAATCTATCCACATGTATATTTTTCTAGTGCCCAAAACTCAACAGTTGAATATAAAGTTGCAGTGTTACTAACTCTCGCAGTTTTATTATAAGGCTCACCATGTTTCATATTTTCCCTAGTTCCCAGTCCTGGTGCCTAGCTAGAACTCCAAGGTGTTACTGCATTATAAATATCGTAACATTAATGTTGTGACATAGCATTTTCAGAATATTAAAAATAGTTATATGTTAGACCTACAGCTAGCCTGATACCCATTCCTTCTTAATCATTTCCTGCCATAAAGTAATATATTTTTGAGGATAGCTTCTCATCAGGTGAATGGTGACAGGCTTGAGAAGCTTTTAGTCCTTTGAGAGACAAGATCTTTTCTTCCTAAGAATCACTTGCAAGTCAAAACTAATAGGAAACACGGAGTATATATTGTGTATGTGTGTGTGCGTATGGATGGTGGCAGTTTTGATTGGCTTAAACTTTGACTGTAAAAAGTTTGCACTAGTTAGTCTTTAATATACATCTGAGGGATGCACCTCAGATATTTTATTCAGCAGGATTTCCCAGTATTAAAGGATATTTCAATGTAAAATGGCCTGTAACAATGGCAGCGGCTGAACAGAACGAACGTTTGCTGTTTTTGCTTGTCAACACATCAGTTTGAACTGCCTACATGGAGAACTTCTTTTAAATGTAGTAACAAGCAACATTCTACAGCCCTTAATCTCATTAACATCAAAAAAGCATATACCTACTGTGGGGAAAGTTGTTAGTGAACACTGTGTTTCATATCCTATTCTTTTTGAGAGACAGGTTCCATGTCAGAAATAAGAAAAACAACAACAGCAGCAGCAAAAAGAGAGCTTTCAGCTGTGACCATACTGAGGTGAATTGACTGGCTGCAGAAGGCCTTGTGAATAATAAAACACATAAGTGATAAAAGCAGTTTTAAATATCAGTTCTGAACTAAGTATCCTGTAGTGGTCCTTTTTTTTTTTTATAATACCAGCTAGCTTCCCAAGCAGACTGCATAACAGAAATGTTTTCATGATGGTGGCGTAGAGATGCTACATTTTCAGTAAAAATATATAGTCATTGAAATATAAAAATATGGTTGCAAAACAGTAAAATAAAAATCCTAGCCATCTCTTCACCTCAAGCTATCTACCCAGTCACTGGAGGTTCTCCAAGTAGTCTACACTGAGTTTGACTTTGCAGCTAAATTAGGTCTGAATGCTTTCTACTACATGCCGTATTCCCATAGAATCTCCAAATGGCTATACTTATTTTGCTAGCACAATAATAAAGCTAAAACTAACTTCAAAGCCACAAACAATATAGTTGCAGGATAGGAGTGTGTGTGTGTGTGCACTTGTGTAGAAGGAAGGTTTTTGACTATTGTAATTAACTAGTTTTTCATCTTCTGTTTACACATATTGGCCCCAAATCAAAAGTGCATCGAAGATAGCCCCTATTCAAATTCTGAACTATGGGTGCAGACAGAAGTGCAGCTCCCAGCTGCAACTCAGAATGATTTTTGCAGTGATTTTTGCAGTGTCCTGAATTACAACATTACTCCAGACCAAAGAGAAGTTCTCTGTTGGTTCCAGCGGAGAGGGGAACCTAGCTGCCGGCTGAAAGCCCACAGCCAGGTTCCCAAAACAATGGCCAGGGCTCTCTCAACCAGTGCTTGCTGTCTTCAGAATAGGGGGCGGGAAGGCAGCAGAGGGAGCTCATTCCTGGGGATCCCCAACTGGTGCTGAAAGTTGGGGTGGGTGAATTGGATACCTTGGTGGGGGGAGGGCTCCAGTACATGCTGGACTCAGTATGGGAGCATGCCAAATTTAAAGTAAAGTACAGTTTTGCAGGGGTTTAATGTCCATAAGCAGCCATGTTCCTTAATGTAAGAGAGGAATTCAGAACTCTAGGTTTTGAGACTAAGTAAATAATTGTTCCATATCTACCTTACCATTCTAAAGTGCAGTGCTTAGGTGACTGCCTTAAACTCATGCTCACCTGCTGCTTCACTCACTGCACTGGCTGTGTGGTAAAGAGAATGATAGATATTTTTCTAGCTCTAACCCAAACCCATGTAGTATCCCTCAGGAGACTGTTGTAATTCAAAGCAGTTTTACACTTTGCACATTCAGATAATCTGGGAGAATTCTCACAGGTTTATTCTCCTGATAGAAAATGTTACCCAGAGCCCTGTTTATAGACATTTGAATGCTGAGGCCCTGAAGAGTGGAGAGCTTGCAGTGCTGACACTGTGCAGCCAAGGGGGAGCCATGTGCACACATCTTAACATGCTGTGTTGTCTCCCTTAGTCTGCATGGTGACAGATGGCAACAGTTCCTAGGGCGGCCCTGACTGGTTGACCCATATTGCCGTGGTTAGCCTGTGTTTTCCTGCAGAATGTGTGGGGATTGTGAAAGGGGCACGCTCTAGGGCTGTGCAAAATTTCACCAAGTATTTCATTTTGAAGCTGTTTCAATGCATTTCTAGCTTGAAACAGTAAAATCGAAATGAAACACAAAGCATCAAAACAGCTTCAAAATGAACTGAGGGTACTCAAAACATTTTGAAAGTTTCAAAACATTTTGACTTTTAAAGCAGCCGGGTGGTGGGAGACAGGGGAGACCCAGAGCTGCACTCCAAGTGGCTTCACAGCCCCATATAGCTCAGTCCAGCAGGGACTGCAGCCCTGGCTTTCCCCACCTCCCGCTGCTGGGCTGCACTCCATGGGGCTGGTGGAGTCGATCAGAGCACATCCCAATTTTTGCCGCCAGGCTGCGCTCTGACCGGCTCCCCCAGCCCCATGGAGCACAGCTCAGTGGTAGGAGGCAGAGCACAGCACTGGCTCTGCCTGCCTCGCACCACTAGGCTGTGCTTCATGGGGCTGGCAGAGGCGATCGGAGTGCAGCACCAGCTCTGCCCACCTCCTGTCACAGGGTTGCACTCTGTGGGGCTCATGGAGCTGATTGGAGCACATCCTGGTGGCAAAAGGTGGACAGAGCCAGCAGCAGCAGCCTCCTGTCATCCAGCGCACAGATCCCATGGATCCATGGGATCTGTGCGCTGGATGACAGGATGCTGCCACTGTCAGCAAAGTTTACTTTCAAGACTTTGAGGTGCAGTTTTTGAGAAACCTCTGCACCCGTCTCCTTGAAACTTGGCAGACTTCATGCCCTCAGAAGGGGCTACCATCCCTAAAATTTGCATCTGAATCAGGCAACAAATGACAACATTTTAGGCATTTTCATGATTCCCCATTATAGCCTATGCGTGAAACGTCAAAACAGCGAAACAAAACAGGACAGTACTTCAAAATGAAATAAAATGAGAAAACAAAACACTGTCCCTTCAAAATGGTGAAACAGATGTCAAAACGAAATGGTGTTTCGCACATCCCTAGCAGGCTCTGCTTCCTGCTAGCACCATAGTCCAGAAGTGACACACTCTGGCCTTGTACAAACATTCAGTTTCTTATGGGAGAACCTGTGCTTTTCCTAGAGAAACCATGGGTGTACAGATATTCAGGCTTTTTATCCCAGAATAAAAATGACCACTCCAGGAGAAAAGTAACCTGGAAACAACCAAAGCTGAATCACTCGCAACAGAGTTTCTCCTAGCAGAGCGAATGTTTGTACATGCTGTGGCTTCTCTCAGAAGAGAAAATAGTCCTCCAGCATCCCTCCTCTTCCTCCCTCCCCCAGACAACTTGTTGCTCAGTGGACTTTACTGCTCCAGTAAGGAGCAAAACGCACCCCTTTCATAATGGTGGTTAAAATGTTTATACATTGGTTAGCTTTGGGAAAGCAGCATAGATTTCTGTCCAACCAAACAAAAAAAATGTACCTGAGGTATGATGTATAGGAATGATCAGGCACATCGAATGTAAGTAATGAGTCACCCTCTGTCCTTAGTTCCATCTATGTAACCCATAGATTTTGGTAGATTTGACTTCAATTAAGAGCAGAATTTAGTGATATTTCTGTACTACAACTTCAGACCTTCTAATAACCTTGGTTTTATAGTAGCTTTTGCATTGTACTTAAACATTGTTTTACATAAAAATGGTTCCAGAGTCAAATTTGACAAGATTCCAAAATGTATAAAGCCACCTGCCTTTACACAGCTGGTTAACAGTAAAGAAAGGTATAGCCCTGGATAAATGCAAATGTACAAAACCTCAGAGAGACAGTTATCTCCCCAGCCTGTACAGGATAAGAGGATAGAATTCCTCCCAGATGCTGATTTAAATTAAATACACAACATCTTCAAGAAAGCATTTAGAGTTCAAATATCCGGAAATTCATACCTGATCATATAATGTTAAGTGTTATACTTAAACCTTTGACTCCATGCAACAGACAAAGGAAGTAATAAAGCAAATACAGAATGTAAATGGTAACTGTGTTTTCAAGCATTTATGCAAGAGGCAAAGAAGGCTTGATATCTTTTGCTGGATCAAAGCATGTTTGGGATAAACTTAAGCTTTTGAATGCAAAGCATTCTTCTTCAGGTCAGATAAAGACAGAAAGTACAAAATACTTAAGACAAAACAGCCATTTCCAGATTGATGTGACAAATAACTTTCCTCTGAGAGAGCAAGCATCCTTTGATCCTAAAGGTGATTAGAGGAAATAGAAGTTAAAATCTATTGCTGACAATTGTTCTGATACTACCAAAAAAACCCAACCAAGATGTCACACAGACTTAAGCTTATTAAACATGGAGGAATTGCTAGATTTTTGCAGTAACATTAGAATGATATTGTAGCCATGATGGTCTAGTCTGGTCCAATTGGTCCAATAAAATAATAAAAATAAAAGCTGTCACCCCCCCCAAAGAAAATCCTTGCCTCTCACATAATTCCTGGATCATCATGGCTATAACATCACTCTAACACTGATAGATTTTAACTTCTGTTTCAGTGGATGAAAAGTATTTTGTACCCTTCCTCTTTACCTTTTTCCACATTAGTCTTTTAACCTCTCCTCTCCTTCAGGTCTTCACAGTGGTTGCATTGAAATATGATGCTGATTTTCAGGATTCTGTAGTGAGGGGATAGGAGGCCATACAGAATTAAAACAATGGTCAGGAATCAATAGAACAATGCAGGACACTGAAAGAATTATGAAACGGGGAATCAAGAATTCCCAGAAGTGCTGTGTAAAAATTGACCTCACTCTATACATACATTTCTCCCCATAGATTACTGAAAGACTTGAAGTAAAAGACTTGCTAAGACCATGGATACTAAGCAATAATCAAAGACTGGTAATGCATGCTCTGAAACAGAGATGCCATCTGCCATATTTAAAAAGGCCAAAAAGAACAGCAGAGTCTAACTTATTTTAAGTGTGTGTATATATATATGGGGTGGGGGGGAAGAAGGGGAACAGGATGTATTATGCACATTTTAATGGAATGCCTGGAGAGTATGGTCAAAGGCCTATGTAGCTACACCACTAGAGAAGACCTTTGGGCATTGCTTCCAGTTATCCCTTGATAACATAGTCTTTAATATTTCTCATTTATTAAAGTAATTTTCTTGCATGAATAGAACTAATATCTGGTGGTGGTAGGTTTTAAAGCAAAGCATACAGTTTTTTAAAGTAGAAAGACTACAGAAATTCTCTTGGAGATACAGATCACTTAACACCTCTTCATTATATTTCATCATTATAATTTTTTACTGTATATAACATGTTTGACACCAGTTTATAACAGAACTTTTTACCTTGTGAAATGAACTCTTATATTCACACTAGTAATTACTATCCTAATACCTTTTTATTGTAATGATTGTTTATAAATTTTGCCTCTGGGCCTGAGTGCATACTTTTACACACAAATGCATTCCAATTTTTTTAACTACACAGATTGCATTTGGAAAATCTGCGTCTATGGTACTATAAAGTTGTGGCTTTCAATCAGAAAGCTCAAAGAGGTTAAGAGCTGATCTGGAGGTGTCTTAAAATACCTGACATTTGTACTAATGCAGGCTCAAAAAGTTATTGCTGTATAACTGATTCCTCTTCTTGACAAATTCCAAGGATATTATCACTGCTTCCATCCAAGAATTTATCTTCTTTGACTTTGTCCCATCTGATGTGATTAATTCACTTGAGTGATAAAAATATTTCTTAAACCTGCCCAGAGGGGCTAGTTCTGAGCACTCTCTCCTACCAAGACTTGTCTAGATTTGTCCCTGCCACAATACAGAACCTCACCTTACACTGTTCATTTCTCGGCCAATCTGGTAACAGTGTTGATGGGCTCCTGTTGATCTCCGTCTCTCGTAATCCCAAATGACATTGGGGTAACTTTGGGACTCTGAAGGGGTTTGAGAAAGAGGAGGGCAGGCCCTACGAGGAGAGGCTACGGGACCTGAACCTGTTCAGGCTCCACAAGAGAAGGCTGAGAGGGGATCTAGTGGCCTGTTACAAACTAGTCAGAGGGAACCAGCAGGCATTGGGGGAGTCCCTGTTCCCCCGAGCACTCCCAGGAGTGACCAGAAATAACGGTCACAAGCTGGCAGAGGGTAAATTCAGACTAGACATCAGGAGGCTCTACTTCACGGTCAGGGCAGCTAGGATCTGGAACCAACTTCCAAGTGAAGTGGTGCTGGCTCCTAGCCTGGGGGTCTTTAAGAGGAGGTTAGATGAACACCTTGCTGGGGTCATTTGACCCCAGTACTCTTTCCTGCCATGGCAGGGGGTCGGATTCAATGATCTGCTCAGGTCCCTTCTGACCCTAGAAACTATGAAACTATGAGTGTAAAAGAGGGAAAAAACTGGAAGCTTCAGGAGCTGACTGAAATATGGTGGATGCCTTGAGTGAATGAAAAATATTATACATGACAGTTCCCTGCATGTTCTCCTTCCTGTTTTAAAGGCACAGCTGTCACTGATATTTCATGAGAATTATGTTTCCCTCCTTGGAGCATCTTAGCATTTTTTATGGATGATTTTTAAAGAGGGCATAAAATAAATGTCACTTCTTTTTTCTCTCTCTCTCTCCCTCTCATTCACGCACACACACACGCGCGCGCGCGCGCACACACACACACACACACACGGAAATGACATACACTTCTACTCCTAGAGTTTCCATGCAATGTTTGCAATGGACATGGAGAGTCTGTGGTGCAAGATTTCCTAACAGAAGAAGTGGCAAGAGGTTTCACTACTAGAACCATACAGGGCCTCCACATTTCAGGAAGGGTGACAGGATGTCATAAGGAGATCCCACACTTTTAGACTGCCATCAGTTCCACTGACAGGTATGTTGCTGAGACCTTTGCAGAGTGGTCACTAACCCTGTGAATCGCCCTCAGAGACTCCAAGTGGGAAGTACAAAGCCCTGCACATCATTGGACACCCTGCCTGTAGTATCATTCACCTGTGTCCTGTGAAATGAGATGCCTAATCGAAGCTCCTGACCTTCTAAAAGTGGCCAAGAAACCATTGCTAGGGAGTGGCCACAGCATTGTGAATGGCCAGCAAAATGTTCTTTTCCTGTATTTCTAGAAGTTACAATGAGGAGTCAGATAAACTAACCCCATGGTATTATCAGTGGCTGGGGGATGAGAGCCAATGTATTTCAGGGAGGGTCCCCCTGTTGGACCCATTGTTTTGTCAGTGGTGAGCTTTGCCACCTCCCCATACACATTTTGGAATGAGCTGAAGAGCCCATCTCCAAATCTGGCATATCTCTCAGGATACCAGGGCCAGCCTCAGCACCAAGTGTGGCCCTGCAGCATATTATCTGTGACAGAATTGCACTACCAGGTGCTCCTCCAAGCTGCAACTACCTCAGGCAACCCTGGATGAGAATCCACATGGAAGACCCACACAGCCCTTAGAAATCTGGAGAGGCAAGAATGAGTCTGGTTCTGGCCTGGCTATTCCTGACTTCATCTCTCCACCATTTCATCCTCCTGTCTTGAGAAGAAACCTATCTTGAAACTATGGAGTCTCTTTCCAGGTGGCAGATCAGAGATACAGGGGATTATGACTCAGAAACAGCCAGCTCTCCCAGTCCCTCTTTTCAGGCAGGAGAGGAGAGATCTCTGCCTGAGTATTAACAAAGTAAAAGCTTTAGAACTGACTGCCTAGGGCATCCAGGCATATGGAAGGCTAAAATCCTTGTCCTGTTTGCCTTGTTCATGAAAGTAATCTTGCAATAATCAATGAGAATAATTTTAAGCGAGTAAGGAAAGAGTAAAGATTTATCCAAACAGGAAAAGTGAGAGCATTAAAGTAATATACTTTCAAAAATTGAAAACAAAAAGAAAACTTTCACAATGACACTAGATTTTTTTTCTGTACTGCCCTTCCTGAAATGCTTACGCATAGACAGTACTTTAAAGGTTTGAGCCAAAAACTGAACTGGGACTTATATTTATGTAGGTGTACTCCAGAATCTGAAAGTTGGGGGGAAGCAGATTTCAGATTAAGTCTCTTTTTATTGTGATTCAATCTTTTGAAACTAATAGCTTTTTTGGTTCATCTCCTACGTAGTACATAACTTAATGCAATGGAACAGCGAATGAAGCAGCTTAATGAACTGATATTCAACCAAAGCTGTCTGTCACGGTATTCAGAAAAGCAATGTGCTATGGAAGATTTTGTTGACATGAATGTAGCAGTATAAATTTCATACGTTTATGGTAAAGAAAAAATCACTACCACCTCATGCATGCAAAAAATAGTAATAACCTGTAGGAAGTCTTCTGCAGGAAAGAATCGTGAGCCCAAACCTATACCTCAGGGGTAATACTACTAAAGGAAATATTAGGGCTTTGTTATATGTTCCACTTCAAGCTGCTCAAATGTTGATCAGTGTTAGGGCCTTGTTACACATTATGCTGGGAGTCACACACATACTGATCAGTGTTAGTGCTAGCTTGAAGCAGTCAGACCCTTAGTCTAGAAACTTTTTCTGACTGTCCCCCACCTGCTCAGCTGTGACTTGCCACTAGAGACCTGGTAGGAAGGGGCAGGACTAAGAGCTGGAACTGTGAGTTGCCATTGGAGAGGGCTGATGAGCCAGGACAGGCTTCTATCCTGCTCTGTGAGAAGGGTTGCAAGAGATCCTGGGATAGTGGAGCAGCACATCTGTGAGGACTGGCCACACCTTAATGAAACAGGAGCTGGGTAGTGCAGATCAGAGATAATCCTGCCATGGATTGGCAAATATGCAACTGAAGCTTTGCACAACCCTAATATGCAGCCCATGAACAGAGGGAGGAGCATGTTCCATTAGTGGAGGAGGACACGTCAAGCCATACCAACATGGGAAGGATTGAGACAACCACCACCAAGACGAAGCAACGGGTGGTGGTGGTTGGAGACTCCCTTCTGCAGGGCATGGAGGGAGCCATCTGCTGACCTGACATGTTGTCTTGGGAGATCTGCTGCTTGCCAGGAGCCTGCATCCAAGATGTCATGGAGGGATTACCAAGACTCATGCGGCCCTCTGACTACTACCCCGTGCTGCCCATCCATGTGGGCACAAAAGATACTGCCAGGATCAAAAGTGACTACAGGGCTCTGTGTGCAAGGCTGAGGAGGACTGGGGCTCAGGTCATGTTCTCTTAGATTCTTCTGGTCAAGAAAAAGGGCTGAAGCAGGAGCTGGTGCATCCTACAGACCAATACCTAGCTGCACAGATGGTGTCAACAGCAGGGTTTTGGCTTCTTCAACCATGGCATGTTCTTTCAAGAAGAAGGACTGCTGGGAAGAGATGGGATCCACCTGGCAAAGACAAGGAAGAGACAGGCTCACTAACCGAGTGAGGGGGAGTTAAACTAGGTTTGTGGGAGATGGAGACCAAAGCCTTAAGGTAAGTGGGGAAGTGGGTGACCTGGAGGAAGAGCAAGTGGGAGTCAACTAGTTACCTTAGGTGGCAGTACACAAATGTATGGAGCCTGGGAAATAAGCAGAAAGCATTGGAAGTCTTTGCATGGTCACAGAACTGTGACATTACTGGAATAACTTGGTAGGATAGCTCACATGACTGGACCACTGTCATGAAAGGGTACAAACTGTTCAGGAAGGATAGGCAAAGGAGAAAAGGAGGAGGTGTTGCACTTTGTGTAAAAGAGTCATATTGGAGCTCTGATGGCTTAGAGCTCCAGTATGAAACTGGAGATAGGCCTGTTGAAAGTCTCTTGGTTAAGGTTAAAAGGGAGAGCAACAAGGATGATGTAGTGGGTGTCTGCTGTAGACCACCAGACCAGGAGGGAAATGGTGGATGCGGCTTTCTTCAAACAGCTAGCAGGTTTCCCGATCACAAGCCCTGGTTCTCATGCAGGACTTTAGTCACCCTGACATCTACTGGGAGGGCAATACAACAGTGTGCAGGAAATCCAGGAAGTTTTTGGAGAATATTGTGGACAACTTCCTGGTGCAAGTGCTTGAGTGGCCAACTAGGGGCCATGCTCTTCTTGACCTGCTATTCACAAACAGCGAAGAATTGTTGGGGAATGTAGTATAGTGGATGGCAACTTGGGCAGCAATGACCACAAGGTGATTGAGTTCAGGATCCTGAAGAAAGTAGGATGGAGAAACTTCTGGACTTCAGAAAAGCATACTTTGACTTGCTCAAGGAACTCATGGGCAGGATCCCCTGGAAAGCCAGGCTGAGAGGGAGAGGAGCCCAGGAGAGTGGGCTGTACTTCAGAGAAGCCTTATTGATACTGCAGGAACAGACCATCTCAATATGCGGGAAGACTGGCAAGTATGGCAAAAGACCAGCTGGGCTTAGCAGGGACCTCTTCAGTAAACTAAATCTCAAAAAGGAAGCTTATAAAAAGAAGAAATTCAGACAAACAACTAGGGAGAAGTATAAGGACATTGCTTGGGCATGCATAGATGAAGTCAGAAAGGCTAAAGAGCTATAGGAGTCACAGCTAGGAAGGGTTGTGAAGGGTAATAAGAAGAGTTTCCACAAGTATGTTGGTAGCAAGAGGAGGATCAGGCAAAGTGTGGGTCCCTTACTGAATGGGGGAGGCAATCTTGTGTCACAGGATGCAGAAAAGGCTGAAGTGCTCGTTACCTTTTTTGCCTAGGTCTTCACAGGCAAGGTCAACATCCAGACTACTGCACCAGGTATCAGTTTTGGGAGGACGTGAGCAGCCCTCAGTGGTGAAAGAACAGGTCAGGGACTATTTCAAAACACTGGGTGAGTACAAGTTCACAGAGCTGGATGGGATGCACCTGAGGTTGCTGAGGGAGTTGGCTGATGTGATTGTAGAGCCACTGGTGACTGTCTTTGAAAACTCATAACAATCAAGTGAGGTCCTGGATCACTAGAAAAGGGCAAACATAGTGCCCATATTTTAAAAAGGGAGAAAAGGAGGATCCAGGGAATTACAGACCAGTCAGCCTCACCTAAGTCCCTGGAAAAATCGTGGAGCAGATCCTCCAGTAATCCATTTCTAAGCATGTGGAGGAGAAGAAGGTGATTAGAAATGATTAGTAGTATGATTCCCTGGGGGCAAGTCATGCATGACCAACCTGATTGCCTTCTATGGTGAGATGACAGATTCTGTGGATGCGGGGAGACCAGTAAGTGTGTTATACCTTGATTTTAACAAGGCTCTTTATACAGTTTCCCACAGCATTCTCGCAGGCAAGCTAAGGAAGGATGGGCTGGATGAATGGACTGTAAGGTGGACAGAAAACTGTCTGGAGCATTGGGCTTAGAGGGTAGTAATCAGTGGCTGAATTTCTATTTGGACTTATTGGACTGGAAAAGGGCCAATGTGGTCCCTATTTTCAAGAAGGGGAGGAAGGAAGAGCCTGGCAACTACAGGCCAGTCAGCCTCACTTCTATCCTGGGGAAGGTCTTTGAAAAAATTATCAAGGGCCACATTTGTGAGAGCCCTGCAGGGGAAGTGATGTTGAGGGGTAACCAACATGGGTTCGTGCAAGGCCAATCCTGCCTGATTAACCTGATCTCTTTCTATGACCAGGTAACAAAGAGCTTAGATGGGAAGGAGGAAGTCGATGTCATCTTCTTGGACTTCCAGAAGGCCTTCGACACAGTGTCCCACCCAATTCTGGTGGGCAAGCTGAGGGACTGTGGCACTGATGAATGCACAGTCACATGGGTGGCAAACTGGCTCCAGGGGTGAACCCAGATGGTGGTGGTGAACGGGTCGATGTCAACCAGGGAGGGTGTAGGCAGCATAGTCCCCCAGGGCTTGGTCCTTCGGCCGGTGCTGTTCAACATCTTCATTAGCGACCTGGACGAGGGTGTGGAGAGCACCCTGTTCAGGTTCACTGATGACACCAAGCTGTGGGGTAAAGTGAATACACCGGCAGGCAGGGACCGCATCCAAGCAGACTGGATAGATTAGAGAAGTGGGCGGATCTGAATAGGATGCGGTTCAACAAGGACAAGTGCAGGGTGCTGCACCTGGGGAGAGGGAACCAGCATTATGGTTATAGGTTAGGGGCTGCCCCTCTCGGCAGCACAGAGGCAGAGAGGGATCTTGGAGTCAGGATTGACTCCAGGATGAATATGAGTCGCCAATGTGACAAAGCAATAGGCAGAACCAACTCCACCCTGTCATGCATTGACAGGGGCATCACTAACAGGTCCAGAGAGGTCTTGCTCCCCCTCTATGTGGCACTGGTCAGGCCGCAGCTGGAGTACTGTGTCCAGTTCTGGGTGCCGCACTTCAAGAAGGACGTGGAGAACCTGGAGAGGGTCCAGAGGAGGCCACTCATATGGTTGAGGGCCTCCGTGGCCAGCCCTATGAGGAAAGGCTGAGGGACCTGAATCTCTTCAGTCTCCGCAAGAGGAGACTGAGGGGGGATCTTGTAGCTGCCTACAACCTTATCAGGAGCCACCATCAGGGACTCGGGGAAAGTCTGTTCACCAGGGCCCTCCTTGGAGTCACCAGGAACAATGGCCATAAGCTGAGGGAGGATAGGTTTAGGTTAGATATTAGGAAGCACTACTTCACTGTAAGGGTGGCCAGAGCCTGGAATAGGCTTCCCAGAGAGGTGGTGCTCTCACCTTCCCTGGAGATCTTCAAAAGGAGACTGGATAGGCACCTGGCTGGGGTCTTATGACCCCTGCCACCCCCAGTGCTCATTCCTGCCCATGGCAGGGGGTCAGACTAGATGATCTGTCTAGGTCCCTTCCGACTCATTGATTCTATGATTCTATTATTCTGTCTGGGGGCCAGTATCAAGTGAAGTGCCCCAGGGGTCAGTCTTGGAGCTGGTTTTGTTCACTGTCTTCATTGGTGACCTGGAAGATGGCATACAGTGCACCCTCAGCAAGTTTGCAGATGACACCAAGCTGGGGAGAGTAGTAGATATGCTGAAGGGTAGGGCTAGGATTCAGAGTGACCCAGATAAATTGGAGGATTGGGCCAAGATAAACCTCAAGAGGTTCAACAAGGACAAATGCAAATTCCTGCACTTAGGACAGAACAATCCCATGGAGCAGTACAGGCTTGGGGCATGACTGACTGGGCAGCAGCTTTGCAGAAAAGGACCTGGAAGTTATAGTGGACAATAAGCTGAATATGAGCCAGCAGTGTGCCCTTGTTGCCAAGAAGACTAGCGGCATACTGGGCTTCACTGGTAGGTGTGTTGCCAGTAGGTCAAGGGAAGTGGTTATTCCCCTCTATTCAGCACTGGTGTGGCCACATCTGGAGTACTGTGTTCAGTTTTGCCCTCCCTCCGCCCCCTCCACTACAGAAAGGATGTGGATAAATTGGAAGAGAGTTCAGTGGACGGCAACAAAAATGGTGAGGGGGATGAGGGACATGACTTCTGAGGAGAGGCTGAGGGGACTGGGCTTATATAGTCTAGAGAAGAGGAGACTGAAAGGGGATTTAATAGCAGCCTTTAACTACCTGAAGAGGGGGTCGAAAGAGGATGGAACTAAGCTGTTCTCAGTGGTGGCAGATGACAGAACAAGGAGCAATGGTTTCAAGTTGCAGCAGGTGAAGTTTAGGTTAGCTATTAGGAAGAATTTTCTCACTAAGAGGGTAGTAAAACACTGGAACAGGTTACCCAGAGAGGTTGTGAAAGCTCCATCCTTAATGGTTTTCAAAACCTAGCTAGGCAAACTTTAGCTGGGATGATCTAGTTGGGGATGTTCTGCTTTGAGTAGGGAGCTGGACTAGATGACCTCTTGAGATCCCTTCCAGCCCTAATTTTCTGATCCTGTGATCAGAGATAAACCTGCCCTGGAGTGGCATAACTTTAAGCTTCCTGAAGCATGCCTAAAACTAGTTTTAGATGTTAATGTTTGTACAATCCAGGGGTTAAGAACTGCCTAACATGAATGTTTAACAAGGTCCTTACTCAGCTGAGTATGTGGTTGAAGGATCAGTTCTCTTGTAATACAGTAGTTGCTATACCTAGTAGCATAACAGCTATAACTACCATTTCTAACAATAATATTTCTAACAGATATAACTAAAATATCTGATAAAACCTTTTCGGTACTCAGTAAAACAATAACTGCAGTGCTATCAGAATGCAGCTGCTCGTGGCATTGTAAAAATTACAAGGAATAGGCTCTTCTAAACTGTACTTTATAAATAGGGAGTCATTCTGTAATTCTACTGAAGTTAAAAAAGTTAATTCTGAGTTAGGTATAACTGAAAGAAAATGTTCAAACACAATGGGTGGGTCTCCTTCTCAAACCGTATTCTGGTTACTATGAATTTTGAATTCTAACACAAGGTGTCATTGTATTCTTGAACAAAAACCTGAGGTTAGACATAATTTTGCTCTGTCATTCTTAGTACTCCTATTGAGTTCACAGCCAACTTTTCTTCATAGGCGGTGAGAAAGATCTTGGGAGTTGGCCTTGTTTGAGTTTCATGTTAGAAACAGACCAGCTGATCCAGGTAAAATATGAAACGTATACTTCCTTTATTTTCTCCCTTGCACTTCACCATTGCAAAAACCCTTTCTGGACAGTTGAAACAGTTTGATGGATAAATTCCCCTTGCCTCCATTTTCACTTTTGTTTTCACTTGCAAGTTTTGGCAATGACAGGAGGAATAGTCACAGGAATGTCACAAAGGCTATTGCCTTGATACTTCCAGATTAGCTGACATAGGAAGTGCTGAAAATATTGTGAGAAATCCAGTTCTTACAAGATATTCATCCAGTTCTGGAGAACTGCAACTGGAAAGCTGTCTGTTTCTGAATCACTTTGAATGAGCATGTATACGCTTATTTGAAATTAACCTGTGAATATAATTAGTTTTTAAATTCTAGTGTAACCATTTTCATATCAGAATAACTACAAAAATCCTTGAATGAAATTCTGCTCTAACATTGGTGTAAGATTGAAGTTACTCCATCCTATTTTATGCAGTTTCTCTGAGTTTGCAATGTCAAAACTGAGAGTAGAATTTCATCCCTCAACTGGGAATCATATAAAGTTTATTAATTGGCTGACTTTGAGGACCTTCTGATAGGAAGACATATGTGCCTACATATCTAAAGGTATAACTGTAATATGCTTCTATTTCAGTTAGTAAAAAAAAGTTATTAGTAGGAGTGTGTGAAGCTTCTGTCGCTGATTCAGTTTGTCAGAGATTCACCCGATTTGGTGGCTAAATCTCTGAATCTGAAACAAATCAAGAGACCCTTCAATCTCTCTGAATCGGAACCCTCCAAATCAGTTCAGAGAGATTCTGAAAGATTTGGCGATTCAGACATAGACACAGCTTTAAATGTTTTTTCTACATATCTCAAGGTATCAGCGACTCGTGAATGCTGTGATGTTGGGGCGCATGGAGCGTCCCACAGGAGTGCAGGGAGCTCCCCAGCATATTTGGCAGCAGACCTGGAAGTGGACCAAAAGCACTTCTGGGTCCACTGGGAAGCACACTGGGGAGCTCCACCCCCACACTCTGCACCTTCCCGGCTTGGCGAGTGGTGCCTCTTGGGTCTGGGGGGGCACCCAGTACTTCCAGTCCACTTCCAGGTTCACTGCTGAGCATGCAGGGGGCCCCCCACACTCCTGTGGGATGGTCCATCCACCCCAGCATCGCAGCATTCATGCCTGGTACCTCGAGGTATGTAGAAAAAACATTTAAAACTGCATCTATGACCGAATCACTGATTCTCCAAATCAGCATTGAATCTTCAGATTCAGATTCAGCCTTATTGAATCGGAGACAGTGATCCAAATCAACAAATTGAATCACTGACCATGATTTGGGCCGAATGCAGTTTGAATAGGGCCCGTTTTGCACACCCCTACTTCTTGGCACTACTCAACTTGGGGTTTTTTGCTAGATATTTACTAAAACTGTCATTTTCAAACTGCGTTCTGGGCTCATCAGGGGTTCTGCAGCGAGTTTTGGGATAATGGTGGAGCAGGCTGGGAAGTGGTGAGTCACCATTGTCAGGGAGGGTCACCTGTATTCATATCAGCCTTTAAGGGTAGGGGTAGGAATTCCATAGTATGAATCAATTTCTGAAATGTGTGAAAAAGGCTCACTGATTTATGGGCTCCTATGTCAACTTCATTTTTTTCCCCTCTGAAGTTTTTAGGAACTATACTTTCTCCAGTGGTTATTTTCTGATAAAGTCAAAAAAGAAAACAACTGATACAAAATGAAAAATTAAATGGCATCAACAGTAATACTTTATCACTTCATCCAGTTTCTAATCATCACAAGTGGAGATACGTCCTAACTGCAGGGTTAACTTTGGCTTTTCCTTAGATGGTGCCCATAATTCCCTCCCCTGTCTACATACCCAGTCCTTTCCCTTGAGTTTGGTGGTGCCTTAAATCTGACCTACCTGGCTTGGCTCTTGCTGCTTTTAGTATTTTGTAGTAAAGGCGTAACACAACCACCAGTAGTCCTCCAATATCTTCCCACAACCCTCTGTGTTCTGAGGAAGACAGATTCTCCTAAAATTCACTGAGAAAAAATCTTTGAGGTTTTCTGGTTATCATAGCATAAAATATTGTAAGATGTACCCCCAGGTTTTCCAGTAACACACATGAGTGAGCACTACATCAGTGACAGCTAGAGCCAGTTGGAAATATTGTGATAAAATCTTTTTCTTTCATAAAACACCAGTTTGTTGTAACTAACATATTTTGTTGAAAGATGTTGTTTTTGATGAAGGCGATGGTAGAACACAGGCAGGGCCAGGAACTGGCTTTGCAACTGCTTGCTATTCTTTTTGACTTGGGGGCCTAGAATCAGAAGTCCTCTGGTTCCTGGCCCTGAGGCAGTCTGTCTGGTAGAGCAGCTTCAGAGTGGAGGACCCTGAAAGTCCTCATGCCCTTGACATCAAGGCAGTCAGTGTGGTGGAGCCTCTGTGAAGCTAGGAACCCTAAAAGCCCTGCCCAAGGTCTGACTGAAATTGACGTTGTTCTTGTCCATTTTAGTGCAGCCAACCATTGAGTAGCACAAATTACTGGTTTTGCGTCTGTTATTCAATGGCTGTCAGCAGTGAAACTAGCAGAAACTGTCAATTTCAGTAAGCCTCTTTCATTGCAACTGGATTTCATTTTTTAAATAAAATATTACAAAATTCTGGTTCCACAACATTTGCTTTGCTGACTTTCCCTGATTAGGACAAAAGACATATGAAAAGTCTTAGATTATCACAGAAAGGGAATTATGTTTCCTGGCCGGATCTAGTGAATTGCATGTGGCTTTGCAATGTGTCCCTGCTGTGGCTATCCTAACCCAAAGTGCTCAGATCTGTGCACTAATCACTCAAGTTAACTTTGCAGCAAAAATGTATTTCCAAGCACTGGATGCTACAGTTTTACTATACTGGCCATGTAGCTATAGTAACAATAGTAATAATAATAAATAAAAACTATAACTACAGGATAGGAGAAATTCTATTCACTCTGAGAAAATGTAAGTTCAAATAAACTAGGACATTTCTGAACTATCCCATAAAAGTATTATACAAATAATTAAACAAAGCAATATGCAACAGGATGATAGATGCCTTCCGCTGTAATTATTACAGTGCTGTCTTGCTGAAGGCATTATTGCTGCTGTCTAAAATATCTGATGTCCTTGCTGAAAGTTTGCATTCAAAATTTTTTTTTTTCATATTTGAGTTTACTGTACCGTATGTAGATGCACAACAAACAAAGCATTCTATTGCAGGGTGAAGCTTATTATGATACGATATTCACTAAGATTAGATATTATGGCTTTCATAGTTTTCATATCCTGGTGGATATTTTTATATACATAATGGGTGTGTGTGAGAAAGAGGGAGAGTCAGGTCTGATGTGAAGAAAAAATTGCTTTCCTATGTAGATTTAAATTATATTCTGTTATTATGAAACTGTTGATTTTTATACTGTTTATTGCCATGTTTGTTGATGCTAAACATAGTTATTCTTTTTAAACATAGTCATTCTTTTTTTAATGCAGCTCAGGACCATACTTTTGGACTTTTTCTCCCAGTCAGCTAGTCATCTACTATTATCTTGTTTGACTAGTAAGTTGCACAAATTCTATTGTATCTTATCTATAGCTGTACTTGTCATCTCACTGTAATCAAATTGTGTGTCGAAACTCCCCATCTTATTAACACCAATAGACCTAATATAGTCACGGCAAGTAGGTTTGATTCAAAGAAAAAATAAAACTTTCATGCTAAAATGCCAATAGTTACAGAACTATGGTGTAAATAATGTAAAATCCTCAACCTAAGACTTTATTTCTTAAAAACATGTATCAGGAGTAACCTTCCACCTTGGTTGCACTACCCTCATTGCTCCTTCCTTTTTACACTCTTTATCCTGTAATTCAGAAGCAACATGACTTTCCTTACATGCTTTCCCCCTCAGAAAGCTGTAAATCAGTGGTCACCAACCAGTGGATTGAGATCCACTGGTATATCTCAGAGCCTCTTCCGGTAGATCTTGGAGCCTCTTGGAGTTGATCCAAGGCTGGGGTGGGGGGCTGAGTGCCTGCATGCATGCATGCACGCGTGAACCCCAGCCCAGCAGGTCAGTCTGTGGGAGAGGGAAGGGGTAGAGGCTAGACTGAGGCCCTCGTAGTGAGGGACAGTGCCACAGAGGCAGGAGCAGGGACAAGTTGAGTGGGGCCCCAGCCGAGTGGGACTTACCTGCTGGGGAGGTGAGCCCCCAAATAATTTTTTCTCCCTCTGCCTTGATCTTCCCCACATTCCCTCCCCACAGACTTACCTGCTGCGTGGGGGGTGGTAGTAGCACATGGTAGATGTTGGGTTGCTTTTAAATGCCAAAGGTGAACTACTTAAAAAGGTTGGAGACCACTGCTGTAAATGGTCTTTCAAACTGATATAAATCAAACAGGGAAATGCAGCATATCATTTATTCAGAACTCCTAAGTTGGACACACACCATCATGTCTTTTTATCTCTGAGGAATTATTTTCTGTACAGAAAGCAAAGTCCAGCTATTTCCATCACCTAGATACTGTGGAAGAGTAATCAATACAAGCTATATAATGAAGTCAGTAGGAATACATGTGAGAGCAAAAGGTTGTGCGATTGGGCAGTTTCAATAACTGGACAACAATTTATAAGTCCTGCTTGTCACACTGCTAATAGGCCTTATGACATCCTGTGGAGCGCTGGAGTTTAAAAGGTTGAAAAAACCTGTTGTACAGCTCAGAACCTGCAGCTCAGTAGGCGCTACATAGTACATTGCAGTCACATCCATAGGTGCAGACACATGTAGCAATTGAACCATTACCAAATATCACCGATTGGGAACCATTTCACAATTTTGCATGCTAGAGGTGTCAGGGCACAGACCGTGCCTAACATTTCAGATAGAATGGTCACTCTTTAAGCACTGAAGTGCTGTGGTTCTGACACCAGGGTTTGGATGTGTGCAACCAGGCGAGTATGCACTGCAGTGGGCCAGTTGGGGTAGGAGAGTGCTTGGACCCATGCTTTGCGGGTACCAGGGGATGGTGGCTTAGAGCATTTTCACATTTTTGCTTTACCTTTCCATTTCCTAAAGATGAGTTCAGTAAAATTCAGTAGCGTACAATTGACTGAATTCTTCACTTGTCTGACTAATATTTTTGGATTCCCAGAGTTGGCTGCAGGATGGGGAAAGGGGTATGATGCGAGGCTGCAGTCAAGTAGGAAGTGAGGACACAACTGGCTGTTAGGAAGAAAGCTTTTTTTGAACAAGCAGCACAAAAAAGCTCATTGATTAGAACCTGCCAAGAAAGGGGCAGAGGGGGAAGAAAGGTGGATAGTAGTGCCAAAGTGGTCACTGGAGTGGCCAGTTACAGCAGTGGGAATGGTGGGACAGGAGCAGGAGGAAAAGAGTCTGGGATACCTGAAGATCTGACCAGGCCTGTGTCACAGAACATTTGTCATCCAAACCTAACATTGATCCAGTTCACAGTTAACTTGTTCAAAAGTGTAGTTTCAGGCAGCTTTCAACTAGTTTAAAGTTTAAAACTAAACTAGTTTAGGCTTTATGTACATCTGCTTCAGGTTTATACTGCAGTTAAACCAGTTTAAATGTTACATGAGTCCATACCCAGTAACTGGAACATACACATAGTATCAATATCCTTTTTCAACTAATTTTATCCCCTGGTAACTTCCAGTGCCCAGTCCCCTTGTGCATCCCATCGCAGTCTCCCTACTCACCTGTTCAGTTTCCTTTCCTCTCTTCACAGCTCCAATCTCTGCTGCCACATCCCAGTCCACCCCAGCCACCCTCAGACAGTTTCTCTCTTCCTGCCTATGTGTTATCAGACTAGCAAAAGAAAGATTATCTCCTGGGAGACCTGGTCTCAATTTTTTACTCTGACACAAGCTCCTTTTTTGACCAGGATTGAGTTTGTGTTTCAACAGTGTATTTTCCTTTAATCAATTATCAGAAATACTGAACCATTTTGATTGACCTGGCTGAACTTTCTTTGAACACACACCTTAACATTTCAGCCCAGTTGCTCTGTTTGGCAAAAGTAAGCAACTAAAAATAGGATCTTTTAATGGCAAGTTTGGAGCTACTTTAATCACCAGCAGAGCTATACCCTATATCACCTATAATAATATGGTACCAATATACCTACCTATATCTTTGGGTTCAGAACAATGCAGGTTGGACAAAAACAGCTGTTTCTGAACCCATGATCATTAAATGACAGTACACTGCATATTATTCCCTGGATTCAAGGTTCAACACACTAACCTTTCCTTTCTTTATCTAACTGACATTAACAGGAAACCATTATTGATATCTAATATATAACACCAGTAAACATATCATATTGATTATGTACTATATAGTTCATTAATGCAAGTTTGCTCTAGGACATCACCTACTCTTTTGTATTACGTGCATAAGAAAGTTTAATATTGTACTTTGTTGTTTCTGATTTCACATCTCTGGGCTGATAAATATGCACTTTTTTCATTAAGAACAATAGGAAAGAACAGTTCTATTTAAGAGGCAAATTATCTATTTAAATATGATTCAGTTTTTCACTAAAACTTAATCCATTTTCATCCCTGTAATGAGGCTTAGTCCTAACTGCTTCTTCATCTTCATTATAACTTTCATCAGTTTAAAAGTGAAATCACATTTAGAAAACTATTTAAGATTCAAGTTTGGTATCATTTTTTGCAGTTAATTATCTCCAAAAAATGTGTCAGGTTCTTAAAATGCAGAATTTGAGGGAGTACTTTACTAAAAATACAATTTTTAAGTTTGATTTTCTAAAAATGTTTTAGAAAGCAAGAGTGCTCTGGCTTTAAGTACCATCGTGAGAACCATTAAATTGACATTATATTTGCCACATAGCACTTTTATAAATTATACCTGTCTTTAAGTTTGCAAAGGGAATCTTAAGAAAGCAAATTCTATTAACACAGCTGGCTGTACTGCTGCCTAATTTATTGAAGAGGGTTGTTTAATAAAATCAGTATAAAATTGAATCTAGTCTTCAAAGATGTAATGGGAGAAGATGTGCTGTATCAAATATGTTTTGCTTTATTTCCTGATGAATGTATGCCAGCTGACAGCCCAAGAGACCCGTGTCTCATTATTCCATTCTGAAACAGCTGTTGAGGAAAACAGATATGACAGCCAGTGTTCTTCTTCATCTAATGAAACCCAACTATATAAACAGAACCATGAGTAGCATTTCAGCGGAAACTCTGTCGTTTGTAGTTAGACACAGAAGACCAAACTCAGAACTGCTGCAAGCAACTGCAATTCTTTTGCCTCCAGTGGAATTGCTGCTGCTTATGTCAGGACTGTGTTTGAACCACAGTGTAATTAATTTAAGGAAGTTGTTAATGCGAGCTCCTTGCAGTAATTGAACCATTAATGTTTCTCAATATTGTTTTACCTGAGAAGTATGCCTGGAGCACCATCCATATTTGTCTCTATTTTACATTTTAATAGCATTCTATCCATTAATGCTCTGATTATGACATCAGAGCAGCAGCTTTGCAAATGAGATATAATTGTAAAACAAATATTGACTCAGTGCCTTAGCTCAAGTGTAACCTGAACAGAAATGATTGGAAGCGGGGACAGAATTCAACATGACCCTAGGATTCTGAATCCCTGGCATTATTGTCCATCTGCCAAAAATAGTGCAGCCAAAATGACTCTATGTTGTAAAAAAAAAAAATATTTCTTTGAGACCTGTCCTGTGGAACAGCCAGAATAATTAAGCCCTGCAGAAATTAGAGCTACAATCAGGAGGCATACATGCAGAGGACGACCACATGCTGATGTCCACGGACAAAAGTTCCTATAGAGTTTTCACACCTGTTGTTACCACGTTCCACTTTCCTTCTCATCTGTGACTCCTAACCTCCTTGTAGCAATGTCACCAATTGCTCACATGGAAAATAGAAAGGAAAACTTGGAATACATTTTACTTTTGTCTTTCTAACAAAGCACAGCATCTGGGAACAAAGCAACAGCCAGCATTGTGTGGCCAGCAAACTCTCTTGCTTTTGTATATTTGCCTCACAGAATCCTGGGGCAGACTTTTCATCCTGCAGCTCTTCACTATCCTACTACTTTGCTTCAGGGTTGTATCTAAAATAAACATCCAAGGGCATTTTGGAGGAAGGAGGAGTGCAGGCATGCTAAAAGCATTTCCTCCTACAAGGATACCTAGTACCTTATTGACTGAGACTGTATGAGTTATAAAGGTTAGACTTCAGGCCTGGCCTTATATTTTTGTTTATTTTCTCTCTTTGTATTAGCCCATTTGCTTTTTTACTCATTATTCCCCCTTATATTGTCATGATTTCCCCACACTATTTGGCAAGTTCTCTCTGTGTCAGTTTCATATGGCTTCAGCATTTGGATATGAGCTGTTCACTAGACTCACTAACTTCTGTAGCTCGTTCCAGAGTTAGTGTAGACTTTCTGATGGTTCTCATACTAGTTTCTGCATGTTTCTATCCCTATTACTAACATACCATGTATTAGTTCATCTTTTGAGATGTGATAAAAAGATGATTCTGCTATTGTGTCTAGTTCAGTCAAGTGAAGGATCCAGGGGGAGCAGTGTTGTAGTCACAACCCCTTTCCCCTGCTGCTACCACCACTCTCCCTGGCTGACCTGGATGTAGGAGGAGTCCCAGAGTTGCTCCTGCCCTGCTCCAGCCATAAGCTGTGGCTGTGAGGGGTAGCAGGCTTGGCAGAGGACAGAGCAACACAAGTTGCATCGTCCTGCATCTGCCCCCCATCAACCCTGGCTCCCCCTTCCCGGGTCCCTGCTGACTGCAAGCAGGCACTGGAAGGAGGAACCTTTCTCTAACTGCTCCCATGCCACCACTGTCCTTGGCTGACCCAGGGGTGGGGGAGAGCCACAGAGCCACTCCCCCCACACTTCAGCCATGGGCTGTAGGGCACAACTGTGTGGCATGCTGGGTTTAGCCAGAGAAAATGATGGCAGCACACAAGTTCCTCCTTTCAGTGCCTCTCCTCTGCCTATTCCTCCATCTTCCCTACTGGCCAGCACTGGGCCCAGTCTGCAAATCATCACCACTGTGCCCAGCCAAGCCCACTACCCCATGCAATTATTCCCCACAGTTCTCAGCTGGAGTGTGGGGGGGTGGCTTTGGGGCTCCCTGCCACGCTTGTCAAACTGAGGACGGTGGGAGCAGAAGAGGGGTGGGTTCACTGTATAGGCAATGCCACAGCACCTAGCTTTTTAATGAGAATGGGGTGGGAGAGTGTCAAAGGCCTTCCTGAAGTCCAGAAAGACTACATCCACTGTAACACCTGTGTCCAATGATTTTGTGACCTGATTGTAGAAGGCAATCAGATTGGTCTGACAGGACCTGCCCCTAATGAACCCATGCTGGTTCCCCTGAGCATCATGCCCCACTTGGTGGCCCTTCACAGATGTGCTCCTGGATAATTTTCTCAAAGAGCTTCCCCAGGATCAAAGTAAGACTAACAGGTCTATAGTTGTCCAGGTCCTCCCTTCTCCCTTTTTCGAAAATGGGGACCACATTGGTCTTCTTCCAGTCTTCTGGCACCTGGCCAGAGCACCACGAGTTCTCATAAATCCATGCCAGGTGCCCCATGATAGCCCCTGCCAATTCCCTCAAAATCCTGGGGTGGAGAGCATCTGGACCTGCTGATTTGAACATGTCCAGCCCCTCCAGAAGTTCCCTAATTCAGTCCTCCCTGACCCTAGACCTGGCAGAGTCTCTCCTGAGCCAGTCCTGAATCCCAGTGGTCCATGCACAAAAAATGGAGGAAAAGAATTTGTTGAAAAGGTCTGCCTTTTCCTCTGGTGCAACCACCAGATTGCCAAGCGTATCCAAAATTGTATACCGTGATAACCAGAATAGTATATAGAATATTAAGCATGGATACTGAAAACGGTTGTTGGCAAAACCATGGTTGGTGAGGGAAACCTGTATTTTGTTCTGTGCGTGAGGAGGTAGCAGCCTTTGCCTATTACAGCCAAGGGTTGCCCTTGGACAAGCCCAACACTATGCATCATCATACTGTAGCATCACCTATTGGGCAGCTATGTATTAGGGCAGATTCCCACTGTGCCCTAGTTCTAGGAATTATTTTCTTAATTTCCTGGTATCATAAATTGCTGCTATATCATATACTAATGCTGGGTAAAGAGATCCACTTTCATCCTACATCCATCTCAATCAGCATTGTGACACTTAATTAACTGACTATGGGCTGCTTTGAAATTATTTTTGAGAATGTGTATTCAGATCCATTTAGGCTGGGAAACTCAGCAGCCTTGAAACAATTTTTGCTTTCAGTGATGCACTGGGTTTACACTCACAAAGCTGGACTGGCCTCTGGGGATGGGACAGAATCATTGAAATGGGTTTTGGAAAGGAGAATCTCCCCAGCCCTCTGGGCATCCTATCCATCTGACTGGTCCAGCCATGTTGTTAGGAACCATTGTGAATGTCAGCCATTGAAAATGATTTCAGAGCATTAGCCACATCTCCACAGAGACCAGGCCTGTAAATGGGCAAGATAATCTATTTCTGTGAAAACATCACTCCCCATAATAACCCTTTTATGACTCAGGCGCACCCTATGATTGACTGATGTTCATTCTTCTTTCTGCTAACTTGTGGTGTTAATGCTGAGTTTGGGCAGGGAACTCTGCCCCCACAGCCCTGAATTTCCTAACATCTCTCCCTCTGATGATGATAGGAAATGGGAAGAGTTGAAAAGGATGGTTGGGGCAGGAGAGTCCATTGCTGTTTCAGAGTATCATTTATACCAGCAGTAGGTCAGGGGTATCTTATTTTTTTTATGTCCTTTATAATATTGAGCGGTGGAGGAGATGTGAACTGGGGAATGGTATGAGGGTTCAGTAACCTGTCAAGGTGGGTGATACAGGCTGGGTAAGTGTCTGGATACAGGTAGCTACAAGTGAAGGGGTACTTTATTTGTTTGAGGTAGCTAATACTTGGCCCTTGGACAGTTATGGTCCTGAGTCTGAGGTACTAGGTTGAGGCTCTGAGCAGCTCCATTCCCTTTCAAGCTTTTCCACAAAGTTCATCTGCAGTCTTAGACAAATCAAGTAATCTCCAACTGCCTCATTCACCTGTTTGTAAAATATAGACAATGCTTTCCTTTGTTTGCATGACTGCTTTGTACTTTTGTAGGGTGTAGTATGTCTTAGCCTTTGTACACTGCCTATATTTCAGTCCCAAGTGCAGCCATTTGGAGAATGAAAAAAGTATGTAAGTGTTCCCTAAGAAAGAGGACTTTTTCATGTATTTCTTTGAAGACTAAAATATTTCTGGATTTAAATCTTCCTAAGATCCTACCCCTCTGCATAGTTTTAGGTTAGCATTGTTCAGAATCCAGTATTCTACATAACCCAACCTGCTGCTGGCCCTTCTCCAAGATCTGGATTGTTGCACATGGTGGTGAGATGTACTTGAGAGTCTGTAGTACTGTATTTCAGATGTGGAACATCAGGGAAGCTCTGACAGCACACCAAGGTAATTCCCAGGGCTGGGAAACAAATCACCCAAGGCAATTCTCAGTCACTGCTAAAGAAATTTTATTCTCCTTGAACCCAATGGATCAAGATACTTCACAGTCACAAGCTCTCTCAGGGCACGTGATAGCCATGTGTCATGACTGGGATATTCTCAAGCATGCCAAGCCTGCATACTCCAAATGTGGAAATGTGCTGGTGAGGCCACCCTAGGAGATCATGATAGAAATACCACAACAGAAATAGTTCCTAAACAGGAGCTTTCATTTTTACATTTCAGTCTGTGTTTGGGTCAGTCAGCTATGATACGTTATTTCATTCTGTGAAAGTATGTGAATCCCTTCAAGCTGACAAAAAGGAATTGCCATGACTTAATTTCCATGACCACCTGTGCTTTCTAATACTGTCTGAAAGTATGTCATACCCATTGCTATTTATCTGTCTAGTGCTATAAAACTCTCAAGATTTCACAAGATAATGTGGCCCCTGGGGTAAGCCACATTACTGAACATCATATCCTATCTATATCTATATCTCTATATGAGAGAAAGAATTTCTGTAATGCCATTCAAACATAAGTGATTGATTAGTGGGACAGCAAGGATCCAACTAGGCTAGAGTGAAGCAGCAGGACAAGCTGCTTCCTTGAAATGAGATTTGACATGATTGCGAGGGGAGCAGAGCTCATATAAAAGACTTGAAAACCTTGATGATGGTGGCAAAGCACAAGATTGGTAACAAACCAGTATTTGCCCATTAGTAAAATACTAAGGCAGAAGGTGGAGGAAGATACTATTGGCCTGATCTTGAATCACTAGAACCAATGGGAACTTCACTGCCATCACTGGGCCAAGTCTGGGACCATTGTAGAAAAAATAAGCTTGACCCAGTCGCACCTATTTAGTTTAAACCAGATACGTGAATTAGGCCATGTAAATCTAGGGCACTTCAGCACTGGTCTCAGGTTGTTCTGCTAGGGCTGTTCTGTAGCACTGAAACTACCTAGTTTGTAGGTTTTGTGGGACGCTGAGTGGGCGTCAGTGGACAAGGCTTTTCTCCTCATCAGGGAGACAATATAAGCTCTACCTTAATTGCAACATGGGAGACCCTTAAGGTAGGAAAATCAGTGGCCACCTCTTTCTTTTCATAATATGGCAACTGCATTTTGTCCCATTTGTATTCCCTTTAAGCATGTTTGTCATTATTTAGCACTTGCAACACATATGCAACCTTGTGCAGTTCTTTTTAACACACTTACTACTTTGCCATGTATACATAGATACAGTAGAGATAACTTGACAGTAGAAGTCATTGCCATCTGTCTCAGCATTATTGATAGACCTAGGAAAATAGCAAAAGCATGTTACTATATAATAGGCCAAAATTATCCCTTTTGTAGCACCATTCATTTTAATGGAGTTACACCAAGAGTTAGGTTAACTCACCGTTCTTGCAGATATTTACTTGCAATTCTATAACACCTTCCTAAAATTATTTACCATTTGCGTTATAAGAACTTATCTTTGACTAGAGATCTGTTTTAAGTATTGAGACATTCTTTGGCTTCTTTCATGGGACCAAATGAAGATAGGCTTTGTATGCTCGACACATTGCTGTTTTCTTTCCTTACTACTTATTAGTATTATTTTGTCCATGATCTAATAAAATAAAGTATAAAAATACAGGAATGTTTGCTAATGATTATATCAGCTAGGGAAACAAATCAGACCTTGGTCCAAAGCAGTCCTTTTCCCTGGAGTACATGTATTGTCATAAACTTCGACAGGGAGGTATAGAGCACCACTGCTATACAGAAGCAGATTTTTTCAGTAACACAAGCCCCGTTGAATATCTCATTTTCCTTTAGCTCATGTGTGAGCAGTGCATGGTAGGCCAGCTTTTTGGAAGAGATGGAAAACCGCACAAAGCAAAAATCTTGGTTTGGTTGTCCCATTTCATCCCATTTGATGATGTCACATAGTTGGAACAACATGCTGATCAAAACAAACTTATTTGGAGTAGTAGCTTTGGCTGTGCAAAAGATGTCCTTCTGTCTAATTCTTCCAAGGTTTGGTGGGAACTTCACTGCATACAATTAGGTGGCGATTGGATAGGAACTGAAATAGGTAGCTCAAGGTTTGCAGGGACCTAATATTTCATCCAGCTCTGCTGGGTGTAATAGCATCGTAGCTTTACTATCTATATGTCAGTTACCTCAATAAAACAGGCAAGTGCAATCTTTCCTTGAATATTTCATCTGGAGATAAAGTCTCTTCTGATAATGCATGGCACACAGCTTTCATGAAAGATGCATTGTGAATAAATTAACTCTAAATACTCAATCTGCCGATACAAAGGCAAAAAGTGTCAGCAGTGGAGAGACATTGATAAATAAATACAGGATACAAAGTAAATTGCTTGGACTGAAGATACATGACAACCTGCATTATATTCTTGTCTTATTTACCCTGATGACAAGAAAAGATTATCGATGAGTAATATACATCTATTGGTTTTTATCACTCAAATCCTTTTACTTTGCCAATTACATCAAGGATTCTTTGAGCAAATATACTGGGACAAGCAGGGAGATAGAGAAATAAGTTTATTACATTTAGGTGCAACAAGTATTTTCAGCTAAAATTATTTCAAAAGAAAATGAGTCATAGATTTTACAACGAGAGGCCAGATTCCACTTTGCTACTGCCACTTAAAGCCAATCAACTCACTTTGGATTTACACTAGGAGAAGACAAAGCAGGATTTGCCCCATTACTTTTATCTTATTGCATCTGTGCAACACAAGTCTACCCCCCCAGTCTTTAGTTAATTACTACATGGCCCCTCCAACTTCTAAGTGGCTGTTCTAATGAAAACCTTAACCCACAGTGAGTCAAGATGGAAGAAATGGGCTGTTTATTAGCATTATTTCTCAAATCAAAGGACTGCTCTGGTGGAGCAGAGCCAGTGAAATGACTGCTGTACTGCCAGTCCCTCCAGAGTAGAGAACATTTTAAGAGAACAGCAAGGTATATCCGGAGTTGCCCTGTGATCTAATGGTTCCTGATGAGGCGTAACAAGCAGGTTGTGCGCCACTGGTGACAGGGGCAGTGGCAGGAGTGGCTGTCACTCTTGAACCCCTATCTCCTTTAAGTGGGCATCTAGGACTGGTGTCTCAGATGTCCCCTTTTCATTACTCTACTTTTTCCTGGCATTATTTTGCAGCTGCAGTGCCAGTTAGAGAAACCTTCGGGCCACTATAAGTGAAGTTGAGAAAGCACATAGCACAGGTGGCCCAGAAAGCACAAACGTTGCATAAATCTAATGTAATGCACATATACACACATGCACATCAGCCCCTCACCTCCCAAATTGTATGTGTTCCCAGGTGCAACTCCACTATCATCATTAGAGACACATCAGGAATAAATGTGGCCCATTGCTTATTTTATTGCTATCAGTATGAAATTCTGATTGTCACTTTATCGCTCTGCACGCTAACTGAATACATTATTCAACCAGGCATCCAAAAGATTTCCATCTACTCAGATATGTTGAGCAATTTTCATATGACAAAGCTTTTATTCTTATGGGATAGTATTGTTAAAGTTTACTTTGGTAAAGTACATTAAAAGAAAATTCAATAATCTCTACAAAGCTACAGTAGTGAGATGCAGGTTCCCTGTCTGGATGAAGTTATTATAGTAAAATGCATAATACCAGGGACTCCTTCAATAATCTTTAATGCATATTTACCATGTAAATCAAATTATAAGGCAAAGATAGAATCTTACTATAGCTGTTGAAAGTATAGGCTTGAAAGAGAGTTGAAATGAATATTAAGTTCCTTTTATATGTACTCTAGAAAGTGAACAATCTTTGCTTTTCTCCCAAAATGCTGCATATATAGCAGTAAATCTTCAGTTCATAGCACATTCTTTTCTGGTATCCTTGCTACCACAGTCCCTCCTGCCTATGTGGCTACTACCAGAAATGCACCTTCACTTTACTAGCATAAATTTCATGGCATTGGAATAACAGCAAGTATTAACAAATAGAAATGAAGCCAGTTTTTTTTTCTAAGAGACAGGCAGCAGTAGGAAAGATCTTTCTGATATTGATAGCTGTGGTCTTCTTTCATTTTCTCACCAAATAAAAATAGTTTGCTAAAATGACTTTTTTTCTGATAGGGCCATCTCTTGTTCTCTAACTGCAGTTTTGTTCTGTCTGTACAGTGCACGTTTGAGCGGTAGCCTAGTCCAGGATGCAGACTCAGTGGCATTATCATGGTAGGAATAATAAACACTGTTGTATTATTCTGATTATTAATTGATCTTTTTTTCTCTCTCCAAAAGGACCAAGAAAATCCACCTATAATCCAGCCCCATTCAGTTTGGACTTTTATTTATTCAGTATTTGCGTTCATGAAATAAAAGTGCCAAGTCAGAAACTTTTTTGGGTTGTTTTCTATTGGAATATTGCTAGTATATTTAACTCTTTGAGACTGTTCCTAGGTTATTTGGGTCTTCTATGAGATTTTGTAATGGCAATAGTAGTACAAGGTATCCAGGTTTTTGCCATATTAGTCTAGAGGCAAAAGGAATTAAAACATGTGGCAGAGGTGATATTTTTTTATTAGACCAACTAGCTTTCTGCAACAAAAAAACCCTTTATTTGCAAGCTTTCAGGCACGGGCACCCTTCATCAGACATAGGAAACTGCAAAGTTTTTAAAAGTTCTGCTAGGTAGAAATGAAAATTCATATTTCACAAGAGAGCTGCAGATGTGGTGAAGTTTCCTGTTTGGAACAGTTCATTTTGTGCAGATTAGGCTCAGAGAAAAGTTGGAAAAGTCTTTTTACCTAAAAGTTGTCTGGTGGTAAGCAGGATATAGAAACATATTTCCTTCTGGTTATGATGTTCATAGAAGAGTGGAAAGATGTAATGCTCTTCTGGGCAGGAATCTCTTTTGCGGAGAGGTATCTCTGAGCTCTGTTGGAATGCAGATTAGCTCGAACAAAGGCGAGAGCAGGGTCTCAGGTTTCAGGTGGTAAATTTTGCTTCCTTTTAAAATTATGAAGTTTTCACTTCAAAAAGCACCTAAAATTTGATATTTCCCATGTGTCAGGTATCCAGGTTGTTGTTCAAGGCCTTCATCTATGGTTACTGACTTACATTTAGGAGAATATCTGTTTCTCCTATAATTGAACCTGAAAATGTGGGGTCAACTTATATTCAGGGTCATTCCTAGGGTTGATTGGGAACACTATAGGTGCATACAGTTTCAGGATATGGAGGTTCCAGCTTTATTTCTAAGTTATCTGGTTGTTAGCACTTTTTCCCATTTTGAAATTCTACACAAAACATTGGATTCTAGTAAGGAACAGCTAGATAATGAGATGTGACAAGATAACGTATTGCAGCTCTGCTAAGCACAGGGGAGAAATATACCTCTAATTGTGATGAGTTTCTCCCAGCTCCACTTCCTCAGACAGATGCTAAATGACAGAAACGTATTATCATTGTCCCCAGGTGTCTGTTTCCAATCTCTCTCGATACTTGTCATAAGGGAAGTGCCAACCACCAACTAAATCCTTTTATAGTCTGCTGCTGGGGTATAGATGAGGGCAGGTTGTGACCCTGTCTTACTTCTTTTTGCCTTCATGCTTCTAATGTCTGTCTTTATCTTCCCTTGTTGCCCTTTTTCAGGTACTGAAGTCTCATGCCTCTGTAGTCTGTCCTTTCCCTGTGCTACCACTTCTAGGATTACCTGCCATTTCTGAGACATTTCTTGCACCTATGTTCCCCACCATCCACTGGTTCTGCTGATTGCAGCAGTTGCTCTTAAGTGATTCCCTTGATCTCTGTGCAGATGCCCCTGCCTTATACTGTTCTTCTCAACCCTCCACTGAGATCAGTTCTCACCTTGTTTTATCCGTCATTCCACACGTGGCTTCACCTGGCCCAAGCTCTCCCTGCGGTTGCTGGTCACACCATGCTCTCCCAAGCCTGGCCTGCCTTTTATCACCTACTTTTAGGGTGTTGAGCCTAACCTGCCAGTCCCATGCTGTACCCTGTGCCTGACCTTTCCTGGATGCACATTTCTGGTCATTTCAGATAACACAGAACAAACTGGGCAGAGGCTAGTCTAGCTCCTTTGTCCTCCTTGCATGACTCCTGGCTCTAATTCTACCTTCAAATGATTCTAAGCAGTGAGGGAGAACAGTGGTGTGCCAGATGGATCGTTAAAATATAAATATAATAAAGTTTAATAATTCAGTTCAGCTAAAACAAACACAAGCCAAAGATAAGCCCTTTGGGGCTGGAAATGTCTTCTTTATGTAGTACTCAGCACAGTGGAGTCCTGGAGCACCTAGGCGACCGAATTCGAGATTCTAGCTGTCTATGGACAAATCACAGTAAGCCAATGGTGCCTAACCTTTTTTTTTCCAAGTGGGCCAAATCTCAGAATCAGGAATGGGCCAGGGGCTGCATAGGAAAGCATTATAGTGCTATACTTTGCCATATCCTAATATAATGTATTTTAAGTAATATTAGAAAGGAAAGGATAAGCTTTTAGTATTCTGGGCTTATTAATACAAAATTAAAAAACCAATATTCTGTACTATTATTTTAAATTTTATAAAAATAATTAAACTTGTGCATGGCAGAGGAGGTACTGAAACTGTCCAGACTGGGCTGGACTCTGCCAGGATGAGCCATTGCTCTGGCCTTGCAAGCTGCATGTAGCCTGTGGGCCAGGAGTTGAGCACCCTTCATTAAGCAGTGGTGTCCAGTTCAGGGGTCAGTAAAATATGGCCTGCAGAGTCACTGAATCCAGCTTGTGGAGCCAGGGGACTTCAGGAGTGTGTCACTGGCAGAGAGTTTTGCCCATGCCTACACTGGTGTCAGGTAGCAAAGTGCTGGCCCCACACCACAACCAGGGAGCGCAGAGGCAAAGCCAAACCGAGTTGTTCCAGACTGTGACTCTGAAACATTGCCAGCCGCTGTCCTAGCTAGATAGGAAAATCTCAGTGTACAGGAAAGCTTTCTTTTTCCCACCCTGTCCTGGGATTTCAGGGAAGGGAGAAAGGGGGAAGAAAAGACCTGAAATGTTAGAGATGTGCTGTTTTATTTCTGAAAGAAGCATTTACACTTTGCCGCAGAGTCTGCTTTGAGGCAGGGGATATAACAATTTAATGACCCAGTACTGTGCAATACAACACAATGGGGTCTGCTTTGCTGTGCACTGTGAATGGCTGTCACTTAACATTAGCCGGTTTGATTGCTCAAATTTCCTGCCATTTTATTAACCAGTGCCAGGAACCGCTGAAATACTTGGAGTAGGAGTACCGCTACAAATCACACAATTAGTTAGCTGGTTTTGACACATGGGAGGTTGCTGCTTTGTTTCATTGTCATTCTTCCCTGGATTTTAAACTCATTTATTTTTAAAAGAATATCAGAAGCCTATATTCAGGGGGAGTTTCTAGGAATTCCTAGTGAATCATTTACTGGGAAAGGGGTAAAGAGTGGAGAAAACTCTTGGAAATAATATAACAGGTTTTAAAAGTTTAATTTCACCTTTCAGAAGAAATGTCACAGGCAGCAATAATCAAAAGAATGTGACTAGTACCACATTAATCAGTATGAAAAGAGATAGAGCCAAAAACATCCAAAGAGCAAAATAAACCTATGATCAAAGAAATCATTAGTCTTTTCCATTCTTGGAAGAGCCTCAAAGGCAGTATTTTCTTCAAGAATTAATGGCAGAAAGAAATGGAGTTTCAGACTTTCTCTTCATGATGTCAAAAGCTGAAAGCTCAGTGCCAGAAGAAGCTTTTAGAGACTTGGACACTATTATGCATGATGCTAGCACATCAACATTTATGTTATTTCTATTTATCAACAGCATTTACAGAGGAGAACAAATACAAAGGCAAAGTGGTTCTGTATTGTGTCTTCCATAAACTCACTGACAATCAATGAAACTCCCTGAAACACTTAAACCTTTATATGGATAAAAGGGAATATAGGGTGGTATAACATGCACTGTGAATAGGCTGGAAAAGGTGAATATTATACCAGGTTAAGTCATAAATACGTTAACCTTTGAAAACCCCCATTGCCCTGGGTAGACATGATGTAACCCTTTGAATTAATGTAGGTTTCCTCCAACTTGGAGAATTTTGCCTCCGGACAGTTGAAAGGGTAAATTCCTCCTGGTCTCTAGTATTATGGGTGAACATAGCCCAATACTAATACAGACTTTTGGTCTGCCTTATTTCTTCCCAGACTGCTTCAAGCCTTCTTGCACATAGCCACTCTGCTCTCCTATCTGTTCTCTAGTGCTCTGGAGTTCATGGTAACTATATACCACTCCCGCATTAGATTCTGGTATTTTCAAATGGATTCAAGCCCTTGAAAGCCCACCCACAACACCTTCCTTCCTACAACTACACTATCCTAAACCTTCAAGGATTCCCACTTGCCATGTCAGCACCTTCACCTCTGGAACCTGAATTTAATGGCCCCTTACACTATTGGCCTATAGCTATCTGCACTGTATTTCTCATTTTCTTTTATTTTTTTCAGATTCCTGTAGACATTAACAAAGAAAAGCTAGATAAGGAATGCCTAAGGCTATGCCTACTTGCTGGCACTCAGAAAAATGAAGGTCAATCGATTTAGGATGTGGAGCCAATGTACATAAGTTAATGCATGTTAAACACCTGGGTTGACATTCTTGTTCAGGAGTAAAGGGGTTCAGATCTCTGGAACTTAGTCCTCCTCAGAGCAGTGCAAAGCTCTTTTACTCTTGAATGAAAATAGACGTGTGGATTTAACATGATTTAGTTTATAGCCATTGGGTCCACACGTTTAACTGATTCCTCTTAACTTTCCTTGCCCCCCTGTAGTCAGGCCCTGAACAGCGTGGGTGCATTGGACACTGGTATGAAACAACAATTTTGAATTCATCTTTGGTTTTAAAAAACATATAAATAAAATGAAAGTATACAGAATTCAAACAAACAAACCCAAGCAGATTTTTCATGCTGAATGTAAACTAAATTATGCCTACAAAATATACCTGGTTGCCAAATCCAGGATTGACTTTGCTGCATGGATTGATCTGCTGATGCTTGCAATAAGCATTCTGGATTTCACTCTGTGTTGCAAACCCATTTGCGATTACTGGAAGCAGATATAAAACCATGCTGAGATCCTTCTAAACAGACATGACTGTTGCCTACAAACAATAATCACTAAACAACTGATTAACACTAAACATTTATTTAAAATGAAAAAAAATTTTGTTACACCACAACTCGTGTTTTGGGAACATCTCCGAGGACCTGTTGAATAGCTTAGGCTTCTCTGTTTCCTATGTAACCTAAAGCCCAGAAGACCACTAGGCATTTCTGTGCCAGCCTGCTGATGGGGAGAGGGAACTCCCCACATAAGAGAGATGTGGGACTGGTCTGGAGGAGAACTTTTGCAAATAAAGTCTTTCATTTCCACAGTACAACACCTAATTGTTTCCCTCTAAAAGCCATTGCATGAAGGAAATGGTGTTATTTTTACAGTAACTCTCTCATGTTCTCTTGAGTTTTTATGCCCATACCAGTGACTGGGCACTAAGGCTAAACCTGGGTGGTTCAGCTGTTGTCATGATGATTTAAGTTATGCAGTATGAACCTGCTAATGACGTTTTGTGCAGGCTTTTATCAGTGTAGCAGATCAGTTTTAGTCCAGTATGTCCTATGACTCTTAAGGAACAGGACTATGGCATATGTGAAAGCTAAAGGAATAAGCAGATTTGTAGGATGGGTTTGTTTAAGATGTCTCAGAGCAAAAGAAGTACAATGCCCTTATGAAATTCCCTGTCCTTGCATGACATAAATAATCCAATCTGAGCACAGAGGTATCTGCAAACACCTAACTCTGGATATACGGTTCATCAGTATTATGACCCAGTTATCAACTTTAATCACCAGTGTATATAGAACAAATTAGTACTTTATAGTAGCACTGCTTTTGATATCGGATAAGTCATGAGAGGCACATCAAAGCCATTCCCTGTGCATCACAGATTTTCTTCGGTTTTACAGTTTAATTAGCGAGTTTTACCTGTTTTTTTTACTGTAATGTCTCTATATCAACTATGAAATCTGTAATGTAATTTTCACAGATAATTTATCAGAGGGTACAGGATTCCTGTAGCACCAATTAACCTCAAGGAATTCCTCAGTGCATTTGTGAATATGTATATCACGTTTTATATGAGGCATAAAGTGCAAATGCATTTAAGGAATTTCGGTTAGCAACCAGGTATTCATATTGTGAAAATAAATAATCGTTTTTTAATGATCAAGACATTATAAAATTGTGTTATTTCATTCAGGCCCTAAGCTAGAAGCAGCCTTTAGTGGCAATTCTCCAAGAGCAGGTCAGTAATCTAGGCCGTGTGTAGACGAAACAAGGAACGTGTGTGCACGACACTTTAAAGCAGGCTGAATGCTTTTGCACCGCTTTAATGGTGTTGGTGTTTGCATGCCTCAGCGGCGTATTGCACATTAATTCCAGCCACTGTAGGAAATTCGCCAGCGTAATGCGCCTTAAATGACTTGGGTAAGAGTTTTAGTTTGCTGCCCCTATAGCTGCCGAGCAAAGCACCAGGCTCTGTGCAGCTCCACAGCTCTGCAGGAAGCCCTGCAGGCAGCCTGGCAGCAGACCAGGAAAGCAGCTCCACCCAAGAAAAGCGGTGAGCCTGATCTTTTTTTTTCCTCCCCCCAGAGCCTGCCGGCCTGCCTGGCTGAGCTGTGCAGGGGCCCAGTGCTTCCCTCCTGGCTGCAGTGCCCCGTGGGACTCCCCAGGCCAGGTGCCTATGAGTGGGTGCCACCGGGGGGGGGGGGGGGTGCAGCTGCCATGGAGGGAAACACTAGCGCCCCCCAGCCCAGGGACTGCTCCGCCTGTGGTAGCTTGCCCTCACATCCCCGCCAGAGAAGCAGGTAAGTCAGCAAAGTGTGTGCATGACACAGGGGTTTAATCAGCCCTAAATTGAAGCGGTGTTTTTTAAAACCCACCACTTCAATTTAGGGCCCCTGTTTCATCTACACACACCCCTAGAGAATCTAGTCCCTGGATCCCACCATACTTAGATATGCTGGCTCATCGAGGCTGCTTATTCCTCCCCCATATGTACAGGGAGTGTTGAGGGATAATGAAGTAAGCAGCTGTGCTGAGGCCGCTTGCCATCACCTGCAATATGTGTGAGGCAGTAGTGCCCAAGCGGGGGGTTCCCTGTACTCCCCTGTGCTGTACCCTACCCAGTAGGGCTGTGCGAAATTTCACCGAGTATTTCATTTTGAAGCTGTTTCAAGTTCAAAACAGCGAAACTGGAAAAAAAATGCATTGAAACAGCTTTGAAACAAAATAAGGGCACTTGAAGCAGCCAGGTGGTGGGAGGCAGGGGAGAGCCAGGGTTGCACTCTGAGCGGCTCCGCAGCCCCACGTGGCTCGCCGCAGCGGGGAGCACAGCCCTGGCTCTCCCCGCCTCCCACTGCCAGACTGCGGTCCGTGGGGCTGGCGGAGCCAAGTGAAGTGCAGCACCAGCTCTGCCTCCCTCCTGCCGCCGGGCTGCGCTCCAGCCGGCTCCGTCAGCCCCATGGAGCTCGCCAGGCTGAGTTCCACAGGGCTGCGAGCCGCTGGGAGCTGTTTATTGCTGTTTCTTGCTTGTTGGCCCCAGGCCTGTTTATTGCTCATTGTCCCCAAAGAGTTACTTTTTTTCTGCTTCCTCACACCAGGCTAAAAGACTTGCCCCTTAAAAAGGCGGTGAGGGCCCATGAAATGGCCTAGGGACTGGCCTGCAAACTGCTTACCCTGCGTGCAGCCCCTCTTCACTGGCTCCCTGGTCACCTGGGGAGTCTTCTTTTATACCGTGCTGGGCCTGGACTGGCTCTGCCCCTTGTTAGGGCTTCTGTCAGGCCCAGACAGCAATCACTCAGCAGTCAGCAATCACTTCCAGCTTCTCAGAGCACCCCCCCCAAATGCACACAGCCCACCAAACAAACACACAGCAAACCAAAGGCACAGGGAGTTGGATCTCTTACCTTCTCTGGGCAGGATCTGGTGCCTGGTGTCTGGCTTCTCTCCCACTTCATCCTCTTGCCCCTAGCAACTACCTGCAAACTGCTTACCTGTTTGCTGGTTCCCTGGTCACTGGCTCCATATGAAACAAAGGAACCTTCCAGGAGATGCTCAAGAACACAGGACCCTCCTCATTCACATGTGTATCTTTCACTTGTAAAAGAAAAGTCAAATCAAGTCTGGTCCCCTGTGAATACGTATTTCTAGAGGAAGTGCTCTAACTCTTCTGCTCTGTTACAAGCATATAGCATGGATGCCATAACCTTTATGTCCATGTTTCCTTATACTATGATACAGATGGGTGTTTGTCAGGAGAGAAGAGGAGGCCAATATGAAGTGATCCATGTTAGATCCCTTTGGACTTGACCTACAGGATGAATCTAATCATGTAGCTTATTTACTCTGAGTTAATGGACTCAGTGTTTAACATTCATTGTATTTGATTAATGAAGGCTTTGCTGTTCTTTGGTTGAGGAAAAGGACAAATGTATCTGTGGACTGCTTGTTCCACTTCAACAAACACACAGAAATGATTCTCAAATCCTATTCAAGAACATGTCTCATCAAGGGAAGAATATTTAGTCTGAAACCCATTTTCAAAAGCAGTAAGTAGTAAGTATTTTTAACTGTGGGCTGCATAGTAGCTGTCTTCCTCTCCAGGGTTCATGTTCCACAAGGGGCAGAAAATAGCACAGGATGTTGCAGCCTTCATCCCTGTCATGATCACCAGCACAACCCCCCTCCCACACTGCCTAAAGTTGGTCTTAGGGCAGTCAACTCTGCACTGTTCCCAGTTTAGAGCTGTCCCTTGAAGGCACAGTCTGCTCCTGAGTGATCAGTACATTCTCATGTTCATTGGCAATGTGTAGGGGGTGCACGCGGCTGCACACGCACCCCCTGAAATCGGCTATGCACCCCCTGGAAGTGCCAGCTGCAAAACCGGAAGTACCAACGGAAGTGCACTTCTGGTTTCACCGCTGGTTCAACAATTGCCCCCTTCCCCGCCCCGTCCCCCCGGGTTGGTGATTGACCACTGTGTTCCCCCACCACCACCACCACCCATCAGCAATCTGATGCCTCCCCGGACTCGAGAGGCACTGGTTGCTCATGTTCAGTGTCAGGTACCATATTTGCTCTTGATCAGTGCCTGTCATTTATTTCCACTGAGATCAGCTGGAGTAATGCATTCTGGTTGTAGGAAAGTATATATATCTAGCTATGGAAGTATATTAAAAGTACATGGAAGTATATTAAGTACCATTTTTAATTCTTTTTCCAACATTTTTAAAACATAAATCCCCTGGCCTTGCTACTAGTTACACAGTGAGTTGCTCAAATGTTGAATGGTGGCAGTGAAGAAGTCACACTTAAGGGCAGGACAGGCCTGAAGGACTGAGCGGTAATAATCCCCCCTCCCATTCCCAGCTCTCTCCCTGTCTTCTGCCCCATGGGGCTCCCCCAGTTACCCTATGCCCCCACCCCAGGTCTTTCCCCAACTTCGTTGTGGCTTCCTGTACTCTCTGTCATGGGGAGCAGGAAGGGAAAGGTTAACCTGCCTGCCTTGCACCTACCACCACCCCTGCTGAGCTACTGCTCTTCTCAAGGCTGAGCCCAGCCCAGAGAGCAGGGGCAGTGGCAGCAGCTAGGCAAGCAGGGTAACCCTTCCCTACCTGTACCCCCAAGACAGAGAGTTCAACTGCCACAGGTAAGAAGGGGAGAAGTGAGCGAGGATCTGGGTTGCTGGGGAGGGGGACAGTGGGCAGTGGACCATATCTGGGCCAGCAGGGGTTAGGGGGTGGGTGATTTTTACTCTAATGCCAACTACTCTTACAGCCATCCTTCAGTTCAATTCTGTCATGTAATTGTTAATATACTATGCATGCTGTCAGCTGGAGAGGCTTAGGGGACAGACTGGACTAAGAACCAGCTTGTATCCCAGAAGTATTGAAACATTTGTAGAGCTCATTTTCTGATCTATGCAGAGCCAAATCTAAATAAGAAAAATTCAGCTACTTACCATTGGGGCTCAGCATAAAACAGACATGATCTAAAACAACCCATGACACCTGAGTTACCAGTGAAGAGCACTGACAATTTACTTTGATAAACATGAAATATATGTTGTGTCAGCAGCATGTACAATTTTTGCTAGATATGCTCTATTTGGTGAGAAGATGAAACTGAGGTCACAACAAAATTAAGATTTTCAAAGGATTCAGACTGGTCATAAGTGAATAGCCTCATTGTTTTAACCCTAAAACTTCCCCTATTGTGTTTACACTAAAAATATACTGGTCCATGATAAACTTAACCAAAGATTACTACAAATACTAAAAATAGAAACTATTACGAAGGTGACATATGAAATATATTTGCTTAACTCCCTAGCTGTAGAGGAAAAGCCTGGAACCAGGGGAGTTCAGGCCTATACTAAGCAAATGAGCGATGCTAAAATAGTTATCCATACCTTTCCTTGTCCCATGAAAATGGGAGGCATTATAGAGTGTACTGACTGCAAGTTTGGTCTCCTATGCACCAACCAAAATGCTGATAAATGTGTGGTTGCAAATAAGTCATTTCTTCTCCTGATCCTAAAATGAAGGGTTACCTGGATGTACTATATAAACCTAAAAAGGCTGAACAAGAAATAGACTCAACTGTTTGCACTAAAAATGGGAAAATGTTAGCTTGTAAAAGAAGGATGCCAGAGGCTCTTCATTTCTTCTTCTTTTTTTTCTATTGTTTTAATTCTCTGACGTATTGTTCCAATTGCGAACACCCAGTTTATTCTTAAAGTTATATAATCACAGTTGTTTTGGGACCAACTTGTTTTCACTGAAGGCAAATAAAATAGGATTGTGTTTTATATCAGTGTTTTGTCCCCCTTAAAATGTGTCTGGTGTGCAGTATGTGTACACATATAGTAGGTTGCTCATGGGCAGTAAGTTTTGAGAGAATTGTACCAAAACACCTTACAGCTTCTTTACTGTCATTACCTACTTTGTACTGCAAGTCCAATATGCAGCCTTTAGTTTATCCCCACGATAGAGAAAAGACATAGGTTGTTGGATATGCAGAATATATAAAGTAAGTATTATTGCAAATACTGGTGCATTTCGCTTGCAAAATACATGCTAATAATTGGAAAATTGTTAATACTTGGAAAATACTTGGAAAATTGTTCATTGGTCCACCGATTTACATTTGCATGGGTTTAGGGGAATTGTCCTGGATTATAGAGGCTGTTGCATAAATCATAGGACCATGTATAGGAATTTCCTGTATATCAAAGTGGTCTAACATTTATTTTTATTGTGCTGTCAATGTATACTTAATAGTAGCATGAATTTGGACCTAAAGGCCCCCTACATTAAAACCAATTTTTGTATCAGCATACATCATGAAAACTAGTGCAAAAAGTGATTGAGCAGGGCATGTCACTGATTCTAAGAACCCATAATGCATTCATCCCAAGATACAAAACACCTGACATATATTCTCTCAGGGGAACAGGAGGGCGGGTTGCTTGCTAGTATTTTGATAACATTGTACTCCTGGGAAGCATGTTGAGTCATTTATTTTTTAGTCCCAGAGTGTCCGTACTTAACTGAATTATGGATATGAGAATATTGCAGCATGTGATCAGCATCAAAGAGGACAAAATTGCCCAGCAAGTGTGACCAGCATAACCTTAGTGCTTGGGTATAAAATGAACAATTAGAGTAAGTAAACCATAAAATATTAACAGTGCATGATACTGTAGTGATTTTCTGGCAGATTGATTGCCTTAGTCAAGATGAGGTGATGGGCTGCCAAGGATTTATACTGACTAATTAAAAGCACTCATAATAATAGTTTCTTCTGGTAAAAGTGACAACATGCTTAGGGTCAAAGCACATAAAATACCAACTGAAATAAAAATTTATCTTGTAACTTTGTCCTAGACAAGAAACATCTTAGTCCAGCCCCTTAATATATGCAGCAGATGGCTTGTGATTTTGTCCTTTCTAATACAACAATAAAAATGGTAAAGAGCATCATTAAAACAAATTCCTGGTAAGAAGCTATTAGCGGAAGGGTTAACAGTGAAAGACAGCTTGTAAGACTTGTCTTCACAACAAAGTTGCTTTGAGTTCTCTCCACTTGATTTAGTCTAGCCTGAACTCAACTGAGAGTGATTATTTTAGCAGCTGATGAGCTATACTTTCTCATGTTCTCGCCAATCCTGCTGATGAACCCACCAACCCCAGGAAAACATATGGTCAGCCTTGAATTAAACAGTTTTATGTGTGGACAGGATTTAAGTTGTATCTTGAATTAACTCTGCAGTGGAGACAAGTCCTGAGCATTTTATAGCACAGTACTTAATAAATAACTGTCTTCTCTTGCCTCACTGAAGATCACGGGGGGGTTTGCTTGAGTGAGGATTGGTAGGATCAGGCTGCAGGTTCACAGACAGCTTGTGCTAATATTAAATGCAAGAAATCAATACGTTGAAGCATGAGGCAGGGTTGTCACAAAAGATGCAAAAGACAGTGAAGTACACAGAAGCAAGGATGAATAGCAGGCCATCCTTAATTAACATGCTGTTAAACAAGGAAATTACCAAGGAAGACAAGAATATCACTTTGAATTTCCTGCTTTACCAGTTCCTTTACTAATCTTAGACTTGCAGGGAAAGACGGGTAAGAGAATATTTAAATTCCCTTTTGAAATAATTTATGGAATAATATAAAATTGAAAAATATTTGCCCATGAAGACAGAATGCCTCACTTGAGTGCTGTCTGGTCTCTTGAATAAATACCTATTTAGGCAGTCCTTTGAAACATGTATCATTTACTCAGTAGCTAATCAGGTCGATTATGTTTATGAATAGGGCCAGCTCCTACTGAGAGGAAATGGGGGAAATACCCTAGAAATTATATTTATCACAGAGGCGAAAGAGAAGGGGATTTTCCCCTTGCTAAATTCCTGCACCGAGCCCATGTGGACAAAGTTACTGGTCTCTATAGATCAAAGAGGGAATCTCAAGCCTTTTTGCATTGATTAGGTTGTGACTGTACCCTGACCAGGAGATGCAATATGTTGTTGGCAGGGAGAAGGAAGAGGAACTTATAGGAACCCAGGATTCAAAATTTGCCCCTCCCGTGAGGGAACCATTCCCATGAATGATGAACACTTTAAGGGATTGTTCCATTTTAGGAAGAGCCCTATATCAGGTCAGAGCTGTTTATGATATTCCTTTTGCCAAAGTATCCAAAAATTCAGGGAGTCTTACTTGAAGCTTTTTGTTTCATTGAGAGGCTTTCTAAGCTCATGTCCAACAAAGATTGAAGCAAGAAACAGCAGACTGCACTTAAAGCAACACCCAGGAATGAGAACAATCAATAATTATTTGAAACAAAATTTGATCAATAATTATTTGAAACGGTCAATAATTATTTGAAACAAAACAACAATTGATCAAATCATCAGATGAACCCAAGGAAGATCTGAATCATATATCACTCAACTGATTCTTATCAAACACTAACCCCAGAAACCAGCTCTGAGGCAACACCTCAGCCCTTCCTTACTGAGGAATGTCCATCATTAAGCCTTCCCCTGCCTTACTTACTCCACTTTCATACAGATTGATTTAGGCTCCCATTTCAATTTCCCTTCTTAGGGGCTAGGGACAGAAGTTACATATAAACTGGTTTAAGTGATCAGAAACTGGTTTAAACCTGGTTTGTAACAGAACGGAAGCTCAGTGCACACACCCAGTTTCAAAATGGCTGAAACTGGTTTAAGATAAACCTAGTTGAAATCAGACTTCACTGATTTGGGTCAAACTGAAACTTCTGTCCCAGACCACATCCTGGTTCAAGTTAAATTACAGTCCACCAGCATCCCAGAATGTTTTGCTGGTCTGGGCTATACTGTCTGCTCCAGAGAGCAGAACTGGCCTCACCCGTCTGTTGCCTAGCTGAAGCAGTGAGGGCTGGCTGACAAAAGGGTAGGGGGAGCAAGTCCAGCTGGGGATGCAGTCCAGTCTGCAGGGGGGTGGGACTGACCCCCAAGCAAACCCTGACTGGGGTTTGGGGCCAGGGAGGAGAGTTAAACACCCCCTCCCCCACTCAAACTTAGTGCTGGCTGTGACTGTGGACTACAAATTCCAGAGGCACCTGGAAGCTGGAAGACGAAGTGATGAGCAACCCTGCAGAGTCCTGCTGCTGTGATTGTGGACTGCAAATCCAGAGACCTTGAGGGCAGCAGGAAAAGGAAGTGAACACATAGCCCATGATGGCTACATGCCAGAGAGCCATGCTCTAGTGACCCCTGGCTTCTGGTTTGAGCCACTGCAGGCATGTGGCTGCATTTCCTGTGTCAGAGGTAAATGTCTGTTCACTTCTGTTTCAATTTAATCTCTGCATCTTAGACTAACCTGCTAAGACTGATCAATACAGCCTTTCTGACTGCCTGTACTTAGGCAGGCTGATTAATTTGCCTTCCCCCCTCCATCCCTTTCTGCTTCCTGTATGACACAGGTTAATTTAAGGTAGAATTTGCTAGAATCTGGGAACACCAGGTGATGTTGTCTCTGCTTGCTGGCTCAAACTTGTAGGCTCCATCTGGACTCATCAGACAAGTGTAACCTGGTATCCTCTCCCTTTAGCATAACAGAAATAGAAACCTTTTTGTTGTCATGGTGATCCAAAAGGAATATACCTTTTTTGGCATATACTTGCACTTTTCAGCCAATCCCATGGCACCCTCTCAGAGATCTTCTGGGCAAATCATGGATCATAAGTCTTGTTCTGCTATAAAATTGTCCGATTCAAGTTGAAATGTGTGAACTTGACTTTTGAAAGCCCTTTTACTGCTCTGATATAATTCATGCTATTGTATCATATTACAACAGATGTACTCGAAAAATGTGGAAAGCCTGAGGTCAAATAGAAATAAACTCATCAAAATTGTTCCAAATTTCTCCCACCAGAAGAAGTTTAGCTTGTGACAACGATGTACACTTACCTAATTTCTATTCTTGTCATGATCATCCCCTTAGTTGCTATTAGGGTCTCATTTAGTTCATTACCCACCCATATTTTCAACTTCTCGGCACTTTTTGAAATACTCTTGGCCTGCTAGCTTCAAAAAAAAAGTGAGAAAACAAGGATAATTTTGTTTGCGCTGACCAGAAAAATGTCACCCCCTGTTGACAAATGTAATCTACTCCACACTACCTTGGCAAGGTAGGAGTTATGCCACCATAGCCTAATGCTGCACCATGGTGAGATGGCTCAGTTTCAGAGATTTGTAACAGTGCTGCCAGAAGTTCAGTTCAAACCTGTTCTTTGGTAGAGGGCTCAAGATTCAGTACCTGCTCCATTTGATGCTTCTTATTCCAGTAGACCCTGGGCAAATGCAGACATAACTCCTGGACCTAAGTTACTGCTTGTGATTCACCAGACCTAGAATGCCCCTGGACAGTCACTCAAAGAAAAAAGACTAACTGCTTACCCTACAATAGCTGTGATTCTCTATGGTGTATTGTCTACGTACCACAACTACCCACCATGCTTACTATGCTGGGGTCCTTGTCAAACTGGATTCTGTGTCAGTGAAAGAAGAGGGAAATGGTTCTAGGTGCACCCCTCCACCATTATAACTAAGGTAACCAGAGGGCAGGCAGGGTGGAAACATAGTCACATTGGACACTGCCACTCAAAAGGATCCCCATCTCATGTATGTGGGGGTGCATTCACACCAGAAGTAGATTGCATGTGGATTACCTCAGAGAACTGCAAATATTTTAGGGTAGTTAATCATTCCTTTTCTAAAATCAGTGCATGTTATCAGCTTTTCCTTTCCTTTCCCTGGCAAATAGATCAGCTGACAGTCAGTTACAGATCCAGTATGTGTTTCTGGAGGTCCATTTACAAGAAAGATGTGAGATTACCTCCCAGGACCTATGATTTCATAGATTTAATAAACATTAGGGCTGGAAGGGACCTCGGAAGATTGAGTCCAGCCCCCCGGATTTAGGACAGGGCTGAACAACTGGCAGCTTGCAGACCACGTGGCCCACAAGGGGTTAACATGCCACCCCTGGACTCCCACCCAGCTGCTGCTGCCACTGTTGCTCTGGCTCTCCCTCTCTTCCCTGGCAACCCAAAACGCTCCTGTGCCCCAGCTGAAGTGCCACAGGTGAGCCTGCAGGGAGCTGAAAGTGAGTCTGGGTGTTACTCACTTACTGACTTACTGGGTGTGAGTCTGGGTGTTTGATGAGGGGAGCACCTGCCCTCTCACTGTGCAGCAAGGGGGTGCAGCCAGGGGGTCTTGTGGCATACTACACAAGGGTCTGAGGCCCCTGCTGGTGCACTCTGTGGGGTATGTGCCCCCTGGTTGCTTTGAAGTTGGATAGCTCTGATTCAGGGTATGTCTGTAAGAGTTCCCTCCAAGCACTTCAGTCCTCCAATGGCAAAGTTAGTCCCACTCACTTACTTCAGCTGGGGGACAGCAGACACTGGCAATCAGGCAGAAGAGATGGCTCAATGCAGCCCTGAGGACATGCCTCAGGACAACACTCACAACTCTTGTCTCAGGAGAGTTTGAGTACAGATCTGGGGAAATGCTCAGGGCCGGTTGAGTAAGCGCCTGGTGTTCCCCAGCAGGAGAAAGTACATAGAACAGTAAACCTGGATCTGGAAGGAAGATACATTGACATGACCATACTCTTTTTTTACTTCTGCTATAGCAATGCTTTTCTCATTATTGTTTGACTCCATCTATAATAAAGAAATATGATGTTTCCTGTTATACAATGTCATTCATCTTTAGATATAAGGGGTATTTTTCCCACACTTGATCTCACATCAAAATTTGCCAACATAGCTGTTTAGGAATAAGAAAGCAGCCCCCCATTTGATCTAGTACCTGGACCAGCAAGAGCCTTAGTCCAGATGCAGTTATACTGGCAAAAAAAAATCCTTTTGCTAGTGTTCTTTACTGGAGAAACAGTATAAGGCATATGAACAAAAGACATTTTTACCAGTGTAAGTTGTATGTTCATTAAGAGGATCTGCTAGGGCAGCTCTATCTGTACTGTATCTTAAATCCTTAGAATAAATCTGTATAAAATATCAAATATCCTTAAATGCTTCAGAGTAACTGGTCACTTTTTTTAAGATTAAGGAGTCTGATCGTGTTTCAGAAGAGAGAGCTTCCCTGAGCACAAACCCCTCCTTATCTGGCACAGTAGCTTTGTAAATGATTCTGACTATGTATTTCTTATTTATGTTGCTGCAGTACTGCCTCTGTTACAACTATTCATTGTGAAGAATGCTTGAATTTTGTTGACTGTTACTCAGATGACCATCAGATAGCCTCCTTATCCTAGTATTCTCCAAAGTTTTCCAAATAGACCTCACCCTTATCTAAATTGGACACTTCACACGCTGTTCTTAAACCTTTTCTTCATACAGCTTAGAACTAGCAATGCACTATCTTGATGGCACATTTTTTCTCAAAAAGCATAAATAATGAAGAAGAAAATCCTGGCACTCAGCCTTCAGGATCTAAATAATAATTTAACTCACATACAGCAGCTGCATTAAACAAACGTTCACTCTGTTTCCTGAGGCAACAAAAGCAAGGAAATAAAAAAAATTAAACACCCAGAAACACACAAGTTTCCCATCATTCATGATTTTTGGAAGTTTATCCAGGAACAATATGTGCTTCTTGGGTTTAACTTAGATGCCAAATCATGACGTGTGCATAGGATTTGAATTTGAATATCCCTGATTTAATTCTCAATTTTAAAGTGCCATCAAAATCTCTCCTTGAATAAAAACAATTGGAAGAATGTCTCCTTAACCAAAACTAAAACTGATTACTGGTAAGAAATAGGGCTGTTCGAAGCAGGCCCTATGAGATTCTGATTCTGATTTGCCCTGGATCAGGGACAGTGATTCGATTCTTTAGTTCAATTCATTAAGGCTGAGCTCTTTCGCTAGTGAACTCTTTAATGAATAATTCGTATTGGTGTTCCTGCATACAAATGGTGGTTGCCCACCTGGTTGGATACTGGACAGATTGGGGGTGGCGGGGACTTCCAATCAATGGTCAGTGTCAAACTGGTGTGGGAGCACTTACTTGGAGCAGCTGAATGTCTTCAAGTTGGCATGACCAGATGGACTACACCCAAGAGTGCTGAGGGAATTGGCTGGAGTCATGCAGGACCATTGACAAAGGTATTAGAAGATTTGTAGTGCTTGGGAGAGGCGAGGTCCCGGAAGACTAGAAAAGGGCCAGTGTGGTGACAATCTTTAAAAAGGAGAGGAAGGAGGATCCAGGGAACTATAAGCCAGTCAGTTTGACCTCTATACCAGGTAAAATTTTAGACAAAATTATCAAAAAGTACATTTGTGAGAGACTGGTAGCAGGCATGAAGCTGAAGGATAGCCAACATGGTTTTGTTGTGGGTGGGTCACGTCTGACCAACCTCATCTTCTATGATCAAGTAATAAACCACTTAGATGTGGGAGATGTGGTTGATATCATATACTTGGATTTAAAAAAAGCCTTTGATATGGTCTCCCATGATGCTCTTATAAAAAAAAAAACCTGGGGGACAGTGGGCTGGCAGAGTCCACAGTCAGGTGGGTTGGGTACTGGCTAAGGGGTCAAGCCCAGATAGTATTAGTGGACAGGTCTGTGTTGTCTTGGTGGGAGGTGGCCAGTGGTGTCCCCCAGAGTTTCGTTCTTAGCCCTGTGCTGTTCAACATCTTTAACAATGATTTAGAAGGGGATATGGAAAGCATGCTGGCCAAGTTTGCAGTTAGGCAAAAAGAAGGGTTAGGGTGGCATTTTGTGTGTGTGTGTGTGTGTGTGTGTGTGTTTAGATGCCGTAGGAGCTTAGAAAGCTAGTCCAAGTAATGGGTAAGAATCTAGAGTCTCCATTGAGAGCATTCTTAACCATCCAGTCTATGGATGAGTTCATTTAGTCATTTCACATTCAAGCTGGTTTTTTAAGTTTTGTTGTTTAAGAACAGCTATTTTGAGGTCACTGATGGAATGTCCAGGGAGATTAAAGTGTTCTGCTCAAGCTTGTGTGTTTTCCTGGAACTGATGTCAGATTGATGTTAATTCATTCTTGCACATAGGTATTCTTCTATCTTTCCAATGTAGGTGATGGCATATATGACATTGGTAGAGGTGCAAATAAAATAACTTTGGATGTTATAACCCTTGTTATTTGGTCCAATGATGATGTGGTCAGAGACTGCAAATTCCTATCCCTTGACCTGGATTAGCTTTTGTGACTCCTTTATTCCTCTGGATTTATTATGTTTCCATCTCCCAACACTGTTCCCCTTCCCATCTCTCCTTTTTCCTGCCCGTCCTTTCCTACTTTATGCAATCATACATTCATAGAGTCAGAGGGACCTCAGCGGGCCATCTAGTCCAACCCCTTGCCCCTGGCAGGCAAGAAAAGAGTCACCAACCCTGGGTTCATGTGATCCCAGCCAGGTGCCTGTCCAGTCTCTTCTTGAAGACCCCCAAGGATGAGGCAAGCACCACCTCCCTTGGGAGTCTATTCCAGATTCTGGCAACCCTGACCGTGAAGAACGTTTTCCTAATGTCCAGCGTAAACCTTCTGTCTAGTAGCTTATGGCCATTCTTCCTTGTCATGCCCTGGTGAACAGATTGTCGCCTACTTCATGTTGCATTCCCCTTATAAATTTGTACATCACCACAAGGTCCCCTCAGCCTTCTCTTAGGGAAGCTGAAGAGGTTAAGGTCCCTTAGCCTTTCTTCATAAGGCCCTCCCTGCAGGCCTCTAAACAGGCAAGTGGCTCTTCTTTGGACTCCCTCCAGATTGTCCACATCCTGTTTGAACTGCAGCATCCAGAGCTGGACACAGTACTCCAGCTGCTCCACAGTATGACCAGTGCCGCATAGAGTGGGAGAATCACTTCCCTGGATCTGTTTGTGAAGCACCTACGGACACACAACAAGGTGCAATTGGCTCTGCTAACTGCTTCATCACATTGGCAACTCATGTTCATCCTGGAGTCAACAGTGACTCCAAGATCTTTTTCTGCCTCAGTGGAGTTAAGAAGGTCACCCCCCAGCCTGTGGGTATGATGGCAGTTCTTCCTCCCTAGATGCAGCACCTTGCACTTGTCCTTATTGAATTGCATCCTATTGCTCTCTGCCCACTTCCCCAACATCTCTATGTCAGCCTGGATCTGGTTCCTCCTTTCCAGGATGTTAGCTGCACCCCATAATTTTGTGTCATCCACGAATTTGGACAGGATGCTTCCCACCCCCTCATCCAGATCACTGATGAAGATGTTGAACAGCATCAGCCCCAGAACTGAGCCCTGAGGGACTCCACTGCCCACATCTTTCCAGGTTGACACCGACCCATCCACTACCACCCTATGAGTGCAACCCTTGAGCCAATTTGCTACCCAGTCTACTGTGTAATCATCCAAGGCAAATTCCCTCAGTTTATTTATAAGGATGGTATAGGATACCTTGCCAAAGGCCTTCTTGAAGTCCAGATAGATAACATCCACCTCGACTCCTGCATCTAAACAATTGGTGGCCTTGTCATAAAGGGAAACTAGGTTAGTCAGGCAGGACCTGCCGCTAAAAATCCATGTTGGTTATCCCTCCGCATCACATTAGCCAGCAGGCTCCCACAGATATGCTCCTTGATAATTTTTTCTAGGACTTTCCCAGAGATAGCGGTAAGGCTGACTGGTCTGTAGTTCCCCGGGTCCTCCTTCCCCCCCTTCTTAAAGTTTGGAATGACGTTAGCCCTCTTCCAGTCCTTTGAAACCTGACCCAAGCACCATGAGCACTCGTATATCCTTGCCAGTGAATCAGCTATGACCCCTGCTAATTCCTTCATTACCCATGGGTGAAGTCCCTCCGGTCCCAGTGATTTGAATACATCCAGTCCCTCCAAGTGTCTTTTTACTGTGTCGGCACTGACCGTTGGTCGGCTGATTTTCCCTTTGTTGGTGTCCATGATGTATGTTGAGGGTTTGTCTAGATTCCCATTTAAGAAGACAGAGGCAAAAAACTCACTGAAGAGCTCTGCCTTGTCCCTGCTATCCATCACTAAGCCCCACTGCCTGTCCTGTATGGGTCCTATGCTACCCCACACCCTCTTTTTGCTCCCAATGTACCTAAAGAAGGACTTTTTATTGTCCTTAATCCCTGACTCTAGCCTGAGTTCTAGAGTTTCCTTGGCCTTCCTGACTGACTCCCTGCAGGTGCAGGCTAATGAAGTATACTCCTCTTCGCTAGCTACCCCCTGCTTCCACTTCCTATACACCTCTTTTTTTGCCCTTAAGGTATCTTGGATGCCCCTGGTTAGCCAAAGGGGCTTCTTGTCCCCTTTCCTCTGCCATGGGATTGACTCACTCTGAACCCAAAGAATAGTTTCCTTGAGGAATGTCCACCCATCCTGGACCCTCAATGCATCTGAGTTCTTAGCTTCTAGCACCCTGCTAACCAATCCCCTGAGTCTATTAAAGTCAGCTTTTTTAAAGTTTAGCACCCGTGTCCTGCTGTGTATAGTGCCTGCCCTTCTCTGGAGAGTGAATTTTATCATTTGGTGATCGCTGTCCCTTAAGTTGCTTTGAATCCGCAGGTCCCCCACCAGGTCATCCCCTGTGGCCAACACCAAGTTGAGCAAGGCATGCCCCTGGTGGGACACCTTACCTCCTGTGGTAGGTGAAGGTGCTGAATACAGGTTAAGAACCTGCGAGAGTGGTTAGGTCTAGCTGACTGCTCCTCCCAGCATACGTCTGGGTACTTAAGGTCCCCCATGACTACCATATCTCTAGGCCTCACAGCCTCTTTGAGCTGCTTGGAAAATTCCTGGTCTAGCTCGTCATCCTGGTACAGTGGCCTGTAGTAGAGCCCCCCCACCCACCAGATCCCTTTCACCCCAAGCCTCTGGGATCCTAACCCACAGAGTCTCTGCTTGACCACCCTCTGACCCTAATTTGATTAGGGAAGATGTGTACTGTTTGTTGACATAGAGACCAACTCCCCCACCTTTTTTCCCTACTCTATCTCTCCTATAAAACCTATAGCCCTCTATTCCCACCACACAGTTGTGAGAAGAGTCCTACCAGGTTTCAGTTAGTCCCACTAAGTCAAAGTTGTTGCTTGCTAGCAAGAGCTCTAGGTCCTCCTGCTTGTTTCCCATGCTTTTGGCATTTGTGTATATACACCTAATTCTCCTGGTGGCTGTCCCTGGTTCCCCCCCCCCCTTAAACTGCTGTCTAATAGGATCTTTGCTACGTACCTGGGCTAATCTTGTCACTGTCTCTTGGTTTGGTGTTCCATGGCTCCCACCATACTCGTTCTCCCCTTCCCACAACGAATCTAGTTTAAAGCCTGCCGGAGGAGATCAGCCAACCTGAAAGAGAACAGACACTTACCTTTGGGGGAGAGGTGAAGCCCATCCCACCTGAGCATGTCTCTTGTTCTGAAGTATGGCTTGTGGGCCAAAAAGCTGAAGCCTGCCTTGAGACACCATTTCCGAAGCCACAAGTATCAGAAGCCATGAGACCTCCTTGATGCAGGTCTCATGGCGTCAGCCACGTCTGCTCACTGGGAGAACAGCTGATAAGACCACCTGTGCCCCTGTCTCCTTCAGCTTGTCCCCAGAGCTTTGTAGTCCTTCATAAGGCAATCTGGGCTGCTCCTGGCCGCATCATTAGTGCCCACATGGATTAGGACCATGGGGTAGTAATCAATGGACTGTATGAGGGTCGAGATCATCTCCATCACATCCCGAATCCGAGCTCCTGGCAGACAGGAGACCTCACATGTCATGGGATTCTGGTGACAGATGGAACCATCCGTTCCTCTCAGGATGGAGTAACCTATGACGTGTACTTGGTGTCTCCTCTTCTGGATCAACTGGCCTCCTTCAGTCTGTTCTGTGCATGAAGTGGCACAGGGGTTTCTCCTCTCCAGGGGTTTTCTCCTCTCCTTCCTCTGTCTCCAATGTTGCCAGGGCCTCATACCTGTTACCCAGCTGGACTGGGGGAGCTGATACTGCACAACTGTGAGCAGCCCTGGCTCTGGAGGGAACCTTCTGCCAATCACTCTTTCTATTTGACACAATGCTCCGTTCATGTCTTTTCACAGCATCTGATGAAGTGAACTCAGGCTTGTGAAAGCTTATGCCAGTGGGGGCCAGACTTTTTGGCAGGTATGCCGCAAATTAACCCCACACCCTTCCCACATCCTACTCTAATCCCCTTTCCCTCTCCTATCTGCCACTCTTCTTTCTGCTCCCTGTCCAATCTGCTACTCTGCATTCTGCTTCCTGCCCTGTACTCCCTGCCTGATGTGCTGCTCTGCTTTCTGCTTCCTGCCCTATCTGCCAATGTACTGCTTGTCCCCTCCCCGGCCTGCCGTGTGCCATGCACAGAAGCTGCCTTTGCCACTTCTGTCATGCTTGCCACAGGTTGCCCACCCCGGCTTATGTTATACATATCTAATTTAAACAAAAAATTGCAAACCTACCCTGCCTTCTATCTGACTTCAAACTAACTGGGCTAGCTATCTCTCTAAGCTTATAAAGAAACACTCTAATGAACCATCCTTTTATATTATGGCCTATGAAGTATAGCAGTATATTGTGCCCCCACAACCCCCCACATATACACAACCCCCCAACATACCCTATCCCACCACACACATAGCCACACCTCCTCACAAACCCCTCCCCACATACCCCACACTCTACCATACACACACACACCCCCCACCATACACAGATACCCAACCAACACCCACAATATAGAAGACTAAGAATTTATTTTTAAGTTATTATGCAATCACCTCTTTATACAGTACGCAAACACAAATCACAACAAAAATATTTTTTGCAATAAAATTAAAATATAGTTGGTGTTTGACTTTTAGTGTATGATTTAGTTTTTTTCTGGATCTAAGATGGCAACCCCCACCCTTCCAATATTTCCAGGGGGCAAGGGGAGGAACTTCCGGTGGCAAAGATCAGGGGTTAGGGGTGGCACTTCCCCTCCTGAGATGGCAACCAGGAGGCGGGGCAGTGTCAAGGGGTGGAGCTACCCATGCAGTCCTCAACAGCTCACCAAAAGTCATTAAGCAGATCTCCACCCAAAATAATTGCTCACCCCTGGTCTAAGGACATAGGCAAACATGATCACCTCTTGGCAAAACTGGCCAAATGTGGCCTTGGGTCCACCATGATTCACTGGCTGGGAAACTGGCTCCATGGTCGGACCTAGGGGTAGTAATTGATGGAAGTCAATCATCATGGTGTCCTGTGACCAGTGGGGTCCCCCAAGGCTATGTCCTTGGACCCATATTGTTCAACATCTTCATTAATGATGTGGACATTGGAGTCAGAAGCTGACTAGCCAAGTTCGCCAATGACACCAAACTTCAGGGCAAAGCATCCAAACCAGAAGACAGGCAGGTGATCCAGGCTGACCTGGACAAGCTCAGCAAATGGTTGGACGAGAACCTGATGGTGTTTAACACCAAAAACTGCAAGGTTCTCCACCTTGGGAAGAAAAACCTGCAGCACCCTTATAGGCTCGGCAGTGCTACGCTGGCTACCCCTACGGAAGAAAGAGACTTGGGGGACATTATTGACCACAAGATGAACATGAGCCTGCAATGTGATGCTGCAGCTAGTAGAGTGACCAAAACTGGCTTGCTTCCATAGATGCTTCTCAAGCAAATCCCGGGACGTCATTCTCCCCTTGTACTCAGCCTTGGTGAGGCCGCAGCTGGAGTAGTGCATCCAGTTTTGGGCTCCACAATTCAAAAAGCAGATGGAGAAACTTGAGAGACTCCAGAGAAGAGCCACGTGCATGATCAGAGGTCAGGAAAACAGACTTTACGACGACAGGCTGAGAGCCATGGGGCTCTTTAGCCTGGAAAAGCACAGGCTCAAGGGTGATCTGATGGCCACTTATAAAAGTTTATCGGGGTGACCACCAGGATCTGGGGGAACGTTTGTTCACCAGAGCGCCCCAAGGGATGATGAGGTTGAACGGTCATAAACTACTACAAGACCATTTCAGGCTGGACATAAGGAAAAATTTCCTTACTGTCCGAGCCCCCAAGGTCTGGACCCGCCTACCATTGGAGGTACATTGAACACCTTCAAGAGCAAGTTGGATGCTTATCTTGCTGGGATCCTGTGACCCCAGCTGACTTCCTGCCCTTCGGGTGGGGGGCTGGACTTGATGATCTTCTGAGGTCTTTTCTAGCCCTAATGTCTATGAAATCTATGAAACATGGTTCTTTGGGTAAATGTGATTTATTTTATTAAACCAACTAAATAGTTGGGGAAATTGTTCTTTGCAAGCTTTCGGGTACAAACACCCTTCTTCAGGCACAGGGAGAGTATTTTGCACAAATGTGGTTTGGAACAGTGCAGAGAAATGGCCCCTTAGTTTTAATTATCGTTCCTTGGATCTTTTAAAATAGTTGGCCCCAGGCTGAAAACCCTGAACACCACTGGATTAGGCAGTTTAGAAATATACATACCAGCAAAGAAAAACAGTCTACAAAATATAAAAATCTAATGCTCTCAGCACTGCTTCCTAGGCCCAGCACTTCATTATCTCAGCCATGAAGTAAGTGGCTTTTCCTTTCTTTTTTTTTCAACTAAACCTGGAGTGACAGAGATTGCAAATAAAGCACCAGCTGTTTTAATGCACATCTTCATAGCACCATAATATTTATATGTGGGAAATCACAGTTGGTTTAATCTTAAACTTAAAAAACCACACACACATATATATATTATATTGATAGAGAGGAAAAAATGAGTCATTCTTTTCATGCCTGGTACACAGAGGAATGGATATTATTGCAGTATGTCCTACTGCTGAATACTTCAGGCTTTGCTTAATAGCAAGGAATTGTGTATAGTTACAAACATATCTTGGCATATAGGGAGGCAGTATAATAGCTGTGGGTTTTCAATGCTCCGCTAACACATGGGAAACTAAAGATTGACTTGTCTTCAGTAGGATCTTACCTTATGATAGCTACTGAAGACAAGGCCAGAGAGCTGTACCTGAAGGTCAGGGGCATGAATATGTGTATCTGAAACTGAGGGTTAATCTACTTATGAACTGTGCTACTTTTATACTTCCCTTTGCAAAGTAATACTTACCATCAGCCAAATTCTATTTGTCCTTTTACTTTTGAACAGGAGTACTCAAACTCTGGCCCATGAGCCAGATGCCTCCTGTGGAACCTTGGAATCTGGCCTGCAGAGCTCCCCATGGCTCAGGAAATTTAGCAGCAAGGGAACGGTGGCATTCAGTAATGCATCCCCCACCCACCACCGCCACCACCCCACCACTGCAAAATTTAAAAAACCTGCAAACTCCAAGCCCTGCACAGCAAGTTGGAGCCAGGCCATGCCCACCCCTTAGCCTGTTCCCCCTCCTTCTGACTGGATTGGGTTCAGGCCGTGCTCCCTCCCCACTGCTGATCTGCATGGTAAGATGGAGTTCCACTGCAACTGCCCCAGGCAGCAGATCAGTCCTACCAGCCAGATGCAGCCTGCAGACAGACCGGGCACTGTCCATCAGCCAGAAAGGTTGAGCACCACTAGTGAGATGGGACACCTTCTAAAAATCAGTGACAACACCCTATTCAGTTTCATTGTGTGCAGGATGTGGATCTTACACATTAAAATTAGTAGGATAATTTGTACAAGCCAGGTGAATACCTTTTGTCCTGATATGTCTGCCTTGCCAGAATAAATTGGAAAATGTGAAGATAATTTATATTATGGTAAAAACTGAATACTGACATATTTGATCTCTTTCTATTTAGAAAAAAAAATCTTTGATATTATACATCTCTTTTACCAGGGCCAAGAAGAAGCACAGAATAAAGCAATGTCCATTCAATTATTTATCATTTCTAGATAATGCCAAACCTGTTCAGAAGCTTCTATTTCTATAGATAATCACTTAACTTCAAGGCATTCACTCTCATCTGCACCACCTTCATCTATTTAGTCACTGTAAATCAATTGCTGGTAAAGATATTTAGGGCAGAGCTGCATAAAACAGCTGTTTAGGACACAAGCACATTACAAGGAAGTCACCTTATATATTTTTTTCTGTTAGGTTAACACCACATATTTAAAACTATTCATTTTATAATGCTAGATTTATCCCTTCGTTGGTCTAGAGACATCATTCTTACTAAATTCATATTTAGGCAAAAGTACATTTGTAGTTTGGGGCCAGAGGGAGGATTATATTTAGAAATGTGCAATATTAGTCATCACTATATATGAATATATTAATACCTCCAAGTAGGGATACAAATTTTACTGCATATTGCTAAATATAAAAGCTACTGAATAATTATTTTATTTTGTAAAGAGAATAAACCATAACAGAAAGTGAATGTTCTGTTTTCTTTCTTAATATAGAAAGGTCCAAATGGACCAATGTGATTTTTTTTCACAAAGGATTTGGGAATTCTCTGTTGCAATTCCTATTTCAAATACAAGTCAGGTTTGAACTGGAGCATGTAGTTGGCGTGGGGGTAGGGGGAGGGCAATCCAATCTTGACAAAGTTATATCATATAACTAGGAAATTTTGAAGCCATGTCAGCTGCTGCCATTCTTATGCCTCCTCTAAATCAGTACCTGGGGCTGGTGCTCTACTTGCCTACCCCTAGTTACACTATTGAATCTTGATTTTAACAATTGTAAGTGATGTTGAATCCACCACAATCCTTGATAAGTTATTTAATTGATTAATTACCCTTGCTGCTATAAATGTAGACATTATTGTTGAGTCTGAATTTATCTGGCTGCTTCTTCCAGTCATTGGATTTTAAACCCTCATCTGTGGGTGCATCTACACATACATTAACATGATTTAATTAACGCACATTAAATCTAGTATCTCCAAGTGCCTACACACGAGCACAGAGGCTGCTCTGACATGCTGGCATACCAGTGGCAGTTGCTGCACTCCAGCAGCCTCCTGCTGTCATGTATCAGTGTCCCTGCACTTAAAAATAGCAGCAGGGGCATTTGATCTAAGCTCATCAACCAAGCTTTAGTTCAAGTGTCCCCACCACCAGTTTTAAGCATGGGAATGCTAATATACTTAATGTAGCGGCACTTTAACTAGAGCGGCTCTTGGAGCTGCTTTAAATAAAGTGTGCTATCCCCTACCCTCCCACCCCCCGACCCCTGGAGCACATATAAAACTACTCTCCCTTGTGAGGTACTAGGAAAATGAGCAGTAGCCTGACATAATATGCATTAACTAAAGAGTTAATGCTTGGGGCATCTGCACACAAGCACGGTGGCTGCTCCATTAGTCTAGAATTTGAGTGCGTCAGAGGAGACTCGATTAATCCAGTCTGCTGGAGCGTGGCAATTACCATGCTCCAGCAGCCTTCTGCATTTTGTGTATCAGCATCCCCATGCTTAAAAATGGCATTGGGTCAATTGAATTTAAGCTCACTGGATAAGGTTTAATGCAAGTGCTCCTGCTGCCATTTTTAAGCTCTGAGAGCCACTCTAATTAAAGCACTGTCACGTCTCATGTATCAGTGTCCCCACACTTAAAAATGGTGGTGGGGCACTTAACTAAAGCTTGTTTGAAGAGAAAGACTGGCCAGTGGTGTCCCCTACTTGGATGAGGCTTTGGTGATGTCACACTAGGTATATAAGAACAACTCAACTAAAGTTGCTTTCTCTTTCTCCTGGGACTGCTGAGAGATATACAGCTGAATTAGGAGCCAGAAAACCTGCTCCCCATGGGGGAGTGGCCTCCCAATCCTCCCCTCCCACCTTCACTGGAGAGGCAAGCAAAATCTATGACAACCACAGGGAAAACCACAGGGACAGGAAGAGGAAGTCTGTCTTAGTTTGAGACTCCTATTTCCTCCCTCTTTCCCCTTTTTTCCCTTGAGTACAACAATACCATGGAGGGTATTAATCCCTTAAATAAACTGATCAGGAATGGAGTCCTGGCAGTTTTTGGCCCCCTGTTTTGTAAATGTATTGTCTCAGCACAGTGGTATAGCTGAAACTGGATGCCCAGGCTGAAGCCCTTTTTGCTATTTCACAGCTATTGCATTTTAGCCTGGTTGTGTGACTGAAACACAGCCATATGTTTACGTGGCAGATTTGGGCCAGGGTGAGACCTTTTGTAGTTTATACTCCAACCAAACATTGAGGCTGGGCGATAGATGAAGTTCAGACCCAAGCTGTGATAGGCCTGACCTTTCCTTCGAGTTGTTCGACAGTTTTCTGCCCAGCAGAGTTGGGATTGGGATTAGGAATTTGGGTGTAGCATGCTGACAAAAGATGCAGTGAGCCCCTCAAAGCCACTACACAGAAGTGGAGGTCACTGTTCTACCACATCTCCAGGAGCAACAGAGCCTCTTGCAATGCAGAAGGACCCACACTCTCAAGTAGCTCTCCGCAGCACAGTGAACCCAAGGAGCAGCTCAGGACTTTCCAGTGTGGGCCCCCGTCTCCAGCCCATTGCTAAAGGGCCCTCAGAACTACCCGTTGAAGAGGCCCAAGTCCCAAACTGCCTGGGTATGAGTAAAGCCTCCGCAAGAGGTTGCCACCTATAGACTTTGCTTTTTTGTAGTTAATAGTTTTTTAGAATTATATTTATGTTTTCTTTTGGGTTTTTTTGTTTTGTTCTCTGAAATAAATTTGTTTTGTGTTTACATTGCGGTGGGGGAGGGGGACATTGTTTATATGGGATGCCCCAGCAAATTCAGTGTTCCCAGATTTCTGGGTCGGGGCTTGAGCTACTGGTATAATTTATAAGGTACCACAAAATGTGAACCCGGCCCTATTTGCTTCTGACTGATGCCCAGCAGAAGGGTTACATGTGCATTTCTAAGTTTAAGGTAATATTTCCTGGCGCTCTTTGTTCTGATCCATGTGCTATACATCTGTGATGGCAGTGGCAGTTCAGAGCTCAGATACATGGTGCTTTAGTTTGAAATAAGATGATATCCAGTTGCATATAAAAATATGCTGAAGCTCTGTATGTCATTGTCAACATTTACCTGCAAAGGAACATTCTCCTATCTGAAATGAATGTCACAGGGAAGTTGAATGAAGCTACTGTCTACTATGTAAACAGCCCCTCCAAAGCAGAGTACATGTTACATGATTAAGAGACCAGCCTGAATACAGGAAAGGACTACCAGCTGTGGGACCCCAAATAGTTTGTTTCAAAAGTGTTAAGCAGGTAGAATGTAGTGAGATATTCTGGAATGCAGTTTTGTGATTAGACTTCTAATGCACATTTGAAGTCACCTGCATTTATCTTTGTAGAACTCACCTTTTAGTGCTTGATCAAATATTTTTTTTTAAATATTTAGGAGTCCTAGTGATAGGAAATTAGAAAGAACCTGAAAAACAAAAATAAGAACATTTAAAAAGACTGACTTGTCATCACAAACGCTCATGTGTTTTCATTTACGCAAGCTTAGAACAGCATTAAAGGCGAATGAACCTATTCTAGAAATGCGCTCACAGAAGGTGGGATTCTGAAAGATAACCAGCATGGCTTCGTTGTGGGCATGTCTTGCCTTACCAATCTCATGTCCTTCTATGACCAAGTAACTTGCCACCTGGATAAGAGAGAGGAGGTTAATCTTGTATACCTAGATTCCCAAAAGGCCTTTGATCTGGTATCCCATGATGTTCTCATGGGAAAATTGGAGGATTGCAGACTTAACAGTTCAACATTTAGGTGGGTAGGAAACTGGCTTCAGAGTGGGACCCAGAGAGTTATAATGAATGGATCTGTGTTGTCCTGGTGAGAAGTGGCCATTGGTGTCCCTCAGGGATCTGTGTTTGGTGAAGTGCTTTTCAACATCTTTATCTATGATTTGGATGTGGGGGTGAAGAGCTCACTGGCCAAGTTCACAGATGACACCAAGTTATGGGGGAGCATGATCATGCTTGAAGATAGGCGGCAGATACAGGTAGACCTAGGCATGCTGGCAAGTTGGACAGATCAGAACCAGATGAAGTTCAACACTGAGAAGTGTAAAGTGCTGCATCTGGGGATGAACAATCCCCAACATACTTTACAGGATCAGCAGCACCAAACTGACTAGCCCCATGACTGAAAGGGACTTAGGGGTAATAACAGACCATAGTATGAGTGTGAGCTGTCAATGCAATGCTGTAGCCGGGAGGGCAAATAATACTCTGGCATGCAACAATTGATGGATCTCAAGTAAAACCAAGGAAGTGATTCTTCCACTGTACTCAGCACTGGTGAGACCACAGCTGGTGTACTGTATCTAATTCTGGGTGCTGCACTTCAGCAAGGATGTAGAAAAGCTTGAGAGAGTCCAGAAAAGAGCCACCCAGCTCTTCAGAGCCTGATTAGATCAGAGACTTGCAAGACAAGCCTCGTTAGCCTCGTTAGCCTAAAAAAAAGAGAAGGCTGAGAGGGAACTTGGTAGCAGTTTGTTCATCAAGCCCTTGATGTATTCCCATGTATTCCCTTGATATAGGCCCCAGAAGCAGCCAACACCACCTGACTGCTCCACAATTACAGTTGCTACCTGTCCCCTCTCTCTCCCCGCTTCCCTCTCTCTCTTCACCCTCCCCCCTTCCCGTCTCACTTTCTCTCTCTCTCACCCTATATCATTGTGTGTCTCTCTCTCACCCTCTTTTCCTTTCTCTCTCTCACCCCTTCCTCGTCTCAAAACTATGACAAAAATTTTGGTGTGCCGCACATTGTGCAGCATTTTATATTCCCCAGCAATAATTTGGTGTGCCACACTTTGCACAACACTGGGTTCAGCCCTCCTAGCTTTGGCCAACACCACCTCTAGCCCAGGTACATTCTTGAGCACCCCTGGTGTAAAAGGTAGCATTCCTACCCACACCAGATCAGGCATCTGTCATATCATGGCCTTATATACGCAGCCCTTCTTCCACACATTAGTCTGTAAATATAAAATCCCCTGGAAAATTGAGTGTTGGGGTACTTATTAAAATTTTCAGAAGTTAGGGGGTACTTGCTACTTAAAAGATTGAGAAACACTGTCCTAGAAGACCGTTTCAGGCTTAACATTAGGAAAAACTTCTTCACAGGGTGTCCAAACTGTACAATAAACTCCCTCCAGTGGTGGTACAGTCACCTACACTGGAAATCCTCAAGAGGAAGCTGGATGGCCACCTCGTTGGGGTCACCTGACCCCAGTTGTCTTTCCTGCCTAGTGCAGAGGGACTGGACCCAATGATCTTGCGAGGTCCCTTCCAGGTCTATGAATCTATGAACACCCAGGAAAGCAGACAGTGGTTATCTCAGTATCGTTTTTTGAAGTATGGCAAAAAATACTCTGGTATTTTCCAATATGAAAGATATAGTTAGGTGGGCAATTTTTTTCTTGTTCTCCTTTCTATATGGGTATTACATTCACTCCACTACTTAGTCACACTACAATTTTTAGTAGTAGTGTGAAATATCTTTGATAGTGAAGTATGAATATTTCTGGAGCTTTTAATTTTCGTGTTTCCTTCCATTAACAATTATCTTTAAAAGTAGTAATCAGGAGAAATCTAAGCAGTGTTCATCAGCTGATATAGTTAAAATAAACCATCACAACTTGGAGCGGTCAGTGCTTTGATGGGAAAAAGAGTCAGCGTATGTGATAATGAACTGTGATTAGCTCACTGATTACAAGATTATAGAGTCATGATATTTCAAAATTATTTTGGAATAGATCATGGAAGAGAAGAAAGAGACAATTAGTAATTAACATTTACCATTAGAATGAGTATTTATGAGAAGTTCCAGCAAGGGGCAGTGCAGGACACAGAAAGCAGGGCTAATGACAAATCAGCTTCTCCAGGGACAGATTTGGAGCATGTTTATTCCATCTTTTTTAAGCAAATAAAATAACTCTTTACAGTTGAACAAATCCTCTCTCCTTGCATATAGTGTGAGATGAGTGGCAGTTTAAGAAAGAATGGAAGGAAGCATCTTTTCTGAAGTGTACTTAAAAAAAATGATGGTTGCATTTCTGGATAATCTCATCCCCTTTGTTCAAAAGTAATTAAGTATATTTAGGGCAAAGGGACTGTTTATACAAGTAAGAACTGTAGGATCAGATCCTCAGATTCAGTGTTTCCCTTTTGTAATATACATGGGAGTTATTTTGAGCAGTTTCCATACAGAGATGAGATTAATGACATAGTAAGTGCATACCTGTAAAGAGAAGGCAGTGGATGACATCTTGGCCTGTTGAAAACAATTGCAAATGTTACATGGATTTCAGTGACACCAAGATTTCACTCAGAAGCAATTCTTAGGAACTTTCATAGAAATCACAAAGTAATTTTAAGAGTATAGAGTAATTTTCTTTAAGGGAACATATTTTATTGCGAATCTCCTGCCTTAACAAGCCCTTGATGTCAATGAGGTTGAATGGAGTGCAAAATAGGGCAGAAGTTGTTCCCAGAAAAATAGTAACCTGAATATGTTGTTCATTGTTTATTTCTATAACATAAACTGCAACAAGTAACTGTGTTGATCATGAACTCTGAGCATTTTGTAGCATGAAATCTGAACTGTTTTTCTGTTTAGTTCATGGCTTGTCAAAATCATTTTTAAAAATAGCATTCTACTTGCTAATGGTGTAGCATTGTATACAATGACATCAATTGAAAAGACAAAACAAAGTATAAGCATGAATTGAGGGAACTGGAAGTTCAATTAGTAAAAGCTTGGATTAACTCATTCTGCAATAAACAGTAATTCCATTTACTTGGAATCTAATTCTAGTTGTCTCCTATAGATCGAGTTAGCTTTTTAAAGGTATTTGTCCTCATTTTGCTACATAGATTACATTTCAAAATTATTTTCCATTCCTCTGGTTTACAGAGAAAGCCACTAACAGTCTAGTCAATCATTTTACCCAAAGATTTGGATTTTCCCTTTGGGAAATTCAAGTGGGTAGACCCCAATGAATTTACGAGAGTAAGATGACCATGATAGACCCAAAGGGTGCATCCAGGCAAGCATGCATCTGTGGTTTGTGGTGCATCAAACCTGTTTGAGGCACTGACAGCCACATGCAGTGCACATGCAACTGTTCCCGGTATCAAATTTCCAGCAGAGCCAACACTCAGTATAAAATATAAACGCCACAAAAAAGTGGTGAGGCAGCAGCTGAAGCAACTGGAGGCTGGGTCCTCCAGGGACACACTATGGCTGCTGGCCAAAGCGTCTCCACTACTTTAAGTGTCCCCCAGCTCCTCCAGCATGCCAGGAGCTGGGAGAAGCGGACAAACAGCGGTTTCCCCAAAGCAGGGCATTTTGCCTTGTACCAAATCCAACATGCAGGGGCATGTACAGCAGCAAAAAGCAGCAGCACAAATTTGTGCTGCTGCTATTTTTGCCATGGCAAATGCATCCACCGCCCTTTCATTGTTAGGAGAAGGTATACAGTCATCTTCAGTCACACCTGTTTTTCTGTACCCTAACTACTTGAAGATTTTCCATCAGACAAGGCACGTATGGTTTACTATGTAATGAGCAGGGATCTGGGTTTTCTGTTTGCTGCAGAAAAATGTGAAAAAATGTGAATTTTCTTGTTTAAAGGAGAAAATCACGAATTTTCCCCTTGACTGGAGAAAAACATGGAAATCGGTGGGTTTCCCCTTGCAGGCCAGCCTGCAAAGAGCTGCTTAGGGCTGCAGGGAGCAGAAGAAGGCAATTGGAGGCAGGGGGTGTCATATGCGTGTTTATATGTGCTCATGCATGTGGCCAGCATGCAACAAGGCAGGATGGATATAAGTAAGTCTATGGAGTGCGGTTGGAGGGCTAGGCCTTGGGGACTATCTGGGGGGCTAAGGGGGTGCGTGTATGTGGGCGGGTGGCAAGGGTGTATGCAGGGGATGTGTATGTGGTTGTGGGGTGTGTGGTTGTGTGTGGTTGTGGGGTGTGTGGGCAGAGGGCTCTGGAACTGCAGCAGGGCAGGGGGTCTGAGGCAGCACTCAGTGCCACTGGGTAGCCCAGCTCTGTGCTGTTGCCAGCAGGTCCCACCCAGAGGCGTCTACCCCTCCAAACGGGGCAAGGAGGTGGTAGGGTCCTTCAGGGACAGCAGGGAGCTGTGTGACCAAGCTGGTGACACCAGGGGCCAGCACCCATGCTCACAGGGGTGGGGCAGCCAGAAGATGTTGCCTGGGGGTGGCTGTGTCCAGGCCACCTGGCACGGCATGAGAGCCCTGGCCCAGGGCTGAGTGGTGCTACCAGTGTCCACTCCTCCTCCCTTCAGCCTGCACCCGAGCCAGACTTGCTCTGCCGCCCCCCACATGAGTTGGAGCCTCCACAGCTGCCACGCTTCAGCCCAGGCAGGACAAGGTATGGAGCCCCTCACCCTCTTCCTGCTGCCTGAAGCATGACTGGGCCAGAGCTGCACTCCACTTCACGATGCTGCTGTGGAGCGTAGCACCGATAATCCCTGTGACACCGCAGCCCCTACACTGCAGGGGCGGAGGGCAGCATGTGGTGCCTCAGCCACTGCCTGTGGTTCTACATAAGGTGTGCTGTATGCACCTCATGCTAGGGGCCGTCCCCATAGACCACTGACCTGTAGTCTGGTCAGGGTGTGGGCAGCTGGCAAGGCTGCAGGTAGCTGGGGGTTGTGGGTCAGGAGTTAGGGGCACTGGCATGGCCAGGGGGCTTTGGATCTGGAGTGAGGGGCACCAGCAGCGATGGGGGGCTGCAGGTTGGGAGTGGGTGCACCAGCATGGCTCAGGGGGCAGAGGACTGTGGGTTGGGGGTGAGGAACACTGGCAGGGACTGTGGGTTGGGAGTGAGGGGTAATGGTAGGATTGAAAAGCTGTGGATCAGGAGTGAGGGGCACTGGCATAGCCGGGGGGCAGGGGCAGCGGACTATGTGTTGGGAGTGAGGGGCACCAGCAGAGCTGGGGGGCTGTAGCTTGGGAGCAAGGGGCAAGAGAATGGGCAAGGGCAGGGCACCAGCATATCAAGGCTGCTCAGTGCCACAAAGCAGCAGTGGAAGGACAGCCATAGCTGGACCTGTGTCTTGGTGACTGCAAGAGATGGAGAGCTCTGATTATCCTTGCGAAAAGGAAGCTAAAACAAATGCCAAAATATATAGGTATTTAGAATTTATTTTATTATAATGATTGAGGCACTGGTAGGCTTCCAAGTTGCTTTAAAATTGTAAATATAGCAGTGTTAAATATACATTGTGTTAAACTGATATCTATATATATATACACATATATAGTGGTATTTCATTTTAATCACGGAAAAAGGTGAATTTGGGGTTTTTTAGTTGCAGAATTTGGGGGGGGTTAAATCTGAGAACTTGCTATTTTTAAATAGAGAAAACCAGAATCCCTGGAAATGAGCTCAGTGGTTTGTTGTACCCAGTGAGTAGCCCCCCATCACCACCAGTGCCCTTCACTCCTGATCCACAGCCCCTCGCCACAGCCCCTGTAGTCCTACCAGTGCCCCTCACTTCTGACCCACAGTCCCCTGCCCTGCCCCTCCCTCACTCCCAAGCCACAGTCCCTGCTGATGACCTTCACTCCCAACCCACAGTCCTCTACGCACTGGGCCATGCTCATGCCCCCCATTATCAATCCGCATCTATTAAATTGAAACACTGTCAACTTCTAAGCTTCTCTAAGAATGTATTAATTACCCATATTCTCTGGGTTATGTTTCAGCTATGAATGTTAGGATAGAAAGGTTATCCTTCTGTGCACACAACATAAGGAGAGCCTTTCTATAGTAGAATGTTAATGCTTTTCAGTAGTTTTGACCCTGTAATGGAAAAAATAACAAAAGTCAATTAAATTTATTGTCGGCATTGCATTGGATCACTAACACTTCATATTTAAATAGATCTTAAAAAACAGTTAATAATACAAACTTAATGGATTCCTTTAACCAGTTTCAAGGCTTTCGGTGTACTTTACAAAGAAGCTGTTTCACTCCCAGAGTTTTTATTAAAATAAAATGTGGCCTGCAGTGAAGCTGACAGCTGAGCAGTTAGGTTACAAATTTGATTGTGATGGTAGTGCAGGCAGAATGAATATTACTATTCTAGCTTGTCAGAGCCGGGGTAAAAACAGAGCTGATGAATAGTGGAGCTCACCCCTACATAGTAAAATGGTTTGGGGCAGCAAAAAAGACTTTGGCCTGGCAGCACAGAGAGAGAAAGTGCTTTGTGCCAACTGACTGGTCTGAACATTAAAATTCATATTCATTTGCTGTGCAGTAGATTTGAAGATTTCATTAAAAAAGTTCTGGCAATAAAATAATAGATGTTCAAGATGAGAGATGTTTAATTAGGCACTGCTACAGTGCTAAGCAGACGTTGTAAATAGAGTTGAATGAGTGAGTGACCTCTTTTCAGGAAGCGTAATAAACTACAGTGCTTATGGGTAATGAAAGCCTTTTCTGCACTGAATTAGTGGATGAATTTAAATCAGTAAGATTGATTTCATTCACAGTGGTTAGCTTAGATCAGTTAACTCCTGGAAAATCAGTTCTTTGGCTCAGCTGATATGTGAATTATTTCAAGAGACTTCTAACATATGGGGGTTTTTTGTTTTTGTTTTTTTGGAGGGGTTGGGGGGATTTTGTGCTTTTTAAATAAACGAAGGTTTTTCAAAATCCTGTTCCTCTCACAGGAATTTTCTTTACGTGTTTTCATAATCTTTTATTATTATTATCTGTTTTTAGAAACAGATGGACTTCACTGAAGGAAAAGCTAGAAGAATATTTTAAAGATAGATAAATGTATGGAAATGTCAGCTATGGCAGTGCTGCTTTAACTGGTTAACTGTGACCCCCACCCCCTCATCTGCAATGTTATTATTAAAAACCATGTAATTAAGAGGAATCTAATGTAATAGGTTAGAGCTATTATTAACATTATCTCTGTTCGTGTGCTTGTTTGTGTGTATACATACCTATGCAAAGCAACTCTTATTATAATTACTATTTTTATTTTTGTCTAATTTAAAGTTGAAGGTACACTGTATTTCATTACATTAAGCAACACAGAGCCTTGTTGGCAAAATACAAAAAGTTGTTTTGTAATAGTTTTGTTTACAAACAGATTATTTATCCATTGTATCTCTGTGATTATTTTTTATACACTCCATATACATTAAGAGGAAAATTAAGGATTAAATCCTGCAAAGACTTGCATGACATTCACTCCAATGGATTTACTTAAATTGATTTACATATATACAAAGGGCTTAGTGGGATCAGGCCCTAAGTCTGAAAATGGGACATGTATTGGAGTTGCTAGGCAACTTTCAACCCAACATATAACAGTTAACAAACATAGTGAGCGCAAAGCTCCATGATGGTATAGACTTTATATAATGGCATCCTCCTCATTTAAGGAACATTTTAATATTCTAGGTAAAAAGGTTTGAAACCAGAAAGCAGTACATTGGAAAAAATTGACTTTTTTATTCAGTCAAAAATGTATCTATCTAGTCAAACTAAGTGTGAGCGTACATGTTACAATTACCACAGGCTAACTTTATGGAAAGTTAGACTGTGTTAAAGTTAGCACATGCTGTGAGCAGTCACATGTTAAGTTTTAATATCCTCTAACATGTTCAGACCTGCTGCTAGAGGGCTATCACACAGGGACAGTGGTGTTGCATAGTGGGGTGCATGGGGAGCACTGGTGTACTTCCTGACAGGTTGCGCTTCCTACTTAGGCGATGGGGATGGGGGGCAGGCGGGAGAGCCGGTGCTCCCCTTGTGAGCACTGGCTGGGGCACTGCCACGGCCACTTCCGGAAGCGACGCAGCTGCTTCCTGAGTGGCACGATCGGCCATGGTCAGCAAAATTGGCCACGGGAGGACTCCCCCCCAGTTGCTGACTGGTTGCTGGGGGGGCACATGCCCCCCTGACTAAGGTGGCACCAGTTGCCCATGCACAGGAGCATGGCTAGGAGCTGCCAAGTCTACTCCATGCTTTCCCTTCCCTGTTCACTGGCTCTCTTACTAGAGTATAGGCTGGAGAAGGGAGGGGAAAGGGGCCCCATGCGCTGCTTGGGTTGCTTCCCACACTCCAGATCTCCTCCACTGCCCTGCATCGGCCCCTGGATCACCCCTCAGCCTTGATCATCTCCTCCACCCACCCCCAATATCCCCTGTTGCCCCTCATTGGCCCCTTCACCCCTAGGTCACCACCCTGCCACACCAATCAGCCCAAGAGCAGTGACAGTAGTGGGGGAGCTTTCCCCTCCCTGCTGCTTCCAAGCTCCTGACAGCCCACACCATCCCTTTGTACCCAGATACAGCCCCTGTTAACCCCCAGGAAAGATGGGGAAGTGGTAAGGAATTACAGAGCTCTTCAATCAGTTCTTTGCTTCAGTTTTCCTTAATACTGACCAAGACAATCCCCCACCTTGAGCATAGACAGATGTCCAAAAGGCACCAGACTGCCAAAGGTTAGTGCTGACTCAGTTAAAGAGCACTTGGAAGGGAAGGATGGGTACAGGTCAGCCGGCCCAGATGACCTCCATCCATGGGTGCTGAAGGAATTGGCCAGTGCCATTGCTGAGCTACTGGCATGGCTGTTTGAGCTCTCATGGTGCTCCAGACAGGTGCCCGAGGAGTGGCAAAAGGACAACGTGGTACCCATTTTTAAGAAGGGGAGAAGGGAGGAGCCAGGTAACTTTAGGCCAGTCAGTCTTACCTCTATCCCTGGGAAAATACTAGAAAAAATCATCAAAGAGCATATTTGTGAAAGTCCAACAGGGGAAATGATGCTGAAAGGAAACCAGCATGGGTTCATCACAGGTAGATCCTGCCTGACAAACCTTATAGCCTTTTATGACCAGGTCACACACTGCCTTGACACAGGAGTAGAGGCCGATGTCATCTACCTGGATTTTAAGAAGGCCTTCGACACAGTTTCACATCCTATTCTCATAGGGAAGCTAGCAGGCTGTGGAGTGGATGCCTACACAGTCAGGTGGGTGGCTAACTGGCTTAGGGACCACACCCAGAGAGTGGTGGTTGACTGGTCATTCTTGGCCTGGAAGGAGGTATGCAGTGGGGTCCCGCAGGGTTCGGTCCTTGGGCCAGTGTTATTTAATATCTTCATCAGCGATTTGGATGACGGTGTGGTGAGCACCCCCTCCAAGTTCAAGGATGATACCAAATTATGGAGCAAAGTTAATACACCAGAGGGCAGGGAGCAGTTACAGGCTGACCTGGACAGGTTAGATCAGTGGGCAGAACATAATAGGATGCAATTAAACAAAGATAAATGTAAGGTACTCCACCTAGGAAGGAAGACTCCCCAGTACACCTATATGTTGGGGTATGTCCTCCTCAGCAGCTCAGAAGCTAAGAGAGATCTTAGAGTTATAGCTGACTCCAAGATGAACATAAGCCGGCAGTTTAATGAGGCCATCAACATAGCCAGTCGCACCTTGTCGTGTATTAGCAGATGCTACGAGGAGAGATTGAGAAATTTGGATCTCTTCAGTCTATACAAAAGATGGCTGAGGGGTGACCTTGTAGCCACCAATAAATTTATCAGGGAAGGACAGCAGGGAATTGGGGATGCACTGTTTACCAGAGCGCCCCAGGGAGTAACTTGGAATAATGAGTGCAAACTAGTGGAGAGTAGATTTAGGTGAGACATTAGGAAGAATTTGTTTACAGTAAGGGTGGCCAGAGTCTGGAATGGGCTTCCAAGAGAAGTGGTGCTGTCACCTAGCTTGGAGGTCTTCAGGAGGAGGCTTGACAATCACCTGGCTAGGGTTGTCTGACCTCTTTCCTGCCAGGGGCAGGGGTTTGGACACGATGATCCATTGGGTCCCTTTCGACTCTATAATCTATGAATTTATGGACAGCTATGGGGCTTGGCAGGGGCAGCACAGGCCACAGACAGCCCAGGAGAGGCAAAGAGGGAGAACCTGCCCCCTTGCTGCCACTGCCACTGTCACTGCTCTTGGGTTGATTGGGTTGGCAGAGAAACAACCTGGGGGTGGAGAGGCTGATGAAGGATGGAGGGGGTGATTCAGGGAGAAATCAGGGCAATGTGGGGGATCAGAGTGGCGGGGGGCTATTTGGGGATGGAGGGGCTGCTCAGTGGGCAGACAGGCAATTCAGGGACTAATGGGGAGCACTGATGGAGTTTTGGAGGGATAGAGGGAAATTTGGGGGAGGGAGGAGGCAATCCAAGCAGCATGGGGGGGTCTTTTCCCTCCACCCAGCCAGCCTATACTGTGGCTAGAGAACTGGCAAGCAGGGCAAGCAGGGAGCACTTGACAGCTTCTAGCCACACTCCTGCTCCCCAGCCTTCTAGCAGCAGGTTTCAGCATGTTGGGGTGGGGGCACTAACCCTTAACATGTGACCACATTTTAAGTGCTCTTAATTTGGTCTCATTGTGATGTGTAATCTCACCCTAAATCACCATACATCCTTTGTGTTGTCATATGTATATCATTATTATAAGAACCAAAATAAACAGTAGTCATGCATGAGAGAAATGTAGGTTTCTCTGTCCCCAAAGGATGCTTGATGGGAATGTGAGCTTTATGAATCTGAAGCAAGTTGACCACTGATGGAACAATATGTGGTAAGTGATTCTGGTCACAAGGGGAATGAGGAAAAGAAGTTTCAGTGTGATTTCTTTCACAGAGAACTACAATCAGCAGCAGGAAATAAAAGCACATTCTCAGTTTCAGGGTATTCACATTCCCCTTTAAGATAATGTCCAATGAGGACTCTCTTCAGACCCATGCTTAGGGTCTTCCAAGTAGATGGGGTCTTCCTTCCTTCAATGACCTGTGCTCAACCAATCTGGATAGACAACCTCAAAAGATTCAAGAGTTGCTATTTTGTTGCATTCCATGTAATATTTCTCATTGGTAGGGAAACTTTGTTAGCTATGTCCTACAGGTGCCTCTGACCAGTGAAAACAGGTGTGAGGAAATGTAGATACTTATTCGTGTTGTACTCCTCAGAGCAGAGGCAGTGCTTTGGCTGATTGCCATTTGGGATAGGGTCTTAGTGAAGCCCAAGAAAAGGGAGTTAATGGAAGTCTGGGGGCTGACCTTCCTAAGGAACCTGACAGGGTTGGTAGCCAAGAAAAGAGCACCTGGAACCATCTGTTGTAGTTACTAACACACTTGCTATGATTACAGCCCAAAATATTAGCATACCTGCCTTACCTGTCATCTGGGTAGCTCAGATACCAATAGCAGCAACATAGGCATCAACATGGATCCTGTTTGAGACCCCAAGTACTTACTTGGGGAATTAGCCCATGCTAAATCCAAGAACTATATCTCCATTCTTACTGAGGCTTGCGTTGACTAGATGAAGTTATCTAGGGTATGACTACACCTTTGCAGTGGGTGGGAAAGCCTCTTGAAAAGCTGATAGTCATGGAGTAATTCCCAACATAAGAAACTAGCACTGAATTCCTTAACCTGTCCCAGTGGCAAATTTATATCTCCCCAGTTTGTCTCTGTTAGTTCCTGCCCCCTCAGCTCTCACTATCAGCCTCTGTTTCCCCCCACCCCCTGCCCTGATGCTTCTCTACCTACTTCTGCCAAAGTGTGTGAACCAGCAGCGGGAGCCCTGGGACAGGCAATGCGGAGAAGCCTCCTGCCATCAATCTCTGGATCACACGGGGCCCTAGATCACAGCAGGAGGAATCTCTGCTACCTCTTTGCTGAATTAATGGAAATCCAGCATGGATGCAAGAGCAAATGTCATTGCTGTCAGTTGTAGTAATCTTCCACCCTCTACCTCTCTTGTGCAAAATGGAGTTTCTTTTCTACCTGGGAGCACTTTTACAATCTTTGAATTCTCCACAGCCTGAAGAAGGGTGTATGTGTCTGAAAGCTTGCAATTAAATGATTTTTTTGCTACTATTTAGTTAGTCTAATAAAAGATATTGCCTTGGACCCAACAACTTTATGTATGTGGGGGATATGATTCTTGGCACCTGTGGCAAACATATTCAAGTCACTTTCAACAAAGATATATCCCTGTCATAAAGAGATCTAGATAAAGGCTTTGTTTGCACTTGTATCCATCCACGCTACAGGAAATTCCTAAAAGTTTTCCCAGAAAAGGGGACTACTGCAGTGGTAAACTATGTTTTACCTGTATTTCCTTTATGGACTGAAATAAGTTATTCACTCATTCAGTATTCATTGATGAGACTAGTTATTCATTTGCTACTGTGTCTGGAAATATAAAAAGCCTATTTACTAAACTTGAGGCAGTAAAGGTCGTAAAACTACATATTTCAGGCATAGCGCTCTTGTTGAAACTCTGAAAAAATCTAGTAAATAGAAAAGTCTGTTTAACCACTTTTTCCATCAGAGAGAGGATAACTGAATGCAAGAAAAATGTAGCCAGTGAATCATCAAGCAGGTACCTACCAGAGATCATTTGGCTGGATTTCTCTTAGAACCCCACTCCTTTCCAGACTTACCCACTCCAGAAAACTTAAGGTGTTTGCCTCAAAGTTGTTCCCCTTATTTATCAAAAACTGAGTATCTGGGTAGCTCAGATACTTGAGCTTGTTTGCATTCACTTGTTTGCAAAAACAAAGTGGAGATTCCCAGAGGTTGAAGACTGAATAATTGTCTTGATGAATATACTGGTCTTCCAGTGTGATTCAGGTTGACATCCTGGAACTGTTGCAGAGGAGGACATGAGTTCCAGAGGCAAAGCAGCCTTCAAGGAGGACATCCCACTATCATCCTCTCTGATTTTAGTCAAAGTGCTCAAAGGCAAATACCCCTACTGACTGAACTATCTATACCCATATGACCAGCATCTTGAATTGCACCTGAAAATTCATCTTTTCACATATGCGTCTCTTGTAGTACTGGCATCATTTCTTGGTGGCATGACTTTCCATGAGTTGCTTAACTTCAGTTTCAGTGTGATCAGGGGTTGGATTCTTCCCAAAGTATGATGCTTCATCTCCCTTCCCAAACTTCTGGGAAGTTTTTTGTTTGGGATTGTTTTGTTTTGTTTTGTTTTGTGGGGGGGTTGTTTGCTGTTTCATATTATAACTTTTGTAGCTTTGCTTTCTATGCCAAGGACAATCATGCTAAGCTCTTGGCCTCTTCACTGAGGACCCTTAGTGAAGGAACAGGGCTCCACTGTGGTAGGCCATGTATGAACAAAAAGTGCACAATCTAAGTAGAAGATGATGAGATAACAGCAGGATGCAGATTGATAGGGGAACAAGGAAGCAATGAGATAACTCTTGTCAGCATGACAGGCAAGGGTCTCAGAACAGCAGTAACCTGACCGTTATCAATTTTCTGGTTCCTAGGCATCATGAGAATTGTAAGGAGAGATCTAAAATACAATGACATCATTTTGCAAAGGTTTATAGGAAGTGCTTTTCAAGCATGAGGGACAGGATGTGTAAAAGGTGGTAGGAGCTTGTTTATAAATGTAACAAATGGATATAGAAAGGGTGTTTTTTTCACTCCTTTAATCATTCCGTTATCTGCTCTGTTTCAGTATTGGATAAGATACTCCTTCTCCAAACAAATAAATATAGTTGTGATTAATGCAATTTATTATTTTTATTTTTATTTTTTTATTAATAAGCTATATTTAGTAGCCAGCAGACATATGAATGCCATCCTAGAGGAAAAGCAGCATTTCAGGCCAAATAATTACATTAATTAGGTTCCTTCCCATTTGTCTGACCAGAGAGAGAGTTCATTTTGGTAGTATATTCTTTTACTGCAAAAGTACTTTGCAGAGTAACAACTTGCAGAAAATATAATCAACTAGAAAGACTACCTGAGCCTCAGTAGCTGAGACACTGGAACAACTCTTTGTGGCAGCTTGATAGGTTAATATTTTTGATCCAATTTCATAATTATTTATGTTATTTATTGTTTTACCAGAAAATATGCCCTCAACCACCATGCTATAATGGCTCTATTAAGGCCATACTACCACACTGAGATCTGTCTGGTTTCATGTGTTTCCAGAGTTCACCTTCACAGAAGTTATCAGCATATCACACTTCTCTGGGTACAAGGCCTCAATTAATGCCTCTCTGTTAATCAATCAGCGCTAATATCAGTAGGATGCCATTTCCCCCTAATGCTCCCCTACAACCAAATACATCTTTCAAATGCATGCCTGGACAGTCCAGGAGCTGATTCGTCTCCAGAGGACACAAGCATCCGGCCTTGAGGGATGGTTTTGTATCCAGAAGGTCTGGTTAAAACATCTGTCTCCTCTTCTCTGTCTAGTTTGGTATTTAAATACACCATGGATGAAAAGAGTTTTGAGAAGCTTCTTAAGGGATAGAAAAACCTATGTGAATTAGGATCATAAATAGCTGTTTAGCAACTGTCAACCTTATCTGTTGAAATTACCCTCCCTGCTGTATGTTTTACTCTATTTATAGTCAGGCTGCCTTTGTGTTGGTAAATGATGATGTAATTTAAAGTAGGAGAGAACCCTGACTGCAGTTATCCACAGGCTACGGATTTTGGTTGCAGAAAAATAGAACAGTACCTTCTGACATCCTTAAACCAAAGCTTGATACCAGGAAGAGTAAGACAGGGAATGGATGCCTCTATAATTACCATGTGTAAAGTACTTTCCCTTTGAAGCATCAATATACTGAAGTCAGAATATTAAGTTAGAGACAGAATACTGGGCTAGATGGACCACTGGTCTGACCCAGTGTGGCACTTCTTATGTTCCCCACTTCCATCATGAGATTATCTCTCTTCCCAGATGATTTTGTTCTTTCCTTCAGTTCTGCCATTTTCCTAGCCAAAGAGTTCTACTTTTTGCCCTGTTTTAATTTAATCTCAGGGGGGTTGACTATTTGCCAGTTGTGACTCTCTTTTTCCCCACTACTCTCTCTACAAAGAGCTTACTTAACATTTCGAGGGAGAAAGCTAACACAGTCCATTATTACTGCTTTTCTTTCTTCCAACTTGAAGTTCCAACTCACCTCTGTGCTTGCCCATGAAAGGTGAAGAAAAAGAAGATGCACCATCTTTTCGGAGACAAAATACAGGTCACTTCTTTCTGGGGCACCAAAAGCCCCAACTGCCAGCAACCCTGCCAGATGCTTTAGCTTTCCCCAGACAGCAATAAATATGTGCTGTCATGACCACATTAAGTAGGAAGGCTGCAGAAAATGAGGAAATTATTTACATTGTCACACATGAGATTTCAACTCAGTATCAAAATGGAGACTACTGAAAATATTGTTTTATCTTTATTGTATATGTGTGTATGTGTATTTATACAGGGTCTTCATAAAGTCCTTGTGGACTTTTAAACTTTAATAACTTAGGTTGTGCACAAGGACTTTATGAAGACCCTGTATATGCTTAATTATATATTGTCATATATAATAATTATATGTAAAATAAATACCTCGTACTATCATCTACATTACCACAGGCCACAGAAAACAGCATTCCTGCACTCCTTGGCTACAAATGTACAGGGACCATGCCAGACAGATTACATCTAGGGACCTACCTAATTCATGGCCTCTGGATTTCATGGCCCTGGCATGGCATCGGGCACTATTTTTGTGGAGGAGTGCAGCAGGCTCCCCCATACCTTTGATTGCCCAAGGAGTCCAGGAAGTCCAGCCCCTCCCTGGAGAGTGACAGCTGTCCATCTGTCAATTTCTAGGGAGGGGTGGGGCTTCCGGAGCCCCTCAGTTAATCAGGGTCTTGAGGCAGCCGCCACACTCCACTGTGAAAATCCACCCGCCTTCCCTGTTTTCCCTCTCCCCTTTGTTTCAGGACACCAGGGCTTCCCACCTTGGTTTGCAACTCCCTTCCACCTCTGCCCCTGCTTGCTGGCCATTTTCTGGCTTTTTCAGTCCCCACACTTTTTCACGGGGCCTCGACTTCTTCACAGAGGATCTATCAAATTTGTGGTTTCTGCAAAAATTGCAAAATCACAAATTTATGTCCCTAATTATATCCAACATGGAACAGAGTACATTGGGCTGGGAGTGAAGTACATATATTTCACACCCTGATTCAGAAAATTACTTAACGCATGTGCTTAACTTTCACTTGATTTTTGGTAGGACTACTTTCTATGGATGTTGTATTATCTTGCTGAATCAGAGGCACACAGTAGCAATTCAGTGGGTTAAAGTTAACTTGTGTATGGAAGGAAAGATCAAATGGAGCCTTTATGAATATTTTGAGCCATTTTGATTCTCCTAAATTTGCTAAAGCAGAATTTCTAAGCAATGGGTTGCATAGGATAGGCAACTTTATTCGCTGAAGATAAAAACAAGAAATGTTGCATGCAGATTCAAGAGCACAGGAGGATAATACAGCAGAGAAAAACTTCAGAATGTTTCTAATGTTCCAGGGAAGGAAGAGCAAATTCTGATTTTCTGGTTTGGTTTATTTCACTGAAGGATTTTCTGTGATAGCTGGAGATTTATTGATTGAATCTGCATCATTCAAAGAAGCAAATTAGTGTTTTACTGTCAAGTTCTGTAATCGTGTGGCATGCTGTGATTTGGTCTGTTTCAGCAAGAAGGCATCTTTTTAATCATCTTGTCTTATTTGTTTTACTCTTTACATGCAGTTGCCCTATGTTCATTCAGTTAACAACAGCACTTCAACAAATTCATGGCTCACACAATAGGAAAAAAGATGAGGCCAAACTTATTTCATTTGTGCTAGGGATGAACTATGGGGATATAAAATGGAATTCTCCACATTTTGTTTTCTAATATTTATAGTTCAATCCTGATTGTTAGTCAAAAGAAATGGAGATTCTGCCATTGATTTCTCAGGGAGCAGGATTAGACACAACTCCAGATTTTACTCTGTCTTCCATCATGTGCATTCACTTACACCTGTAGCAAATGAGCGACAGGTATCGGAAAACCTCTTCTGACTAAGGTTTTTCACTGGTTGGCACTCACTCTATATGGAATAAATGAGTACACATTGGGTGAGGAAGTGGAGAATTTGGTTTTGGGGGAAGGGCAAAAGAAATGTGTTATTTCTGGTTTTGAATTATGTCATTTTCCTGATTTCATCAGAGAATTTCTGGCATAAATCTGATGCCACACAGGAGAGTAGCAAACCCAGAGATTTATTTATTGGGGGTCTGTTTTATTTCACTTTGTTGCTCGTAGATGTAGTAAGGCTTCGGCCCCTTTGTGGTTGGTGCCTTCCTCCCTAGTGATGTCAGGATGAGACTGCCCGCTGGGGCCACCTAGACGGTTCTGAGCACTGTCCTACTCACCTGCCATGACTTCAGTGTTGATAGATGGGGAGGCAGTTCCCTGTCAGTCCCAGAGAGGTTGTGGCCCTGGTCTTTCTTCGTGGGGCTCCAAACCTCCCCTTTACCCCACCCTTACGACATCCACAGCCTGGGAGGGCTCTGCTCCCTATAATCTTCCCTGGGATGTTCTCTCCTCACCTGAGAGGTCTGCCCCGAGTGGGGTCGGGTATGTTCAGCTGTCAATTGCTCCTGATTGATCCTTTATCTTCGGACCAACCCGCGGATAACTAAACATGCCTCAGTCTGGCGTAACGATAACTTAAAAGGTTCTTCACTCAAGGCGAAGATGTTCAGTGCCTGCTGATGAAGTACAGGAGACTCTGACTCCCCAGGATCTCTCTGCCTCCCTGGGATGGGAGAAGAAATCTTTGTCTGTCCCTCTGGTTACTTTTCCCAGGGACTGGCAGGCTAGGAGTTAATCACTCCTGCTCCCACTACCTGGGAACACACAAACACACACTCTGTCCCTCCATCCCTCATTGTACACACATGCATGCACACACACATGCTGTCCCTCCCTCCTTCATTGTACATAGGCACACACACATACACACACTCTGTCCCTTCCTCATTGCTCAGATGCATGTGCGCGCGTGCACACACACACACACACACACACAGAGGCCCTTCCCCTACCCCCCACCCCCACTGCTCCTGGCTCCAGGGTACCAGTGCAGGCCCCATACTCCCACAGTCCGGCCATGCATCCAAGAGCCACGTGGTGCAGGAGTGGCCAGCGGGTGGGCAGGGAAGTGATAAAAGCAGTGATGGAGGGGGAAGTGGCAGTGAGCAGGTGCGTGGAGTGCAGCAACAGCTGAGTGGAAGCATGGGGCCCATGGCAGTATCCCAGGGCCAGCACCAGTGGGGCCCAGAGTGGGGCAGCAGGAGCACAGGGCCTGGGCTGGCAGGGGTCTATGGACCCAGGCCGAGCTATGCCAGCAGAGAAAGTGGGGAGCCAGCCCAGTTACAGAGCTTCTGCCAACCCAGGCCCATGCTCCTGCCACCCTGCCCAGGGTCCCAGGCTAGAGGCTTCCAGGTGGGAGGGTTGGAAAAGGGCTGGGGGGGTGGGGATGGCTGGCCTGGCTGCTGCGTCTTGCCAGCTTCTCCTTGGTCCTACTGCCCCTCGCTCCTGTCATCTTTGACAGGCAGCCAGGAGCAAATAAATATTAATTCTCTAAATTTTTTAGGGGCCCTGCAGGCCAGATAGAATGGCCTGGTGGGCCAGATCCAGCCCATGGGCCATATTTTGCCTACCCCTGGTCTAATTAGAACACGAACTACATTTGATCTGAGCCAAAAGGCCTAGAAGTGTATTACTACTATATTCTGTACAAATCTTTATTTAAAGCAAGAGAGAGTCCCTAGTCTGTAGAATTTGCCATTTAAAATGGACAGATAAATGGAAAAACATTTCAGAAAGATTAAGATAATTTAATAGGGATTTCAAAGAAATGACTCATGTTTAAAAGTCCAGCTGGGCCATTGTTTTTCACAGGTGACAATATTTTTATTTTGCTGAATTTCTTTCTTAGTATCCAAAGGCATTTGGGATGTTTTATTTGATGTAGCAAAAATATATGTAGAGTTCAGGAAAGCCATCTGACTAAATTTTGTGGAGGTTAAAGATTTCTTTTTTATCTACATGATAGGTAGAGTGGATATAACTTGGTCCTAAAGTATGAGAGCTTTCCCACTTTGTCTTGCCAATGTGGCAGGATCATTTAGTACAGAAGTTGGTAACCTGTGTGCCACAGAGCCATTAGATCCAGCCCAGTGATGTGAGGCTACAGTGACATTTAGTGGCAGAGGGTTTCAGCATCAGGCACTCTCCCTGCACCACTGCAGAGAGAAATGGTGGTGGCAGCCAGATCTTTGCACCCACCTGTCCCCTTCCTTTGACCTGGGGTGGATCATTCTGGTCCACATATAGAAAAGGTTGCCTACTAGGGCTGTGTGAAACTGGTTCCTGATTTGATTTGGCGGAGATTTGGCCCAATTTAGTGGCCAAATCTCTGAATCTGAATTGAATCAGAGGACCCTTTAATGTCTCCAAATCAAATCAAAACCCTCGGAATCGATTCAGAAAGTTTTGGCGATTTGGCCATAGACACAGCTTTAAATGTTTTTTCTACATACCTCTAGGTAGCAGGCGGCTTGTGAACATTGTAATGCTGGGGTGCATGGAGTGTCCCACAGAAGCATGGGGGGCTCCCCAGCACACTTAGCAGCACACCTGGACGTGGATCGGAAGCACTTCCGGTGTATGTCTGATTCACTTCCTGGTCTGCTGGGGAGCATGCTAGTGGGCCCCTGTTCCACCCTGGCTTGGCAACTGGTGCCTTCTGGGTCAGGAGGGGTACCCAGGGTCCCCCCGGAGCCAATCGCCAAGCTGGGGGAGTGGGGGAAGTTCCCCCCATACGCTCCTTAGTGGACCCAAAAGTGGACTGGAAGCACTTCCAGTCCACTTCCAGGTTTGCCGCTGTGCACATGGAGGGCCCCCCTTCCTCCCCCCCGCACTCCTGTAGGGCACTCCATGTGCCCCAGCAATGCATCGTTCACAAGCTGTGCTGGTACCTGTAGGTATGTAGAAAAACCATTTAAAGCTGTGTCTATGGTCAAAAATCACTGATTCTCTGAATCAGCATCCAATCTTCAGATTTGGATTCAGCTGAATAGAATCAGGGACAGTGATCCAAATCAACGAATCAAATCACTGTCCCTGATTCAGGCCGAATCCAAATCCAAATTGAATAGGGCCCACTTCACACACCCCTATTGCCTACCCCTGATTTAATGAAAATGCCATCTCTCATGCTCAAAGCAAGGTTTTTTCTCTATTAGTGGCCATGTATTCCCTTCCTAGTCATCTAACTAGCAGTTATCTACGTGGCACTTTGGGGTACTTACTCAGAAGAATTCTGTTTCTGGACACATAGCTGTGCATGCTTGGATGACTATAGGTATACAGACTGGGTATGCCCCATGGCACCCATGGCATGTATGTGTTCTCACTCTCCTTCTGTATGCATAGTGGTCTTAGGTTCTCAAAACTGGAGTTGACTATGCCCATAATTACTGGACTTAGACTAAGGAACAGAGAAGGGGGTGTGGGGAGAGAGACAGACTTCCCATCTCTCCCCCACAACAATGTAGTGCCTAGAACACTCATGTGGGAATCCAGAGGACTTGGGTCCTGGTCCCCCCTCCTCAGCAGACCACTATGACTGTGACTTCACAGGTGAATTATCATCTAACCTCTTCTCTGGCACTCCTTTGGAAGTCAGCCTCCAATGTAGTGAGAAGAGGGAAGTATGTTAGAGACACATGGCCAGGAGTCAGTTGTTGTCCCAGCAGAGGGAGACCCTGTGTTCTATCCTGGGACCTTGTCCCCAGTGGGACAGAAGTTTCCCCCTGCACTGCCCTCCATTCATTTTTTTTCCAGTGACTGTAGTAGTGGCATACCTTCAAAAGAAACCTCAGAGAAGAGTCAATCTAATAGCTGAGCTGTGGTTTGCTAGTTAGAATGCTAGGAAGTCAGAGGCAGGTTCACAAGCCCTCGAAGCAAGGGAAGCCAAGACCCTAAGTCCTCTGATTTCCTATATGAGTACCTTAGCCACTCAACTACAGAAGAGAATAGATGGGAAAGGTCTTTCTCACTTCCATTTTCTTGCCAGGATCATTCCCATTCTCTTGCCAGGGTGCACTCTGAGCCCAGGATGCAAAGCTGTGTATCCAGAAATAGAATTCCTCTGTATATGTAAGTGCCAAAAATGCCATGCAGATGAACAAAAAAAGGGCCATTTAGATCAGTGGTTCTCAAAATTTTGCACCTTACATCCCAGCTACATAAGGTCAAAAATTCCTGGTCCCACTGGTCGACAAGCGGTGGGGGAGGGTTCCCCAGAGGCCAGTTGAGGAGCAGGGGGAGGGGTCCCCCAGCAGCTGATTGAAGCTCACGAAATCGAAACCGTAAGTCCCTCGGTGGCACTTCTGGTTTCACTGCCACAACCCGAGTCCCACCTAGAGGTCCTGCACATCCTGCTGATTGAGAAACCCTGATTTAGATGACCAGGAAATAATAGAAGGTCACTCTGTGTTCATTTATTTTTCAACCTGTTTAGCAAGACTGCCCATAAGTAATTAGCTGTTGCTGACTCTCTCCTTCTTTACTTCTAAAAAGCAGAACAAATAACAATTGTTTAGCAAGATTGGAACCAATTATGGAATCTATCCTGACTTGGGCTAAGTCAGGGATGGGCAGTTTTTGGATTCCAAGGGCCACATAGGGAGTTTGGGTGAGCTGTTGCAGGCCAGATCAATCCCCTCCCCTCCTTCCCCCCATGCACAACAGCTCACCAAAACTTCCTATGTGGCCTGGGAGCAGCATCTAGGAGGGAAACATCAGGTGGGGTTGGAATCACAAGACAGGGACAGCAATGAGTTCAGGGAGCAGATCATGGCTCTGTTACTGCCCTGCTGTCACTGCCCTGCAGTCCTACGGTCCCCATGGAAACTGGTCAAGACCCACATAGGCAGGGCACGTGGCAGGGCTGATAGGATGGGGCCTTGGGTGTGTAGGAAGCAGTGTCTGGGACCAAATCCAGGATTTTGGAGCGGTGACAACATGGGGCCAGGGGCCAGGGCAGAGCTGCAATCCACTTCTCACATGTCCTTTCTCATGGAACCCACACCAGCCTCAGGGCCATGTGGGGAGCAGATCACAGTTCTGCCCCAAGCCCCAACCTCATGCTGTCATCTCACCACAGTCCCACACAGTGATCCCGGCCTCATCCATCCATCCTGCTCCCGAACACTGTTCCTTATCTGTCCCGATGGGATGTTGTGGCCTTATCCCATCCACCCAACTGCAAGCCCTGCCTGCACAGGTCGCCTGGCCCTAGGAATGGAGGTGGGGCAGATGGGCCAGGGTGCACGGGGAGCAGAGCTAGGTCTGGCAGTGGCAACAGCTAGAAGGCCCCATCACTGCTGGGGCTGCCAGGAAGCAAATACAGCCACCAGGCTACCCTAGCCTGACTGCATGGCAGGGGATGGTAGGGTGAGACTGAGGGACCCACTGCAGGCCAAAAATAATCCCTTAATTTTGCCAGGATCCAGCCCGCAGGCTATATTTTTCCCACCCCGGGCCAAATCCTCAGCTGATATAAATCAGCTAGGTCCACTGTGATGAATGGAGCTACACTGACTTACATTAGTAAGGGATCTGACCCAATGTATTCTTACCAGTAGCATAACTAGTGGGGAGCAGGGAGAGCATTAGCCCTGAGTGCTGATTCAGAAGAGAAACTAGAATAGCAGCTCCCAGGCAACTACCACCACTGCAACAGCAGTAATTCGTGTTCATAGATTGTAGTAGGTTATGACTTTCACAGTGCAGCTTCTATTTTCCGTAGGACAAGCTTGTCCCCACAGGAAATGAGCAAGTAAATAAACAAGGAAAGATTAAACTAAACCCTATAGTCCTTTCCCAGACCCTAAGAGAGTAACTTCAGCTCTGTGCTGCTTCCTCAGCACCTCCACCTTCCCTCTCTCCCCCAACTCACTTTCCTGGGAGCTTTTAACTTCCTCTGGGCCACGCAATCATCCCCATTAGCTAGCCCAGTCCTCTTAGGCAGGCAGGAAATCCTCTTTCAGCAACCTGCCCCTGCCCCTGAGCCATGCGCTCTGTTACAGGGACCTTGCACTGAAGCAAAAGGCCCTGTGCAAAGAGGTAAAAGCCCGTTCCTTCCAAGCCCATGCTACCCATAGTGCCAAATATTTAAGTTATACCTCAGATATATACACAAGTGTAAAGTTTAAAATGGCCTAGTTTCAAGAACTGGGAGTTTGTGGGGTATCTTGCATGATTTCTTGAGTTAATTTTAGTATTGTGGCATGTGTAGTCTCTATGTAAAGGTAACCTCAAGCTGTATTTAGCCATATTGTCCTTTTGTTTATATGCCTTTCTTATAGGTTGTAATAGGATCAGGATTGCACAATATGATAATGACTTTAAAGTATTAAACAATTAGTTTCTTTGGTACCTCGGATGGATGAAAAACAGTAATGGCTTAGCATTAGCATTTAACTTGAGTTGTTTACTGTCACCCTTGAATTTACAGTCTAAAAGAAAGGACCAAAATATCTGGCTGGTCAAACCATGGGAGGAGAGAGATAGTATATTGGTTTAGGAAATCTGTGTTTCTGAAAGGATGTGCATGTTCTCCTGGTCTTAACAAGATCAAGAAAATCTCTTAGTCTGGAAAACATTCACTTTTTGCAGGTAGGAAGTTACTGTACTTAAGCCAGCTTCAAGAGCATGGGTACAGGGGAGAGTGGAGTCCCTTAACCTAAGTAGAGCAGGCTGAGAAAAGAAGCTGACAGGAGACCTTGCAAAAGGCCCTGACAGAAAGGTTACAGGCAAGTTTTGCTCTTTAACCTATTGAAGCTGGCTAGTGACTGCATCCTTGGATTTATGTGCAGGGTAAGAACAGGCTATTGTTCTGATATTTTGTTTGTTCATTCTGATATCTCTGTCTGTATCTCAACACGGTTACTGATTTCGTATGCTTGTTCTTCTTTTTTATTTTAAAAAAATACTTTTTGTTGTCTCTATAAATCATTTGATGCAATTGATACTTGTGATTCCAGAGTATTTGCCTATTTTATGGAAAGGAGAACAGGAGTGTGATCCTTCTAGGTGGCAAAATCGCCTCTGCTATGGGCTGCCAAGGCCTGAGTAAGACAGGTAGGCATAAGGCACCATAAGTCAAATAGTTAGCCTCTGACATATCTTGGGTGGTTCTCATTGGTCAAGCAGCAGACTGCAGAGAGAGATTTGGGGCACAAAGGCGCACCCCAAAGGTGCAAAAGTACCTGGGAGTGTGTCTCAAAAGTGCACCCAGCCTGCATCCAGGGCCTGGATGTGTAACACCTGGATTCAACCTCTGTTTCTTCATGTCTGACTCCCACTGCAAGCTCTTGGCTTTAGGACTCCACTTTACCATTCACAAGGAATTTTTGTGTTTGCACAGAAAGAAATCATTTCATCTCTGCCTTGGGGCAGCACTGTGTAAACCGTGTTCTCAATGCATGTTGCCATTTAAAGCATGGGTGACCAAGAATCCAGGAAAGTGAAGCTACCTAAATTTCAAGCCAACTGAGATGGAATTATAGCTAATATAAAGGAGCGAGAACCAATTCCAGGTTATGCTGTAAGGGGGAACAGGAAGAAGCAATGAGATACTGTTTTTCTCTCTGTGTGTCTCTCTCTCCTCTCTCTCTCTACTGGAGCTGCCCTATCGTGCCCACGTGTGTGCGTGTGTATTCCGCTCTAGGAAAAAGTCTAATATTAATTAACAGTATCTAAAATATTTAACAAAAACTGGAGAAAATGTAACCAGCTAAAGCCTTCAGGAAAGTTAGTGCCTGAAAGAAATGCAACAGAAAGCTAGAGACAGCAGACCTAAGCGTTTGAACTGTCCTGCATTGCAATGGTGCAGACAAAAAAAAGATTAATGGCTACAAGCAGCCTTATTTCTTCATGCGGCAGGTGAGGAAGCAATAGACACATTTAATCCTTATCAATTTAAGAATGTAGCAGATAAAGAAATAATGTAAATCTTAATGAATAAGTCTGAGGTCTGCAATGCCCCAAAGAAAAATGTTACATGTGCTGTTAGGCATATATTGTTCACTGGAAATCACACCTAAGGGGAAAAGAGAGACCAGTGTGTGACTGAGCTAAAAATGGCAACACAAATTAATGCATTTGGGGAACAGTGCGAATTTCCCATTAAGGATCACATTGTGTGTGGCATTGTACCAGACTCATTGTGTGCCAGACTGTGGGCAGAGACTGATTTAACCCTTGAATGTGCTGTGGGGATAAACTGAGCAGAAGAAATGTTAACAAAACTATGGAAGGAATTGGCTGAACCAGAATAAATACAAGTATGTATTTCCAGCTAAACCCACTTTAATAAATCTTCAGAAGTACCATCAGGGACTGAAAGGCATCATGCTGCCAATACAAGTCTGAGATGAAGGGAAATTTGAAAAAAGAGAGGTCAAAGGCAATTAAAGATTGTTTTAGAGGCGGTCTTGGCCTTTGTGTAAGAAATTGTCCTACGTGTAGGCAAGAATGCTGAAGATGTGGTGAAAGCAATTATTTTGCCAAAATGGGCAAATCTAGAGAGGAAAAGCTCCAGGGCAAACACATTTGAACTCTTTTAAGTTGCTTAAAAGAGCTTGCTAGGTATGGTGAGTACTGAGCTTTTCAAGGGAGAGTGGAAGATGAATCTTCTGGTCAGCAGTGTAACTTGGGGGTGGGGAGTCGGGGGGAAGAGGAGCATGGCTGGCTCAGTAACCTTGGGTGCCAGGTAAAATAGCTGGGACACAAAAATAGCCACTGCTGGAGCTGCCAGCTAGCCACACCAGCACCAGCTGCAGCCAATGCTGACCCATTTACTGCTGCTGCCTAGGACATAAAACTGCCATGTTATACCTCTGCTTCAGGTTAATGATCACAAAATAGCAAATTATAAAACTGACACAGAGATACAAGCCAGTCCGCTGCCTCACAGATTATACAACACAATGAAAGACTGAACCATTTCACATCTCTAGTATTAGGTTAATAGCCTACAGAGGGAGAAAATTGCAAGTATGTAGCAAATGCAATTTATATGGTGAGTATTGGAATAAGAAAGTATTGCTGGAATTATGTGTGGTAGAGTCTGATGTACAAGCTGTCCTGGGCTTACCACATGTGTCAAGTTTGTTTAGTTCAGAATCAGTATGATAAAGAAAAAAACAAAAGAAACTCACAAGTAGTACATGCATACCGTGCCATAAAGGGATAAAGTAAAAAAAAAATTGCCTAGTAGAACAGTTGCAAGTTAGCAGTGCAAAGACCTACATATAGGGACAATCCTATAGTGAATGAAGACAAACCAGAGCAAAATGAAATATTAATTCACTTGGATCTAACAGCAATAAACAAAACAATAAGAAGGGGGCATTTTCAATAGCCTGTAGTAGGAAAAAAATACTAAAAAGCTGGCAAAAGTTGAAATTTTCACGAACTTCAATTCCAGCAGTAGATATTGGCTAATTCAGTTGGATAACAAAACCTGTAGACATTGAACATTCAAAACACCTTTTGGCATGTGCGTGCTTACTCAAGTTTCTTTCAGTATCTGTTCAGCTTCTGAAGTGTATTGAAAAATGATACAACAGATATTTGAAAGCCTGAAAGGTATTGAATGATATATAGATGATAAACTGCTGTGAAGATGAGACTGATAGAAGAGTTTTGGACAGGTGCTTGTGAAAAGAATCTATGACTGATTAAGAACAAATGCAAAGTTGTTCTAGTTGAAATAAAATATTTGGAACATTACATGATAAAAGAAGGTCTAAGATCCGATAACTCAGAAATTGCTGTGGTAACAAATGATTCCTGGTTATCCAGGGCTTAGTTTCAAAAGGAGGCAGATTGATAATGCCAGATCTATGGTATGGTTTTTAGCACGCTGTGCTGCAAAGCGAAGATAACCCAGATACAAACCCTCTCTTGATGAGGGGGTGAGTTAGAACCCGTGGTTCCAGCTTACCCCGAGTGCCCTAGTTACTAAGCTATAGGGGCAGAAGATGCGAAGGCCTCTTCCTCCTGATTTAAGTGCATTAGTCATATAGATGACCAAAAAAATGTTACTGAGGTGACCAGTAGAATGCTGCCCTAATTATTTTGGACACTATAAAAAAAATAAAAAGGAGCTGTCATGATGATAGGAACCGTGGACTGGGAACCAAAGTTACCAGAGTATGTTGCAGAGGGACAGGACAAGACAATGATGCAGCTCAGACACATGGGCTTGGGGGCCATGTAGAGAAGGCCAGATACACACACGCACACACACAGATATGGAGTTTTAAATAATGCATTCAATGAAGGGTCTAAAGTTAATAAAAGGTGCGTGTATTGCAGGTATTACAGCTACTAAGCTAATGCAATGGAGAAGATACATCCATGGTTATTGTCATGTCTGTTTGGAGACTGCAGAAATCAAAATAATAAACATTTCCACTTGAATTGACACAAAGAAATGTTGCCAGTGACAAAACAAAAATCCCTTTCTTTGCCTGTATTAATTTATGTTCTTGAGCTTGCCAGCAAGTGACCGGAAAAAAAAAACCTGGCAACAAGACTCCCCATAGCCACATTGCCAAAGTTCTGTGGTGGAGGCAGGGACCCTCGAGATAGCATTGAGATTCAGTGTCTCTTTTATGATTGTTCAAATGAGACCTGACCTACTAACAACAGAACAATCCAGAGAAAGCTCCATAATGTGTGTGTATGCATTTTACAAGAAGAGCTGATCTGACCCTTTGTTTCTGATTGCTCTTGTATTGCTAGCAGTAGACAGTGCAATGAGCAGGCAGAGTTGTAAGAGAGAGATCTTTACTGAGAAACCACAGCTGTATGCTGAAAGATTTATGTTTGCCTGGTGTCATTGGCCATCAGCTTTTACCTCTGAACTGCAAGTGCCAGATCAAGCAAGGTTCATCCTGAAATCTGACCCTTGGCTAAGTACAGATAGTAAAATAACCCAAGGCTAAATATATTCAATCTTCATGGGTTAGTCTGAGCTGTGTAGACTGAACCAATAAGCAAATGAACAGATATTCACTTTTGATTCCAGAAATACAGCCACATGCCTGCAGTGGTCCAGGCCAGAAGCCAGGCAGGTGTTAGAGCATGCCTCGCTACTTGGCTGTAGGAGACAGCTTGGGCCAAGGTTAGCCCACCCACCTGGCATGGTGGGGCTTGCAAGGGAAATGCAAAGCATCCTTGGAGGCTGTGGGACTGTGAGTTAACCTGAATCTGGAGGGGATCTGGGACAGAAGTTCAATAAACCAATTTAACCTAAATCAGTTAAGTCTAATACTATATCCATCCAGCTTTATCTTAAACCAGTTTCAGCCATTTTGAAAGTGGTTAATGCATACTGAACTTCTGTTGTCTTACAGATTTGAACCAGTTTCCAATCACTTATACCGGTTTATGTATAATTTCTGCCCCTAAGGGCTGCTTATCTTATTACAGCGGCACTTTCCATCAACATACAGCCAGAAGTAACATAAGTAGGGTTAGGTACGCAAGGCATCAGCCTCAGGCATCAACTTAGTCAGGGTACCAGAATTGTGCACCCAGACATGCAGAGTCTGTGCCACAGCAGCAGGAGCAGCCCCATAGCATTGCTCTTGTGGCGGCAGCAGCCAGATGCATAGACACTGCACTGCTGCAGCAGGAGCAGCAGCCAGAGAGGGCACACTATGTTATAGCAGCAGCTACGAATGGCTTTGGAGTCCCTGAAATAGGTAAGAGCCATCAAGAGAACCACACTATATCATCCCTGATGCCACACACCACCACCCAGGGGCATAACTGGTCCCAGAATGACACTGCAGACTTCATTGTACTCTGGAGTGAAACTGAGGTCCAGAGCCAGTTTGTCCAGGGTGCACGCTCCAACGCTTGCATCTGTGAGGGCCTGGTGGGCCATGTGGGAGCGAGGTCATGACCAGTACTGCGAAAAGGTCAAGGCCCTGCAAACACAGTGGGTCAGTGTCACCAACCACAATACTGGTCAGGAGCTGCCCACAGAACCATGCCCTTTATGTGACAGCTGGACAACATTCTAATCCCCTTGGACTCTGGGCAGAGCCATACCATTTTCTCCAGGATGGGCAGCTTGCTGGAGCCTCCACTGTGGCCTGGCAGTGGTGATGAGACATCAGTGGAGGAAGGCACCTCAGGGCACCAGAAGCCTTTCCTGCCACAGTTCCCACTCCAGCATTGTCCAGCAGTTCCAGCAGCCCAGACCAGTGCATGCCCTGCCATCTCCTCAAGACCCAGGAGGCCAGCCAAGGGATGGCACTGCCTGTCCTCATGAACTCCAGCTCCTTCCTGGAGGGCAGCCCTGCCTGACCAGCCAGATGTTGTGCCCCTGCAACCCAGGATGCCGCCAGGAGCTGCACATTGTTGCTGCCAGTGGGGACAGACTTGGGCCACTGGGCACATCTGCCATGCCCACCTGGTAAGCCCTGCACTGGGAGAAGCACTTTCCTCTCCCCTCTCTGCCCCTGCCCTTCGACCCCAGCCCACCTAGATGAGCTCCCCTTGAGTCATCCCTCCCCACCACTACAGCACGCAGGGAGGTCAAAGTCAATGTAAAACTTTATTGAGCAGCCAGTGTCCCCTCAACTAGTAGCCAGTGGCTGTGCAACCATCTGGGAGCCCCTTACTTTGCAAGCCTGGGTGCTGTGGGCCTAGCAGCAACAGAGGAGACAGCCTGGCCTGCAGGAGGTACTGCCAGGAGCCAGGCCTGTCCTGGCCTAGGAAAGGGGCAAGGAACCCAGGCTGCCTGCAGCAAGCACTCAGTGGGCCACCTGCCCCTGTGGAGTAAGCAAGGATGGGGAGGGGGGAGCTTGGCTGGTGGCCACCTGTACCAGACTTGCCTAGCCAACTTATCATGGTCCCTGGGCACCTGTGTGCACATGACCTCTGATCTGAGGCTGAGCCAGACCCCTGGTATAGTTCATGCCATCTCAAAAATGTTGCAAACTCTCACAAACAACCTTTTTTTCCTGGCTCTTCAGGTCCACCAGCTGCAAGCAGGGATGTGCCATCAGAGTTATCACCAGCCTCGGCTGGGACCCTCTGTATATACCAGCTCTGGCAGCAGGGGGGACTCAGCACCGGACCCTGCTGTGGACTGGCAGGTCACCATGGCAGAGGAGCAGTTGGCAGACTCACACACCTGATGTGCAGAGGATGTTGCACATGAGCAGGAGAGGGACCAGGCATTTTGGGACAGGTTCATGGTCCTCAAGGAGAGGCACATCATCCTTCTCAACAGGATGGTGAAGGCCCAGGAGCAGCAGACTGCTGTGATGGCTGGGATAGTGGAGGCCACAGAACAGGGCTGTTGGATGCTGGGCACAATCCTAGCCCTGGCAGTCATTTTATTTGCATGCTGCCCTGCCTCCAGGCCTAACCTTGCCTGCCCCCTGGCAGCTGCTTGCTGCCCATCTGCAAGCTCCCCAGTGGGCTTGGCCTGAGGTTCAGTGGCACCTCCACAAGCCAGGTCCCCCTTCCCTGGCACCTACCCCAGGTCCTCCACCAACCGACACCCCTCCTGAGCCCACCTCTGTCACCTGCCCTGGCTTCATGTGGCCCACAGGAGCTGCCCACAATGGGATCAGCACTGTGCATGCACCATGCTGGCTCCAGCAACTCACTACAGGAGGAGAAGCCAGCCACACTATCAGAGCAGTCACCACCCACACCCCTGGGTTGGCCCCCTGCCCACCAGCCTCACTGCAGCATTTGCACCTGCAGTGGTATAACCAGAGGCCAGAGAGCTGGGTGTCTGTCCCTGAGCTCTGCCCTGTAGGCACCCCCACCCCACTGCCCCCCACCCCAGGAGGGTATGCAGAGTCCTGTACATAATCTACATGGGGAATAGGGTGCTTTAATGGTGGTGAGTGGGGTAGTTGGTGATGGGGCTCTGTGTGATGGTGGGGAAGGGCTCTGTGGTTTGGGAGCGGGGATGGGGTCTGCTGTTGGGGGGGGAGGGGAGAGGGACTCTTGTTCAATAGAAAGGCAGGGATGGGGTCTGTGTTCGTGGAGAGGAATAAATTGCTGTTGAGAAAATGGTCCACAGTGAGCTTGGTGCTGGGGGTGTGCAGTGAGGCTGAGGTCCAGGGCTGACTGTCCAGGTGCCCTACAGTGGAGAGTACAGGAGAAGATAGTCTGCCAGCACCTTTTGTACCAGGTACCCTGACCCCCACTGCCTTGTATACAGCTCACTCAAGGCCTCAGTTGGGAGGGGGGGGTCCATTGCTGTTTCTGCCACCATTACTGGCACTACTAATGCCAGGCATCTTCTACCCACTGTGCCTCCTCCAACCAAACCTCATGGAAGAGCTCCCCACAAGCCTTGCAAATGTTATGCAACACAGGCTGCAACAATGACCCGGGGCTGTGACTTCAAGGTGGGCAGTAAGGGTGAACTAGTATTCTTTCAGGCAGCCAAAGGTGCACTCCACCAGTGTACAGGTTCAGCGCAGGCACCAGTTGAAGTGTGCCTAGTGGGGGTTCAGTTGGCCAGGTTCAGCTGGCTCAGCTGGCCACAGGAGTCAGGGCAGAAGTGGGTAGGTGAGGTCCCTAATGAGGAGGGACAGGACCACCACCATGCTCAGCTGGAGGTCTAGCACCCCTGGCATGAAGCACCAACCTCTTCACTGGGGTTGGTAGGACAGAGTTCCAGAAGACGCAAGCATCATGGGCACTGCCAGCTCAGCCAGTGTTCATGGTGAAGGTCCCACAGTGGTCAATGACAGCCTGCAACATGATGGAGTGAAAGCCCCGCTAGCTGTATTAGGGCAGTCACTATGGAGCGGGCAGGTGATGAGGATATGGGCCCTGTCCAAGGCCCTGATACACTGGGGAAGCCCAGGGCATGGAACCCCGCCACCACCTACAGGGGTAATGGAACCCAGAGAACAGTGTGTCCCAGCACATCTTGGTGGCCTCCCCACTGGTCACGTTGCCCATGCCAAAGAGGTGGCTGACCTAACACAGGCTGGTAGATGTGGTCAACTTGAGCAGGAAGATGGCCAGCCAGCTCTCAATGGGGAGGTGTAGCCACATGGTGGAGGCCAGCCACTCCAGGTGCAGGAGAGCTGATCAAGGAGTTCCTGTAAATGGCTTGGGTCATCCAAAAGGACTCATCATCCCAGGTGCTTTGGATGGCATGTAGCCACCAGTGCTGGCTGGCCAAGCAGGCCCACAGGCAGCAGGGCTGGAGCCCCAGGAGCTCATGGATGGGACCAGTGGCAGCATCCCCATTAGCATTGTTGGCATGCCTGCTGGGGTCTGAATGAGTGGCAGCCCAGGGGCTGGATGGCATCAGCACATGGTCAGAGGACCTCAGACACAGTGGTGAGTTTAGTCACATGGCCACACAGCATGTGGGGCTGAGACTGACCTGAACCAGGCAACGGTCACCATCATGGTTCAGCATGGTGAGGAGGGTGGCAAGCAGGAGCCCGGGGCACAGGATGTAACTCCTGGGGCCTGGGGGTGGAGCAGCCATCTCATGGTGGGTGCAGGCTCTGGCAACACAGTCAGAGAGGTCTGTGCCAGCACGCTGCAGCCTGCTTTATGCCAAAAGTACAGGTGGCCAGGGAGTAGCACATGGGGCTGGCTTTTAAAGAGGGTCCCTGGCCACAGGCAGCTGTTGCCAGAGCCTTGTAGTTTGCCTGGCTATTGCAGCGGGGCAGCACAGGGCCAGAGCAGATTGGGAGCAAGCTAATGCAAATCTGCTCCCCAGTGGCTGCACATGTAGATGCTTGTCCAGGGAGAGTTAACTGCACAGTAAATTACTGCAAGGTAAACCCATATAACACTAATTGCACGTGTAAATGCCCCCACTGTCCTGTTTTTTTATACTCTAAGCTCTACTGTTATAGCTGTGTAAATAAATGAAGTAGGCTCACTTTATAAGGAGAGTGTGAATCAACAAAACACATGTTCAGTTATTTTTAAAATTATGCCTTGATTTGGTGTGGTGTGAGAAACCAGCCCCTCCAATTCTGAATATAAGCAGAATGGGAATTTGATGTGGTGTATATATAGGATTTGGGTTTGGTTTTATTTTTTTTTCAATTATTCTTCCTATGAAATCCAAGGTGTGGCTTTCATTCTCAAACAGAAAAAGATAACTTTAACTTAGGCTATAGCCCTTAAGTTCTATATCTATACCTGTGGTTCACTTCCATTGGTTTAAATTGCTACTACTTTTTCCCCCTGGTTATGGAAAAAAATATTCTTGTTTTTCATATATGTAAACACTCCAGTAGATAGCATTTACATATGTGAATGGAACAGGATTAAAATCTGATTTTAATCTGGAACAGGATCTGGCGCAGGATTAAAGTCTGATTTTCTAGCCTCTGTCAGGAAAAACACAGAATAAGAGAAAGACTAGCTATCAAGAGACTAGCTAGCAAGCCAGAGCCTTTCAGATGCTGCTGGTCAAAGAGAGACAGCTCACAAAAGGCTCAACTTACTTCAGACAGCCTTATATGCTGTTTCTACATCCCTCCCCTACAGCACTGTGATTGGAAGGGAACTCAGGGAAAGATCACAGCCACTGGCCAGCTACAAAGGTCAATATCAGAGCAGTCTTCCCCCCACCCCCTTCCCAATTTCTCAGTTTCTGTTTCCTGCATGTCTGCCTTCCAAATCTCCAAATTGATTCGCACCTTTTAACAGGTCTCCCACTTCAGTTCAGAGATTCTGTCACCAAGTTGGGCTGAATCTCCTCTGAATCAAATCAGTTTCTGAAGCTTCGCACAGTTCTATTTCCTGTGCAAAATGGAACTTGTGCAAGTATTTTTAGAAGGAAAATGCTGCTGAACTCGAGAGTGAACTAAGAATTTTTTTACTGCAACTAATTTATCTTCTTTTTCTTTTCAGGATTTGCCTAATTATAAACTAAGGCACATACAAAATAGGTATCTGATCATTACACCTGACCTTCAGATCTCTCTTTTTATAATGCTTCAGTGTATCCATTTGTTGCCAAAACATAGCATGCAATAAAAAATACTGCTAAAAAACAAAGGGCACCTTCTTGCCTGTTTATTAATTAATCTTTATTGAAGGATCTCAAATATTTACAGTGATTTACTTTTCTTTTTAAGTATATGCACTGTACTGATTTAAATATTTTTTATGGCACAATAAAGTTCTCCCTTTTACTGCAATGGGAGCTATTTAAAACTCAGCGAGCGTGTCTACATGTACGGCAGAGTGTGCAGTTGTTACTGTGCAGTCATTTAGTAATTGCTTAAGCAAGTACTAAATGACTGTGCAGTAACCAGGATTACTGCACAGTCCTGTCACTGCACAGTTATGTTTAGCTGCTACTGCACAGTAGCATCACTGACATGGTTCGTGCCCAGCAACACTGCCATAGCAGTGAGCTATGGTGCAGTAGCTCATTGCTACGATGATGTAGCTTCTCATGTAAATGCTCCCAGCTTCTGTCATGCTACAGCAATTGTGATGCTCATCTAATCTTAGAAGCTCCATGGGGGCCAGCTCAGGTTGAAGCAGCCAAGCTGAAGGGAGCTCCCCCAACCCAAAGTAGCACTGTGCAGTGTGGCAGGAGCTGCAGCTCAAGGTGAGGGGAGAGAAACAGCTCTGCTGGGTCAAGCCAACTGCCCCTCACCTCCAGTGGTTACTCCACCTCCCATTCCTGCCACTGCTGTGCCACTCCAGGAGGCAGTGGGGGGAGGGGGGGACAGGGGCAAAGAAAGAACAGGAGGGAAAGCTGGGCAGACCTCAACTGGGGTCCTGTGCCCAGAGACAGGGGAGTTTAATCCCTACCCCCTGCCTGCCTTTGCCCGAGGTGCTGCCTCGCCAGTGTCAGGCCTTAGGGACAAGCCTGTCAAGAGCTACTTCCCCCCTACTCCTCCACGCACAGCCTGGCTGGGGTCCCTACAGGCCAGGGTCAGGTTTTAAACCTCTCCACAATCTTACTTCGCTCAGGGCCTGGTCACACGCCCCACATCAGCTTCCCTCCAGTTTTGCAGCTGCTGCAATTTGAAGGGAGGGCTACTCTAGTGCCCTCCTCCACCCCCCAGTTTCTAGCCTCGGACACTGCAAGCATGCACCTGCATTTCCAGAATTAAACATGAATGTCTACACACTCGTAAATCAGTTCAATCCTTGCAGGTTAGACTAACCTGCAAAGATTGAATCAATTCAGGCTTCAGCTGTCCCTACCCTTAAATAACCGTTGGTACCTCTATACCACCTTTGACTACGCTAAGCAACACTGCCATGAAAGCCCACCCTGCCCGCTCATCCTAGCTGCACACACACCGGATGCCCTAAACAAGTAACATAACTGTCAATACAGTGGCTATGGCCCAAAGACTGATTGAGGCATTCCATACATGACCAAGTATAACTACATTACATTTGGTGGCATTTGGTAAACTCAGAGCATTAGCTGACATGTAAGGCATGTTTTCATGATCCAATTCCTCGGTACAATGGGACCCAGGATAGGCATGCCCTAAAAACCAATAGTGAGATGTAAATCCAGTTTTATGCAGGAGGTCAGACTGACTAATCACAAGGCTCCCAGTGTTCTTCAGATTACAAATTAATTATTATAGACCAATGGGAACATTTTGTTTTAATATGAATAATGGTAGAATAAACCTCCACATTTCAGTTCTTCAAGAAAACCTTGTTTCACTTCTATTTATTTTTGGAGCTAACCTGCCTAATATAATAGGAAAGACAGTAACGTTCTGGGAAACAAGATGAGTAAAATTATTAATTAAGTATAGGAAAAGTGTAATCTAATCTACTACACTGGCAAATAGCCTGCTGGCATAAACTGTTTCCCTACAGATATACTTAGTGATTGTGGTACACTGTTCATTGTTTATATAAACTATAGACTGATCAAAATTATTTGTTTGCACTAACATCTTTTTGGCAAACTATGGGAGCTTGCTGCTTAAGCTGAATAAAATATTGCCAATCATCATTATATGTGGAGTGAAGAAATGGTGGGGAAAGTGTATTTTTTTATTCTTCTACTGAATATTTAAAAAATCTATCAATTGAAAAGGTGAGAATTTTCCCACATCTTAATGGAAAATACCTACTGTAGCCAGAGATCAATATTGATGTTGACTGGATGAAATTTAAGTCCAAATATTACAACATAAAATAAGAATTATTTAATAGGGTAACTGTTGATATAAAGTCTGCAACCTGGATGTAAACTGAGCCTGCTAAGGGAAATCCTTCTAGTTTTATTCATTCAAGTAGTTCTGTTGCAATTGATGCATATAATTCCTTCTTAATGTAAGTCCATGACTTCCTGTGTAAATGAAGCTCACAGATGCTGATAAGGTGTTGTGCATTTAATTGTTGGAGGCCAAAAAATTAAAATAATTGAACAGCAAGATAATGCTATATTACTATTATTTTTTCCTATTTAACACAAATGCTCAATGTGATTAATTCTTTGTGAAAAATGCCTGTTCTCTCAAAGTGAGTCATTTGCTCTCTCTTAAGTTGGGTGGGGGGGTTATTTAACCTCTCATATTGATATTACATTTTTAAGGAGTTTCATTTTCATGGTGCACACATTAATGTACAGCCAACTATAGTGAGACTTCCTTCCTTTAGCCATTGTTATATCAGTTAAATAAGAATTTGTACACTAACCTCACATTTTGAATTCCCGAAGAGGACAATGACTCCTTGCTTAATTGATATTACTTCATTTTGGATGTAGCATGATATAATAGATAAGACATTAGATGGCGAATCATCCTATCCTAAGAGTTGAAATACATGGTCTCAATAAAGGTTTAGGTGCCTATAATGGGACTTAAGTGGACTTTAAGGGCATAGACAGAAGTGATTATTTTCATCCAATCTGGCCACAGAAAGCAATCTATAGCCATAACGAGACACAAGTGCATGACTGCAGACTGCTTCAAACATGGCTGATAGAGCAAAAATCTGAACCCTCATTGTATTGAGTTCAGATGAAGACATTTCAAAACTTAGTATGTTCTATAACTTGCATCTGCCTGCCTCCCAGCCTGTCACTGTTTTCAGAATGGGAGAGGGGAAAAGAAGTTGAGTGTGCAGGAAGTTGAGTTTGGTGTGCAGTTTTTTCAGCCTCTGCTGGAGGTGGGGTGAAAAAATTGCACCCTCCAGTGTCAGCTGGGGAACCCCTAGAATGAGCTCCCTCTGCTCCCTTTCCCCCCTCCCATTCTGAAAATAGGGATGGGTTGGGAGTGAGGAAGGACCGTTGCTAGGGGAAACTGGCTGTAGGCTGGCAGTCCTAGCAGCTAGAGTCCCCTCCCCCCTGGAAGCAACAGTGTTTGTTCCGGGGCATGGTTGACTGGTGCCTCCTGAGTCGGGGGGGCACTTGTCCCCCCCAGAAGACAGTCAATGACTGGGGCGGGGGATGTCCCGTGGCTGATCCCACAGGTTGAGGGAGCTCCCCCTGCAGCCTATCCCATTGACCCACAACTGGCAGCAGTGCATTGCTAGCACTTCTGGGCACACCACTGGCACTTCCAGGTGCGCCGCTGGCACTTCCGGGTCATCAGGATCAGCTGCAGGTGGACCGCTTTTCCTGGCACGCTCAAGGGGGGGCACCAATGCTCTTGCCTGCCCCCCCTGCCTGAGAAAGCTGCTGTCAGAGGGTGCACTATCACTCACAGGGGGTCCACATACACCCCCATGCACCCCATATTCATCACCACTGTTCCAGGGGATCATTGTAACTCAGAACCATGCCTGCAAAGCATTCTCAGTTACAGCAGGAAGCTCCACTTCTGTCTACACCCAAAATGCCTAATTCCAACCTTGTGGTCCAAAAAAACCCTGTTCAATAGCTACATAAGCCTAGATACTCCAATATTTTTTACCTAAAGGTTTCCACAGTTTTGTTCATGCAGAGGTGGATTAAGATTTATTGGGGCTCTGGGCAAACACAAAATTGAGCACCCCCTCTAGAAGTGCACCAATATATTGGTCACATATTGGATCACCACCAATAAAAGGAAAATTAACATTATTGGCTATTGGCTTTTTTTGGCCAGTGTAGCCAATTAATGTCACCAATAAATGCTGTGTGCTCATGGCCAGGAATGCACCCGGGTAGCTTGGAGTGCAGTGTCCTGCTAGTAAGTCTGTGGGGGTGAGAAGGGGCATGGGAGAGAGAGGAGGTGTGGAAGAGGCAAATGGAGGGAGGTGCTCCATGGTGAGGGAGGGAGTGGGGCAGGAGCGGGTGCTGCCCAGCCAGGGAGATGAATGTGACCTTGGGGTCAGGAGTGAGATGGAGCCACAGGCAGCTTGTCCAGGAGGCGTGGACAGGTGGGGAAGGGGACCATGTGCCCCGCCCCGGATTTATGCATGGGGTGAGGGCAGGCTGCCTGCTGTGGACTTGGGGCCAGGGGCTGTGCTGGCCTCTTCCTAGTGTGGGGGCTGGGCTCGGGGTGGGCAGGCAATGGTGGCACTGGGAGGGATGGCTTGGAGGGCCTATGGGGAATTTGGGGGTGATCATAGCCCCCCAGTCTCCCACCCAGCACCACCCTTGCTTGAGGCTCTCCGCTTTCCCGCCTTTCCCTTGGGAGCCCCAGGTGAAGTGCCCTGAGCAGGGGTGTTGCTGGGGGTGATGGGGAGGGCTGGAGCCACCCCAAAGCTCCCTGTAGCTCCACTGTAGCCATCCCTCCCAGTGCTGCTGCCACCCAACCCATGCAGGTGAGCCCACCCTGAGCCCAGCCTTGGCCCACTCCCCCTGCTGGGCAGAGGCCAGCACAGCCCCTGGCCCCAAGCCCTCAGCAGGCAGCCCACCCTCACTTTGTGCACAAATCATGGGGACACATGCCTCACCCCAGGGTGCACACACTGGTGGGGAGCCAGACCCCCTCCCCACCCCCACACTGCCTGGACAAGCTGCCCATGACTCTGTCCTGCTCCTGGCCCCAATGTCCTACTTACCACTCTGGCTGGGAAGCAACTGCCCTTGCCCCACTTCCTCCCTCACTGTAGGGGCCTCGGTCTGTGAGTGGGCAGCAGCAGGGCTGGGGGGCTGTGGCTTGGGAGTAAGGAGCAAGGGAAGGGCACGAGCATATTGCCCCCCCCAATCATATACCCCTTTCTCCCCCCTCTCTCCCCCTTTCACCCCACAGGTGTCCTCTTTTTTGAAACTGGAATTGTGGTAACCCTAGGAAAGCACCCGGGTCTGATGTTGCCCAGCTTGTAGGCACCTATGTTCTTTGCTGGGTCTGCACCTTCATTTGTCTGTGCCTCAGTTCCCAACCTGTATAACAGGAAAATAGCTCTTTGTTACCTCAGAATATTGTGACAATCAGTCTTTTAAAAACTACCAGAAACTGTGGGAATGGGAGGCTGTTTAAGTACCTGAAGGGGCCAATCTGAATTGTGCTTCCAGCTCTTCCTATAATTCATAGTAATGATGTAATGCCCATCTCTGCTCCTTTCTGGAGCTTAACTAATTTCATTGTTTATGTGTATCTTTGAACATTGAGCACACTCACTGAACAACTTAAGGAAAGGAGAGCATGGATCCTCTTTCTGCTGGAAGCAGATGATTCTTCTGCATAGTGTCTGCTAATAGGATTTTCATATGCTTACTGATTTCAGGATTGCACACCAGTGGTAAGCTCAATAGATTCCCTTAGTCTGGCAACCAGAGGAATTGTCAGTGTTTTGCAGGTGATGGGATCAGTGGAACAACTTTGTTTGAAAGCAAGAACGAAGGCTAGGTGGACAGAACTCTTATCCCCTCTGAGAGCTGATAATCTACTATCATTCACCTTCCTAAGAAGCTAGCAGACTGTCATCCTCCCCTCTACTAATCAGTAAAATAGAGGAAAAGCCAGCTGGCTGAGTCCTGACATCTTTGGTAATGTAACCTAGAATTAATATGGGCCCATAAAGGCAGTTCATATTGGTCATATGACAGTCAGCTACAGGAACCTTCAGGCACGCAAAAGATCATCAATGCAAATGACACAAAAGCCAGAGGAGAAACAATACAAGATTATTTATATTGGCACAAATTAAACAGAAGTAAATGACATAGGACTAGTTAGCCGCCCACAGTTCTTTTCAATAACATAGCATAACTGTGCCTTCAATCTTACAGCAATCTCACCAGATGTATTCTATTGTCAGTGAAGCTGGCTCAGTAATACCTGCAATACCTGTTCAAAAACATGTTTTCAGAATGCAAACAGCTGTTAGATGTTACCATGTTCATATTCTTGCTTATTCACTATTCAGAGGCATTTGCCTGAGGGGGGGTTTGTTCACAGATATGTTTGAGGAATGACTATTTTTTGCCTCAGTACTCATATTCACATGCAAACAAGAACATACAAGTGCAAATGAAGGCACTAGTTAGCCTCTATTCACTTGTGTCAAAAAAAGTGTTAGTCTTCCATTCGGAAAGCAACAGCCATCTCTCTGACTGGTCATCTCAGGGACACAACATCTTCCTCATTCTTTCTGCTCTCATCAGGTGCATAAGAAGTCAAAACAACAATGAATAGTAAATAGCAAGTGCCTGAACAGCTGACATACCACCCACAAGCTGAAGATTGTTTGTCCAAATGATTCAGTGAATAATTAACAAATGCATTCACAGAAATCTGTGCAAGAAGAATCTGTGAGCAGGAAAAAGGCTTAAATAATTTATCTGCAAACTAGCTACAGATGGACCTAGTAGGAATGTGTACTTATATAATTGCCTTGAAAATAAGTGTCTTTATTACCCACTGTTTGAATGTAGAAGAGATGCTATCCTCTTTTTTGTCCTAATTCAGAGGTTCAAACTCAAATCAACTGCAGGGCAGTATTGCGGTTGCTTGTGGGCTGCACTATGGCTCTCACACTGACAGCCCCAGCGGTGCCACAGGCAGTAGCTCAGTCACTGATGCTGGGCTCCCAGTGTTGAACAGCCAGCATCCCAGTCCTCCAGGAGCACAGAGTATGTGCATATAAGAAAGACTCTGCAGCAGCAGTGTGTGTGTGTGTGTGTGTGTGTGAGAGAGAGAGAGAGAGAGAGAGAGAGAGAGAGAGAGAGAGAAAGACAGAGACAGAGAGATACCCTTGGCCATGGTGGCTGGGTTTTCTATAGTGGCAGACAGGTACTGACAACCTGAGCAGCACTGCATTTCCCATGGTGGCAGCCTTCATCCCAGCAAGAGCTGGGGCACTGACCACCCCAATGCCACCATGTGCAAACCATGCCACCAACTCCAGCAACACTATAGGCTGAATTAAGTAGAGAAGTATGACGTCCATGCTTACAAATTACAATTCATTATGTGGATTATGTGAACATTGTGATTCAGAAGCAACATAAATCTACCTCCTAATCCAAGTAATTGTGCTGGTATAATTTACACCTGACTAGATCTAAGCTAGGAGTATGGGCATACAAACAGCTTAATGTGGGATAGGAGCAGATGGAACTTCATCCATTACCCGCTGTTCTGTACTACCTGCCCATTTGCAGTCTCACCCTGTGATAATTGAAGTCTAAACTACATTTACCTACCTTGCTTTGACTGAGAGATAAACTATGATTATACTCACCATGGGGTCATAACAGAGTACCTGATAGCACTCCCCACAGGTGCCTGCTTGCTCACCTGCAAGGCATTCTGCGCCACTCCAACTCCCAACCAGGCTGCACCCCATGCCCCTGCATTTCTAGGATGCCCATTATAATTCTCAACAGCCTACCGGGACTAGCCTCTGAAATTGAGGACTATCCTGGCTAAACCAGGACATATGGTCGCTGTATTTGTATATCCATAGCCTGGGATATAGGTATATGGGATGTTAAAACAACAAAGTCCTCCTACTACAGATGCAACTAAAACAGCATGGATTTGCTTTGTACAGTAGAAGTTCTGTTAACCAGCATCTTACAAGCTGGCATGCTCCACTAACCGGCATGCCAGCTTGTAAGATAAAGTGAAACTGGAAGTGCCCACCGTGGCACTTCTGGTTTCTCCAGGCCCCAATGGCTCAGGGCAAAGCAGCCTGCACTGCTGAGCCCTGACAACCCGGGGACATAATAGGCTATGCAGGACCCACAGAAGGAGCAGAGATACCGCTGGAGGGGTGCAGGGATACCCCAGACGCGGCAGGAGAAGTGGTTGTCGGGGCCGCATATTTTGTTATCTGGCATCCCCCATTCTTGGGGATGCCAGATAACAGAGCTTTTACTGTACTACAACAGTAAAATAACCCCTACAAGCAAAATAACGGTCAGTGTAAGCACATGTTTTGCCTGTGTAACTACCAGCATAGGTATGTCACTCAGAAATCACACCTCTTCACATCCTCGACTAATGTAGACTTTCAGACATCTGTAATGTAGCTGTAGCCCCAGTTTGGGTTATGAAATGGCCTTTTGCCCATACATAGGATTACCATATTTCCAGTTTCAAAAAAATAGGACACCTGTCAGGGAGAGGGAGGTAATCAGATGGTTGCGGGGAAGTGATATGCCCATACCCTATCCCTGCCTCTCACTCCCAAACCACAGCCCCCCTAACCCATGCTGATGCCCCTCACTCCCAACTCACAGCCCCCTGGCACTGCCTGTGCCCTACACTTCCAACCCACAGTCCCCTCCTCCCCCGGTGCCTCTCACTCCCAAGCCACAGTCCCCCCAGCCCTGCTGGTGCCCCTCATTCCTGACCCACAGACCCCTGCTCCCCCCAGCCCTGCAGCACCTCCTGGCTGCCCCACCCCATGAGCATGGGCACAGGCCCCAGTGCTGCCAGGCTGGCCACCCAGTTCTCTGCTGCCCCCAAAGGGCCCCTCCACCCCCTTCACCAGCTGGAGGAGCAAGTGCCTCCCCTTCTGCGCTGCCACAGCCCTGGTGCCCAGACAGCTTCCCCCAGTTCCAGCAGGCACCCGCCCCATCCCCTCCACACACACACACACACACACACACACACACACACACACACACACACACACACACACACACACACACACACCCTGGACAGTCCCCAAGCCCTGGCCCTCCAACTCCCACCACCCATAGATTTACCTGCATCCAACTACTCAAATGCACATGATTTCCCCTGCCTCCAATTGCCCTCTCCCTATTCCACTCAGCTCTAAGCGGCTCCTTGCTAGGGCAAGCTGGGAGACAGAGATGAGAGGACCCAAAAAGAGGACATGGCTGGGAAAACCCGGATGTATGGTAACCCTACCTATACAGGGTAACTTGATACCAGCATTAATGTGCCCATGGTGTGGCTTATACCAGTAGAATTAAATTGATAACATTTAGATTCCAAACTGACATAGCTGTGCTATAGGAAATGTTCTCTGATGTAGGAAATCACTTGTCAGAAAAAGCTACACTGGTTTACCTGAAGGAGTGATCTTAAACTGATTTCCCTGTGTAAGTTTAAGATAAATTGGTTGAAGATAACTAAAACTATACAAAAAATTTTACTTGGAAGTTTAAGTACCATTTAAAGTTAAACTAGCGCAACTTCCTCATGTAGTAAGTCCTTAGCCTGGGATTTTCTAAGGGTCCTTAGGGATAAAAGAGGTAATGATGGAAGAGATGAAGCTTCCAAACATGAGAGATGCACTTGTATGTATATTCAACAATGTTCTTCTTAATAATTACCTAATTACAGAGGTAAAGAGACATTGACCGTGCTTTTTTCCAGTTATACTCAACAGTGTGTGTGGAAATGCCACTTTCAGTTCATTGTTGTCATATTTTTTTTGAATGAATAAGCTAGGGTGCTTAAACTATGCAGCTTTTCATTTGACCCAGTATTATAAATTTCCTTAACCTGATCACTGTCATACTCAAAAGCATGATAGTTCCACTACTCAATCTTATCTAACAGATGTTTCCTGTGAGATTAAATACTATATCACCAATGAACTGTTTTAATAATAATACAATAAAAAGTCCTGCCTAGTTCCATCTAGATAGATGAAAGCTCAGGGCAGATAGTCTGTTTACACATGCTACATTTTAGTATAAGCACCGACTAGCCTAAAGGTTTTTTTCTCTTTATATTTTTAAGACTTTTATCTAGGGCTGGCAAACCAGTCAATTGACCTGTCAGATATTGCCAACTGACTTCATATTTTTTGACTGGTCAATGATTATAGCAATTTTATGGACAGTGAATTTTTTTTTTCAGTTTTCTTCACAAATCTGATATTTTTCTTGTTTTTTGACACTTTCTTAATGGAAAATTTATGTTTTTTCTGTGCATTGTTCTAATATTATAAAAGCTTAAGTCAGTCTGTCTGTCTGTCTGTCCATAATGCTTTATTCATGCTCTGATTGGGTGACAAACAGCTAATCAGAGTGTGAACAAGCATTCCAACAGGAGCAGGCAGTGGTAGAGTGCAGCCATGATGGTGGGGACACAGGGACAGAGGGTGGGGGAGCTCCTGGCCTCGGCTCCCCCACCCTGCTCCCTGCAAGAGGCAGAACAGCAGCAGCGTGGGGCGTTAGGTAGCAGCACTCCACCCCAGCCCCCCTCTGCCCCCCAGCCCCCCCATCATTCTTGACGGGCAATTGACTAGTTCGACTATGTTAGCACTGTTTTACAATTTTTGATCGATGCTTGACCAGTCAATTCACCAAATATTATTTGATTGGTCAAATATGCAGCTCTACTTTTATCTTCACTGAGGGTACATGCAGGAGAAAAAGGTTACATGCTTTCCTTAGGTAAACAAGGCCCAGTAGACAGGGATTACATATTCAGGCACAAGATTGGCCATGTTCAAAAGGGAAGGAAATCAACACTAGGTATATCTACATGTGTGCTTAACTGCACCGCAGACTAATTTTCTGTGATATAAAGCAGGGGTTTTCAACCTTTTTTTAATAAGTGTACCCCTGGCGGCCTCCTGAGGGGGAGTGAGTGTAAAGCAGGGGCCTGACAAGCCGCGGAGTGGCAGCAGTGCAGCATCTGTACAACCCTGCTCTCGCCTCGCCCCAGCCCTGCTCCTGTGAGGCAGCAGTGCGAGGTGGCAGCGCTCCACCCCCACCCACCCCTGTGTACTCCCTGGGACCTTTCAAAGTACCCCCAGGGGTATGCATACCCCTGATTGACAACCCTAATGTAAAGCATCAGAGTCTGCATGTGCAATACTATTAGACCATAACAAACTAATTTTTTCTACCATAAGATAGTACTGTCAGAGACAGTACCTTTTTATGCAGCAAAAATAACTGCACCTAAATGCATGTATAAATGCTGACCCAGCCATACATCGTGCCCAGTCAGTCCAGGCAGCAGGGGACCAGACCCCTGCCTGCCCTGTAGCCACAGGGCTATGTACACTGGGGTGCTCTCATGCCCCAGCCAGACCCTGTGCCACCCCACGCCACCTCCCAGAGCCCAGGGCTGACTCCCCTGGATCCCCTCACAGCCTGATGCTGTTCTTCCCCAACTCAAACTGCTGTTGTCCTGGGCACAGCATCTGCACATGTGCCCCGGACTGCAGTTTGAGCATCTGCACATGCCATTAAAATGCCATGATAAACTCCGGTGCAAATAGCACCAGAGCTTATCATGTCACCTTAATGGCACATGTAGATGCACCCACAGCTTGAAAAACTGAGAAGGTAAGATCGAAGGAAAAAAGAAGTTAATGCATGTTAATTGTTTTCCCTCTAGCATGATATTAGTTGAAAATATTACGGAAAACATTTCCACCTGAAAACTGAAACATTTTGTGGGTCTCTAGAATATTTTTAGAAAAATAATTGAGGTCAAAAGCACTTTTTAAAAATTATAATATAACCAAGTAACAAAAAAAAAGTGGTGTTGATCTTACTAAAATGAATTTCATTTTTTGGAGCATTCTGAGTTACTGTTCAAATTCAGGACAAAATAAATTCTTAAAATATCAAATTTTCTCACAGAATGGAAATTTATATTAGTTCCACTGGCAACTGCTTCCTGTTTTTGCCCGTCTTCCTTTTCCTTTAAGGCCTTGGGTTTAGTGTGTTCTCATTGTATCTAGTTTTCTGTTGGGTTGGTTAAAGGTACATTCTCCTAAAGGCTTTAGGGAATTACCGTCCTCAAACCTGCAAAATCTGTTGATACTGGCCGCATCTACACATGTGGAAGACTGTGCAGTTGTTTCTGTGCAAGTACTAAATGAGATTACTGTGCAGTACCAACCCTGCACAGTTTTTTCATATGCTACTGTGCAGTAGCAACGAGTGATTGTGCAGTCGCTCGTTACTACTGCACGGTAGCATCGCCACATGGTTAGTGCCCAGCAATGCAGTAGCGTGTTGTGTAGACATACTCACTGAAGAGTGTATAACTATTAGGAATGTGCAGTTCAAGGGTTTCCAGTTTGGCTTCTCAGTCACCCTGACTTTTCAGTGAATAGGGATGACAAAATCAGGACCCAACATGGAGATTGGCCTAAATCTGAATGTCTACTGCTCTCTCTGGAGTTCCTGTACTCATTACAAAGTTGTGGAGACAATAAATATAATAAGATGGAGTCCAATCCTCCCTCTCCTGATGGGCTACCTTAATCTTCATCAACATAGAAGTCCAAAATTCTAGTAACAAGCCTACTAAATTTACGATACTACAGACTGAGCTTGTCTACATGTGCATTTAAGCATACCTAAATTTAATGCGCATTATCTTAACACACATTAAACGGGTTTAAGCAGAAGTCTACATGTGCAGGTGTTAAAGTTCATTAATGCTGTGTATGGACTGACTTGAGACAGACTAAAGTTAGTCCCAAGTTAGTCCACACACACACAGTGTTAATGCACCTAAATGCATCTATGTGCACGTTAATGTGTTTTACTAGTCACGCCTCAAATTGGTACCTGCATTTGCAGGTATCAAATTGAGATGTGAATAGTTTAAAATTGCCATTTTTAATGTGCATTAAGGGTGCACATGTGTGGACACATGCCCTTAATGCACATTAACTTAAGCTATGCAGACACATCCACTGAATACTACTAGTGTGGGCTAGTTTACATAAGTAAATGCTCAGTTTGAGGAAAGTTTTCACAGATAGGACAGAAGTTGTAGGATGAACAAAGAATTTTTCATGAAGTCCAAAACAATAAAAAAGTTTTAAGACCAAATTTTGTGGAACAAAATAATAAACAGAAAAACAAAAAAACGAGTATGACAGGTGAATCTGGGGTCTATTCTACCACTGCTGTATAGGATTTTCAACTCTTTAAAGCTTATTTTGAATGCTACTATGCCATATGAATTTTGAAAAATGTAAGTAATACCATTTTACAAATTGTATCATGTCTTAAGAGATTTTTTTAAATAATGTAAAAATAAGGCTTTTTCATGATAATTAGGGAAAATAATCCTCATCCTCAATATGGAATATATTAGTATTTAGATTTGATTAAGTAGGGGGTTTGTTGGTTTTGTTATTTGTTTTTTGGGGATTTGTTTGTTTGTTTTACTAAGTGATGCTTTTCCAAAAGATATAGGCCAAATCCTCAATGATCCATTAATATAAGATATTTTTGTCTGGCCATTTCCATACTGAGGGCCTGATGCTCTCACCTTGTTGTCTCCACCGGTCAAAGACCCTTTGACTGGTGGAGACAACAAAGGGAGAATGTCATTTACTACTTGCATTTGTTTGTATAAAAGAGTGTTTTGTCTTACAGATAAATTATTGTTCTGGTTGGACCTGTGAATATTTAACCTCACAGCTTCTTTTAAGGAATGGGTTTTCCACCAAGTCTTTTCCCATTTGCTGTACCTGACTGCTTTATGTTCACAGCCACTGGTTGGCTCTGAACACCCCCTACTGTGCATTCAGACTTAGCCTTGTATTTCTACATAGTCCTTTCCCCAGCAAGAAGCACATGATTCAGGAAGTGATGCTGCTTTCATCTTCGTAAATCTGAATATATTTGGGAGGTAATCACAGTGTTATAGAAAAGTAGGGCTGGAAGGGCTCTTCAGAGGTCATCTAGTCCAACCTCCATCGGAGGATAGAACATCCCTATTCAAACCACTCTATACAAATCCGTTGTCTAACCTATCAGTAACCCTGATACAGTCAACCCTGACACAACCACAGGGTATAGTACCTTAACCTACCACAGGTAAAGCAAGGGGTTAACAGTGTCTAGTGTCCTGCTGCTGTGAGGATTGTTATAATATGCCTAAATTGAAAGAAGAGGGACATGCCTTCTGCTACAAAGAAAGGCAAACATCTGCAGAGTCTGTACCAGTCTGGCCATAGGGTAAAATTCCCTCCTGACCCCAAATATGGTTATCAGTCTGATCCTGAGTGGAGAGGCAACTAAAATCCAGGTTAAAATACTAACAGGAGCACTAGCATACACCAGTCAAAAATTCCAGTGTTGACTGCAGCCAACTCCAAAGCTCCTGAGGAAAGTGAAAGAAAAACCCTGACCTGTGTACAAGCTGGAGGGGAAAAATTCCTTCCCAGCCCCATGAAGCAATTGGCAATGCTCAGAAGCATGGGAAATGCCCATAGAAGAACATAGGCATAGCTACTTGTACATAATCTATCCAATTCTTGTCCAATCTCTTCTTGAACATCTCCAATGACGGAGGCTCCACAGTTCTCTAGGCAATCTGTTCTATTGCCTCACTGTTCTAATAGTGAAGAAGTTTTTTTTTATATCCAGTCTAAACCTGCATTGCTGCAACTTCAAGCTATTGGCCCACATCCTGCTCTCTGAAGCAAAAGTGAAACAAGGTGATTTCCTTATGGCAGCCCTTCAGATATTTGAAGGTTGTTACCATGTCCCCTCTTAAGCACCTTTTCTGCAAGCTGGGCGTGCCTATTTCCTTCAACCTCTCCTCTATGACTTGCCTTCCAAGTTCTTTATCATTTTTATTGCCTACCTCTGGTAGGGCTGTGCAAAGCTTTGACTTAGTATTCGATTCGACAAATATGCAACATATTCGACCTTGAAAAGTGAAAGTCAAGGTGAATAGCAGCTGGTCGAATAGCTGTCGAATCGAATACCGGAAGTCGAACATTAACAGAGCGAGTCGAATATTCGACTTGCCTATACTAGATTCCCTGTGAGGGGGGAAAAAAAAGGAAAGTAAGGGGAGGAAGGGGGAGAGGAGGAAGGAGTGCTTTCATGACTGACATGTGGCTGGCCAGTGACCTGTCAGCATCCTCTGAGGTCGCTTCCAATCCCAGTGCTCTGGGGGAGGAGCAGAGAAAATGCATAAAAGGCAGCAGTTTTTCAGCTCCCTGCTTTCTGCCTTGGGGTCCATTTCTGAGCTGCTGGTGTTCTCCAGCACCTCTGCGTCAGACCACAACGGCTGGAAGCCCTGATCTTCAACAGATTCCCTGCTTGCAGCGCTAGGAACAGGGATTTCTGAGAACTTGGTGCTTTTATTGTATAACTATTTTTCATATTAGTTTATGCTTATATTGGATAGGTTTAGTAGTAGCTAGGATCTATTCTGTATATAGGAATTTAGTTTATATATATATTTTTTATACATCATTCATTCTTTCCACCACACCAATGCTTCTCAATATATTATCTACACACACAAACACATTTACATAATATCCAGAAATCTAATCCACAGTGCACAGTACGCTTAGAGGTTCCAGTTTACATACGAAGGAACACATTATGAAGCAGGGTGGAAAGGCAGATAGCCACACTGGCCAGCCTGCACGAAGGGGAGCAAGGGGGGCTGCAAGCTGGAGAGCTGCAGTTTCTCCCCCCACCAAACTCAGACGCAGCCTCTTTCCTCCCACTACAAGGGATGAGGCTGCTACAAGCAGTAAAGAGAGGGGAGCAGCAGTGCCACCAGAGCCATTGCCTGTGCGTGAGACTCTCTCATGTCCAGATACAGCAGCCACAACCTCTCCCACCATAACTGCAACCAGCACAGCAGCACGCTCCACCCCTGTGTCACTGCCTATGCTGAGCCTTCCCACGCCAGAAGAAGAGCTGGTGCTGGTCTGGATCTCGGTGCCCTGGCAAAGGAAGTTCTGGGGAAGGAGGGGCAATCAGTCGAGTTTGTGCTCAACACCCCTCAGGTTTTTTCCTTTCAAGCCATGAGGTCTTTCCCAGAAGGCACTTCAGAAGGTGCCTCTGTACAGATGAAGGCAAGCGGCTCAGCTAAGTCCGCTCTTTCACTTGCTGTGCCTCTGACTGCTGAAGAGGGGGAGAGTTCAGCAGCATCCACAGATGCACCCACACACCAGAGGGAAAGGCCTAGTACTAGCATGGTCTGGGATCATTATGAGCTGGCAGATGATCCTGTGTTTGCTATCTTCGTGCACTGCCAAGCCAAAATCAGCCGAGGCAAGGGAACAAAGCGCATGACCACCTCAGGGATGCTGAATTATCTCTGCAGGTACCACCCCTTTGCCACAGGAACGGCCCCCACTCACTCCACAGCCCCCATCCCTCCACAGCAGAGGCAGAGCACCCTGGAACATGGGGGGCAAAGGGACCAGTTGCAAATGGGAGCAAGGTCACCCAGACCATTGGGGAGATGCTTGCTCTGGATGGCCAGCCCTTCACCTTTGTTGAGCGGCCAGGATTCAGGCAGCTCCTGGTACTGCTGGCTCCATCCTACCAGGTGCCTGCATGCACCACCTTCAGCAGGATGTTGGTGCCCTCCCTATACAAAGCATGCAGGGAGCACTTGAGGGAGGATATGCACAAGGCAGGTCCACAGGTGACCGTACACTTCACCTTGGACATCTGGAGCAGCCGGGGTGGAGATCATGCGTACCTCTCCCTCACAGTCAGGCCATCAGTGGGATCTCCTTCATGCCAAGGTGATGGATGAGTCCCACACAGCAGCAGAGATAAGGGGGGCCATGAATCACATGGTGCAGGGGTGGCTGGGCACTGGGCAGGCTGAGCTCACCCGCGGCTTCATGGTCACCGACAATCGGACCAATGTGGTCAAGGCGGTCTATGAAGCCAGCTTTGCTGGTATTTGCTGTGTGGCACACAATTTATATCTGATTGTGAGGGATGCTTTGGAGGGGGACAGTGCTGCCGGTGATGGTGCCAGCAACACCAGCAGGCTCGTTTCCAGATGCAGGAAGGTGGCAGCCTACTTCTCCGGAACATCAAGGGGGGCAAGATGCTGCAGGACAAACAAACAGAGCTAAATGTCCCACAACACAGAATAATGCAGGATGTGGAGACTCAGTGGAGCTCCACATACCTGATGCTTGAGAGGCCAGTGGAGCAACAGAAGGCTATCCATGAGCTCGCCTTGCTTGGGGAGATTGGGACCAGCGGCCCCCTGACCAAAGCTGAGTGGGATGCCCATCTCCCAGATCTTGCTGGTCCTCAAGCCCTTCCTTGAGGCCACCGAGACCCTCCATGCCGCTGATGCCTTCCTCAGCCAGGTGGTCCCCATAGTGAAGGAGCTCCGCAGCCAAACGGAGAGCTTTCTGGGGGCCAATGTTCCTGGCTAGGGCAGGCCGCTTTCACCAGATGTGCAGGCACTGGTGAGGCGGCTGAAGGAGGGCCTTAAGAAGAGGCTTGAACCCTTGGGGTCCAACACAATGCATATGCTGGCCACCATCTGTGACCCAAGGGCGAAGGGAACCATATGTGGCAGTGAGACACTGAGTCACTGCAGGAAGGTACTTATTAAGAAAGTGACGGAGGCGGAGAAGCGGAGGCAGAGGGAAGTGGAACAGGGGGATCCACTGCCTGAACCCAGCCTGCCATCCACAAGCCAGTTTTCCCCTCCACCACAGGCGCTGCCAATATGGGCTAAGGCCATGGCAAACATTAGGGGGTCCAGACCCACCAGACCCCAGGATCAGGCAGACAGCCCTCACACCGTGGTGTCTGCCTATCTTGCGGAGCCTGTGGAGCCCCTGGACTGTGAAACCTTAGCCTACTGGGCAACCCGCAGCCCAGTGTGGCTGGATCTGGCCACAGTTGCCCGGGATTACCTGTCCTGTCCACTGACCAGTGTGCCAGGGTGTTTAGCATAGCTGCAGATGTTGTGACACCTCACCATACCTGCTTGGATCCTGCTTTGGTGCAGCAGCTGGTGTTCCTCAAGGTGAACCTCCCGCTGCTGGGCGTCCCCAAGCTCCAGGTGCAGACGGAGCGAATGCCGCCCTCCTTGCTCCATCTGGATCTCAAGTTTTGTCTGTCAGCAGCCTAAGGTGCAGTTTCCCCCAAACCCCAGCACCTATCACTGTGAAAGTTGGCAGGATTTGTGGGCTCCTCAGGGGCTAGCAAGCCTGCAGTTTTGAGCTCCCTGTGGCTTTGCACATGGAAGTTACAGGCAGTTTGCTCTCAAGAATTTGGGGTGCAGTTTCTCTGCACCCCCTGAACTTATCTTGTTGAACCATATCATGCTTTGTGGGCTCCTCGGGAGCTACTATTCCTGCAAGTTTCATCAAGATCAGACAAGAAATGGCAAAGTTATAGCCTGCTTCGACCCTTATAGCCTATGGGGAAGTCGAAGCAGCTCAAATATTTGACTGAGCTTTGACCTTGAGTCGAAGCGGACAGCAAATCAAAGCAGGACCCAGTTTAATATTCAACATGGCTGTTGAATCGAATATTACCTGCTCTGCACAGCCCTAACCTCTGGACCCTCTCTTAACTTCTTCATGACCCTTTAAAAATCTGGAGCTCAAACTTGCACACAATACCCCAGAGAAGGTGTAACCAGTTCTGAGTAAAGTAGCACCATCTCTTTCTATGTCTTGCAGTTAATGCTTCTATTGATACAGCCCAAAATTGCATTTGCCTTTTGTGTAACTGTGTCAACTACAAATCCATGCTGAGTACATAGTCCATAAAGACTGCTTCATATTGAGACTATGGGTGATGTTGCTATGGCACTGTGCTTCCAGAAGGAAGTGCTGAAGCACAGCATAATATGGATGGTTACTGCGCCATGCACACAGCACACAGGGAGATTTTGCTGCTACCTCACCGTAGTTCCATGCCAAAACCAGAGAGCACATCATTACGGTGACATAGCTGGTGATCATGTGTAGACCTGCATGAGCACTACATTGCCATAGCGAACCATGTAGTGATGTAGTGCATCACTACATCACCATAAGGCAACATGTAGATGCATCCTATGGCAGGTAAAACACACAGTTGGGGTCCACCAGGAATCAATTTTATGGAGGGTGCCCTGGTAATGCATAAAGTCTCAGGAAGGGGAAAAAAAATCAGTTTTAGTGAAATTTGGCAAAAATATCCAGTATTTTCACCCGCACTCAATGGATTGCCTTTTTATTCCCCATGAAATGACATTTCTGTCTCATTTTTTTTTTACTCATCAGTTGGACAGAGACAATGATATAATGAAATACAAGTATGTGCCCAGAAGAGCTGGGAATAAACTAGAGCAATTAGTGAGGAAACCATATATTTTACTGGGGAAGCTGGCAGAATACTACAGGTTATAATCTGTGCTAAGAGTTACTTTAGCTTCAAGAAAACCAAGTTTCAAGTATTATAGCCTTAGGTTTGAACAAAGGCTATAAACACATTGTGTTAACTAGGAAAGAGTTACGATGAACTTAATTGAATACCCCCATTAAAGAGAAACTCAGAAGGCTTCATTAGCATGTCTTGGTTGTGGTACAATTTTATATTTTGCCCACAAAGGATTTTTCCACAGTAATATATTTAAGTAGCAGAGAAGACAATGTTTAAAGGTCAGACATTAGAATGGTTCACCTGTAGTATAATAGTTATTCTGTCAGTGCTTCCTTTAGAGACGCCTATTTTAAGTACTTGCATCATAACTAGGTTTTAATGATCTTCACCATTTTGGCATAAAAGATTTTAGCTTAAAAGCAAATTATTTCACTCCAGATTTTCTTTTAACAGCTTGAACAGAAACCTCACATTGGCCACTATTAAAGTATATAAGAGCTATTAATTTTTACCAGAAACATTATGGATCTTTTAGTTTACTTTATGGCCTGTGATGAATCTTTCCTCCACTGGCATTGGTGAGCTACATAGATTTGTTGCTGTTGAGAATCTGGCCCCACTACATTTTTTAATTGTATTAATTTGTTTGCTATTACTATTAGATAAATATGACTAAGGGCACGGCACATGACACATTTACTGTGGAAAAGTTTACCCTGGATTTTACTCTACAGTAAATTTAGACTTTACATTTTTCTAGGTTTAATCCAGACTACTGCCATCATAATATACCCGTGGACATCTGTAGTCCAAATTAAAATTGGCTCCAGTCTGAATGAACTAATCCTCACTGAATGAGAATTAAAGTTAATATAGACTACAGCAGTCTGAACTAGGCAATTTAAACTGTATTAATTAACATGTATTTACAGCAGGTATCTAGAGCTTGCTGTTGCTCATGCCCACTGTAGCAAGTGAACTCATTTTTGTGCCTCTGATTGTGAGTGGTGGGCAGTGTCCCAGTGCCCCCTGCCATCTCTACTGCAAAAGTGCAGAAATGCATGAAAACCTCCCTGATGGACAATGATCATCTATTAACCCTTAATTTGAATTGAAATTTGATTTGAACTGGGTGATGTGAATCAGTGAGCACTTTAGAAAACAGTAAGCACTTCCATAAATGGCCCATGAGACTAGCTTTTCCCTAGCTGGCTGCCTGAAATAGGCACTGTTATAGTTTTGTCCATAGGCCTGTGCAAAGTGGCTAGTATTCGCTTTGGATTTGGATTCAGCCAATTTGGGGGCAGTGATTTGATTCAGTGATTCAAATCACTGTCCCAAATCAATTTGGCTGAATCACCAAATCTGATTCAGAGATTCGGCCGCCACCAAATCAGCCAACTCTCCTAATTGAACAGGCCTCATCCCACGCCCACTCTCCCAGTCCTGTCCAGCACTTTAAAAAAAAAAAGCCCCATATTCATCAGCTCCTGCCAGGGAGGGGGGCAGTCCCCGCTGCCCCCCCACTGGCCCGCACTGGATGGTGGCGCTCCGCCATGAGCCCTCAGCAGCCCCAATGGCTGCTGCAGCATCCAGTGAGTGCAAGGCTTTTTTTTTTTTAAGCACCAGGATGCTGGGGCCAGGAGGGGCAGCCATTGATGGGGCTGGCAGAGCAGGCAGCAGGTCAAGGGGTGCTCAGGAGGGCTGGAGGAGTTGGCAGGGGATGGGGCCTGGTAGGGGTCCTCCCATGGTCCCCTCCCCCTCCTCCAGCCCCTCCACCCACTACTTACTGGCACAGAGTCCGGGTCCAGCTCCCTGTAGTGGCAACTGGGGATTGTCTGAATCACCTCCTAAGCTTTTCCAAATCAATTTGGAGGCTTCAAATCAGTTCAGACCTTTTTATTGGTCTCCCGATTCAATTTGGATTCGGAGATTTGGCTGCCAAATCTGGCCAAATCTCCTCCAAATTGAATCAGCAACCAAAGCTTTGCAGGGCCCTAATTGGCCACCAGGGGGCAATCTGAGCTGATTTGCAATAAGTAAATGGCAGGCCTGAAGTGAAAGTGACAGTGGTAGTTGATACACAACATATACGGCCTGGTCAGGCCGCAGCTGGAGTACTGCGTCCAGTTCTGGGCGCCACACTTCAAGAGGGACGTGGACAATATGGAAAGAGTTCAGAGGAGGGCCACTCGTATGATCAGGGGTCAGCAGGGCAGGCCTTATGAGGATAGGCTACGGGACCTGAACCTGTTTAGCCTCCACAAGAGAAGGTTAAGGGGGGACCTTGTGGCCTGCTACAGACTGGTCAGGGGGGATCAGCAGGTATTGGGGGAGTCCCTGTTCCCCCGTGCGCTGCCAGGAGTGACCAGGAATAACGGTCACAAACTGGCGGAGGGTAAGTTTAGATTAGATATTAGGAGGCGCTACTTCACAGTCAGGGCGGCTAGGGCCTGGAACCAGCTTCCAGGGGAAGTGGTGCAGGCTCCTAGCCTGGGGATTTTTAAAAGGAAGTTAGATGAGCACCTTGCCGGGGTCATCTGACCCCGGTGCTCTTTCCTGCTAAGGCAGGGGGTCGGACTAGATGATCTACCTAGGTCCCTTCCGACTCTAGCTACTATGAAACTATGAAACTATACACCAGAGTAACCATCTCTGGAGTGAATTTACTTTCAACTTCCTTAGCAAAATGAAAACAGTCTTCAGTAATAGTTGTGTGCGTCCATGCCCTTAATCAAGTAAACAAAATTGTGTCTAAAATGTATAGGTTATCCATGCCTACACAAAAAATGTGTAGACAACATGTAAGTGTGATGGTTGATTTAAAAGGTAGGTATACTAAACAGAACTGGCTGCAGTTTTTTCTAGATTTTAAGTCTGAATGAAATGCCAACTGCTTTTGTGAGGAGATGAGTATGAGAATATTACTCAAACTGTATAGCACTGGATAGGTCCTGGGATGTGGAACTGTCGAACTGATTCTTTGGAATTTGGAATGAAATAAATATAGATGGAAAAGGATTAGATAATCCAAACAGTCCTGATTGGATCAGGGGAGAAGTTTGTGTTGGATGCAGTATGTCACATAGGTGTATATAGATATATAGGGGAGTAAATAGAGTAATGCAGGGCCCCACAAGGGAGGCACACCATAAAGCAATACAGGACAACTAGAGACAAGGCACAGCCATGGCTTCATGAAGACTGAAATGATCAACATAAGCCACAGGACTGGAAAACTGAACATTACTCAGTTCTTCTATATCTGCTAACCATTGTATTTTTGTAACTGAAAGATGACAACCTACTGTCCTAAGATGCTATAATTAAGTTAAATCATGATGTGGACCATGTCCTTTACCTAATTTATTTGACATGGCTGAGTTTGCAAAGTCTCACTACTAGTTTGCCATGGTTCCTCCTAAAATAAATGTTTATATTTAAATTTAAACCAATCACAAGAGTTCTCTTACATAGAAACTCCCAGAGAGTAGCATCAACTGTCCATAACTAAACTCTAAAATTGAAACATGCAATTGGCAGCAGAGCTAAGTACATGTTAAACTCTTTGAACAAGTCAACCTGTTTAGGAAGCTTCTGAAATGTTCCTTGAATTTATGGTTTTGTGGTTGAGACTCCAATGTCTCAATAACATACCCAGTGAAATCAATGGGAAATGTTTTTATTTGGTGCAGCACCAGCTTTGACTGGTGGAGAAAGCAAGGTGAGATACAATATTAGCCCCGCTTGTGTAGGCTGTCCAGGAGGATGCATTCATTCACCATGTTACACCGGAGTGCTAACTACCTCCACCCTCAGCTACTGTTGTATATTTTTGAGGGTGATATTGAGTGGGGCACAGACAAGCACCTTGTCCTCACAACTAAATGAAGGCTGAAAATCTGATACGCATTCAGCAATGTAAAGAACAGTTCTCTTGGGTCTTCATTTAATTTCAGATAACAAATCATCTTAGTCTGGTTTGATTAACTCCAGTACTTAATGGATTAAGTAATTCCTGATTCTTTAATTCTCTTTTTTCAGAATATAGTCAACATTAGAAGATTTATGCCTTAAGGGAGATCACAGATTATTGCATCAAAAAAGAACTGGTCATATTGGTCTTCTCACAAGTAAGTTCTTTTTTTGCTGAGTTTTTTTTTTAAATCTTGCCATCTCTTTCTCAGTTTTCGTCTCTGTGATACTGACCGTGATAATGACACCCAGCTGCCAAAGATACCATTAGACTGACTGGCAAATTGAATAGTGAAGAAGCATGCTTAATCCTGTGCCTCCAAGTGGACTGTGGATTTGAGGTGCCACATCATCCTCCTCTCCTTGCTTAGACCTTTCACATAAGGGAAGGCTCCTATCCTCCCTTGCCTTTTGGTTCCCTTCTCCTGATTGCCCTGCATTTGCTCTTTTGAGTTTCTCCCTCATCTTGCCCACATGCCCTCCCCAGGTGTTCCAGCTGAGCTTTAATATAGTTCTCAGAATCTCTTCAACCCTTCCCAAGCTTGTGGGGAGCTAGACCACCCCATCAGACAGCCCAGAAGGTTGCAAAATCTGTGTAGATGAACATTCAAAAGGCCCTGGGACTCCACCACCTCTTCCTGAACTGTTCTGCCCGTGTCAACAGGGAAGGAAGATTTATTTGCTCCTTGTCTCTCATCTTCCTGGAACAACAAACACTCTTTGGCATCAATTTTTTAACAGAACATAAAGTTTAAGAAAGACAGGATTGCTCTTTTGGTTCCAATGTGGAACCCGTTGACAAATCCAGTGATGGTGTCTCTCCAAGCTGGAAGAATTTTGGAATTTGTCAACAGTAAGAGTATGAGAGATGGGGTGGAGGTGTCAGATAAAGCGATCAAAGTATTGAAGGGAATGGATAGGATCAGAGAAAGGAAAAGAGAAGAAGACTCTGGTTAAACTGCAAAGAAGGAAAGGGAGTCCTCAGAATGTTTAGCAAAACAGTTGCGAGATAAATTGTCTTTTCAGGAATTATCGAAACTGAAATCGTCTTCAGAACTTCTTTCAGTTTTCCCCCATTGCTAAAAAACTAGGTTTATGTGATTTATAAAAAATCATCCATAAACAATACAAACTACTCACCCTAGCTTCCCAACTCAAGGAAAACATGTTTTAAAAATCCATCTGAGAGTCTGTTCCACAAATATAGCAATGAAGATCCTCATATCACTACTGTGCAGCTTAAGCTACAGTATATCTCTCTGCATGCGTTTATAAAACTACTGGATGTAATTTGCTTGTTCTTGAAATATATTCCTCTTCAGATCATCCAGTGGGTGTTTATGAAATTCAATACCTGGTTATAGGTTTGTTCAGCTTTGTTGATCATACTTGATCAGACTCTGCTGATAGGTAGCGAAATAGGACATTATCACTTTTTTCCACTGCGTATTTCTGGGATAGGAAAGTATGAAATACATAGACTATAAGGCAGCATTTTTTTTTTTTACCTGTGCTAATTAATCAAGCTTAGATACTTGTAGTCTATAAATGCAAAACTTTGGCACAGTTCAAATACTATTTTGTACATATTGTTACCAGGTTTGCCCATCACTTTGGGGTGTGCTCATTTATTAGGGATACATTTCTAGGGTCTTGGCAATTCTATCAATGTGCTGCTTGTGTTACTTGTGTTTCTATATGGAGCTGTATATCTCCCTCCTGCAAGTCCTCACCCTCAACAGAGCTATCTTGCAGGACTCAGTTTCAATGGGGCTGGGTTCCTCCAGACACCAAATCAGCCATACACACACACATTAACGTGGCATGCCTGACCCGGCCAGGTTGATCAGCATGGACAGGCTGACACCCTCATATGCCAAGAATCAGTTCATCAGAGCGACTATAAATTGCAGTCAGACACAAGCACACAGGTAAACAGCATACCTCTGAATCCAGCTGGGTGTCCAGATGACACCCTTATGGGCCAGCATTCAGTTCATTAGGGCACGTCTGAGCCAAACTAGGTCAATCAGTCTGTACAAGCTGATCCCCTTATGTGTTTCAAACTTGGCACGTCCCAATCTTTAGCTTCTTGATGAGCAGACCCCACAGTATTTTGGGGCTTCACAGGGATCTTTAGCTTAGGTAAAAGAAGCGTTGCTGCAGAGCAAGTGGGGAAGGAGAAGTAGAAAAGGAAAAATATACCCAGTTACCACCAGTTTGACTATAAAAGTTATTTATTGCTAAGTATATGAAATATATAATGGCACTAGTAGTAATAGACATGCAAAGGAAAAACAAACACAAACAATCACAGTATTCCCTGGTTTCACTAAGCATTTGGGGAAACTTAGCTCAAGCTTAACTAAAATAGTTCAGGTTCAGAATTTTATGCCTAGAGAGAAAAAACAAAAGAGAGAGAGCTAGGATCTCACCAGTCCAAGACACTTGGGTTGCAAAGCTGACAGGTTAAAGTTCTCAGCACGATCCTTGAAGGGAGACGATCTGCCTCCTTCAGCCCCTTGAGAAGAACAGCGGATGGTGTCAGCACACACACTGCTGCTTCTTTTACAGATATTTATACCCTCAGTTCAGCTTCTTTCAAGCATTCTTAATAGTGTAAATAATTGTCTTTTCTATTGACAAGGGGTTATCTGGTTTGGAACATCTCAGGAAACTGATTGATAATCAGGAAACACATAAGATTAGGGAGTAACCAGACACTTGAGAGCGAGCTTGAAATTCCTATGGATAGCAAATATACTGATGGGATATCTCATGGTTTCTTCAGAAACAATAGATAGCTTGCAGCTTCAGGGTTTTGGATTTTTACTTGCTGTGAACAAGCCTCAGGTTAGCAAGGTTTTTCCAGATCTTACTATTGTCGTTTAACAGACTTAAGGCAATTATTGGAGTGTTCATAACCTTCGTGGGGGGAGGACTTCCACCAGTTGTCCCGGGAAAAGTATGACAACACTTGTGGTCAGGGCTCCAATGGGCTGGATGCTGTGATGAACCCTTTACCATTCTTCAAATGTTGCCCATACCCCCTCTGACTTGGTCTCTTGCCTCGGCATTCCCTAACCTGGCAACCAAGTTTTAGCCAATTAAGTTTAAATAGGCCTCCCATAGTGGGACTGGGGAATGTACAGCCTAAGATGCCTACAAAAATTTACTTCTGCTTAGAGGTGGCGGGGGAGAGGGGAGAGTCCTTTGTAAATCCAGATTAAAACTGGTCTGATAAATGCTGAGCTGGGTGTGTGGGTTGATTAGCATTTGGAGCACAGATTCCCCATCATGCAGTGCTCCCCTGCTTCTCTGATCCCAGAATTCACTGCAGTCTCTGCTTCGGGCTTTCTGTTCTCCATTTCTCATGTAAATGAATGGTCATCTGGTTCCATCTTGGATGCAAATGAGACCTAGGGCAGCTGTTTCACTCTTGTCACCCTTATCTGGAGGGTTTTAGGTGTGTCTCCCACTGCATCTTAATCAGTTTTGTTTAGGTAGAGGAGGGGAGGGGGGATTCTTTGTGAGTCAGACAGTCTGCGTCCTATGTCAGGGTTCCCCAAGAACATGAAGCTGATAGGTAACAATATTGGGTGCATCTACATGAGATACTACTGTGCAGTAGCTTGTTGCTACTGTACAGTAACACTAATTACTGCACAGTCATTTAGTACTTGGTTATGCAAGTACTAAATGACTGCACAGTACTGCGCAGTCTGCTGCTCATAATCTTTCATATGTAGTGAGATAATAAAAAAATTGATATAAAGAACAATATAACGCTTAATATTTTTATAACTGTTTGGATAAACCACATTATGCTTCTTACCTATGTAAACCATTTAATACACAAGGGAAAAATAACCCACTGCATTTACATTCTGAAACTCAGTTTAATTTTATTGCAGGCTATATATTAGAAAATCTGACCTCATATTTACAGACAAACAAATGGAATTGTGGAACATTTGTTTGGTTTTCTTCCTATATTTCCACAAAAAAATCAACTTTTTTAAAACAAAATTTCCAGCATATTTAATTGTTGTAGGTATCATGAATGAGAAGAACTAAACAAGTTTTATCGTGGAACTGTAAGCAACTTCTGCAGAGCCTCCCACCTCTCTCTCTCTCTCTCTCTGTCTCTGTCTCTAACTAACCAACCAGACTTAGGAGCCATTTCCCAATTCCCAGTCTCTGGGGTTTTCTTAGACAGCATCTTTAAATTACAACTTCTATCACTACATCTTCCCTCTTAACAATAAGTACAAAAACCAACACAAACATTGATTAACACTCATCTACAGAGGAGAGGTTACTAACGCTTCACTCTGGAGTCTTCACCCCTCATTTCCCTCTTCCCCCTTTTCTGCAGCTCTTTCAGCAAGTCTCTGTGAGTCTTTCAGGAAGTTTTACTTTCTTTTCAGACCAAGGAGGTATCAAATCCAGCTTCTGATGTTTTGGGTGGGAAGCTTTTCCTCCAAGTCTTAATAGACTTGAGTCCTTTTATTGGGAGCCAACTGACTTGCACTTTTGACAGCTGTGCTTTCTCTGTATAGCACAAAGTTCATTAGCTATAGACTGTTGAAGCTGATTTCCTGCTTCTGCTTGATGTTATTTGCATTTGTGTCCATAGGTACATTTCTTTTAAGGACATGGCTGTTTCTTGTGTTCAAGAGCAATTAGTTTCTTCCTAAGAAAACTGCACATTTTGGTGCTGTAAAGAAAGCCAAGAGAATCATCAGGAGGCATGAATCTTGTTTCTTGTTGTGCTGCAAGCACACACTTGACCTGGTTCAGTTTCTCACAAGCTGCCACACCCAAATTGGTGTCACCACTCTAGGTACCATAGTGAACTGGAGTTTGTATACTTTATTTTAATATCGTATGCTAGCAATGTATCACCCTGGCACTTGTACATTTGTTCCTGATGAACCAATTATTTTGATGTTTGTTGGATTCACTTTTGATCTCCATTTTAATTTTCTGTATTCATACTCTGGTAAAATATTTACCTGAGCTCCAGTGTCTAATGAAACTGTTTGATTCTACTATATATATAAACAACTTCTCTTCCAGTGTATGCTCAACTGTGTGTACTTGAGGTTTCTGTGTTTGGGATCTGCAGCACCTGGCAAAATGGTTCCTCTTGTTAAAGTTAAAACAGGTGAGGCTGGTGAACTCAAACTGGTGGGGCAGGTGGAGCATCACACGGGAGCCGGGGTCTGGATTTTGCAGCCGGCCAGGAGCGGGGTGGGGTTTGTAGCCAGCAGGGAGCAGGGTGGGTTTTGCAGTCAGCTGGGAGCAGGAGGGTGGGGGGGTTGCAGCCGGCAGGGTACTCCAGCCCCCCCCTCTGCTTCCAGCCAGCTGCAAACTACCCCCACACCCAGTTGGCTGCAAACTGCTCCCTGCTCCCATGTGCCACTCCACCTGCCCTACCAGTCTCAGTTCACCAGCCATGCCTGAATTAGACAGAGATTTTCAAATGCAACACAATGTTTGGGGCCATGTTGTCTTCCACAGTGGCTGCATGCTGACTCTTTTGCTCTTTCTCCCTTAGCATTCTCCTTGACAGTGGAAAATTCCACCCTGTCAGGTGGCTTTTTCTGGCCACATGCTTTGATGCCTACTCTGCTGTCAACCCCTTTTGGTATATTCAGCTCAGCAGCTTGGGCCATCACAGTTTCTGCTGCCCTGGACATGTGGATAGTCTTTTCTAGGAACCAGTCTCCCTCATGCAATAACCTTTCTTGTAAGACTACAGGTGCATCCAGATGAACACACATGTGTATTTCCCCAGGAACAACTAGCAGTGACACATGTTTGGGCCACTGCTAGTTGTCCCTGGGGAACACTCCCACATGCGCACTCTGGTGTGGGGCACATTTCCCTGAGTGGGGTAGGGGAGCCTGGGGCCAGCACCTGGGCTGGCCCCAGCAGTCTTACCTAGGGTCCTGGAAGCCTCCTGGGGCTGCAGCTCTGGCAATCCAGGTGCACAGAGCCTGGCTGGAAGCTGGCACATGGCTCTGGCTGGCCAGGCTCCAGTTTTGGGTGGTGCACGCTGCCACCATGTGCACCACTGCACTTTTTTTTGGCGTGCTTTTTTATTGATACCGGGATTTCTCAATATCTAAATTTGGCTCCACACTGCAATTATGCAGCACAGGGAACCAAATCATGTGTGCAGAGTGTGTTTTTTGGTGCCACAAAAACATCTAAGGCACCACAAAGTGCACATGTGTGCTCACCTGGAGGTACTCTACCTGTGAAGGAAGATCACTTCCTTTCTAGAAGCCCTTGTCTGTCCATGTGGCTCTGTTTCTTCACTTGCTCTCAGTTTCCACCTTTGTTTTCAGTTTGAAACTCAAGGGCTTTCAAGCTCTTTCTCATTCGCCACTCTTGAAACCATGTAGTGATCACCAGGTTCAGTAAACAGATGTATATGTGAATGAGAAGAATTAAAACAACAACATTTATTGTGGGTCTGTAGACAACCACAGCAGACCCCTTCTCTGTCTCTCTCATACTAACAAGACTCAGAGAATCATAGGACTGACCTCAAGGATCATCCAGTCCAACTGTTCATTAGAGGCAGGTCCTGTCAGACCAACCTGGTGGCCTTCTACGACCAGGTCACCAAATCCTTAGATGCAGGGGTAGCAGTGGACATAGTCTTTCTAGACTTTCTGAAGGCTTTCAATACTGTCTGTCACCCCGTTCTCATTAAAAAACTGAGGGACTGTGGTGTTGACACCTACAGTCAAATAGGTCGCCAACTACCCAGAGAGTGGTAGTAGATGGGTAATTTTTGACCTGGAGGGACGTGGGCAGTGGGGTTCCGCAGGGCTTGGTCCTCGGGCCTGCACTGTTCAACATCTTCATCAGTGACTTGGACAAGGGGGTAAAAAGTACCCTGTTCAAATTTGCTGATGACACTAAGATGTGGAGGGATGTGGGCATGCTACAAGGGAGGAATAGGCTACAATTGGACTTAGACAGGTTACAGGGGTGGGTGGGCGGACAAGAATAGGATGGGACTCAACACTGACAAGTGCAAGGTGATGCACCTGGGTAGGAAGAACCAGCACCATACCTACAGGCTAGGATACTCCCTTCTTATCAGTGCAGAGGCAGAAAAAGATCTTGGAGTCATCACTGATGCCAAGATGAACGTGGGCCGGCAGTGTGGGGATGCAATCAGGAAGGCCAATTGCACCTTGTCATGCATCCACACATGCATCTCAAGCAGGTCCAAGGAGGTGAAAGTCCCTCTCTATGCGGCACTGGTCAGGCCGCAGCTGGAGTACTACGTCCAGTTCTGGGCACCACACTTCAAGAGGGATGTGGACAACATGGAGAGGGTCCAGAGGAGGGCCACTTGTATGATCAGGGGCCAGCAGGGCAGGCCCTATTGGGACAGGCTACAGGACCTGAACCTGTTCAGCCTCCACAAGAGACGGTTGGGGAGGGGGATCTAGTGGCCTGTTACAAACTAGTCAGGGGGGACCAGCAGGCATTGGGGGAGTCCCTGTTCCCCCGAGCACTACCAGGAGTGACTAGAAATAACGGTCACAAGCTGACAGAGGGTAAATTCAGATTAGACATCAGGAGGCGCTACTTCACTGTCAGGGTGGCTAGGATCTGGAACCAACTTCCAAGCGAAGTGGTGCTGACTCCTACCTTGGGGGTCTTTAAGACAAGGCTAGACAATCACCTTGCTGGGGTTGTTTGACCCCAGTACTCTTGCCTGCCATGGTAGGGGGTTGGACTTGATCTGCTCAGGTCCCTTCCGACCCTTCTAACTATGAAACTATGAAACCCTCTGCCCTATATCTGAACCAACCCTGTCCAATGCTTATCCACTCACCCAGCCTCCTCCTGAAAACCTCCAAGAAAACAAATTCTGTCACTTTGCTGGGTAGTCTATTCCACTGGCTTTTCTAGCAATAAGGGTGTTTTGGGGGGGGGGGGGGTTCCTGGTAGTTTATCTAAATCTGCTTTGCTGCTATTGAAAACATTTGCTTCATGCCCTGCCCTCTGCAGCAAGGGAGAAACAGTTGTTCCCCTGCTTCCTTAGCAGCCTTTCAAATATTTCAATTTCAATTTAATTAATTGTTCTGATTAATAGAAGTTGTAATGAAAAAAAACAGCATGTGACTATAGCCCTCCCAATCCTGCTACCCCTAAAGCAGTTTCTGAAGGATCTTGTTATTTGGTGTAAGTATCCATAGCCCAGGGTCACTTTTGATTTAGCTTGGTGTTATTATGGCTGTGTAGGTAATTGATTTTTCAGTTCAGCAGGCAAATAAAAAATATTTGGAGAAAAAATATAATCAGATATATTTTGGGTAGCACAAAGCATTTCACTGGACCCAATTGAGAACATTTTGTTTTCAGACAATTGTCATAAAAACAAGTTATTAAAGCAAGTAAGTGGACAGCTAACTTAAAAATACAAGTTGGATTTATCTCAGGACAAAGCCTTTTATTCTGGGATCCTACAAATGTACAAGCCCATAGTGCCACTTTAAGTATCTATGAAGAATTCAAAATGGCACTTTTTTCTGAGACAGTTGGGGCTAATTTGAGTCAATTGCCATTCAAGCTGCACAAACAAATAACTGTCCTGCGCCTGTTTTTGTGTGAGTCCAAGCTCAGGACAGTCAGACCTAGGATGAACCCCACATCTGTTTTTGCCCTTTGAATCACAAAAATGGAAAGCTGGACTGCATCTACAAGTGCAATGAATGCTACTGAATAAACACCGGCACAGTTTGAGCCAGAGTGAACTCATCCCAATGCCACCATCTATATATGCATTTAAGCACAGTAATTTATTCCGCTGTTGGGTAGTACCTGTGTCTGACAGGACTGTCCTATGCCAGAGTAAGTTAATCTACTGTGCACTAATTGTGGCACATGTGTAGACAGTGATGTTTTACTGCACAGTAAACCAGTCTATTGCACAGTAAAGCACCCATGTAGTGCTGGGTAAAGCACCCAGGAAGAGGTAGTGGGAATAGCCCAGTGATTAGGATATTTACATAGAATATGGCTGATGCTAGTTCAATTCCCTAGTCTGCCTAAGGGCATTTGAATCCACATCTCTCATACCTCCAGGTAATACCCTAACCAGCCACGCTACATGAGATGTAGTACTCTGAATAACTTCTCTTAATATTGCAGGACATGCTGATTGAAAAAAAAAAACAGTACCGTACAATATCAAAAAAACATAGGTTAAATGGGTTAAAAACCAGCTAACTGATAAATTTCAAACAGACGTTATCATCATTAAAAAGTGTTGTTTGTAGTGGGGTTCCGTAGGGTTTGGTACCAGCCCCAAAGCTACTCCACATTTTCATTAGCAATCCGAGAGTTAATATAAAATCCCAGCTGCTAAAATTTTCCAGACACCATGCAGATTGGTAAGAGCAGTGCATAATGGTGAGGACAGGCAATCATTACAGAGCAATCTGGGTGAATTGGCAGCTTGAGCCTATTCAGAGACAAGCATTTTAAAACAGTCAAATGCAAACTTATGTACATGTAGGAACTGGAACTGGGAATGCAGGCCAGGCCTGCAGAATACGGGGACTGTATCCTGGAAAGCATTGACCCTGGAAAGGAAATAGGAGTTATGGTGGACAAGCAATTCCTTAGGAGTGTGGGACTCAGTATACTACTCATACATACCCCTAAAAATTAGTTCAGTCTGTTTAGTTTATCAAACAGGATATCAAGATTGCTTACACCTTCATGGGAAACAATGCTAGGTTCTAATGGTTTCATTTTAGTCTTGCAATAATAACAAAAACAGTAACTGGAAGCTGGAACCAGACAAACTGAAATTAGAAATAAGGCATATATTTCTAAAAAGTAACAATGATTACCCATCAGAACAGACTATTAAGAGAAATGGATTTTCTATCCCATCTTGTCTTCAAATCAGGCTGAAAGTCTTTTTGAATGCCTTTTGAAACCTACACTCTCTTCCCATCCCCCTACAAATTAAATCTTACTGACTCCCTGACCAAATACATTACTTTAAATCAAAGTGATTTAAGTCACTGATCTGCATTGTGATTTAAATCAGGAAGAAAGTCAAGAAACCTCAAGTCAGTGATTTTAATCTTGTTTTCGTTTGTATGTTTTAGTTATTTTTCCAAACAAAGGTTGATTTAGATTGATTGGTAATCATTAAGACACATTAATGTGTAGTTAAATATAGCCTTTATGTTAAATGTTGTCCTTTTTTTTCCCTAATCAGGGAGTGATAGAGGAGAAATGATATAGTTTTACCTAATTTTATTCAGATTCTTAATTTTTTTTTTTTACTTTTTATGTTAGAAGATGGTGAATGACATTTCTTATTTACTGGACTATTTTTTCTTGTGATTTCTGTCAAGCTGCATAGAGATTGGAATCTAATTAAAAATTAAGAAAACAGTCATTTAGAATGATTTTTATTAGTTAAATAAACTTCATACAAATAAAATGTTTCATATAATTTCATAAAATTAAGATATGTTTTATATTTACAACTAATTGAGTAATTAAACATGTTTTTCCTGTTGTTAGAGAATTGAGCTGTTTATTGTGATTAGTGTGTCATTCAGATTTTTAGAACTAATAAACCTCAACCTCTCTGACATATTTTTAATTCATAGCTTGGAAAAGGAAAATCAGTTTTCCAGTTTTTTCAACTCCCCGTCAGTTCTGTTGAGTGAACAAACTACTGAATTGAGCTAAACGAAATAAACTGAAGTAAATAAAATATTTGCTCTAAGTCTGCAGAAAGTCTATAGCTATCAAAGGCAATTTTATCATTTCAACAGCTTGTTCCGGGGATTTCCATGAAGTCAGTGGCTTGGTATTCTTTAAAACTTTTCCAGCAAGCAGCCGCTGCTTGAATAATAGTTTTCATTTGGATTGCTTTAAAAGAGAATAGTAAATATGAGCCTTTATATAAATTGTCATAGTTTTAGATTCAATTTTAATTATTTTAAAAGCATATGTAATTTTAAATTAGCATATTTAATTTTAAATTAATATATACAATTTAAATAAACATCTGGTATTTTTATTTTTATTAAAACCCATTTATTTTAGACCCCCTACACCTAAAAGCATTAATATAGATTCATACAGATCTACTTTACATTATCATTTGCAAATCCATAAGAGATCAAAGAATGAATTGTTCAGTTGTCTATTGCAAGAGATAAATACACATTTAGAAGCTGATTTTTTTCAAATTAACAAAACTAAAATTCAAGATGCACAACATCTTTATGCAAATTATCAGATTAAATATACATTTTAAATAGTAGTTTTATAATTTTATTATTTTATAGTATCTACACTTATGTATTATTTTATAATTTTTTATAAGGAAAATTCCAGAAAAAGTTACTTGGAACACTGCAGCACAAGTGAAATGCAACATTTTGGGGGAGGAAGAATTAGGAAGAGATGTTAACCAGGTGATTAGATTTGAGGTGGCTTTAATAATGTTAGTAATAGATGGCTTTTGAAAGAACAAAAGCCTACCTTGAAAATTCATACCTCATTCATCATATATGTGTACAATATTGAATATTCTATTTGCAGGGTGGCTTATGTTTTAGAAATGCATCAGAGGAATTTTCCTAGAAATTCAATTTTAATACAACAGTGATTTCCAATACCTTCACGTAACAGCGTGTTCAATAAAATGCTGTTTCTGTTTTTAATTTATTTTTCATCTGGATTTATGCTCAAGTATTTTTCTCAGGTTTTTGAAGTAAGGTTCTCCCAGCATGAAGCCAAATTTAATTTTAGTCTGTGTTAAAGAGGAGGAGGGGAGAACCTGAGAAGAACTGCTGAAAATCTATAAATCAAAATCATTAGCCAATTGCACAGTAACACATGCAGTTGTATAGACAAAGGTTGCTGATGTTAATCCTTCTTTATTCTAGTCATGTCAGTTGCTTAAATATTGTATGCTTCTGAATAAACAGGGCTGGCTTTGATGTTGGCAGTGTGTGTTTGTCCAAATCTGATAACGCTCTTGCTGTGTCTGAGCTGATAAGCATAACAAATGAAGGCCTGATCCTGAGAGATGTTTGAGCACGTGCATCACTTAACTGAGAGCTTTGTAGGAGAAGCAACTGAGTGAAAATGACAGGGCAGACCAATATTGATGTCCTTTTGTGATGAGAGTGGGGTCGCATTGTGTCTTGGGATGCTTGAGGAGGTATACTCTTTGGAGGACATGGGGCGTGGGGAGCACAAGCTGCACCATCAGACGAGTAGCTAAGCAGTTCTGCACCGTGGGCCGCAGCAACACTTGGGACAGTGACCACAGTCAGGCTGCTGTTAGTGACGCAGAAGCCAGGACAGCAGTAGAGGCAACTGCTACTTTTGTACCACTCCTCAGCAATGGGCTTTCTTTGGATGCTACCATCTGCTCTGATGTTTACACTTCCTTCTTCAGCTAGGGACAGAAATTACAAATAAACCGGTAGTTCAGAAGTTCAGTACACATAAACCACCTTCAAAATGGATTAAACCAGTTTAAGATAAACCTGGATGGAATGTAGTATCAGACTTAACTAATTTAGGTTAAATTGTTCCAGATCCCCTCCAGGTTTAAATTAACTCACTGACCCTCAGTGTCCCAGGATGCTTCATACCTCCCTTGCAACCCTCCCCCCACCAGGGTGGGCAGGCTAGCCTTATCCAAGCTGTCTGCTCTAGCCAAATAGGGAGGTGCATTCTAGTACCCTCTGGCTTCTGGCCTGAGCCACTGCAGGCATGTGGCTGGTTTTTTTAGAATCAAAAGTGAATGTCTGTTCACTTGTTAATCAGTTCAATGTATGCAGCTTAGACCAGGGGTGAGCAATTATTTGGGCCCACAGACCACAAAGGCCATTTTGAAGAGCTGTTGCAGGCCAGTCAGCACCCCCCGTGTGACAGCTCACCACCTCCGGGACCCATGGGCTCTGCAGTTCCTTCCTGCCACAACCACCATCACCAGTGCCCAGTAGCAGCTGAGCACCCCAGCCTGCCCCATCCCCACTCTGAACTCACCCCAGCCAGAGTGAACCAGCTCTGGACCAGTCCAGGACCCAGCCCTGGGGGGCTATGCAGCTCTGGCTTTCTCCACCCCTCAGTCTTCTCTTCTGCATACTAAATTAGCTCAATTCCCTCAGCTTCCCCTCATAAGTCATGTGCCCCAGCCCCCAAACCATTGTTGTTGCACTCTGCCTGACTCTCTCCAACTTGTCTACATCCTTTCTGTAGTGGGGGACCCAAAAATGAATACAGTACTCCAGATATGGCCTCACCAGTTCAGAATAGAGAGGAGGAATCAGTTCCCTTAATCTGCTGGTAATGCTCCTACTAATGCAGCACTGTATGCTGTTAACTTTCCTGGCAGCAAGGACAAGTTGTTTACTCATTCAGCTTATTTTCCACTGTAACACCTAGGTCCTTTTCTGCAGAACTGCTGCTTAGCCAGTTGGTCCCAAGCCTGTAGTAATGCATGGGATTCTTCCATCCTATGTCCAGGACTTTGCACTTATTCTTATTGAACTTCTTGATATTTCTTTTGGCTCAATCTTCTAATTTGTCTAGGTCATTCTGAATCCTACTCTGACCTTCCAGCATATCTACTCCCCGCCAGCTTGGTGTCATATGTGAACTTGCTGAGGGTGCACTCCATCCCATCTTCCAGGTCATTAATGAAGATATTGAACAAAACCAGCCCCTGGAGCACACCGCTTGATACTGGCTGTCAACTACACATTGAGCCATTGACTACTACCCTCTGAGCTGATGAGCCAGTTTTCTATCCACCTTAGAGTCCATTCCTCCAAGCCATATTTCCTTAACTTGCTTGCAAGAATACTGAGGGAGACCAAAGCAAAAGCCTTGCTAAAATCAAGGTACACCACATCCACTGGTCTCCCCACATCCACAGAGTCATCATAGAAGGCAACCAGGTCGGTCAGGCATGACTTGCCCTTGGTGAGTCCACGCTGACTGTTCCTGATCACTTTCTTCTCCAAGTGCTGAGAAATGGATTCCCTGAGGATCTGCTCTATGATTTCTCCAGGGACTGAGGTGTGGCTGACTGGTCTTTATTTAGTTCCCTGGATCCTCCTTCGTCCCTTTCTTAGAGATAGGCACTATATTTGTCCTTTTCCAATCATTTGGGACTTTTCCCAGTCACCATGAGTTTTCAAAGATAATGTCCTGTGGTTCTGCAATTACATCAGCCAACCCACTCAGCACTCTCAGACATATCATGTCTGGCCCCATGGACTTGTACACATCCAGCTTTTCTAAATAGCCCCTAACCTTTTCTTTCACCATTGAGGGCTGCTCACCTTCTTCCCAAACTGTGCTGCCCAGTACAGTAGTCTGGGAGCCGATCTTGCCTGTGAAAACTGAGGTAAAAAAGGCATTGAGTACTTTAGCCCTTTCCTCATCATCTCTGACTAGGTTGCCTCCCCCATTCAGTAATGAACCCACACTCTCTCTGACCTTCCTCTTGTTGCTAACATACTTGTAGAAACCCTTATTTTCACCCTTCATTTCCTTTGCTAGCTGCGATTCCAATTGCGTTTTGGCCTTGCCGATTTCACACCAGCATGTCCAAGCAATATTCTTATACTCCTTCTGTAGACACCTTATACTCATTCTATAGGCACAATCTCTTTGTCTTCCAGTCTCTTGTACATGTGGTTGGTTAATACTGATTTTTTTTTTCCATATTAAAAGAGAGAATATATAGATGATGTAATATCTGAGGTGCCTGGAGGCCTTGAGTTTGCCTATGACAATCAGTAGCATAACTGAGTGGGGATGGCCCAGCCTCCATCCCTGAGCATTGCCTTTTGGGAATAGGAGGGTCCAGGGAAGGGTAAAAGACCTTGCCCTGCAGCTAGCAGCTGGTGGTGCCCCATTCACTGCTACTGCCCTGCTATACCCCTGAGCACAGTGCCTCCTGCCACTCCAATAAAGGACCTGCAGCTCTGCATCACTCTGTGAATAGCTGTGAATTCAGATGAGCCAGAGCCTTTCAGTAAGGGAGTCACTGCTCATTGCCCTTCTACAGTGAAGAGGTAGTACTTTCAAAGCATGAAGCTCACATGCTAATGTGACATAGCTCATGAACTCACTCTGACTGAGGAGTAGATGCACTAAATGCAGTCTTGTATAGCTTAGAAGGTGAGGAATAAAAATCTTGGCCAGCTGATTGTGCATTTAAAAGGCAGCCACAATGGTATTCTTTGCTTTTCTTATCAGAATATGAATGGGCAAAGAGCCAAAAGTTCAGTTCATTAGGAAAGAACCAAACCATTTAATTACCTTGAAAAAACTGTCTTCTTTTGCCAGCAGCTGTAGTTCTCCTGGGTTGATATATATATAACAACAGATGGGCACAGAATCCCCTAACTCATCATCACATTGCTTTTCACCAGGCTGAAGCTGATTAAAACATGATCTTCTACATAACTTCCCCATTATTCCTCTCTTCCCCTACTATTTCCAATGTAGGACCTTTTTCACTGTACTCAGTGGGCACATCTATACATGGTGATTTAAGGCACATTAGCCATTTTTAAGGTGCATTAAGGGCATGGGTCTAGATGTGTGTGCCCTTCATGTGCCTTAAAAATGGTGATTTTAGGCTAATCGAGCTTAAATTTAAAACCTGCAAAAAGCAGGTGTGACTGAACAGGCCAGAGACAAGCTTGTGGGGTCCTGCACTGCCACCAGGCACTGCCAAAAAGAAGACATCGTGAATGCTGTTTTGCAGGGTGCAGATGGTGGAGCTGGAGTGGCGGTTCTGGCAGTGGCAGTCCCTGTTGGTGTGCCAACACACTTGTGAGTAAGGTGGCAGAGGGGGCAGAAGGTGCAAGGGCGCCTGTCAAAGCACAAGGGAAAAATCCTGCCCCCCCCACCCCCACCCCCAACTCCCTGCAGGAGAAGTGGGCAGCTCAGTGCAGTCAGGGCCTTTGCTCAGCCTGGGCAGACTAGGTGCAACAAGAGTGGCGGCTTGTTCTCTCCTTGGCCTGCATGATCCAAGGCCAAGCCCCCACCACACTGAACCCAGCCTACCTGGGCTGAGCCGAGCAGATCCCCCAGGAGCTTAGACCACCTCTCCCATGGGCAGTGTCTGGCAGAGAAGCCAGGCACTTGCCCAGGACGGAGGTGGGTAGAGCAGGGAAAGCTGTGCTGGGCACTGGGAGCAGGCACAGTCTTGGCCTGTCTGCTGTCCCAGGTGGGAGCCCCAGTGCAGGCTTTTAAGGTGCCTGAATTCCAGGCAGGCAGCAAGGCATCCTGCTGCTGCAGGGCTGCGCTGCCCGCTTCTCCTGCAGGGAGTCGTGTGGAGGGAGGGCCGTTCCCTTGTGCTTTGACAGAAACCCTTGCACCTCCAGCCCCCTCTACTGGCTTAGTCCCAAGTGGGTTAGCACGCTGACAGAAACCGCAGCTGCCAGAACTGCCACTCCAGGTCCAGCATCTTTGCCTTGCAGAACAGCACCTGCTGCATCTTCTTTCTGGCGGTGCCTGGCAGCAGCACAGGACCTCAGGCTGCACTGCCATGGGCTTCCATGGGGCATCCAGGGTGCTGACCAGGGCAGGCTGCCAATGTGTTTGCCCAGCAAGCCACTTTAAGGCACCTTAAGGTGTCCACACATGCCTAAATCACCTTAATGCACCTTACACTAAGACGCATTAAGTTTAAGCACATGTCAATTCATGTGTAGATACGCCCAGCATAAGCCAAAAACTCATGGCCCTACAGAGCTATCCCTGCCTTTCTTGAACTTTTCAGTATCAAAAGCTGAGCTAGGACTCATTAATAAAAAGTTGTTCAGTGTCATCCTCCCCCACAGGAGATCACGTCACTTAGTCACATCTCTGACGTTCCAAAACTCCAAAAGGAAAAGAAAGGACTGTTATCACTCTAGATCTCATGACTCTTGCAGCACAGTGCATGCCATTGTGACCGACTGTTACTTTTTATTGTAATCCTAATTCAATTTGACACTTTCCCTGTGACAGAGTTGCATCCAGGTGTTTGATTTTTAATTGAACATTAAAATTCTCAACCCATCTACATCACAATCTCTATTCTTGGAAATCTTTAAGGACAGGTTAGACAAACGCTTCTCTAGGATGGTGTAGGCAGTGTCCTGCCCTGAGCAGAGGTTAGGATTAAATGACCTATTGAGGTCCCTTTCAACTTACTTTTCTATGATTCTATGATAATGCATGTGTACAAGTTGGGCTAAGGTAAAAATTCACAGGCAGCTTTACTTCTATCCTAGCTTTCCCTACTTTTGAATGTTGCAACCTGGAAAAAAAAAATTTAACATGGGGGGGTGTGCGCGCGCTCTTGTGATAATTAAGGGTAACATTTATGGTAAATTATATAATTAAATGTTATATATTTTATTTTAAGGGTGATAATTAAGGGTAATGTTCATTTTTTAGTAATTTTCACAGTAAAAGTGCAGGAAAAAAAACAGAAAATAAATAGAAGCAGCTAAACAGTTACTTCCCAGGTACATTTCCCTGTGGTGTAGTAATTCTTTTTAAAAGCCTTTTTAGGGAAGGGTAATGCCCTCATTTTTTTCCTATACACCAGTTTCACTGGCTGAACAACAACTCCCATGATCTTCTGCATTCCACCATCTGACTCTATGGCAGAATGCCTGAAGAGAACCACCAGGTTTCTTCAAATTCAGTTTCCATAACTAATGGTAGTAATCATTTTTTTCCCATCAGTTCCTTGCTCCTTAGCATTAGAGCCAGGCTGCTCCCCTCCTTTTTTTGAAGCTGCTTGGACATTTCCAGAGGAAGCATTGATACTATGGGAGAGTCAGTCTCCCTGTTCTCAGCTCCTGTGCCTGGTACCACAACACACCTGGCTAGCAGGAGCAATTGCAAGGGAAATTATGTTCAGCTCCTTTGCCCCCAGAATGAAGAATACTTAGTTACTAGCTTAAAGGATAGTCCATGCACTGTTCAGTTGGCCAGTATGGAGGACATGTGGTAGAGAGGTAATCTTCAGAGAATACAGTGTTTAAACTCAAATAAGCTCTTCTGGGCTTAAACAAACTGAGATTTTTCATAAATTTGCAAGTTGACTAATTTTGAGTACCAACTGGCATGTTTATTAGGGGTGTGTGAAGCAGGCCTTATTCGATTTGGATTCAGATTCAGCCCAAATCAAGGATAGCAATTCAATTAATTGATTCTGATCACTGTCCCTAATTCGATTTGGCTGAATCCGAATCTGAAGGTTCAATGCTGATTTGGAGAATCAGTGATTCGGACATAGACACAGCTTTAAAAGTTTTTTCTATATACCTTGAGGTACCAGGTGTGGCTTGTGAATGCTGTGATGCTGGGGCACATGCAGCATCCCACAGGAGTGCAGGATGGGGGGCCCTCCACATGCTCGGTGGTGAACCTGTAAGTGGACCAGAAGTACTTCCGTTCCACTTCCGGATCTGTCAGGGAGTGCATCAGGGGGCCCCCATGCCCTCCTGGCTCAGCGATCCGATGCAGGGGGACCCCAGGTGCCCCCCGCAGACCCAGGAGGCACCAGTCACCAAACCAGGGGGATATGGGGGGGGCAGTGTGCTCCCTGGTAGTGGAAGTGCTTCTGGTCCACTTCTGAGTCTGCTGCAGAGCATGCTGGGGAGCCCCCTGTGCTTCTGTGGGATGCTCCATGCGCCTCAGCATCGCAGCATTCACGAGCCCCTGCTATCTAGAGGTATTTAGATAAAACATGTAAAGCTGTGTCTGTGTCCAAATCTCCAAATCTTTCCAAATTTCTCCAAATTGATTCAGAGGTTTCCAACTAGATTCGGAGAAATTAAAGTGACCTCTGATTCGATTTGGATTTGGAAATTTGGCCACCGAATCAGGCCAAATCTCTACTAAATCAAATCAAGGGCTGAAGCTGCACACAGCCCTAATGTTTATTACAACAGGGGATTCCCATACCCAAACTGATACTTTCTGTTCCAGAGCACAGTCATGAGACCCTAAAAGTGGGTTTAAAAATGTCTTAATCTGGTAGCAAAACAACAGAGTGTTTCCTTGTTTTAGCCCCAGAAACAGCTAAACTGGTTAGGCTGAAACTTAGCAAGAATTGCAGCCTTAAGCATATGCCTGGCTTGAAAAAATTCAGCCTAAATAGTTCAAATATAAAAAAAATTGCAAATAAGAGTCTTACATTTAAAATGTTCAGGCAGCCTTAATGATGGGTGAGGCTTCTTGTGTCACAGAAAATATAATAAAATGAAAGCTTACTGAAAAGTGACTTGTGTGAGCCACTAATGAACACAAAGACCCAAACAATCAGAAAAGTACTGCTCTTCAGTCGTGCTAGTGTGTTTTACACACGTTATACTTAAGCAACTGAAATTTCAATTTTATTTAGTAAAATAGCACAGTATTAAGTTATAGCACCTTGCTTTTAGGTATTATATTGACCTGACAGTGTTTGGAAAATATAGCCATTCATTAGTTGGTATTGTCTGTCTTCTCATCCAACATGATCGTTTTAATGTAGACCAGCACTTTGCTTTGTGTGTACAATTATCGACAAAAATATATATCTTTCTTCATCAAATGATTAGCTAAATCATCCCTTTGTTTACAAGCAATGCTGTGTCCTTCTGCACTAAATCTTGCTAGTTGGAACTGTGGAAGGGAAAGCAATTTAATTAAGTTAAGTTTATTGACCCACTGGAGCTGTTGTTTGATAGGATGGCTCCCAGGAGTGTACTACAGGTAAATTGAATGAATGCCACAAAATATCACTTCCCTGCATTGCATATTTCAAACCTTTTCCAGGCAGCCAATCTGAAAAAGGTTTTTGCCACTACTGCTAGCCTCAGTGTCTTTGTATATACTGGTACTGCTTCCTTCCCATGAACATGGTGAAAAGAGTAATCTGTGATTGCACTTTGCTTTCTACTGTTATATTCAGAAGACAACTTTTGTGGATTGGCTTTTTGGCTATGTTTTAAACGTGTTTCTTAAAGAAGGAACGAAAACTGACAAGTAAGTCTGAATGTATGTGCGGTAAGTAAACCATTTAATTATAAAAACATACCTACACTCATTCTGCATGGGAGACCACTATCCAAAAGGCTATTTGAGTTATATCCCAGAACTATATTTGCCATTAGATACTTGGTAAAAAAAAAAATGAACTCTTCCTTAATATTTAATTAGGGCATGATAAAATAGAAGCTAAAGAGAGATTGGGTATGGTTTTTTTTAAACGCTGTTGTTTGCCACTTCTTTAGTTACTATTTTTAATGCTGTTGAAATCATGTGTCAAATATGTACAGCAGCTGTGGTGCCAGTTGATTGAAGCAATATAGCTTTTTTATATTATACCATCTATATAATCTATTATATGATGCAAGACAGTTGTTCTTTCCATTGTTTATTCTCCTTTTAAAAGTAATTGATTTGTGCAACAACAGTGTCAGTCAGCTTTGTCAACACCAAGAATGTAAAGCCTCTTTGATTAATATTTAAACCCAAATATCCAGCACTAAAGTTCTGCCTAAATCTTAGCTACTCCACTCATTTTTATTTTAGAGAAAAATAAGCACAGCTATACTTGCAGTTCATAACTTTTTCATATTTTGGTAGCAGAAGAGGTTACTTGGGTAGCAGAAGATGCATACAATTCAGTATTTTTCCATGTATTCTGCAGAAAAGATTTCTGTCAGCTTCCGATTGATGATTTGAACCATCTTAAACTAAAATATACATGCACGCTCAGGTCCAAGGCTCTTGAACCTATGTGGCCACCCCACTTACAGAAACATGAAGCTGTCAGGGAACTCAAGAGGTCTTGTTCAACCTCCTGATCAAAGCAGAACTGTCCCTGTCTAAACTCTGTCATCCAAGTGTTTGTCTGATCTGCTCATAAGAACTTCCGAGGATAGAGATTCCACATGCTCTCTAAGTGACCTGTTCCAGTGTTTAACCATCCTCAGAGTTAGAAACTTTTCCCTAATAGTCAACCTACATTTCCCAGTTTAAGACCATTACTTCTTTCACCTTCAGATATTTCAAAGGCTGTTATCAAATCCTCCCCATAGTTTTCTCTTTTTCAGACTAAATAACCTCAGTTTTTTCAATCTTCCCTCATAAATTCTGTCTCTGTGGTCTCTAATTATTTTAGCAGAGCTCCTCTGGACTCTTTCCAATTTGTTCACATCTTTCTTGCTGAGAAGTACTTAAATTTTCAGTCGATCCTCAGCCAATGCACATTCACATAGCTCCATTCACATTCAATGGCTATTCATTTGGATTGTTCCATTGACTTCAGTGGGATTCCACAAAGGTAAAAGGATCCACAGGATGCAACTGTGGTATCGTGATTTCACACGCGGGGATACTTCCTGATGGTAAGTACATGAATGACACATGCCTTCTGAGGCTGGTGGGGCACAGTGGTTGGTGGTGGCATGGTGGCAGTGATCAGGGACCACCCACAGGTGGCCACGGCGGTGTCAGCAGTGAGGGGGCAGCGAGCGGGGACCGCCTGCAGCTGTCATTCACACTGTTGGTGGCGGCGAGCATTGGGTAGGGACTGCCTGCAGCTGCATCAGTAATGAGCAGGGGAGTGGCAACTGCCCATAGAAGCCGGTGGCGGCTTCAGCAGCAGCCAATCTCAGGGGGGAGCACGTGCTCCCCTGTACCTCTCCTATGCATCGCCTATGGGTGAGTATGTACAGGCTTTATATTTAGATCAACTTAACCTAGATTAGGTCAGTCTAAATGCCTGGATGTCACAGTGTTCACAGTGCTTAAATCACCTAAAAAATGGTGTGCCCAATCTAAGTTAGCTCACTTTGGAAGGTGAACTATAGATCAACTTGGGTCAACCCAATCTAAAATAGGTTGACTTGGTCTAATGATGCCTGTACATGCTAACAACAGAGTTCCAGGACTGGGAAACCCCAGCCACTTGTCCAGCTCTGGGGCTATGCTCTTGCCCCACCCCAGTGCTGACTGGGCTATTTTTAGCCCCACCCCCCAACCACCTCTCCCCCCTATACAGGGAAACCACCCTCCCACCACAAACCAACCCTCCCATGTGCACCTCTTAGGCCTTGTTACTTGCTTTAGGCTGCTCTTGTTGTTTCTGGCAGCACCAAATGCCTTCAGGCTCCACTCGTAGTTTAGATTTAGGTGGCTTAAAGTAAGCCACCTAAACCTAAACTGAGTCCCACAAATGTTCACACCCAGTAAGACTGATCCTGTTTTAAAGGGTTGGAGTGTTGTAGCCATGATGGTCCAGGAAATATACAAGAAAGGGGGAAGTGGGGGCTTGGTGATATCATTTATTGGACCAACTCTTGTTCCCCGGAAGGCTACTTTGTATCCAAAAGCTTATGAAACATTGTTCCCAGATATACAGTTGATCCAATAAAAGATACCACCAAAACAAACCTCTTGTTCCTGTTCAGAAGAACGGTATGCTTATAGCAATTCTGCAATAGTTTCTCATGGAGACATATCAATTTATGACCTGCTGGTGTCCTCTATTCTTCCACTGCTTCCGATATCACTTCACAATTTTTGAGAGTACACCACCTTTTTAATTAAATTTTAAAGTTGTGGCATAAGCAAAAAGCCTCAGAGATGCTAAGCTAAAACCTATCCTTTCACCTGAATGGGTATGGTCCTGGGAATGAAAGTATCAACTTCAGCTCTGTCTTTGAGTTCCACACATCATGTTGCTTTGAATTTGAAGATTTTTGTTACATTTTCATAAAAAGAAAAGGTTGTTTATACACATGAATCTACTCCATTTCCCAGTTGTACTGTCTTGGTTATATGTGTATCTATGCAGCTGTTGTTTAAAGTCTATATATGTTCCATATTTGAGAAACTGAAATGTTACTATCACTTCAGATGGTTTTGTTTGGGGGCATTGGAAAAGCATTAAATGATACATTTGTGTGTGTTTTCCACTCAGAGTATTTATTATAGCACTTTTATTCTCTATTATTACCTGTTCTGTAGGATATGTTCTAGAAGAATATTCATCTGATAAATGCATATTCATCTGATAAGTAGATACTTATGACCTACTGTTGTAAAACTTGGGTGCATCTACATGTGCAATTAATGCGGCTGAATAAACTGAGTAAACTAGTCTGGGCACAGCATCTACATGTGCACCTGGTGACAGGCGTAAATTGAGCCCGGGTGGAGCAGTTTAGGCCAGGGATGCTCCTGGCCTGGTCTGGCCCACTCCTGCAACAAGGAAGAGCTCCAGGATCTGGCTGCAGCTGTTCACAGTCACCCACAGCCAGCTGCAGCTGACCGCAGCCACCTAGGCACCAGCCCCATGCTCTAAAAGGCTGTCCCATGCTGTGTCTTCTGTCCAAATGTTTCTCTGGCCCTGAGCAGTCTGCAGCCTGATGACACAGCCCTCCAGGATACTGTCCCTAGAGCCTATGGTTAGCATGCCATGGACACTCCTTGCCCTGCTGCTGGGAGCAACACCCAGCACCACAGCCTTCTGCTAGCAGCTATGCTAGCTGTACTCTATACCCATGCTGACCACCACCTGGGCCTGGTGGGCCTCAACACCATCTGCCCCACATGGACCTGTGCCCGGGTCCATGACCCGTCTAGGTCCCACCACCCCCAGGCCATTGGCTACCAGCTCCTGTGCCACCCCCCGGACCTTGGCAGTGATGCCAATTACACCCACATGGACACCACAGCAGCTGGTGTCCACAAAGTCATGGCATTCTTGCCCCACCACTTCTAGGCCTGCCCCACCAGCTGGGACTGGTGGCACCACGTCATCTTGCACACCTGAAATGATGACCAATGGCTGCACTCATTTGGCATGATCCAGTCCATGTTCCAGGAACTAATCCAGCAGCTCAGCCCACACCTGGAGCCAGTCCACCACCATGCACCAGCCCCTACCCATGGAGACCCATGTGGCCAACACCGTCATGAAGCTTGCCACACCCACTAGCCTGTGCTATATTGCCCATCTGCTCAGGGTGGGCAAGGTGACTAGTGGGAAGGCTGTCCTGGAGATCTGTGGCACTCTCCAGGATGTACTGACCAACACTGTGATCTGGGTCTCTGACCCCCTGCAGGGTGGTGACAGACTTCTGATCACACAGCTTCCCTCAGTGCCTCATGGCTCATCCCTGCTGCCCCTGCTACAGCTGACAGGGATTCCATTCCATTGTGCTGCAGGCCATGGTGGAGCACTGAGGTGGGGAGCCTTCACCAACATCTGAACTGTCTGGGCGGCAGCACCCATGACACACAGATTTTTCAGAACTCCACCCTGCCAGCCCTTGTGGAGAGTGGCTGTTTGGCACCAGGAGTCCTGAACCTGCAGCTGAATGATGCCTGGGGATGAGTGTGGGCTCTCTCCAGCCAACTTAAGCAACTCCCCTTCCACCTCCATAAGGCTGGGGCCAGCAGGGATGGCATGTGGATCTGGCCCCACCATAGTCAGCTCCCACTCAGGGATCACATGGAGGCACAGCAAGTGGTGGGCAGCAGGCAATGCGGGGTGGCCCAGCCATGAGATGGCCAGGATTTGGAACAGGGTTTGAGCACCCTGGCCACTGCAGATGATGCTGCATCTCTTTTCACACCCACTGGGGAGACTGAGGCAGGCCTGCAGGCAGCTGCTAGTGGCCAGCTGAAGCCGGATCCAGGGCCTGGTCACCAAGTAGGACAAAAGACATCACCAGGGCCAGCACCATGTTAAAGACATGCTGGTCATTCTTGGTAGCCTCCACTGCCCATTGTACCATGGTGCAGTGCTCTTCTGGGCCCTCTACCTGCCTCTGCAGGAGGGCAAACTACACTCTAAGGTTCTTACAGCCCACCTGGTCCTTCTCACAGACCTTGGAGCTCCAGCCCTGATTCTTCTTGGGCCAGGCCTCAGAGATGGCAATCAGCTGCTTGAGGTGAGCTGTCCAGTCCAGGCTCCAGTGCTGATGGAGCCAGCACATGTGGAGTGCACCTACAGAGGGTGTCAGTGTCCTTGGGGCTCCATCTCCACTAGCGGCAGGTGGATCTCCCCCATGTCCAGCAGCTGGTTCTGCAGAGCAAAGGCAGAGAGGCTCCTTGTGAGAGTTTGTAACATTGCAGAGAAAACATGCACTGTACAGACAGGCTGTATGCCAGCTGCACTCAGTTCAGGGGTCATCTGCACACAGGTGCCCAGGGACCATGGTAAGTTGCTTGGGCAGGCCTTTGCACAGGCAGCCACCATGTGAGCCTTGCCTCCACAAAGGGGCAAGCTGGCCACTTGTCACTTGCCAGGGGCAGCCTGCCTTCCCCATATCCTATCCAGGCCAATCCATGGCTGGCCTCTACTGACTACTGCTATGGCAGATCCAGAGCAATTCCTCCCTTCTCCTTCCTACAGGCTAGGCACTTTGAGAACCTGGCATGGGGTCTGGCATGGGCTCTGAGCTTTGAGGGCACCCCAGGCAAACCCATGCTTCCCCACAATGTGTGCCACCACCTATGGGCATGCTATGAGTGCCTGACCCCTGAGGCCAAGGAAGAGATTGCCACTGCTATCAGTGAGTCTCCCTGCATGTGACAGGCCCCTGGCTGCCTAGCTGAGAGCCTATGGGGTACTCAGTAATGTCCTGAACTGTCTTCCATCTCCCTGCATATTGTGGGGGAGAAACTCTGGTGGATGGGGGGACAGGCAGGATGGGAAGGGGAGGAGAGTAGAGGGCCACCCACCCACCCAACCACCCACCCATGCAGGGCCTCTGGCCCAAGGCCTGAGCACAGTTGGTTGCAGCACCCTCTCCCCCCCGGACCTCCTCCCTGCGTAGGGCTTACCAGGCAGGTGTGGCAGCTTCTCCCAGCAGTTGGACACAGAGAGGAGGTCTGGCTGGGCTGACACATCTCAGGGTGGTGAGGCATGGCACATGGACATCAGAGATGAACTGGAGCTAGTGTGTGCAGGGGCCATACTCACCCCCTCCTCATTGTCGGTGGGCCACTGCTGGAGTAGCCGAGGCAGGTGGTGGCCCAGGCTGCCCAAGGTGCCGGGTGAACCTCAGGGTGGGAAGTACATCGGGTCCTGGTGCAGGTGGCCTGAGGTGCCCTTCCCTGGAGAGTCCTCCTGGTCTGTGGCTCCTAGCTCAGGCTCCGGCAGCCCACCCATGCCTCAAAACACGTGCCCCCTACTAGCTAAGCTAACAATGTGAAATTTGCCCCCTTACCACTATCTACATATGTGTTTAACTGCACCAATTTACTCCACCATTGTATAGCACTTCTGTCTGATGGGACTATCCTATGGCAGAGTAAATTAGTCTACTCTGGCCTAATAGCGGTGAATGTGTAGACAGTGACAGTTTACTGTAGAACAAATTAATATACTCCACAGTATAGCACACATGTAGACGCACTGCTTCGCAAGCAATTGGCTAATTATATTGACTTAAAACTGCCTGAATAAGAGTCCTAGCTTAGTAAGACTTTCCAGTGTTATGCCCTGCAAAGATATTCAAAGTATAGACATTTCTCTAGGCAGACGAGGTTCTTTGGGTAGATGTGATATCTTTTATTAGACCAGCAAAATAGTTGGAAAATTATTCTTTGCAAGCTTGGAGTCACATATGCCTGAAGAAGGGTGTTTGCACTCAAAAGTTTGCAAAGAACAATGTTTCTAACTGTTTAGTTGGTCTAATAAAAAATATCACATCTACCCAAAGAACCTGGTCTACCTATGTCTTTATACCAACATGGCTACAACCAACAACCTCAAGACATTTCTGTATTCTTTTACATGTTTATACTTGTACTTTTACTTGTTTATACTTGTAAAAGTGTAAATTAAAAACTAATGGCATTAAAAAGTACTTGTTACAAACCTATAGTTGGTACTTCTAATAATATTAAGACCAGTGATTCTCAACTGGGGTGCCTTGAGATCCTTGTCTGCACTTAAATTTTAGCATGCATTCATTAAAAACCTTGTGTAAAACACTTTCCCCTACCCCCCAGTGAAGACATGGCTTAAAGGGCTGTTGTCCTAGAGTTTTTCTTTAACATGGACAGTCAATTAACTTGAGGTAGTTAACATAGTCATAGAAGTTACTGAGGATACCTCAAACCTTTGTTCCAAGATACAAACATTTATTTTGAGTTCAACATGGGAGGTCATCCTATAACTCAACTGATCAGAAAGTACAAAGTGCAATTCCTTTTGACAGTTAGAGTTTTAAAAGGCATTAATTGGATCTCAATGGATGACATGATCTAATAAGAGAACTTTGAATTCAATTGAATTAGCATTTCATAGAGTTTCATAATGTCAGCTGGGATAGACAAGAAACTGAGGCAATAGGGGGAATTTAATTCCCAAACCTTAGTTAGTGGAATGACAGTCTTCTTGAATAATATGAAGAAGAGGAAGTAAGAGAAAAAGGGGAGGGGTTTTGGTGATGAGAAGTGTTTGATCCTATTTGGAGGTGCAAGCACTATAGATCTGGTGATCTTATGCCATACAGAAGGCAGTACAGATTTACTTTATAAATTAACTTGGGCTGTGTATACATGTTCAAAAGATGTGGGAGAATTCTCCTGTTTGGGCTCTTTGTAGAAAAATTTACCTGGAAATGCCTGAACACACATACAGATGCTGAGTTCCTTAAGAGCAGAAAGCATGCAGTGCTGATGCTGTGCAGCCAGAGGACCCATGTATTGCGCATACATCCCAGGGGACTCTGCAGGGTCCCTCAGCCTGTATGGTAACAGATAGCAGCAGTGCTCAGGGCAGCCCTGATCTGCTCACTCAAACTGATCAGGATCAGCCTATGTCTCAATTCCAATGTAGGAATTCTGAAGGCGGGGTGTCCTGTTCTCTGCAGGGTGGGGTGAGAGAGGAGCAAAGCTGGAGGACTGTGTTGAAGCTCTGAGAAGATTATATGTACAGACATTTGCTCTCCCCTGACAAACTCTCACAAAAGTAATTTAAACCTGGTTGTCCCCAGGTTATTTTCCTTCCAGACTGGCCATTTTTGCTCTGGGAGAAAAATTCTGAACATCTATACACTTCTGATTTCTCCTGGGAGAGCAGTGACTCTCCTAGGAGAAACTGAATGTCTGTACATGGACTCACTTAGCCTGTAGGGTGCAAATTTTCTATGCCTTTTGCATGACTTCATACTAACATAGCTAACTACCATTCCCATCTTATGCCATGCCAAGCAGAAATCAGTTTCTTTAAAACCAATATCATCATTAGTTTTTGAAACACAAAACTTTTAAGACAAGAAAGTAAAGATGAAAAAATGGTGGGTTGTTTTTCTTACCATATGTACTGAAAAGGTATCTTCAGTTCTTTGCTGACAAAACAAATGTTTACTCTAACAAGGACTGAAATACCAACAATTCCCTAAAGAAAGAAGATGGATTCTGTTCTGCCAAATGCATCATCAGCAAAATCGCTGATTAAGTTCTCTGCCAGTAGTCACCCAGCAGAATGTGTAGTACTAGGAATAACAAAAGAGGGTAGAGAAAAAGTGCTTGTTCTTTTTTAGATCCAAGGTTACATTAGCAATAGTTGAAAGAGCAAGTCACACTATTTATCCTTTTAAATAAACAAGCTGAAATGGAATAATTGAGAAAAATTCAGTATGAAATTCAGCTATCTTAGAATGGCTTTTCTGTGCCTAACCAAAGAAGAGCATTAAAAGCACCAAACAAAATCCAGCAATTTTGAAGGGGATCTAGTTCCTTTAACCAGAACACTACCACTATTTCAAAAGCATGTCCTCCAACTCACAAAGATATTTTAAAAATATTTGCTGAGACATGACAAGCCAATAATAAACCACTTCACAGTTTCTGCTTATAGAATAAGAATTTCAATTGTCATTATAGTATTTGATTTTATGATCATCATTTCTGTCCCTCAGCTGTCTTCAATATTCGGGGTGTTTGTTCTGTGGGGGTATAATTTAAGGCAAGGAGCCAGACAGGCAATTATTATATGTTTGGATTTTATGCCTTCATTCCCACATGACCACCTTAAGCTGCAAGATTTTTTTTCTCCAGTTTATTGTTATATTTCTATGGGAAAATAGTCACATAATGTTGTGGAGTGTCAGGTTACACTATTAAAAAAAACCATACTGATGGTAAAATATTACTCAGACTGGAACTGTAGATACAGATTGGAAGCCAGCTTCTAAACCTCTGAACAAAGCCTAATTAAGCAAAATTTGTACTAAAATCATCACCACTAACTAAGAAACCCAGACTTCCCCTCCCAGAGTATGGAAGAGCAGCTCAGCTGCTAATTTAGGACAGGAGAGATCTTGGTCATGCCTAGCTGGTCCCAATTCTACATGCACATGTATGCATGCATACATACCCCCACACACCCTAGCTGTGGCTCAGAGAGCTTCTGTTCAGCCCTGATCCATAATATACAAAATTCTTTTTCTGCGTATGTCATCACTGAAAAGTTTACCTAGGTCCAGGCACTAGATATGGGAACCTGGGTTAGCCAGTGGAAGCACCAGCATCCATGGAGCTAAGTGACATTTAGGTAGCCATATCTGACATGGCACTGTGGTAGCCCTGGGTAGACATTTGGATTGCTGGGGGAAGATCACATGATCCCTTTTATTGCACTAAGCTGTGCTGCTGCATGAATTGCTTCATGGTATATAGGGGAAGAATTTTTCTCTCCCACCCAGGTCACTGAGTAGAAATGTTTTTAGCTTGCCAGCATGCTCCTCTCTTCCATCCCTGGCTTCCATTCCAACTGATGGCAAAGCATGAGTCAAGCTCAGTGATCAGTTCCAGCCATTGGCCCTATCAATACAATGCCAGTTTTAACAAGCAGAGGCAGTTAGAGGGTGTGATGGGCAGTTAGAGGGCAGACACATGATGGAGGGCTTTTCACCAGCATCTTTCCATCCTGAGATAGTGATGGCAGTCATGCAGGCTACATACAAACAAGGTGGAGCAGAGACAGATGGCACAAGCTGTAATAGCTGTGGACTCCTCCTATTCTGACCAGTCACCCTAGAACAGGGCCACAAGTAAGGGCTACACCATTGGGCAAACCTGGCACAACCAGCAGTGACTCCAGAACTTCCACATGGGGAAAAGAATCTCTATGGAATAGTGTGAGCAGCTTGGCCTGACCCTACAGCATCAAGATGTGACAATGAGGCAGGCCAGTCCAGTGTCAGTCCAGATGTGTGTTGTCGCTGTTGTCATCCCCAGACTGCTAGGGATCAGTAGCTAAACCAGGGGTGGGCAATTATTTTGACTGGAGGGCCGCTTAACAAGTTTTGGTGAGCTGTTGAGGGTCACAAGGGTAGCCCCACCCCTTGACAGGTGTCACACTCACTGGTCACCATCTTGGAGCCTGAAGTCCCATCCCCCTAACCCTTGACCTTTGCCACCTGAAGTCCCTAATTTTGCCCTGGAACTACTCCTTTTGGGAAGGGGGTTGCCATCTTGGAACCAGGGGGAAAAAAAACAAATCTTACACTAAAAATCAAAAATCTACTATAACATATTTTAATTGTATTTATCCTGATTTATGTGTGTTTGCACAATGTATATAGAGGCGATTGTATAATAGTTCAAAATACAGTCTTACTTTTGTATAGTGTATGGGGTGGGGGTTAAGGGTGTGTGTGGTTGCAGGAGTGTATAGTTGGAGAGTGGGTGGGTTTGTGTGTGAGGGTGGCTGTATGTGTGGGAGTGTCGATCTTGGGGGTGTGGTTGGGGTGCAGGTATGTGGGTGTGTGTGTGGGTATGGTGGGGGTGAGATGTGTGGGGGTGTGAGAGTGTGTGGGAGGGCTGTGGAAGAATATGGGTGTATGTGGGGGTATGGTGGGGTGTGAGGGGTATGGTGGGATGTAGGGGGTATGGGAGAGTGTGTGGGGGCCACACATGGTGGCAGTGAGTGGCTCAAGCCCACCCAGCCCCATAGTGCACATTTCTACACTCTTGCCCAAGTCCCTGGTTGTATGTGGCAGCAGCAAGCAGAGCCAGCCCAACCCAGCCCCATAATACACAGCTTCTGCACTGCCACTCAAGTCTCCAGGGCCCCATGTGGTGGCAGCAAGTGTGGTCAGCCCCATTGTGCTTCTGCCCAAGTGCCCAGCCACATGTGGTGGCAGGGTGTGGGCCCAGCCCCACCCAGCTCCATAGTGCACAGGTCCCACATTCCTGCCTCAGTCCTGAGCTGCATGTGGTGGTAGTATGTGGGGCCAGCCAGACCTGGCCCTATAGCACATGACTCCCTGTGCTCCCAGTTCCCTTTCCCCCAACAGGAGTCCCTGGCCCTTGGCCCAGTGGGGCCTATACCTGAATTCCCACTCTCCCAGGAGGCAGGGCTTGGAAACAGCCATAGGGCAACTAGCAAAAGCCTCTGTCAGGCAGCACCTTCTTGTCTCTAGTGCCCCCCTCCCTTGGGGGTGGGGGCAGGACAAGCAAGGCTGGAGTGGGGGTTGGTTGCTTCACAACCAGAGCTGCACCTCCTGCATGGAGGCACTGGCTTTCACAGGGGGAGCAGAGAGCCAGGGCCCATGATAATTCCTTCAGCTTACAGTGGGGCCCTGCAGGCTGGATGGAATTGCCTGGTGGGCTGGATGTGGCCCACAGACCATATTTTGTCCACCTCTGAGCTAACCTGTTCTTTGCTGGCAAGTTGATGGTCAACACCAATGTGATGGATGTTTGTGAGGTAATTATCCCTGATGTTTATACACAGCAAAGAAGTTACTAATGTCGCAGATACTGGCTTTGAAATCATAGCGTTCCTGAATTGTGCTGGGGCGATCACTGCCTGTTGTCCGACCCATTGCAAGGTACACACGAATGTCATACAAATACACAAAACCTTGTCTAGGATTATATAGTTGGGGGGGTCCTGCTTTGAGCAGGGGGTTGAACTAGATGACCTCCTGAGGTCTCTTCCAACCCTAATTTTCTGTGATTCTATATATGTGTAACAGGAGTCTCATTTCTGGAGCCTCTCTGGGTGTGCGGCTACGACCTCCTGCAATGGGCCCACCACCTGCCTATTCTCGCCTGCCACGTCTTGATCTCCTTCATAATTAAGGAATGATGTAACCTAGCGGGAAGCTGCCCATTTTTATATGCACTGATGACAGGGGGCACTATCTGCGGCTCCTTTCCTCCCCTGCACTGCAGCCCAAGCCTCGCAGTTGTTGCTGACGTAATCTTCCTCCGGAACATGGTCCTGGGTCCCGGCCCTTCACTTGCCTTTTTGGGCTCCTCAGCGCCCTCTCACTCTCGGGGCCCCTTACTGCCCCCCACACTGTTGGTTCCTTCCTACCCCCGCTGTCGGGCTTTTCACCACCCCCTCGCCAGGGCTCTTCATTGCCCCCTAGCTCCGGGGCTCTTTACCGCCCCCTCAGTTCCGGGGTGGGCCAACATGCCCCCTCAACGAACATCAAAAGAGAGAACTGTGCCTTCTTCAGCACCATTCACTGTGCCCGCTGGGCAACAAGAACCCCCACACTGTTGGGGCACTCCCGTGAGGCCTCCTCACACCCCTACAGCCTCACCCAGTCCTCTGGTATAACAATAACCAAATCATAAGCCAAACAGCTGATAAGTAAATCATGAGACCAACGGCTGTGGCAAAACAACAAGGAGCCTCCTGGCTCATAACAGAAACTGCATGCCATGCTGGCTCTTAGTTCCTACTTCCCATAGGATTCTCTCTTCTCCTCATCATTGCAGCTGGCCAGAGCACTCAGGCTGTGGCCCTCAACCCCGTCTACTCAGCTCTCCCGCAGAGCTCCTGCTCCTGCGGCTGCCAGAAGGGGACTGCCCTCCTGGCCTTCCGCCTGGGCTTAAGAAGGACCAAGCCCCGCCCCTTCCTGGCTCTAGGCTTCCCTGGTTACTAAGGCAACCCACACCTGCACAGTCTTGGGGACGGGCAGTTACGCTTCCCCTTTCCCGCCACCAGAGGTCTCTTCTGAGCCAATTCCACCCTCAGTCGCAGAGCACCTGAGGGCCCTGCGACAATATGACATGAAGGGGCCTCCTGGGCCATCAAATCCAGTCATCTGTGTTCATAGAAAACTATTAAATAAAGGATCCCCCAAACTCACACTATGATGGTGATTAAGCATTGGAATGGATTATCTAGAAAGGTTATGGAATCCACATCCTTGGAAGTTCTTAAGAACAGGTTAGACAAATATTTTTCTGGGGTGGTTTAGACAGGGATGTTCCTGCCTTGAACTAGGGTTGGTCTAGATGACCTCCTGAAGTCCCTTCCAGCCCTACATTTCTGTGATTCTATGAAGAAAACCACTTCAGACCCTCACCCACAACTACACGCAGCAATATCTGAAATGCTAATAATACCCTATATTATGTCAAAGTTAGACACAGAAGAGACCTGGGCATTACCAGTGCCCTGCCACTGCTGCTTTTCTTGTTAACAGAAAAGGATACTACTCAATCATTCTGCCAGGCTTGGATTGATTCATAAACATCAGTATTGGATGCACTTTCAGAGGGGATGAAACCAGGATCTTGCATTTGGAACAAGCGTGACTTCATTCTCTTCCAACAGTTTGGATATCAAAGATGTGTGTGCAGTCACTGTTGTTTTAGGTGCCAGGATGCCCCAAATCATTTGTGGTATTGGGGAATGCTGAAAATGTTTTAACATATGGAAGAATTCAGTTTAAGGTCAGGTGAAGGTTGAAGATGGAAATAATTTAGAGGAAGGGTGAACATACATCCCAGTTTGGCTGGGGAAGTCCTGGATCTTGGAGGTGACCACTCCTGGCCAGCCAGTGAAAATTAAAATGAGCATCCTGGGCATGGGGCCAGCAGGGAGGTAGACAAAACCTAAAAATCTAAAAATAGACCTGCTACCTTTGCTTCAAGCTGCCACCCAAGAGGAAATTCCCCTCAGGGAGCAGGTCACCCTCTCTTGACAGCCCCATCAGATACAGGAGGGAGTCATCTTCATGTGGGGTAGAAGCTCTGTGCCTCCAGGTCTGGCCAGACTGCCAGTGCTTTGTGCAAGTCACAGATCACTGTTAGTGACTACCTCAGAGCAGACAAGACCTATTGACTGTCTTCCCAGTACTTTTGGTGGCCATGCCTGCATGAGAATCTGAGACTTCATTTGCTCCTGTGAGCTGTGCCTGCACTAGAAGACCCACACAGAAATCATGTGGGCTTCTCCAGCCTCTTCCTATTCCCCTTTGACCTTTATCTGCTATTTCACTATTTATTGTAGGAATGCCTGAATCAAACAGATATTCCACAGTTCTTATGGTGACAGATCACCTTACCAAAATGGCCTGCTTTATCCCATGGACAGGTCTGCCCTCAGCCAAAGACACTGCCAAATTATGGTTGGACAATGTGGTTCACCTTCATAATCTCCCAGACCACGTAATTTCTGACAATGGGCCCCAGTTTGTCTTCTGATTTTTAGTGCAAGGCTCTGCACTTGCTGGGGGTCCATCCATGCTCAGCTCTTGCCTGCATACCACCCACACACAAATAGTCAAGCTGAGAAAACAAATCAGATCCTAGAAAAATATCTCTGGTATTACCTCAGTTTCCAGTAGAATAACTAGGTCCCCCTGCTAGCACTTGCAGAGTTCACCTACAATTCCATGCACACCTCAATCAGACAGACCCTATCCTAGACCAGTTATGGGTTTAATCCCCAGTCCTACCCACCACCTCTGATAACCCTGGGTACAACATGGCTTGGTGGACCATGACACCTGCTTACTCAGTAGAACAAACAATATGGCTGTCAATAGGATACCTCCACACCCACCAGCCTTCAAAAAACTGGCTCATGGGTACATTGGCTCCTTCCGTATCACCAAGCATATTAATCCAACGCCACCAACACTGAAAATCCATCCAGTGTTTCATATGTCCCTGCTTAAGCCCTACACAGAAAACTCACTCCCCTACTGGTCTTGGCTTCCTCCACCACCTGTAATTTTTCAGGGTGAAGAAGAATACTTAGCCCATGAGATTCTAGACTCAAGGTGGAGGCAAGGAAAACCATATTACCTTGAGAACTGGGAGGGGTATGGGCCAGAGAAACTCACATGGGAGCCTATTGAAAATGTCCAGACCCTTGATCTAGTGAAAAAATTCCATAAGGACCACTCAGGGAAGCCTGGACCAGTGCCCCCTGGAAGTAGGGGTTATGTCAGGCTGTGGCCTTAAATCTAAGCCATGGCACACCTCGCACAGCTGCTTCCCCGGGCTCCCATCTCCTCAGCAGAGTTTTTGGGTAGACACAGGTGGCTAGAATCCTCCATGTCATGCCAGGCTATAGGCAGCCAAGTCTGGGGTCACCTCAGGGTCAGGAGAAGCCAGGAGATCTGTCTAGGGAACCTAGCCAGAAATCCAGAGGTCCAGGCAACTCATGAGGTCAGGAGGCTAGCTGGGTCAGGATCTAAGAGGTAAAGTCAGAGCCAGGTCAGGTATCCAGAGGATCAGGCAGAGCATGAAGTCAGGAGGCTAGCCAGGGCAGGTATCCGGAGAATCTATCAGTCACTAGCAGCATAATCCAAGGGTGCAGCAGCCTATGTACAAAGCTGCACCTTGTGCCTGGACACTTCCCCTTCTGGGTCAGGGGCTTAAAGGGGAAGGGGTAAGAAGTCAGCTGACCCTGGCTGGCCACTCCAGTGGCAGGGAGTGGGCATGTGCCTAGGCCCAGATGGAGTGCTCTGGCCACTTGTCTCTCCCCTGGTGTTCTTCTGGGGAGGTGGCATGTGGCTGAACTTCTATGTCAGGCAGGCCAAACTCTCAGGTTCAAGGCCAGAGCCTGACACTCCAGCTTGGCTTAGCCACATGCCTGTTGCCTGCCACTGGAGTGGCCAGCCAAGGTCAGATGACCTTTCATCCCTTCCAGTATAAACCCCTGACCTGGAAGAGAAAGTATCCAGGCAATGAGGTTCAACCTTGTACCCAGGTTGCTGCACCTTTGGCTTGTGCTGTTCCTGGGTTCCTGACACTCTCTAGATGCTTGACCTGATTCTGGATACCTGACCCAGCTAGCCTCCTGATTTCATGCTCTGCCTGATCTTTTGCATTTCTGACTCATTTCCTCATATAGATCTCTTGGTTTCTGGCTTCCTGGCTTCCCTACACTAAAATTCAGTATACTCGCCCCAGACCTGGCCACCTACAACCCAGAATGACAACTAGGCCTCTAAATAAGGTGACCATATAGGACAATGTGAAATCTGGGACCAGAGCTGTCCCTTGGAGGGGGGGCAAATCGAGGAAATCTCCCCAGGCCCCGCGCTTTGGGGGGCCCTGTGGACAGTGCCGTACAGGCCCTATGGCCGAGAGCACCACCACTCTGGCAATTCACCACCCATCTGGCTGTGTAGTGGTGCCGCAGTCACCTAGTTTTTTTTATGAGAAGGGGATGAAAAACAGTGTCAGAGGCCTTCTTGAAGTCCAGGTAGACAACATCCACCTCAACGCCTGCATCCAAGGACTTTGTGACCTGGTTGTAAGAGGAAACAAGGTTAGTCAGGCAGGATCTGCCCACAATGAACCCATGTTGGTTGCCCCTGATTATTACCTCCCCCATGCTGGGCCCCCGCAGATGTGCTCCTTGATAATTGTCTCAAAGGTCTTCCCAAGGACCGAGGTGAGACTAACTGGCCTATAGTTACCCAGATCCTCCTTTCTCCCCTTCTTGTAAATGGGGGCCATGTTGGCTCTTTTCCAGTCCTCTGGGACCTGGCCAGAGCACCATGAGCACTCATACAGCCATGCCAGGGGCCCTGCTATGACCTTCGCCAATTCCCTCAGTACCCTCGGATGAAAAACATCCGGACCTGCTGATTTAAACATGTCCAGCACCTCCAAAAGTTCCCTAACTAGATTGTCCCTGACCCTAGGCATGGCATTGTGTCCCCCAAGCCTGTTCATAATCCTAGTGGAGGAGTTGTCCCCGGTCTTTGCTCAGAACTCGTTGAAGAGATCAGCTTTTTCCTTTGCTGCAATCACGAGATTGTCGAGCCTGTCCTATAGGGGCCCCACATTACCTGGTGTCTTCTTCTTACTCCCTATGTATTTGAAAAAGGACTTTTTGTTATCCTTAATTCTGATCACCAGCCCTAGTACTGTCTCTGCCTTGGCCTTCCTAACCACCTCCCTGCAATCACAAGCAGGGAGTGTAATCCTCCTTGGTGATTTCCCCTTACTTCCACTGATTGTATGCCACTGTTTTTGCCCTCAGGCCCTCCTGGATGCCTTTACTGAGCCAAGGGGGCTTTTTAGCACTCTTGCCCCCTTTTGTTCACGTTGGGACTGACTCCCTCTGAGCTCGGAGGATCATCTCCTTAATGAACAGCCACCTGTCCTGGACTGCCATCTCATTGAGGCTCCGAATCCCCAATGTCTCTCTTAATCTCCTTAGCTCATTGAAGTTGGCCCTCCTGAAGTCAAGGATTTTTTCCTTACTGCTTGCTTTCACCACCCTGCACCGGATAGTAAATTCCAGAGACAATGGTCACTTCTGCTAGGGCTTCCTGCTTGACAGCTCATGCCGTTCTGCCTTCCTGCTGGCTCCACTCTGCCTCCCTGCTGCCTCCCCACTATCTAAGAGTGAAGTTACACATTACACTTAGAACATACTAAATCTGGGGAGTGTTAAGTTGTGTTTAAGTTAGAATATGCCACAAGCAGTTGCACATTAAGAGTTAATACTGTTTCTTGCATATGCTGTTCAGCTCTGACTTGCCACTAGAGGGCTGGTATTCAGGGACATGACTAGCACCCAGAACAGCTAGCTCTATCCCTGCTCAGACAAGAGCAGGCAGGGAGAGCTGGGAAGGGAGCATCCTGGGATGCAGGATGACTGAATATTGCTCATTTTATCTCTGTGAAATAGACTGAAGTTGCCCTAACATGAGCTAAGTAGCACAGCCTCATCGAAAGTGAGATATTCAGATGGCACTTGGCATGAGTTAATAGGCTTTAACATATCTTTATTCTCCTCTAGATGGTTGTTTTCTTTTGTCTGGGGGTAGTGTTGCAAGTACAAGTGTATTCGGTGTTTTCTCTTATCTCCTTCAAGTAAGGCAGCAGGGGTCTGAGTTTCTGTAATAATTGCTCTTGTTTTCATCTTACACATTAGTCACTTGTTCTTGTTTCCCATCAAATATAAAGTGTATGACAATGTGTTGCATTCTTGCATTCTTGAAAGGGAATGGTTATATTCTTATGATCTGAATAATGGACTGTTGCAGAGCACTCAGGTGCCCGGTGCCTGAGAGCAGAAAAACAACTTGGGGAAGACCCCTAGTGGCAAGATGGAGGAGGCTTAGCTGCCAGTTGCCTGGGCAGCCAGAGTAACAGGTGCTGGTTGCCAGGACAACTGCTGGGGAGCCAGCTGACAGGAAAGGGCAGGGCCTGGCCCATATAAACCCAGGCAGGAGGCCAAGAGGGCAGTTCCCCTCTGGCGACCAAGGAAGGAGGAACTCAGCCAGTGCAGGCAGAGGGGACAACTCTGACTGTGTGAGCATCCCCGGGGTGCTGCTGGGGTTGGAGTGTTTCCCAGTAGGGATTAAATGTTTTTTGGCCAGATGGGTTAGTTTTTACGTTATAGCCCAGGAGGCTTTGTGTTTTTTGTGTTTGTTGTTACACTGGAGGACCGGGTGAGGCTATTAGGAGTTGGAGGAGGCCTCACAGGGGCTCCACAGTAGCGTGGAGACCCAGTGCCAGAGAGGGCACAACATTCAGGCATGTATTGACCCCAGCCCCAGAGCCGGCAGTAGCGAGACGCCCCGGAGCAGGCAGTAGCGAGACAAGCCAGAGAGCGCCGGTAGGGGCGCAGGCTGTGAAACAAGCCAGAGAGCGTCCGTGTGGTGTGGAGAGTGGAACAGACCCGGACAACGTCAGGCACATCTGCGAGGCTTGGGCTGCAGTGTAAGGGGAGGAAAGGAGCTGCAGATAGTGCCCCAGGCACCAAGACAGAAAATGGGCAGCTTCCTGCTTGATTAATATCTTATAATCAAGCAAGTAACAACAAGGCATGATAGACGAGAAGGCGGGTGGTTGGCCCATTATCGGTGTTGTGGGGTCACTAGTAGACGGACTCAAAGAGGCACTCCTGTCACATGGACATTGCCCAGGTAGGCAGTGTAGTCCTAGCATATATTTTCAGACGCAGAAAGAAATCTTTATCCATTACTCTGCACCAGTTTGAACATAGATTTCATCTGTCAGGCTTGCCTCCTCAATTTCAGTTGCTGCAAGCCTGGACTGAAAGCTGCCATTCTTTGCTTTTTTGGGTGCCTATACATGAGCAGAGAGGCTGCTCTGATGCGCTGTAATTACAGTGTGTTGGAGTAGACTTGATTAACTGAGTCTGCTGGACTCAAACGTCCTTGCACTGAAAAATGAGGGAGGTGGGGGGGGCACATTAACTAAAGTTTGACAAGCTTTAGTTAAAGCGCTCCCCCACCGCCCACTATTATGATACTAATTGACCACTCTGGGCTCACTATCGCTCTAAATTAACCACTCTGGACTAACCGGTCTAGACTAACCGCACACACATTCCTGGAGAACATGTATAAATGCCCTTTATTATCACTAGCATACTAGAAATATTTATAGTACATGCTAATTTATTTTTTTTCTCCTCTACAGAAAAAAAAATCAGAAATGAACTAAGAATTCTAAAGTATTTACCTCAATTTTTCATAAGACTGCATATTATGTAGCACATAACAAGATATAAATAATTATCATTCACAATTGTAATTCTACTAAGGATTACAATTCTTATTTATGATTCAGATATAAATTTTGTTTCTTATATTTATGAATTGTGTATATATACATGTAGCATAACAGGTATATGTGATCTTCCTTTGTTTAATTCCACTCCCACCAAATTTAAATACTTTCTTCCCTGATTAACTTTGGTATATCCTTGAGCTCTTAGAAGCTCTGGGCACAGTAAAGCCCACAAAGACCTGACTTGAGCATTTAAGAACAGTACAAGTACTGAACAGCCAGATGAGAAGTTTTATGATTGTCCAACCCAATGATCTGGATTTTAAAAGATGAATGTTATCTCTACTGTTAGAGAAACTGTACAGCTGTGCAGAATAGTTTTATTACAACATGTTGGTATTGTTAGTTTTGAATCGATATATGGATATTACAAACCAACTCAGGGATGTTATTGAAATAGAACTTGTAACTGTAGAACTTGGTGTGCATAAGAAGCAGCAGGGAGAACAACTTGAAATATAACTATAAAATAGAAAAATAAAACTGCTTGGGATGCTTTGGACCTTAATATTAATTATGACGAATCCTGCTCTCTTTTAAGATCCCGAAACACTGGTTCTGATACCACCTTCTATATCTCAAATGCAATGAAATTAGTATGTGTCCAGAGAAATAAGATTCACAATGTAATTATGTGAAGGATATATATATTTTTTTTTAAAAGAACCTTATAAAAAGGAACAGTATGGGCCATGTTATGCTCACAGTTATGCTGGGACAAAAGTCTGGAATAATACCATAAGCTACTGAGATCCTCTTACTCTATTACTTTCCACACTGATCTTTTCAGGGTTGGTGGAAAAAAAAGCTTGTTCCTCCCGCCTAATCATGCCTCCTGCTCTGGATCACATGGATTTTGAGGCCCAAGAAAGCCTTCCACTATTCCAATCAGGAGGAGAGTTGCTACCATGAAAGCAGCAAAACCTTCTTTTGGCACACAAAGAGAAAGTCCAGGTGCAGAAGGGACCCTCCATGTGTGAATCACAGGGGTATAAAGGGATCTACAGTTTGAAGTACACCGCCTTAAACGCTCTGGTCCAGAGCACACTGAAGTCAATGGAAAGATGCCCATAGATTGCAGTGAGATTAAGAGCATAAAGAAATGTGATATTTACATCACAACTTGGGAAAATCTAACCCAGAACAGGACTACATGGTGACTCCTTGTGAGAAAAGGTACATCATACTTTGAAAAAAACTGCCTCACCCTGGAGGCAGAAAAATGACAGAAATGGAAGAAGAAATCTGTGGTCCAACCCTCCCTTTAACCACCACCTGTGGCATCTGCCAGAGAATTTTCAGCTCTAGGATCAGCCTTCATAGCCATCAACAGACTCACCTATTACGCTTGACCTGTGGGCATGATCATCCTTGACCATGAGGGATTGCCGATGACAATGAAGATCATGTTATCCCATTAAGGATTCTGCTTCCCTTCTCCTATGTTCAGAGACTAGACAAAGATAACCAATCCAGATATGTTAGAAATTGGAATCTTCCAAGAATGATTCTTTTTGGTGTTAGTGGTTGTGATTGTGTTTAGCATCAACATCCAAGAACACAGATTTTAACAGTGTAATTTTAAAGGGCCTCCTTAATTTGGATCAAATCTACCAAAAGTATTCATAAAGGAAAATTTATTAAGCAGTCAAAATCATGATTAAGCTAAGGCCTTATCCTTGTCACTGTAGAATTCCCTCTTAGACTACAGCCAGTGGAGATCCATCCAAAGTAGTGGGGAAGGAGAGGGATGACTTTGAAGAAAACTCACAGAAAAGATGCACGAATCCAATGGTTGCAGTTTGGAAACATCCTCTGAAGCTATAATTTTCCTATATGCCCAGCCAGCAAGCTCCCAGCATGCCTTCCAGCTTTTTTGGTTTAGGGAAGGGATATCAAAGAGACAGTTGTGTCATCCAGTCCACAGGGCTCCTGGAGAGGCCAGAAATCTGGTGGCAAGGTGAGCAGGGGTGGGGCTTGCCACAAAATTCAACACAGCCCTCAGTGCTGGTCACCCATGGCACTGTTATCCAGACTGTTGTCCCCTCCCCACCCAGTATACCAGGCCCCTGGCCCTACCTCAGTTTTCCCCAGGCCCCTAGTCCTCCCTTTAGGGTAGCCTTTATCACACACCTGCTATCAACTACCCTCTCTTCTGTATAATGAAGCACCCTCCAGCACTGTTCTCAGGCAGTCCTAGTGGCCTCCACTCACCTATTACTAGCCACTCCATGCCTTGCAGCTGTCATCTCAATCTTGACGAAAGGTCCTGAGGTTTGCTCTTCCCTAGGATCTCCCCCACTATCATCTGTAACCTGGGGTTGCCCTTTCCCAGGACCCTTCTGTACTTATGCACTTCCAGCTGTGACCTGTCTATAACCTATGGCTTTCCTTTGCCCCAACTTCCACCCAGATTCCACCCTTTTGGGTTTCTTGGCCCTCCTCTGCCTCAGTCTCCTCTGACCACACTTACAGGATTATCCCTTACTCCTTGGGTGACGCCTTCTAAGCTGCCAGGGGCCAAGCTGTAGCCAGCTTCAGGGAATCCTTCTCTCCCCTTTGTTCTGACCCCAAATGCCCTCCCTCTCCAGCTCAAGAGCCAGAATTATAGATCTGTAGGCTCCATCCTTTCCAGTCACATGATCTTAGCCCTGTTAACTGGGTCCAGAGATTTCCCCTTAGCCCAGCAGCCCTGCCACAGCCATCACTTAGATGCTTGGAATTTAGCACCCCACCTAGTCCTGCTTGCTGCAGTTAAGCGACTGGCAGCGTGGTACATCCTTGGAGCTATGATTCCTAACTCCATTCTTCTGCTTGTCTCTTTGCAGCTGGCACCAATTCAGCTGCTAGCAATCTTGCAGTCATCTATGTTGCTTTTGCTGCCTCTTGAAGTAACAGGGAGTAGGGGCCTCTGTTACAGATGGCTGAGAATTTAAGATGGCATTCTGTTCCTTTCAGGTCATCTGTCACCATTATTATGTCATCAATATGGCATTTTTGGCCCTTATGCATAAGCACGAGTTCTATTCTGGGCTGCATAAGGCTGTGAGCATATGCAACTACATGTGTATGTACCAGCAAAGAAGAGGAGAGCCTTCCTATCTTCTGCCCCACAGTAACAGAAGGACTAGGACACTCAACTAGAAATTAAAGACTGAGGTTCTGAGCTTCCGGATATTTTCTCCCCCAAAATTGCTAAGTGGCTACAGTGCTCACCTGGCAAGCCAGATGACCTCTGCTGCAATGGCTAGAATGCTGTGCTAGGAAGTCAAGTCTCAGTGGCTGCGTCCAGATGAGTGCGGACGTTTGGTTCCCCAAGGACTTTGTGCTGCTGCTACATAGCAGGTTACCCCAGGTGAGGTAGGGGAGGCTGGGGCCAGCAACTGTGCTGACCCCAGCAACCTTACCCGGAGCTCTGGGTTTCGAGGAAGTTGCAGCTGTGGTGCTCCTGCAGCTGGGAGCCTGGTCAGCAGCCAGAGTGTGGCTCCGGCTGGGCAGTCTCTGGTTTTGTATGACATTCATTGCCACCACATGTGCCACCCTGCTTTTTTTCCAGGCAGGTTTTTTGATCTGCCAGAGTCAAAGAAAACCCCCACACTGCAAGGTAGCATCATGAGGAATGCCAACATGTGCAGTGTGTGGCACTGCAGATAGGTCTGCAGCACCACATACCACACAGCACAGTTTATCCAGATGTGACCAGTGAGTGCATCTACACATGCCATTAAGGTGACATGATAAACTCTGGTGCAGTTTGGGCCAGAGTCAGCATGAGGGTGCTAAAGTGAAGAACTAGGCAGCAGGAACCCCTGCACTTTAGCACCCTTGAGCCCAGCCAGCTTCTTTCACCATCTACCTGTGTGTTTCGGTGGAATTAAGTAGTCCACCATAGTCCCTGACAGTACTCTTATGATAGAGTTAATTAAATTTACTGTGCCCTAATTAATATACTGTGACCCCTAACACCGGCACATGTGTAGATGGTGATGTTTTACTTCAGAGCTAATTAGTCAGCTCAGTAAAATGCATATGTAGATGCACCCAATGTCAAACCCTCCCTGGGTGAGGCACTGGGTTCCAAACCCTCCCTTGGAGCCAGTGCTTCCAGCTTCCCAGGAAAGTGTCCTAATCACTCAGTTCTTAGGAGTGAAGTACAGGAAGGCCTTCTTCAATTTAATATCTGCTAGTCATTGTTGCTGCTCCATGTTCTGTCTTGTTCATTGTAGCTCTTTGTACATAGGCATTGTCTATGCTGCAGCTGCTGGTGCAGGAATATGCAGTGTGTTCCCTTGGGGCATTTTTACACATGCTTCAGGAGGCGTGGGGGGCACTTTAATTAGCAAGCTCCGCTAATTAAAAGGCACCCAATTATCACATGTATCAACATCCCCACCCTTAAAAAATGGCTGTGGGGTGCTTTGAACTAAAGCTTATTTGACGAACTTCAGTTCAAAGCGCCCTGCCACCATTTTTCAGCACGGGAGCGCTGATACACGTTATGCTAGAGTCTGCTGGAGCACATTATTTCTGTTCTCCAGCAGGCTTGATTAATCAAGTCTGCTCTGACTTACTGGATTTCCAGGCATTGGAACAGGCTCCCTGCATGTGTATAGGAGCCCTTGGAGACTTCAGTGTTACACAAAGAACTGACCACTTCTAGGCTAGGTTCAGTGGCAAAAGCTTGGCCCGGTGTATTACCTACACAGCATCTACTGACGAACATGCCTGTCCAGATGGTTACAAGGTGTTAGCCCTGGATGCATGCGGTAAGGTACATCACTCAGAATTTCTTGTGTCCCCTAAGCCTAACGCAAGATTCAAAGATTTCCAGGCCTTCTCCTATACATAGGGACCTACCAATATCAAAGTGGCAGATGAGTGATTTTGAAGGCTGATCACAGCGCCAGTCACCATTTTCAAAGGCTTATTGCAGCAAACCCTCCCACCACTGATTGGCCAAGAGAGCTGCCCTTTGTGAGGCCCTACCCCTCACCACTGATTGGCCAAGAGGGACAGAGCCACATGAAAGGTAGCTGTCTCAGCCAATCAGCAGCACATGGAGGAGGGGGTCCCCGCCATTTTAGCTGCTCTCCTTCATGCCAGCAGCTTCCAACCCCCGACCATCCCACCTGGGCTGCAAGACTGCAGCAGCTGCTGGCTCCCACTGGGGAGTCAGCATTTTCTCTTTAATACAATCTGCCTCCCCCCCACCCCAGCAACTCCACACAAGATCACAGAAATCATTGTTTTTTACGGTATTCATGGAAACCACTGTTTTTTGCAGTTTCTGTGAAAATCATGGGAAAACATTCAATTTGAGTAGGTCCCTACTTATACATGAAGTAAGCATCTCTGCTTACATCAGGCATTTACATAACAAACATCAACACTTCTATACCAAATTACCCTAATCCTCAGGTGCTTTCTGCATTTTTTTGGCATCAGCCTTATTGATTAATTTTAACAGTCAACTTTAAGACTCTGGTGTCCTGTCCATCAATTTTATTTGCTCAGGCCCCCCAATGGTGTGAGGTCACTCTTTGGGGTGTGAGGCCTGCTTTAGTCAATCCTGTTAGCAAAGCCTTTTTGAGTTGTATATGCATTGATCAGGAGGGGTGTGCAAAGCGGGCTCTATTCAATTCAGATTCAGATTCAGCCTGAATCAGGGACAGTGACTTGATTCGACTCAGCCAAATCCAAATCTGAAGATTCAATGCTGATTCGGAGAATCAGTGATTCGGCCATAGACACAGCTTTAAATGTTTTTCTACATACCTCCAGGTACCAGTGCAGCTTGTGAATGCTGCAATGCTGGGGCGCATGGAGTGTCCCACAAGAGTGAGGTGGGGCCCTCCCCGTGCTCAGTGGCAAACCCAGAAGTGGAACAGAAGTACTCCCAGTCCACTTGTGGGTCAGCCAGGGAACATGCAGGGGGCCCCCCTTGCACCCCCCCAGCTCAGCAATCAGCCAAGGGGGACCCCAGGTACCCCCTGACCCAGGAGGCACCAGTCACCAAGTCAGGGGAGCAAAGGGGGGGGCCCAGCATGCTCCCCGGCGGACCCAGAAGTGGACTGGAAATGCTTCTGGTCCACTTCTGGGCTTGTTGCCAAGCATGCTGGGGAGCCCCCCACGCTTCTGTGGGATACTTCATGCACCCAGCATCACAGCACTCACAAGCACTGCTACCTAGAGGTATACAGAAAAAACATTTAAAGCTGAGTCTATGTCCGAATCTCCGAATCTTTTCGAACCTCTCCAAATCAATTCGAAGGGTTCCAATTTGATTCAGAGAGATTAAAGGGCCCTCTGATTCAACTGGGATTCAGACATTTGGCCACCAAATCGGCCTGAATCTCAACCAAATTGGATCAGGGACTAAAGCTTCACATAGCCCTGTTGATCAGTGCATATATGACATTATTCCAGCAAGGCCTATGTTCTGGGGTCTACCAGCTGCTTTTTCATACTTTAGATATGCATCCACAAGAAACCTATGTAAGTAGGCAACCTACTGTGTAGCCTACTGCATGTGCCCTGTCCGCATGTGTACATAGTTGTATACACACAAACCACTTAGACAACCCATTCTATTCCTTAGAAAGAACAGATTGCTACCTTACACAAATATTAATGAAAAGCTACTTCTGAGTCCATGTTGTCCCACCATATTTGGGCTGAATCATTTATGCAAAGCCCAGGTTTCCCTCAGGGTGGCACTTCTGCAAACTCAGCTTTACAAATTATCAGTCCATCACTTTGTATTCAAGTTATTCATGGGCCACTGCAACACTTTCCCTGGAAACCCAAGCTTCAATAAGCTTAAGGAGCTTGCAATTTTCTGTGTACTAATGGATTTTCTGTATTACAGCATGCATATGATTCTGAATTATTCCCCTTTCCAAGAGCATACTTCTTCCATTACAACTAATCTTTCATTCTTCTACAGGCAACTTGATATTTTCAACAACATGGTTTGTGATCAGTATGCCAGAGTTATAGCTACTGATTTAAAAAACAAACAGTGGTAAATAAATATTGCTATATGTGATATTTTTAGGCAGAAAGGATACAAGTGCTATAATCCTAGTTAAATAAGAGGTCACCTACTCATCAACCTATTTAAAGGATTTTACATAAAAGAAAGTGAGATCAAAGAGAGAAAAAATTATGGACCATCTTTACATTTTACACTTTTTTCCCCAAAAATTTCATTAGGTGACTATCTGTATAGACGAGGTACTTTTACATCTATGATACCAGGCCCTAACCAAAAGAATTAATTTGGATAACTTAAATGCCTGAGTTAGACTAGGCCCAGGGGAGAGGGAAAGAGGGTTTTTTTTCTGAAGTATAAGCAAAGAGAATTTATATTATTCTGAACACCTGAGAGGTACCAGGTGTTTAATACCATGCTGCCTCTTGATTGGCCCAGATTAGTAGCTTTGATGGCATTTAGGGAAACATTAAGACCTATTATTAATCTTTGGTTCATGTTTGTTTTTGGGTGTACTGTGCAGTGCTAGTTTTAGCCTCTTCCATAAGAGCAGATACAACATTCTATACAAATTCTGGAAAAAGAGAAAACTGCTGATTTCTCTGTCTTGTCATTTTCCCCACGGAGAAGGAGAACACAAGGTGAGAGAAACTGGAGAATTTGTGGACAGAGAAAACAAAGAGCTTCATGAGGAAGAAACACAGAGAGACATTTAGGATGCCCATACACGTGCAGTGAGGCTGCTCTGATGCATTGTAATTACAGAGTGTCAGAGCAGACTTGATTGATCCTGAGTAATTACCGAGCTGCAGCAGACTCCGGTGTCATGTGTATCAGCATCCTGGCACAAAAAAATGGCAGCAGAGGCACGTTAACTGAAGTTTATTTGAGCTTTATTTCAAGTGCCCCACCACTATTTTTTAGCACGGGGATGCTGATGCACATTTTGCTTGATGGAAGCACTCAAAGCCACTCTAATTAAAGCCCACCTCCCCCACACACATGTGCACTCACACACACACACACACACACACACTCCTGAAGAACATATATAAATGTCCTTAATTATTTGTTGAGAAGTATATTTTTTCCTCTTTCACCCTTTACTCAACAAACATAATATTAACAGGCATAATAGGGGCCAAATAACCATGTTACTTAACTATATATAAGGTAGGGTAGATTTGCACCTTATAGAAAAACTAAATTAAAAATGTGTATACCACAAACTTCCATGAGCTGGAGGTCAGTTTATCAGATGTCTAAGGTGCAAATCTACCCTACCTTCTCCTTGAATGTGACTAAAAACATTAACTAGACTTGCCATGCATGGTCTGGGAGCAGAGACTCTGCAGCACTCACAGGTTTGTAAACACAGGACACAAATAGACCCACTAGATCAGGGGGTACTCAACCCCCAGCCTGCAGGCACTTTAATGTTGTTTATATAGGGCTTCTTAAGCACCAACAAGAAGGCAAAGTGCTATCAGTTTTTGGAACCTGACCAAACTCATATATTTGTTATGTGTGAATGAATTTTCAACTGATAGCTTTATAACTTTGGGTTCACCATTTACATTTCCATCTGGCAGACTTTAGTTCACAGCTGCTTTTAGCATTGCAAATGCAGTCTTGCAGTATTAATAAAGAAAAGACTTTTAAAAATATTTTTTCCTTACTGTTTCTAGTAACTCTTTAGAAATTTGACATTTAATCCCATGTCCTCCATCCTACATTGAGTTGTTAGGTTGCTAATAAGTGCTCATTTGTACTGCATTTGTCTTGGTCATTTTCTGTCTTGAATTATCATTGAATCATAGGAAAGTAGAGCCGGAAAGTGTAACAGAGCACAGGGGGTGCTCTGTTACTCCTAGGGGTGTGGGCAGCAGCAAAGCAGCCTGCAGCTGGCTATTTTCCTTAATCAGGCCTAATTACCTGATTAGGAACTGGGCCCATCTGTTCACTATAAGAGCAGAGCCCTGAACAGGAAAGTAAGCAGTCTACTGCTAGCAGCCAGGAGAACATCATCTGGTTGAGCTGTTGCTCATGGAACATCCTTGGAGGTAAGGGCAGGACCATGGAGCTGGCTCTGGTAGATAAGGATGTCCCAGCTCTTGCCCTGTGGCTGCAGGACTGGAGCTGGGAGACAAGGATTTCCCATCCTTGGCCTTGCAGCTGTGGAGCAGAGGCTGGGAACTGCCTGCTGCTGGGGCAGAGGGACATTGTCCTCACCCAGGCTCCAGTTGGAGAAACCCACCACAGCAGCAGGCTGCTCCCAGGGGCAGGGCCGGTTGTCTCCTGGCTCCAGGGCTAGCACCAAGGGGAAGCCTACAGCTCCCCCTAGCTGCTGCAGGGGCTGGTTGCAGGGCTTCAGGGAGTAGGAACAGTCTGCTGTTAGGAGCAACAAATCTGATCTAGCATCCCTGCACGTGTGGACATACGCCCAAGAGAGTCTACTCTCAAGTAGCTTATTCAAGAGTACACTACTCCTGGATTATTTACACATGTAAATGCACCCACTGCCTACAAACTGACATCGCATTTGTCCTGGGATAAGATATTTTATCCTGGGACAAAGTACTATTGTTCAGATGTCTATGTCTATTGTTCCAGGATAGATCCTAAAAAGTTTACAGGATAAGACATACTAAAAATTATCCTGGGGTATCACAAAGTGTGCCTGAACAGTTATCCAGGGATTGCATCATTGACTGTATGGCAGCAAAACAGCAGTGCATTCAGCCACTCATTAAAACTTGATTAGAAAGTTATTGAATGGCACTGGTCCAAGCACCAAATCTTAGGGGACCCCACTGCCCACATCTTTCCAGATCGATACTGACCCATCCACCACCATTCTCCGAGTGCATCCCATAAGCTAATTCACCACCCACCTGACCATGTAATCATCTATGTCACAGCCACTTAGTTTATTTATAAAAATGGGATGAGACACCATATCAAAGGCCTTCTTCTTAAAATCTAAGTAAATGATATCTACCTCGACTCCTGCATTTAAGCATTTTGTGACCCTGATCATGAAAAGAGACAAAGTTAGTCAGGCAGCATCTACCTGCTATTTATCCATGCTGGTTGCCCGTCAGCATTATTTTTCCTGCTGAAATCATGTGATTTCCCAGTTTTTATGTATAGGAAAAAAAGTCTACCTTTCATGGTTACAGAGCAAAGAATCTGAAACTAGGATGTAATAGTGTGTATATATACTAAAATTGAAAATCTCATGGCTTCTAGGAACCTGATTGGCCTGGAGAAGAATGGGGAAAAGAACCCCAAACAGTGAGCGGAGACCCCCTGGGGTGGGAAGCACACAATAAAAAGAGAAAAGATATAAAAATAACGCAAATAAATTACTTACCTGCAGCGACAGGACCCATGACACAAGTGGAGGGAGAGAGGAAATCTGCATGGGTCATAAGCCATGCCTTTATCCAGCTGAAACCAGCCAGTGACGTCATTGGTAATCACTGGCCAGTGGGGATAAAGGAAATCTCCAGGGAAGCTAGCAGGAGGAGCAGAGCAGAGCAGGGGAGGTTTCTGATGCTGGGCACTGCCTGGAATACACAGAGGGGAGAAGGAGTGTTGGAGAAGACACTCAAGCCAGGCATCATGAGAAAGGCTCCAAGGGAAAGAGAGCTGGCAGGGGCTTTGTGTCAGTAGAGACCAGCGGGGTGAGGAGGCAGAGGAGCCAAAGGAGGCTCTCTGCACTGGCAAAGGCAGGAGTATCAGAAGAACAGGAGAGCCAGAGGAGGCTCTCTACACCAATAAAGGTGGGAGTGTCGGGGGGACGGGGGAACCAGAGGAGACTCTCCCTCCTGACAGGAACAGCTGTGAGCAGCAAGAGAGGCTGTGGAGTAGGATGGCAGGAGGCTGGGTACCAGCACACAGTGTGGGAGGTGGCCAGCCACTTGAGAAGGTACCACAGGTTGTTGGAAGTGGAACACCCATGACAGCATCTGAGGAGAGCAACACCGCATAACATGCTTGGCAGAGTGAGGGGAGAAATGACCCAGGGCTAGGGGCTGTGGTCAGCCCTGGCCAGACAATGGGTCAGCCCCTAGGGGTGGAAAGGCGCCCTGTTATCCTCGCAGTAGGGCTGGGGAGGAAACTGGACAGGTCTTTCCCAATGTACAGTTTGTTTTGGTTCCTTTTTTGTTTCCCCCTTTTTGAAGGGGTTGAGAGGTAGGGTGTGATGATGCAGGCAAGACAGCTCTGCACTGTCTTTCTTTTTCTTTCTTTGATTGTTGGTTAAAGTTAGAGTCCCAGGTCTGGGACTGCTTTAGAGCAGGCAGAGGCCCTTCTGAAACTAGACGGCTAAGTGATTGAGTTATCCCAGGAGGAAACATTGTGGGCATAACAGAGCTACGGAGATCGTCGAGCTCAAGAGATGCAACATCGTTGGGGGTACAGCCCAGAAAACCTGACGACCTGCTGGAGGTTGGTGTATGGTTGGGGTGTGGGGAAGGTGAAGCCCCACGGACTACCGCCAGGCACTCTCCCACTGCAACCGAACCCTAGGTGGTTGCCCCCCCCCCCCATTGGGATAACATTCAAAGTCATAGCAGGCAAGATTGGGGGAAGCCACTCAGGGGATAGATGGCAGCCCATGGGCCTACAGGAGACCGTAGGACGCCCTCTACTGGCCACATGAGACCGGATGTTCAAGACCTTGTGGGTCCACTGATTACTATTAACCCCAAATATTTAATTATTGGAGGGAGAAAATACATTGTGGTGTTTAAAAAACAAAACAAAACAAAAACAAGAAACTCCTTCTGAGAAGCTCTGTAGATGCTGATGGATGACTATTGATGGTTTCTAATGTACCCCAATACTTAGTCATGGAGCGCTGTTTCATACACTTCTTAAAACTGAATCTGTTTTTATTTAAACTTGGTCAGCAAGCTCTATTTACCTGCCATAGTTCAAAAACATCAAACTTTTATATTTGAATTGACTGTGAGGAGAATAAAAGTGGCAATCAATTTTACTTGCAATGTGAATGTGTTTAGCTTTTATGTAACTCAAAAATGCTAGGTAGATTTTTCTCAACCTTCTATTAAAGAAAAATAACTTTTTTTTTGTCAGGGATAGACAAAAACCTGAAACACAACAGAGGAATTTTTCCAAAATATCAAATGTTTATAAAAAAGCAAGAAGTATAATTCAAGCTGTTTATCTTATTTTGGTGTGTTGCTCTGAAAGTTCAATAAGCTACTTCTACATGCAGTAAAATCGGAAGTCATCATTATTAAAGTGGAATTGCTCATTAGTGCTGAGCAGTTCACGAGTGCCCAGACTTGATTGTGTTTATTTATTTACTTGAATAAAAACAGCAATGAAGTACTTTTTTAATCCACTCACTTGGAGAAGCCCACAGACTTTTGTGAACAAATAGGGGGAAAAAAATACGTCCAGTTTTGGACCTAAAAAAATCTGGGTGGAATCAATGCATATTTCCTATTTAATAGGTTTTAACTATCATTTTGTCGTCGTCTTCTGCTGAAAGACTATTTTCGCTATCAATATTCTCAAACTTTTATCTCCGCTAATCTGCTGAAGGAGGAGGAAAAAGATTCCAAGAAGATTCTGGAATTCTTCCTCTCAAAGTTGTGGCAGGGCACTGTTGGTCCCTGCCACTTTAAGGGCTGAGCCAAACAGCCAGAAGGTGCTTAATTGCAGCAGCTGTTTTGAGACACTGGCTGCCTATATAAACAGAGCAGATGTCTACTGGCAGGCCAGGCAGAAATGTTGCCTGGCTGAACTGCTGAATGGAGCATCTTCAGGTAGGAGCAGGAGGCTCTTGGTCCTGGGCATGACCTAGAACTGCACCCTGCTGGGACTGGGTGGCCTGGTGGGGCTCTCAGTGGTGTGAGAGCCTACAGGAAAATACCAAACCAGTTACCATGTTGGTGGAAGGTGAGTTGGGACACCTCAGTAACCCCTAGCTACCACATCACTGTGGGTAGCAGTTGAGAACAGGCATGACTAGGGCCACCTGAGCCCCCACCAGGGATGGAAACCCCATAGCCCCAGTGAGAGGCTAGAAAATGTGGAGCCCCAGTGAGGGGGAAACCAGGGGGCTGGGAGCCCAATGTTTGTGTAGAGTTGGCCCCAGTGGGTAATTGGCTGGCCACTACCCCAGCCAATTATAGAAAAACTGACAATGATCACTTTGTGGCATTTTCGCCATATAAGGGGTGAAAACAAATGTAGCAAAATGAATGTGTTATTTGGCACTGAGAATCTTTGCTCTTGTATCTCCTCCTTCTACTACCCATCAGAAAGGATGGCACAGTTTCAGACTGGAGCCCAACCAAAGTTGTCCTCAAAGTCATATGATAACTTTATATTCTACAGAAGTCTCCATAGAGGCTGCCACAAAGTGATCGTTGTCAACTTTTCTATTTTCCTCCTCACAGAAGAGTCTGGAACCAAGCTTCAGGTAAATAGTTCACATTGTGGAATAGTTGTTGTTTATCTGTATCTGGTACCACATTGTCCTTAGAAGTTCAAGGGACAGCTGTGACAGCACCAAATTTTTCCAACTCCTCAAAATGAGGTTTTTAATTTCCAGTCTGGAAATTGGGATTTATTTAGGGCTGTCAAATTATTTAAAAAATTAATTATTATTAATCATGAGATTTAAAAAAAAAAAATCTTCTCCAGAGCTGGCACCCACTACCCAAGACTGGAAGAAGTTACTGCTGATTTAGCTCCAGAGACTCCACAGAGGGATGGTGTATGCAGAATAACCTCCAAACTTACAAATGGAAAGAGGTGGCTGGAACCAGAGAGCAGCATTAGTTGAAGTGGGGCTTCAAAGCAGATGTGTGTGCTGATAGCCAGGCACAGAATTAATTGGCATTTGTGGATTTTTGGAGAGAAGCAGACAGTCTGTATGCCATCAGTAAGTACTGCATTCATGTCTCTTCGTGCAGGTGAGAATAAGGAGGAAGTCATGAGAGTGTGTATGTTGTACGTGCATGTGTGTGATCATTTTGGGCAAGGGAGGGACTGGATATGGAAAGTATTAGTGAGGTGAAACGAAGAAGGATGAAGATGAAGGTACAGAGAGGTCAGGAAAGACACAGGGATGTGTGATAAAGCAGGGGGAAGAAAAAGAATGTAACGTAGGAGGGGAAAAACGAAGTGACTGGAAGGAAATTAAACATACAGGCCATGTTCAATTAAGTGTGGAAATTTGGTTCCCTGGGGACAGGTAGTGGCGAGATGCCTTGCGCCGCCTCTACTTTGTTCCTGGGGAACGTACACGCCATGCGTGCTTTGGCTTGTCACAGATTACCCCAGGTGGGGTTGGGGAGGCTGGGGCCAGTACTGGGCTGGCCCCAGCAGCCTTACTTGGGGTCCTGAGGGCCTCCTGGGGCTGCTGCAGCAGCAGTGATTCTGCCATGTGAAGCCTGGCCAAGAGCCAGAGCATGGCTCTGGGTGGCCCGGCTCTACTTTTGAACAACATGCACTGCCTGTGCGTGTGCTGCTCCATTTTTTTTTTCCTGGTCATCCAAGTATCTAGATTTAGTCATCTATAAATAATACTCTATTATTTCTTGGTAGGCTACAGGGTGTTTTTGCCACCAAGGAAATAGATGCCAAGAGTGGGAGGGTAGTTTGGATTTAGTAGAATCAGTGGGTCAGCTGGCAGGTGACAAGCTAGGCCACAGGGAGGTGAGTACCAGGGTCAACGTGGGGTGCTCCTGGTGAAGCTTGGGTATGGGCATATGACAGATCTCTGTAGAGATATTGCAGGTGCTCTAAGAAAGAAAGCTTCCCCTCTTTTGTCCTTAGATTTGCTCTACGCACTGCCTGCCAACCATGTACAGCAGGGTGCCATTGCTTTCCCTCAGTCTTCAGTGCCTGAGATGAAGGGGTTCTTCCCACTTTCACCCTGGCCCTACAAAACAGTATCAGAGATTGTGGCTGGCTTCATCTGCTGTTTGCAGACCTTGCTTTTGCTCTTGTCATAGCTGGAAACTCTACTTGCACTGGCAGCATAACTCCTACACCCTCTGTGGTCCTGCTCCCCCAGTTGGGGGAGGGGGTAAACTGGCCCCCATCACTCTTGTAGACACACAAAACATAGATTGATCTGGACACCCAGATCTAGACAACTAAGACAAAAATAATAGAATACCTCTAAAACTTCAGTCTTCTACATAGGGCTTTTTGTCTGCAGCAAATCTAGATGACCGGACTAAATAATAGGATGTCTCTCTAAGTGACTTGATAAAGGTCTCTCACAAATTCTGTGGGGTTAAACCCAGGTCTCCAGGCTAGCACCCTAACACTGCATTCAGCTCCCCAAAGGAAGGGGCTGATGGTTTGCACATAGAGCATTGCATGAGACACTGGCTACAGTACATATGGACTTGTGCTGGCCTGGTGTATTGTCCTGAATGCTTTGAAGCCCTGAAAGTCTGGTGAGATAAGAGATGTCTACTGTTCATGTAAGTTGCTGGGAGCTTCCCTCACTTTAAGAGGATGAAAAGTCGACCCCAGTTGTCTTTCCTGCCTAGTGCAGGGGGGTCTGGACCCAATAATATGGGGTCCCTTCCAGGCCTTACAATCTATGAATCTGTTTCCTTGAGGAGAGAAGTAGCAGCGGCACACCTTGTCACCGCTACTTGTCTCCAGGGAATGCCCATGCCATATGCACTCTAGCACATGGCAGGTTACCCTGGGTGGGATAGGGGAGGCAGACAGCAACTGTGCTAACCCCAGCTGCCTTACCTGTGTTCCTGGGAGCCAGTAGCAGCAACATACCTTTGTGCCACTGCTACTTTTCCCCAGGGAACACCCGTGCCAAACACCTTCTGACATGTGGCAGGTTACCCCAGGTGGGGTAGGAGAGACTGGGGCCAGCAACTGTGCTGGCCCCAGCAGTCTTACCTGGGGTCCTTGGGGCCTCTGGGAACTGCAGCCATGGCACTTCTGCATCAGGGACCCTGGCCAGCAGCCTGAGTGTGGCTCCAGTTTTGGGTGGCAAGTGCTGCTGCCATGTGTACCAACCCGCTTTTTTTTTCAGCATGGGTTGTTTTTTTTGGTTTTTGTTTGGGGGGGGGGGGACCCTGGGATTTCCCAAAGTCAAAAAAACCCATGCTGCAAAGTAGCAGTGCAGGGAACGCCGGCATGTGTGCTATATGGCACTGCAGATAGGTCTGTCTGTGTAGATAGGTCTGCAGTGCCACATACCACACATCCACACTCATCTGGGCATGGCCATAACATTCAACACACTCTTTAAAAGGATGGAATAAATTACATGCTGTGGAACAGGATAGAAATTCACTGATGGCCAGGTTTGTCTGGCTGTCCCAATTCTTCCCATTTGATGTTGAATAAAGTTCTCCTACTTCCGTTTCCTTTCATCTGTGATTCCACCTAGATCAGTGAATCTAGCCAAGCATTTCTCTTAAGCATTGAAACTGCTATAACAGATGTAACTTCATAACAACTCCTGCTTGTAATTCATGTTTACCTGAATTTAAATGATATCGGTCACCTTTGATTCAATGCAAAACTACCAATAAAGACTTCAAAGCTTTTCCCACTTTTAAATCTGTTATTAACTCTCAAGTTCTTTAGTAGTTTCCTAATCAAACATTAGTCAAACTCTACTCTGGCACATTAATGGCTCTCACATTCTGCTGACATATTGAATTATCTACCGTCAGACTTGCATGAAGAATTTCATTGCATTCAGACTCTTCAATAAGGGAATCGAGGGGCAAAATGTATACAGCATATTTTTTTTAGTTTTTAATGCAAGATATTTGCTTTTCTCCAGAATGAGACAGTTCCTTTTCTGGAGACTTCAGTATTAAGAATGATTTTTGATGTTTAGACCTTTTTAAGGCCATCAGTTTTATCCAAGTACCTGGTGAAGACAATAGCTAGTGAACTATTAGGAATGTAGTAAATTCAAAGTGAAGTGAAATCTTTCCTACTGGAAGACTGGGTTGATCAGAAAACCTCTTTGATTTATGGAAGGAGGAAGGTCAAATGATGAATAGCATCATGCCATTATTTATATTCAGAAATTCAGTTTGTGTCATTGGTCTACATTTTGTATGGTCTATGCTGCTTGTTTTTTTAAATGAAGACAACTGTGATGAGCATTTGGTATCTGAGGTTCTGTCTAGACTGTAGATTTACTGTACCCAGTAGTGGTGCCCTCGCTACACAGCTCCGTATCTGCTAGCTCTTAACTGGAAGTAGTGCTCGAGCACCCATATTCACTAGGGGTGGCTAATCAGCAGTGCTGGGTGACAAGGTTATTTTGAGGAGTAGATGATACTTGGGGTCCCCTCCAACTCCTTGATTCTATAAGTAGCACATCTGCAGTACCATGCACAGTTAACAATACTGTTTCTGGTCGGGAAGTAACATGCATAGTGTAATATATAATGTGTGTAAATTTGTGTAACAGCAGATGGAACCAGAGTGCAGTCTGCAGAGCTGTGATGACGGTTAACTTGGGCTACAACACCCAGGGGTTGGGGGAGGGGAAGAGGGAGGGGGGTGGGGAATCAGAGGGAAAATAAAGAAGAATCAAGTAAGACAGGACATTGCAGCCAGAGTAAGAAGAAAGAGTGTTTTCAGCACACATATGAAGTCCAGTCAGCCTTTCACAAGAAGAATGTACAGAAGAGCTTGAGATCCTACTGGCTTGGTCAGCCAGGGCACTATGGACTGAAGGAGCTGTATTCAGACTTGATGTCAGCTGCAGGCTAATGCTGTTCAAGCACTCTGAGACTAAAGGCTTATCTGGGGAAACCGCTGGTGGTGTAGCGGGGAGAAGTGGGAATTAAGGTACTATGTGTATGTTACCACTGTTGCTCATGTTCCTTTATTTATTTATTTATTTTTTACCTCTTCCTTCCCTTCTGCCTGTTGGCTTGTGACCCTAACCCCTATGATTTTCCTGTATGAAAGCAGGAACTCCCCCATTTCAGGCTAGCATGTGTGCGGAAAGAAACTGATGATTAAGTCAAATATTTCTAGGATGTAACTTTGTTTATATACTGGAGATGTAGAAAAGGCCATGTTTCACTGAATTTGTTCGGGCACCCATCCTCTTCAGTTGGTACACATATGATATTCCCCATATAAAAACAAGACAATTTATTTATGCTGTCTATATCGCCATTCTAGCACAGGACTATGATCCTGGCATTACTGAAACTACACTCGGCAATGATTTGACGAAATTAGAAGACTATTTTAATGAATGGTATCTGAAGCCCAACCCTGACAAAACAGTTTATTCCTTTTTTCATTTCACAAACACCCAGTTGAACGCTGGACTAAGAACAAGATTTGGTGAAAAAACAGTCAACTCTGAACCCAATCGCAAATATTTAGGAGTCCACCTCGACCATAGTCTCACGTATAGGCATAATCTGCAAATAACTAAAACTTCCCACACATAATAGCATCATCTCAAAATTGTCTGGTAGGAGTTGGGGGAAACGATGCTGAAGTTCTTAGAATATCGGCACTGGCCCTCTGTTTATTCAGCAGTTGAGTATTGTTCCCCGGGTGGGGCAGGAGTGCCTCTACCAGCCTAATTGAAATAAGGAGACTCATAACAGACAGCCAAGGATTGGAGGTGGATCTATCTCATATCCCATCTCCTAATCTTCACTGTAAACAGGCTACTTGAAGAGTTTACAAAAAACTGCTTGTATTCAACTCACTACCAATTTTTGAGGAATTTAATTACTACCCCCCCACCACCACCACCCCCAAGCCAAGGCTTACGTTGAAAAAGCCATTTTGGAGTGCAGAAATAGAGCCAAATGACAAAAGCTCTGACATCAAAGGAAAAATGAATCCAGCAATGGAACACAATTGACATCGGTAATAAATTTCTTATCACAGATTAGACACCTAAACCCCATGGCTTTGCTTTACCAAGGCACATCTGGATATTGAACAGGGTTTCTACTGGACAAGGTAGATGTTACTACCTACTACATCAGTGGAATTTTATTAAAGACCCCAAGTGTGAGCGTGGTGAAATCCAAACTATAGCACACATCACAGAGGCATGTCCTATTTATCATTTTAATGGTTGTATTGAAGACTGGCACCGGCACAAGGCTTTGGAATGGATATCAAATCTAAAACTCGTATCACTCAGTGCCATTGTTTATAGCTTGTTCTGTCATTCAGTTGCTGCATTCCATACAAATCAATATGGAAGGAAGGAAATAGCAGGAGAGAGTTTATTTGCTTATATTTCCAAATCTCTCTCCAGCTAGCACTTTCTCCAGAAGTCCTCTCAGTTTCACCGTTAGTTTTCTTTAGGGTCATAGAATTAATAGAAAATTAGGGTTGGAAGGAACCACAGGAGGTCATCTAGTCCAACCCTCTGCTTAAAGCAGGACCATCCCCGACTTGATCATCCCAACCAAGGCTTTGTCTATCCAGGTCTTAAAAACCTCCAAGGATGAAGATTCCACCACCTCTCTGGGTAACCTATTCCTATGCCTATCCCTCCTAGGGAGGTTTTTCCTCATAGCTAAGCTAAACCTTCCTTGCTGCAACTTGAGACCATTGGTTCTTGTTCTGTGATTTGTCACCACTGAGAAGAGTCTAACTCCATCCTCTTTGGAATCACCCTTCAGGTATTGCTGTTAACTACCCCCTTAGTTGTCTTTTCTGAAGACTAAATAATCCCAGTTCCTTCAGCCTCCCCTCAGAAATCATGGGCTCCAGCCCAGTAACCATTTTCCAGTGCCCTCCACTGGACTCTTTCCAATTTTTCTACATCCTTTCTGTAGTGGGGGGCCCAAAACTGAACACACTATTCCAGATGTGGGCTCACTAGTGCCAAATAGAGGGAAATAGTCACTTCTTCATCTGCCTGCAGCACTTCTAATAGCACAGCCTAGTATGCTGTTAGCCTTCTTTGCAAAGCTTGCTGTTGGCACATATTTGGCTTATTGCCTACTGTAACCCCCCAGAACATTTTCTGCACAGCTTCTTCTTAGTCAACTGGTCCCCAGCCTGTGTTGGTGCATGGGGTTGTTGCATCTTAAGTGAAAGACTTTGCACTTGGCCTTGTTGAACTTCATGAGCTTTCCTTTGGCCCAATCCGCCAAGTTGTCTAAGGCACTCTAGATTCTAGATCTACCCTCTACCATATCTACTACTCCTTCCAGCTTGGTGTCATCTGCAAAGTTGCTGATGGTGCACTCCATCTCATCTTCCAGGTCGTTGATGATGGCATTGAACAAAAACTGGTCATGCTACCAGTGCTTCTCTGGAAGGCTCTCAAGTTCCCTTGTCACTTGCTCTGTGTGATTCTGTGGTGTTTCTGCTGCTATTTTCTCTCACAGATATATAGCTGCCTCAAACAATATGCAGCCCTCTGCAATGGCATTCAGCCCTGAAGTCCTTCCACTCCTCCATGTGGCCTGTGCTTTGGCCAATTGTTTTTGTGGTTTCAGGTAACTGTTCCATAAAGGTAATTCAGTTGCTTTTTTCATTTTTCCGAATGAAGGGCATTGGTCATGTTTACCACTTCACTGAGGTTTCTCCAAACCTTTGGCATAATTATATTAATTTGAAATATTAAGAGAATACAATACAAAATACCACTCCTTTGAGCTCTGAAAGGAGAGAACGGTGAGCGCTTTTGAATTATATTTAGCTCTGTGACTAGTTGTGAATAAATACATTATTTAAACCTTATACCAAAAACACAGTAATTTATTCTTCGTACGAGTCAACCAGCAACACCTTCTTACACCCACTGGAACAGTTAGTCACTTCTGTAATCTGTGCAAACAAGCTAACTGAGCAGAACTGAGACAAACGAAGCATCACTGAGACAAACTTGCTTTCTTCCCAGGGTTGGGAAACTATTGCCAACTACTTTAACCCTATCAATCAGAATAACTGGCCACTGCTCTACAGAGCTAAAGGCTAATGGCTGTTCTCAAAAGGAAACCTCCTCTTTCAAGCTCTTTTAAAATGGGCAATGCACATTGCCCTGTGAGTGACAGTCTGTGTATACATTCTGTTTGAGATGTCTATCTCTTGTAGAGCCTGACTCCTCTATGACCCTCTTACATGCCTTCCTCTACAGCTGTGTTCAGAAGCTATTCCTTCTGAGCTGAACACAAGCCAGGCAGAAAGTCTCTCTCTGTGTGATACCATGCTTAAGAAACTTCCCTGTTGCTACCTGACCTGGATCCACAGTATATCTGTTTCCTTGCTGACACACTGCCTCTGTGTAGTGAACCAGACAAAAGCCTCCACATCTCAACATTTCAGCCTGACCAAGCAGATTCCTTAGCTTGGTAGGAAAACGACATTTGCGATTGTCCAATGAGTGTCATGGACATGCATCCCTGACATGGAGGAGCGCTATTTTCATTCTGATAAAAAATCTAGGCAGTGGGTAGCAGGCCCTTTCAGAGGTCGAGAGAGGCCTGGGCCACTTCCATTTTTTGAGGCTCCCGGTATATTAAAAAAGTACTGATTCATAGTGCACTACAGGCAGTGTGGCCCGGTAATGGGACACAAGTTTAGAGTTGTATGATAAATGTTTTCTTCTTTCAATCCTGTCAGTGTGTCTCTGTGCCTGTATGTATGACCTCATTTGGCGATTACGTCAAAAGTCTAAATTTGAGAGGCCCGGGCCAAATGGCCCTCCTACTCCCACCATGATAGGCCCTGGTGGGTAGGAATGTGAAAAAGGGCCATGGCTGGATTTTAATTGAGGTTCATTCCAACCAAAAGATCTGTTCTTGTGATCTTACTGGGGAAGTCATTTTTCTGTCACCTCCAGAGGACTTTTGAGGAAGCAGGGGTAAACTAGCCCCAACAATAAATCTACTGACTACCATAAAAGTACAAAAATAAACACCATGTCAATTTTTGAGTGCCACGATTGCCCACTTTCCTTCCCATATCCACTAAATATTTTAGAAATGTATACAAATATGATATCATGGCTGATACATCATCAGATGACATTTATCCTGCTCTGTATACATGTTCAATATATCCATCTTATCACCATTTTATTTTAACTTCTAGTCATGCAGTATGTGATTTGATTAACATCTATCAAATGTGGCTTGTTCTCTCTCTCATCCTCTACCTGAGGGAGAGCTGTGTATGCAGTGGAATAGGCTTTTTTAACAACTGTATATAAGCTGTTATAAATTTGGTAGAGATGGTAGCGGTGACTTACAGACAAATGTAATTTTTAACCACTTAAAAAGAGAAAGGGGAGCTTATGTCAATGCACATGTTATGTCTGTATGCTCCTCTAACAATACAAGTTAGCTAAATTGCTAAGATTTTAATCCTGAATGGAACAGAGGCTGTATACACACATTCAAATGATCTGGAAGAATTCTCCCAGGTTTTTTCTCCTAGCAGAAAAACTTACCCCAAACTGCATGTACAGACATTCAAATGCTGAGACCCTGAGGAGTGCTGAGCTTACAGTGCTAACACATGTACAGGGACTCTGTCTAGCTACACAATCAAAGCTTCCTTCTGCCTGTTTGGTGACAGATGGCAGCAGTGCATAGGACAGCCCTGATTGACTGCCTCAAGCCTATGGTCAGCCTGTGTTTTCCTGCAGCCCAATGTGGGGATTTTGAAGGGGGCATGTTCTCCTTGCTGGAAGCAGGAGGGAGGGGCAGGAATTGCAGAGGACTGTTCTCTTCTGAGAGAAGCCATAGTACATCATAGTACATGCAGACATTCACTCTCCCAGAGAGTGATTTTTAACCCTCATGGTTCCCTGGTAATTTTTCTCCTGGAGCTGCCATTTTTACCCTGGAATAAAATGCCTGAACACCTGTACACTCATGATTTCTCCTGGGAAAGTAAAAGTCTCCCATGAGAAACTGAATGTCTGTATAAGCCCAGAGTCAAAGTTGTAATGATGTTGGTACAGTCAGAGTTGTTCTCAACCTTTTGGATTCAAGGCAGTCATCACTGGACTCAAGACACTGCTCCATAACTTTTGTGAATTGAGTGGCACCCAATTTCAAAAACTAACTTATATATTACAGTGCTTACTTCCTTGCAGAGGAGCAGGGCATTGGGGGTGGGGAATCATACAGGCAGGGGCGAGCCTGAGCCTGTATTTATCTGCTTATTTCTTCACACCTTATCTCCTTACACCATAAGGCACCCTTTAAAGAATCTGGCAACAATCCAGGGTGCCCCAGCACTCTGGTAAAGAATCAGTGGGCTAGAAAATATCCAACATTGCTTCTCCCTTTTACTCTGTTCTCATTCATACAAGACAGCAACTCCAATGTAGATCTCAAGTAACTACAATTTGTACCCTGACTACAAGAAAATACTGAGGATACTAGAGGAAAATGAAAAGTTAGGAAGAAAAGTAGTCCACAAGAAGTGTGAAATTCATTCCTACCCATTGGTGGCTTCATAGTTTACAGCATGAGGCAACTTTTTAAATGTTATCTTACGGCCTATTGTGATAGAAAGACCTCTAGACTAGAGGGCAACAACCAACAGTCACTCACCACTTTTGCAATTTCCAGGCTTTGGTTGGATAGGGATTTAATTACTTACTTGATACATCTGTATGATGCATGCCTCCATTCCCATGCAAGTGCACCCTTCATGGTATTCATGCCCAGAGAACTTGACCATCCCTTGGGTTTTAGACAATGGCATTTTCAGAGCTCTGCTTGATTAACAGAAGACTGTTGTAATTGTTTCAGTACTGATTTATCTATTCAGTTGCACATAGCCTGTTAAAACAGAGTACTGAGTATGCTTGGGCTACAGACAAAGATTAGACGTTATTTTTTAAGTTTGAATAGTTTTCTAATCCTGGTTCATGTTTCTGCAGTATTTGATCCTGAAGAATCAAAGCACATGGTTAAGGAAAAGAGTGGCATGTGGTTCATGAACCCTATAATTAGTTCGCCTTCCTAGCTCTAAGCAGTAATTAAATCTGCCACTTCTGCTCTGCTGATTCATTTATTTAGCTATTTAATTGCTCAACTGAATACGTCTTTATCTCCGGAACTGCAACATTTTATTCAGACAAAGAAATAGCATAATCCATTTTTTTCCAAGAGCAAAGACATGTGAAAGAAAAGGGCATTAATACTATATGGTGTTGTCACTTTTCACTTATCGAACAATACAGTGTTTAGGCGATCAACTGATGCTTAAGGATAGGTTTCCATATATAGTTTTGTATCTTCCAAGATCTCATTATATATGTCAAACTTTGAGCCCTAATATACCTATCCTAAGTTGCTGTCAGAGATATGAGTTAAACACAGAAGTACTCAGTGAAGAATAGCAATAATTACGTACAAAACAGGAAATCTAAGCACTAATCTATTGGCATATTGGCAGCAGATATTTTGTAAACATTTTTTAGATGCAGAAATACAACTACCAAAGTAACTCTTCTTCATATATCTGTGTTGGGATTTTTCTCATGAATACGTGAGTTGTGTCCATGCTATTTTTGTCAGATTCATCTACAGCGACCACAACTGGGTATATAAAGCATGCTGCCTTGAGTATGTCTAAGCTTACAGGAGACAGCCTTTGTGTTGTGCTGAATATCTCTGTTATGAGCATTTCTATAAATGCAGCTTTTCTCACCATGTAATTTTAGCATTCTTTGAAGGATACCTCCACCATTTTTATCCACAAGTTGCAATAAGGGAGCTTGTAAAAAAAATGGTAATACCTAGCTCTGTATGAAATTTCAGCAGCTCTTTCATTTCATTTCAGATTTGGATGTTTTGACAGTTGAAACACCAAATCCAAAATGAAATGCAGGGCTCCAAAACATCTCTGAAACAAAACGGGCCATCTGAAATGTTTCAGAAATTTTCCAAAATGATTCAGATGTTTCTGAAACATTTTGCATGTTTTAGAGCTGTTTTGAGCTGTTTCAGAGGAAGACTTGCAGGGAAAGAGGGAGAGGAAGGACTGCTTTGATATTGACATCTGTAGCTGGCCAGTGACAACAATCTGTCCCCAAGGTCCCTTCTAATCCCAAGGCTCTGGGGGAGGGACAGAGAAGCATACACAAAGTCACGCATGTCACGAGTTTTGCTTGCCAGCAGTTTGAGGTTCAGTTTCCCAGAAACCCCTACACCTATCTTCTTGAAACTTGGCAGGCTTCATGGACTCAAAAGGAGCTACCATCCTGGCAAGTGTCTTCCTAATCAGGCAGGAAATGACAAAGTTATAGGCAGTTTTGTGATTCCCCATTATAGTTTATGGCTGAAACACCGTAAAAATTCCAAAACAGTTTCAGCCAAAACACAATGGGATAGTGATTCAAAACACTGAAACGAATCACTGTTACTCTAAAATGCTGAATCTGAAACAAAATGAAACACAGTCGTTTTGGACAGCCCTGGTAATTACCAGATCAATGCAAGCCAACTTGAGTGGGAATTTTCTGGAAGTTGTGAAATAAATAGTTGTTTTGTTAGGGGTTTTTTTGCTATTTATTCTTGTGTTTTCATAACTCTCTTTTTGCCTAAGATAAGAGGTTTAAAAAACAAAAACTCACTGAGAGAGGTTCTCTCTTTGGTACTTTGCAGTATTCGTGTCTCGCTTGTGTCTGTCTATCTGTATATTCAATGGACATAACTTATTTGAGTGCCCACGTTGCATTTCATGCAATAAGTTTACTATTAATAGTGGGCTTCTTACTGACTTTTTACCAAATGATAATTGATTGAAAACTATGCAGCTGTTTTCCCCATGTAAACACCTTATTTCAATTCCTATTTCTCTGGGATTAATTTTTTTCTTATATGAAGCTCTTCCATACATCTTAGCCAGGCAAAAATGTCATTGAATTACTAATGACCTAAGCTTTGGTCAAACAATACTTAAGTGGTATTGTTTTTATTTATTTTATTGTTATGCTTCACTGTACTACACTTTATTGAAAGATCTTTGTTAAATAAATACTAATTCTGATGCTGCCAAAATTGGGAAGCGTTAGAAATCTTGCTGGCAACTCTGTTTGCACAAGATTGCCACCTGATTTCCTGGCCAAAGCAGTTTGCATAAGATTTATCTAAATATTTATCTTTTAGATATATGCCTCTTCTAAAAATTCATGATCCACAACTATGTACAGTGCCCTGCTCTTAGGCTAGGGACAGAAATTACACATAAACCGATGTAAGTGATCAGAAACCAGACAAGCCCAACTGCCTAGTCTGGGATTAATAAGCAGGCTGCTGGCAGGTCAGCTGATAGAGCACATGACCAGAAGAGGCAGGGGTCTGGGCATATAAACCAAAGCCAGAGCAGGCAGCCTGCCCTGTAAGCTGTAAGGGAAGGAGCTGTTGGAAGGACTACTGTGAGGGATACCTGGTTCATTGCTGAGCTACTAGTAAGGTTCTGGAGACTTGAAGGGAGTACCCCAGAGTTGGGAGAGCTTTGTGCATACAGCTAGTGAGCTGAGATTTATGTTTGAAGCCAGTGTGGGGATAGTTTGAATTATAGCCAGGGGCTTACATTTTGTTGTACTGTTTACATGGTGGCTTAGGTTGAGGACTAAGGGGGTGGTTTGGCAGTCACATTAGTGCCCTAGGGGTACCTGTTTACTATAAGCTATGCCTGGGGCAGGCTCAAGGCATAGCCAAAGTTCAGAGCCCAGAGTGTGGAAGAGTGTGGGGCCAGAAAGCCCAAAGCCTGAGGGGCAGAGATTGAGGCTGGAAGGCCCAGCACCTGTGAAGTTTGGTTCAGTTAATGAACTAGAGGTAGAAGGCTCAGCAAAAGGTGGAAGCCAAGAAGGCTGAAGCCTGACACAGGAAAAACAACAGGCTCTCCCAAAGACCCTTGGGCAGCCTCCCTCCTAATCAGGTCTAACAACAAAGGTATGGCAGGTAAGAGCAGGAAGTGAAAGAGCACCCCAAGAGGTAGCAGCAGGGAAGGAATTGCGGAGCTGCCAGGGGGTGTCACAGCTGGCCCTGGAGCATGAAGCTGGTACAGGCACCTATATGTGTGCTCTGGGGAGAGGAAAAGGGCATTTTACTTAAAACGGGTCTGGGGAGAACTGCCCTAACTATAATGCCTGTAGTGTCTTGTGTATTCAGTATCCCACAGTTCAAAATGGTGGCAAGGGCACCTTAACTAAAGTGCCTTCCATAATTAATTGAGTCTGCTGCAACGCATTCGAATTGGAATGTGTTGGACTGAGTGGAAAAGTGCCCAAAATGACCAACCCAGGTTTAAGATGGACCTGGATAGATGTAGTATGACTTAACTGATTTAGGTTAAACTAGTCTGGCAAACACCTGTTGCAGATTTCCTCCTGACTCCAGTTACTTTGCAGTCCCCCCACATCCCAGGATGCTTTAAACCCTCCCTTCAGACCCCCCAGGATGGCTTGCTTGGACACTTCTCACTTTTCCCATCTCAGCTCTGGCTGCCATCATCCCTTCCCAGCATGGATGGGCAACTTGGTTCTGCCACTTCCACAGCTGGGAGTGGGGGAAGCATTCCCTCAGGCCAGGTGCCTGCCCATTCAGCTGGGCATGAGGGTACAGGGGGAGCCCTGTACCTCAGGGGGCTTCCCCAGCCTGGCACCGGACTGGGTCAGGGGTATGTGCTTGGGCAGTCAATCAGGGATGATCATTCTTGGCTGGACTGGGCTTAGCAATGGCCAGCAGGCTGGCAGGTGTGTTTCAGGATCCCCTGCCTTCTGGCCTGGGCCAGTGCAGGCCTCCACTTGCCTTTCTCAAGTGAAACTTAAACTTGACATCTTCAGTTTGTTATTGATTCAAGCTATGCAGCTTAGAGAAACCTGCAAATATTGGATCGATTCCGCCTTGGGCTTTTTGAGTGTTTGTACGTAGCCTTGGAATTCACAAAAAACAAGAGGACAGTCCTTCTGAATGATAGTTTTATTTCATGGTTATCTCATATCTACATATTAATGATTTTAGTATGAGGAAATGATGTTCATTGTGGAAGTACATACAAACAGATGCAGCATAATGCCTCTGAGTAAAAAGTGAAATCCATTTGCTATTTAGTTAAGAAACTGAGTTTTTTGCTACATGCATGGAACACTGGTGCAGGAAGGTCTTCTGGTAAGCATGCAGAAATATTTTCAGATGGTTTTCATCCCTGTTGTATATATACATAAAGAAAGGCATTGAATTAGTGTGTTCGTTTGATAAAATTACACACTGTACCTTTATTTAGAGAGAGACATTGAGAGCACCTGTACACATGCCTGACACCTGCTCCAGTGCATTCTAATTAGTATGCATTGGAGCAGACTCAATTAATGCTAATTAGCATGCTCCAGTGGCCTTGTCATCATGTGTATTAAGCATCCCTGCACTTAAAAATCTCAGTGGGGGCACTTTAGTTAAAGTGCCCCCGCTGCCATTTTTAAGTGCAGGACGCTGAATACACGAGATGCTGCGGCATTTTAATTAGAGCAGCTCCTAAGAGCTGCTCTAATTAAAAGAACTCCCCTTCCCCCCTCCCCCCAGAAAGTGTAAAGATGCCTTGAGATAAGATAGATGAGGGAGAAATAACTAGATAATTATTTACAGGTGATCAATTGTTTTATTACATTCTCAAATCTTTGTAGTGGGAAGTAGGTGATTTTGTTACTGAAAGCTTCTCCCCAGGTGAACCTAGCTATTGCCATCTTATCATCAATAGGTGGGAGATTACTCTGTTAGGGCAATGCTAGATTTACACACAGTAAAATGTAAGTGAAGCCACTCCCACTCCCTTTTTCCTTCCCTCACCACACTGGAGGAAGCATTATCCAGCAACTTGAAGCAAGCAGCTGTCATCTGGCACAACGGGAACAAGATATTTGCAAAGTAATGTCCATATTCTAGGTCTGGCCACTGTACGTTGAGCCCCTTTGCTAGGTCTCTAAAGCAATTTAAATTTAACTCCTATTGTTTAGCAGTATAGTTACAGACTTTGGGCTGGCTCTTACACCAGCATCTCTCATAGGAGGAGTTATGCTGGAGTAAGTGGGATAAGATTGAGGCTCCAAATTTTGGTAGTAAATATACAAGAGTACATGTAGGTAATTAATGTACTTTATTAGTTGGGGCAGGAGTCTCTCATCCATATGTTCAGAGCATTTTTTATGGAAGAACCAACTGTTGGTAGGGGTTGGAAGTGCGTATATGAGAGTTGCATATAGCCCCACTCATTCTGTAGTTAGTCCTGTTCACCCAAATCTTATTACTGGTTTGTATGCTCCGATACTTACACACATTAGGAAACAAATGTAACGTATGGCTTTCAGTGAGTTATTCAAGAAAACGGTCAAACTAATTGACACACAGGTGTCTACAGGTAGAAATAGATACCTTTGATAACCCATTGACATATACAGCATGCGTAATAGAGTGTTCATTTTCTAAACTTCACCCCCCGCCCCCCTTTGCTCCTCATATAGGTTGTTGCGTTACGGTCTTATTACATTAGGATGTGACATTCCCGGCCTTGACAGTGCTTTTGTTTGGATATTTATAGCAGCTTCTGGTCATTGTGGAGCAAAGGAGATTGCCCTGCCCTCTGGCCCTTTCTTAAGCTGATTTTGGGCAGAAGCTCTTCTCATGTGGCACTAATTGAAATGATTGGTGGAGGGGGTGTTGTGAGCTCACTGTGCCTGACTCGGGCTTATCTGCCAGGGGCTAAGCTAAGGGAGAAGGGGGGTGGGGGGGAAGCAAAAGCTTTGCCTCATTCCAGTAGGGCTCAGGGCTCTTGGCCATCTGTCCACACTTGGAATCAGAAGACAAATAGAGGGACCACACTCACTTTAACTCTACAGAAGGAAATTGTTCGGAAACTCTGGCTGAGCTTTTCATCTAAAGTGCGGGCTGGAGACCAGCTCAGCAGGTCAGTACTTCTACCAGTCAGATTTATTTATTCAGATGATGTTCAGGGTTTCAGCTGCAAAGCTTTCATATTAGAAACGCTGTATTATTTTCTGGAATTTATAGTGTGACCAAAGGAATCCTTTTTTTTTAAGGAAAAAATCTTTAAGACTGGAACTCAGCTTGCTGTATTTGCTGTCCCATATGCACTGTGATCAGAGTTGTGTTTATCTAGCGTGCTGTTAATCGTGATGGCTGAATGCCCAGGGCAGCCTAACAAAAGGCAAATCTTTCAAAGATTTAAATTAACAAGTTGCTTTTAAAGTGATTTGTATGGAGATTTTTTTTTAATGTTTGTATGGCTTATCATCTGGACAAGAGGGCTACATTTAAAATATGTATTGGGGATTGTCGTTTGAAATGTGTGCGCTTCATTTTGGTGAGCAGCTCAGCCTGAGTTGGCAGCTTGAGGATTTAAATGCTATAATATCATTTAAAGGCTTTCTTGCCCTCCCTGTTTCCCTCCCCAGTTAATAGTTTGCTGTAAGTTTAATGTGAAATCAGGACAGGCAAAAGCAAGCTATTCACTAAAAAAAAAAAAAACCAAAAAAAACCCACAAGCTGTTGTGGTCTGATTAGAAAAGCAGAGGTTAAGAAGTTTTTTGGCATACTGTAAATGGGTATTACAATAAAAAAATCAAGTGAACTGAAATACTTTCTCATGTAGTATGAGTCTTATCATTTGAAGCTGTATGAATATATTTAACCGATTATTGCAATTTCTTGAGATTTTTTAAAAATCTTGTTGATAAAACAAAACAACCGCTAGCCTAATCATATGTGTTTGACAATAGAGAAAAAGAACATGTGCAACTTCTTTAATACCTAGTTCTTAAAGAAAATTCAGTGTTTGTCAGGAGGTTGACAGAAAATTTAGGATAGTGCTAATAGGATTGTGTTAAATTTCTGGATATCTTAAAGTCAAAATATTTTCTTTTTAGGTTAGAAAAAGTTGTATTACTATATGTTTAAGGCTAACTAAATTTCCATTTGTTCATTTGACATCTTTTTTACAACGCCATAACATGAGGATGTTATTTGTTACTGATCTATAAACACAATCCTGCTATAATGAAATATATATGCTTTTTGTTATTCTTATGTGTGTGAAGGTATTTTCTATTTGTTATCTCCATAATTTTATAAGATATAAATTTATTAAATGTAGACTAGCAGCAAACTCCACTATAAATGACATGTAAGAAAATCAAGTCACAGAAAGGAATTCAATTCAGTTGCTGTGTATCAATACTTTCAAATGTCAATATTATTTTTTAATCCTTTTTAAGTGCATTGTTGCAAAATTAATTTTCCTTCAGATCTAGCTATTTTTCTTGTTTTTTCCTTGTATATAAGGCTTATAGAAGTGGCACAACAGCTCAAAATGGAGGCAAGTGAGTAATAATCCACTTGTGCAGTACTTATCACCTAAAAAGATGCCTGGTACAAAGTTCATACACTACTGTTGTGGATTACTCAAAATGGATTCCAGGAATTGGCCATAGGAAAGGTAGACAAGCACTTATTAAGAGGCTTACAGCTGGTTGCGATTGACATTGCATTTTATTTTATTTAAACAAAAATGCTGCTAGTGATGCATCAATTGTATTTTTTAATAATCCCTAGTGAGAGAAGAACACTAAAACATGTATAGAATAATAAAAATTGTAAAGATGCATACATAATATTGATAACAGCTTTGCAAGTTGAAATAACTGGTTTACTGTATGAGAAGATCCCTTTATAACTGCATTATAATCTATTTGTGACTAGAGATAATGATAAGTATACAGGTGAATGGATTTCTTGGTCAGATCATACCTTTCCTTACAATTCCTAGTCTCTTATTCATGAGAAGTTGAGGGTCTTCAAAATATTGAAACCACTTGCTATTAGTTTCTCCAAGAAGTGCCTGTAAACCTTCTCCATAATGTATGTGGTATGATAATGTCGTGAATTGTGAATGTAGTACAAGTTTGTTTTATCCTTTAATGAATTAATATATTTTTCTTGTATTTTTTTAAAGCTAAAAATCTGGGTAATGCACCTTAGTGATAAATATATAAATAAGAAAATAATAGCAAAAAAGCACACTCCATTAGAAAGCCTCATTATTTGAAAACAGCCTTATGGAAGGCATATTGGTAATAATCCTGGCACATGTGTGGCTTATCCTAAATTCTACAGTTACTTTACCATTAGGTACTTTACAATTTTAATCCTCCCTTTTTTTATGAATTGCTTTTTGCCAGAAATCCAGAATCTTGAACTGGGTCTTTAACTTTTACTTGGTCCTTATGCCCTGGGACGTCCATGAAAGTTTGCCTAAGGAAGAATTTGAGTATTAAATGAAGAATCACTTGAGGATGTGGCCCATGCTGTTCAGAATTCTGTTAGCTATCAAGCTCTGTGAGGGGAATTTTGTTTTTTGACATTAATATGAACTTATTTGACAGATACTTTTGTGCAGGATTTTATAATGCTGTCCTGTTGGTTGGACAATAAACAAAAAAGCTCTCTGATGTCATTGCAAACAGTCAGTCGTTGTCCTTTTGAAAAGGGTGAAATGGATTCTCAGTTTTCTTGCACTTAATGCAGTTCACATCTGTGCAGATTAAGCACAAAAAAAAATCCAGCCCACAAAAATAGTAGCGATTTGCAACTCTTGTGCAGGGCAAGAAAGAATCTAGCCCTCCAGTTCCATCTTTTCTAAGAAGTGGAAGTTCAGACTAGACTCTTTCAGGAAGGATGGCACACGGGTTTTACAGGGGCACAGGGTACTTATCTACAGTGGGAGAAGTTGAGCAGGCTCAAAAGTTATCAGGAATGTAGCTAAAGACAAGACCTTGCAGGTGTATGGGACAAATGCCAGAGGAGTGGGCCTTCAGAAGCTGGAAGGGCAATGAGGACATGGACTGCTGGTGCCGCCTTACTCGGGGGCAGGGGGGGCATGTGCCCCTGCGACTAGTCCCACCGACCGGGGGGAGGAGGGTCCCCTCCAGCTGGTCCCATGATGGCTGATTGTTGCAGTCACTTCCAGGAGTGGCTGTGGCCACTTCTGTGATCTGTCTGCACTCGCAGGGGGGGCACTGGCACTCCTGCCTGCCCCCCTGCCCATCGCCTAAGCAGTGAGCGCAGCTGGTCATGCTGCCACTGGATGAGGAAGCCGAGTTGAAGCACATAGTTTTGAGACATTGTGGAGAGAAGATTGGGCATCCGTCACAGGGAGTGTGTGGCAGCTAGGAAGGAGTAAGGAGAGAAAGTGGCTAAGTCTTGCTGTAGGTGGGTTCTGCATCTGGGAGGGGAGTCAAATGTGGGTTCTTTGGTGGGGATTAATGCATAAAGACTTGAGAGCTGGAAAGTGAGCATCAGGATACTTGTCATGAGGGGTAGGGGGAGGATTTGGCAGCTGAGGAGGGAGGTCAGGTGTAACAATTACAAACTGGGTGCAGTGGGAGGGTTCAGCAGTGAACAGGCTGCGGTTAGTCTGAATAACCTTAGACATCTCTATTAAGCCTGTGAAAGCAGCACAGCAAATGATTATAAGCAACAAAAGATAGAAACTGCACTAATTGCAAACCAACATAAAGGTCTAAAAATAAGCTTAAATAGCCACTTTTAGTGCTACAGATTCATTCAGAGCTCCAATCAAAATACAGCATTGCTGTGATAATATATTGCTGTAAATTTGAATAACCATTTCTCACAAGAAAATGTAGAATTCACTATACAATTTGAGAGACGATGCTTTTTTTTTTTTTAAGTGGTCCTGTCACACTTTAATAACAACTGCGTTTTGCCACCTCCATTCGCTGAGCAATAGATTCACTTTGTTGTTTCTGAAGCACAAAAGGAAAGGAAGAATTACACAAGAGGCAAAGAGATTATGCATAGTTCATGCACAGTAACAGAAAGAGGGAATGATGAATTCTCCCGATTTTTTTTGTTCCTTATATATTTTTAAGTTCTTTGGAAAGTTTCCTGTGCTGGCTGCCATCAGAGATAGAAGTATCAACAGGAGAAAAATGGGTCACTAGGGTTTTAGTATTAAGCAGCAAATCCAGGGCCAATAGGATTTAGCTGAGATGTTAAGGTTTATTCAGTGCATTTAGTTAATGAAGTAAAAAGTTTGAGGCAGAGATGTGGGGAGGGGACAGCCTGGCCTCCTGCCAGGTGGTATGTCCTGCAGTAATTCTTTCTGATTGATAGATATTCCAAAGGACAAAAAAGAGTTAAGCAAAGGGGATTTTAATTAAAAATACCAGCACAAAGCCTGCTCTTCTGGATTAAAATCCATCTGAAATAGTAATGGGCATCCATGTAGTATGGTAGGGGAGGGAAGTATTAACACTTGACTGTGAGGAGGACAGGAAAATACAATGTATCTTTATTTCTACATACTACCTATAAAACTATGAGAGCTCTTGCACAAAAAACTGCCAGTAACAAATGTTCATGAATCAGTCATGTGCAGGCAATTAATTCCTTTTTCAATGGCAAACAAATTCCTAATCTTTTAAATCATGAATGGCTTGAGCTGTTCTAACATGTGATCTGAAACTGCTATGTGCTCCATAACAAGATTTTCTACCTAAGATTTACATTTTTATGTATCTCTGGGTCAGCCCCTGCACTTGCTGCTGATTGCAGTGACCAATTGTATACATTGACGTTGTAACTAGATTAGGCCCTGCTTAAAAAAAAGTTTCCTATCTTTAAGTTTAAAAGAAAACACAGATAAGTTATATTTCTTATGGGTTAATTTATGCAGGTTTTCTTTTTCTTCTTAAAATTCTGTGCTCATATAGGCAAAACTACTACTTAAGTCAGATGTCCTCTCTACCCTTGGGAAAGATAGGAATCTAGAATCTATTGAACCTCCCTGCTAAATCCACCATCCTTGAATATCTTAGCCAGAGATATCTTAACATGTTCTTAGCCAGGATCTGGGAGGTTTGACGGAGTAAAGACCAGAAAGGTCTGGTATCCGTCTTTCAATAGACACATTGTCTAAGGATGGAGGAGGCAAGCACTGAAGAAGTTGACCATACCACCTGCTGAGAATAGTCTTTGGAGTTATAAAACATCTTAAAGAGACACTGAGTACTAGTAATCCAAAAAAGCAATTTTTTCCTGCCCAGGATGATGAGAAAATTTGCACAAGATGGTTGAAAACATATAACACTTCAATTAAAAACAAGGTATGTTTCTTTTAATATGTGTGTACTATTATAATAATCATCATCATCATCATTTTATTTATATATAGATATAGATACACACACACACACCCAATCAAAAGAAATCAACAATTCAAAATTGTTATGAAAATTTTCAAGGAAGAATTTCCAGAAATACTTTTCTTTGTGTTTATGTTCAGTTCTAGTGTGTGTCTCAGATTCTTTCCTGAGAACTTAAATTCATGGAGAAGCATGTGTCATGACTGCAGAAAGCAACAAAGGATAGTTTCATTATTTAAACAAAAACAAAAGAGAGACAGAGAAAATATTAATATGATGACATGGGATAAGAAGTGTCATAGCTGCATGGAGATTCCAAATGGTGGAATGAGTTTAAAAGAGATGGCATGGCTAAGCAAAGCAGTACCAGGCTCCCAATGAAACTCAGCAAATGTCAAGATGATGCCACAAAAAACAAATGGGATTTCAAAAGTTTATTCAATAGAAGGATACTGTTCCCCCAAATTTGTTATCAAATTTTAAATGTATATAGTCATAGTTTTAACTGGCAGTCAGTAGGATTGTTACACTGGGTGCATCTAAACGAGCAATTAATCTGATATATTAAACTCCAATGCAGTTCGTGCTTGAGTGAGCTGCTCCCAGGCACCGCATTTACAGGAGCGTCCAGGACCTCGGCAGTCTGTGCTGAAGAGGAACCACTCCAGGCTGGCAGGAGGCACAGGGGGTCAGCCCAGGCTCTGGGTGGCAGTGTTGGGTGGTCGAGGGACTGGCTGAGGCACAAGGGTGCTACAGTGCAGGGCTAGCCAGCATGCAGCTCCCACACTAGCCCCCTTGTGTTTCAGCCAGCCCCAGTCACCATCTACATGTTTTGCAGCAGCGTAAATCACTCCACCATAGAGCAGTACTATCCTACAGCTAAGTTAATTAATTTACTGTGCCCTAATATGATCACACATGTAAACAGTTGGGTTTTACTGAAGAGCTAATTAGTCAACTTTGCAATAAAGTGCATGTGTAGATGTACCTACCGAGGGTTAATGTCACACTGAGTATTTTCCAAGTGGAGCCCCAGCAGTGCCCAGCTGTGATGTGGATAAGCAGTGTGGCAGAGCTATGCCCCAGAAGTTTAGCCTGCAGTTGAACACACTGCATTGAGTGGAGCCTAAGTATTAGGTTCCCTTGGAGTACAGAGTGCAATCTGGAGGGGTGGGGGGGAAGTCAAGTGAGGTGAATAAGCTGCACTACTCAAAGAATGAATGCCTCATGCCTGCCTTGGTATAGCTTAGCTCTTTACCATTCATTAGGGCTCTATACAAATGGTACAAGCTAGACCTGAAAAATATTTTTCCAGGCCTGTTCTACCACATGTACTCTGTCTGGGTGTTATTCATCCAGTCAATTGTTAGCTATTTCCTATATAGCATTTAAGTCCTACTTAACTCCAAATAGGAGAGTAGGAGCAGGGTCTCAGTGAGCACAGTGAATGCCTTTCAGTTAGCAATAATGTTTGGATATCTCTAGGATCTCATAAGCATAGTTGTGGCCATGTCCAATGCCTAGCCAGGAAGTTAAAATAGAAATTTAAACTATGGTTGTGTAACATTAAATGTCAGAGACACAAAAGTACAGGTTGTAAATAGAAAAGAAGTATATAATACGATATATTAAAATACCCACTAATTTCTGTAAGTTTTGTATAGAGCTCTATATTATAAGCTGTGGAGCACACAGACTCCAATAAGTTTCCTGCAGTTGATTAAGGGAGATAGATTGGGGGGGGGGGCAGTTTTTTTGTCATATGAGATGAGAGAGAAACTAGACAAAGTGTGTCTGTGTGCATTTCTGACACCATGAGGGAAAACAGGAAAGGACTTGCCTTCAGTGCTACCAAGATGTAGGTTCAAGATTTTGCTTAATAGAAACAAGAGCCAGCATAAAACTGAGAGCCACACTTTGATTCTGAATTCCTCAGAGTTCTAAAGTTTTTAGCTCTGGTTTTGGTTTAGGCTTATATTTCTGTTTCAGATGGTAACAAACATTATTAGACTAGACGTTATATTTCTGCTGAAAGATCCAGGTGCCAGTGAGTAATCCAAAAGATTATTCATTGTTATCCCAGTAGTATTTACGTTTGACAAATGTGATCTGCATTAAGTAATGGAAAAACTGACCTTGTCAATTTAAGATTATGGACAGTGTATAACTTATGGCTCTAGACTTTGGGGGATAGGGAAGGGAGGAGGAATTCTCACTGACCTTTCTCATTGTTGGTCCGTTGAACTGCTGTAGTGTTTCCAGTGTCAGATATATAGTCACATTTAGAGTCACTCTATACTTTAAATTCATGTCATGTAGGAGATGGTATGTTGTAGGGCTTTTCAACACAAGAAAAGCCTCTGTCACTCAACTAAGCTGGCAGTTGTAGCTATACCATCTTCCCAAATGACATGAGTTAAGCCAATTGGTGTACTCTTCTGTTGGCATAGCAATGTTCATGCAAAGGATGCTACAAAGGCTGCATACACCTGTTCAAATGACCTGGGAGACTTTTCCTGGGCTTGCTGTCCTAAGAGAGAAACTTACCTGGAGACCCCTGAACAGATATTCAAGTGCTGAGACCTTGAAGTGCTGATGCTGTGCACCCATGGGTCCCCTATGCACACATCTCAGCATGCAACATAGGCTCCCTCGGTCTGACTGGAGGCAGAATGGTAGCAGTGCTCAGGGCAACCCTGATTGGTTGACCCAGACTGATTAGGGTCAGCCTATGTGTCCCTGCATCACAATATGGGGGTTATGTATGAAGGAGAGAAGGGAGGGGAAAGTGCTCTGCTTCCTGCTCAACTTGAGCAGTAGATTCCAGCAAATGACAATCTCCATGGGTGGGTGGGAGTGGAAGCAAAACACGCTGGGATGCTGGAGGACTGTGCTATGGTCTCTTTCAGAAGAGGACATGTACAGACATTTGTTGTCCCAGGTATGATTAAACCCTGGTTGTTCCCAAGTTATTTCTCTCCTAGGCTAGGGGCAGCCATTTAAAAAGCCTGAGCCTGAATTGATTCAATCTTCGCAGGTTAGTCTAACCTGGCTGGCTAAATCAGTTTTGTAACCAGCTGGATATCCCAGCACATGCTTGCAGTTGCTCAGGCTAGAAGCTGGGGGGGGGGGGGGGGGGGGGGGACTAGAGCAGCCTCCCTTCCCTTTGACAGGGCTGAGCTGATGGAGGTGTGACCAGGCCCTGCAGGATGCTCTGATTAGCCCAGCAGGAAATTGATAACAGTGTTTATCACCCCATTAAGAAAATAACAGAGGGACATTACTAGCTGCCTGTTGATTCAGCACAGATTGTAACCAGCATATGGTCTGCTAGCTAATACACAGAAACCTCTCCCCAAGGCAGAGGGGAGAGGAGAATTCCTGCTTAACAGGGAGTGGTGAGGGGAAGGGGGAAAGCATCCCACAGTCTTGCTGGAGCTGCAGGCAGGGAGCAGAGGGCCAGCCCTGCTGTGGAGCAGAGGGCATACCAGGATGCTGGGGGAGTCTGATTTATCTTAAACCAGCAAGGGGCCTGCGACAGACATTGCATTTGAGCCAAATCAGTTAAGTCTACTTAAGATACTACATTCAAGCAGGTTTTATTTCAAACTGGTTTCAGCCATTTTCAAACTGGTTTATGTGCACTGAACATCTGTTCTATTACAGGTTTATAAACCTAGAGTCCTTCAAATAGTATCAGACATCCTCCAAAGCTAGGGACAGACATTCAAAAAGCCTCAGCCTGAATTGATTCAATCTTTGCAGGTTAGTCTAGGTTGAACCAGTTTGCAGATGCACAGACATTCTCTCTGGATGGAGAAAATGCAGGCCCATGCCTGCAGTGGCTCAGGCTAGAAACTGGGGGACACTAGAGCAGCTCTCCCTTCATTCTATAGTGCTGAGCTGGGGTGGGGGCATGGTCAGGCCCTGGCAGGATGCTCTGCCTAAGGAGGGGTGTAAACCCCCATGTTGCCTGCACCATCTCAGGCTTTTCCCCTCTCAAGGGACAGAAGTGTTGTCAGACCGCAGCCCCTGGCTAGCACTCTGAGGCAAAGCGGGGTGGGGAGGGGTGCGCAGTGCATGCATCTATTGATGACATTGAGCTTTTCAATCTCCCTCTCCCTGCTTCTTCACACTGTCTGCAAATCTGATGGGTGAGGGAGCCAGCACGGGCTTGACTCCAGAGTGTTGGGGCTTGAGTCCAGAGTGGGCGCACGTGTGCATCCAGCACATGTATGCCCCCTGTACTTAGCAGCAGTGGCAGAAGCAGCAGCAGCAGATCCTCTAAAGGGGTTGTTTTAAATTCAGGGTCATCTTGGATTGTGACAGATACAGTATTTATCATCCATCCGCTCTTCCTCAGTAACTGCCTGAGTATATACTCCTACCCACTCCTAAACCACAGTAGCTTAGCCCTCAGTAAGAGAGGGCTAATAAATCTAAATACATGATATAGATTCAGAATGACTATTCTGCTCCTAACACCTACTAGAAAATACTAGGTAATGTTATCAGCATGTCAGTTCCCAGGGTGTGAGCAGCCAGGCCTGAAAGCCAACCAGAAATGTCAGATGAGGGTAGAAACCAGAGTCAGTTGGACCCAAATCAGTTAAGTCTGATACTACATTCAACCAGGTTTATCTTAAACCAGTTTCAGCCATTTTGAAACTGGTTTATGTGCACTGAACTGATGTTCTGTTACAGGTTTAAACCAGTTTCTGATCACTTAAACCTGTTTATGTGTAATGTCTGCCCCTAGCATTGATGTTTTGTAAGGCTTGATTTCACAAAGGGATCTCTAGAGCCAGAAAACTGTATTTCATCTGTTACTTGTATATAATTCCACCTTCTATGAGAAACGCATTGATATTGCTAGTACTGAAGACTCATGAATCTGGGGAATCCTATGTTTTAGAGGGATTTTTGAAGGACTGGAGAATCTCATATAAAAGGCAAAAAAAAAATCACTGTGAATTGGTAGCAAATGACTCCAGCTAAAAACAACTCATTTGGTCTGATTTGAGGTTAAGACTTCATACTTGGTGTGGTATTCATATGGATTGTGTGTCTTGCTCTTATAGAAAAGTCCTGTAGGATTTAATAGAAAATGGAATCATTCTAATAAAATAATACAGAACTATGTTTCTACTTGTAGCATGGCTCAACCAAAGTAGAAAAGCGGACATGCTCTATTCAACTCTAGGTTTCTAATACATTTGGTTAAATTTAGAATAAAATTCTGAGAACCTTCGTTAAATTTCTGTAGAACTCTTTTGGTTACATCCCTATTAAGTGTTGTGGGACTGCCAAAAAAGATGAGTCCATGCTTGGTGCACAGAAGATACACTCACTATATTGAAAATTCTTTCTTCCTTTTCTTTCTTTTTTTTTTTTTTTTTTTTTTTTTTTTTTTTTTTTTTTTTTGCAGAAAGCCATGTTGTAGGTCACATTTATCTGTGTATTTTGGTGACAAAGCAGCTGGAAAATTGGTGCAACTGGCAAGAGAGACTGGCTTTATAGTGATTTTAGCACTGTTAAGAAGGTGCAAAACAGCCAGAATATGCCTGGGAACCTGGGCTCCTAGTTTAAGGCATGGTTCTTGCTCTTGTTCTGGTCTCAATATATCCATTGTTTGCAAGAATGCAAGCAGGATGGGACAAAAATAAGCTATTTAACCATTATAACACTTTAAAGTAAATTTTCAAAAGGGTAGTGATTCAATTTTTGTATGCCTGGCTTAGAGAGAGAAAAATTGATGGATTCTTGTTACTGGCCATTTTTTTTTTTTTTTAAATGTGTGCTTGCTCTATCTGGTCTCCATGGTAGGAACAGCTGCTGCAGTTTGTGAATAGGGACAACGGGAATTGAGCAGGACTTTTGGGGAAACGAGGACATAGACAGAAGGTCTTGTTTTTCCACTTAGGATCAAACAAATAGCTACATTTGGGATCAGGAAGGAATTTTACCCTATGGTCTGGCTGGTGCAGAATTTAGGAGTTTTTGGGTCTATACATTTATACATGTGCTCTGGGGTGGAGCATGGGGAGGTGCATTTTAATTTTAATTAGAGCGGCTCTCCGAGCTGCTCTAATTGAAGCACCCACAGTGTCACGTGTTCACTGTCCCACGCTTTAAAATGGCAGCAGAAGCACTTGAACTAAAGCTTGTTCAAGGAGATTCATTTAAAGCACCCTCACTGCCATTTTTGAAATGCAGGAACGCTGAATACACAACGCAGATCCTGCTAGAACACACTAACTAGCACACTGCAACAGACTGGCAGGAGATTCAACTGAGTCTGCTGTAGCGCATGCTGATTAGCACGTGTCAGAGCTGAGGTCCATCACGTGTATAGGTGCCATTTATCTTCCTCTGTAGGGGTGGCATAGCCCTTTTTCTTAAATCTGTCAAGTATGTTCTTTTAACAACTCCTACAGCAACAGAACACTAACAGCCCTCCCTTCCAGTTCCACTTTTCCATGAATATGTGCATGGATTTAATATGCTAGGTTGAAACTTCTATTTATTTAACACTGAATGTCTCTCTTAGGACACAATACAGGTTTGAAATCCTTTACCATACAAATATGAAATGAGATTTGATTTCCATGGGAAGCCGTGTTTCAGCCCATCAATGAATTGCAGCCCCCTTCCCCTAGCATGGGACTCGAACACTTATACTGGCTAGCTCATTCTGTAAAGACCGGTCCCCAGACCAACAGCATCTCCTAATCTCTTCGCAGTCTCCCTGCTCAGTGTTTCCCCCAGAACCTGGTCCCTTGAAGGTTTCTTGGCTAGCTTCACTTGTAGATTTTATTTTGCTCTCAACCTCTTGGCTTCCTGACATGGCTTTTCCTTGGACTCTGCTTGCCCTGACTCTAGTTTCTACCCTCATCTGACATTTCTTGTTGGCTTTCAGGCCTGGCTGCTCATGCCCTAGGAACTGACAAGCTGATAACATTATCCAGTATTTTCTAGTAGGTGTTAGAAGCAGAATAGTCATTCTGAATCTATATCATGTATTTGGATTTATTAGCCCTCTCTCATTGAGGAAAAGCAGTGATAGGGGGTCAGGTGGTGGGGGAGGTAGTAAAGGAGCAGATGAGAGGTGGGGAGATGATGGCTGCCCCTCCCACTTCCCCCCCCCCATACCACTTCTGTGCCTGTCCCTCTGTCTTTCTCTGCCCCCATGCTGCTGCTACAGGGGCAGGCTGGGGCTGTGCTCTGCACCTCAGGCTGGAGTGGGGACAGAGCCTGCCTGTGCTGGAACAAGAGTAAGCAGGGGTAGTGAAGCATGGCAAAGGAAAGGGGGCGGACCCCGAGGCTGCAGGGAGCAGAAGGAAGTAGGAGGTAGATGCGGAGGCAGACAAATGTGGAGAGATGGTGGGGGGGGTCAAGCCCAAGTTTGTAAGGGGGAGAGGCAGAGCGTGTACAGATGGTGGAGGAGCAAACAGCAGCTGCAGCTCTGGTTCCAAGCTAGGACCAGAGCCACAGCAGCTACTTTCCTTCTCCTGCCTCCCCATCATGGTTCCTTGTACTCTGTTACAAGATGAGGGTCTTTTCCCCCCCATGTTAAATGGGGTGGGGAACCTCAATTTGGAATCGAGTAAGTATAGTAGCTGCTCCTTTTTAACCTCACAATAGCTAGCTCATCTGCCCATACCCTTGCAGATGCATGAATATGAGTCCATGGGTGACATCAAGGAAAAGTAAGATTTTGAGTGAAGGGGGGAAAAAAGCTGTTTTAGTATGATTACATGCAACAAAATCATTCAGGAGAAAAAATGCTTTAAAAATATTTAACCATGTGTTTAGAATAGCTGGATAAAAGGTTTCAAATGCAGTAGAATATACATAAACTTTCATTTCTTTTCTCTTGATAAGAGATTTAAACAAATTACACCAAGTACATTTTAAAGGGTTAATTTCAGCATCTAGGAAGTCTAGGCCTGTGCACAGTTAACCTGATTTCTAGTAGGAATGGTGGCAGACATTTGCAATAGCAGTGTGAAGTGCAGTGCAGCTAGATAACTTTCATAAAATCATAGAAATGAAGGGCTGGAAGGACCTTGAAAGATCATTGAGTCCAATCCTGCTACTCTGGGCAGGACTACTGCTGAGATCAAATGATCCCAGCAAGGTGTCTGTCTAGTCTATTGCTGAAGACTTCCAAGGCTGGGGACTGCACCACCTTCTTGAGAAGCCTATTCCAGATTCTGGTCACCCTAATCATAAAGATGTTCTTCCTTACATCCAGCCTGAAACCATCCTCTAACAGTTTATGGCCCTTGCTCCTTGTCCTCCCCTGGGGTACACTAGTGAACAGTTTTTCTCTCAGCTCCCAATGTTCACCCCTTACATAATTATAGATTGCCAGCAAATCAGTCTTCTCTTCCCCAGATCCCTTAGTCTTTTCTCATAAGGTTTGTCTTCCGGGTCCTTAATCATTCTTGTGGCCTTTCTCCGGACCATTTCAAGAGCCTCCATGTCTCTTGAAGTATGGTGCCCAGAACTGGACGCCAGCTGAGGCCTCATCAATGCTGAATAGAGAGGAAGTATCACTTCCTTAGCTCTGCCCACAATGCATCGGCTAATGCATCCCAGTATGCTATTAGCTCTGACTACAGCGCCACACTGGCTCCTTATGTTCATCCTGTGATCAACCATAACCCTAAGGTCTCTTTCAGTCATCGTGCTGACCAGAACATCTCCTCCTAACCTATATTTGTGTTGCCAGTTACTTCTCCCCAAATGAAGTACTCTGCATTTATCCTTATTGAACTGCATCCAGTTCCACTTTGCTCACCTTTCCAGGTCTACTTGGATCCACATCTTATCTCCAACTGTGACCACTTTTCTCCAGAACTTAGTATCATCCGCAAACTTGGCCAGCGTGCTTTCCACATCCTCATCTAAGTATTATACTAAGACACCAATGTACATTATTTGCTTTTCAGTTTTTGGTTGCTCAGTAAAAGGGTGGTGCAAGGCAGTATTACATGCCTATGTGGCTTTAATTTTACATTTCTCTACTTTTAAAATTTAGTCATCTTCTGTCAATGCTAACGTTCACTTCAAATTTCAGTTTGTCTATTTGTTCTGGTTTTTCTTTGGTTTTGGTGGAGTATTTTTAAGAAGTAAAATATTCAGTTAAGGCTTTCTTCCTTCTGAGATACTAATGACTTTTAGCCCTTGCTTAATGATATCCAGTTGTTTGAGGAAGCTTTGCATGTAAGTTATAAGAGCTTTCTGCCAGCCTGTCACGCAATGTCAGCACTACTGTTATTAGATTTTATATATGCTAGTTTGGGGTATGGTTATTCCATTAATCCCCACATTTGCTGGGATTTGAAATTCCTGCCTTGACATATTGAGTTTGAGGTTTTTGTCCTGTTGTCCCAATACGTCATTTCAGATTCACCTGCTTGTTGTAAAAATAAATCCCATTTACAGAAAGTATCATGCTGCAGTGTAACTTAAAGATATAATATACCTCTTGAACTTGCAGCTAAAAGTGAACCTTATTTTAGGGGTTGTAGTTTAAAATAATTGTACAGTTGGAGTAAACTGCAAGACTGACTTGTTTTTACATAGAAAAAATACACACACTGTACTTTTTATTGTGCCTTTATTACATTGCATTGTGCACAGATGGAAGGGCTTTTAGCAGACTGAGGAGCAAGAGATTCACCCATATATATCCAACCCTTTCTAAAGCAACTAGAATTCCCTTAGAAGCAGTACATTAAAGCTACTATGAAAATAGAATTTTCTTTTACCTTGTGACCTTTCCAGTTTTCCCAACAAAGACTTTGTCTCTAGTGAATAATATTAGTCGACAAAGTTAAAGCAGCAGATCAGATATGTACAGGGAGATAAATAATGAAGAAAGTAGTCCAAATTGAGTTTGCCTACAGCTACTAATAAAATATCACCTATGTTTGATATGCCCCTGAGAGCATAGTTTAATAATGCATCAAAATCTGCTCGTCTGAGCAGGAATTTGGCTGCATTTCCTTGGTAAAGAAATACATTGTCTAAATAATACCTTTTAGATCATAATAGACGAGCATAAATATTGCAGGTGCCAAATTAGGTGCATTTCCTTTACAGGTAATGCAATTCAAATGTTTTGGATGCATGGTTTCTATGTTTGGATTATCTTGTGTAGGGCGTAATAGGTTTTAGAAAACCCCTTTTTTTGTCTGTGCTTGTCTTAAAAATCAACTGTCACCAGTTTGAAATACCTCCCTGTATTTTTAACCATAGCTAGCATTGTCCTGAGGCAAATTATTCATGTTTGTAATGTACAATCTGTCTTACACACTTCTATTTCTTCGTGCAAAGCAAATATTCAAATTTAAAAGAAAACAAACTGCTTCTGCTGACTGCCCTTTCCGTGTCTGCTTTGTGAGGATGTTCCACCAAATCATTCTGTTCTTAGAACTAGTCACAAAAACAGCTGTTTTTTTGGTCAGAGGAGCTTCTGAACTAAGATATTGTTTCTGTATACAATAATTATCGAATAATTTTGTCAAAAATATCTTTATTTATTTGCTGGCTCAGTTCAACTTGTATCTCTGTGTGCCTATGATATCATGCTATATTATAGCATGAAATACAAGGAAGGATGCCTACCAAAATCTATACTTGTCATAATTTTGCAAAGGGGTGACTGACTAGTAACAGTATTCAGAGCATCTACAGATCAGTTTTCAAAAAGGAAAATATATATGTATGTGCAATGAATACATCTTAAGTTTTGCCTAATACCTTCCCTTCCAAGTGGTTCCTGGGTGGTTCCTATTTCCTCTGCTGTCTGCATCCAGATTGCCAATAGAGCCATCTAGTGCACCCATCTGATGAGCTTCTACTGATTTTTGGTCTGCAGATTGATTCATTGCAGCAATAGTGTTGTTAAAAAAACAGAACAGGACAGAGATGATTGGGTGAATGAATTCAGCAGTGTTAAAGGCTCTGCTGACCTCAGACTAGCATAAATCAAAAGTAATCCAACTGTATAGTAGGGTTACACCAGCAAAAAACCACCCTGAGGGTATGTCCAGTTGAGTGCATACATGCATGTGTATGTGTTTCCTGCAGAAAAAGAACCACAGCACATATTTGTGCCACTGCTGTTTGTCCTAGGGCACACTCCTGCATGCATGCTCCAATGCACAGCAAAATGATCTGGGTGGGGTAGGGGAGGCTGGGGCCAGCCAGCAGCCTTACCTGAGGTCCTGGGGGTCACCTGGGGCAGCAACAGCACCAAGCCAGCCCCTTGGAGCCTGACCAGCAGCCAGAGCATGGTTTCTGGCCAGCCAGGCTCCATTTCTAGTGGGGCACTCTGTTGCCATGTGTGCTGCACTGCTTTTTTTGGTGGTGGCTTTTTGGTGGGTTTTGTTTTGTTTTGTTTTGTTTTTTTTTGACACCAGCATCTGCCAGTGTCAAAAAAAAAGCTGCCACGCTGCAAACTAGCAGTGTAGTGAATGGGTACACACATGCACCAAGTGCAGTTTGCAGCACCTCAGACAGCTTTGAAGCACTGCAAACTGCACATGCACTCTCATCTGGATGAGCCCTGAGGGATTAGAACTAGGCTGCTCCAGTTCCAATTGGAGCACATGTTAAAAAACCCTTTGTGGAAATCTGGCTTGCGGTCTATGAAGCAAAAGTAGTTTACATTCTTGACACACCTTGTATGTAATTGTGTACCTTTTTATACTAAAAATAAATCATTATCTCTTGAAATCAATTTTTTGGATTTATTTAAAAACTGCTGCCGAGGATCTTGTTCATATACCGTATTTAATATGCAAACCATCAATAATTTAAAATAGTCATAATCCAAACAATATAGATGTATTAGAAGACCTATGCCTTTAGATGTCTTTTTGTTTTTACTAGTAATTCCCAGATGGTAAATACCCCATTAAAATATTTGATTAATATTTGTTTGGTTATTACCTGCTTAACATGTTTGGCACAATCCATATCCCATTACCTTCCCATTATTTTAAAAGGATAATGCCAACTTAAAACTCACTCTTTCATCCATTCATATATGCCTATTATTGTTCCAACTATTAGCCAGCAGCCCCACAACCAGAAGTATTCAGAAAAAGATTAGGTTTTTTTTGCTCTTTCTCTTTTCAGTTTATTTTCTGTGTATTAGGCTTGCTGTTTTTTCTCTCATAAGTATTAAGTTAGTCTGGTGTTAGTGCAAGTCTCTCCTGCAGGGAACAAAAAACAAAATAAAAAATGAGAAAATACTATTTTAAAAAAAGGGATTTCAGAGCAGGTGAAAAACTTGAAACTACTTTTAACTCCACAAAAATTTACTAGCTTTCAAGTTGATGGTTACATTTACAATCCATAGGTAAGCTACAAGCAAATGAAAATATCCATAGATCCGTAAGTGAGGACTCTGCTGATGTAAAAATCGCGGTTCGTTTCTCGGGAGGCGGAAAAAAAACCTTCAGCCACAGACACACTCTATTAGCAACACAAAAGGTATATATTTGCAAATAGGGTCAGAGAGAGAGACAAAAGATCAAACACTCTGCTGCCCCCGAGGGAAACTGCCCAGCTGGCTTTATCCCCTCTCTTCTGACCACGTGTGCAGAAGGAGGAACTTTTACAACTCATTTCCGATTCATACAAACATGTATGTGAATACGTCAAATCATGTGTCGCATGTGTATTATAATTAACTACTTAAGTATGCGGGGCGGATAGGCTTAATATGTATTAGGTTATTGCGCATGGGCAGACAATATCTGAGGTTACAAGAGTCTGAATTTTCCTTGCTTCAAGGCTAGAACTGCAATCTACTCTTATCTGCATGAGAAAAGCTGAGGAGTATATGCTTTACTGTAACAAAGAGATAGTAACTTTGCAAAACAAAGAGGGAGTGATACCTTAATACAAAGAGCTCTTGGAGTTTTTCCTTCAGTTTCCAACCCCCCCCTTCCCTCTCTCATTAAGGAGACAAGGAGGGCTGGCAGCCGTGCTTATTCAGAGGACAACACTATTGATGGGAGCTAACAGCTATTGATAATGCATTTTTAATAATATTTCTAACACTGCTTTGGGAGGGGCTGGCAGGGGAGTCAGTTCACCATGGCCACAAAGAAGCCTTGCCCCAACAGAAGCTGTGGGGTTACAGTATGTGAGAGGCAGAATCTGGGAAGCTGGTCTGGGTACAAACACCCATGAAGGAAAGCTCGACGAATGCTGCATTTGCGCTAGTCTGTGGATACAGGAGCTGGTGGGTGAAATTATTTTTCTCCCAGATTGGTTGCACTAGGAATGATTCTATGTTTGCTATTCCACTGAGTGTCATTTGTGTATAGCATAATGTCAGCCAGAGCAGTGTGTGCATGATTGATTTCACAGTTTACTAGCCAAACTGGAAAACGTGGGTGGGGATTTCTGGTTAATCCGGAACAAATTTACCCCCACCCCTAATTTTCTCAGCAAAATGAGAGAGGACAAAGATATGTATCAACAAAAACAAATTCAAATTTTTACTTTTTTTCAATAGAATGTTTTTGTTTTCATTACATTTTACTAGTGGGGATACTGAAACTACTCAACAACTCATGTATGTGTTGTTCATCAAGTAACCCATTCACCAAAAAAACCCTTTCCTGGCTATATTCAGCTTTGAAATTCACTGAAAGATTTGGATCTCAGAATAAGACCAACTTCTTTGTCTAGATCATGTGCTTAACAAGAGAAACTTTAAGTTGGGGCTTGATCTGTAAATTGCATTGAAGCCAGCAGGCCAAATTCTTCCCTGGTGTCAAGACTGTTATAGTGAGAATTAATTTGGTTGGGTGTGTTTTATCTTGTAATCATCTTGTTTCGGATAAATAGTGCTAGAAATTGTAAAACTTCCAAGGACTCCTATGCAAAAGGAAAATCATGGATAAACTTTCCAATCTTCAGGACTTTGGGAAAAGAGACACTCTCATGGACCCAGAGGGACAGTTTTTCCATTTCCAGCTACTTCTGTGTAAAAACAAAGTTTATTTCCTATCCATGGGGACTTTTTACCATCTTTATTTTTCCCAGAGCTTGATGAAGGTGTTTGAGCCTGAAAGCTTGCAGAAAATGATTTTGCAATTTCCTAGTTAGTCTAATAAGTATTTTTCTGAACTAACAGTTCTAGATTTTTGCATTTCTTTTTGTCTCGGACCAACGCAGCTACCAAATACATAAACTAGTAGAAAGTCCTTAGTGAAAAGAATGAAAGTGCACACAGTTTTATGTTTCTGGGATGTATCTGGTGGGTCAACTGTAGCTATAGTTATAAACAAAACAGCCTTTACAGCTCATGTCATGACATTAGCTTTGGTATCAACAATCATGAATAGCAGCAGTTGTCTGTTACTGTACAGTCTTTCTTGTCTTTATACTCCTCATTAATAAAAGGAACTGATTCAGCTGCAATTGTTAAAATAATTTTTTTAACTCAATATTTAATGTAAAAATAGTAAATTATGGATGCCTCTGTTTAAATTTTTTACGTACAATTGTTGTAGAAAAACATTCCTACACAGATGCCTTTAACAAGATGAAAATCACAAATATCATTTTTGGGATCTTAAAGTTTTGCTGTTCTGTATCCTTAGCTGATGATGGTTTTATATTTACTGATAACATATTGATAAAATCTACCTGGTTATTAGTTTGTAAGGCAAACCAATTGAGCTGCCTCTTTTTATGTGTGATTCCCCTGCCCCAGGTACCTGTCCTGCTAGGCCAAATCCTCAGAATTATGTTATGGTTATATTTAGTTTAAATTCAGTGCTTGCAGCATCTATGCACGTGGTCCAGTGGTGGGGCAGACACTTTTATTAGAGTGGCTCCAAGAGCTGCTCTAATTAAAGCGCCCTGAGCATCTAGTGCATCAGCGTCCCAGTGCTTCAAAATGGCAGTGGAGGTACTTTTATCTAAAGCTCATCCAATGAGCTTTAGATAAAGTGCCCCTGCTGCCATGTTGAAGTGCAGGAGCACTGAGAAACAAAACGCAGAGCCTGGTTGGAGCACAGTACTCACTGCACTCCCAGCAGACTCAAATAATTGCGTCTACTCCAACACTCTGTAATTACAGCATGTCAGAGCAGCCTCGACATTCATGTACAGGCACTCTTAGATACTGAAGACAAGGATTTAGGAAACACATACAGGGTGCATCTACACATGCTCTTTAATTAAATAGTATGCTTTCTTAGTGACACCTTAATGTGCATAAAAATAGGCTAATTTGCATTAATGTGCATTAAAATAGGGTAATGCTCTTAAGCGTCCCTTAAAACCATGCGCTTTAGTTAATGTGCGTTAAGACCAGCTAATGTGCGTTTTCCTAGTGCCTCACCAGATTTAATACACACTAACTAAAGTGTGTTAATGCATGTGTAGACAAACCCATTTGAGGTTCAGATAGGCATTTGAAAGAGATTTTATCTAATTAAAGATACAAGAAATGTGGGTATATTACCCAGTATACTGTGGTAGTATTTTAATCACAGCTGTATAATATAGTAAATAAGAAAACTGTGCAAATATGATGAACATGGCCAACTGGTATTTGCATCTGGGCTAGTAACAATGGTATAATCCTTGTGTGTACGTAAATACCATAGCACAAAAGATTTGCATGTGAAAAGGCTACAGTAACCTGCCTTAACTAAGCTTCAAGTGTTTCCATTGTCAATGATCTATCTGAAATGTCCAAGTACACAGTACAAGAAAAGAGGCGTGTTCTTCTTTCAGGGCGCATGTTAACATTTGACAAGAATTACAAACTCTAATAATTTTTCCCCATAATATGACACCATTAAATATAAACTGTTCTTATTTCTTCGTCTTATAGGTATGGCAGTTTGGAAAGGTGACTGCAGTCATGTTTAACAGTAATTAGCAATGCTGTTGGTCATTGCTTAAAACAAAACAGAAAAACTACTAAGTTCAAGGCACAATGTTTACTATTTCAATAACAAACAGTACATGGTTATGAATAATGTAGTTTTTGACACAAGCATCACTTCCTTTGGTATGTCTATGCTACAGTCAAAGGTGCAGAATGAAATTCAAACCAATTATCTCTGGCACCAATAACTGTTGGCAAATCAGAGTTCAGCATGGGTAATACATCCCAGGATCTACCCATCTTCTTGCATGCATTTTGCAGCCTATGCTGAGTTTCTTGTTGCTGTGCTAGCAATACCCAAAATACCTGTGCTAATGTTAGCTATTTCTACATGAGCTGTAGTCAGACCTTGACTACAGTATAGATATACCCCCAATCACAAAAACTGTTCCAGTATACACATTGTGCAAGGGCAGCTTAATGCCACCTTCAGTTCCCTCTCCCCGAGTGCCCACCAAATTCTCTGCACACATGCTTGAGAACTAGGACCTAATATTTTTTTTATTATGATTTCATTCTGCCTCATTTATTAAGGACTGCTGCTTTTATTGATGTTGTATAGGGTTGAATGGAGAGAGTCCCACCTCTGTCTAAGGGTTCACCCCTACTGCACCCTACATGTTTGACTATAATGTATTATAGCTGCATGTCTGTCTCAGACCCACAGTTACGCAACTTATCCCAAGCACTCTGTACGTTATTAAATACTCATGTCCTGCCTCCCGAAAGTTGTAAAGGTGAACACTGTTAACTGACCCTTACCCCCAAACCAGACTTTGATCTAACCTCTAGTGACTCCTTGCCTACAGGTTCCTACAAACCTTAGTTATCTTCAAATAATATGGAGGAGACATTCTGAAGGGCTGATGGGACAACACAGGGGCTAGAGTGTTAGTGAATTGTAAATGAGCCCAGCTCAACACATCTGACATCTCAAATGCAAATACCTTCCGGCTTTTTCATTGTCTGCCTAGAGTCAGGCCATGGACAAACAGCACCTGAACACAGCTGAACCCATGAGTAGCTGAAATGAGAGCAGTAAGCGGAAGAAAACACTTTGGAATATGTGCCTCTCCAGTAACATATCCCCACTAGCAAAGGCATCTGCCCTGTGTTTAAGTCTGTCTTTAGCCTTACTGTCTCTTTGGAATTCATCAGTGCTACCGGATCTCCAGACGGGCATTGTAGCTAAACCCAGCTCTATTTCCAGCTGACCAGAGGATGTCCCTACTTATAGCGGTAGTCCTTAAGGAAATGGATTGCATTCTGGGCTAGGTGGAGCTTTGACAGGGTGCATGGCTTTAATTTTAGACAAAATTAGTTGATCACTTAGATCATTTGAAGTATCCCAAAGGTATTGTATTTGGTGGTAGTGTTAAAGAATCCCGTTCTCAGATATTTAATCTAAATGCTACACTTTCCTTATTTCAGTTTAGGCAACTGTTTCTTGTCCTATCATCTTCTAAGTCGCCAAATGGGCGATTTGCAGGTGTTTACAAAACGATGTAAAAAACAGTGCTTTACTTTAAACCTCGTGCATTCCCATATTGAGCCCAGCATATGCCCAGAAGAGGCAGCATCTAACTTAGACCTGGCTCACCCAACATCTATATAGCTCAGGCACTTTAGGAAGGAGGCTTTTTGGCACTTTTATCCAAGAGCCGATTGAATCAGCTTTAGCTAAAAGCACCAAAAGCCCCGCTGCAGCACCCAATCTATACAGATGCTGCATACCCAGATCAAAGTAATGCAATACTTCTTCAGTAGAGTGTTTTTCTTAACATATGCAAGCAGTCAGTTCTTTCATCTATATTGTTACCTGAAAGGTATTTACAAGCTGTGATCATGCTCTTTGCAATCTTCTAGATTATGTACATTTAGTTCCTTTACCTTGCCTTCATGTTCAGTGCCATACTCTTAATTCTTGCACCATTTTAATTGTCTTTCGTTCTATTTAGTTAATTTGGTATCTTTTCCTAGCTGTGAAAACCAGAGCTGCATGTTGTATTCCATTTGTGGCCCCTATAAGACTCAGTACAGTGGAATTATTACTCCCATGATTTTCTGAGATACTCATATATACTGCACATTTTGGCATAAGTTGCAATGGGTTAGGTACTCGGGCTAAAGCAGAGAAAGACCGGTGCTTTCTCAGAATCTTAAAGACTATTTAGATAAATGTGTTCAAATCAAAAGAACCTGATGAGTTCCATACTAGACTGCTCAAGGAATTGTTGGAAGTAATTGCAGGGCCATTGGCTTTCATCCTCCTGAACTCTCAAAATAAGATGGTGTCTCAGACTGGAAAAGAGCACATATATTAAAAAAAAAAAAAAAAAAAAAAAAAGAGGAAGAAAAGGATGTTCCTGGGAATTACAGGCCAGTCATTTGAGATTCAGTACCTGGAAAGATCCTGAAGCATATCATCAACCAATCAATTATAAGCACTGAGAGGATAACGAGGTGGAAAGTAACACCCAACTTGGATTTCTCAAGAGCAAGTCATGCTTATCGTCACTTTAGCTTCACTTTGGTAAGGCTTTTGACGCAGTGTAGTTGAAACTACCATAAGGTAGATGTATATCTGATTGGATAATCAGGCTCACAGAATAGTCCTCCATGGCTCAATGTTAAACTGAGAGGCAATATCAGGTGGGTCACTCAAGAGCTGTCCTTCTGCTTCATATCTTCATTAATGATCTGAAAGATGGAATTGAGTATATATTTAGTAAGCTTGAGGGTTGCATATATTTTTGATGAAACGGAATTCAAAATAGTCTTAATAAATTAGAAGATTGGTCTGCAACAAACAGGATAAATTCAATAACAAGTACAAATACTTTACTAAAGATAGAACACCAAATACACGGATGGAAAATAGCTGTATAGACTTCAGTACTATGGAAAAGGACTTGGAAATTTTAGTAGACCACTAGCTGAACATGGTTCAGTGTCTTTTGTTTTTGTTTTTAAAGACTCACGGCATGGTGGGGTGTATTTGTAGACTGCTATATGCAGGCCTCACCTGGAGGGCTGCATCCAATTCTGGGCACTGTACTTCTAGAAAAATTGTGGACAAATTGGAAAAAGTCCAGAGAATAGCAACAAAAGCAAGAAGGGATTTAGGAAATTAAGGAAGGGGTAGAAGAATGGGATTTTTTTAGTCTAGAGAAGTAAAGACAGGGGGCAGGGTTTTAATAAGAGTCTTCAAATACAAAGAAGATTGTTAAAAAGGTGGAGAGCAACTGTTCACTGCGTCTGCAGGTAACGGGTAATGGTCTTCCTAAATTGTAACAAGGAAAATTTAGGCTGGATATTTAGACTGAACTTTATAGCTCGGGATGATTACATATTCAAACAGATTACCTAGATAAGCTATAGAATCCCCATCACCAGAAGTTTTTAAGTGCAGGTTAGACAAATATTTTTCTGGGATGAGCAGAGCCTTGAGCAGAGTTTTGGTTTAAATAATCTTTTGAGGTCCCTTCCAGACCTATTTTTGATCATTCTAGAGAGTAACCTTGTCCAGAAAGTTTTTGATTTGCAATATGTAAAAGGTAGCAGAAAAAAATATAAACTGGAAGAACAATACTTGATAGGGAAGAGGGTTTTTGAAGCAGAAATCTTTTGTTTTATAATCACAATGGTTAGTTCTATATGTTGATTTGTTTCTGAAACCAAGGCATGAGAGTGCCTTTCCTGTCCAGTGGAATTATTTGGCATCTAGTAAAGAAGCTAGGGAATGGTAATAAAGTTAAGTGGACTCTGAAGCACAAGTATGTGTGTCTGCTGTATTTATAGGTTCTTACAGCACTGTTGATAGGAAAGTCAGAGGCAGGCAGCATGGGAGTCTTTCTACTTTTGGTCACATTGTCAGCAAGAGAGAATAGCCTCACTGTTTCTCCCCACTCCTCTCCACCCCCCTCTCCCTTTAACTTCTTATCTGAACAGCCCAGAGGGATTAGTGTCAGCTGGCCTGGTCTGGTGTCTGTTGAGTGCAGACAGTTTGCCTACATGCACTATCTGCTTTCACAGTGTTTGTGTACCTTTTGGGATGAACATAAAGGGCCGCTAAATCATTTCATCTCATCAAGGTTCAAAATGTGTATATAACTACCACAGAGCCACGCTCTGCTTTGCAAGTGTAACCACTTTTCAAGTACCACACCACACTTCACATTTGCTTGCATTGCAATTAATGGTTTTTTTGCTCACTGAGAACTGTTCAGCAAGGTTAAGTGGAAAAATTAATTCTCTTTTATTAAATGGTTTCCTGCTGCCTAAAGAAATGAAAGGCTACACAGGTCACTCATACTGTAACAATTGCAGGAACTTAGGATAGGGTAATTACCTTTTAGGAAAAATAAAAGCCTCTTTATTCCAGGCCTTCTCTCTCTGCTGTGTGGCCCTTGTTAATCCTGTGGACATAGAATAAAGTCATATATCCCCTCAGGGTTCAAACTTCCCCTGGAAAATAGAGTTCTCTCCACCATCTGGGCTAGGACAGAAGTTGCACATAAACCAGTTTAAGCGATCAGAAATTTGTTGAAACCTGAACAGAACATAAGTTCAGTGCACATAAACCAGTTTCAAAATGGCCAAAATTAGTTTAAGAAAACCTGATGGAACGTAGTATCAGACTTAACTGATTTGGGTCAAAGTGGTTTATGGAACTTCTGTCCCAGACCCCTTCCTGGCTTAAGTCCCCCAGCATCCCATCACACTTTTCAGCCCTGGGCTGAGCTATCTGCTCCAGAGAGAAGGGCTGGCCCTATCCCTCTCCTTCCTAGCTGGACAGCTAACTGAGAAAGAGGTGGGGGACTGCAGGCACAGCAGTAGCTTTCTGGCTTCCCCCTGCTCCTCACTCCCCTCCCCTTACTCACTGATCAAGCAGGGATCCCCCCTTTCCTACAGCAGGGTCCCCAGCTGGCATCTGGCCACACCACCCCCATGCTAGCTAATGCGAAGAGCGGTCTGTGTGTGTGTCTCCAGTTTCACCGGAACAAAGGCAGACAGAACCGTGTCCGCTTGGGGCTTTTTGAAACTAATCAACAGGTCAGCTGGTAATGTCTTCCTTACAAATGCCTTGGAAACAGCTGTTCAAGAAGAGCTTGAACTAACATGGGAGATTTTTGTTTTCTTGATGGGCTGATAAGCTTTGTGTTTTAATAAGCTCCCTTCTGGCTTGCTTCAAAGGCTGCAATCTGTCAGTGTTCGAGACGGGACAGAGAAAGGTGCGAGAAATGACCTGGTTTGCAATGAATGGAGTGCCTGTCAGTTTGCTGCAGACAGTATGAAGAAGCAGGGAGAGGGAGACTGAAAAGTTCAATATCATTGACAGATGCATGCAGTCCACACCAGCATTTCCCAACTGGTGTGCCATGGGACACCGGTGTGCCATCTGGACATGTCCGATGTGCTATGGAATCTTGCGGGGGTGTGGCTCCCAGTGAGGGTGTGGCTACAACAGTGCCGCCACCACCACCACCCTGCACCACTACTGCACCCCAGCTGGCCCTGAGCTGACTTCCCCCTCCTGCCCATTCCATGTCCAGTTGCTTGCTACCCCTACCCTCCACGTTTTGGTTGGTGTGCCATGGGATAAAAAAGGCCATGTAAGTGTGCCATGGGACAGAAATGGTTGAGAAATGCTAGTCCACACAAGCAGTCCTCCCTCCCCTCACCCCCACTTTGCCTCAGAGTGCTAGCCAGGAGCCAGGGTCTGGCAACACTCCCGCCCCTCAAGCAGCAGGGGGAGGGGAACCTGACAAGGGCTGCTTCCCCCTCGCCCCCTCCAGGCATACCCCAGCTGGGGACTGTGCAGGTAGGGTTGGGGTTTAAAGCCCTCCCTAATCATATCGTCCTGCCACGGCCTGGCCATGCCCTTCCCCACTCAGCCCTGTGGAAGGGAAGGGAGGACTTGCTGTAGTGCCCCCTGGCTTCTAGCCTGATCCACTGCAGGCATGTATGTGCCTGCATTTCTCGATTCAAAAATGAATATCTATCCACTTGCAAATCAGTTCAGTCCCTGGAGGTTAGACTAACCTGCAAATATTGAATCAATTGAGGCTCGGGCTTTTTCAATGCCTGTCCTTTGCCCTCGAGGCTTCAACACCAGAGCAGTCACAACTGAGTCAGACAAAGATTACAGTGTTTTAGTAAGTAATGTCATTCATTTAAGACCTCATTGCTGTGCTTGAAAATATGTGCATCACAGCCGTCCATTCAAGACATATTTTGCTAGAAAAAGGGAAGGCAATTGTTACACGTACTGTGTCTTGAATTCATACACATAATGCTGCTGAGACTTCTTAATAGTCTACATGATTTATGTTAACACTAATTCAAATTACACTAGAAACTGCATTGAAGTCAGTTAGTCTTACCTCGATCCTAGGCAAGCTGTTTGAGAAAATTATGCTGGCACACATCCATGAGGGGCCAGCAGGGGACTGCATGCTTAGGGGCAACCAACACGGGTTCATGAGTGGCAGGTCCTGTCAGACCAACCTGGTGGCCTTCTACAATCAGATTACCAGATCATTAGATGAAGGGGTAGCAGCGGACATAGTCTTCCTGGACTTCCGGAAGGCATTCGACACTGTCTCTCACCCTGTTCTCATTAAGAAACTGGGGGACTGTGGTGTCGAAGCCCACACAGTCAATTGGGTTGCCAACTGGCTGGAGGGCCGCACACAGAGGGTGGTAGTGGATGGGTCCTTCTTAACTTAGAAAGATGTGGGCAGTGGGGTTCCGCAGGGCTCTGTCCTCGGGCCCGCACTGTTCAACGTCTTCATCAGCGATTTGGATGAGGGGGTAAAAAGCACCCTGTTCAAATTTGCTGATGACACTAAGATGTGCCCACATCCCCCCACACTAGAAGGAAGCATCAGGCTACAATCAGACCTAGACAGGTTACAAGGGTGGGCAAATGTGAATAGGATGGGATTCAACACAGACAAGTACAAGGTGATGCACCTCGGGAGGAACACCCGGCACCATACCTACAGGTTGGGGAACTCCCCTCTTGTCAGCACAGAGGCGGAAAAGGATCTTGGGGTCATCATTGACTCCAAGATGAACATGGGCCGGCAGTGTGGGGAGGCAGTCAGGAAGGCCAACCATACCTTGGCATGCATCCACAGATGCATCTCGAGCAGGTCCAAAGAGGTGATCCTCCCCCTCTATGCGGCACTAGTCAGGCCGCAGCTGGAGTATTGCGTCCAGTTCTGGGCGCCACACTTCAAGAGGGATGTGGACAGCATTGAGAGGGTCCAGGGGAGGGCCACTGACATGATCAGGGGACAGCAGAGCAGGCCTATGAGGAGAGGCTACGGGACCTGAACCTGTTCAGCCTCCACAAGAGAAGGCTGAGGGGGGATCTAGTGGCCTGTTATAAACTAGTCAGAGGGGATCAGCAGGCATTGGGGGAGTCACTATTCCCCCGTGCACTGCCAGGAGTGACCAGGAATAACGGTCACAAGCTGGCAGAGGGTAGGTTTAGGTTAGATATCAGGAGGCGCTACTTCACGGTCAGGGCGGCTAGGGTCTGGAACCAGCTTCCAAGAGAAATGGTGCAGGCTCCTACCCTGGGGGTGTTTAAGAGGAGGTTAGATGAACATCTTGCTGGGGTCATTTGACCCCAGTATTCTTTCCTGCCATGGCAGGGGGTTGGACTAGATGATCTACTCAGGTCCCTTCCGACCCTAGAAACTATGCAACTATGAACCTAATACAGAATGAAATGTTTGCACACTAAGTAGTATTTTTCACAAAGAAGGCATGCATTTTGCTGCACTTCCATGAAGAAAAGAACTGGCAAAATATGTAGAGCAAAATGAGTGGTTGTAGCCAGACTGAATTTCATTAATATGGCTCAGCAGAAAATCAGAAATGGGGGGAGGAAGAAAGATTTTGTTTAAGGGTCAAGTCTGGAACTTGGGAGATCTGGCTTAACTTTCTGACTTTGCCACAGCTGTCCCAAGTTGCTTGCCTACCTGTCTCTTGTGCCTTGTCTTTGTTCCTCAGTTCACCACCTGTAGTAATGATTGTGATATTCCTTTCTCCTGTTCTTCATCCATCTTAGATTGGAGTGGGACAAAGGGCACCCAGGAATGGGAAAAACTGCCTTAATCTCTCTCAGGTTTTTGTTTATTTCTCCACGCAACCCCACCCCCAAGGCCTCATAAATTAAAGTGTTGCATAGAATATGAGCAACACTCACTTTATCAACCTCTGAAATTCATCTGCTCCTGGAAAGCAGATGTGGTCCAGCAATGTTAAATTGCTGTGTGCTGTTACACAGTTTTAAATCTATTGAAAAATACCAATTGATATTGCCTGGAGAGTTTAGACAGACAGAATGTAATTATGTGAGTGAGGCTAGGTCACTTGGGTTAACTCAAAACTTTTCCTTTCCTGAACCTTGATGAGGCAGTTAACAATGACTGGAAGGTACTTTCTAGTGTGACCAAAGTTTTAATACTCTTTATCTGGCAACAGTGTTTTCAAAGGGGTAAGCCTGCATCTTCAAAATTCACTGCCTTTTCTTTTATCAGTTTGTGCCTGAATTCAGCATCGTTCAGGGCATTTGGCAACCAATGGTTTCTTTGTGTAATGTTTAAGTGGTTTTATTTTATTACTGACAATCGTAATCTTCTGTGATTAAGGAACCTGCATTCCACCATGACAAGTGCTATAGAAATTAATAAAATAAACTTTCTTGATCACTGGTTTTATGTGAAACAGAATAGTTTCATATAAAACATGATCTCCCCAGTGACCCATCACTCTGCATGCATTAGAAAAGAGAATTCCATTGACTGAATTGCCAGCACAGCTTATAGAACATGTGCCTTAGTAGTTGATACATTAGTTTAGCTCTCCATTAGCAAATTATTAGCCATATAGATTTGTAGATTAGACATGTATATTGCTTATTGGTATGCTTTTCAGCAAGTTTGGAAAAAAAACCCTCTTATTTACAAATCAGATTGCAGTTCCCCAGGTCTTAAATCATGATACATAGTTGCATTTGAAAGAGATGAAGATTTCTTGTAATGTCTGCTCTTCTTTGTACATCACATACTAGACCTGCTTTTTTCCTGAAATGTTAATAGCAGCTACTTTGACTTATCCAGTGACATTGCCTAACCATATATGCCAGTCCCCTGTTTTTTCTTCTCTCCTCTTCTCTATATATGGTTCATTTTCTTCAAGTATAATAGGTAATATTAGGTTATATATCTACATTTACAGTTGTGTATGGGTTTTCCAGCTTGTCTATTTATTGATATCCTTTTTATCTAATATTAAGCCTATGATGAACATTCATATTTTAGCCATACTTTCACTAGAAAACTCTACTATTGCTGACAGTGGTTGGTCAGAAGGATTCCCCCTGAAGTAATAATGAGAAATTCGATAGATGAGAGGAAGGGGTGTGTGAGTAATTTCAACACCATACAGAAAGTGTGATTTGAGAGTAAGGTTTGCTAGTATCTGTGTCCTGAACTAAACAGATCTGTTGTCTATGGGTTGGTGTTTTACGTTAGACCCGTGAACTGAGGCCACTTTCTCTTTGTAACACATCAGTATTTATAGCAGTACTATTGTAATCCGAATGCCAAACATCAGCTATGCCGCTGGATTTTGGTGTCCACCATGGCAGATTTCATTTGGGAAAAAAAAAATGACAGCAGACGGGAAAGATGGCTGGGGAAGAAAACCCCTTTTCAAATCAGTAATTCATTTAAAGGCCCTGATATTAAGACACCTGTCTAAGGAATGAAAGTAATACATATTTTAAAAATATCTGATTGAGATGTGTCTGGAACAATATATCATAAACTTCCATGACAATGCAACTTGCCTTAGGAAAAGATTATATATACAAGAGACCTATGACCTCAAACAGATGTCCTTATTTTAGTCATATGGATGAGCCAGAAAGTAAAGTCAGAGTTTTTATTTATAAACCTACAGAATTGATTATAAAAATACTTTGTGTATGTGTATATGTGTGTATGTGTATATATGTAGTGTGTGTGTGTGTGTGTGTGTATGATGAAAAGGAGGTGATGTTGGGATTAGGTTTCATGCTAACATACATTATCAGCTTAAAACAATTAGTGCTTGATGGACTACAGCTGACTGACCTTTAGGGATAGATTTTTTTTCCCCTATTATCATTTCTGGGATGAGGAAGAAAGAACATAATGATTTCCCAGGCTAAATTCTGTGCTGAATTTGGAGGGAGAGTCCAGGGGAGGAAAGCCAGCATAGAATTTGCTCCCTTAAAAGAAGCCGTAATCTTCATGAAATTTGTGCATGTCTTACTGTTGCCTTTAGCAGCTGTCATAAGCCAGAGAAAAATTTTGCAGTTTGGACAGTACAGGTTTATTGTTGCCCATTCTTAATAGGGCTGGTAACGCTGCAAATCACGGAGTCAATGGCATTGAATTTGGTTTCAGTGCTATTCCGCTGTTTACAACTCCCCTTGTATCTAAGGCCATATAATTTTATTTTGCAAAGTAAACCCTAGCTCATTACATTACCCAAATGACTAGCCAGAACAAATGAACAAACATCAAATGGCTGCCTCTTCTAAAATGATTTGTGATACAGCCCCTGTTTTACCTTCTTCCCTCTTCCCCTTTTCAGAAAAACCAGCAGGAGACCATTTTTAATCACCAACACAGCAAAAAATTCTAATTAAAATGAAATTACCCCTGTTTAAAAATTAAACTCCAGTCTGAGAGAAAAGGGATGAACATAACCCTGTACTAAAATTTACCCTTTGCTTACATCTTTCTGGATTAAGTAAGGCACTGCCACATTTCAGCAGAAAAACTGAACTCTCAGTTACATGCTTGTGAAGCATGGAGAACAATAAATACAGCACTGAGCATTTTTTCTATTAAGTCACAGACCTATTAAAGCCAAGCAGCAGCTCATTAGCATTGCTGTACCACCTTATTGGTAAGAATAGTCACAGAGATTCCAGATGATTTACACAAATGGATTTATTGAAACAAATCTAATGCACTGAAATATAAAGCCTGCCTTTAAACAATGGCCAAATTTATCTATAGATTTTAGGAGCTTATTCTTTAACCTTTTACATGCCAGGCCATTTCCAACACTGAATTAAGGATTCAGTCACCCTCACAATACAAATTAGGAATAAGCTTTCCTCCCATATTCCATCAGAGGTTTGGAAATCCTGTGTTGTGCACTGCTGTAGCAAGGGAGGTGGGGGTTAGCAGGGTGACCTCCCCGGTCACTGAAGTGAAGAGACATGCCAACAAGTGCTGCCCAAGCAGGGCAAGGCACGGGACGGAGCCACAAGCAGCTCATTTGTGGGGGCGCGGAGACAGGAGTAGGACTTCTGCCACTGCGTGCCAGGCAAGGGTGGGGTGCCGCCGGAAAGCTTTGCCCCAGGCACTGAACTTCCTTGCCACAGCACTGCCTGTGTGACACATTAGGGGATACTGTAAGCTAAACAAGTATTGGTGGCTGCCTATTCAGAGTCCATCATGCACACACACTCAAGAAATTCAGTCTCATCTCTTAGTACCTACAAAAGACCAGAGTCATGGTGCTATGACTTAGAGGTACGCAACGGGTAGGGTGGGTCCCTAGGAAAGATGGAAGACTGCCATTGATCAGGGGCTACCCCTTTATACTTTTCTCCTATCTTCTCTTCTGAGTTCCATAGCTGGATGCAAAGTTAGAGATTAGTTGTTTTATTTTTCATATTTCCTTTTATTTATTTATTTTTATTTATTTAGTTTAATGCAACACTCAAAACCACCTAAAGGAGCTGTAAAAGCTGGCAGGTAAGGTACCGACTTTAACTATAACTCTTCCTTCTCCTTCCTTAGCTACCTTCTCTCTGGAGTGAGATTGGATAGTACCAGTTTAAGTAGCACAAGGTATAAGAATTGCCATTACCCGAGTCAAACCGTAGGTCCATCTTGCCCAGATTCCTGTATCACATGGTGGGAGAAAGTGCTGAAAGAGAGAGTGAACTGAGTTTGACCAGAGTTTTTTGGTTTCTTCCCCCATTGTTTGTCTCTTGCAGCCTTCAGCATTTAAGGTCTAGGAAGTTCTGAATCAGAGGCTGTATCCCTAATTCCAGTGCTCAATAGCTACTGTGATGCCCCTTTCCTCCAAGATGTAGTTCCGTCCCTTTTTTGAATCTGAGTTGATGTTTTTCTGTAGCCGGTGGGTGCTGACAGACATGCAGGCTCTGGCTCTAACTCAGGACACTTTACATAAAGTGCTGTGAAGTAGAGCATCCCCCTGACCCAACAAACAGACATTCACGTGTTGGGTTGGGGAGAGGAAGGGAGTGGGAATCAAGCCTGTCTGCAGGTGAGCAGCCAGCTGAGGAACTGTCCCTCTCCCCAGCCCTGCCCACCCCATCCACCACCAGCTCTGGGGGCTACCAGCAGGACAGGAGCAGGAAGGGGGAAGCAAGCAGCAGTGAGCTGCCATCTGGGGTTTGTCTAGCCTGAGCTGGAAGTGGGGAGAGGGCTCCGATGGGAGTCGCATCAGCAATCCTCCAGTCCTTTGGTACCAAGACTGTTTTTTGTGACCGGTTGCATACTACAGTTAGCAGTTCAGCAATGTCCCGTTTGAGCTCCTTCAGAACCCTAGGGTGAATGATTTGCTACTGTTTAGTTTATCAATTTCCCCTATAACCTCATCTATTGAAAACTCGGTTTAAACCTCCTTTATACAAAGGAGCTAAAACTGACTTGAGAGTATTTGTCCAGGAATCAAAGCCTTACCAGACTCTGATCTGAGTATTTGGTAAAACTGCAACAAAAGGCAAGAAAAGGGGCAAGGCAAGCATGTAAAATATAGTGTGATGTTGGCAGGTAGTGACACTACTGAGTAAATCCAGTCACAAGCAGAAAAACTGATCTGATGGAATTCATACTTGGCAATGTTGGACTAGGGATTAAAAAAAAGACAAAAGATAGAAGAAAGATATGAGAGTTCACTTACAGGGGATATTTAGCATTTGGCATCTGCTCATTCCACAGATGGAATGCTGCATGGTTTGGTCCACAGGATACAGACAAATGACCCTGGGCATAGTTTCTACATGGCACTAGACTGTTTTTTAGTTGCAGCAGTCATGGCTGGCATTAGATCAAAGCTACCAAGCTGAAAGGACATCCAAACCTTTTCACACCTTTTTTAAAAAGGTAAACCTTTCAAAAGCTCTGGCACAATGCCTGTCTAAAGTGAATGTTGCTGTGTGAACTCACAGGAACACTGTGCTGACTGAATGTCAAAATTAGACTTGTAAATAGCCAAAAGTCACTTTAAAATGCATTTAATGGCACTGACCATTCCTGTTGCTGCAAAGATTGTGAGTAGTCTATTCAAGGGCAGAAGTAGGGAGGAAGGGAATTAGGTCTTTGTAGGGTACAAAGATCTCTGTGTGGGTACAGCAGCAATTACATTGGACACATTTACTAGAGTATCATGAGTGTCCCTGGTGGTGTTAAAAGAATCCCAGTTGTGTGTTCAGTTTTCCCAAGACCAAAAACAAAGTTTAAAAAAAAAATAAAAATCAATGAAGATTATAAATGAAAAGTGCACATTTTATTTGATTTGCATAAAGCAAGCATGTAAGAGAAAAGGAATACAAGTTAGCGGTATTAAAAATCATACTTTAACCACATGGGGTGACACATAGGCAAGTAAATCCAATCATCTACATGGGTGCATAGGCAGCAGAAGTTGGGGAGTAGTAATGGCACGGGGTTAATAGGACTTAGCCCCCATTAATGTGGGGCAGTTGTAAGGCTGCAAGGCAGCCTGGCCACAGGCTTCCGGTGGCTGCAGCAGAGCTGGGGCTGGGGCTGCACAGCCAGCGGGGCATTGGACTGACCCACAAGTGGCTCATCTGGAGGGTGTGGCTCCTGCTGCTATGAGCACCCCAGGAGGGCATGGGGGGCATGTGCCCCCAGATCTGTATGGGGGGAGGCAAGCTGCTGCTGTGGGCTGGGACAGGCTGCACCCATGGTGGGCAGTGGTGGCACTAGGAGGATGGCTATGGGGGAGCTGCAATCACCCCAAAATTCACTGTAGCTCCCCAACCCCTCCTCCCAGCACTTCCACCACCGATCCCAAGTACAAAGAATCAGAGGAGGGGCACTCTGAAGTGCTTTAGGTTAGAATACAAGGCAGCTGAAGGGAAAGAGACTTAACGGTGGGGGTCTACTACAGACCTCCCAACCAAGGGGAAGAGCTTGACCAGGAATTCTTAAGTCAGCTCACGGAGGTAGCGAAGTCAAAGGATGTGGTAGTCATGGGGGACCTGAACTTCCCAGACATCTGCTGGGAAGAGCAGTCAGCCAGGTCTGACTGCTCACATAGGTTCTTAGCCAGAATGCAGGACCTCCATCCTACACAGCCCCACCAGGGGAGATGCCTTGTGCTGGCCACAGGAGACTACCTGGTAAGGGGGCTGTGGGTGCTCGACCACCTGGGTGACAGTGATCATCACCTGCTGGAATTCACCATCCAGTGCAAGGTGGCAAAGGCCTGCAGCAAGGCAGCAGCCGTAGATTTCAGGAGGGCAGACTTCAATGAGCTAAGGAGAATCACTTCCCCACTGTGATGCCAGATGGACTTGAGGGAAACGCCTCCAGACCTCAGGTTGGGGAGGACCAGGTTAGAGAGCTTCTGGAGGGGCTGGACATGTTCAAGTCAGCGGGTCCAGATGCTCTCCACCCCAGGGTGTTGAGGGAGCTAGCTGGGGTTATTGCAGGGCCCTTGGCACAGCTTTACAAGCGCTCGTGGTGCTCGGGCCAGGTGCCAGATGACTGGAAGATAGCTAACGTGGTCCCCATCTTCAGAAAAGGGGAGAGAGTACCCAGGCAACTATAGGCCCATCAGTCTTACCTCAATCCTAGGGAAACTCTTTGAGAAGATCCTCAAGGACCACATTTGTGATGCCGGCTTCAGGGATGATGCTCAAGGGCAACCAGCATGGTTTCATTAGGGGCAGGTCATGTCAGACCAACCTGATCGCCTTTTATGATCAGGTCACAAAGGCAATGGATGCAGGTGTTGCTGTGGATGTAGTCTTTCTCGACTTCAGCAAGGCCTTTGACAATGTCTCCCACCCCATCCTCATTAAAAAAACTAGGTGACTGTGGCATTGATGCCTACACAGTCAGATGCATTGCAGATTGGCTGAAGGGTCGTACTCGGAGGGTGGTGGTGGACGGGTCATATTCAACCTGGGGGGAAGTGGGCAGCTGAGTCCCCCAGGGCTCGGTCCTTGGGCCCGCGCTGTTCAATTTCTTCGTCACCGATTTGGACGATGGGGTGAAAAGCAACCTGTTCAAATTCGCTGATGATACCAAAATTTGGGGTGAGGGTGAGCACGCTAGTAGGGAGGGAAAGATTGCAGCAAGATCTGGATAGGTTACAGGAGTGGGCTAACATAAACAGGATGTGTTTCAATACTGACAAGTGCAGGGTGCTACACTTAGGCAGTAGAAACCAGCAGCACACTTATAGAATGGGAAACTCCCTCCTTGAGAGCACGGAGGCAGAAAGGGATCTTGGAGTCATTATTGACTCCAAAATGAACATGGGCCGACAATGCGAGGTCACGGTTTGCAGGGCTAACCGGACCTTGTCGTCCATCCACAGGTGCATCTCAAGTAGAGCCAAGGAGGTGATCCTCCCCCTCTATGCGACACTGGTCAGGCCACAGCTGGAGTACTGTGTCCAGTTCTGTGTGCCCCATTTCAGGAGGGATGTGGACAACATTGAAAGGGTCCAGAGGAGGGCCACCCGCATGATCCAGGGACAACAGGGCAGACCCTACAATGAAAGACTGAGGGACCTAAACCTGTTCAGCCTTCACAAGAGAAGGCTGAGGGAGGACCTGGTGACTGTCTATAAACTCACTAGGGGGGACCAGAAGGGTTTGGGGGAGACACTGTTTCCCCTAGCGCCCCCTGGCATAACAAGGAATAATGGACACAAGTTGTTGGAGAGTAGGTTTAGATTAGACATCCACAAGAACTACTTCACAGTTAGGGTGGCTAGGAGCTGGAACCAGCTTCCAAGGGAAGTGATGCTGGCTCCTACCCTGGGGGTCTGTAAGAAGAGGCTTGATGCCTACCTGGCTGGACTCATTTGAGTCCAGTTTTTTCTCCCGCCCAGGTAGGGGGTCAGACTTGAAGATCTACAAGGTCCCTTCCGACTCTACTTTTATGATTCTATGAATAGTCGGGAAAGCACTGAGGTCCCGGAGGGGAGGGGAGGGGAGCCAGGTGTCCAAGGAGAGTGGTCGCTCCTTAAGGAGACGATCCTCCAAACCCAAAGGGAGGTAATCCCAACACGGATCAAAGGGAGCAGGAGGACACACAAGCCCCCATGGCTCACCAAAAGCACCCGAGAATGTCTCCTAGCTAAAAGGGAGATGTACACCCAAAGGAAAGGAGGAGCTGTAGGGATGACTATACTGCAGTTGCTCGGGGATGTAGGGGGGCAGTCAGGAAGGCCAAGGCAGAGATGGAACTGGGACTAAGGACAACAAGAAGTCCTTTTTTAAATACATAGAGGGTAAAAAGAAGGTTCCAGGTAATGTGGGGCCCCTGCAGGACACGTTAGGAAATTTGGTCATCACACCAGATGACAAAGCCAACATATTTAACGTTTTCTTTGCCTCCATTTTCCTAAGCAGGGACCGAAACAGTCACACCCCCGCCGGGGCCCCCTCAGGCCCCAGGGGAGGCACACCTAGGCCAAGGGTTAGTGAGGAACTAGTTAGGGAACTTCTGGAGGGACTGGATGTATTCAAGTCAGCTGGTCTGGACAATCTCCACCTTAGAGTTACTGAGGGCATTGGCTGAGGTCATTGCAGGACCCCTGGCACGGCTTTACGAGTACTCGTGGTACTCTGGTGTGGTGCCAGAGGACTGGAAGAGGACCAATGTGGTTCCTATCTTCAAAAAAGGGAAGAAGGAGGACCTGGGAAACTATAGGCCAGTTAGTCTTACCTCGATCCTGGGCAAGCTTTTTGAGAAAATTAATTATTCTGGCACATATCCACGAGGGGCCAGCAGGGGAGATCATGCTTAGGGACAACCAACACGGGTTCATTAGAGGCAGGTCTTGTCAGACCAACCTGGTGGCCTTCTATGATCAGACCACCAAATCATTAGATGCAGGGTAGCAGTGGACATAGTCTTCCTGGACTTTCAGAAGGCCTTTGACACTGTCTCTCACCCTGTTCTCATTAAGAAACTGGGGGACTGTGGTGTCGACACCCACACAATCAATTGGGTCACTAACTGGCTGGAGGGCCACACCCAGAGAGTGGTAGTGGATGGATCATTTTCGACCTGGAGGGATGTGGGCAGTGGGGTTCCGCAGGGTTCGGTCCTCGGGCCCGCACTGTTCAACATCTTCATCAGCGATTTGGACAAGGCATAAAAAGCACCCTGTTCAAATTTGCTGATGACACTAAGATGTGGGGGGATGTGGGCACGCGAGAAGGGAGGAATAGGCTACAATTGGACCTAGACAGGTTAGAAGGGTGGGCGGATGAGAATAAGATGGGATTCAACACTGACAAATGCAAAGTGATGCACCTGGGGAGGAACAACCAGCACCATACCTGCAGGTTGGGGAACTCCATTCTTGTCAGTACAGAGGCAGAAAAGGATCTAGGAGTCATCATTGACTCCAAGATGAACATGGGCCAGCATTGTGGGGATGCAGTCAGGAAGGCCAACCGCACCTTGGCATGCATCCACAGATGCATCTCAAGCAGGCTCAAGGAGGTGATCCTCCCCCTCTAAGCGGTACTGGTCAGGCCGCAGCTGGAGTACTGTGTCCAGCTCTGGGCGCCGCACTTCAAGAGGGATGTGGACAGCATTGAGAGGGTCCAGAGTGGAGGGCCACTCGCATGATCAGGGGGCAGCAGGGCAGGCCTATGAGGAGAGGCTACAGGACCTGAACCTGTTCAGCCTCCACAAGAGAAGGCTGAGGGGGGATCTAGTGGCCTGTTACAAACTAGTCAGGGGGGACCAGCAGCCACTGGGGAAGTCCCTGTTCCCCCGCGCACTACCAGGAGTGACCAGGAATAACAGTCACAAGCTGGCAGAGGGTTGATTTGGGCTAGATATCAGGAGGCGCTACTTCACGGTCAGGGCGGCTAGGATCTGGAACCAACTTCCAAGCAAAGTGGTGCAGGCTCCTACCCTGGGGGTCTTTAACAGAAGGCTAGATGTACACCTTGCTGTGGTCGTTTGACCCCAGTACTCTTTCCTGCCATGGCAGGGGGTTGGACTAGATGATCTACTCAGGTACCTTCCGACCCTAGAAACTATGAAACGCAACCCAACCACCCCTCCTCCAGGAAGAGCCAGCACAGCCCCAGCCCACAGTGGCAGCCTACCTCCCACCATACAGATCTGCAGGCACCCAACCCCCATGCCCTCCTAGGGTGAATGCAGCAGCAGGAGCCACCACCCTTTCCCTGTGCTGGGTGCCCCTGGATAAGCTGCTAGCAGCTCTGTCCCATGCCCCATTGAGCGGGGGGGCGAGGGGAGGCTGAGCATGCGTGCATGCGCTAAGCCCCCCCCCCCCCCCCAATAATTTTTTCTCCCTCTTCTTATGCATGGTTGTCTAAGTCTTAGGTACAGGTTGGCATTTTGTTGCTGCATATGCGGTCCTATGCATGTGGACAGCTACATAACATACCCAATCTAGTCTTATACTCTGACAAAACAATGCAAGAAAAAGAAAGAATGAGCAAGATTTCCCCTTCTTCCTTAGATAGCTGACTGGCTAGGGCACTCACTGGTAAAGCTGGAGATCCTGGATTCTAGGCCATACTTATCCAGATGAGGTTTGAATCTGGGTGTTTCTGTCTTCCCAGCATAGCACTCCATTGCACCCCATAGGTCATGATTACCTATGTAGATGATCCTGTGCAATGGAGTCAGCCAAAGCCTAGATGACCAGAAAAGGATGCCCCAACACACACTCATTGGGTCTCCGTTCTATCCCTGTAACCAAAGATCCTTAGCTATCGAGGAAATTATCTTAATTAATCTCCCAGTCCCCATACAGTCAGAATATTTTCTCTATACCCATGGTCAGGTTGGGTTGGTTAGGAATGAAGTTGGCTAGATGTTTTAGAAGCTGCATTACCTTTTCCTTGGGACCTACCTTTTGTTGTGGAACCTGAGTTTCCAAGGAAATTGAACTATTTATGTTTGCCATAAAGTGACAAGGAGGCTTTGAGCTGGGGGAAAGACAAAGAAGCTTTAGGAAAAAGTCATAATCAGGATAACTTTATTTTAATGGTTGGTATTATCATTTTAATAATTAGCTTGTTACTCATAACATTATTTGCAACTGCAGAAATGTCATCTGTGTTTTTACAGTACATCTGGCAATTTTGATGCCAAAATTAGTTTCTAGGCTGAAGTATAACTTTACAATGGAAGCTAGTTGTAAACCTCCCTGCTGGTGAAGCAACTGGCAGGACCTGGGCAGAGGAGCCTTCCCAGAGGCAGCACCAGGGACCCAGCTAGAGGGCAGATGAGGTGGCTGGCCTCCTGCCCTTTTGGGTCCAGGAGGACATGCTTTAAAGCAGGCCACTGCAACGAGCACATGTTCCAGGCAATAATTGCCCAGATGGTAGAGCGGGAGCACCAGAAGACATGACAGCAGTGCCACATGGAAGCCAACTGTGCAGCCACAGCCCATTGGCAGCTGGTACAGAGGCTCAGGCAGCTCTGCTGCAGTGTCCATGCCACAGCCCAGGCTGCCGTGCAGTCCCTGCCCAGGTCTGGCAGGTGCACAGCCATGGGGCCTCAGGTCTGAGTGGCCAGATGCTGTTGCAGGTGGCAGAAGGTAAAAATCAGGCAGCAGACCCCACTGCCAGACTGCTGGGCCTCAGCCCTGAGCTGCTCACCAGGGCAGCTTTTTATACTGCTGAAGCCAACACAAGTGCTGGCTCCAGCCCTTAGCTCCCCCTGGCTGAAGAACTGGGAGGAGCTGAGCTGGGTCAGTCTGCCCCAAGTGGCACAGTTTGCCCCATACCAAAGTGCATGGTCAGGCATGTGTGCTGAGGCACAAATCTTCAGCGCAAATTTGTGCTGCTCCTACTTGAACTGCTGCAAGTGCACATGCCGTCCTGTGTGGATGCACCTATCTTGTGCACATTGCAGTGTAGTGGAGAACTAAGCTTACAAAGACCAACTGGCTATTGCTTATTTCTAAGTAGTAAGATTTTTTTTAGTTAATAGCATTAAAAAGAACTATTTTAAAGGTTTTCATTAAAAGTCAACTATGTTTACTCAATGGATAGAACAAGATGTAAACACTTATGCATATATGTACCTTCATTTCAGAGAGAGGAGGGGAAGCAGGGAAAAGAAGGGGATATATAAAAACAGAGGAGTGGTGGCGATGACAAACGTAACCTGAAGGATTTCTGTCACCCAGGATCATTTTTAGATGGTTTGAACTAATGTATAGCACTAAAGCGCTGGAAGTTCTCTGTCCTTTCCCTTTCTGTAGCACTTCTATTTAATTTGAAGTGCTAAAAACCTATAGTTGTCCATACCTAGACAAAGTAAGGTCTCCCACCACATTTCTTTATCGGTGCTGTACCTCCTACAACAGGTGTCATTTTCACATAGGTTTCTCAATACATTTCTCTTTCAAGGAGCATATCACTTTATCTTAATGCTGGTAAATGCTAGACACTTTAATTGTGGCTTACAGCAGTGGTGTTCAGCCTTTCTGGTGGAAGAGCCAGGTTAGTGGGGCAGTCAGAAGAGCTGGATGTGGCACACAGGGCAGGGGCTGGGGCACACATTAGGTCCAGAGCTGTACATCATCTGATGACATCTAGCCCATTGGAATCCTACCCTACTGCCAAATTTCCAGACCCAAAAGAAGTGAAAGCATTAATTGCAGTGTGGCTCCCAGAGCCATGGGCATTGTCACTACCAAAACTATTCTGCTGCCAAATTTCCAGTCCTGTTGGGAACTCCATGGGCCAGGTGACTTCACTTTACAAACTATACTTTAAGCACCATTGACTTAGTTACAAATGGATTTGAGGTGTTATCTGTATCAAATTCAAGTGTTTGTTTTAGAACTTTGAACACTATAAAAAGGTTTTTTTATGGGCTATAAAAGAAAGGAAATTCTATAAAAAAGAAAAAATATATCAATGGGGTCAACTTATCAAAATGTCCTGCTATCTTATATAAAACAGTGCCTGATTAACTAAAATGCCCCAGATCATTTGTTTCGAGTACCATTTTGGTATTCTTTAAATATATATTCCATCCAGCAAATGTGAGTAGTCAGGTACACCTATTTACAGAGAATGTTTGGCACTAGGAAGGGAAAGGGTATTTTGAATTTAGTTAGTTCCTGGTGTGTCTTTGCATCTTAAGACATTACTCATGGTTTGTATTATGGAAGTTTTAATGGTATATGACAGTAAACTGATTTAATTATAAAGACAAAGACCAAACTCTCTGTTGTTCAGAGATGCAGCAGATGTGGAGAATAAATTATAAACAATTTTCTAAACATAATATGTGTAAATTTATAGCAGTAACATCTTGATGTTGCTTGAGAAATACAGCATGTACATACTAAGTGGAACAGCTCAGGCTAAACAGATGCAGGGTCATCCATTAGCAATACTTTATCTGATTAGTATTGTTAATGGAAGGGCTTACCCAGCCATTTCCTAAAAGCAGATCTGCTGTAGATCATTAATTCTTGTCAATACAGTCATCCCAGCTACTATGGTGAGGATAGCTCAGCTGTTAACCTAGTAGAGGGCAGTGGACAGAAAAATATACTGAGCAGTTAGTGAAATGGAGACCCTTCCATTTATCTTTCTTCTCCACATAGCATCATTTCAGAGGCTGCCGTCTTTTTCAGCATTTCACTTGCAAGACAAATTATTTCAGCATCTTTCTTTTCACAAAAATAATTTTTAACATATTCAGTGCCTTGATTATGCTAATTTACAGTACTCTTGATTTTATACTACATGCCATCTTGGTAAATGGAAGGGTGATCTAGAAAGGGCACGTTTCAGAAACAGAAGACATTACCAGAATTATCCTGGATATTTTCTTTAAATGCATAAATTAAGGTATGGACAACATTTGGCCTTTCCTAAAGAAAAGAATGGTTTCGTAAATTAAATGCATAATATTGATTTGAATATGATCTATCTGTCTTGAATTTCAGTTTTACTAAATAAATTTCTGTCATGTTTGTTTTAACATCGCAAATAACTACCATTATAGGTAGTGATCAGCTGCTGTTTTCATCATAAACACTATTTTCAGAGATTTACAATTCAGTGAGCTTAATTTTAATTGGGCTAGAATTTCAAATCACTTACAGTAGCTGGAGTTGCTTTTTGACTGATTGGCATCTAAAATATAGGTGTTTTTGCTTTCTTGTTTTAAATACTTGAAAAGTTCTTTCAATAACAACAAACAGATACTTTCATTTTTTTTAAACCTGGTACTTTGCATGTTTCTGGGTAACTAGTTTTATTTTTGCTGTTAATCCTAACTGTTGAGATATTGCAAAGAAAATTGTAGTGTAAAGAAGCTTTGATTAATGCACTGAGATGAAAATACAGTGCATTCATGGAGATTTACCATTATACTGATGATATGTTGCATGAACAAGTCTTATGTTGGACCCTCACAGAAAAAAGTCCACTCTGTATTGCAATGAGGGTGAAGCTTCAAAATATTTTTCAAACAAATCCACTTTCTTCTATTGTTTCAAAAACAAAAACAAGAAAAGGCAGATAGTAAGATCTCATGCAGAGCAAGCAGTGGAAGCAGGAGGGGAGTTTGAGAAGAATCAAAGATGGAAAAAGGCAGCAGAAACTGTTGGTGCAGGACTAAGTGAAGTTGGAAAAAAAATGAGTTCTTCATATGGGGGATACCAGAACTGAAAGAGGGGAAAGGAAGTGTTTAGAAAGCTAATTCATTCTGGTCATAGGATCTCTGCCTGAGACTTAAAATCAAGGAGAGGCTGAGTTATAAGCCATGAGGGAGGGAAAGTTGATGGGCCATGTTGAATAAGACTGGGTGGTGGTAGGAAAGGAGAACTTGACAACAGAAAAATCAGAGAAAGGGCAGTGCTTGGTGAAGACGAAGTCAAGTCAAGTACACCTTTAGGGAGCGGAGTTGATCCAGTGTCACAGACTGAGTGAAGATATGAGGGTAGTGAAATGTGCAAGTAAGGGTCTGGATGAGTAATCACCATGGAAGATGAAGTCACTGTGGATAAGCATAGGAGATTGCAGGAGAGTGGTCCAAGAGCAGAAAGCAGAAAGGAAGTCTGATGGAAAGGTGCTAGGTGAACACTAGGTGGGACAACATGGTGGAGCGGGGCGGGGGGGAGAAGAGTCTGGTGAGAGGGAAATGTGTTGAGAGGGTTTGTAAGAAGCAAGAATAGGAGGGAAGAAGCCCAGTACATCCACCATGGTGTTATCCAGGGCAGGGAGTGAAAGATGAGAGGAGAACTGCTTGCAGAATCACAGATGAAGGGAACCAGGTCTCTGTAAGAGCCAGGAGTGGGAGGGAGAAGGATATAAAAAAGTTGTGAATGAATTTAGCAATGGGGTGGACATTTCATCAACAGCAAAAAAAAAAAAGTGGGGGAGGAAGGAAGGAAGAGAATAGGTGGGAGATAAGTATGAGTGTAGGAATGTAGAGGAGGACAGAGGTAGTGGCATGTCAGGTGTGGGAAGTAGAGAAGCTGCGATGTGGCAATTGTCACTACAGGCGAGAAAGAAGAGGGTGTGGTTGTAGGATCTGGATTTGTGCTGCTGGGAAGTAAAAGGAGATCAGCATGAAAAGAGAAAGAGGAACAGTCAGAGCTGATGAAAATTGTAAAGAGGGGAAGTAATGAAAAAGGAGAAATGTAGTACATGGAGCTAGAGTGATGAAAGAAGAAGGATAGATGCAATGATTTAGGAGAGAGGTGTTATAATGCTCATGATAGAGTGGCTTTTGGACAAGATTACAAAAGATTGAACCAGGTCCAGACGATTCATGGACCTAATCCACTTTCAAGGGAATAAATCACAGTTATAGGGCCAGCATAGTGCAGTTTGGTAAAACCCTATTGAAACTACTCTACACAACACAAGAATCTGGCCCAAAATAGTCATCCCCATGTCTAGATTCTTGCATAACATGATTCTCTGTGTTATCTGTCCACTTGGTAATTGTTAGAGCTATAGGGAGCCTTGAAGCGAGGGAACTGAATGATGGTTCCAAGTTCACTGCATGTGGTATGAACAGGGAGGCAGACAAATGCACAGTAAAAAGCACTGATGTTCCTAAGCAAACACCCCCCTCCTGAATGTTTTCATCCATTGCTACCAACCTGACCTTCTTTTAAACAAAACACTGGATGAGAATTTTATTACATACTCTACCAACATCCCTGGAAAATTAGACCTTTTTCTTTCAAACCAAAAGACAATGGAATGCGTTATGTCCTTGGTTAAATCTTTGATCCAATTAACATGGAGCCAGCATGTCAGAATACTGTCTTGGATGACCTCAGTATAAACTCAGAGCAAGTACCTTGATTTCCACGGAGTTACTGTGGCTCATACAAGTGGCACTTGTAGTAATAGAAGTTCTAATTTATAGGTGCTCCCTAACAAGAAGCCAAGGGACTTGGGGATTGGGAGATTGTCCATTAAGTGATGGAGTGGCTAGTTAGTTAGAGAGATGGACAGAGGTCAGCAAAGGTAACATGCTCCACAAATTAGTATGTTGTTCTTTTCATTTATTGTATACTGTTTACTGAACCTAGTGATCACTATAGATAGAACTGAGTGCAGAATCCAGCCTGTGGGGGTTACATGAGTATAAGGAAGAAAAGGAGTCTCTTGGCAGAGTGAGTATTTGGTTCCTCTCTGGTTGGATTCAGATAATAAATACTTCCATATACTAGAATTTAGGAGTGAGCAGATGCAAGTGACTTCCCCACGGACATTTCGGAGAGCACAGTAACATCACTGACACTAATGCATCTGATTCCTGCTTAAATATCCCAGTACCATATTTGACTTAAAGGGCACATTGTATTATCACTGAACAAGAGAACAATACGCCTCGCCCTCCTACTCTGTCATTCTGAATGAGCAAGGATGAATAAGCAGCGTATTAGCTCTTGACTGGAACTCATCTTAAGTGGACATATTTTATGTTTAAATCCATTCTGGAGACCATTTCAGTGTGAACCATAATTATATCATTCTGCCAGTAACTGAGGTAATACGATAAAAAGAATGTCACCTTCTCTGGGCTGCTTTTAAATACAATATTTATTGCAGCTCAATTCTGACTATATTCAGCAATCTTCATTTGAGTAAAACTGTAGTACTAAGTGGCTACATTGAAGAAGACTATTCTACGGATCAAATTCTCACCTAACCTGTACCATTTTTTATGCAATGTAATTTCATTAACTAACTAGAAATTACTCTTAATTTACAGTGGTGTAGGAGGAGAATCAGGTCCAGTATCTGAAATGACATAACTTCACCATTACACATTTTTCTTATACTCGGTTCTTTACTACAAGAGGAATGAGGACCAATGTTCTCTTGGTTAGCTTCCTCTGTGGTTTTAATTTCAGGCTCCTTCTTTCCACACTTGGGAATGGATCAGGCTGTCAATGCCAGTGTATGTTTTATTGCAACACTGCTAACAGAAATGTTCTATAGCCTTCCCCAAGAGAATTCAGCACCACATGTACTTGTAGTTTTATGCCCTGCTCCCTGGTTTCAGCCATCACGTTTGGTTTCAGTTTGTTAATTGCAGTAAATTAACAGGAGGAAAAAAAGGGAGGGGGGCGAAGGGGGTACTAGATCCTGGGTGAAAATATAGAAATGAGAGAAAGGAGGGAGGCCAATATATATGTGTCTTAAGATAGTTCTTATATTGCAGGTTGCTGTATTTTACCTGTAATTTTTCCTTTAAAATAGTTGCTTTTAAGATCTCTGGTGCTGAACAATTAACATCTATGTGCTTTTACACCTGTAGAAATTTAACCTTTGAAAGTGATTTGACTGGGGAAAGGGGATTTTTTCATGCAATTCAGCAAATTTTGCTTATTGATGCAAAAGAGGGCATCAGTGGTACGCAGGTATTGCAGGCTTACTTGACCACGTTCTGTTCAGTCATCCTTCCTGTGCCACGATTTGTAGTGAGGTCATCTTGTCCCATTACGCTGTATGCCAACTTTTTCTTAATTGGTTTTGACAAGTTGATCATCTTGTGAGCATTCTCAGGCAGCCAGTTTCAAGAACAAAGAGTCCTTCTTCAGTTTCCAGAAAACACTAACTATTAAAGTCTGTCCCTGGCAAAGTATAATAGTGGGCAGATTGAAAATAATTAGGGGACCGAGTGGTAGAGACCCTAACGGGAAATTATTTTCTTTGTATAGTAATCAATGTCTGATGCTTGTGTTTGATCAAGGGGGTGCAAGTACAACAATTAACAATCAGTTTCTAGACTTTGTGGATGAGTGGAAAGGGTATTTGAAACATCCTTTCCTCACTAGGAACAACTAAAACTGTCAGAGATAAAATTAGTGACCTTGTTCTGTTAAAGCCTTGAAACACCATTGGATCAGCCGCTAACTTTGGCCAAGCTCTATTCTACGGCAACATTACAACATGTGCATAAACAATAAGTGCCACTCCAATAGCAATGCAAAGGTCAAATGTAAAAATAAATGAAAACAAGGATAAAAGGCACTGAATGTGAGCTGCCTTTTCCATCATTAAAGTCTACAGGCTTTTATGGTCACTTCCATATTTATTTTGGGGGTGCAGTTATTTTTAACCATTTTAATCAAATTGAGAAGACAGTTTCAGCCAGCTGATAATATTTATCGTGCTCAGTTTTCCACTAGCAAATAGATGCCCATAGCAGTTGAACAGAAATGCCTGCATTGCAATCAGATGTTTGTAGACCTATTTCTATTTTGGCCTTATGTATTTCACCCATATTTAAGGAGCAGATGTTTAGTTCTGATGGATTTTGTTCTATCTGATCCCCAAACTAGACACTGTCAGGAAATTTAGGGGGGTTTCTTATACATTAAATGTGTTGTTTTCTTTGTCAATGACTTGGTGCATTTCTTCTCATTGGGCCCTCACTTTAGGACATCACTAAATGTATTATAATGCATTGAAATGATTCATTTGAGAGGGGTTTTTTCCTCTCCCTTTGTACATGCTTGCTAATTAGCAGATGAATTTTGATGTTCTAATTGATCTGCTACAGAGAGACAGCTGTGTGCCCCAGCTGTCCTCTGTTCCAATAGGCCTCCACATAAGGGGGGGCAGTGCCACTTCTGACAAATTGATTTAACTAGAGTGCACTGCCTTGAGGGAGTTGTCCACCACACTGTCACTGCAGATGATTGCAGCCTTTGTGGACTCCAAACACTGTAGCACTATAATTGCCCACCAATGTCCTTTCCATTGCTTTGCTGAAATTCAATTTTTCATGCCTCGCCAAGCTTTTCTTTCCCAGTTAGAAATACTGTACTCTGCCTGATTTACATTTCAAGAAATGCAGATAGTTCAGAATGTGGTTCTACTGCATTTAATGTGCTAATAATCACTAAATAGACTCAGTCACATATCAAATTATTTGCATTTAATTTGCAGGGAAGTATTCTATAATTATATTGTATTTAGCATGTACTCATTATTATGAACCTTGTAATAACAATATCAGTGTGTCACCATTTTTTTCAAGTGGTGCTCGGGGTGTGTGAAATAATGTCAATTGTCTTTTAAGCATTTTCTCTTTAGCTCGCAAGCCTGGATTTGAGGGGGTTTATACAATGATACTTTGTGCCACATGGAAAATGTACAGCCTGTAATAAGTGCATTTCCATCTTTCACAGAAATGATGCTGAGGCCCTGGGAAGTATAAACATCTAATTAATCTTTGCTGTCAGAATCTTTCATGAATAGATTCACAAGCTGTGAATTGTATCCTCTCAGCCTTCAGGAGGACAGCTACTTGAAGTGACTTGTACAAAAAAACCCACCCTACAAAAAGTGCCAACACAAATGACAGTGTTTGTTAAAACATTCTGTGTGCTGCATATATAACCAGGAATACTTAGCAGGATGCAGATTTAAGCAGCTGCTTGCTCAGGACCCTAGGAGTGTTGGTTGCAGAGGACTTGCAGGATTCCCAAGAATTGGTGGCTCTATAAACTTCCATAGCACGTCCCACTTGACAAGGACCTCATGATTTTTATTTATTCTGTGGGTACTACTTGGTATGTATGCATGCTGCGCATTATAAACATAAAGGACTTCAGAGGCAGAGCTGGAGTCTAAATGTAAGCAAATATGTAGACATAAGGCTGTGATGAGTTTGGTTTTTTTGTCTGTGTTCAGAACCAAATTATTGTCCGTTTTTGGCAAACTAACTTGCTATTTAACACATATCTTCATTTAACCATATTTCCAAAGCAGAACAAAATGGACTGCGTAAATTAATCAAGACTCCATCAGCCTTACACAATTATTTTTTTTTTTCTCCCTCAAATATAAGTATATGTATGCATAGTGGACATGTGTAGCTTACGATTTTAAAGTAAAGGTGTTAAGATTTAGATGAAGATGACTTAAGATGTAAAGTAAATATTTCCCTTACTAGATGCAGCTAATAAATTTCCAATTATACAGTTTACTTTTTTATAGGGATCTCAGTGAGCCTGTGTACTGTGGGGACCATTAGTGGTCCCTTACATATTGAATAGCATGGTAAATAGTCTAATTCTGCTTTTAGGAACACAGTATCCAAGTAATGAGATGGCTTATCCTTACAGAAATGGAAAAGTACATCAAATAATGCACTTTATAACAAAAATGTATATCAAATAAAATTAGAAGAATGATATAGGAGCAGCAGATGATTTGCTGAATCACAGCCTAAATTGCCACATTAAAGTTCAGGGAGCAATCTGTGATCTTTTGATCTTTAGTCAGGCTATCACAAGCTGAAGGTGTTGCCTAAATGGAAAAGACAGATTGTGCTTGGTGGCTGTGTATGTGTGTAATGAGAAGAAGGACTCTTTCCTCCAAAGCCAGGAAGATCATGGTTGGCCTGCCAGAGGAATGGGGGAAGTGGTTGTGTTCTCCCTGTATGCCTATGGCCAGCAAAACACAGTATGCTTAGGGCTGGATTAACACATAGGGCCCTAGGCATGTGCTTAGTTTGCCTAAGTGAGGAAGGAGCCCAGTTGTGGTTATTTTACATATTAAAATTATTAAGTGAAAAAAAAAGTATTAAGTAGGAACCTATGAATTTGTTTGCCTAGGGCCCACTAAAGGGTTAATATGGCTCTGAATGTACTTCCCAATATGCTCCTGTTCTGGCTGATGCAATAGCCAACAGCTAAGAGTCACAACACCTCCCTTGCTGAAGTCTCAGCAGGGTGGCCTCTGCATGGCTTTTGTGCTATCAGCTGACATGGCACTAGGGACAGAAGATACACATAAACTGGTTTAAGTGATCGGAAACTGGTTTAAACCTGTAACAGAACATAAGTTCAGTGCACATAAACCAGTTTCAAAATGGCTGAAACTGGTTTAAGATAAACCTGGCTGAATGTAGTATCAGGCATAAATGATCTGGGTCAAGCTGGTTTATGCAATGTCTGTTCCAGACCCCGTCCTGGTTTCAGTTAAATCAGAGTCCCACAGCATCCCAGCATGCATTTCAGCTCTGAGCTGGGCCATGCTGTGGGAACAGGGTTGGCTCTGCCCCTCTGCTCTCTGGGTGGAGCAGGCCCGGAGGCATGGCCAGGTGCCAGCTCTGCATGCCCCCTTAAGCAAAGGGGGCTTATTTCCCCCCCCAGAAGCCCTGGCCAGAGCACAGGAGAAGGTCACCCCTGCTGCTCCTATGGCAGGGATGGGGGTGTGGCCAGACACCGGCCAGCATGGTGAAGGAAGCGGGGGGGGGGGGTTATTTCCCCCATGTTGGTACTCTAACAACTGCATGTCAAACCACTGCCTGCACAGCAAAGGTGACTAGCACCTTGTTAAAATGTTAATCCAAGAGCCATGAAAACTGCAGTAATGGGCTAACAACTTTGATTGTTTCTGAATTATTGACCCACCTCCCTAGCAAGATGCGTTTTCCTGTCCCTTTGTCTGCCAAACTTCTACTAATTTGCATCTTCACAGACTTCTGGTTTACTTTAGCTTCTTTTCTACCTTGGAGAACTCATAGCATCAACAGAGTCTCCCACCACCTGAAGAAATGTTTGTGCCCAAAAGTTTTCAAAGAACTTTTTTCCAACTATTTGGAAACTATTTCCAGCTGGTCTAATAAAAAGATATCACATCTACCCAAAGAACCTTGCCTGCCTTTTCCTATCCAGAGACTTACTGGAGGAAGTAACAAGATAGGACCCTGCTTATGGAGAAGACTCAACCCCCCTCCCTCCCACCTCTGGCACAAACTAAAGAAAGTAGTTGATAACGGGAGGAAAGGGCAGAGGGAGAGGGGTCATGATTCCCCTCGGGTCCTCCCAAAGACCTGGCATAATCATCACATGTATGTGCTGGAGATGGAGCTAAGGGAACAGGAGAGGGTCACAGGCAGCTTGACCAAAGAATGCAGAGAACTACATTTACATTATAAAGCAGAGCCTATAAAAGGTGGGAATACTTTTCTGAATACCTGGCTGTAAAGAGGCACTCTGCCCTCAGGATTATGTAAGACTTATGCAAAGCTTTCTCTTGTCTTTGGTGTATCACATTCCATTTTAAGTTAGACTAAGTTGTGTGTGCTCTCACTGTATTTTATTGGCTGCATCTTAGTGTAGACTAGGTTTTTGGTTATTCTTTGTTGTATGCTTGAGATTGCAAATTGTTGTGTTCAATACATGCTTGATTCAGAGAGAGGACTTTTTCCCTACCCCCACTCCTCAGTCTTGCAGTGGCTGCCCTTGCCCCCAAGCTGGCATCCTGTGTGGGCCAGGGAGGGGATTTAAACACTCACCCTCCAGCGGGTTATCCCCAAGCTGGTGCCTAACCATGACCCCTCTGCTCCAGCTCCTTTTTCAGGGCTCCTCTATGTAGCTCTGTGTGTATGTGTCAGCACACAGGAGCTGTAAAACACCATAAACCTACAGGTCTAAATACTTATATTAAAATATAATTCAGATTGTAAAGAGTGCCCCACATCCCAAAGTCTTTATGAGACAGATTTTGACCCAGTTAAATGCACATCTATCTTTTTTCACTATATCCAAGAAAGGAAAGCATTTGAAATTATTGCAGTCCCAGTGCATTGTTCAAGTTCCTATATCAGGCACCCATGTGCAGATGCCGTCCAGTCCTCATCCACACTCTAGACTCTCTCTCTAAATACTAATTCCTCTCCAGATCTGGTCAGGGTAAGAAGCCAGTTACCAAAGGGAATCAACAGAATCAACCAACTGTTCTTTAGCTGGATAGCATAAATACCAACTAACAAAGTGGGTTACTACCAGCCTATTATATTGACCTTCTTAAGAATGAATTTCTTTCTCCCCTGCCTGGTCAACTGGTATTAAACCTGCTATAAAACTTTTAAGCTCTCCATGACCTTTCTGAGAGCCTATCAACTCCTACTCAGTCAACAGACATAAACAAATATACATTATAAACTGTCAGTCTCTACTAACATTGTGTATCTGTGTCGTAACATCTAGCTGCTCTGCATACAAGAGAGAAGTGCTCATTCCCAAATTCATGGCTTGGCACGTTCCAGCACCATTCTTCTTTCACAAAGCTGAAATATAACGGTAAAAGACAAACACAACGAAAGCTCATTAATTCTCACTAGTGGCTGGGAGACTGTGTGAAATACTAAATTTTTCAATTTGGCAAGTAAGCGAGCAAACACAATTAGAAAGGAAGGAAAATGCCTCCCTAAACGAACTTTGTTCTTTTCATTTTGCCTCTTTGTATTTTTGTTAATTATTTATGCTGGTATGTCATAATATTACAATGTTTCTGTAGTAACGTGTACCCACAGTGGTCAATGTAGTGGCTGTTACTTGCTGCTGCAAGATAAATCTGAAGTAATAATGAAGTCCATGCTCAACCTTCCTGCTCAGTATAATCAACCTTTTAACCACAAGCTGCTGCTGAACAGCTTTTAAAAACCACCAGCTCAAGTTGTATCCAGGCTACACAAAAAGTAATGTAGAAGGGGTTTGCACCCTGAGCAGCTACAGGCTCTGGATGGTGGCCAGGATCCAGGGAGGTAGAGACAGGGAGACTCAGGCTGAAAAGAGAGTGGGAAGGAGCCAGGGAGGTTCTAAAGTCCTGGCACCTACAGGGGAAGGTATCCCCCAGCCAAGGAGTTAAGCATCTCTCTCATTTTCTCTCCACGTCCACCCTTCCGCAGGTGCTGCTGAATGTCATGCTCAACAAACCCTTAATCTGAAACCCTTATGAAACCCTTAATTTGGCAGCAAGGTGTAGGGGTACCTTCTCCCAGTCCACATAGTCAGAATCCCTAGTGGCTGGTACCCTAGACCCCTTCTGCCATCACCCCTTGGCTCCTTCCCTACTCTTCACAGCCAGAACCTTAGCTACTGGAGTAGCAGTGTAGCTGTGTCCGTTCCAGCCCCACTCCCCTTGCCTCCATTCCAGCACCCCTCCTTAATTGTGAGCTTGTGCCTCCCTTGCCTAATCATAGTTATTCCACTGACCATAGGATGATAGTGAAAATAGGGCTGGAAGGGACCTCATGAGGTCATCTAGTCCAGCTGCCTGCTCAAGGCAGAACTGCCCCTGACTTAAGCCATCCCAGCCAAGTGCCAGTCCAGCCCATTCTTGAGAATTTCCAAGGATGAAGAGTGTATAATGTCTCCTGGTAGCCTATTCCAAGGCTTGACCACCCTTATAGCCGGAAAGCTTCTCCTAATCTCAAACCTAAATTTTCTCCCCTGCAGCTTGAGGCCAGTGCTCCTAGGCCTGTCCCCTATAGCTACAGAGAAAAGTCTATCTCCTTCCTCTCTATAATTGCCTTTCAGCTATTTGAAGACAAATCCCCCTGCCCCCCAATCTTTTCTTCTCCAGACTAAATAACCTTTGTTCCTTCAGCCTTTCCTCATAAGTCTTTGCTTCCCTGGAACCAAATCATTTTTGTCATTCTGTGCTCAACTCTTGCCAGTCTGTCCATATCCTTCTTGATATGTGGGGCCCTGGACACAGTACTCCAGGTGACACCTCACCAGTGCTGAATAGAGTGGAAGAATCACTTCCCTTGATTTTCAAGTGACACTCCTGTTAATACAACAGGCTTATTTTTTAATCTTTCCAACAAGAACACACTGTTGGCTCATATTCAACTTGTTGCTTACTGTAACCTCCAGGCCTTTCTCTGAAGTACTGCAACCTAACCAGTCATTCTCCAGTCTGCATTTGTGCATGCAATTATTCTGCCCCAAGGGTAAGACTTTGCACTTGTTCTTATTGAATTCCAGCTGATTTAATTGTGGACCATTTCTCCAGTCTATCCAGGACATTCTGGATGCTAGACCTGCATTCCAGAGTCTCTGTAACTCCACCCAAATTCATGTCATCCACAAATTTGCTAAGTGTGCACTCCAGTCCCATTAATGAAATCCTTAATAAACAAATTGAAAAATACCAGACCCAGGAGAGATCTTTAGGAAACCCCCTTGATAACTCCTCCCACTTAGACCTTGAGCCACTGACAACTACTCATTGAGCACAATGATTCAAACTGTTATGTATCTGTCTTGCAGTATTTTCATCTAGCCCAGGAGTGCTTAACCTCTGGCTCATGGGCCATCACATGTGGCCTGTGGGGCTCCCTGCACATCAGGAAATTTGGTGGGGGGGGGAGTGGTGGCCATTAATTTTGCCACCCTCCCCCCCTGCCAAATTCCCAAACCCCACAGCACCTGGTCAGAGCCAGACTGTTCCTCCTTACCCCTTCAGAGCTAGGTTGCAGCTAGGCCACCCCCGCCCCCCCCTTCCATGAGGCTGGGCCATGCTACCTTTTTCCCCCATCAGGCCAAGATGAGCCCAAGCCATGGCCCCTTTCCCCCACAAAGCTAAGTCACACCCTCTTCCCTCCTGCAGAGGCATGTTGGGGCTGGGTCATGCCTCCTCCCCCCCACCCCTGCAAGGCTAGGCCACACTGCCTTTTCCCCTGTGGGGCCAGGCTGGGGCCAGACCATACCCCCTTCTCTCCATAAGCCTATGCCATGCCCCACAGGGCTGGGTTGGGGATGGACCATGCCCTCTTTATCCCTATGCAGGCTGAAGTCATGCCCCACCCTTCCCTTTCCCGCCCCCAGAAGGCTGGGTGAAGTCCCCTTCCCTTATTGCAAGGTCAGGACTACCTGTCCACTCCCCTCTATGTTCTCCTCTAGGTGTTTCACAATAGATTGCTTCAGGACCTGCTCCATGATCTTTCCAGGGGCCAGGGACAGATAGTCAAAAAGCCTGAGGGTGAATTGATTCAATCTTTTCAGGTTAACTTGGCTAGGCTAAATCAGTTTTGTAACCAGACCACATCCCAGAAATGCAAGCACATGCCTGCAATGCCTCAGGCCAGAAGCCGGGGGGCACTACAGTAGCCCTCCCTCCCTTTCTTCAGGGCTGAGCTGAGGGGGAGGGGTGTGGCCATGCCCCAGCAGGATGCTGGGATTAGGAAGCCCCCCCCACCCTTGATAACACATCATTTATCAGCTTTTGCTAGCCGCATTTAACAACCAATCAGAAACAAAGCCTTGCTCATTACAAGCTCTTCTTAAAAAAGTGTTTTTCAAAGGAAGGAATGCAGGGACATTACCATCTGAGCTGTTGATTACCTCCAAAAAGCCCTAAGCGGACACTGGCTTATCTGCCTTACACAGCGTTAGCTAGCATACCGCCTGCTGGCTATGGTCCATGCTGTGGGAGAAAGGAGAAAAGGATCTCTGCTTAAGCAGCTAGTGGGGGGCACAGGGAAGCCAGCAGACCCTGCTGTGCCTGCAGGTCTCTACCGAGCTCTGGCCAGAGAAGAGGGGGGAGGGGCCAGCCTTGCTGTGGAGCAGAAAGCCCTGCCCAGCCCAGAGAGCATGCTGGGATGCTGGGGGTGTCTGGTTTAGATTAAACCAGCAAAGGGTCTGGGACAGACACTGCATAAACCAGTTAAGTCTGATACTACATTCAACCAGATTTATCTCACACCAGTTTCAGCCATTTTCAAACTGATTAATGTGCACTGAATGTCTCTTCTGTTGCAGATTTAAACCAGTTTCCGATCGCTTAAACTGGTTTATGTGTAATGTCTGCCCCTATCCAGGTTGACTGGTTTGTAATGCCCCTGATCCCCTTCCCTTGCTTAAAGATGAGCACTATATTTGCCCTTTTCCAATCATCCAAGACCTGATGCAAAAGGAAAATGAGAAAATATTTCACAGAGTTAGCAAAGATGGTTACGTCTCTCTTTCTACAGTGCACCTGACTTCTGTTTGCCAAGGGAAGGTAAGGATACTAGATTCCATACTAGTCCTGTACACCCAAGTAGCAGTAGTCAGAAATCTATTCTTCCACTGCTAGCTACTACCACGATGAAACTATGCTTCATTGACAAGGAACTGGTAGTAGAGGATGCATTCATTCATTCATTACTGCCAGGTTGAACTTCTTTAACTCACCTGAAGCTGAATGTAAGGACTTCACAGAAACTCCAGCTTTTGAAGAAACACAGCAGTCTACCTCACCAGCATGGAAAACAAGAATGGAGAATAAGTAGTACCAGTGCTCTGCATCATCAGCTGACTTCAGCGCACTTCTGCAGTCAATTCAAGACTTAATCGATGAATGTTCAAAGCCCTTAAAAGATTGTGGTCTAGCTGTCTATTGCCTGCCAAGACAGTTGTGCACTTCTAGAATAATGCTGCTATTAGGGCAAAGCTTGTGAAAGGTGAAGATAAGGTGATTTTGGTCAAAGCTGTGCTTGATCTGTGTTTTAGACTGAGCCCAAAATTAGTCATTTCCAGAGTTTGTTGCAAGAATCACCTTTCTGCAAATAACTTCCTGCAGTCATAGAAGGGAAACAATTTCAAAGTATGTAGATTAGCAGAAAAAAGATCTGTGAAGAAAGAAGAATTCACTGTGGAGAACTATGTGAATTTTAGTTACTGACATTGATATTCAGATAGCAGGATATTGGATGCCCTAAAAATGTCTTAGCTAGATGGCTAGTGTACTAGTAAATGTGCTATTAAGGGTTAGGATAAGCCCTTGTTGAATTCGGCAGTGTTAAGGCTGCATTTCATTCAGTAGAAATGCAAAGAAGAGGCTGCAAAGATATAGCCTGCTAAGCTATTGGCAGGCAATTAGAAATTGAGGGGTATGGCCAGAGAGGAGCAGTCTGCTGCAGAATCCAGGACCCCTGGTTTCTGATAGATATGGCGATCAGTGGCAGGAGGGCAAGCAGAGGCTGAGCAGATACAGCCCCACTCACCCTGCAGCAACTTCCACTGCTGCCACCCCCTCTGATGCCCTGGCCCAGATCTAGACCAAGGCATGGGGTGACCTTGATTTCTGATGTCAAGAAACCAATGTGCCCCTTATTTAACTAATTTATCAGCACAATGGCAGCCTCCACCTGAAACACGGGTATGTGTCACCGTTCAAATCAAAACGCAAGCAGAATTTTGCCAGTGACATGTACAAACTTTCACAAAGCAACAGTGAGAGAAAAAGAGAAATCTAAGTGAAACAGCAAAGCAGCAACAAACAGGTAGACACCAGTAATGTGGCACTAAAAATAAGGTTTTGGGTTAAGTGCTGGCTATAAGAAGCTTGGAGCTGTAAGTAATGAAACCATCTCCTCATGTTTTGTGGGGGACTCTTCGTATTCCCTCTGAATAAAATCTTTGCTTTAGAAATTGCAGACATCATAGGAAAGTGGAGCTGAAAGAGAGCTTAAGGTGTCTTGTAGGTCACGTCTCTCTCCAAAACAAGATGAAGTCTACTAGATCATACCTGACAGAAATGTGGAAGCTTTTAGGAAAAGGTGGGACAATAAAAAGGCCCCATAACCTCCCTTGGTAGACTAGTCAGTCTCCCTTGCTGCAAATTAACATAGATAAACATTTATTGTTGTTGTTGTTGTTGTTAACTGCCCTCCTTAAAACAACCCTAAAACTGCTCTTACTTTTTACCCTCCGTCTTCCGTTTTCCCTATATGCTTTTCCAACCTTCCTTTGCTCTTCTCTGAACTCTTACTGCGTCTTTTGTAAAGGGTAGTGCCTGAGACTGAACACAGTACTCCAGAGGGGAGCAGAATAATTTCCTCCCCTGTCTTGCATATGATGCTTCTGTTAATATTCTCTAGATCAGTGGTCTCCAAAGTGGGGTGCGCGCACCCCAGGGGGTGCACAAGATGATCCATTGGGGTGTGGGAAGAAAATATTAGAACATCTATTTATATTAATTTTATCTCATCCTTTTTTAATTTTTATTTTTTGTGTATGTTTTATAATGTACATAATATATTAGTATAGTAGTACATGTATATAATTTATAAATAAATAAATATACATATATTGGGGGTGCATGCTCAAATTTTTTACTGATAGGGGTGTGCGATCAAAAAAGTTTGGAGACCACTGCTCTAGATTAAGATTTGCCTTCATTGTAACAGCAACACGTTGGTTGCATGCACCTGTTACATTTAGATCGACCTAACTGGATCACCTCCTCTCCCCACCCTGCCCCGAGCAGATGAAATAATTTAGATTGGAAACTGGTTAACCTGATCCAGCAAACATCTGCTTGGGTTTAGAGCTGTTCTCTGGGGCTGGGAAATCCCAACCACTCACCCTAGCTCCAGGGCTGCATTCTTCCAACTCCCTCCCCCCCCTCCCCCAACCAAAACCAAAATGCCTATAAAGTTCAATAAGAACTCATTCCAATGTCTGGTATTACACTGTTGCTGAGAAGTAGGATGAGACCATTGATTGTTTTTGTACAAGCTTTTTCAGGTGTGCACATTAGTGAATTGCAAACTAATAAAGACCTGCTGTGATACAATGCATAAAGCTAACTGCTATATAAAAAGTAGCAAGGTCCTTTAGGAGCCAAAAAGAGTTCAGTGGGTTTCCACTGAAATAAATAGCACATATTATTACTCATGAAAGATCATAATCTGACCTCTGAGACCTTACTACTTAGTAGCAGTCAGTCCTACAGTTTGTATAGTCATTCATATTTTACTTCCCTCATTTAGTCCAAATGGCCAGCTTTTGGAGAACATGACAACATAACATATTGGTTGTAAAACTCATAAGCCACAAGAGCATGGCCAAAAAAGCTGAGATAGATTGCTGTACCATGCTTATTGTGACATTCTGTGATGAGGAGGTATAGTTATAGCTACTCATCATATCTATTACCCTGGCGACATGGAAACAGGCAACGCTGTTATTAGAAAAACAGGTTGTACGTCCAGATTTAAAATGACTGCATCCTTAGATGGTGTCAGAGAAATAATTATGGTTGCAGTTCTGTTTGTTGGAAGGCAGACCATAATTTTCTTCATTTACTGTTTTAAATTGATTTTTATTTTTTTTAGGCCTGAATTTGGCAGGATTAAGTATACAATAACAATAAAAAGCACTTTTAAAATATATAGCTATTGTCCTTTTGAGAGCACTTTGCTAAGATGAGAAGCAAGAGTCCAAGTGATTTTTTTATTACTATAGCACCAAAGTAGATTGTTATATCAGATGTATATTGTTATAAGCAGATTGTTATAAATAGATTGTTGTATTGTCAATTATTCATGTTTCCTTAGGGATCCTTGTTTTCTCTGTTTAAAAATTCTCTGATTAAAACCCCAAAAATCTGCAGTTTCCACAAAAAATGAAATGCCACTAATATATATGTGTGTTCAATTGATATATTTACACTTTTAGAGCAATTTGGAATCCTACCAGCGTCTCAATCATTATAATAAACTAAATTCTAAATAGCTACATATTTTGGCATCTTATTTTGGTTTTTCATCATGGAAAAATCAGAGCTCTCCCGGCCCCTTTGCTCACCAGGATGCAAATCCAGCTGCGGCTGTCCCTTCCCCCCGCTACTTTGGCACTGAGCAGTCCTGATATGCGAGTGCCCTGCCCATGCCATTGCTAGGGTGACCATCATAGAGGACAGTCCAGTTGTCCTCTATTGATACAAAACCAGACACCTTTATGTCCTCCATTTTTCTCTTGAAGAGAAAAATGGAGGACATAAAGGGGGGTCGAGTTTCGTATCAATAGAAGACAGAGGACAGAGTAGCAGAAAACCAGAATGACCTCTATTACGGTCACCCTAGCCATTACCTCTCACTCCCAACCCACAGCCCCCACCTGCCTCAGCCCTGCTGGTGCCCCTCACTCCTGACCTGCAGCCCCTGGCCCTACCAGTGCCCCTCACTCCCAACCCACTGACCACAGGCCCTAGCCCCCACTTTTTGAGGAAGGGGATAGGTGTGTCAGGAAGGAGTGCAGGCAACAGCAATGTGTTGGGGGCAGTGGGGCACATGCCTCCCTAGATTTCTCTGCCCGCAGTGGGGCACAGGGTTGCAGCTGGGCCGAAACAGCTCTGGACAGGAACCACCTCCATGGCCCAATGGGTAGGACCCAGCATAGGAAGGGGCACCAGTGGCATATCTATGCTGCCATGGCCACATCTCACCTTGGTGGCCATAGCAGCATGGGGCCGCACCACGCTGCCACAGCCACCAAGGTAAGACATGGCAATGGCAGTATAGAGTTGTGCCACCTGCTGCTGCCAGGTGGTCAGGGAACACTTCACCTTGGTGGCCATGGTGGGGTGGTGCTCCCTCCCACATCAGGTTTCATCCACTGGGCCACAAAAGCAGCTTCTGCCTAGAGCTGGGATAGCCTAGCTGATGCATCCCAGCTGAAGCCATGCGCCCCACTGGAAGCACAAAAATATGGGGGGCAGGATGCTGCTATGAGAGAAGGTGTCAGTGCCAAGAGTCAGATTAACCCTTCTCTAGCCATGTAGGCACTGCCAAGTTCAGGGCTTTAGATCCTTACTTGCCATATAAAATTGCAGCAGTTTTGCATCAGTGTCCTGCTCCCACTCTACTCCATGCTTCCGTGCCAGTGCCCCGGTGCATAAAATCTATCAGGTATGACTCTAGGGTATGAGAATCAGAGTGGCATTCAGAGAAGGAGTTGGCACACCTTATGTGTCAGAAAGGTTGGCCATCGCTGTAGTATAACTTTCACTAAATGAAAATTAATTATACATATACAGGACAGATCTTTTACCTGCTTTTGAGCCCTCAGGGTTAAGCGTTAGAAAAGGGACATTGATCCAGTGGATACAACTCATTTCTGTAACTCCTCTTATTCCATTGGAGTTCAATTAAACAGGCATGAAACAGGAAAAATATGGTTGTACATCTAGGCATATACTAAGCATTCTTTTTTGTAGCTTGTTGTTTAGGTGGTAAAGTGGGTCACTTATAAAGTTAAAAGGAAGAAGGGTTATTAAAATTGAAAACCACATGGGAAAAAATATGGTGTGCTCTACAATTGTTGTAAAATAAATGTTATTGGAATCACCATAATAAAAGTGATAAGTTGCTTTGAGAAGCAAAAATACTCAGAAGTCTGAGATCACACTTGAAGAACTCAAACAAGATTTTACTGAAGGCTGTTCTTGTACACATGTAGCTAATTTGATTAAGAGCAGTTCTCATTTTGTATCAGTCACAGCCCTAGCTTTTCTTCTTTTCCTCATCTTCTTTAGTTGCTGTTTTTCCCCTTCTTCTTAAGTAATCTTCTAGTTATAACAAAATAAGTATTTTTACCTTCATGCCTCACATTTACATGGGGTGCTAAATATTGCAGAGCCTTTATTTTATTAGACTCTTCCTTAATTTCAACATCTGACTTTTTTCCCCTAACTTTTATCATTTGCAATAACAGTCCCAAGACTGTTCAATGTCTGCTGTACTAGACTTTCAAGAAAATATACTCTAAAATAAAATATTTGTAATCAGACTGATATAAGTATAAGTGCATGTACTATACAGGACTTCCCAAAATTGGCGACTCTTCAGATGAATCCATCCCATCCTACTCCAAGCCATTTTGTTACTTTATTATATATAAAACTAGTTCATAAGCTCTTCAAGGCAAAAACAATCTTTCCATCTTCATTGTATAAAGCACCCACCACAGTTCTTCGCAATGTAAAAATAATGAATAATGTTGTTGCTAGTAGTATTAATATTATTACAATGGGCAATTGTTTATAAGTCTTGTCTGTAAACTGACATAATCTGAACTACTAGGCTAAGTACAGACAGTCAGAAATCCCAATTCAGTCTTTGCAGCTTAGTCTAAAATGCAGAGATTAACCTGAGAAACAACTGGCCAGACATTCACTTTTGATTCAGGAAATGCAGCCACATATCTGCAGTGGCTTAGGCCAGAAGCCGAGGGGCACAAGAGCATGGTTCTCTGGCATACAGAATCACAGCTGCAGGGGTCATCACATCCTCTTCCTGCCTCCAGGTGCCTCTGGGATTTGTAGTCCACAGTCACAGCCAGCAATAAGTTTTTAGTGCTGCAGGGCAGGGCAGGGCAGCTCTGTACTCAGGGGAAGGTGAGTTTAATCCCCCTCTCTGGCCCCAGACCCCAAGCTGGGTTTGCCGGGGGTGGGAGGGGAGCAGTCCCCACCTCCCCTCTCTGCTGGAGCAGACAGCATAGCCTAGCCCAGTGCTGAAAAGCATGCTGGGGGACTCAGATTTAACTTGAACCAGGAGGGGGCCTGGGACAGAAGTTTCATAAACTTGTTTGACCCAAATCAGTTAAGTCTGATACTACATTCAACCAGGTTTCTCTTAAACCAGTTTCAGCCATTTTGAAACTGATTCATGTGCACTGAACTTCTGTTCTGGTACAGGTTTAAACAATTTCTGATGACTTAAGCCAGTTTATGTGTAACTTCTGTCCCTAGCCCTAGTGAATCTAGTTGCTAATTAATGTGAGAGTGATGATATAGCTGTGATGGTCTAGAAATTATTATGCAGGTAGCAAGTATTTCTTAGTGTGATATCTTTTTATTGGACCAATTGCATAGAGTTGGACAAGCTTTTGAATGCAGGACATTCTTCATCGTGTCTCATATTTCAAAGTTTACTTAACTCTATTCCAACTGTTCAGTTGGTGCAGTAAGAGATATCACTTTAATGAGAAATCTTTGCGCCTAATTACATCTTAAAATGAAGCCTGGGCTATTTCATTGTGATCTTCAAGGGAAACTTATCTTTAAGGAAAGGAATATTTACTTGTTTTGAAAAGTTAAATCAGTAGCAAATACATACTTCATGGTTGAAGTTAATAATACAGGTTTTAAAATAACTAATGTAAATACTATGTCCTGTAAAAGTTAGGATCTGCAAACAGACTTCTATAATAAGCAGTAATCATAGTAATCAGGTATGGATGACAAACAATTATAGCTCCCTGGGATATTCCATATTCTGGGGTGAATTAATTAAATAATTTAAATGTAGACAAATATCTACCGGTCCTCTGACAATAAATTAATAGTTTTACTGATAATTGATCAACTTGTACATTCAATTATAGATTAAAATATTTATTAAGGCTGAAAGTATATTGGCTTTTAAAACACGTTTTCTTAAAAATTATAGTTAATAATACAAAAAGTATTATAGAAATTCAGAAAAAACACGGAGTTTTCCACAAACAGCATATATTTAATGATCAAGCTATTAACATTGCTTAAAAGACACAAACCATTGCAAAAAGTTAAGCACTTCCCAGACAAAAATATTTATGTTTAAAAAGTGGGTTTTTTTCATGCTCCTTTAATTCACAGATGGCTCCATGGAATTTTCTTGCAACTTCAGTGAAATCCGTGTTTTGTAAGTAATGAGTTACAAGCTCCGTTAGCTACTCTGCCAGTACTAATTCTATGAAGCATCAGAAGTGCTGATGGAGTGCTTCCATTTTACCAGCTGTGCTATTTCAAAGCACCAAATACTGTTGGGTTTTTTTGAGGGGGGACTGACAAAAGGGGCTGTAAGGAGGTGCTCAGCCTGCAGCTTTCCCTGAGACCCAGCTGCAGGTAGTAAGCACTTAGGAGCCTCCTGGCTGGGAAGAGCAGCAGCTGATGAAGAGTAAATGAGGGTGGAGGTAAAGAGGGAGCTAGGAGCTCCTGGACCACAGGGAAAGTGGGAGGAAGAGAGGAAGTGTGGTGTTTAAGGAGAAGCACTAACCTTGTATAATGCTTCCCAAGGTCTGAAGAAAGACCACAGCTTAATTTTTTATTATTTAAATAACCTGAATTAGAACAACACTGAGCACTTTTAAAACGCCCATCTCTATGTCTCTAACTTTGCCCCAAAGTTACAGGGCCTGAAGCCACAATTCATAATTTTCTGGCTTTCCCTCACCAAGCCACCTGGCATTTTATTTCTGTCTTCCTGGTTGTTTCTTGCTTTCTTTCTAGTGTTTATGTTGTCAAGAGATTTAATTGTGAATTAATTTCTATTGAAAAACTTACCAGTTCATTTAGAGTGCTGATATGGCCCTTATCACTGCAGTGGCTGAGTGTCTTTTTATTACTTTTTATGTATTTACCATCATTGTACTGCTGTAAAGTATGGAGGAACTGAAAGGCAGAGAAACTAAGTGACTTGCCTGTACTCATGCAGAAAGCCTTTGGCAAAGAAGGGGTCTGAAGCACATCTTGGCTTGGTGGCCTAATCACTGGGACAATCCTGCTTCACTGACAGAGGTACTAAGCTGCTATTAATGGCGGCAGAGAGATGCCCAATTTCTTTTTAATTCAGTTAAGTTCGGCCTAAGAACTTGGCTGCAGTCAACAGCAAATGTCACTACTTGAAAACTGATTTAATCACTGTGAACTAATAGGTTTCTTTAAAAAAAAAAAATGTTTCATTGTGTCATAGGTTCATTTTCTTGGTATTCTTGATACAAGAGTTCAATATTCTATAATATCTAAAGGAAGGGCTGATTCTGCTGCAGTAGGACCATGGTCAATGATTTCATCAAAAGTGAGACAAGGCCAGATGTAGCCCACCCAAGGCAGTTTTCAGAAGCTTTTCCAAACTGTACTCCATCTCCTACCATTCCAGACCTTTGTAATACTTCCTCTTTGCAATAAGTTTTCAGTTTAAATAACATTTAGGGGGGCTTAAACAGCATGGAAAAGCCTAATTTATTAGCTAAACATGGTGGCCTCTTTGTTTTTAAGAGTTTTAAATGGCTGTCTCCCAAAGGCAGCATTCTGAAACCTGTCGACCCAGTTGCACAGTCCTGGTAGGTTTGGTACGGTTTATGCCTGGCGCATTGAATCTGAGGTAAAGGACAATAGCTCTGAGCTTTCAGTGCTCTGGCTGCCTTTTGGGTGCAAATTACCTTGATAAGAAAAAGAAAATATTCCATGAGGTATTAACAATAAATGATTAATTGAAGCAATAGATCTATACAGGCAACCCATGCTTAACACTGTTTCGCTTAGCGCTATTTCACTATAACACCTATTTTAAACTGATACATAATTTCACTTAGTGCTCATTAAGTTTTGCTATAACACTTGCAGTTGCCATCTTGGGTCATTAAAAACACTTGCAGTCGCCATCTTAGGTTGTCAAATACTTTCAGTTTCTCTTAATGCTTGTTTCACTTCACACTCGGTTTTCTAGGAACTAATTAAGAGCACTAAGCAGGGGTTGCCTGTAATAAAAATAAGCAACGTGAAAAATGTGTATATATACAAATGTACAATTAGAATTTTTTGTCATCATGTGTTTAAAAAAAACTAAAAGTGTTGACCTCTTAAAAATAGTCATTTAGAGTTAGTTTCTCTGGCCTCTTTTTGTAGCAGTGCAAAAACATACAAGGTGTTTCCACAATTTTAATTCGGCCTCCAATAGAACATGAAGTGAATGAATGAGAAAACGAGTGGAAATATATACAATGATTTTTTTTTTTTAAACTAAACAAGCCTGTTTGTTTTTTTTACAGGCTATTGAATAAATCCTCTGTGGTTTATGCTAGAGAGGTCAACATTCTGCAGTAGGAAATGACTGGTTACATGTCACTGTTCTCCAAGAGTTCATCTCAATTACTGGATTTGTCAAACATGACAAGCCTGAATGACTGTGTGGTGAAAATAGCACACAGTTTGACTATTAAAGTAATTGGAGCATTGACATTTAACCAAACTGGAAGAGAATTGCAGTAATAAGTCAGAGGAGCACAACCACAAGCAAAAGAGAATAATATTTTTATAAAACCTCTAGTGAAAACTGATGTTTTCTTGTATTTTTATTAATGTTAAATTTATTTAATGCACACCATGTTGTGGTTTTAAATTAATTGCTGAATGAAAGAGGTGATTTATCTATCTTTTTCCTCAGTAAGAAAGACTAATATTTGTAGGATTGGAGATGACATGAATATTATATACATAACAACAACATGAATAAAAATATCTTGGGGCACATCCAGATGAGCGTGGCCATGTGGTATGTATGCCACATACCACACATTCAGCTGTTCTCTGCGCTGCTTGGGAACAGTGTGGGAGCAAGGGGGTTGATCCTGGATATCCAGGGGTAAAAAAACCTGCTCAAAAAAAAGCAGAGGTGCACATGGGAGCAGCATACACCTTTCAAAACTGAAGCCTGGCTGGCCAGAGCCATGCTAGCCAGGCTCCAAGCAGCAGGATCACCACTGCTACAGCCCCAGGAGACCCCCAGGATTCCAGGTTAGGTTGCTGGATACTAGCTCCAGCCTTCCCTACCACACCCTGCATAACCTGCCATGCACCAGAGTGTGCACAGCACAGATGTTCCCCGGGGACAACTAGTGGGGACTGCCTAGCTCAGCACTGCTCTGTGTGTGTGTGTACTCTAGATACCACCCCCACAAAGGATCCATCTGCTAACTACCCTCCCCACTCATGACTGGAACTGGGTGTTCTTGTCACAAGTCCTGAGATCCTCCAAAAACTTATAAGCAGATGAAGCTCAGGGAAACCTGGTCTGGCTCCACATCGTGGTAGGTGGGGCCACACTAATCATATGCACAGTTCATTGGGCTATGACCCAGAAGAATCAGGGGGAGACAGAGGGATTCTGGGTGAACTGTTTCATAGTTGCTAGGGTCGGAAGGGACCTAAGCAGATCATCAAGTCTGACCCCCTGCCATGGGCAGGAAAGGATACTGGGGTCAAATAACCCCTGCTAGGTGGCTGTCTAGCCTCCTTTTGAAGACCCCCAGGGTAGGAACGAGCACCACTTCCCTTGGAAGTTGGTTCCATCTCCTAGCCACCCTGACTGTGAAGTAGTGCCTCCTGATATCTAGCCTGAATCTACTCTCAGTCAACTTATGGCCATTGTTCCTTGTTACCCCTGGTAGTGCTCGGGGGAACAGGGACACACCCATTAGCTTTTGGTCCCCCTTGGCAAGTTTATAGGTGGCCACCAGATCCCCTCTCAGCCTTCTTTTGTGGGCACCAAACAGGTTCAGATCCCATAGCCTCTCCTCGTAGGGCCTGCCCTGCTGGTTCAGAGCACCATATCATGTTTGCCAAGCATTTAAGGCTGTGAAGAAACAGGAATAATTGGAAATGGGAAAGAAAGGAACAGCTCAGCTGTGGGAATGAAAAGGAAGTCAAAATCTATTCAATGTAGTGGCTTACCATGACTTGGAAAAAAGCACTAAAGAGGACTGAGCACAATGGGCAATACTATACAGGCATACCTCATTTTATTGCGCTTCGCTTTATTGAGCTTCGCAGATATTGTGTTTTTTACAAATTGAAGGTTTGTGGCAACCCTGCGTCTAGCAAGTCTGTTGGTGCCATTTTTCCAACAGCATTTGCTCAATTAGCATTTTTTAGCAATAAAGTATTTTTTAATTAAGGTATGTACATTGTTTTTTTAGACATAATGCTATTGCACACTTAATAGGCTACAGTATAGTGTAAACATAACTTTTATATGCACTGGGAAACCAAAAAATTTGTGTGACTCGCTTTATTGCGATATTCGCTTTATTACGGTGGTCTGGAACCGAACCCGCAATATCCCCGAGGTATGCCTGTATATGTTATTCAGATGGGCTGCACTAACCTATCCATCTCAGCCTTTTTCTCTAATATCAAGTGTAGCAAAGATCAGAAGCTAGAAGAAACCATTCATGGAATTGTGCAGGAGGCCCACAAGCTAGATTAGTCCCTGCTGGCCCCCTGGCAGAAGACAGATGCAGTGAACACTTTCCCGTCCCCTGCATCATGCTTGTCCTGAGGGGTTCAGCAGTTCCCAAGACCCCTCTTAAGAAGGCAGGTACTGAGGTCCAGCAGCTGCTGAAGAAGTGGCTGCACCAGCCACTGTGGGCCAGCAATAAGATCCTTCACTTCCCCTACTGGCAGGGAGGCACCAACATGCCCCATGTGGGTGACCACTGCAACGTCATGGTGGTCACCTACAAATACCATCTCCTGATCTGTCTAGAAAAGACAGTGAACAGCATTGCTGCCAGCACCCTGAAGGAGACTGCCCACAATTGGATCATGAGGCAGCCCACTAGACATGATTGGCCACCTGCCTGATTGGCTTGCTGGAAGGAGTGTTCAGCCAAGACTTCAATGACTTCGCCTCACTGTTGAGCCAAGCCTACAATGCCATGCACTACCTCAGGAAGCACATCAGCTGCAACTGGACTTGGACTGAAGAGTACCAGGATCTGGGAGTCTCACTGCTCCTGGCCCTTAACACCAGCCATGTCACCGTGACCCTCCACATGAGGATCCTCATGGACAGACACCATCCAAGCAAAATATGCCAGTGACCTAAGAGTGAAACCTAACCAGGAACCTGGACAAGGTCTTCGAGCTCACCTCAAAGTGGGATGTAAGCAACTACTTGATGCTCAGCAGGAGCTTTGTACGGTTTGCAGACAGGCATTTCATCCACTACACCTGCTGCAAGTGCCTGCTGCTCAATGGTGCCATCCAGTACAGGAAACATGACAGGAGGTGCTGACACTGTGGCTATGAGGCAAAGATTCTCCCCTATGTACTGTGTGCCTGCAAACCCCATGCCAGAGCATGACACCTCTGTCACAATGCCATCCAGGACCTACTGGCCAAGGTCATCCTGATCACAGCAGGGACTGCGTCCGTTAACCTTGCTGTGCCAGGCTGCAAGAGCCAGTTGTACATACGTCATTGTGACTTGTGAGGACAGTAAGCACCTGGTGATGGTAGATGCTACCATCCTGTTCAAGAACCATTGGTAAGCTCTCATTGAGGCTCAGAAATGGAAGTGAAAGTACTACTGGCCACTGGTGGACACCTTGAGGAGCTGGGGATATGACGTGATGGTCTAAGTGCTGATCATCAAGGCACTCAGAGCATAGGACCCAGCAACTAGAGCATCTTGTGCACCTGCTGTGTATCTCGCCACTATGCCAAGCTGATGCAGTGCCTCATGATGTCTGATACCATCCAAGGGTTGAGGATTGTCTGTGTAGAACACATCATTAGACAGTGTCAGTACATGGACCCCACCAGACCACCAGCTAGAAGTGATGCAGAGGGGACCACATGACCACCCCCTCCCTGCCTCCCTTCCACTATACCAAATTGCCTCCAAGGACTTTTAATCCTGGACTCTTCCCACTCCCACAATTTGTATCCTGCATATTGTTATTTGTAACTGTATGAGTTTCCTGAACTATTTCCCTATTACAATGTAGTATTATTGTGCAGGGTCGCCTAAATATTTTATGCTTTGGAAGCATTGCGCTCCCTCCCTCCCTGTCCCGCTTCCTACCCCCCGACCTCTGGGTTTAATTGGCTGCATGTTTCATATGCAACTTAGTTGCATTCCTGCCCCTACCCTCCTCCTCTACTATGTAGCCCCACACTCAGGTCTTTCTGTATTTTCTTGTGCTTTGAAGTTTATCATTTGAACTTTAACATTTTTAATTAATTAAATTTTTGGCACCCAAGGGAGGGTGCCCAGGCTGGCTCCGGCCTTCCCCATGCCGGAGTACCTCCAGGCGTGGTGCCAGTTCTCTGTGGAGGGAACACCTGCCTGTTTTCTGGGTTGTGTGTTTTGTTTTTTTTTAAGGACCAAAAATTAAAAAAGTTCCCATCACTATGTTTGCCTACTATAGGCCATGTGTTTTATAGTGTTGGCTGCATTTAATTGGCTTCATAGCTCATTTCCATTATGGAGAATATGGTACTTTTGGCAGCAGTTTAATCATAAACAATATATTTTAATGAAATTTTCTGGTATGGGAATGTAAGATAAGAAGCTTTTTTCACATGCTGATTTGGGAGCGGGAGGGACCACATCTTGTATTCAAGTAAATATGGTACATTTATTCGCTTAATTTTTTCTGTACTGCAAATATCTGAAGAGAGAGAGGAGACAGGTGAAGAGAAAGGGAGAGATTTGTCCTAGTTTAAAAAAATAACACAAATCTCTCAAAAAAATCTCAATTTCTTCACCATAAATGTGTTTCATTACACACAATTGCAAGACTATAAGCAAAGAGGAATCAGTTTAGATTGAAGTTTACAAATGTGATTAAATTTCATACAAAAATCAGTGAATCAGCACTTGTGTCAGAAACTTAAACCCCTGTCTGTTCCTTCTGTTCCAAAATAGGGATCTAAAACAATGGTAAATGAATGCACTTTGTCTGAAGATATATGTTCCACATTTATGTTTCTGCTTTTAGGAATACAGCATATTCACATAAATTAGCAGTTGCTCTACAAATTAATTTTCTTATGCATAGAATCCTGTCTTGTCCTGAGTTTTGAAGCCTGCCAGCTGAGATTCTTTGAAGAGTAGAAGTGTATTCTGTAACCCTTACTGGGAAACCGAGAAATCCCCCATCCCTAGTAATGTATAATTCCCAGATATTTAATTCCAAAAGAAGAGAGTGAGCACAGGTGGAAGCAAGGGTCTATCTAAAATGATCAAGTTATGCCAATTTATGAATCCAAAACTTTTTAAACAAATCAGGTATGCAAAACTGGATAATCCAAACTGATTATGATTATAGTACACAAGCCTGCTATAGTATCTGTTAAACTCACTAATAGTTGTGGTTCACTCAGGCCCTAATTCAGGGAAGCATTTGATCTCATGTTTAAGTTCATCCCTGCTGAGCAAAGCACTGAATCATGTGTCCTCAATCCTATTAACCGCAATAGAATTTATGCATGGACATCAATGTTTTGGATTCTATGTCCTCAGCTTGCAGCAGTCAAGGTATTGCCTATAGGACACATGGCAATAGTAAAGGGAATACTACAGATACCAGGGTAACATTATTTGTCAACTCCCATACTTGTTAAGGACTACTACTGTACACTAGAAAATAGTCATTAAATAAACCAGATTAAAAAAAACAGACAAACATAATATGTGATGGTTGGGTCAGTTCCTTTTAAAGTTCTGTATTCTATCCTGCAGATAGTGTGTGCTTATATATATGAATGAACAACTTCTAATTGCTGGTTTGGAACAATAGACAGCCAAGACAGATTACATGACTGACTGTAATACCATGGAAGTAGTGCCCTCCCAAGGAGAAACATCCACCCCAATTACTGGGAAAAGCTATCAAGGTTTTCAGTACAAAATAGTAAAACATCAGAACAGTGAAGTTGGACCCTCTGTGATTCACAAGCAGGAAGAAGAAATGAGATGACAATTAGGATAAAAGCATTATCTTTAAATTCTGAGATATTAAGATAAAGGCCAAATGCACACTAGGTGCATCTACACCAGATATTAGTGTGATACAATAAACTCTGTTGCATTTGCACCAGAGTTTATTGCTCCCAAGCACTGCATTCATACATGTGCCTGGGACTGCAGCACATTGAGGCTGGCAGGAGGCCTGGAAGGGTCAGCTTGCCAACCTGGGGCTGCTCAGACGTAGCTCAACATGCTGCAGAGGGGCTGGCTGGGACACTACGGTGCTACAGTGCTCGGCTAGCTGGCAGGCAGACCACACACTGAAGCACTTTCATGTCCCAGCCAGCCCCATCAGCGTCTACATGTGTGTTGCTGCACACTAAGTAATGCTACCATAGGACAGGTTACTTATGTTTACAAGTACTAACCTATGGCAGCATTTATTCATTTCCTTCGACCTAATAGGGTTGCACATGTCAATGTTGAGACTACTACAGAGCTAATTAGACATTTCCCCAGTAAACGTCTCATGTAGACATGCTTACTGACAGCAAAAGAGCATATTGGTATATGTTACTATATTAAGATCATCCTGTACTAAAAGCTCTGAACTTTTCTGAGCTTTCAGAGCAGTTGCAGAGACTTTGCTTCACCAGCTGCCCACAAGGATACAATGATGAAGGCAAGGACATCCACATACAGAGATTACACATAAGCCAGTATAAGTGATCGAAAACCAGCCTCCACCCATAACAGAACAGAAGTTCAATGCACATAGACTGGTTTAAAAATGGTGGAACCCAGTCTAGGATAGACCTGGATCAGTGTGCACTCAGACTTAATTGATTTAAATTAGACTACTGCATCAAACTTCTGTACCAGATCTCCTATTGTTTTACATTAGATCAGTGTCTGCCTGCAGCCCAAGTGAGCCCCCCACTTCCCCTCCCCCCCCCCCACTCCATGCAGGGAGAAATGCAAACACTTGCCACATGCAAAACTGAGACAGCACTGTCTTCCCAACCCCACCTCCTGCCTCTGGCCAGCTGTCAGCCACAGGCAGGTTGGGGGTGGGGGAAAAGGGAGGCATCTGTGTTTGTGTTCCTGCATGAGCCCCAGTACCTAGGTACCCATGTCCCTGGGCTGTTCCCTCCAACCCTGTCATGAAGCACCCCACAATGTACATACAAACTTCACACAGCCCAGGAGAACCCCAGTGCTTGGGCACACGCTTTGGCACAGATCCATGAGAGCCTGAACCTGGCACCTGCACACCCAGCCAGGAACACCCATGGTCCCGCAAAATTATGGAAAAAAGAACATCAGACCCAAAATACCTGAAAAATATTCTCTACCGTTAATTTAACCATGATAATGCCCAAGTATTTTGTCTATAGTATATGATATTCAGTAATTCAGTGAAAATGTGTGGAAAATAAAGATAACTGATTCATAATTAGTTTATTCTAACATTTACATTCATTTCTATATTGTCTGACATGTTTATATGTTAGAAAGTAGGAAGTGACATGTATTCATCTGAGCATTTGTAGAAAAACTGCATTTAAATTTTACTGGAGGAATACCAGGTTGGGGGCATGCTTTTCTGTGCCCAACAGCCAATCAGGAGTGACTTGGGTGCTCTATAGAATGGGGCAGGCAAAATATGGTCTGCAGGCCAGATTTGGCCCATGAAGCCATTCTGTCTGGCCTGTGAGGCCCCTAAAAAATTTAGAAAATTAATATTTATCTGCTTCTGGCTGGCTGTCAAAGATGATGAGAGCCAGAGGCAGTAGGACATAGGGGAAGCTGGTAGGACTCAGTAGAAAACCCAACCTGGCCCCACCCCACCTGCAGCCCCCTCCTACCCATGCCCCCCCCACCAAAAAGCCGCTGCCTGCTGCAGCTTTCACTGCTTTCCTGCACGCCCACTGGCTGCTCCAGCACCACATGGCCCTCGGCTGCATCACCAGACCACAAGAGCACAGGGCCGCACCAGTACCCCAGGGCCAGGAGCAAGAGGGGGTGTGTGTGTGGGTGTGTGTGCAATGGGGGAGGGAGAGACTGTGTATATATGGGTGCAGAAAGGGAGGGAGAGAGAGTGTGTATGCGTGTGTGTTCATAGGGTTAGTCCCACATACACCCCACCGTACACATACACCCACACTACCCCCCCTTGCACTGCCATACCTGCAGACCCCCACACCCACTCTGCCTCACACACCCCAGACCCACCCAGACCCCACATATCCACACACATACCCACATGCTCCCTCACCTCACATTCATACCTTCCCCCATACCCCACATACCCACACACCAACATCCCCCCCCCACAAACTTCTACCTACCCCTTTGTACCCCCAACCCCCACAATATACAAGAGTAAGACTTCATTTTAAGCTATTGTGCAATCACCTCTGTGTACACTACACAAGCATATGTAAATCAGGACAAAAATATTTTTTGAAATCAAATTAATGAATGTTTTAGATGTTCGACTTTTAGAATATAATTTGGTATTTTTCTGGTTCTGAGATGGCAAAAACCCTTGCGGAAAGGAGTGCTTCTGGGGGGACAAGCTTGCCTAAACTCAGTAAGTGGCCCTCCACCTGAAATAATTGCCCACCTCTGGCCTAGATTCACTGCACAAGTGATTGAATTCATTGTAGTTGAAAGTTTCTACTTGTGTTGTCTGACCACCCTTTGGTGAAAATGCCTAGGTAAGAGTTTGTATGACTGGTACAGCAGTGTTGTTACTACTCAGTTTCTGTGGGGTAATTTTACCAACAATCTACATACTTGGTGCATCCAACTGAAAAAAAAAATATCTGAGTGAAAATCTGCTTTATGTCATGCACACATGAAAATGTCCATCCATTTGGCTCTCAAAATCATTATGTCCTCAAAGGCAATTCTCTGTATTCTGAGGGGGAAATCAGATTTTCTGAAGACCATTCATTTTCTTAATTGAGACAATAGCAGTGTAGAAACCTTTAAGAGTCCTTTTCTTCATGTGACTAGAGTTCCTAAGTGAATGTACTCAGGATGTGATCAGGATCTTTATCTTCCAGAGTTAGCTGCCTATTTATTGTGTACTAAAAATAAACTTCAATTGATGAAAATTCAGTTGCTTCATCAAACCAATCACAGTTTGTCTCATGCCAAACCTTTATCAATGTACATGACATTCAGACATTGGTTTTAGCAGTGTACAGTATGTTTCTCAGTGGATTCATCCTAAAGAAATAGAATTAAATTTGGCTCTCAGGGTACAGACACATGACGTTAACTACAGAATAAGCTGACTTTACTTCATAGTAGAAGTAGAGAGACCCTCAATACAGGGCACATCTACACGAGATGCTAACTGCACAGAAGCCTAATTCTACTACACAGTAGCATGCAGGGCAAAAACCATGCTAATACGCTTCTGTGCAGTAGTATTATGCTAATGTGCAGTTAGCATCATTAAAAAGCTGTGCACCCATGCTATTGTGCAGTAATGCCAGTTCCTGCGCATTGATTGTACTTGTATAACCAAGTACTGAACTTTAATGTGCCATAATTGTGGCACATTAATGAACATGTGCATGCACCCACAAAGCCTTATATTTGTGTTAATCAGTTCACTCTGGGGTAAAGTTCTCACTCCAAAAATGAGGAGTAACTATAAGCTGGTGCTAGTTACACTAGAGCAATGGGGGCCAACCTTTTTGGCAGGTGTGGTACAAACTAACCATGCACCCTCTGAACACCACTCCAGTCCCATCTCTGTGCCCGATCTGCTGCTCTGCTTTCTGCTTCCTTCCCCATATGCTGCTGTTTTGCTTGTCCGCTCCTCAGTCTGCCACATGCTATGTGCGAGTCTGCCTGTGCCATTTGTGGCACAGGTGGTGCAGACTGACCACCCCTGCACCAGAGAGCCACTCTTATTTTTGCTAATCTTATCATTTGCATCTCTGTATAGCCATTTGTTCAGTGCAAGCTGGCTTTTCTGCCACATAGTGGCCAGGCTCTGTATTAGCACTCCGTGCAGGCTACAAGTTTCTCCAGAGCGATCCTGCTGTGTCTGCACCCTCAGTCTTTTATTGTGTGCAAGTTTCAGTCAGCCTTCCTCCTTGTGCAGCACTTGTTCAGGTCTTCATTATCTGCTGTCCCTGACATGCGTCTAGGATTGGATGGAGAAGAAGTCTTAGCTATGGCTAATACGTTTAGCCTTTTGATAATATTTTCAAGATCTGATTCTGCCCTTTAACAGGTGACATAAAAGAAGAAGTAAAGTGTGTGCAGCTAATAAAAAAAAATCAGAATGAAGCCTTAATTCATTGACTAGAATTATTTGGGGCTACTTGAAAAGATGGGAGCTTAATTTCCTTCTGTAACTAACAGTAAGGGATAATGCACAAGAGACTGCTAACCATGCAAACCTCTAACAATGCTGGAATAAACATGGATTATCTTCCCAAACGTTATACAGTGTACACAAAAAGCCTACCAATGATTTTTTTTTTACAACATCCATTCAACATAAAAAGAAGAAATGGAGCCAATTACTACAAGAACAGCCTCCCCAACCATTAAACAACCATCAGAGAAACAACACCAATACCATACAATATTCCAAACTCATACCTGATAAACTAAAGGAACCGGTCAACCCTCAAATATTATCAATCTCTTCATGCATACACTTACCAAAGTGGAAAAATCTGTCTGCTCAAAAGGCCTCAATTTCTGTCCAGAAAAAATACCCTAATAAAATACTACAATGTGGAGAACTAAAAGAATTTTTCTGATACAGCCATCTCAAGAAATATTTCCACAACCAAAATGGATCCACTTCCAGCAACACTTCATCCTGCGACAACACTGAAGAAAGGATTAATACCAAAAAATCCCCCCAAAATCAAACTGGACACTCACAGTGGACGAAATTCAAACCTCAATGGCTATATTGACTGCTTCAGGGAAAGAATAAATAATGAAATCATCAACAACAAACACCACCATAACAACTTCTCCCTGTCCAAGAAAAAGGCCATAGAATCTCTAAGATCCAACCACCAAAGAGTAATAAAACCAGCAGATAAAGGAGGAGCTATAGTTATCTTTAACCTACATAAAAGAAGCCATCAGACAACTCTTCTGACGCTGCCTACTACAAAAATTAAAGGAAGATCCAACACCCCTTTTGACCCTAAAACTCAAAACCACCATCACATCATTTCTATCTGAACTACAAGAAAAGCTACAAAACTCAATTCCCACATTACCCAAACCAAAGACTTTTTACATGCTCCCTAAAATCTACAAACAAGGAAACTCAGACAAATTATAATTTTCAACCATGGAACCCAAACTGAGGAAATATCCGGTTTCATCCTAAAACCTCTCATCACCCAAAGACCAAGTTTTGTCAAGACACAACAGACTTTCTAAAAAACTTAAAAACATAGACCACCTTTCAGGCAAAACCCTCCTAGCCACCAGGGATGTTACCATCTTATATACCAACATCCCACACCAGGATGGCATCCAAACCTGCCTTACACATCTACAACAGCAAGATTACAACTCAAAAGTATAGACCTAAAGATATTACTGAATTTATACACTGCATCATCACACGCAACAACTTCAGTTTCAATAACCGATACTTCTTCCAGACCATGGGCACAGCTATGGGCACCAAAATGGCTCTACAATATGCCAACCTTTTATGACCCACCTGGAAGAAAAATTTCACAAGAACTGCACCATCAAACCCATGCTATACCTAAGATCTATCGATTACATTCTTCATCATTTAGACTGAAAACCTGCAATCTCTGATTAATTTCCATCACAAATTCAGTAACCATCACCAATCAATTAGACTATCTCTTGAATACTCCAGCACCAACATTTCCTTTTAGACACTATGATCAATAACTAGAATGGTAAAATACAAACCACCATATACAGGAAACCAACATGCCTATCTATACAGATCTAGCAATCGCCCTAAACACATCAAGAAAACTGTACTATACATCCTAGCCCTCCAGTACCATTGAATTTGCACTGAGGAAAATACCCCTGATCGTCACCTCACAAATTGCAAAGGGGCTTTCACCCAGTAAGGACACTCCTCCAGAGAGACAGATCATACTTTTGAAAGAGCCACCCCAGTACCACATGAAGAATCACTGCAGTACAAAAAGAAATCCCCACAAATTGCATACCATTAGTTGTGACTTCCCTGGAATCTATATGGAAAATCCTCAAACAATTGAAACCCGTACTAAAAGAAGACCCAATTCTTAAAGAGATCTTTCCAGAACCACCCATCCTAGCCTTTAAACAAGCACGAAATGTTACCAACCTCATCACCAGAAGCAAACTTCCTATGGCCCAAAGCACACTGGATGGATCCAGACCACGCAGGGACAAAAAAATGTAAAGTCTGCCAACACATGTCCACTACTCTCACAATGACTATATCCCACAACACAACCATTACCATTCCTGGATCTTACACCTGCACTTCCAGAAATATAATATATCTTATCTAGTGCACTAAACGCGTGGATGGAAAATACGTAGGAGAAATGAAAAAACTGTGTACCAGAATGAACACACACTGAAAATCTATCAAAGACAAAAATATCCAGTTAACTAGAGGTGCACACTTCTCACAAGATAACCACTCTCTCTCCAGTCTCTCAGGTCTAATCCTTAAAGTGCATTTACTAAAACACCTGTAATACACAAGCCTATAAACTTCACATCATAAATCTATTGGATACAAAAAATCGTGGACTAAATATAGACATTGGATTTATGGTGCATTATAACCTGCCTGCCATCCTGCCATCTGATAATCCCAGGTAACCTGTCTGCATTTTACCAGCTACATTTGACCACCTTCTCCCCCTTTCTCCCCACAACTACCTTTTCACACCTATTGTCTCCCATTCCCTTTGAACCTTACTGCCACACATTAGGATTTTCACAGACCTGCGTTTTGCATTTTGGCTTCTGTTCTACCTAGGAAAGCGTGCACACACCAACAGACTATGCCTGAAGAAGGGTGTTTGTGCCTAAAAGCTTGCAAAGAACAATTTTTCCAACTATTTAGTTGGTCTAATAAAAGATATCATATCTACCCAAAGAATATTGTCTGTCTATGTCCTTATACCAACACAACTACAATCAACAGCCTGGAATAAAGTAGTGATATAAACTGAAACCATTTTTTGCAGTCCCTTAAGGAATTTTTATCTGTTTTTCTGGAGTAGTAAAATACAGTTGAAGGTAGTGCCAATGGGAAAGTGCTGATGTTGTTGGGGTTCCACGTCTCTTTTTCTAGCTTGGAATGGAATTATTTTTTAATGCATCCAACTGAGGGCTCTCTCATAATGTTGAAACAATTTCCACAAAATCCTTAGGCACACAGAGCCTCACCACAGAGCTCAGAGACACCTCATCACATACGAAATGCATGCCCAAAAGAGCATTCTATCTATTTACTCCTCTGTGAAATATGAAACACCATAACCAGAGGGAAATAGGACTATATCCTGCTTACCACGTAACAACTTTGAGGTAAACAGACGATTCCAACTTTTCTCTGAGCCTAATCTGCGTATAAAATGAATTGTACCAAACAGGAGATTTTACCACACCTTCAACTGTCCTTTGAAATATGAACTTTAGTTTCTACCAAGGAGAACTTTTACAATCTTTTCTCTTATGCCTGATGAAGGGTGTTTGTGCACCAAAGCTTGTAATTAAAGATTTTTTTTGCAAAAAATCTAGTTGGCCTAATAGAAGATATCACCTCTACCACAAGTCCTGATTGCTTTTCCCACTAGACCAATATGGCTACAACCTGGAAACTTTTTGTCAATTATTGCTTTCCACCAATTCCCTGAAAAAGATAAGCTATTACAGCAAACAGGACTTTTCTTTTGCCTATATAATGACATCTAGACTAGACCTCTTGCTGGCATAGCAATGTCAAAACTGTGATTTTCTTTCTTTTCTTTTCTCTTCTTTTTCTTTTTCCTTACATTCCTAACCTATGCCAGTGAAACTTTAAAGGTTTGTCCAAACTTTAGAGTTTAAAGCTACATGAGATTTGAGTTTGATCTAGTGGGGCATGGCCCCACTACATAAAAGCACTTACAATGACAGAAAAATAGGACTGGAAGGGACCTCAAGGAAGTCATCTAGACCAGCTTTCTCTCAACGCAAGACCATCCCTGTCTAAATCATTCCAGACAAATGTTTAACCCAGTGATTCCCAAAGGGTATGCTGCCCACACTACTGTACTACAAGAGCATTGAAAGTGTGCTTCAAAAAAAACACACTTTATCAGTATCAGATAACACCTCTGGAGCTACATCATTGGGTCCGGGAGACTCCCCACAGGTCTGGAAATTCGGCAGTGGAGGAATGGTGACAATTAATGCTGCCATTCCTCCCTCACCTCCAAATTTCCAAGCTCCACACAGCAGGATTGGGCCCCAGCCCTGTGCCCAAAAGGTTGAGCACCACTGCATAAAATTGGAAGTACCTGAAAACTGAAAGAAGGCTAATGTGGTGCCTATCTTTGAAAAAGGGAGGAAAGAGGATCTGGCCAACTACAAGCCCATCAGCCTGACCTCTATCCCAGAGAAGGTCTTAGAAAAGATTATCAAAGAAACCAATCTTAACAGACTGGCTGATGGCAAAATCCTGAGGGATAGCCAGCACAGGTTTGTTGCAGGTAGGTCTTGCTTGACCAATCTTTTTTCCTTTTCATAGAATCAATGAGTCAGAAGGGACCTAGACAGATCATCTAGTCCAACCCCCTGCCATGGGCAGGAAGGAGCACTGGGGACAGCAGGGGTCATAAGACCCCAGCCAGGTGCCTATCCAGTCTCCTCTTGAAGATTTCCAGGGCAGGTGAGAGCACCACCTCTCTGGAAAGCCTATTCCAGGCTCTGGCCACCCTTATAGTGAAGTAGTTCTTCCTAATATCTAACCTAAACCTATCCTCCCTCAGCTTGTGGCCATTGTTCCTGGTGACTCCATCACCTGGACAAGGGAGAAGAAATTTGACTTCAAAAAAGCCTTCTATCTGGTATCCCATAATCACCTCTTAGCAAAACTGGCCAACTGCAGCCTCAGCTTCACCACAGTGCGCTGGCTCGGGAATTGGCTCTGTGGTCAGACCCAGAGGGTGGTGGTTAATGGAAGTCAATTGCTGCCGTGTGCTGTGACTAGTAGGGTCCCTCAAGGCTCTGTCCTTGGGCCTATACTATTCAACATCTTCATTAATGATGTGAACATTGGTATCAGAAGTGGACTGGCAAGTTTGCTGATGACACCAGACTTTGGGGTAAAGCATCTACACCTGATCCAGGCTCAAGAAATGGACAGATGAGAACCTGATGGTGTTTAACACCAAAAAATGCAAGATTCTCCACATTGGGAAGAAAAACCCACCGCATGCTTATAGCCTCAGCAGTGCTACACTGGCTAGCACTATGGATGAAAGGGACTTAGGTGTCATGATTGACCATAAGATGAACATGAGCCATCAGTGTGATGCTGCAGCTAATAAAGTGAGCAAAACGCTGGCTTGCCTCCATAGATGTTTCTCAAGCAAACCCCAGGACATCATTCTGCCATTCTACTTGGCTTTGGTGAGGCCGCAGCTGGAGTATTGCATCCAGTTTTGGGCTCCACAATTCAAAAAGGATGTGGAGAAGCTTGAGAGAGTCTAGAGGAGAGCCACATGCATGATCAGAGGTCAGGAAAACAGACCTTATGATGAGAGGCTGAGAGCTATGGGACTCTTCAGCCTGGAAAAGCACAGGCTCAGGGGTGATCTGGTGACTGCCTATAAGTTTATAATGGGTGCTCACCAGGATCTGGGGGAATGTCTGTTCACCAGAGTGCCCCAGGGGATGACAAGGTCGAATGGTCACAGACTCCTCCATGACCATTTCAGGCTGGACGCAAGAAAGAACCTCTTTACTGTACGAGCCCCCAAGGTCTGGAATAGGCTGCCACCGGGGGTGTTCAAGCACCTACTTTGAACGCCTTCAAGAGACATTTGGCTGTTTATCTTGCTGGGATCCTATGACCCCTGCTGACTTCCTGCCCCTGGGGCAGGGGGCTGGACTCAAAGATCTTACGAGGTCCTTTCCAGCCCTAATGTCTATGAAATCTATGAAATAAGCTATACACATACATATTTTGGAGTGTAAGTGTAAAGTGTGCTACCTATTTGAATTCAGAAAAAATGTGCCCTGGGTATTAAAAGTTTAGGAAATGCTGACCTAACCTGCTCTTAAAAACTTCCAGAGAGAGATTCTACCACCTCTGTAGGGAATCCATTCCAATGCTTAATGATGTGCAGAAGTAGCAAGTTCTTCCTAATATCCAACCTAAATTTTAAGACTGTTGTAATTTAAGACTGTTATCCTTTTTTCCTGGCCCCTGTGGCCATAGAAAACAATCAAGCACCATCAGGACCGTCCAACTGGTGGCCTGTGAAGGGTTATCAAATCCCTCCACCCCCTAGCCTTCATTAGGATTAAAAAATCCTAGTTCTCCCAAAATTTAGGCTAAATAATTTCAATATTTGGTGCTTGCCTTAAGTACTTAAACATAAGAGAAGTCCCTTTTGAGGGGGATTGCCTTAGGTGCATTCCAACCCAGGCCCAACATCCTTTGATACACTGGGGGCAAATGCAGATAAAATAGGGGCCTTTAATTGAAGCAGTGAGTTTTAAAAAAACACCACTTCAATTTAGGCCCAATTAAACCCTGTGTTGTGCACGCACCCTGCTGACTTACCTGTCTCTCTGGCAGAGAGGAGAGGGCCACCTGACAGCAGGCAGAGCAGTCCCTGGGCTGGGTGGGGGGCTGGTGCTTCCCTCCACAGCAGCAGTGCCCACCCCCATCCCCCAGCAGCACCTGCCCACAGGCACGTGACTCAATCCCAGGAGGCACTGGGCCCCCACACAGCTCAGGCAGACAGGCAGGCTCCAGAGAGGGGGAAGATCAGGCTCACCACTTTCCTTGGGCAGAGCCTGCTTTCCTAGGCTGCTGCCAGGCTGTCTGCACAGGCTTCCTGCAGAGCCACAGAACTTCACGGGGCCTGGTACTTTCTTCTGCAGTTGTAGGGGCAGCAAACTAAAACTCCTCGAAGGAGTTTTAGTTTTCTGCGCCCCAAGTCATTTAAGGCGCATTATGCTACCGAATTTCCTACAGTGGCTGGAATTAATGTGCAATACACTGCCAAGGCATACAAACATGGACACCATTAAAGCAATGCAAAAGCATTTAGCTTGCTTTAAAGTGCTGTGCATACATGCCCCTCATTTTGTCTACACACAGCTTGGGACCTTATTCTCTTGCTGTCCTAAGTGCTTCCATTTGCATACAGCGACATCCTGTTTGTGCATGACAGCCATCTTTGCTCAATCACTGCCCAAGGAGCATCAGGAATGGAAAAGGCTTATTATGCCCTTCCACCTTGCAGTGGCCCTGACTTCAGTGGCATGGCAAGATTGTGACTGTTGTCAGTTAAAGCTCTGAAATCTGGGAGTTTCCCCATGAGAAGTTAGGACTTCTTCCCAAATTTTAGATTTCAGATTTGAAATCCGACTTCAGCTGACAACTTGGGCTGTGAGCTAACCAAAGAAAACTTTCACTCAAACAATTCCCTACTATGTGAAAGCATTCTATTTCATACCAATTTATTATTAGTCTATTCTTAATAAAATAACTCTTTTTCAGCTGCCTTTGTTGTTGTTGTAAAAACCCTCTTTTATTCTCAGTTAGTTAAGCAGAGCTGTGTTATCCAAAACAAAGTGACACTCAAGCTTCAGTACATTTTTTAATATAGCATTTTTAATGAATTCCAGTCACTAAGAAATAATGTTATCTAGGTCAGACTTTTTGAATATTGTTTTCTGTAGATGCTTAGTCGCACTGCATTTTCTAAAATGAGTTATCCTGTGAAACCCCATTTAATGCTTTGCTTTCTCACAGCCTCCTGGTTTGACTTTCTGGGATTTTTTTATCACTGAAAAAAAACAGGTGATCACTCAGGCAGAGCCACATTCAAGATTTCTACTTTTGCAGGGAGGGAAAGAAAGGAGTGGGTAGGGGAAGGGAGGGAAGAAGGGGAATACTCCCAGGTATCTCAGTTTAGCGGCCAAATTCTGCCTTCAAGTGCACTGAGTGAGGTTATATGATATATATTTGGGGGAAAAATGTAGCCACAATCAGCTTGCTTCTCTCCTCAGCTACACAAATATATCACCTATTAAAGCTAAAAGGGGCTATTCTGGTAAATTCAAGGACAAAATTGGATTTTGTGACCAAGAGTGCAACACAAAAGATATTGTATACAATATAATGCTATTGTATTCTTTCTATTTTGCTAGTCCCGAAAACTTCGATCTTAGTGAAATGTCCATATGTTTTTACCAGTAGATCAGTGCTTAGCCCATTTATCTCTGTTCCCATGCAAATCTGACAAGTAGGACTTCTGACAGGCACTTCTTCATTGGATGCGCAGAGTGGTATTATGAACTTGGAACAAAATATCCTTCATTTGAAACACTGAAACATATTGCAGTTAACATGATTTCACAGGCTGGCATTTCAGATTACAGGGCCTATAGACTATGGCATGCCCCTGCAATAAATACGAAGTATGACGTATCTTTCCTTTTACTCAGAGTCACGGCTGTATGTCACAAAATGTGACATTCTTCTTTTCTGTTTTAGAATCATACGGGTCTTCAGCAGGTCATAGAGTCCAAACAGCTGCTCAAAGCAGGATCATCCCTTCAGACAAGTGTTGGTCTAACCTGCTTTTAAAAACTTCCAATAATGGAGATTCCACAACCTCTCTAGGTCAGGGTTTCTCAGCTTCCAGCCCACAGGCTAGAATCTGGCCTGTGCAGCCCTATCACATGGTCCATGGGGCTCCCCATGGCTCCAGAAATTTGGCGGTAGGGGAATAGTGGCAATGTTAATTGCTGCTCCACTGTTGCCAAATTTTTGGATCATGGGGAGCACTGCAGACTGGATACTGTGGTCTGTGTGCTATATCAGGCCAGCATGCAGAGTCATTCTGGCACATGGCTCGATCTGGGTATGCAGGGTCACTCCAGTGCGCAGCTGGATCTTGGTGTTTTGGGTCACTCCAGCATGTTATACTGCACCTACAAACTGACCCCATGCACCAACCCCACATCACTCACCCAGCCAGCAGAGGAAGGTTGGGTGCCACCATTCTAGGTAATCTATTCCAATGCTTACCCACCTGTATAAAGAAAATGGTCTTCCTAATATTCAACTTTAATTTCCCTTTATGTGATTTAAGATTGTTATGCCTTGTCCTTTCTCGTGTGGACTCAGAGAATTGTCTATCACTATCCCCTTTATAACCACCCTTCAGGTATTTGACAGCTGTTATCAAGTCTCCCTCACAGTCGTTTTGTCTTCAGGCTTAATAACCCCACTTCTTCCAGTCTTTCTGTTTAAGTCCTGTTTCCTAAACTTGTCATCATTTTTGTTGCTGTCCACTAGATGACATCCAGACATTTTTATAACTATTGTTCTGTTGTATTCTTTCAGATAATGTGTTGGACCAGTTAAATAAGACAAGCGATCCTGAGTCTGCTCTCAATTACATTGGTGCAAATACGAAGTGACATCATTTATCTGCACCTTCAGAGGAGATTTACATTTGTGTGAGTCAAAGAGGGTTTGTCCCAGTTTGTTTATATTAACGATCTGTATAGAACTGTACTTGCATAATATATGAACTGTGACATCATGTCCTTCTCTGTCCCACACATAAAGATGTTGAGTGAGAGGCTTTCTCTTCTTACTCCATGGCACATGAGAGGAAACACCCATGTGCAGTGGAGGACAGAAATGGGTAAACAAATTATTTTAATTCTTTTACTGATCTAGGAGTAGAGTCTCCAGTCCCGTGGTAGGATCCACCTAAGCATCAGACACTTTGAATGCATAGGTCCCAGGGTGCTTTTCATCTCTAGATCACAAAATAGGATCAAAAACATAGAAGTGGAAGGTAATATAACCTCTATTCAGCAAGGCTAGGGACAGACATTACACGTAAACTGGTTTAAATGATCAGAAACTGGCTTAAATCTGTAACAGAACAGACATTCAGTACACATAAACCAGTATGAAAATGGCTGAAACCAGTTTGAGATAAACCTGGCTAAATGTAGTATAAGATTTAACTAATTTGGCTCAAACCAGTTTATGCAAGGTCTGTCCCAGACCTCTTAATGGTTTAAGTTAAATCAGAGACCCCTAAAACCCAGGCATGCTCTCTGGGCTGGGCTCTGCTATAGAGAGCTGGGCTGGCTCCTTCCCTCTGCTCTCTAGCCGGAGAAGGGGTGGGACGTGGCCAGGTGCTGGCCTGCCATGGCCCCTGAGGCAAATTTCTTCCTCCATCCCCTTCCCCCTCTACCCCTGCTGGCAAACCCTGTGGACTGCAGCTGGGGTTTGCCAGCCCCAGCTGCACCTCCGTGACTTTCCTGCAGTCAGGCAGAGATGGAGTTAATTCCTCCCTCTGTCCAGCTTGCCTGCATCCAGGGAGGGGATTAATTCCACAGCAGTCCCAGAGCAAGGGAGAGAGGCAAGCTAGTTCCCTGTATGCGGATCCAAGACCTGCACCTGTGAACCCAGAGCTAAGACCTTCAGGACCAGCCTGAGAGATGGGAAGTGTTGACAAAGACCTGACAGTCATCACACATGTGCTGGAGATGGAGTTAAGGGAAGTTGCAGACAGCTTCTGGCTGGAAGGTGCAGACAAAAGAATGCAGAGACTTACATTTATGTTATAAAGCATAACCTGTAAAACAAAGTCTTTCTGAATGCCTGGCTATAAGGAGACACTCTGTCCTCAGGATTAGTAGGGCTTATGCAAGGCTCTCTCTTGTCTTGCTGCTTTACATTTTCAGTTAGACTAAGTTGTATATGCTGTGTTTTGTGTTTTACTGGGCTATATCTTAACCTAGGTGAAGATTTTTGGTAGTTTCCTGTTGTATGCTTTGCAAATTGCTGTGTTCAATACATGCTTTCTTCAGAGAATGGACTTTTTCCCATCCCCACTCCTTAGTCTGGCAGCAGCACCCCCCACCCCCCCAGGCTGGTGGCTGGCATCCTGTGTGTCCTCCTAGCCCCAGGCTGGTGCCTGGCCATGCCCCCTCCACTCCAGCAGGGAGGGGTGAGAGCCTTGGCAGTGTTGGCAAGCATGCCCTAGCACCCCCCAGCTTCTGGCTTGAGCCACTGCAGGCATGTGCCTGCATTTCCTGATTTAACAGAGAATGTCTGTCCAGTTATTAATCAGCTTAAGCTGTGCAGCTTAGACTAACCTGCAAAGAGTAAATCAATTCAGTCTCATGGTTTTTGGATATCTGCCCCTAGCCCAAGTAGGGAAACTGACAGAACAATGAAGTGACTTGCCAGTGGGGGCACCCAGTGGGTCAGTGGCTGAGCTGGGAATGAAACCAAGCCTCTCGACTTCCAGCCCAGCACCCTTCACATTTTATTATCCCACATTTTCTCCTGCAACTTCAGACTATATTCTATTCCACCTATTGGGCATCTAACTGGACATAGATGTGTAAGTGGCATTCTGTTCTGATGAGTGCCTTTGAGGTGCCACAAAGCACACAGGCACTCATCTGGACATAGACCCAAGTTGTATGAGAATACAATGGTGAAAAAAAGTCTGGCAGACTGTATTCCATTTGTTGCATAGCTTCCTTAATCATTCCAGTGCTGGAGTACACAGGTAATGCCCCCACTGGTCTACTATGCTAGGTACAATCATTACACTTTTACCAGTAGAGGCAATGGGAACCCAGCCTATACTTGTAAAAGACAAAACTTCACCTCACAAAACCAGTGTATACCTGTAACAAAACATACGTTTAGCACACAGACTGGTTTAAAAATGGTGGAACCCGGCCTAAGTGTTGCCTTCCTCCCCCAACCAGAAGCTAAATGCATGTTCTGTTCGCTACTAATATATACTGTACAGAAAACCATGCAACTTAGATCAATTCTGCCTCAGGCTTTTTGAATGTCTGTACTTAGCTCTAGTAAAAACTTGGTGGCCTGAGCTTCTGAAAGCAGGGTGATTAACAGTCTGTTTGGGAAGCTCCTGTTATTTAGAACCTTGAGCTGACTAAGGAAAAAACCTTTGGAGGGCTCGTTGTCACAAGAGAAATGGATCTCAGTCTTGTTACAAAAATTTAAATTAAACTGACAAGTCCCAAGCTGGTTTTAACTCTATAAATTATTGTCTATTTTAGAATTTAAGACTTGGTGAAGCAAAGTGCTTTGTTACTACAGTTTTGTGGTAGATTCAGGAGCACGACAAGAAAATGTAATCTTAGCATGCCTATACATGTTCAGCAAAGCTGTTCTGGTGCACTGAAATTACAGTGCATCAGAGCAGACTCGATTAATCAAGTCTTCTGGAGCATGATAATTACTGTGCTCCAGCAGATTCCAGCGTTATGTGTATCAGCTTCTGTGAACAGAAAAATGGCTGCCGGGGCACTGTAACAGGAGGCCATCCTAGGGGTTGCTGTGCTCTCCCCTAACACCCCCTTTACTGTGCCAAGTTAGCCTAAAAGCACCCTCAAGTCTCTTCCGCCACATCTTTGACGTTAATGTATAATAGGGAGGCTGCCTCTCTGTCCTCTTGGACACGATTATCCTGTTGTACACTGGCTCCATTTCTGTAATGGGTGTTTCAATTCACCCCAGCCTTACGGGCTATGCATGGCTCCAGCCACCCCTTTAACATGTCCCAAGCCTTGCTGATGTAACTGACATTCTTCAGTCTTACTCTGCACCTCACCGGCGCTCAAGCTGTCCACAGGCGCTTGTCAGTCGCTGCCCCCTCTCTCTGGGGCTTCTCGCTGCCCCCCTCTCTCTGGGGCTCGGGGTCAGCGCACCCCAATGCTGTGCCCTCTCTGGTACCCAGGTCCCTACGCTGCCATGGACCCCCTATGAGGCCTCCTCCATCCCCTTTATAGCCCCACCCAAGCCACTGGTTTAAACAGCAAACAAAACACAAGTCCCTGGGCTATAACATAAATCCTAGCCATCTGGCTGTAGCATTATTCCTGCCACACCAGGGGGGCTCCATCCTTGCCCCAGTCTTGGAGCTCTACCTGGAGTCTGGCCTCTCCCCTCCGCTTGCTCTGGGACAGCTCCTTCCCCCTTGGCTGCTGGGAACTCCCACGTGGCTTCAGCCCTGGGGTTTAAATGTGAGCCAGGCCCTGCAGCTTCCGGTCAGCTGACTGCTGGCAGGTGTGGGTCACTAGCTCCCTCTGGTTACCCTAGCAACCACCACCTGGGTAGTTATCCCGGCTCTACAAGTAGCAGGCACCTTAGTGCCCTGCTACAGGCACTTAAAGCTCATTCAATGAGCCTTAGTTAAGGCACCCCCACTGCCATTTTTCAGTGTGGGGACACTGACACATGTGACACTTTGGGCACTTTAATTAGAGTGGGTCTCAGAGCCATTCTAATTAAAGCACCCCTATCCCACTCCCGGAGCACGTTCACCTAGAGACATCTAGATATTCCCCACCAAGTGACACATTTCAAATGTCTCCAACCAGTTGAGCTTTTGTGTTTGAATACAGCACAAAGATAGTATGAATAGTGCATCTGTGGTGGATCCTTGCCTTTCTCATGTCCTTATGACAAGGTATTTAGCAGAATTTGCAGATTCATTGGAATCTGACAGGGCCATGCTGTGACCTGGCGTGGATATCCAGATTTAGCAGCAGATGCTGAAAAGTCATCCGTGTTGCTTTGAGTAAATGTATTGGCAGCGTTTGACACCACTGATGACAAGATTATATTGACTCTCCTGTTGTGCTTTGCTGACCACTGATGTCCAACAGTCAGGCAGATGGGCAACATGAAATCTATCCCTCATCAAGTCCCTCTTAAAATTTCAAAATAAAACTTAAACTGGATTTAAGGTCTCTTCCTCGTCTTCTGCCCATTGAGGACTGTCACCCTGAAGTAAATTTTGCTACATCTGAAGTAGTGAGCCTAAGTTGGGTTGTGTTTAATAAATTAGGTACCCATCTCAGATTGTTTCTTAGATCTTGTTACTGAAAAGATAAGTCATCAGGAACCATGTACAGAAACAAAGGCTTTTTAGTGGCAGCATGTGAAAGTAAAGCAATCTTCTTCCTCTCAATCTTCTACTAGTTCCATAAACACTCAATTCAGTCTTTTGTGATGTAAATGAAGTATCATTAAACACCAGCTGCAGTATTGGATTTGTTTCTATTTGAATACATTTTATTTGTACTAAAGACAGCATGTAAGTTTAAGATGTCCTTATATCTCTTTATTAAAGGTTACCATTCTTCCTGAAGCATATTTATTTGGACATGTCTGCCCAGTGACATTTCAAGATCAAGACCTTTGAGGTTCTTTGAGGTGCAGTGCATAGAACAAAATGTTAGGATCCTTTTTGTTTTTACCTTTAGATTCTCTCATTTAAATAGCTGAAACTGTGCCTAGTGAATGCACAAAGGGTCGTATCCTGCCCTCTAGAACGCAGATGTGTGGGTGTTTTAGGTATATAAGAAAAAAGGCCTTTCTTTTGTTACTGCCAGTCCTCCCCATCATGTAAGCTACCTTGTGTCCACACTGGAAAAATGCATCCTGTCAGGATTGTAGGCAGGGACTGTTTTCTAACTAAGGGCCTCGTTAGACATTAATTTTAGGTTGCTCCATGAGCTCTTAACCTCTGAATTGTCCAGACAGCTTACAATTACACCACTCCAAGGGAGGTTCATCTCTGACCCATGCTACCCAGCTCATGTTCCATTAATGTGCGGCCATTCCCCACAGTTAAGCCACCCAAGTTGCAGTCATCCAGCATCTCAGGGTACAGTGTTCCCTCACCCACCCTCCTGTTCTGTGTGGACAGACTTTCCACCCCGTGAACTCTACTGCTCAAGGGGCAGTTCCGGCATCAAAACAACTCCCCCTCCCACCCCTGGGTGTGTGACCTTCCCACCTGCATAGCTGCAACTCCATGCAACCAGCCTGCAAAATGCATACCAGCTAGCCAGGCTGCAGGTCAAGGACAGATCTGGGAGTGGAATCTAAGGGGGTGGGGAAGATACAAGGTAGGTGGCCAGATTGGGTCCCCATGAGCTAGGGCTTCTTTCTCAAGGCGGTAGCTCCCTCAAGAGCACCTCATCACTCCTACCTTCCAGTCACCCCAGAAAGCATTGCCAGCACCCTCCATACCCCAATCCCAAATTATTAAAACATGAGACCTTTAATTTTCTTTCTCTCTATTTATTTATGTATTTATTTTTGCTTCCTTTTATTTTATCCTTCATTGGTTGACTTCCTTCATTTTACCACCCATCCCCTACCCCCATTTCCCTTCCAACTCCTATTTCATTACCTCCATCCCATTAACTTTCTGCCTCCCAGCTTCATGTTCCTGCATCCCCAACCCACCTGTCACATACCCCCACCTATAGTAGGCATTGAAATCTGTACTGGTTCACCAGCTCTTTAGTGGCAAATCACAGCTGTAGTTCCTAATCCATCCCCTGCTTGACAGACCTCTAGTGGCAAGTCACAGCTGTGCAAGTTGGGGACAGTCAGAGAAGGTTTTTAGCCTCAAGGTGTGACTGCTTCAAACTCAAGCTACCATTAACATCGATCTACATTTGAGCAACTCATAGTGGAACATGTAACAAGGCCCTAATATAGTGCTAAATACAGCTTTGCTTTTAATCAAGGCGAGGACTGCCATGTTTCAGTATGGATGAGCTTGGGGTACATTGAGCCTTAGCCACATTAAGGACTTTGTGGTATTTTAGCAGTGTTTTTGTGAAAGTTTGTTAGTTAATACATTTTAACACAGTGCATTTTCCTAGTCTAGACAAGAACTAAAAGAGTAGAAATTATCTCTCATATTCATGAGAATATTAGGAGGCATGGAGGACCAACAGGTGCGTCCACTTTATAACTCCATGTTCCCTTCTACTCTACCTACATTGGCAACATTCATGGAGAAAAGAATGCAACAGACAACCTCTCCATTCTACTTACTGTACTGTTTATTGGAGGGCTTGGCCCTAAAGCTTGGGTCCATCCTAGGAAAATGTTCCTTGTCAGTGATGAATATTTCCTGCTATAGACATATTTTAGGCAAATTAAAATGCATAATTCAGCACCAGCAAAGCTCCATTGGTGATCACAATGCCAGCAGCCAATATCATAGGGTTACACAGCAAAGGGTAGAAATACCAGAGTCCTGTTTACATGACCACTTCCATCTTTGCTACTTCCAACAGGATAATTTACTCCAAATTCCCCAGTGAAGAAGCACCCTCTTGTTTTTATCTTTCAATTCTAGTCCTATGTATATTTAGTTAGGCAAAATAAATTGTGCTAGTCTATCACCATCATTTAATCTTTACCATCAGTTCAACTATTTGAATACAGTTCTTGAAGCTAACGGAGAGTGAAGGAAGAGTTTTATCCTTTGGCAACAACAAATTTCCAAAGCTCTTGATACCTCATTCAGAATTACCGTATCCCAGTTCCCTGTCTGCAGATGCATTATAATTGTGTTCAGCAGGAATATTTAGGCTGACTTAAGCATGTATACTTTCTCTTTGCTGTTCAGTGTAATTATAAAGTTAAAGGTACACATTTCAATTCATGAATTCTGGTTAAAGTTATTAAATTATTATATCAGTGAATGCCTTGATGTATGTGGAATCAGACATGTGTCAGGCCTCTGTCACGTGCCTTGCAAACCAGGAAGATAGAGCTGCCATTAAAGCTTGATATATCCCTTTCAAGTGGGAGTGCTCAGAGAAGGGGATAGCTGTAGCCTAGGACAGTCAGGTCAGCCATGTGTACCTGCAATAGAATTTCCTTAAAAGCAGATGAAAGAAATCGGATTTGAATGCTTAGTCTCAAAAATCACATAGCCTGAGAGGCTCTAGGGTAGAAATACACCCAACTCAGCAGCCTTGGGTCCCCCAGCACTAGGCATGTGTGCTCTTTAGTTTCTCTACTGTACCATCTTTCTTGTTAGCCTTTTTGGCACCCTCCTTGGACACAGATTTGTATCTGCTAGTCCTTCACAGCAATGAACCTTCAGAACCAGTGCTGAGACCCCACAAGCCCAAATAACTCTAACCTTATGGGCATACAGGATTTCCAGTTCACTTCTTCAAGGACACACAATAGTTCAAAGGTTCAAAAAAAATCCCATTCTTTACTTTTGCTAAATAGCAATCCACATGTACATTTAAAAATAAGAAAGCAAGCAACAAGCCCCCAAAGCCCCTGGCAAACGTTAAACTTAAGATGCAATAAACCAGTTAATCACATTTTAAAGTGTAACCCAACCACAAATTCAGGTAATTAATGATGCAACAAAAAGCAAAACCAGCCACAAAAATTATTATACAAAAAAATAAATGTCTGGTTTCCATCATGTCTTAAAATAAATGTGTGGCAGGGCAGACCACACTGGGGCTCAAATGGGCCTTGGTAAAGTCCCTGCCAACCATCAATCAACTGATCAGCAGCAGCCCCCAAAGGGAAGATAAGATCTTCAAACAGATAAGATCTATTCGAGCTCTGGCATGGTCCCTATGTTGCCACCAATGAGCTGTTCAACACTTGGCTCACAGGGCTTCAGTCCACCCAGTGAGTCCCCAGAGCCAGGTGATATCAGCTAATCATTGGGCACCTTTGCCAGTGCAGAAGGAGCCCAGGTTCTTAATCCTGGGCTCCCTCTGTATTGGCAAGTAGGGTACAATTGGGGTCTGGTCCTGATCCCAAAATCACACATCTTGCCATACACGTGTAACATGGCAGGAGGCACAGTTGTTGGGATCATGGATCAGAACCCATCACACCTTTAATTTAACATCTATCGGTGGCCCAAGCAAACAAGACATTTCACTGTACACAATTCTCCCCGTAGAGGGAGAATGAGAGAATAAACAGAGGGACATTGTTTACATTTCCACATTTACCACACACTATTGAAGTAGGGAAGAATCCTATAAAAATAATAAAGTTGTAATCTTTTTGCTTTGCAACTTGCATTTAAATGAATTAAGCAGCTTCCTTTAAATGTATATATGTGAGGAGTGACTGAGAAACAGCCTAAAGCTCACATACAATAGCAGAACATTAACTGCCTAAAGGCAAATTACTTTAGGTTTGTAAGAACACTGAAGAGACAATATTATCTTTAATATGTCGTAATTGGCTGTGATGGATTTACACTAACTTTTCATTTCACTAATTGACTCTGTAACACTGAACGGCTATCTCATACCAAATTAATCTTCTGCTTATGGGTTTTTTAAATAAGGGTGTGCTCATAGCCCTTCAATTTATCTTCTAGAAGGGTCTGATGTGACTTCCATTTAAGTTAATGGCAAAAATCTGGTGATTTCAGTGGGAGCAGACTGAGTCCTTAATTCCTTTTATCAGGGGTTTGTCGTTTGGATGCATAAAAATTGATTTCTGATGGACATTTGGCTTAGGAAGTTTTTAACCTCAAGACACTGCAATACATGTTTCAAAACTTTGGTCCTAATTTTTAAAATGCATATAGCAAAGGAATGCCTGCTCAATCTCAAATACTTATTATTACCAATGAAATTATCCTGATTCTTCTCTATTGTACCCTGTAAAATAATAACTCCATTACAGGTAACCCCCGCTTAGCGCTCTTAATTGGTTCCAGGAAAACTGAGCATTAAGCAGAACCGCGCTAAGCGAAACCCATTTCCCTACAGGAATTAGAGATAATTAGTTACTGCCGCTTCTTGTTGCCACCGTCTCCCCCCCCCCCATCCGCTGGCTGTTTTGGCCCCACATACCAGCATGGGACCCGCATTCACACCCACCCACCCACCTGCCTGCCCGCCCACCCACCACCAGTTCTCACCACCACTGCTTCTCCCCACCTTCCCACCCAACGGCCACTCTGGCCCCACATGCCAGCCCAGGCCCTACGCTCCTGCTGCCCCTGGCTCCAGGCACCAGCTCAGGCCATGAGCTCACACCTGCCTGCCCACCCACCCACTCACCAATTCTCCCCATCCCACCCCATCGGCTGTGCCAGCCCAGGCCTCATGCTCCTGCCACCCTGGGCACTGACACGGGCCCTGCACTTGCCCACCCACCCACCACTTCTCACCACCGCTGCTTCTCACTGCCACAGCCCCTCTGCCACCCACTGCTGCGACCAGGAGCCTGGGACAGAGCAGAGTAGCAGTGACCCTGCCATAAACTGCTCTACCCTAGTTCAAATGCTGCTGTCCCAGGCATATGTGTAGATGATGTGCCTGGTAACAGTTTACTGTAGCTCAAACTGCTCCAGAGTTTATTGCTTCAAATTAATTGCACATGTAGACACACCCACACTTGAAAGCAGCATTTGGCATAATGGTTGCCAGTCAATGTGCTGTGTGTATGTGTGTAAAACTTTTCATAATCTATAATCATAAAAAAAAATCCTTAATATAAAATAATATTAAAACAGTTTACCTCTTTAACATATCTATTCAACTGAAAATACTTTAAATATAGAAATACAAGTGAAAGCTTAATAGCATATACTGGTAATATATTTTAGAAAAGTGTAATGTTTTTCAAGAATACATAGTTAATATATTCTTATACACACACACACACACACACACACACACACACACTATAGAAGTGTCATATTATATATACTGGCAACCCCCACTTGGTGCTCTTAATTAGTTCTGGAAAAAGGAGCGTTAAGTGGAACCGTGTTAAGCAACACCCATTTCCCCATAGGAATTAAAGTAAATAAATATAATTCATTACCAGGGTGCCATTGCCTCCTGCCTGGGCCTAGGCCATGGAGGCAGTGCTGTTGGTCCCCTCCATGCTGGGCAGCGAGTGGGAGCTGCGGTCATGGCTCCCTCCTCTTCCTGCTGGTGCACCCCGGCCTGGCGCTATAGAGCACCTGCCAGCCCAGGCCCCGTGCTCCTGCTGCCCTCACCCCAGGGCACTGGTGTGGGTCCCCCACCCATGCCCACCTGCCCACTCGCTGCCACTTGCCTCCCTGCCTACAGTTGCCATTTTCCTGTTTCCTGCCTACCACTGCCACTTCTCCCCACCACCCCTGCACCCACCCACTCAGTGTTATAACAAAACTCGCTGAGCACTAAGTGGAATCAGGTTTGTATTTAAAATGAGCACTATAGCAAAACATTTCATGTATATGTGTATGTGTATATGTATGTATTCGTATACACACACATTAAATATATATACATGTGTATATGTGTGTGTGTATATATACACACACAATATAGAATTGTCATATGTTTAATATGGCAATCTGAAGAGTGCCTACTTCAACTCAGTAATAAATAGGTACTATATAAAGTATTTGTCTATCGGAGTACTTAAATGCACTTTTAAGTAACATATAACTATATATTTCATTAAAAAAATTAATGCAATTGCTCACTTTTGGAGAACAAATCATTATTTTCTTTTCCAATTTAGAAACTGCCATATCGATTGAACAAAGTCTAAATGTTGTTTTTGTTGATTTGCTGCTTTGAAGAGAGTCATGAGTCATTCATTCTAAATAGGTCTGGGCCCTTTCCATGTTTCTTTCATTTGTACCTGTCTAGTTAGGTTATTCCTTGACACCGTGCCAGACATTTACAGCATGCATTTCTGGGGACTTTTTTTTTCCTCCCTGCTATTGCATAATATTCCAGCTTTTTTGTGTACAAAAAATGTAGAATCTCTTTTGATTCTCATGGTCATAGCATTTACCAACATCCTGCAAGAAAATATTATATTCATGCTGGCAATGACAGCAGCTACTTAGTGAGATCCCTGGGGCTTGCCCTCCCAAGGTGACTAATAACCCATTCTCTGAGATGTCTCTTCTCTCTATTGCTATCCAGAAATGAACAACTATTCTAAAAAATGGCCCCACAGCCCCACTAAAAAATCGACTCCATGACACACATGCAACTAGCATATTATTAGCAAAGTGGTGAGTGCTGGCCATGATCAGAATTCATGTACAAAGTTGCTGGGTTCATTGCTATGGCTTAATATTATTTGCACATTAGGAACAAAACTTCTGGCCAGGGACTCCTAGATTTATCAGAAAACGAAGTTTTCAAGACAGTTGAGAATGAATTCTGCATTCCTCACTTCAGTTAAAGACATAAAATCCTTTTATAAGGAAATAAATCATCTTTTTTAATTAAAACTCACCCATTTCTAGGCTGCTTGTTCATTAGCACAAAGACAAGTAGTATCCTCTAGTGTGTTTCTGTAACCACAGTTCTTGAGTGTCATATATCTGTGTTTAAGGTAACTAGAAATTCACATTAACCAAGTAGTGGCACTTGCTCCCTCATGACTGAGCTTTTCCATTTATTATTATTATTGCAAATAGATAAAAATGAAGCAGCGGTATAAAAACTGAGGGATACAATAAAGTCGAAGCTTGAATACGCAATGGGCATGTCTACATGAGATATTAACTCACAGTAACCTAATAATACTGCAGAGTAGCTTGTCACAACACAAACAGCACTAATATGCTACTGCACAGTATTATTAGGCTGCTGTACAGTAGTGTCACTGAAAAGGCATGTGCCAGCACTACTGCTCAGTAATGCCAGTTACTGCAGATTAATTTAATACTTGATTATACAAGTATTAAACTTAATGCATGGTAACTACGATGCATTAATGAGCGTGTAGATGTGCCCAGTATTAAGGAAACCACAACAAATAAGTTATAATGTTGAGAGGATCAAATTGACTTTGTACTAAGTAGGCCTCATCTTTTATCCCACTCACAATCCAGATCAGTTGCTTTCTGTCCTAGGTTGGTAAGACTATATGTGGGAGAGGATTACAAGCCACCTCCCTACTGGGCCCCCCTCGGGCCCCGGGAGAGACACGCCTGGGCCAGGGGTTAGCGAGGAGTTAGTTAGGGTACTTCTGGAGAGGCTGGACGTGTTCAAGTCCGCTGGTCCGGACGATCTTCACCCTAGGGTTCTACAGGAACTGGCCGAGGTCATTGCGGGACCCCTGGCGCGGCTCTGTGAGCACTCGTGGTGCTCTGGTGAGGTGCTGGAGGACTGGAAGAGGGCCAATGTGGTCCCTATCTTCAAAAAGGGAAAAAAGAGGACCCGGGAAATTACAGGCCAGTTAGTCTTACCTCAATCCCCGGTAAGCTCTTTGAAAAAATTATCCTGGCACACATCCAGGAGGGCCTTGCGGGGGAATGCATGCTCAGGGGCAACCAACATGGGTTCATCAGTGGCAGGTCTTGTCAGACCAACCTGGTGGCCTTTTACGATCAGGTCACCAAATCATTAGACGCAGGGGTTGCTGTGGATGTAGTCTTTCTAGACTTCCGGAAGGCTTTCGACACTGTCTCTCACCCTGTCCTCATCAAAAAGCTGGGAGACTGTGGTGTCGATGCCCACACAGTCAAATGGGTCGCTAACTGGTTGGAGGGCCGCACCCAGAGGGTGGTAGTGGATGTGTTCTTCTCGACCTGGAAGGACGTGGGCAGTGGGGTTCCGCAGGGCTTGGTCCTCGGGCCCGCACTGTTCAACATCTTCATCAGTGACTTGGATGAGGGGGTAGAAAGCACCCTGTTCAAGTTTGCTGATGACACTAAGTTGTGGGGGGATGTGGGTGCACTAGAAGGGTGCAATAGGCTACAAGCTGACCTTGACAGGTTGCAATGGTGGGCGGATGAGAATAGGATGGGGTTTAACACTGATAAGTGCAAGGTGTTGCACATGGGGAGGAAGAACCGGCACCACACTTACAGGTTGGGGAACTCCCCTCTTGCCAGCACGGAGACGGAAAAGGATCTTGGAGTCGTCATTGACTCCACGATGAACATGGGCCAGCAGTGTGGGGAGGCAGTCAAGAAGGCCAACCGTACCCTGTCATGCATCCACAGATGCATCTCGAGCAGGTCCAGGGAGGTGATCCTCCCCCTCCATGCGGCGCTGGTCAGGCCGCAGCTGGAGTACTGTGTCCAGTTCTGGGCGCCACACTTCAAGAGGGATGTGGACGATATGGAAAGAGTCCAGAGGAGGGCCACTCGTATGATCAGGGATCAGCAGGGCAGGCCTTATGAGGAGAGGCTACGGGACCTGAACCTGTTTAGCCTCCACAAGAGAAGGTTAAGGGGGGACCTTGTGGCCTGCTACAAACTGGTCAGGGGGGATCAGCAGGTATTGGGGGAGTCCCTGTTCCCCCGTGTGCTGCCAGGAGTGACCAGGAATAACGGTCACAAGCTGGCGGAGGGTAGGTTTAGATTAGATATTAGGAGGCGCTACTTCACAGTCAGGGCGGCTAGGGCCTGGAACCGGCTTCCAGGGGAAGTGGTGCAGGCTCCTAGCCTGGGGATTTTTAAAAGGAAGTTAGATGAGCACCTTGCCGGGGTCATCTGACCCCGGTGCTATTTCCTGCCAAGGCAGGGGTTTGGACTAGATGATCTACCTAGGTCCCTTCCGACTCTAGCTACTATGAAACTATGAAACTACTATGGAACAAAATTGAGTTTTCCTGGTAGTCTCTACTGATGGAAAGCCCCAGTGCAGATGCTGCATCTCAGCTTGACTCACAGATAGAAGAGACCCCCCCCAGGAGCCAAGCCTATTTAAAAAATTATGACTTATGTCAAAGATAAACTGCCTCATCCCAATCCTCCTAGCATAGAATCAGAAAATAGTAGGGTCTGAAGGAGCCTCATGAGGTTATCTAGTCCAAGGCTGTCCAGCTTCTGAGGCCAGGGCCGTACCGGTCAAATACCACATGAGCTATATACTGCAGGGGCCATACACCCCACAACCAGCACAAGCTTCCTGCCAAGCTGTGCCATGAGGTCACCATGGTCCCCCTGTTGGTGCCACTGCATGAGCACTGGACTTAAGAGGTTCCCTCCAACCATGCTGCCCTGACCCCAAGACCATAGCCACCACATCGGCAGGAGCAATGAGGGGAATGGCAGCCAGGTGGGAGCCTACAGACCACACATTAACCTGTCATGGGCTGGATGAAGTTGAACATTCCTGATCTAGTCCAGCCCCCTGCTTAAAGCAGTATAGTCCCTGTATCACTTGGGAGAAATGAGAAGAGATATTTGTAGGTTCCCTCCCAGGGAGTATATCTGTAGGACAGGAAATCCTAGCTGGGTTATATTTCAGTTTATGAATCATCTGGGTGCACCAGTCTTGGTGTGGTAGTCTTAAATAGTCTTGGAAGGGATTTGCTAAGAACCAAAATGAAAAAAGAAAAATAGTCTCCAATGTAAAACCCAAGGTGTGTTGCAGAGTAACATCCTATCTCTCTCTGAGAGGCAAGAAAATGGCACATGTCAGTGCTTTACTAAAAACATTCATTTGTGAAACTTTATGTAAGACTGCACATGGGAGAACTTTATGCATTTTGTGGGAGTAGAAGATCATTTAGTTTCAGCATAATTTAGTAGAGCAAAACCATGCCCAAGAGCAAAAAAGACCAGCCCAGCCAGATCCCTTGTTTGCTGCACACTGAGGATTTGAATTTATAAACTGAACGCAGTCCCTACACAGTGTAAATTAGTTGGAGGTAGAGATGGGCTTGGATCACAAAACATGGATCCAAAACTTTTCCAAATTTGGGGTGTTCATTTCCAGACAGTTTTGTTTTGAGATGTCTCTGAGTAGTGGACAGACAGTATGGGAATCAGCAGCACAGGTCTCATGTTACTCAGGTCAATGTTAGCAGTACGTAAGTCTTATTAATTAGAAAATAGACCACTACTTTTAGTTAATACAGAAAAAGAAAGGGAGAGAGTTTATCTTGTATACAAGGGAAGATGTTTAGAAGCATGTTTCCGAGTAAAGTGAATGAATACTATTTGTCACTGACACAATCAGATCATTGTGGCTAGGGACAGAAATTGCACATAAACTGGTTTAAGTGATTGGAAACTGGTTTAAACCTGTAACAGAACAGAAGTTCAGTGCACAAAAACTGGTTTCAAAATGGCCAAAATCAGTTTAAGAGAAACCTGATTGGATGTAGTATCAGACTTAACTGATTTAGGTTAAACCAGTTTATGGGACTTCTGTCCCAGATCCCTTCCCAATTCAAGTTAACTCACAGTCTGCCAGCATCCCAGGATGCTTTGTAGCCCTGGGCTTTGTTGTCTGCTCCAGTGGAGCAAGGCTGGCCCTGCCCCCAGCTGTCACAGAGCTGAGCCACTAAAGTCTCAGCTCCCCAGCCTGCTTCCTGCTTGTGCCTGTCAGCCTAGCAGGCCGGGGTCAGGAGAGCAGACGCCCAGCTCCCCCTAGCTCCAGGCTGTCAGCAAAAGGAGGAAAACCCCTGTGATGGGGGCGTTTACTCCCCTCCTTGCAGCCCACTGAGCCAGGCAGGGATCAATTCAGTGCCACCCACTCCCCAGCCTCCGCCTCTTAGAGGGGGGAAATGAATCCCACTCCATTCCCTCCTGGCACTCGCTCCCCCAGCTGGGGTCTGAGGGGGGTCCTCCTGCAGCTCTAAGCCAGGTTGGGATCGGTTCAGACCCACACCTTCCAGAGGGGGAGAGGAAGAACACCCCCCCCCAGCCAAGGTCTGCCTGGTGTTGGGGGCAAAAGCACCCACTTCTCCACAGTTCAAGCCACGCTGGGATCACCCCAGCCCCACCCTTTTCCCAGCCCTCTGCTTCCAAGAGGGACGGGAAGTGGGGCAGGGAGTGAGAACCACCCCCTCCAACCCCCGCAGCAGCCTGCCTAACCAACATCTGCCTGGCTTAGAGGGGAAAGCATCCAGTGGGTGGCTTTTAACCCCTTTCCCCCTGCAGCTTGAGCCCATCTGGGATCGCCCCAGCCCCATCCCTTCCCCAGCCATCACCTCCAAGAGGGATGGGTGTATAACATGGGAGGAGCTGGGGGTGGGAACACACTGCCCCACTGTACCAGCCCCGCCCAGCTGAGCTCTGCCCATCATAGAGAGGAAAGTACCCACCATGGGGCTTTTCATTCCTCCCATGCCCCCCTGCAGTTCAAGCCAGGCTGGGATTGCCTCAGCCTCACCCCTTCTTGGCCATCTGGTCGGGGAAGGAGTGGGGCTGGGGTGATCCCAGCCAGGTTCTGAGCTGCAGAGAGATGCACCCCCATAAAGTGTGTGCTTTCTCCCCATACCAGGCAGACCCTGGCTGGGGAGGCTGGTGCTGGGCCAGGGGATATGTTCCCACCTTTCACCCCCACTGCCCCTCTGAGAGGTGATGGCTGAGGCGGGGTGAGGCTGGGGCAATTCCAGCTCAACTCAAGCTGCAGAGGGGAGAAAAGTCCCCTTCCCTGCTGGTGGGTGCTCCCCTAACATGTGGGGCACCCCTAGCTGGAGGGACCAGTGTTGGTGGGGGTAGGTGCACTGCCCTCCCACACACCCTTCTCTTGCCTCTTGGAGGCAAACAGCTGCAGAAGGGATGGGGATGGGGATGGGTTGAGCCCAGCCAGCTGGGGGCAGGGGGTAGGACCCTCGGTGGGCACTTTCCCTCTGCACTCAACAGACCCTGGCTGCCAATCAGGCCTGGGCTGCCACTGAGTTGGGTTCAGCATCTTTATGCAGCCTGGCCATGATGGGTGGTATACTTCAACATTCCCAGGCTCCTGTCCTGACCCTGTGCAGGTTTCTGCCTGTCTTGGCTACCCAAACACTGAACATCAATTCAGTTTGTTACCAGTTCAATCTATGCAGTTTAGAAAAAAACTGCAAAGATTGATCGATTTTGCCTCAGGTGTTTTGATCCTCTGTACTTAGCTTGTGTTGTGGTTGGCTATACTCAGCCCACATGTGTACCAAAGTAGACAAACAGATTTGGCAGTATTACTATGAACAACTGATGTATTCCTTTTTTTTTTTTTTTTTTTTAATATCCTGTTTTCTTTCCTGGAGAGTGTAATAATACTGAGAAAACCTTCTTGTCAGATCAGGACAATTGCATTTATGAAACATGACTAGTTTCTAGAGTTGGCCTGCAGGAAGAGACCCAAATATCCTTAGTTTGCTGATAAAATAGTTACAAAAACTGTTATCTCTCTATAGCCCGTGGTATGTTGTGTAACACCAACTTATTTTGCATTGCTCATATAGCAGTTTCTCCAGCATTTTCCATGCTCTTGCCCTATGTCCCACATAGGAACATGCTACAGCAAGGGATGGAATGATGCTTGATATCCCCAGCAACCTAAAAGGAGACTTGTAGCCAGGTTTGTTATTTGCATAAGTGGTGCGTGATAAGGCTTCCTTGCACTGGTTACTCTTCCTTGTTTTGTATTCTCACCACTTGTATAATACTGACTCAAGTCCAGCTGGGAGAAATGAGCAGCTGCTAGTTTTCTATGAGGCCAGAACCGGTGATGATTTCAGTGACAGTGCCAGGAAAAAAGGGCAATTGTTCCACTGCCTTGTGGATGTCACACTCGCCCTTTAGAAAAAAGAGCAGCATGGGTCCCCTCTGCAGCCTCTGCTTCCAAAGCCACTTCCTTTGCTTTTCAACCAAGCATCAAGGCTCTATGGTAGTGTTTCATTTATTTGTGTAGTAAAAACAGTGGTAAGCTAGCTTGTTTTAACTAAAAGTGTAGATATATGTGTACAGGAATATATAATATGGGTATGTAATATCTGGAATGAAGCTGACAGCCAGAAGTAGCTGCTAGTGGTCCAGGGACCTGTAGCAGTTACTCTACCTAGTTTTGTTTTGATTCTGGACACCTCCTTATCCATCTTACCCTTTCACTGCCAGCACCTCCAACCTCTGGCAGGAGTGGCAGAGTGGTTACCTTTGGTGAGCAGGAAACCTGGATCAATATTTAGGGATGAGCTCCATGCTGACCTGAGCAGCACACACCATCCATGACCAGCACAGGAGTTGTATGGATCTTTTCTGTTCTCTTTCTGAAACTAGCCCAATCACTCCCAAGATTGCTTTGACTAAATCTAACTCGTTTCTACTGAGATATCACACCACTATTACTTACCACTGTCTGAAATCAAAACCAGTTTTACCAATGCTAATCCACTCTACTAAAAAACAATCTTGCCAGTGCTAACCCACTCTACTAAAAATCAGTCTTAATAAAGGTATTCCAGAAAAGCATAATAGTTGCTTATCAATTGTGCAGCACTAAATGTTAACAAGAAAAGATTATCTCATTTCTAATGCTGGTGAGAAATCAAGTGATGCCTTTGTGACCACTAGGAAAAGGACTGCATTCATAAGGAAAAAAATATGCAAACTACAACGCTTTCTTGTTTCCTGTGATCAAGTTATATTCCTGCATTAATGCTCACAGCAACAGCTTTGTGGAACAAAAGAACCTCTGTTTTGAACTGATGATTATTCAGTTCATTTTAATTTAGCATAAAGTGACCCTTTATGCTCAAAAGCTTGGAAGTGTTTAAAAATTGTTGATAAGCCTACAGTTCTTAGGACATTCAAAAATGACAATGTCTCGAGACAGCAAAATACTGAACAGAGAATAGAGTTAAAAGGTGGACAGAAGAAAGCCAAGGACTGGACCAAAAGGTAATTTTCTTCTTCCTTAGTTTCTGCTGCTTATATGTAGAAGAACTGTCATTCTTATAAAGCACCTCTTTGTGCTAAACTATGCATTTTTCTGCTTGAGATTTTAAAAAAGAGAAAAAATAGCTTGGATTTGGGTCATATAAAGTCATCAAGTAATATTTACATTATGTTTTTTAAAATTCGTAGTCCTAACTCAAATAAGTAGGTCATATGAACATGAGAGTCCACAGGACACCAGGGTTTTTATACGTATATTGTAAATGCTACTATGCTGCAGACTGGCAATAAACTTGATTTACAGGATGTTCATCTTCATTTTCACTCCAAGAAATTCAGCTCTCTTGAAGAATTCCCTTGTGTTCCCTAGCAACTGTATACTAGCTGGGATGCCCCATAATCTCTGGCTATTCATCTAACTTTGTTGGCAATGGGAACAAGGAAGTATGGTGTTTTGTGGGACTGAGGAGAATCAGGACACTTTCCTAACAGATCCTACTGAGACTGTAGGCAGAAACTTTACATACCTGTTCCTCTTATAGAAACAAGCACATTATCAATGCTTAAAACTGGTATCCTTCCCTTCCTTCCTATCTGTCAGTGATGACGAAGCCAAGCAAAGGCTAGCAAGTGACTCATTCAGTTTCTTTTGTCTAATACTTTGCCAGGTGTTCAGCCACTTGGTTTACATCAATAAGACTCCAAGGCGATCTCCCATCCAAGTACTAGCCACATGATGTGTTGCCGAGTTTCAGAGATCAGGTGCATCCAGTCTGGCATGGCTGTCCCAATAATAGGTATATAATTAAATAAAAGTATTACATGAAAGAGAACAGTATGGTTTCACAGTTTCATAGTTTCTAGGGTCGGAAGGGACCTGAGCAGATCATCTAGTCCGACCCCCTGTCATGGCAGGAAAGAGTACTGGGGTCAAATGACCCCAGCAAGATGTTCATCCAGCCTCCTCTTAAACACCCCCAGGGTAGGAGCCTGCACCACTTCTCTTGGAAGTTGGTTCCAGACCCTAGCCACCCTGACCGTGAAGTAGTGCTTCCTGATATCTAACCTAAACCTACCCTTTGCCAGCTTGTGACCGTTATACCTGGGTTGAAAAATTAAGCACTTGAAAATTAGGAAATGCAGAGTTATGGTTGCCAGTGTAATCATAATTCAGCTCCCTTGGACAAATTTATTCTGGCACAATTTTTAATCACAGGGCAACTTTATTTGTTCCCTGGGGTTTCGACCTCATTCAATGAACAGGTTTGACAGCACTCATGCAGTGAACGGGTGTTGAGTGACAAATAACACTGTTGTCCATAGGACCCTTGCCTCATTTCATTCAGGAATTAGCAAATGTATAGAAGACCAGGCAGAGGACTGCTGAAAAGGAAATGATGGTCATATGCTCAGGGCAGGTGAGTACCACATCAAAGAACCTTGTTCATCCTCTACCATTCCCTACAGTGGGGAGTGGTGAAGAGACTAGCACCACAAGCACAAAGTGAGGGAAGCTCAGCCTAGCTTTCATTTATCCCCAACCAGCTACAGATGTTCTGGTGTCAACCAGGCTGAGTCTCTACACCCAAGGGTCTATAGTACTATGTTGACTGTGGTTGTAACAGGAGAGGATCCAGCTTAAAAATATTTAGTATTTTTGCATGTTGCCAGAATGAAACTGTACAATGCAAGCCAAAGTTCAAAGGAAAGTAGGACTGGAAGGGACCTCATGCAGTCACCTAGGCAAGCACCCTGCTCACAGGAGCACCATCCCTAAATAAACCATCCCAACCAAGTGTCTGTCCAACCTGCTCTTGGAAGTTTTCAGGAATAGAGATTCCACAATTTCTCCCTCAGTCAGAAAGTTCCTCCTAAATTCCACCTAATCTCCAGCCTAAATTTTCTGTACTGCAGCCTGAGGCCATTGCTCTTAGTCCTGTCCCCTGTGACCACAGAGAAATGCCAATCTCCATCATCTCTGTAATCATCCTTCATGTGTTTGAAGACTGTTATCAGATCCTCACTCAGCCTTCTCCTCTCCTGACTAAATAACCCTAGTTCTTTCAGTCTTTGCTAATAATTCTTGCTTCCCAGCCCCCTTATCATTTTGTTGCTCTGTGCTGAATTCTTTCTTATCTTTCTTTCTTTTTAAACCATAGGAGCCAAAACTGACCACAGTGCTCCCAGTGTGATGGCAATAACCTAGCTGTATTTCAAAGGTCAGGAAGAGGCTTCTAGGCCACAAGCCCAAAGGGAGACCAATAAAGAAAACTAAACATGCTTACCTGAATACATTTTTTGTTTAAATGGCCAGAACATTGGGTCACTGTCTTTAACTAATTGGGGAGTGAGGTGCTGAGATTGTCATTGCTGTGAGATGACCGGGGTGGGGGGGGCAGAGTCCTAGGGTATATAATCTTTATCAGTCTAGCTCAGTGATTCTCATCCTTTTCAGAATCAAGGCACTATTGTTAGACTCAAGAAACCCTCAGAAATGCCTAATCTTAGCTTTCACTTATTCCTTGACTATGGAAAAATATGGCTGTTTTTTGGTTGTAAAGAACTCAGAAAGACCACAGCAGGTCAGAATGTTTTTGGCACTATTCATTCCTATTTTAAATCTCTGGGTTGTATCTTGTGAATCATGTGTAGGCATTTGTACATCTATCAGTTCTAATATTTTGCATCCTTAAAAGGATTAGAGAATCATAGAAAAGTAGGACTGGAAGGGACATCTGGAGATCACCTTGTCCAACCCCCTGCTCCAAGCATCATCATGCCTATCCAAACCGTCCCATTCAACTCCTTGTTTAACCTATTCCTAAAACAATGCAATCAACCCTGCAGCCCAGCTACAAGGCATGTTGTCCAAAACCACCAAAAGCACCCTAACTCACCACAGATAAAGCAGGAGGACAAGGACTGTGTGTCTCACCACTGCAAGGGTTTGAAAATGCACTTAAAAAATCCAAGGAAAAAGGCCATGCCCCCCACTACAAAGAAAGGGAACCTTCCCACCCTCTGCACCAATCGAGCCATGGGGTAAAATTCCTTCCTGATCCTGAAATGTGGCAATTGGTCTGACCCCGAGCAGAGAGTCAAGACTCTTTAGCCAGGAACCTCCAGGTTTTAGTCTCAGCAGGAACACTGGTACACCCCAGTTGAAATCCCCAGCCTTGGTAGCAGCCAACACACAAAGCTTCTGAGGAAAGCAAAGGAAAAAAAAACCTGACACTTGTAGCAACAGGGGTTGAAACATAATTCCTCCCTAGCTCCACGTGGCAACCAGCAAAGCCCAGAAGCACCCTATACTGTGCTCTGCAACCTGGGGACAGCAAGCATGATGCCACACATCACACCCTCTAAATGGACAGTCAGAACTCCTCTTTCTGTTTTCCCTCGATAAACTTATCCCAGGTGTTTTAATCTTCTTTCATAACTAGGAGAGTTGTGGAGCTCTGCTGAATTCTCCTGCTGCTGAGCACTGGTCCTCCACAATACCATCGAATCATTGAAAATTAGAATTGAAAGGGACATCAGGAGGTCATCTAATCCAACCCCATGCTCAAAAGCAGGACTATTTCCAACTAGATCATTCCAGCCAAGGCTTTTTTGAGCCAGGCCTTAAAAACCTCTGTGGATGGAGAGTCCATGACCTCTCTATGAAACCCATTCCAGTGCTTCACCACCCCTCTTGTGAGATAATTATCCACCTGCTCTAGGCTGTAGAGCTCTTCACATTATCTCCCAGTGATCTATGTGAGAGTGCGGGGGCTCTTGTTGCTGTTTACAGAGCACTCCAGACATAGCTACTCCTAGATCATCCCTAGATCATCACCAATGTTTATCCAGCCTCTTCTTGAAGCCTCTAATGGTGGAGGTTCCATAACTCCCCTATATAGTCTGTTTCACTGCCTCACCACTCTAACAGCGAAGACTAGTGGCAATGTATAGGGAGTGCACAGGGGTGCATGTGCACCCCCTAAGAGTGCCGGTGTACCCCCTGACCAGCTAGGCTCCCCACTTAGGCAGGTGGGAGTGCCAGTGCCCCGTCTGTGAGCACTGGCTGGGGAGTGGGAGTACTGGATGTAGGCCGCGACCGCTTCCGGAAGCGCCACGGCCACTTCCGGGACCCCTGTGGCCACTTGCGGGAGCAGTGCGCCTGCTCACCTGTCGGTAAGTTTTGCCATGAGGGGACCCACCCCCCTGGTCAGCGAGATTGGTGGACCCTCCCCCCAGCCACTGGGGGGCCACTTGCCTCCCCTGACTAAGGTGGCACCAGTCACCCATGGTGAAGATGTTTCCTGATCTCCAGTCTAAACCTACTTAGTTGCAACTTCAAGCTACTGGTCTGTGTCCTGCCCTCTGCTGCAACGGAAAAAAGATATTTTCCCTCTTCTTTACAGCAATCCGTCAACTATTTGAAAACTGCTCTCATGCCCCTCCTAATCACCTTATCCACAAAGTGAACATGTTTTTTCTTTCCACCTCAGCTGACATGGCTTGCCTTCCATGCTCTTTATCCTTTTTGCTGCCTGCCTCTGGACCCTCGCTAGCTTCTCTACATCCTTTTTAAAATGTGGAGTCCAAAACTGTACCCCAGGGTTCTTCAGCAGCCTGGTTGAGAATCACTGATTTAGGTTTACTGAAGTGCATGCTCTTGAGCTGACATTCACCAATTGCCCTAAAACCCAAATGTGCCACAACTTGGAGATGGGCATTAGGTCCAAGTGAACATTTGTAAAACCTTAGTTAATGCTGTTATCAGACAAGGCACTGCAGATTATTGCATCTCCTTAGAATATCTTGTCCTGGAGAAAAAAATATGTCTTGGCTGCAAAGACTAATCGTCCTGACTGCCCCAGTGCTTGGTAGGAATATTTAGTTTGTGGTTTTGGCATTATAAAGAAATGCCAGTTGTAAAGTTCAAGAGAGAAAGTGTTGCCTAGCGGTAATTGCCGGAAATTCTCAAGCAGCACTTCTTGGCTCTATTCCAAATATGCAACTGACTTGCTGTGTGGTCTTCAATCACTCAAGTCATTGCCCAGATTTTATTCTTGCTCAAGGGCAGGCATTTACAGTGGGCTAACTGAGAGCAGAATCTAATCCTTTACCGTTGTTTACTTCCCTCTGCTTCCCTCCCTTAGCAGAAAGTTTTGAAGTAGCTAATCTACCACACAAGAGTATTACGAATTTTGTTTAAGGTCCATAAAGCAATTTTTGATCATTGGATGATCAAAAATTGCTTTATGGACCTTAAACAAAGTTCAAAGGTAATTTATGCTGTTGCAATTGCACAGAGGTCAGTGAGATCAAGTCCTAATTTATGTAATCAGAATTCAAACCTGGCTTGTCATGCTAAAGCAAATGCACAGTAACATCATGAAAGTGAATATGGCTTGATTCAGGATTTACTGTGGTACCACTGGGATCAGAATACAGGCCTCTTTGAAATACACAACAAGAACTGTTGTGGCAAGAGAGTTTCTGAACCATTAAAATTTGTCTCGAGTCTGGGAGTCTGTTTCTCTCAGAGACGAAGAAGCATTAATGGTAACAACAGGCACATTGCTCAAGTACAGCACCAGACAATGTGCTACAGGGCACACCTATGTGAGACGTTTACTGCGGAGTTGACTAATTAGCTCCACAGTCAATGTCTTATTTCTATACATGCAGTGCTATTTGGCAGGGGTAAACTAATTAACTTCACTGCAGGACAGTACTTGTATTTAGTACTATCCTGCTGTGTAGTTTTTCACTCCACAGCAATGCACTTGTAAATGCTGGAAGTGCTGGCTGGGGCACAAAGGTGCTTCAGTTTGGGGGCTATCTGCAGGCTAGCCCTGCACTGGAACACTCTCATGCGCCAAGCAGCCCCTCTGCAACATGTTGAGCTGGGTTAGAGCAGCCCCAAGCTGGCAGGCTGACCATTCAGGCCCCCTGCCAGCTGGAGCTGCTCTGACCTGGCTCAATGTGCTAGTCTCCCAAAATACCTGTAAACACAGTGCCCAGGAAGTAATAAACTCTAGAGCAATAAGCACCAGAGTTTATTTTGCTTTGACTCAATTGCTTGTGTAGATGCACTCACTGAGACACTGGTGCTTTCTAAACCAGAAGTAGTGTAATCAGCTTAATCCTCTATAGAGCATATTGGTACATGGGCAACAGTGCACTGAGCTGGCCACCTTCTGCAACTGGGGCATTAGTGAGCTGGAAAAGTATGGTGTGACGCTGAAATTGAGCAGTACAGACATGTTCACTAATACATAGCAGTTAAACAGCCCTTGCCATTTCTGAATCTCAAAGCACTTCTCAAACTTTCATTGATGAAGGGATACTTCGTTTAGAGGCATACGAGCATCTGTATTTGTACCATGCTTTGGCTTGCCCCTCTTTATCTTCTTGATTAGAAATAATACATTGGGAAGCAATATACAGAGAATATGTATACTAATTTAAATCTATGCTGTACAATTAGCTGTTAGTCAGTCCCTGGAGCATTGTATATAGACCTCTGAAAAAAGCCCTGTAAGTTGATACATATATTGTTCACGTGCTACTAAGTTTGATGCGCCTTACATTTGTTGGTGTCTGGGAAGAAATGCCCTCTCTGGGAGCATTTACATGTGAAATTAATTTGACACAATAAACTCCAGCGCAGTTTGTGCTGGAATTCATTGTACCCTGGAGCAGCATTTACACATGTGCCCAGAACTGCAGCATGATGAACTGGGGCAGCATAGCCCCAGCTGGCAGCGGTCCCAGGGGGCCATCCTGCCAGCCTGGAGCTGCTCCTCCCCGGCATAACATGTTTTATGGGGGGCTGGCTAGGGCATATGGGAGCTACAGTACAGGGCCAATGTCTTCCTCTTCGCACTTCTTAATCATTCTTTATAGTATCAGCACCAAGTCGGCTTTCCTTATGGCCTGTTAGGACTCACTCAGTTTTTTTTCCCCCAAGTTTACCACCGTCAGTTTCCCTGGGTCTTTCTGCCTCCAGCAGGAGCTCTATCTTTTTCTCTGATCAGAGCCATTCTGCCTCTATACTGCTGGACCCTTTCCCTTATATTTCTCTAAGGAGCATGGCCTCCAACCTGTCCCTTGAAAAGGCTCTGCCCCTTCTCCCCTGCAATGAGGATTAGAGAGGCCCTGTTACAATGTTCTCTTGCTTGCTTTTCTTCTGACTTCTGGACTCTCACATTCCTTTTTATTCAAAGGCTCATTTTAAAAAAGAGGGATGAAGGATATTCTCAGCCCTACCTAGAAGTTAGGGAATTTTCCTTCATATTTGACAATACAAATTCAAATCCCCTCAGAATGAGGAGATCCTGAGAACCCAGGTATCCCAAGTTTGAAAAGCCTTAACTATTTGGCTTTTAGACCAATGGGTAGCATCTTGATCTTAGCATGAGACAGTTATCTCGTCAGTTTTCTCTTCAAGTAAGGACTTGGAGACTTGCTCACAAGTGACAGACATTACTATATTAAACAGGACAGCAACAGAATGCAAGTGGAGTCTGACTCCTACGTGGCTATACTGGATCACTTCTAAGCCTGTCTAGTTATCTTACTCAATTAGGGGTGCATCTACATGAGATGCTTTATTGTACTGTACTATAGTTTACTGCACAGTAAGTGTGCACATCAACACTTGTGCACACTTACTGCACAGTAAAAGATGCTACCTGCGAGTAAATTTGCTACCTGCAAATGCAAGTAGTAAGTTTACTTTTGAGTAGTTACTGCACAGTGGGCACATCTACATGTGTGCATTTACTGACAAGTAACAGAAATTACTGTGCAGTATAGGTGTGCATCTTTACGTGCACTCTGTACTGCGCAGTTAACATAGAGACTTACACCTACTTGAGTATAAATTTGATACCTGCGTCATGCAGGTATCAAATTTATGCCTGATTAGTTACTGTGCAGTAATGCATGTGTAGACGCCTTACTGCGCAGTAACACTGTGTGCATGGACTGACTTTGGACTAACTTTAGTCCCAAGTCAGTCCAAACACAGCGTTAATGCGCTTTAATGCCTACACACGTATATGCCAGCCTATTCCCACTTACTGTGCAGTAATTTACTGCACAGTAAATTTAAGATGGCATAAATGCATGTGTAAACATGCCCAGTAACATACACGTAGATGCCAACCGGAAGCAGATTCGCTTCTAGTCAGCCCTGCCACTAGGGGGCCAGCCTGAGGCTAGCCCCAGGGCTTCAGGGCTGGGAACCTCTCCTGCCCCAGGGCTGGGCTGCCTCTATGGCACCCCAATTGTCAGGTCCTTAAAGCCTGCTGGCAGGCACCCTGCAGCGACTCCACGCTCCTGTGTCCCCCTGGGCAGGCCACAGGCTAGCTGCACCAACCTGCCTGCACCCCAACACTGCTGCCTGGCACCATAGTGCTGTGCAGCTGTCAGGCCTGTGCCATTCAGGCCTGCAGGCTGCGCCAGGCTCCTGACAGGCCTGTCAGCACCCAGGCCCAGATTCAAGCAGCTGCTGGCCACTGGGGCCAGGTCCAGCTGCCTCCAGCCCACCCCCTGCAGCCTGTCCGGAGCCTGCAGGTGCTGTGGGGCATTGCCTTACTGTATGGCTCCTAGTCTCACACTGTGTCCCTGCGCTGGGCACTACAGGCAGCTGCCAAGGCCTGACAGCACACGGATACCCATGCAGAGGCCTGGGCAAAGGTCCAGTGCCACCTCAAGTCACCTGCCCTGCCACCCAGCCCCTCTGCCTGTCCCCAGACCCGATGCTCACCCTGGCTCCATGTGAGCACAAAGCCAGAGCTGTCTGCAGCAGGGCCAGGACTGTGTGCTGGCACTGCTGTTCCTGGCCACCAGCTGCCAGCAGGGGAGCAGCCCATGCTGGGAAACCACCAACCACCTTCACCCCTGGGCAAACCCCTTGCCCACTGGACTCACTGAGGCATGCACACCTGTAGGGGAGCAGCCAGAGGCTGGGGTGCTGGCCACTTGTCTCCAGGCTCTGCCCCCTAGGCACCCCCACCGTCCCCCAACATGGGACAGCAGACAAACTACATTGTAAATAGTTTGCACTGGAAAGAAGGTGTTTTATTTTTGGTGGGTGGGGTGGGTGGTGGAGTGGCTCTATTTGTTGGGTGGGAGAGTCTGATGTGAGGAGAATAAAGACTGTTGTTCTTCTGAGACTTGTCTGCAGTAAGTGTGGTGGTTGGGGAGGGCAGCTGTCCAGGCTCCTTGTCCTGTCCTCTGTGGCCTTGAAGAATAGTGTATCTCCGTCCTTTGTATAACTGCTTTACAGGGATTTTGAAAACTGTTATCAAAAAACCTCTTCTGTCGTCAATTCTTCTGACTAAATAGTCCCAGCTCTTTCTTGCTTTTCTCATATGTTGTGTTTCCCAGATGTCTAATATCTTTTGTTGCTCTCTGTTGGACTTTCTAATTTGTTTGCATCTTTCTTTCTACCCTCCACAATGTCTTTAACTCCTCCCAACTTGGTGTCATCTGCAAATTTGTAAAATGTACACTCAATGCCATCTTCCAAAGCATTAATAAAGATACTGGACCCAGGACAGACCCTTGGGGAATGCCTGGTCAATGCCTCCTCCCAACTAGATCTCAAGCCATTTATAACTATTCTTTGAGCACAGTAATACAACCAGTTATGTATCCACCTTACAGTGCTTTCATCTAGACTGTATTTCTTTAGCTTACTGACAAGGAAGTCATGGGAGAATGCCATTGCACTGGGCTTTCTGTGCCTTTTAAGAGGCCTAATGCAAAATGCGCCTCAGTCATTTGGGGTGGGGGGGGGCAATGTCTTATCCTTTGTTGCTACATGACCCAAAGCTGTCTCTAACATAAATGGGACCTGAAGCTCCAAAGGGATATCTACACTGTAACAGCAAAATGCTCAGTCTTGCTGCTAAGGAACTAAGCCTTGCTCCACATGCATCAACTCAGAAATGAAGTTGAAGTTGTTAATGCATGAGTAGCTTGAGACTCCCAGTGAGGCAGTGAAGAGGCCCAGTTCTGGCCATAAGAACCATGCTGAAAGACAGCACCTTGGGATGTCCTCAAGGCATTTTCACCACCTCATTTCTTAGGCTGATGTGGGTGAAGTGAGAGCAGGTGAGTGGACTTATTCATCAGTAACAACACTGAGTCCCCTGCCGCCATAGGATAGACATACCCTTCATCTGGCATTAAAAGAGCTAAAGATTAGATGGCAATGTTAACATAGCAAAATCACAAAATATGGGCCTAATTATTCAGATATTTGAGTTCTAATAATGATCTAATGCAGCCATCAGTCCCTTGAGGTGGCAGCAATTCCTCTTAAAGTGAACAAAACCCATGGATTTCCACAGAAGTTATACATTTGATGTTTCTGTGTATACTAAAGTACTTGTTTAACAGCTTACTAATTAGTTACTTAATATACTTCATTCATACAGTATGCATGCCAGCATGCCCTGATGGTTTATGTCAGTGAAGTTAATGTTAGTGGAAGTAATTTGAGTTGAGTTACAGCAGGGATAAATTTAAACATTAATTTTAATAGAGCCAGTAAATTGTTTTAAAAATCTTCACAGAAACAGTTTGGGTTTTGAGTGTGTCTAATAATATTCTTTATTATTATTACCTACCCATGAAACAACATTTTGTTTATTCAAATGTTCTCAAACAGTGAATTTTAGGCTCATAGCAGGTACTTATTTAATTAAAGAAGGTAATTTATTTTATGACATTTATTTTGGGCAGAGTTATTTAAAAGGATTAAGGGTGCAGATAAATGTTTTGATTGGTACAGGGCGCATCTACACGTGCACCCAACTGCACAGTCATTTAGTACTTGCTAAAGTACTAAAACAAGTACTAAATGACTGCGCAATTACCGCCAGCACTGCGCAAGCCCAACACCACGTGAATCATTTCTGACTCTACTGTGCAGTAGAAATGGCATCACAGATCGTGCCTGCCATCACAACGTCACCATAACATCTCATGTAGATGTGCTCACAAAGTAATTTACCCCAGATTTTACTCCAGGGTAAATATATTCCATAGAAAGGGGTAAATGTACAATGAGCTGTCCCAAGCTAACTGGCTGACATAGGCACTATTATAGCACCTGACCAATAGATGACAGAATTAGTTTTCAGTGAGCAAATGGCTATTATACAATTGATAACAGCTATGGGCACACAGCATATATACCAGAGTAACCTTCTCAGAAATAACTTGCACAGGAGAACAACTTTTCCCCGCAAAGCAAATGTTGTGGATTATGATTCTGTTCCACGTTACCTCCAAAATAAATTGAGAATATTCTGGAGCCAGCTGGTCATGTGTCTAAAGCCTTATTTACCCATTCAGAAAACACTGATAATACCACATGACACAGGTAACAAGCCTGCCTGAATAGAAAGTTTAGTATATTGTCTAAGTGAATCTGATGCTGTCCATGACCAGTTTGATATCAATACCAATCAGTAACCAATTATGTTCAGAAAAGTTCATCTTTGCACAACACAAAATGGCAAATTCAAAGAATGTTTGGTATCTTCACAGACAATTCGCAAACAGGAGAAAAAAGCTAGATATGTCAATAAGCTGATCATAACTAATTGTTGATTCAACTCCATGGTCATTTTCATTACTTAAAGGCTACATTATTATATGATTTGATATTTAATATGATTCAGCACTAGCACACAGTAAGCTGTAAATTAATTTTAAAATGTGCTTAATATCTGAAAGTGGAGGAAGTGTGCCAAAATAAATGGATTAACTTTTGGTATATGAAGAACAAAAGGAACACAGATACCTCCTAATTAAATTTCTTTGAAATACATCTTGGTTTCAGATAAGTTTGTAAGTGGCAGCTCACCTTGCAGAGCCCAAGGTGATATCACTGATGAGATGGGTGGCTGCAACTTACACTGCCCAAACTACACATCTGCCTATTCCAGCCCTTCCAAGTAAAATAAACTGTACCAGCAACAGCACAGCTTTCCCATTTAGCTGCACTGACTTTTAGGTTTTTACCAGCACAACTATACTCATCAGAGATCACGCCTTATCACACTCCTAATCAACCTATTCTTGCGGGCAGAAATCCAGAGTGTCAACTGAAGCTCAGACTGGAAGGGCTGCTATTCAACACATACATCTGAGCTGATTATGCTGTTTGTAACATCATTTAGCAATAGGTCTCTTGGAGTTAAGTAATACAATTATGGGCTTGTAAACTAGTGCTTTGATAGAAAGAAGACACTGGAAAAGGCAGTTCTACTTGGTCTTTCTTTTTTAAAATCCTTTTAAAAATAAATATATAAACCAATAGTACTGTTAAAAAGTTATTCACAAGAGATTTCAGTTTTATAGGCAAGAAACCTTCCTTGGATAGTCTTAGGTCTGACTGCATAATAACTATCATGAAAACAGCAGTCAGTCAGAATGCGGGTGCCATCATTCACAGATCAAAGATAAGGTTTTGAGCAAGCTATTTAAATCTCTAATGGCCCGCAGGTAATGTGTAGGCAAGAAATACTAAGTTTTGTACTGTCAGCTCCTTAAAGAGTGATGAGAAAACAATGTACTGTAAAACTGTTGGATTTCTATGCAAAAAGATAAAAGAATCTGTGTTACCTATTGGCATGAGCAGAAAAGAGGTGGATTAGGTAAATGTCGGCTGTCTTTGAAATAAACACTTGCAAATATATTATTATTATCATATTTAATAATGATATTAATGATTAATGATATGGTATTAAAATCTAGTAATCACTTAGCACAACATTCTGTTCCCTTCCTGATCATCTAAGTGTCCAGTCTTCATTGTCTACATGGCATTTTTGGTAATCTAGGTGCCAAAGGTAGAACTTCTGTTCCTCATTATCACACAGCCTGTGCATGTAGATGTCTATGTATATGTGCAAATTGGCTGTGTATATAGCTGGGCTTGTACAAGCATGGCTTTTAGATATGTAGTGGCATGTAAAGCCCAAAAATGAGACTGGCCAAAATCCATGACTAGATGGACTTAGACTTAGAATAGATTCATAGATTGTTAGGGGCTAGAAGGGACCTTGTAGATCATTGGGTCCAGTCCCCCTGCACCAGAGGAAGGTCTTCCTGTCCTTTCCCCACAAAGCAGGATGGCCTGCACACTCACCTGGGAGATTTGAGGACCTGGATTCTAGGCAGCCCTTACCCTGAGGTGGTACCCTTTCTGGTTTCTTACCTTAGCCCTCGCTCACATCAGTATACCTCAAGTCAGCCACTTCCAAGTGCAGTCTCTGCTACTTGTTTTGAAACTGAACTCCTGAGCAGCCATAAGTGTGAGGTGTGTGAAAGATATGTGGGGCCAGAAGCAAAGGAAAAAACCAGAGGATTGATGGCTCCATGAGATGGCCACTGGTCTTGTGGGGGCAGGCCTGAATTCTAGCTTGTGGCCCTTGCTCCCAATGAGACAGAAGCTTCCCCCTACACTGCCACCCATCCATTTTTTTTCAATGACTGTTAAATGCAAAGGACAGTATCTCAGCTTCAAAAGAGCCTGGATAATGCCTGACCTGCATCTAGCTGGCTAGAGCATTTGATTGAGGAGTCAGGCAAAAATCAGGTTCAAATCCCCTCTGAGCAAAGGCAGCCTAGAACCAAAATTCTCTGGTTTCACAGTTGAGTGCCCTAACCACTCAGCTTTTAGGAGAAAAAGAGACTAAGAACTACCCATACTTCACTGTCAGTAGATGTAGACAACTATGGACATACATGGGCTGTGCAGCCAAGAAGAGAATAGTTCTACCTGTTCATAAGTGGCACTTTTGGCACTTAGCAGAAAAAAGCCATTTAGGTAACCAAAACTGGATGTTTACTTGAACAGGACAGAAAGAGAATGCCAACCATATTTTTAACTCCGACATTTTAATGTTTGCTGTAATTCATGGAAGTCCCAACTCCATTTCTAGAGCTGAGTGAAATATTTGGCAAGCATACAGTGAACGTAGAAATCTTGGGCAAGTGTCATCTGTTGTGTTTGTTGTTTGTGAATCATCAGCAGACCTAGTGCAAAAATTCTGAATTTGTAATTTGAAATGAATCCTATTTTTTCAGAAAATATTTCTGGTTTGGCAGATATTATTATTAACAAGATATTATAAACAAGATAGTTGAAAATAATCAGCTTTTTGGCTGCCTTGGCAATATTTTCTTTCCCAAGTTAAAAACTAATATATTATTATTAATGTCATATTAGTATTATTCAGGCTAGTCGAAATATTTTCATCAAATCTGTTCTTCAATCAAAAATTGAACACTTGACAAAACTGATTTTTGTGAAAAGCATCTGCTTTCATCAGAAATTTCCACTAACTGGGAAAACAAACAGAAGAAAAATATCTCAAAAGTATCTCAAACAGTGAAAAGATTTCAGTTAAAAACTAAAATATTTTCTTACAAAATAGTGCAGTTATTTGTATGTCATGATAGCTGTCCCTTCCCTTCTTTGCAAGACTGGTTCTCCACCATTTCATCTTTGCATACATTTTCCATAGAGGGAAAAAATACTTTTTCCCAGCACACATTCATGATTTGAATTATTAATGACAGATTCAGGGATCAGTCTTAACACACACATGAAAGAAAGAAAGGGGACAATAAGTTCTCTGCTCTTCACCTGATCAGGCTGTTCTTCATTGTGGGGTGGAAAGCACATTCTCCAAGTGGAGACCCACTGCTTGAGGCTTGTCAAGCAAAGAGCAGGGAGACAAAGCAGCTCAACTGGCAAACTACAAAAAAACAAACTGCTCTATGATTGGGGCTGGCAAAGATGGCTTGCAGTAAGGGAAGAACTGGTAGCCATACTGCAATTCTAGGGGTCTATCACAGCTGTTTGATACACTCAAGTTACTTTTAAATTAGCCAGCTCAGGCACTCAGTGTGCCTGGAGCAGCACTGGCAGAGCTGGCCTTAGGGAAAATGGTGCCCTGGGCGAACTTTTGTTTTGACACTGCTCCCCCCCTCCCCTCCCCCATGGACACACACACATACATGCACACATACATGCACACGCGCACACACACACACTTCCCCAAAGTCAATGGCACTGCTGCAGAGAGAGGCAGGCAGGCAGGAGCGCAGGGTGCAGTCTGACAGAAAGGCAAAGCAGTATGGTGTGCCAGGCAGGTGGGCAGACAAGCACCACTGCTGCTGTGCAGGAGCAAGGTGGGCAGATTGGAGCAGGTACCACCCCACCCACACTGCCCAGCCTGGCTATTCCCGCGCAGCACCCGGAGGTGGGGGGGGAAGGGGGTGGCCTGGGCTAGGCACTGCTCCTCCTGCCTGGGGTGGGGATCTGCTTGGATGGGGTAGAGTGGGGAGGGGTGGGAGGAGAGCATTTATGTGAGCGTAGGCTGCTCATATGTGTGTGCTTGTGTGCGTCTGGGTAAGTGTGTGGTGCGCCCCCAACCATGGTGCCCTGGGTGATCGCCCATGTTGGCTGCCCTTAAGGCCAGCTCCAAGCACGGGGGCTCAGTGTGCGGTGCTAAACCCACCAGGAAAGCTTGGTAAATAATTAGATGGTGAGCCCATGTTCAGCTCCATCTTGTTGCAGCTACACTACTCTCAGTAACCATGCTAGTTCAGGCTAGGATACACAAGCTGCTTTCAAAGGCACGGCTGAAGCATAGACATGCCATGAGTCTGCTCTGCTCCTGAGGCATTGCTTCTTACTAAGGACCATGAGTAAAACTGATTGATCCGTAAGTGCCAGTAAGGTACAAGAAGGCAAACGAGGCAACTCCTCATCTCAGAGGACTACAGGATGACAGAAAGACTGTCTGAAGAAAGCGGCACAACACAAATTAAATCAAATCAAATCCGATATGCAATGCTATTTGCTTTTGGCAAATAATGAAGTGCATGTCCACTTCTAGCAAACATTCAGTCTGATAACCTGGGGGCCCTGGAGTCAGAAATGGGGGCGTATGTGGCAGAAACTAAATCCACATTGGAATCCTAACAAAAATAGCATTGGTGAGATTTTCATGTCCTGCACTGAGCTCCACTGGTTTCAGTCAGTTACCATTCAACAGCAATGAATTTGTTTTTTGTGATACGATTTACCAAGGCCCATATCTCCAGAAAACTGGATCTCATGGTGGCAGTTTCTTTTGATTTGTTTCTCATTGAAATAAAATACTACTGGTGCCTCTGCTGTGTGCATGAGATCAAGCAATAGAAATGATGAAAAGGGGGGTGGGAAAGGAGGAAGAGGGGTGGTATCAGACTTAGTTCACTTGAGCTTGTTAATAAGTTGTTCCTTTTCTGCATCCAAAGATAGTGTGCTCTTCTCTAGCTTACTAAATGTGCAGAAGTGTGGCTAGAGGGAAGGAAAAACTGAGCAAGCAGGAAACTTGCATGGGAATGTGAATTTGCACACACATACACATGCATGAATACATGCACATGTATACAAACACCTTTTTGAAGCAATTCCGTAAAGCATGATTCCTTGTGTGTTATGCTGCACTCAGGAACGCCATCCTTAAAAAAATATACTGAAAGATATTGTTAGGTTTTCTTCTAGAATTGAGACCCTTTTAAAGGTTCAGGAGCAAGCTATCCTGATGCAATGGAAGAGTAGGAAATATAATAGGACACCAGTCTAACTAGACAGCAATCTCTTCCAGCTAAACAGCAATCTCTTCTGAAAAGGGAATCCTACATAAAGCAGAAACTTGGTCATAGTACTAGGGAAAAGTATAAGAGTATCATATGCAGGGAAAAATAGGAAATCCAAGGCACATTTAGAGATGCAGCTGGTGAGGGACATATAAGGCAATAAAAAGCAATTCTACAAATGCATCAAGAATAAGAGGAAGACCAAAGAAACCATACGTCCATTACAGAATGTAGACAGCAATCTGGTTACAAATGATGCAAAGGACACTGAAGTATTTAATACCTCTTTTTACCTCAGTCTTTGCAAATAGGAACAACTACCACAAGACGAGTGCAGATGGCAATGAAGATAGAGGAGTCAAACAAACTAGAGTAATGTCCGAACAGTTTAGGCATTACTTAGAGAAGCTAGGAGCTTTTTAGTTGGCAGGACCAGATGGGATGTACCCTTGAATACTGAAAATCTGGCTGGGATAATTTCGGAGCCATTAGCTATCGTTTTAGAGAACTCTTGGAGACTGTGTGAGGTCCTGGATGAACAAATAAGATGCCTATCCTTGAGAGCGAAGGAAGAGGCTCTGGGGAATTACAGACCAATCAATCTGAATTTATACCTGGAAAGAACATGGAGTAAGTCCTCAAGAAAGCTATTGTGAAACACCTAGAAGAGAACAAGGTGATAAGAAACAGCCAGCATGGAGTCATCAAGAGCAAGTAATTACTGACAAACCTGATTTCCTTCTTTGATAAGATGACAGGTTCTATGGGTGAGGGAAGAGCAGTGGATGTGATGCACCTTGACTTTAGCAAGGTTCTTTACAGTGTCCCATGACATTCTCATTAACAAGCTACAGAAATTTAGACTAGATGCAAATACTGCACGGTGGATATATAATGATCATTGTGCTTAGTTCTCAATGGCTCAATGTCTAGCTGGGAGGAGGAATCAAAGGAGATTCCCCAGAGATCTGTCCTAGACCTGGAATTGTTTAATATCTTAATGATTTGGACAATGGGATTAAGCACATGGTTAGAAAATTTGCAGATGGCACCAACCCTCTGGTTGGTAGGGTTAAGATCCAGAATGACCTGGACAGACTGGAAAAATGGTCTTCAATCAGCCAAATGAAATTCAACAAGGACAAATAAGTGTGAAATCCTGCACTTGGGTTGGAGTAATTGCATGCACAAATACAGACTGGGGAATTATTGGTCCGACTGCAGTGCTGCAAGGAAGGACCTAGGGATTACAATAGACCACAAGCTGAATATGAGACAACAGCGTGCTCCTGTTGCAAAAACAAGGCCAATAGTATACTGGGCTGTATTAACAAGAGTGTCTTGCAGATCAAGTACAGTGATTCTTTCATTTCATTCAGCGCTGGTGGGGCCTCACTTGGAGTTCTGTATCCAGTTCTGGATCCCACTCTTTAATAAGGATCTGGGCTAATTGGAAAGAATTCAGCTGAGAGCAACAAAAATTATTAGAGAATAGATGCTAAGGCAGGATTTAACAACAGACTTCAAGTACCTGAAGGGCAATTATACAGAGGATGAATTTCGGTGACTGCAGGGGACAGGAATCAGAACAATGGTTTCAAGCTGCTACAGAGGAAGTACAGGTTGGAGATTAGGAGGAACTTTCTGACTTCCAGTGTTTGAGGGTGTTCAAACATTGGAACCTAGAAAAGTTATGGAATCTACAGCCCTGGAAATTTTAAAGAGAAGATTAGAGAGACATTTGGCTGAGATGGTGATCAGGGGTGATCCTGCCTTGAGTAGGGGGCTTGATTAGATGACTTTATGAGGTACCTTCCAGCCCTGCTTTTCTATGATCCTATATCTGTTGGGTTTTTTACCCTCTATTAAACTGCAGTTGCAGATCTGAATAGCTGGATCTGGAACTTCCACATGAGCAGAAGTAACACTGTTTAGATTATCCCCAATTTGTCTTTTGGTGGGTTCAAAAATGTAAAAGCAAAATTTAGGAGGCAAAAATTACCCACAAACAGAGAGGCCAGGTTGCAACTGTTGGACAAAGATACTCCCCAATTTGTGAAATTAGAGTCCAACTACTCATTGCAGCATAGGCTTAAACCTGCATAGTGCTCAGAACTCTGGCCCCAGTCCCACAAAGCACTTAAATTTACTGTTAATTTTGAAAGCGTGCATAATTTGAACCGTTATAAATGGAATTTGCATTAGCAAGAACAAAATGTAAAATATTTTGGTATGTTGCAAATATAAGAAGATGGTCATGCCTTTTATTTGGTAAGAATGTTATCTGCAGTAGTTTCAGTATCAAGGTGTGTTTTTATATTTTGCAATATCTGACTGAATGTTGTCAAATATTTGAACCACTGATTTCACTCTGGTCTGGATTATAAGTAACAACCTAGTGTAGGGAGATTCTGGATAGGTCTTATAAGAATTAAATTACTACTGTGGTGTCTTCTGAGATAGCTTCGTCTTTCTGATCACAGTTGCACACCATTCCTGTAAACTATCAGGAAGTGAAAAGGATGCTTTTCTGAAGCTTACACTTGCACATTACTCTGCTTCAAAGTTGTTACAGTCTGGTAACGAAAAATCCTCTCACTGACCTATTCAAGTCAGTACATTTTAGGAGTTGCATTTTGCCCTCCTAAAATTTGCTTTGACATTTCTGAACTCACAAAAGAAAAATAGGGGTATAATCACTGACTCATTTGTTTGTTCTTTTTAAACATGACATACTCATATTCTCATTTGCGTTATTTTGATATCATCTCAAACTTGTACCAAAAATCATATCACCGACACATGGTGAATGTATATAATTATAATATCTGTCCTAGATGTAAGCAAAAACATGCAATTTTTCACTTATTTACACTAACATAACAGAATGTTTAAATTAATTCAACCAAGCAAACTGATTATTTTCTTTCTGTAGCTCAGTACTTCCTGGTTTGAAGTAAATAGTAGCTACAGGCGCGGATCCCTCCATTGTCAGGTTAGCATTTTTTAATTGAATTTGCTTTAAAGTTTTACTTATAGTTTATAAATTAAAAGCAAACTAAATGAGATGCAAAGCATCAGAAGTCATAAGTTGCTTCTTTAATTCTGTACTATCAGGAGAAGACTTAAAGGATAAATGTATGTGTATAGCATAAAAAGGAAAGGACAAAAAAGGAAGAATGGATATCAAATAGAAGAGGGAAAGGGCAATAATCTTCAGTTAGGATTTTAAGGCATACTGTTTATAGAATTTATTTATTCTCTAGAAACAGGACAAGAATTTGGGTGCATCAGATTCATCACAGCCATAATGATCTTGATTTAAGGACCTGATTCACTCAATTTATAACTGCACTCCCTTTACTAGCAAAGGTGTCACTGATAGTTATACTGCCATGGCATTCCTTATAGCTCTGTTTCTGTTCTGCTGTATTGGTTTCTGATGTAGAACAGGCTGCTCCCAGGGCCACCATTTTCTCCATGAGCAACTGGAGTCATCTCAAGGAGAATCCAATCCAACACTCCAACCAGGCCCACTGCATCCCTGGGGGGAGATACAGACCCTCTGCAGGAATACAGCCTTAGTTTATTATTTAACAAGGATCCTCACTTCTTACAGGACATGAAAATCAATGGGGAAAAAACTGGATTCTCCTTTAGTCTGCCAGTCTAAATCAGGTCATGGGGGCCCCTGTGAAGATCTGCTGATGAGGGAGGCTGCACTGGCACAAGATGATCTGCAGCCTCCCTGTTGACTTGAAACAACCTCTGGGGTCCAAAGAGTGAAGTGATGGAGGTCTAAACTACTTCAAAGCATCAGACCCTCAGACTCTGCCTGCAGAGTTCCAGCTCCATTGGAAACTGTCAAACTGCTCCCCACAAATGTGCCACTGGATGTAAACTGTTGGAACTGAGGCTGTATTCCTGCAGAGGCTGGCTATGTCTCCTCCCAAAAATGCAGTGGGCCATTCTCAACATGTAGGGGGTGCACACAGGTGTACCCCTGGAAGCGCACTTCCAGTTTCAGGACTGGCTCCGTGATCGGCCACTGGGGGTCGCCTCTCTCCCCCCCGCCCCACCACCACATCAGCAATCTGGTTATCCCCCAGACTTGGGAAGCACCAGTCACCCATGCAGTGGGCCTGGCTGAAGTACTGCATTGCACTCCCCTTTGAGAAGAATCTAGTTGTTCATGGGGAAAATGGTGGTCTAATGGTGCCAAGACAGAAGTAACTTTCAGGACCATCCCATCCTGTCACCAAGTTGTTCATTACCCAGGACAGCAGAATTGAAAAGGTAGCATATCTAGAGTCATAAGGATGTCTAGTTATGTGAATGTGAGTGAAGTGAGGTAAAATCTGTTTTGCCCTGGGCAGCCCTGGAAACTACTCTTAGGACCTTTTCAGGCTGAGCATTTTAATGGGAGTCAGGTATAGGAAGGAAGAAGGCATATTCAGTACCTGTGGAGGGGAACCCCCAGCCAAAATACTGTGACTAGCTAGCATTAGCCTGTCTTCCGAAATCATACTTCTCTGTCTTGCCTTAAATGACAACAGAAAATATAGGCTTGCTTGATTAAAAATAGCTTGTTGATAACCATGGTCTGTTAATTCTATTTGAAAAGATGCTCTGTGGAATAGCCTGACTCGCAAAGAGCTTGGGAAATAGGTAGAACTATTTTCATGTAGCAAGAGCCATAACAGTGAATTCAGCTCTTTTAGAAGCAATTGGAAAATAAAGAGACAATGGGTAGCTCAACTGCAACCCTGAGAGAGCTTCTGTTCTACACTCAGTTCTGTGCAAAGTAGTAATTTAATGACAGCAATGGGCCTGTATTGCTTTTGTGAATGAGCACTCAAATTTCACATCTGAGCTTTAAACAGATATGGAGCCCAATGGGTTAGTCATGATTTATACAAACCAGTAATTTTATATTTTAAAACAATTGCCTCCCTCAAACGAAAGAGAAACTCCCTGCTACCATGCAAGCTAGCTATGGTAGGTGTAAGTGAACCTGGAGGGTCTGTTCTAAATAGAGGTGCACCAATACATCAGTCCCATACTAGATTGACATCAATATAAGGAAAATTGACAGTATCAGCAATCATCTTTTTTTGGCTGATGTGGCCGATAATGTCTCTGATAAATGCCCTGTGTGTGTGCGCAGCTGCAGCACAGCCCACAGGTGGCCAAGAGCACAGCCCAGCAGCATGGAAAGCAGCAGGGTCCAGCTGATAAGTCTGTTGTGGGGGATGGGGCCCCTGCGGTGAGGGAGGGAGTGGGACTGGGGCTGGGGCTGGGACAGGGGTAGATAACTGCACAGCCAGGGCGGGGCACAGGATGGAGATGTGAGCAGCTCATCTGCTGCAGGGCATGAGGGGGTGGGGGGAAAGCTCCTGCCACATCACGCACCCTGGTAGGGCATGGGGGGCATGTACCCCCCAGATCTGCATGGGGTGAGAGCAGGCTACTGCTGTTGGCTGGGGCCGGGCTTTTCCTGGTGGGGAGTTGGGCTAGGGAAGTTCTCAGGGAGGGTGGCGGGAGTGGGGCTATGGGGTGGCTACAGTGAATTTTGGAGTGTCTGCACCCCCTCATAGCCTCCCTCCCAGTGCCATGACTGCCAACCCTGAGCACAGCCCTGGCCCAGCCCCCACTGGGAAGAGCCTGGTGCCGTCCCAGCCCCAGCCTGCAGCAGCAGCCCTGCCCTTACCCCATGTGCAGATCCAGGGGCACGGGCCCCCCATGTCCTCCCAGGGTGCATGAAGCTGCAGGAGCCACCCTCCCCTCCCCACACACCCCAGACAAGCCACTCATGGCTCCGTCCCATGCTCCACCCCGGCTGTGCAGAGCCTACCCCTGCCCCTGTCCCAGCCTTGAGTCTAAAAATTATGAACCACTGTTATAGACAGAACAGAATAGGTTAATCCCAATAGATTTTAATAGTAAAACATACACATCCCAAGGATATGGGAGGTACAGGTTCAGATCCAGTCAGAGGGAAAAAACGTGGAACATAGGTCTCCTACTTCCTGGGAAAGTGCCCTACCCACTAGGTCCGTGGTTCTCCACCTTTTTAGGCTCAAGACCCCTTACTAGTCATTGACTGTAGTTTCAGAGCACTCACACAACATTGGGTCATGCTTAGGGGTGGATCCCTTGGGGTATGGTAGTTCATTCACTTTCCCCTTTTGTTCCTCCTTTCTGTAGTGAAACAGAGCAGGTGCAAAACAATACTATAAGAAGAGGTGTCACTGCCAAGATCCAGGTTAACCTTTCCCTGGCCCTACAACCACCACTGAATTACAGGTTTGTGACCTTCTCTCACCATGTAAAATTAGTGGCTGCAAAGTCAGGGAATGATTAACCTAGACTTTGGCATCAATACCTCCTCTTGCAGCAGCATTTTGTCCCCTACTCCACTTTGCTCCACTCCACACCTGCCATTTCAAAATCCTAGATTTGCTGGTGATCACGCTAGGGCATAAATGAAGTTAGACACCATGGTAGCCATATTGGATTGCATCTAAACAAACAGCCCAGCATAGGAGCATAGGTGTGTGAGAAAGTAATCATCCAAGAAGTATTCAAGCTTTTATGCAGGATGGAGTAGAATCATGCTTAGTGATACAGGTGTCTTAAAACTGTTAGAGATGCTTAGACAACTGAGTTATAAAATAAGATTTGGCCTTTTATATTCAAGGTTATGTCTCCTTACTGAACTGTATATTTTTGTTTTGCTCTACTTATTTGAGAAAAACCTATTGATGTCTTCAAAAGTGTGAGAGGTTTGCTTTCTGGATTATGACTGTTATATAAATGGTCTAACCAGGCCTCCAAATTTAGGCTGTCATGCTTGCTGACTTACTGGATGTGGAGGTTGCCAAAGGATTTTAATATCTCTCTCTGTCTGTAAGTAGATTAGTAATGTGGAAACTTTAAGCCTCAAGAATATGCAAGGTTCTCTGCACACCTGCTGTATTGTTACTTAGGCAAAGCGAAGTAGTGAAAAAGAAGAACCAAATAATTTTTCACTCCCTTTTGTCTATCACTTCCATCTGGAACATCTAGTGCTAGAACAATTTGGAGACGTTCTGCCCTGGCTGGTCAAGTCCCAGTGAAGTAAATTAGACTGCTTACAGAAGTCAGGTAAACAGGATTTAGCTCTAAGTACTGCAAGAGAAAATTTCTAGTGCTTGAGAACACAAATTTAAAACCAACTCCACACTAACATTGAAGTCAAGCTATCAACAACTTGTTTAAAATTGGCCATTGTTTGTTAGCAGAGTTTTCATTACTTTTGAGGACAGGGACATTTTATTTTCTGAGGACTATTTTTTACCATCATAAATATAGGTCTTCTGAGTGTCTGAAGGACAGTCTTTATTGCAGTTCCCAGAAAAAGATAGCTGTTCCAATAATTGGCCAGGGATGAACATCACAGTATGGCCATTGCTGATATGCTTTCCACTGCACTATAGGCCAAAACTGGAAGGCTGAGAATTTCGTAATTTGTGAAGAAAAAAGAATCTCCAGAGAGAGGAAGCTAAAAGGAAACCAAGCTTTAGAAGGGAGGGAGGGAGGGAGGGTTCAGCTATTAAATCAACAGTACTTCTTGTGGCTTCATCTTTGTTGACTACCAAGCCCGCTGCTTTGACCCTAACTCCTAAAAGCAAATTCTCTAGCATAGTCAATGTAAAGTGTTATTTTATTGCACAGAAACGTCATTCTTAAGCCATTTTCAGACTTAACTAATGTATTCTTCCTTCTAATCATCTAAAGGGCACTTGCAAGCAAGTTCTGTAATTTGATACAAGCTGGAATTCCCAAATAGTAATTGGCATCATTTAGATTGCATATTGGCTGGTGAAAAAGATACCCCATGGATATCTTGTACCTGCTTTCCTTATCCAGAGGTGATCTGGCTCACACTGGGGTAGCATGTAGTGAATTGCCCTTTTTAGTAGTTGTTAAACGTTCTGCTCAGCAGCATACAACATAATGCTGCCTGCAAGAGACATTATTACAGTAGCATTTTGAGAAATGTCAGTCGCATCAGAGTCTGAATTGAGCTGGGGTAACAGAGGAATTTATATCTGCTGTTCCCGATCATTTCAAATTGCTTTGCAGTCTTAAAGGATGGAGCTGCAAATATAGTTCTTAGGGATGGGAATTATATTAAACTGATCAAGCACAAACCTTGGTCTTAGTTTACACATCATGAAGCTTCTGCTAAAATGTAGTATGTATCCTATTCACAAGCTCCACCCAAATAGTCAAAGAAACTGACTTAGTGACTCATCTTTTCATGTATCATATCATTCATCAGATAACAGACTTTTCAGAACCACAGGAGCGGCTCAGATTATTTTGACATCCTCTGTAGAGTTTGGTATAGATTTTTTCTTTTTCTTTCTCTCTCTCTTCCCCTGCCCCTGTCGCTTTCCCTCCCCCTCTCCCTCTAATCTGTTTCTGTGCCTCTTTTCCGATTTATCTGGATTAAACAAGTCTCTGATTATTCTTTATGCCATTGCAAATAAAGTCATTTTCGGAAACAGATGTCGAAGGTACCTAGTGAAATAATCCTGGAGGCAGATGCAGTCTTCCATAAGCTGCCAGGCTCATGGTGCAATCAAAGTGATGAAAAAATTGGAACAGGCTCCAGGAAAAGTAATTAAATTATAGTTCCATTGTAGAAGCACATTTTAAAATTACTGAAATTCAAAGCCCATAATGCTGGCATTATAGTTGAAAGACTACTCGTCATGGGTCATGAGCATTTTTTTTAACAGTTATTAATCATGCTTGACTGAAAAGACATGTGTAACCTACAACAAGCAGAGGCTGTAGTTGTGCCAAGGGAAGCTTTTGTTCCCCAAAGAGAATTGTATCAAAGGCCAGTGTGTCCTATTATTACATGTGCAGTAGTACAGTGACAAATCTGAATTGGGGCTTTTCAGATTTCAATACAGGGTTTAAAAAAAAAAAGAAAACAAGTGTTGTGTCCTCCTGAATACTATATGCCTCCTTTTTTCCACTACAAAGTTAACTTATTCATTGACCAAAATGTAATGAAAATGAAAAGTCCCTAAATCTTACAAACAGATCATGAGAACTGGAAAAAAGGGACATTTGTAAAGTACTAGAAATACTTGTTCATTTATTCAAATTCATCTTCCCACCAATGTAAGAGTAATCCCTTCTGGAAATGATTGAAAATCTCCTGATAGAATGATTTTACTCTGTGAAATGTAGATTCATCAAAATCTATACATTCCCTGGGAAAGCATGTGTTTAAACCAAAAAAAAGCATTTTGATAAGGTTGGAGGGCTACTTTGATCAGATCTGACCTCATTAGCCTCATCAGAATGTGACAAATGTTAAAACATTTTTTAAAGTTAAAATATTTTAAAATTTTTAAATATATATTTTAATGAAAGGAGTTAAAGTCCAAATGAAGTATTTAGATTCATCCAAAACATTTTTAGTATGAAAATATTGTTTTGCCAAATATTTTAAAAATCAACTTTCTGTTCTAGTTCGGAATGGAAACAGTCTTTGAAATCACAGCATTTCCCATAAAATAGAAATTCCACTGCCTGGCTAGTTCTGGTCCAGGGCCTGATCCAACATTCCTGAAAACAAAAGGCCAGATCCAGTAGAACCTATGTATCACAGGGGTGGGCAAAATGCGGCCCGGGGGCCAGATGTGGCCTGCCAAGCCATTCTATCTGCCCCATGGGGCCCCTAAAAAAATTTAGAAAATTAATATTTATCTTCCCTGGGCTGCCTGTCATGACGCCCTCGATGGCTTGCCAAAACTCAGTAAGTGGCCCTCTGCCCAAAATAATTGCCCACCCCGATGTATCAGGACTAAAAAGCACCTTACTGTAGGCATGTCGACATGTGCAATTAATGCAACTGAATATACTCCGGTTCAATTTGAGACAGAGTAAACTAATCTCAACATCACCGTCTACTTGTGCAGTTAAGCACAATAATTTACTGTGCTGCCCGATAACACCTGTATCTGACAGGACTATCTGGCAACTCAGTAAATTACTCTACTTTGCCCTAATTGTTTCATATGTGTACATGGTGATGCTTTACTGCACAGCAAATTAGTCTGCTGTGCAATAAAATATCTTATGATGGCCACTGTGATCTAATTCCGTCCACCATTTATGTATCTACTTTTGTAACTTGCTGTTATCCTACCCTTAAAGACTGAGTCACAGCAAAATCAGAGAGGAAGAAGAGAACTCACCCATTTCTTTTATTAACAGTTTTTTGGAGACTCCAGTAGAGTAGACTAGGATCACACTTATGTAACTAATAGGTAGAACAGGATTTTGCCCTAAGGCTTCTATTGACTTTAATGTGTCCCTGCTACACATAACCCAGTCCATTTTGAATGTAAACAGGCAATTTGTCTTATTTTCCTTCCTTCTAAAGAATGAAGAGTAAATATTTTCGCTCGATCTGAGCCTTCAAGAGGCCGAGAAGCGATTACTACACTGCTTCAGAGTTTTCACTGTCTAGTAATTGTTCTAAAAATTCAGCCTAAACATGCCCTTTAGTTGCATACAATTACTCTTTCTTATTATATCTCCACACTTCAATCAGCCCCATAGTTTCATCCCACTTAATCTTTACCTCTCTTTGGTGTTTATGCCCTTCAAATATTTGTAGACTGTCAACTATTGTTTGTTAATTTAGCATATTTATCTTTATAATTTCCCCCATAAATTGTTCTCTCCAGTGTCCATAATTTTTTTGCTCCTCTGTGAATTTTAGCTCCCGTTTTCAGTATTTATAGTAAATAGCATGCTGTGAGCTAAACAGAATATTGAAGGAACTGGAGAACTAGAGCTTTATGCCCTATTATTATATTTCATGGCCTGATGCCTCAAACCCTAATATGTTGTCCATGGTCATTGGCAACTTACGCTGACTTGAGTTTAAATTTATGATGATCTATTGGGAGGGGAAACTCTTCTGATTCTGATTCTGGCTACCTTTCCTCCCTTTGTTCATTAGCACAGACACAAAAGCACTCTGCCATTTTATTCCCCCAACAGTTATAAGACCAAATTCTGTAATTGGTTTTCCACATAAAACCCCACTACCATCCATGGGGAGCTGTAGAGAGTTCACAAATTCTGCCTGGATTACAGAATTTAAATACAGTAAAATACTCAATAACTGTACTAATTGTGACGTACCCCTCTGTGGTTATGAAAGCACATGATTGATCAGCATGCTCCTGTAACAATATGAGTATAGTCAAATCATTGCAACTTTAGCCATGTTTCATTTGTGGCTACATTTACAGCAATTTGTCTCATTTGTGTCGCTAGCAGAACATGCCAAGTGACACTTGCAGTATAATAGTTGCTGTGTACACCTGAGGGGCAACTCTTCCTTCCCATTTTGAAGGTGAAATAACCTCTGCCCATAGCATGATATTGCCATTGATTGCATTTGGGTGATTGGTGTGCATTTGTTCTGTGTTCTACTGTACATTTACACGTATGTCCAAGCAAGTAAAGAAAATTCATCCCAGGTACTGAACTTTTTATATCAAGTTTCTGATTGAGCCATATTTTAAAGCAACCACTTTAAAACAGAGGATTTATAATGGGAATGTACTAGGGAAAAATATAGATTTGCAGTATAGTACAGGCTACATTACCACACAGAACCACCTTCATTCATTATCTGCAGTGATCGTACTGAACCAAACACATCAGCACTTGTTTAGCTGTAAAAGGTAAGGAGTCCTGGGCATTGCTAAAAATACTTGGATGGGGGTCCACCTTCGAACCCTAGCTACCACAGATAAAAGCCAAAGAGATGCTGCTGAGCATTTGGTGAATAGAAGACAAGAGAAAACTATCAGTAGCTAGAGTTCACTGGTCCCATTGTCACTGCCGAGCTGACAGAGGGAAATAAGAAGAGGGAGGACATAAGAAAGAAACCACAACTTCAGAGGAGTCATGGATGAATTTCTTTGGGTTTTTAGATGTAATCAAATATTAAAATAAAAAAAAAAAGTTAAACAGGTTGGGGAAAAAAACAGTATTCAGAGAAAATGGGACAATTTCTCTGCTCAGTGTGCTCTGTTGGCATTATTTGAGCTGTACAAAAGAGGAAATCCCATTCCTTTAGTCCACTGTGGAGGTTTACCCAGCATATGGAAGTCTCTTAAGTGGAAAGCCCTTTCTACTGTCCATAAAGGACATGACGGGATGTGGCCAGAGCATCCCTAAGAGATCACACCTGGATAATTCTGGTGCATTACAGGTAGAATTGAGGTAGCTGTAATGGGCTGCCTAACAACAGATAAAATCTGCCCCAGTGATTTCAGACTGTACAAGGGTGGAATCAGTATCAGGCAGCTGTTTTTCCTATAATGTTGTATTCTAAGTGAATCAGTGTGCTATGGCCCTGTTTCATCATTCAAACCTTTATATCACTCAGGCTTCTCCGTATGAGCATGAGTACATTGAACACTAGGCTGTATTTCAGTTCAATGGCTTCAATTCTGCTATTTAAGAATATTGCAGTGCTTTCCTGTAGGTATAACGGACACTCATAATTACCAAATAGGTTATTTGAACTAACTTTTCATCAGTAAAACAGGGTAAAATGTTTCTCTTTAGAGTTTGCATTAATAAGTGGAGCCATTAAAAACTAAAACACTTATTTTTTATGAGCTTTTGAGTACTTTGTCAAACAGGCAATAAACTTACTTTTGAGGGTTTTAAAGATTTTCATGGTTTATATCAGTAACAGAGATACTGATTAGAGTGATTGAAATGTCAGCAAGCATTTGTCCTTTTATTCTCAATATTGACTGCCCCCAAGATAGTACTTCATGTTTAAAAAAAAAAAGTTTTAAATGAAGCTCTGGGAAATTCATGTTGTTGTAATAGCTCCATGGTCCTGTGGTTCACTGTAATGTTCTTATGATACAAAAGATTTTTCTTATTACAAGAGAAATAGTAGCAGTGAGATTAAATATAAATATTACTTGAAAGCAACTGTTCTAATGATCTGAAATGACAGTGAAGAACAGTGGGCATATTTTATCCCTAGGATTAATAAAATCTTCATAGAATACAGCTATGTTAGCAACCAACATGATTGTGCTGCTGTTGGAGATATCCTGTCCTTTCCTTTTTCCCAGTAAATTCTCTGTACATTTTGTTTCAAGCAAACATGATTGTGATGGCATAAAAAGAAGGCACCTGAATGACATAACCCACAGATAGGTACCATGTCCCTTGTAGTAATGTGATAGAATCTCACGTCCCTCTTTAGACTGGACACTGTATCAGTTTATACACACAGGCTGCTGACAGACATCCAGTTAAAGGCACAATGGGATCTGATCTGCAATCCCAACAATTGCTCCTCTTGCCATGCCACACATTTTTTTTGTTTTAAGGTCTGAATGGCACATTACAAAAAGTATTGCATCAATGGACTTTCAGGGAATCAAACAGGCAGGAATAGGATCCCGTAGGCACCTAATAAATAGAATAGGATTTTTTCTTCCTCCCATGTGTGGCTAGTTGAAAGCCTTCTCTTGTCTAATGTTTCTTTGAGCTGATTGGGTTGGGTTGATAGCACCAGCTTGTCTATCCTTTTTTAGGGGACTATACAAAATATCTGAATTTACACTCAATCTTTCCTTATTCTGTGTAGATTTTCACATTCACTGTATCTCTGCTAGATTTTCTTTCTGAAACTGTTACAGGAACAAGAAAGATATCCTTGAAAAGCACTTTGTTTTGCCTGTGACCATTTTTTCCCTGTCAAGAAATTGCTCCAGAACACCAACATTTTTTTTCTTTTGCTGACATGCTGATTCAACTCTTGATTCATAGAGCTGTTTTAGATAACTTAGGAGTTTGAGCTATCTTGTAAAGGTGTTGCTCATTTGTACTCAGATGTTTTGTGCAGGGGTGACTTCTCAGTGTCCAACAAATTTATAGTTAACATTTCAGGTTTGACATGATTTACTTTAAAATCAGATGCCTTTTTAAAAGCATAACTTTCTTTAGCTGTTAATATTTGGGGAAAAACATTTGTGTCATCATTAAACAAAGCTTTTTTAAATGTGTTTCTGAATGTTTTATTTTAGTGGTAAATTCACTACTCTATCCTCTGTACAGAAGGCACCATAGCCAACGCAAGAAGTTAAAGAGATAATGGATGGCTCGACCTAATTAATCCAAATAATTTAAACAGGGGAGAGCCAATGCCATTGACTCTCCTGGCTGCATTTGGACTGGCACAAAGAGGAGTCATCTCTTTAATGAACTGGAGCTAATGTCTATATGGGGCGAGACTTAAGCACAAAGATCATCTCTTTTCCCCAAAAACATTCTCTGCATTAAGTACACAATTCACAAAAAGTGTCGTATAGACTTTCAAGGACTCAAACAGGCTGGTGTAGTATCAGTTTGGTGTTGTGTCAACAGAGCCATTAGGAGTAATACACAGGAGAAGATAGTGCCACCTCATCCAGTGCTGGTTAGGCCTCATCTGGACTACAGTGAGTGGTTAGGGCTCCACATTTTAAAAAGGACATAGAGAAAGGTAGGCAACAAACATGATGAAGGAACTGGAAAGCAAGTTATATGAGGAGACACTGAGAGAAATATGCCTATTGAAATTGTGGAAAAAACGATTAGGAGGGGACATGCTAGCAGTCTTCAAATATCTGAAGGGATGCCATAAAGAAGAGAAAAAATACCTGTTCTCCCTTGCTGCAGTCCCGAAATTGCAGCAACATAGGTTTAGCCTGGATATCAGGAAAAGTTTCTTTACTGTTATAGCAGTGAGGCAGTAAAATAGACTGCAGAGGGAAGTTGTAGAATCTCCTTCACTGGCAATTTTCAAAAACAGGTTGGATGAGCATTGGGTCAGGAATGATTTATGAATGGCAATGCCTCAGATGCTCTGTGAAGAGCAACAGTTGGAAGCCCCGGAGACCTCCCCCCACTGTCCCCCAATGCACACGCACACACATACATACACACACATGCACTCGTTGCTTGTAGATTGGGAGAAGAATTTTGCAGGCCAGCACAGGTGGAAATTGGAAAGGACTTTGCTCGGCCATTGGAGAATGAAGCAGAGTTCCACAAATGCCTTCACTGTAAAAGACGATTAAAAGAGCTGGGATAAGTTCATGGAGGAGATAGGATGACAGAAAGGGGGATTCTGGCTCTCCAGTAAGGATATGTGATATGTGGATGGATATGTGTTTACAGCCCCTAGGTTGCAGTGCAGAGTAGAGGGTCTCCAATCTTCCCTTGCTTCTGGGCTTTGTTGGTTGCCACTTGAGGCTAGGGAGGAACTTTTCTCCCTTCTGTTGGCACAGGTGTTAGGAGGGTGTTTTGCTTTCCTCAGAAGCATTGGATGTTGGCTGCAGCTAAGGCTGGGGATTTTGACAGGGGTGTGCTGGTGCTCTGACTGGTACTACAAACCCCAGAGGTTCCCGATTAGAGGATCTTGCTTCCCTGCTCAAGCTCAGACCAGTCACCATATTTGGGATCAGGAAGGAATTTTATCCCACAGTCAGATCACCATGGACTGTGAGGAGGGAGTTGCCTTCCTCTGCGTGAAGGGGGTATGGTCCCCTTATTTGCATATCTTGAGTATTTTTAAGGAACTATTTCCTATGCTTGCAGTGGTAGGACATTAACAATGCCCTCAACCTCTGCTTCACACCTTGTAACAGTTTAGGATGTGCTTGGTGTTTTGGGGCATGGTACTTTGTAGTTCTGCAAAGTAGTTCTGTAGTTCTGCAACTACATGGTAGTTTGTAGTTCTACATGGTACTTTGTTGTTCTGCAAGATATACTGATTCTTAAGAATCAGTATATCAAAGACTTGTATAGAATGGTTTAGACAGGGATGATCCTGCCTTGAGCAGGAGGTTGGACTAGATGACCTCCTGAGGTCTCTTCCAACTCTACTTTTCTATGACTCTTATGATTTCTTTTCTTTATGCTCTGAATACTGCCTGAACTTTGTCTCTCCTTAATTAATTCAGAATGAACTAGAATCTATGTAAACAGAGAGCATGACTGTAATTGAGTAGTTAATATTTGACTAAGAGCTTTACATCACAATTCAGCATTTCTGTGGGGCTATAACAGCGGCCTAAGGCAAGGTCTCTTCCAACTTTAGGGAGAACACAAACAGTGGGGTCTTTCCTAGATTGTGGAAATGCCTCCCCTAAAAAGATGGGATTGAAGGTAGACCTCAAGGGATGTTATAATATGTTCATAAATACCTTGTAAAAATCAGCTGGAAAGCCAACAGGCCCTGAAGTTTTAGTGCTTTTCAGACTTGCTATTGCCTCTAATATGTTTTCATGTTATTTCTTTATCCAAACCTTTTTTTTTCCTGATTTCATGTGTCTTCAACAAACCTTCTATTTCCAAATTATTTTTCATAGAATCAGAGCTTTGAGTATCTGAAGTATAGAGTTCATTGTAATGAGCTGAAAAAGTAACACATAATTTATTCAGGTGTGTAAGATTATTTTGCTGATTGCTTTAATTAGTGGAATAATGTGTTGCTCTTGATTTTTTTAAGTTTTTAAGCCAATAACTTACCACTTTTTAATAAAACATCTGCTTTGTATGCTCACTTGCAGTGATTCCTGCACTGTATATATTCAATTTCCCCTGCTAGTATGTCATTTTTTAGATCTTTTTTAACCTTTTTTATGAATTTCTTGTAACCTTTCTATCTCCTGTTCTTGCTTTAATTTTTCATGATCTCTCATCAAATGAATGCTCTACTTACCATCTGACCCCTAAGTACTTTGTTATCTGCTTCTCACTGAAAACCTCTCCTCATATTGTCTTTATCATTTATTTGGAAGTATGGGCACTATTTTTCTTTAATTGCTGCAACCCAGTACTTGTCCTGGTGAAGCAAACAAGTTATTTGTGATCTTTGAGACCCATCTCAGCCCTGAAATATTACTGCAAATGAGACATCACGTGACCAGGTAATAGTGGCAATTTCTGCAGATCTTGCCTGCTTCATTAAGGATTTAAAAATTAACATTTAATCTATTCTAAAATATGAATGATAAGATTGTGAATGAAGCATAAAATTCCATTCCCCTGGGTATCATTTTCTCCAGTAATCTAAGAGACTGAATTGTTAATATAGAAAGTTTAACCTGTTTCCCTATCTGCACCTGTTTCCGTATCTGTTTCGTCTTATGCTGTAATAAGGATTCTCTGTATAGCTGGATCTCTTCCAACTATAGTTTCCCCTTCTCTAAAGAAATTTTAAATTTTAAAGAAACACTTTTTTGTTCCTTTGCTTTTTTACTAGGAGTAGATCCTGAGCTCTCTGTTTTTAATGAAACAGCAAGAATGCTCTTTTGGGATGTAGTCGCAGAATTGTTAAGGTGTTTATGCCTTTAAAGATAAAAATTCAAGCCCTGCTCTGAATTCATATCAAACACCCCTCATCAACTGAAACATTAGTAAATAGCCAGGTGGTCATTCAAACTGGGGAGGCAAGGGCAGGCAGATATAATGCTAGTCACATTACTCCCTTGCTTGGCGCTGGCTACAGAAACCAGTGTGCCTTAATCACTCTGACTCAATGGGACATTAAATTTAGGTAGACTTTTGACCTTGAATTGTACCATTTAATAAAATAAGGACCCCCCTTGCCTTTAAATTGATCTTTAATCTATATATGTATAGGTTAAGTAAATACAATTTACATTCCTTTTCTCATTCATTCAGCCGAAATAGGAACTATCAACAGAAAGCAACTATCTTTCATGGCCATAATTTGCCTCTCCTGAAAATGAGCTTCTTAAAGGAAAATAATCTGAGTGCTTTCCTTTTTCCTTGTAATTACATCATTTAGTCTTTTGACATTTGAGGCTGTTACTTTCAAGGGAAAAGTCATTAATGATAAGTATTTCGCTTTTCAAAAAACTTGAAAGTAGTGTGGTCCTTTGTCTATTTGACAGACCAAAGCCTTGTGTGGCAAATGTCCCTCTCTCTCTCCCATTTTTAATTATATTGTATTCTCAATTATGGGTCTTGATACAGCCTAATTTCTGTTTGTAAAGTTCAATAGCTATTTCCATGTTAATTTCCTACTACTCCCCCTCAGGTTCTTTCTTCTTCAGGATACTCTTCATTTATATCCAAACATAAAATACCAAGATGGTATATACAAGTCCCAAAGGATTTTGGTTTCCTAAAATCAAAAGCCAGAACATCCCATGGGCACTTGGGACTACAAACACACATTCAGAAGACCTGAATCAGGTTAGGCAGCTTACTCTGAGCCACCTAAACCTGAATCAGGTTCTGTCACATCCAAGTGTTCACACAGGGAGCTGGAGGAAAATTAGTCCAGCGGTGGTGGGCTGGCAGGTCAGGGGAGTGATTATAGGATTGACTGGTGGGAGCTGGCAGGTGGGAGGTGGAGGTGTTGGGGGGAAGGAGGTCTGGCAGGTCCATAAGGGGGAGGGAGTGCTTATTGGGCTGAGGGTGTGCTGGTCAGAGGAGGTAAAATTAACCTGGCCAGAAAAGTAAAAACAGCAAATCTCCAGGAGTGTGGAGAGTGGCTGAGCTTTCCTAGCCCTGAGGCTTCACTGCAGATGTGTGCAATATTTCACTAGGCCCAGTTAACCAATTCTATGTGAGATTAACCCATGTCAATCTAAAGTTAGTTCTTATCTGGTGGGAACTAACTTTAGATTACGTGTTCCATTTTTCAGGCAACCTAAGCCCTGTGAAAGCTTGCACCCTAAGCCTGATTAGGGCCATCTAAATGTACCACTTGTATACACCCTTGGACTACTTAATTTTCAGCCAAGGAAAGGTTTGTTCTCCATCTATGGAAACTCAGTATTTGCCTTTTGAGAGAGATTGGGCATGTTTATATATCACCCTACGTCACCATATGGCATGCTACAGCGGTGGGTCTACAGGTGATTGGCAGCTGTGTCACGGTAGTGGTGGACTTCCCCGTTATAGCACATTGCTTCAGCATTGTAGCAACAAAATCTAACTGTGCACTGTATGGGCAATTACTGGACTGTGCTTTAGTATTTCCACAGAGAAGTACTAAAGCATGGCACCATAGCAGCATTGCCATATGATGATGTGTAGACACACTCATTATCCTATGAATACAGGAGACCCTCACCATTTGTGGGGGATACGTTCTTGTATCCCCTGCAAACGGCGAAATCCATGAATTCTGTCTGCGTTCATGAACACAGTGCCCTCGGCAGCTGGGGGAGGCACGGCGGCGCTAGTGGTGGCAGGAGTGCAGTGACGGAAGCCCGGTGGTGCTGGCAGGAGCCCGGTGGCAGCAAGTGCAGAGCTCCTGAAGAGCTCCATTAAGTGTATTTAAGATGTGGGTTCGGCATTCACAAATATTTGAAACCACAAATGCTGAACCAGCGAATAGCAAGGGTTTCCTGCATTGAAGTCATACAGAACACCTCCCCCTCAAACTCCTTTATTCCAGGAATCCCCACCAAGACCTGCTTCTTATCCTTAATTCTTTTTTTTTTTAAATACAAGGTTATCAGAGGGTTCTTGTCACCCTAGTTAAACTAAAGTGCATACTGTTTTCTCCATAACATTAACTATTTGTTGCTGGTGGCTCCCAAGAAACCACTTCAGGAACCACTTACTCCTCAAAGTATCCCTGTCCTCTTATTTCAGCTTCCTTTGTCCTACTATTAATGCCTTCTCTACAGCCTTGCACTTTATATTTTCCCATTCTCCTTTCTTTGGGTTTTACCATCTACTGTGATATTTTCAGAGGCTTATTGTTAGTTTCTGTCTCTGAAATAGATTCTTATATGTCTGAGACTGCGATTTCTATCCCAGGTCACTGAATGTACTCAAATTTTCCTGTCGCTTAAAATCTCCTGCTGTAAAACAGTGATTTTGGAAGCTAAATGAGAGCCTCCCATTAAGGACGTTAGCCCTCCTGACTACTACTGTAATTTCCCTCAGCACTCTTTTCTCTTCTTTTTTTAAAAATTAGAATAGAAAGGTCTTGAAAAAATTGCAGCTTACGGCCTTTGAGTATTAGCTGTAGATGCTCCCTGGCTTTTTCATAATTAAATCTTTCTGATGATAATGATGAAATTTCATAATTAGATCTGTGAGTCTGCTGTGAATAGCAGGTGGAGGGAATAGCACAAAATAGCATCCCACATGGCCTGTCCAGTTTCACCTCTTTCAAAGAACTCCAGTTTAGCAGCTCTGCAACCAAATTTTTCACATGCCAGATGGGGTTTCCTCCCTCAGCATTTACAGGCAATCCCTTAATCCAGCTGTTATTTCTCTTAACTTTGTTTCTAGCACAATGACTCGATCTTCCAACGGAATAATTCTCTTTACTACTAGAGTCAATGTCAGCTCGTGTTTCTGGGCTTTAAACTCAGAGATAAACTCCCTGTTTTCAGCCTCAGTGGCTAATTGATAGTCTTCATCCCTGCCACGATGTCAAAGAGGCTTCCTCAAAAGCCTGAAATGCTCCTTTTAGGTTAGGAACAGACATTCAAAAAACCAGAGCGTGAATTCATTCAAACTTTGCAGGTTAGTCTAACCTGCAAAGATTGAACTGATTTACAAGTGCACAAGCATTCATGTTTAATTCTGGAAATGCAGGCACATGCTGGCAGTGGCTCGTGCTAGAAGCCAGGATGCGTTAAAGCAGCCCTCTCTTCCATTTCCAACAGCCACAAGGCTGGAGGGAAGCTGACCTGGGGGGGGCATGGTCAGGCCCCTGCAATAGTTAAGTATGATTCTGGAGGGTTTAAACCCCACCCTGGTCTGTAGGGACCCCACCCAGACTGTGCCTGGAGGGAAAGGGGAGAAGCAGCGCTTGACAGGCTTGTCCCCAAGGCCAGACACTGGCCAGGGCAGTGCCTCAGGCAAAGAGGGGCAAGGGGTGGGGATTAAACTCCCCTGTCTCTGAGCATGGGACCTTAGTCAGGGTCTGCCCAGCTTTCCCTCCTGCTCTTGCTTCGATGGCAGGGGACCTGTCCAGAGTCAGCCAGCATGGCCCTGCTGTATGCCCAGGGCTCGGGCTGTGGTTGCAGCTCAGGCTGAGCCCAACCAGCCTATGGCTGTTGCTGAGGGTGGAGGCAGAGGGGCAGCCTGGGCTTGGGCCACATAGGCTCCTGCGCCCAAGCCAGGTGGGGCTGTCATGAAGCCCCAGCCAGCTGGGTAGGGCCCGCCAGGGCAGCCCATGGGGGCTAGACACTTCCCATCCCACTGCGACTGCACGACAGCTCAGCCTGGCAGCACAGGAGGGGGCTGTCTGGGGAGTGGGCTTCCTAGGCCAGCTTAGAGGTGCCAGGGGGCCCTGAACCCAGCAGCCACCACCGCCGCACCCCCTGCCCTGTGCAGCACCTGGGGCTGCAGCTGCAGCTGCACAAGTAGCAGTGGACTGGCCAGAGCAGGGGACTGTTCTGCCGGAGCCCCACGCATGGGGCAGAAGCCACTGAGCTGAAGCTCCCCCTGCCCTCTAAAAGCTTTTCAAGTTGCAAGTTTGCATAGGATTTGCAAGAGGAAAAAGGAGAAACTGGTGGGGAAGGTGTTAAGCTATAAATATTTAGGATATGATTTTTGATTATCTCAATGGAGTATAAATACCTAGATCTACGTATGGATCCATATGATGCTGTATAAAAAGATCATCCTTATAGTTAAACCAGGATTCTAGCTCTCCACATTCAGACAGCCCAATCCATTATGAATTTTTAGTGTTAACTCAAATAAATGGGTGGAGGGGGGGGAAGAGTTTGATTTGACAGCAAGAATAAGATATAATGAGATTCATTTTAAATGTCTTTAAAACTGAAAGATCAATACAATTAAAAGTTAAAAAGGCTCCGTTTTGCTTAGCTGCTGATATACCACACTAAATCACTAGATTCACAACATGCCTGAGGCTGCTGTAAATGACCTAATAAGCCAGCACTATTCCATCTTCACATACGCGCATCAGTACGCTTATGTGTATGTAAATCAAGTGCTTCATAAATGATGTCTCCATTATAAACTCATCCCCTCTATTTTCCACAGCTGCCTAGCTCTCCTCCCAACACACCTGCACCTCACCCAGCAGTTTGTTCTGCCCCTAAATGCTGGGTGTCAGAACTAGAGCTGGTTAGAAAATGGTTCTTCCCTACTAAAAATGTGGGTTTAAAAAAGATCATTTTTGCCAACCTTCTCTGTAGAAAGTTTTGGCCTTTATCCTAAAAACAGAACCCCAAAATGTCACTGGCCAAAAGCCAAAGGGTTGGCAGTGTTTGGCTGAAAGTGTGCAGTTATTGCGTGTTCTGATGAAAAGCACTTCCGATGCAGCATTCTCATGGATTCATAGATGTTTGGGTCAGCAGGAACCACAGTACATTCAGAGATGTTAGGGTCAGAAGGGACTTCAGTAGGTCATCGAGTCCAAGCCCCTGCCCTGGGCAGGAAAGAGCGCTGGGGTCAGATGGCCCCAGCTAGGTACTTGTCCGCTCTCCTCTTGAAGACTGCCAAGGTAAAGGAGAACACCACCTCCCTTGGAAACCCATTCCAGATTCTGGCAACCCTTACTGTGAAGTTCTTCCTAATATCCAACCTAAATCTGCTCCCAGTCAATTTGTAGCCATTGTTCCTAGTTACTCCAGGAGGTGCCCTAGTAAATAGAGGATCTCCTATTCCCTACTGCCCTCCCCTGATGAATTTATAGGCAGCCACAAGATCACCTCTCAGCCTTCTTTTGCAAAGAAGGCTATCTCTCCTCGTAGGGCCTTGCTTGCAGTCCTCTGACCATACAAGTGGCCCACATTGCTCTTTCATTCTCAGCCACTCTCCAATTTGAACTCTCTTGTGTGGCAATACAGATGCTCAGCAAAAGTCAAAAGGCCACCATCCCATCCCAAGGCATTTCTGGCAACATGGTGCATTAGAAACTTCCAGTCCTCAGAAGCTTAATTGCAACAGGCCAGAAGTACCTTGGGTATGTTTATAACAATGCAAGGCAGTGTCATGCAGAACTACTTGAGATAGCACTGCAGAGGCTCACCCCAGAACTGCAAGCAGGATAAAAGGCTAGTGACGCACTGGAGAAGCAAACAGGAGATAGGAACAGGGGGTTCACCTAGCCAGCCAGGAGTAGGAAACTGTGAGGGAAGCCTAAGGACAGCTGTGGTGGAAAGGCAATGGGCTAGCAAGCAAGGTGACTATCTTGAGAGGAGTAGGAAGAGGAAAGGTGGGAGAAGGAGCTCTGGGCCAGGACTCTGAGCCTCCTAGGTCTTCTCATTGAGGCATTGCCCCTGCCAGCACCACTGGCTTCTGGCATGGTAACTATGAAGGCTGTCAGACTTAGGTAAGGCATCACATGTCAAATGGCAGCCCACCAGTCAGGGTTCACCATCACAGCCTGCCTCTCCTCAAGGTGGTAAAACCAAGCCCAATGTCTCCCATCCCACCATTTCTTTTAGATGGATTCCACCAATCGTCCACAGAGCTGGGCCACTGCTGCAATTCTTCCCACAAGCAGTCACTCTTAATGGGGGGATGTTCTCAAGAGCTCTTTCCCAATTAGCTCTCTCACATGCTTTGTCTATAGCTCCCTGAAGGAAAAAATAGTTTGAGGGATGACAAGGGGCACTGCATCACTTCCTACTCTAAGCTGGCTCAGCTCTCTTCCCTGGGGCATCAGAGATGTCAGCAGTGGGCTGTATGCATGCAAACCATCTTCTTCAGAGCCTGAGAGCAAGGTTGGGCTGTGGGCTCATTGAGATCCTGATGGCCAGGCTCTGCTGCAGCCATCTAGAACTGACACATCTAGAAAAGGGGACAAGGATATGATCATCAGCTGGATGCCCACATGTCAATAAAATGCCTTTTTGCTCTAATCATCTGCATAACTCTTTTTGGCCCTGGCTAACATGGACACTTGTGTGGGCAGTGTCTATCTTCCTAAGTATATTTGATGAGCTCCTGAGAGTTGTCTGGTTCGATCCAGCCTCCTATTGGTAAACTACTGCTGTGTTTATTGGGCAAGAGTGGGAGTGGGCAGAGGTGAAGGCAGGATCTTCCAGGAGATACTAAGGGGGCAGTGCCCTCCTATCACTCCTGTGGATAGCCAGATACATAAACCAATCTGGACCTTCACAGAAGATTTCTTCCTTGCATAGATGTAGACAGCTCCTTTACTAAAATGGGAGCACCTACACCCACAAAGAGCACTAGGATATTGCTTCTGCTATAGACTGCAACTATCAAACTGGCAGTCCATGGACTCCATGCAGCCCATAAAGGGTTATGTTGTGGTCCCCGGTCTCCTGTCTGGCTACTGCTCCCAAGATTGCTCTGGCTGCAACAGAAGCTGGAAACTCTGGGCTCTGCTTCCCTCATCTGACTTTCATTGTCTGCCCCCATGCCAGGGAGCAGGGCAGTTCACTGTGTTGCAGCCAGGGTTACTGAGGATGCCACGGTGTGGTGGGGTATGTAGACATGCAGTGCAGTGGGGGGGGTGTAGGTGTGTACAGTGCAGCAGTGGGAGGGGACCTGCATAGTGCAGCAAGCAGGGGTGCTCTTATGCTATGCAACTGCAAGGTGGGGGGATGGCCATGAGATATGCAGCCCCTGCTGGTCAAGGGGGGCACAGGGCCTTTGGCTCCCTGGTCACTGAGAGTTAGACAACCCTACTTGAGATGTCCACATGGCTATTTTCACCCCCCAGATTTTCAGGCATTAACACAATTCAACAGTGGTACAGCAAAAAGTTCTGTTCCCTAGTTTATGTAGCATGTTCATTAGACTCCATTTTGCTTTTCTCCTCACTCAGAGATACTGTATGTACATAGGGAGCCTCAGTAATAATAAATACAGATGCTTGGCCATAGTTTAGACAACAGCGTTAAAATATAACAGTTCCTACTGTGCTCTTGCTTATTGGTCAGTCCTCTCCCAGAGTACAATCACTTGGCCAGTATGTGGCAATAAGGGGCAGAATGATTTCATAGGCATTAGGGTTGGAAGGGACCTCAGGAGATCATCGAGTCCAGCCCCCTGCCCAAAGGGCAGGAAGTCAGCTGAGGTCATAGGATCCCAGCAAGATAAGCATCCAATTTACTCTTGAAGGTGTTCAATGTAGGTGCTTGAACCACCTCCGCTGGCAGACTGTTCCAGACCCTGGGGGCTCGGACAGTAAAGAAATTCTTCCTTATGTCCAGCCTGAAACAGTCTTGCAGGAGTTTGTGACCGTTCAACCTCGTCATCGCTTGGGGCGCTCTGGTGAACAAACGTTCCCCCAGATCCTGGTGGTCACCCTTGATAAACTTATAGGTGGCCATCAGATCACCCCTGAGCCTACGCTTTTCCAGGCTAAAGAGTCCCATGGCTCTCAGCCTGTCATCGTAAGATCTGTTTTCCTGACCTCTGATCATGCGCGTGGCTCTCATCTGGACTCTCTCAAGCTTCTCCACATCCTTTTTGAATTGTGGAGCCCAAAACTGGACGCAGTACTCCAGCTGCGGCCTCACCAAGGCCGAGTACAAGGGGAGAATGACATCCCGGGATTTGCTCGAGAAACATCTGTGGATGCAAGCCAGCGTTTTGGTCACTTTACTAGCTGCAGCATCACATTGCAGGCTCATGTTCATCTTGTGGTCAATGATGACCCCCAAGTCTCTTTCTTCTGTAGTGCTATCCAACGTAGCACTGTCGAGCCTATAAGGAAACTGCAGGTTTTTCCTCCCAAGGTGGAGAACCTTGCATTTTTCGGTGTTAAACACCATGAGGTTCTCGTCTGCCCATTTGCTGAGCTTGTCCAGGTCAGCCTGAATGGCCTTTTGGCTAGTCAGTCTGGGGATAATCAACCCTCGCAATCAAGTGGGCAGAGAAGAGCCAGTTATTTTCTGTGCTTGGGAACCACTAGTCAATTCCCAAGGGAAAAGAGTAAAGTATCTCTTCTGGCACGCACGTTCCCTCTCTCTCTTTCTCTCCTTGCCTTTTACATTGTTGAGTTGCAGACTTTCTACAGGCCTAAGACCACCAATGTTACTCCCACTGAAATGTTAGGGAAACTACTTCATCTTCAGACCTACCGTCCAGACCCACAATGGTCGTGGCCAAATATAAATTGGCCAGGCTGGAAATCAGAGGAAGGTGTCTAACCACCCAAGCAGTAAGGTTCTGGACCAGCCTCCCAGTAGGAGTAGACCAATGCATTATTTCTAAAATGGCGCTTGATCAATTTATGAAGGAGGTGATAAGCGGGGATCCTGGTTTTCTCTGAAATAAAAAAAATCCCCAATTTTTGGATTGCAATGTAACCTGAAATCCACATTTTCTGTGATTACAATGAAACACCACTAATATATAGAGATACATATATTTTAACCAGAGAAAACCAGGATCCCTGGTGATAACACTTGGTGGCCTGTGATAGCAGGAGAGTGGATTGATGACCCAGGAGGTGCATCCTCTCCCATGTTATATACACTCTACTGCTGGTGAGACAACATCTATGGCTACTGGAGCACTCCCTGCCTGGCATAGCGGTCCCTTAAGGATGTGCATTAGCCTCTTCAGTCTGGTCAGACCACCCAAGAACAGTTGGTCTGAACAGTCTGGCCATACAGTTTCTCTTCTCACTACTATAGAGATGAACAACATTACCCTTAATACTGCACCTTCATTGCAAGAAGTGAGCCATGCTTTGTTTGTGAGTTTTCTTTTTTTCTTTTTCTTTTGTTTTTTGTCATTGCTCTGAGTGTTACTTCAGGGCTTCTGTTTACTTTCAGATAGGCCTGAAAAGGTCAAAAATAACTAAAGAGTCTGCAAGGAAGCTTTGAGCCTGCTCTGCTTTGAGAGTTGGCTGCCTCTGGTGATGTTGCCCCCTTCCCTCTTCTTCATTTGTAATAATCAATATCCTTGCATGAAGAAACTCATAATAGACCTTGTTTACCTCTTCAAAGCCAGTCCTTGCAGCTTGCATTAGTATTTCAGGATATTTATGACTTTATAAATTACTGCAAGTCTGTAATTTGTCATCAGGAATTAAGAAACATTTTTCCATTTAAGGCAGAGACTGAGCTTTGGCCTTTGAAAGACTGAGGCACCTCTGGGCTTCCTAGACAAAAACAAAATTGACAGCGCCCAGATTTACAGTAGCAAGTGGCTCTTGGTTACTCACATGTCTTTGATTATGTGTCAACTCTTGTTGATGGTAGGGATATGTGGTTAGGGTCAGGATTGAAGTAACTGGAGAGAAAATAAAATTATCTCCTGCAGGAGCAAGAAGGTAACAGATGTGCTAGGGACAGACATTACAGATAAACTAGTTTAAATGATCAGAAACTGGTTTAAACCTGAAACAGAACACAGTGCACATAAACCAGTTTCAAAGTGGCTGAAAATGGTTTAAAATAAACTTGGTTGAATGTAGTATCAGACTTAACTGATTTGGGTCAGACCAGTTTATGTACTGTCTATCCCAGACCCCTTCCTGGTTTAAGTTAAGTCAGAGTCTCCCAGCATCCCAGATGCTTTGCAGCTCTGGGCAGTTCTGTCTGCTCCAGAGAACAGGACTGGCCCCACCCCTCTCTTCCCTAGCCAGAGCTCTGGCAGAGACTGCAGGCACAACAGGGTCTGCCTTGCTTCACCCTGCCCCATTTGTTACTTCCTGCTCAAGTAGGAATTCCTCTCCCTCTCTCCCATCTCCCACAGCACAGACCCCAGCCCCGTGGACCCTAGGCATGTGGTATGCTATCTAATGCTGAGAGATGTCTGAGTGTATGTGTGTCTCTAATTTCACTGGGACGGGCAGGCAGAAAGTGTCAGCATAGGGCTTTTTGGAGCTAATCAACAAGTCAGATGGTAATGTCCCTCCATTCTTTCCTTGGAAAAAGCTGTTTAAGAAGAGCTTGAACTAATGAGAGAGGCTTTTGTTTTGTTGATGGGCTGATAAATGCTGTGTTATCAGCTCCCTCACCTGTTAGATTTGCAGACAGTATGAAGAAACAGGGAGAAGGAGATTGAAAAGTTCACTATCCTCAACAGATGCATGCACTGCACATACCCCATTTGTCTCAGAGTGCTACCTAGAGGCTGAGGTCTGGCAGCACTCCCACCACTTGAGCACTGAGTGGGGAAAAGCCTGGGATGGTGCAAGCAAGGTCGGGGTTTACACCCCTCCCTAATCAGAGGTCTTTCCAGGGCCTGGCCACACTCCCCTCAGCTCAGCATAGTGGAAGGGAAGGGTGGGCTGCATTTCTTCAGTCCAGAGGGAATGTCTATGCAGTTGCAAACCAGTTCAACCTAGGCAGGTTAGACTAACCTACAAAGATTGAATCAGTTCAGGGTCAAGCAATATCTTTCCCTAACCATGGAGAAAGGGAGGGAGGGAAATAGGATTGTCTCTGTTCTCCAATATTGAAGAAAATGACATAACATAGAGTTTAAAAATAAGGTTGGAATTCTCATGCATACATATACACACTCTCATATGCATAAACAATATGCCTGTAACCATGTAGAGAAGCGAGTTTTACTTTGTTGCCACAAGTTCTGGTGTGTTCTTTTAGCTCTCAAGTTCAGAACACATCAAGCCTCAAAAAGGGATGTTTATCACTCACTTGATGAGGTACTTAAGACCCAGAAAAAAAACCATAATCCAAGCAGCTTTTTGAGTGCTAAACCATATTTGGGAAAAATCAAAGGGATGGATGGTAATTGGTTTGTGAAACATGGTATTTGCAGCTTAGAAATTCAGCCACTCAATGGTGCTTTTTTTTTTATCTTTCTGCAGGTTTATTAAGTGAAAAAATACCAAACTGCTTTCAAGTGTTGAAAAGACGTGGCAGGATGAACACGAAAGACACAAAAGTGACTGAAGGAGGCCTCAATGTCACGCTCACCATACGCCTTCTCATGCATGGCAAGGTGATGTTTTAGATTAATTCATAAATTCAGATTCATAGATTCATAGATTGTGAGGCTGGAAGGGACCTCATAAGATCATCAAGTCTAGCCCCCCTGCATCCAGCAGTAAAGACAACTGGGGTCAAGTGACCCCAGTAAGGTGATCATCCAGTCTCCTCTTGAAGATTTCAAGGGTAGGCAATTACACCACCTCTGAAGGAAGCTTATTCCACAGTCTGGACACCCTAGCTATGAAGAAATGTTTCCTAAAGTTGAGCCTGAAATGGTCTTCTGGGAGTTTGTGACCATTATTCCTGGTTTTCCCCAAGAGTGCCCTGGTGAATGGTTGTTCGCTGAGCCCTTGATGTAGTCTCCCAAGTCTCCTCTCAGCCTTCTCTTTTTGAAGCTGAAGAGTCCCAGGTCCCTCAGCCTTTCCTTGTATGGCTTGCTGTTCAAGTCTCTGATCATGCGGGTTGCCTTTCTCTGGACTCTCTCTCAAACTTTTCCCTGTTCTTGCTAAAGTGCAGCACCCAGAATTGGACACAGTACTCCAGCTGCAGTCTCACCAAATTTGAGTGGAGGAATTATCCCCATCCCTGCTCCCTTCACCTTAATGGGTCCATGCCAACACAGCATCTGGCCTTGTCACATTGCTGGAGGAGTGAGAGGATGAGGAAGGGCAGCAGCCTCTGTCAGACTGCCCAGGAGGGGGTTTATTCCTGCCCTCCCTTCCCTGTTTCACCAGTAGGGACCACAGGTGTCCCAGCATGGCCCCATTAAAGCTAAGGGGGCAAGGAGGGAGTTAATTCCCATCCCCGCACTGGGGGACTGCAGCCAGGGCAGAGCAGCCCCTCCTCTACCCTGCCTCGGCCAGGGCTCAACTGGGCCAGGCCAGGCCACAGGGGCGGGACCACCCCCAGGGGCTGTGGCTCAGTGACAGCCACTCCCTGCACCCAGGCTGGGCTGGGTCAGGCAGCCCCACATGGAGTGGGGGGCGGGGATGGGGGCAAGGGAGGAGGAGAAAGAAGAGTCCCCCTCCAGCACCACACAGAGCCCCCCCTCCCCACCCTCTGGCCATGGGGGAGAGGAAGGAGGGGGAAGAGTCCCCCTCTAGGGCTGGGCAGAACTCTGTGCCAGAATTGCTCCTGGTAGTATGGGAGCTACTTAGGTGAGCAGAGCTCTCCCCTCGTCCTCTTCCTCCTTGTTCCCTGCCCCCCAGCCACAGGGGTCTCACTTAACTCCTTCTTCCCCTGCCCTCCAAACCCCACAGACCAATGTGGGGGTTTAAACCCCTCCTCAGTCTTACTCAAGGCTGCCAGGGCCTAACCTGCAAAGACTGAATCAATTCAGGCTGGCTTTCTGAATGTTTGTCCCTAGCCTGATAGGCTGAATCAGAAACCAAGAGCCCATATTTGTGATATTACGGCATCTTAGTTCTGCAGCTCTGGGTCTGAAAGCATGTAGTTTTCATTATTATTTTTTATCCTTGAAACTGTGGTGCTATAAATTAAAAGTTGTTTTGCAGGTTGTCAAACAAAGGATGTGTTTATTTGCAACATTTGAGCAAAATCTGCCTGGGCACTTCTTTGCTTCGGGAGTATGTGTAATAAAAAGAGAACTGATTGGTTTCAAATGTACTTTAGTTTTCCTTTAGCAAGGAAACAGTGAAGATGGATCTGTCTCTCTGTATGTGTATATTACATACACAATGTTGCTTTTGATTTATAATACATAAAAACACCTGTCTTAGGCTCTCAGCATCTATGTTATAAATTAAAAATACAACTCTGTAAAAAAAAAACAAACCAATTACTTCTAATCCCCTAAATTAGAAAATAATTGATAGCATCCAAGAACCCATTCTACATTCCCCTCAGCAAAAGGCAAACCCATATATATTGGATTTATATGCATGTGCAATTATGTTATATGCGTGTGTATATATGTGCATACATATAAGGCAGGAAAAACATTAAACTTCAAATTCTATTATTCAAATTTGAGCACTCAAATATTAGGAAATATCAGAATTAAGGCATTATGGCTAAATTGGCCTTAGTCAAACTGAGCACTTAAAGACCTGCTTATCTTTAGGCATGGAATAGGTCTACTCACATGATGTGTTTTGCTAGATCAGTGCCAGAAAGGTGGGTCCCATTCAGGATTGAGCCCAGCATACACAAATTAATAAGCGTTTGTCATATACAAAACATTCCAGTTAAAGTGCTTTTTAACTCATACAAGCAATCAGAAAGGAAATTTGAAAAAGCTAATTTTCTGTGTTAATCACAGTGGTTGTGTGTGCAACTACTGTTAACAGTAATGAATGTTAACGTGTCTAATCTTCATTGTACATGTAGCCCTGGGGCCTAGATTAAACTCATAAAAGCAAAGAAATCCAAAGTTAGAGTAGAAATATCCCATATATCCTCAGCTAACAAGGCACAGTGGGTGTACCCTAACTACAGTGCACTTCCAAAAATGTATGCTATTGTGCCTAAATATTGCAAAGAATACATTAAATTAGATTGTATTAAATTCAGACCCTTACAGTTGCTTTGATGTCACTTTTGCAATTTCAAATAGCTAACATCAAGGAATTCACAGTGCCCGGAAGGAGGTCATTCTGAATGCTGTGAGTGGCTCTGAAATGAAGCAGGAATATGGCTGCCTCCACACAGTTTCTTAAGATTTGTTGTTCTAATGGCATCACTAGAAATTACTGAATTCTAATTAGCATTACTGGACAAAATACTTAATTGTGTTGGAACAAAGGGTCTAAATATATATTCATAACTTGCAAGACAAGGGAGGAATGAAAAGAACATTATTAAAAATAGTATACATTCCCATTCTTTCAGTTTTATTACTGAAATAAATATTTTATTAAAAAGTTGAATTGTATAAAAAAAAGATTAAAGAGCTCTCCCAAACAACCTTAACTCTATCCCTGAAACTGGGAGACCTGTAAAACCCCATATAAAAAAGCTATGCACTTGTGACCTCTGCATTCTGCATCACAGATAGGTGATAGCCGTAATCTCTGGTCACCTGAAGCATTTTAAACCAAAATATTTCTCATATGGACTTTAAGAGGAGAATGGCTCTCTTCAGTCATGTTTACTGCATTTTATGCAGCATGATATTCACTTCTGTTGCTGATTTTAAAACAGACAAGAGGAGGCTTACCATTGTGAAGCCTAGAAGGTTGTATAAAATTTCAATGACTAGCACGAAGGACATCATACTGATCTGGGAGCTGTATATGACAGGGGTGGGCAAAATACGGCCTGCAGGCTGGATCCAGCCCACGAGGCCAATCTATCCAGCCCATGGGGCCCCTAAAAATATTTAGAAAATTAAAATGTATCTGTCCTTGGTTCCTGTCAAAGATGACAGGAACCAAATGCAGTAGAACCCAGGGCAAGCCCTGGAGGGCTCCTTCAACAGCAGGGCCCACCTGGACCAGCTTCCCCAGCCAGAAGGGGCTTCTGGCCTGCGACCAAGTGGCTGCACTGGCACAGGTAAGGCGGGGGGGAAGGCAGGAGACAAGCTGGTGCAGAACGCGGGGAAAAGCGGCCCCTCCCTCTCCCCATGCCCAGAGCTCCTTGCTGCAGCCACTTGCAGCATGTGCAGGGCTGTCCTGAGCAGGCACAGGTAGCCCCATGCAGGCTGTGAGTGGCTGCTGCACGGGGCACTGGGCATGAGCCACTTTTTCCCCCCGTGCTCAGCACCAGCTTGTAACCTGCCCCCGCTACCAGCCTGGGCCCCAGGCCAGCTCCAGTCTCGCCAGTCAGGGCTGCGCTGTGGCAGCAGCAATAGCTGTGGCCCCCCGCCGCTTGCTGCACTGGGCATTGTTTGCTGCTGCTGCCCAGTGCGCGAGCTCCAGGTGGGCAGCAGCAGCTAACACTTCTTGGAGAAGCAAGCAGGGGAGCCGCAGCTGCTGCCATCATGGCACAGCCCCAACAGGCAAGCCTGGAGCCGGCGCAGGGCAGGTTACAATCTGGTGCTGAGCATGGGGGGGGAAGTGGCCCTCCCTCACCCCGTGGCTGGCGCCCCATGCTGCAGCCACTTGCAGCCCACACAGGGCTGCCTGCAAGAGGCTACAGTAAGGAGCATGGGCCATGGGGCAGGTGAGGGGTGCCTTTCACCTGCACTCAGCACTAGCTCCTTCCCTGCTGGTGAGCAGGGGGTCGGGGCTGTGTGCTGCCCCCCACCTGTACCGTGGAGCTAGGGAGGCACTGGGATTGAGCAGATGCAGGAGCAGGGCCCGCACCTGTGTCCCAGGGCCTGTGCCAGCAAGGCCCAGAGCAGGGTGGCAGGAATACAGGGTCCTGGCTGAGGCTCTATGGAGCCGGGCCAGCTACCCACTCTCCCTGCTGGTGCAGCCCAGCCTGGCTCCACAGACCCCTGCTCTGGGCCCCACCGGTGCTGGCCCTGGGACATTGGTCCCAAGACATTGGGACATTTGTCCCAAGATCATGACCAGGTGGCAGGGCACCTGTCAAGAGGTGGGGTGCCTGTCAAAGGGTGGGGCTACCCATGCAGCCCCTGACAGCTTGCCACAACTTGGTAAGCGGCCTTCCACCCGGAATAATTGCCCGCCCCAGTATATGACCTGTGGAGAGGCTTGCATTTCTTCTTCCACCAAGGTAAATCAGGGGGAAAAAACTCCAAAAAGTCTAAATATATCATAATCTTGAGGGGGCAGGATAAATAAAAACATGAAACAAGATAAGAATCCAGGCCAAGATATTTTTATTATTTTCTTGCTACGGAAGAGTGAAGTAATGAACAGCCTCTGGTCTTTTAGGTCACAGGCACATGTTACACTTAAGATGTGATTAACCAAATAATCACATGGCCTAAGTTGTTACCTTGTCCCCGTTAATGTAATTAATGATGTAATAAAACAAGGAATTATCCACAGAGTATTCCACAATAGAAGTGTAATAATCTTGTGGATGATTCCTGTCATGCCATTAATTGAACATGTGGCCAGGCTGAGGCTCCCAGCTGTGATATACTCTACAACAGCTGGGAGACCTACCAGCTGATGAGGGCCCCAGCCACAGGAGTTTGTAACTTGTCAGTTTAGGGGGTCCCAGGGTTGTGATTCCGGACTCCCCCTGCACTGGCATGAAGACATGATGAGATCTGATGCTGTATCCCGCAATCACACCTCCTGCCATGCATGTTGGCATGGCAGGAAGAGCAATGGTAAGGATCCCACACCAGCTCTCATTGCAACATCACATGCACATCTGTGATGGGCCTTACTATACAGTAAGCAGAGTGGTCAGTAATATTGTTCATTGCAGTGCAGTGAAGTATTAAATGTAACGTTAACCATCACTGGAATAATCAATTGTTCTCAATGTCCACCAGGGGTAGGACAAAAAGCAATTGGCTTAATTTACAGCCAGGGAGATTTAGGTTAGATATTAAGACCAAATTTATAATTATAGCATGAACAACGCATGCCCCTGGCAGCTGAGGGGGTACGGCAGCAGCGGAAGCGCAGCAACGATAAGTGGGGAGCTCCCACAGACGCCGCCAGTGCTGTTGGTGGTGGGGTGGCGAGTGCTAACCATCTGCAGACGCTGCCGTCAGTGTCAGCGGTGAGGGGAAGTTGGTGGAAACTGACAACTGCCCGCAGGTGCCTTTTCATAGGGGGTGCACAGATGAGCTAAGGATGCTGTGAAATTCCTGTCAGTGGAGGATTTTATGATCAAGTTAGGCAGCCATCTGCCAGGTATATTCTTACCTCTGAGAGGGCTGTGAACAAGATGACCTCTTGAGGCCAATCCAGCATTTCTGAGATTTCTAGGCACCTACAGACGTGCAGAGAGGCTGCTCCAACGTGCTATAGCTGTAATTACAAAGCAGAATCCAGCAGACTCCTGAAGCCACTCTAATTAAAGCCGCCCCCTACTCCCAACATGTCTATAAATGCCATCTATGTATAGTTAAGTGGCACATAATGTACTGTATTTTCTTGCCTACCACACGCCAGACTGACAAAAGAAAGAACTTTCCTTGTAGTATGTAACTGAAAAGTACACTCCCTATGGATTGTTTGCAAAATCTTAAGTGATAGAAACGGTTGTTACCATATTTTCTCACTTATAATGTGCATCCAGATTGCCAGCAGCTGTTTTTTGGGAAAAAAGTTGTGTGTTGTATGTGAGAAAACATGATATATTAAGGACCATAGAGGGCAGAGGTGCACGGATTCTTTTATTATCAGTTGAAAAAAATGTTCAGGCATAACATTGTTCCATACCTTTTAAAAGAGATGGGACAGGGACGACTGGGAACAAAGCTGAGATTACTTGGGATACCCTAACTTCATACTTTCAATTTATTTTCCAGTGTTAGAATTCTATAGAGGTATCAATGCTTGTTCTATACAACCAAAATATTCTTTCACATTTTCCCCTTCCCTAAGTAACATGTAACACTTCATCTTCCCTACATATATATATATATATATAGAGAGAGAGAGAGAGAGAGAGAGAGAGATTTTTATGTCTTTACATTGATGGAGTATTAAATGTGGTATTGCCAAGCACTGGAGACCTCCTCAGATGTAAATGCCATGTCAGGGCCCTCATCCTGTTTACAGATGATACCGGCCTCCTAGCAGGGTTCTCCAGAAGAGATGGTCAGAATATATTGTCAACATTCTGAAAAAATTTGGACAGATTTTTGAAGAAAAATGACATTTGTGGAAAATGTAAATGGTTAAAAAAAAGCATTTACTTGAGTAAAATTTCACCTGTTTTTTAAAAAGGATTTGAAATGTGGCAAGGCATCCTCTCTTGACACTTTTCTGAACAAAATGTTTTGATTTTTCATTTGCAAGCAGCTTTTCAAAATGAAATTCATTAGATTTTATTTTTTAAAAATGCTTCATGTTCTAGACGGTTTAAATTGAAATGTTATTAAAAGGAAACTTTTTGATTGACCCAAAATGGAGATTTTAGAACTTCCGATGGCAGGGGGGAAAAAAGGTTTTGGATTTTATCGCATTTTGGAATGGAAAAAATGTTGAAACCACAGAATTTTCAACAAAATGGAAAGTCTCATGCTTGCCCATCTCCCCAGCTATGCTAATTTCTAAGTAATTCCTTTCTTGGGGCTCTGCTGAGATTGGATGGCCTATGAGAAGGTGAGGGAAGCCTACTAATCACACTCTCTTAGGTTCCTACTCAGTCCTACCCCCTGACACTCATGCCCTTAGCTTTCTCTTGCCAGTAGATCCTCCAGAACACCCCAGATGCCTACTGAGCCCTAAACATCCAGGTTCCCTTCTAAATGTCCCAGAAAAACTTACTCTTCCCCAGCTTCTACTCTGAACCCCAGGCCCTAGCTATTGCGCTTGTCCTCCCCTCTTGTCCTCCCCAGGCATTCTCTAAAACCCCTTTCTTAATTACCACTAAGCTTTTTCCAGGTAGCTAGACTCCCAGCTCCTCTCACCGCCCACAACTACCTCCCTTGCTTCTGCCCAGGATCTCAGCCGCCGCATCTTCCCTTTCCTAGTATCTGCTAAATCCCAAGGTACACACTCAATACTGCTTGCCACAGTAGCTAGTTTTGTACAGCTCCATGTCTGCCACTGCTTAGAGCTGAGTGTACTGACTTTAAAGTGAAGTCTGCAATTATATACAAATTGTTCATGGATATGCTAATTAGAAATTTACATATTTACAAATGACTCGAATATCATGTGGCGCTGCATAAATCTAGGCAGCTGTATCAGTCACTCTCACAGAAGATGTTGATGCCAAATGTAGTGATCTATTCAGAAACTTTAATTCAACAACTGACATGATTATAGGGAAGAGAGAAATAGGGAGAAGAGAGAGCAGGTTCTCCAGTGAGGCTGCATGGAGTGTCAGTGCGGAATTCAGCCCTGCATAGGTAGCAGAACTAGGAAGACTGGAGATGTCAAGTGAGAATTTATTTAGCCAGATTCTAATCTCACTTTCTCCTATTTTACAATAGTATAATAATCCTATGGAAACCTGGGCATTGATTTCTCATTTTAAGTAGTATAAAAGAAATCAAATCCATAAACATATATTACTTGTACCCTGAATATCATTTACAGTGTAATAATAAAATTCCTAAGTTAAAAATATGCATTATAATAATCATTTGACTTTAAAGTGCTCTTAGCAAAAGTTAAAATTCCTCTCCTTTCATCCTGCTTTTTCTCTTTTCTTCCATTTTTCCTTTGCCTTTTCTACTTCTATGAAGTACAGATTTTTCCCAAGAGATATTGTGTTATGTTCTCCTATCTCTACACCCCATTTTTTACCCTCCCCTTACACTGCCAAAGACCTTCCTTCTGATCAGGAGGCACTGATATAATTTCGCCTGGATCCAGCCATTGCTGCTGGATCAGCCAGCATGGTGCACTAGACAGCAGTGCTAGCAGGGCGTGAAGGGAGTTACTAACCAAGAGAGTAGGGAGCTGAAAAGATCTCTTGTACTGCATTTCTAGTAGACTAAAATCAAGGGCATTTATAATGATAAGTAGAATAGACTGGATGCATCTACATGAAATGCTAATGCACAGTGCTTACTGCACATTTATTTAGTACTTGTATAATCCAGTACTAAATAAATGTACACTAACCGGAGGTACTGTGCAGTATCACCAGCGAATGCCTTTTTAGTGACACTACTGTGCAGTAGCCGAATATTACTACGCAATAGTGTATTAGCACTGTTGGTGCTGTGATGCACTACTGCGCAGCATTATTCAGCTGTTGCACAGTTAAAGTCTCATGCAGACATGCCCACTGTGTCACAAATTACTTCCTGGGATTAATAACTAGCTGGGTAGTCTCAATAGTAAATGTGTAAAATACCAGCAGCAGTAGCAACTTTCTGTTGGGCTTATATTTGGGATTTGGTTTGTATCCATTTGGCTTGAAATTCACATTTTCAGTGCTCTGCAGTACTATGTAATTGTTTGCTTTCTGGCAGTCTCGGGCTTGGATGAGTACAAAAAGGACATTAAGTTTCCCCTTTCAGGAAGTATTATCAGGTCAAGACTAGCATATCAAATTAACTTTTTGTGAATTAATTTGATATGCAGTGCCAAAACGGAACATGAGTGAATGTCACCCACAGCTATAAGAACCCATTGCATAGTGTTAATGCCCCAAAGGAGAGAGTATCCAGTTTTGGACAAATTGGAGAGTCCAGCAGAGGGCAACTAAAGTGGTTAAGGGGTGGGGGCACATGGCTTATGAGGAGAGGCTGAGGGAACTGGTCTTATTTAGTCTGGAGAAGAGAAGACTGAGAGGGGATAGCAGCCTTCAACTACCCAAAGGGTAGTTCCAAAGAGGATGGAGCTCGATGGTTCTCAGTGGTGGCAGATGACAGAACAAGGGGCAGTGGTCTCAAGTTTCAACATTAGAAGTTTAGCTTAAATATTAGGAAAAACCTTCTCACTGGGATTAAAGCACTGGAACAGGTTACCCAGAGAGATGGTGGAATCTCCATCCTTGGGGTTTTCAAGACCTGGCTACACAAAGCCTTTGTTGGGATGATTTAATTGGAGATGGTCCTGCCCCAGTCACCTTCTCACAGTTACATTACTGATTAATACCAGAAACACTAAAAGACCAGCATTGGGTAATTATGAGAGGTAACTTCATGAAAAATAGCGACTAGGGCTATCCAAAGACAAATCAAAGGTGCCATAAAGGCAGAAGCATGACAGAAGGGTAAGTAGAGAGATAGGAGAATCTCAGCATTCATAAAGATGCTCAGACATATGGCTCACCGTTGGAGACAAGAGCAGTCCCACACAAGGTGTGGACACGAGGATCTTAGTAAATCAGGGCCTTAAGTGTCAGAGGATGAATAACAAACCCCTTGGATCACAGCAGTAGCAGTCAGAACACAGTCCCCAGTGACCTTTCAACTTCTCACCTACAGCTTTTTATAGAAAATGTTATCAACAGATTTTTTTCTCTCTTTTTACTCCATTAATTAAGTATGTCTTTCCAGCAGGCATGATTAATGAAATATTTGAGCTAGCTATGTCTATCAATCTTGGTATAGGAATTGGTTGTTTTTTTCTTTTGAGCTGAAGTGCATTTGACACAATTAACCTAGAGGTGTGTACATTATGTGGTTAAGACTGCCTGCTCATCTGTCTCCAGAGCTAGTGAAGAGGGAGTGTGACTGAATCACAGGGTCAAATCTCAGCCTGACTGACCTAGCCATTCATTCTATCAAATAGATAAATTGAGTTGTGGTAGGTTTAATCATTGTATCTTTATCCTGAAACCTTAAATACTAATGTTCTCTGTGTTCTCTACAGACTTCTGTATGATCATTATCATTATTAAAAGTAACACTCTGTGCTTTCCTAGTGCTTTCCTCCAAGCATCCCAGAGTACTTCACAAGTATCTGTGAATTCATCCTCAGAACACTGCAAAAAGGCAATCTGGGGGGGAAGGGAGGTTTCACAGACAAGGAAAGAGAGACATTGCCAAGCACACAGCACTTCTTCTAAGAGCAGGTGGGACAAATACTTGAGTGAGGTGGTTTAGTCAGGGGTGATCCTGCCAGAAACAGGGGCGGAACTAGATGACCCTATGAGGTCCCTTCAAGATTAACTTTCCTATGGTCCTAAAAAGAGGTTTTTGCTCAAACAGCCTTGTCAAAATATCCCTTCTCTGCACTGTGGTGGAAGTAATTTTTTTAATCCCGAGAATATTGGTATTGCACTGGTTGATGCCTTAATAGAGAGCTTTGTGTTTATATACCCTAATCCTAATGTCCTTAACCTATTTTTGCTCGCATCAAAGTGCTTTGCCTTTGTGCAGATGGAATAAAAACTTTAGGATGTTTTTTTTAGTTTCCCAAATTATTTGCAATAAAACGTAAACATTTGTTTTACTATTTTAAGAAGTATTTCCATTTCTATAAATGTATTTATATCAGGGATATCAAACATACAGCCTGTGGGCCATATCTGACCCATGGAGCTGTGCTGTCTTGCCCATGGGACTCCCAGAGGGGTTGGGAATTTGGGGCAAGCAGGAGTGGAGCCTGCCACCAAAATCCAGGGTAGGAAGCCCCACTGGGGGCATGTGTCAGTGTCAGGGGGTGAGGAATGGCTGCTTCACCCCTGTGGCCAGTGCTGGATCCAGGTGGGGAGCCAAGTGACTTTGACACCCCTGATTTATATCAATGTTCCTGTCATATTAGAGTTTCCACAACATGATAATGTTGGTAGCAGAAAGCCTTTTGTAACAGAGCAATAACTGTTTTTATTGTGTAGTCTGGGGGGGTTGTTACTAAGTATTCCTAAGATTGACGGTCTCATGATGACTATTAGACTGGCCTGGCGATACTTAGAAAAATGATGGAATTTCACACATCATGTTAGCAGAATAAAGGTTAATCTTTATGCCATGATTTGTTAAGCTTCCTGTTTGTAACATGACTAATTTGTTTTCCTTGCTGTGCAAAAGGCATACCTATTAGCTGATTAGGCAAATAGCTCTGTTTCCTATAGCTTGACTGGGTGTTTTAGTATCTCAGATTAGTCAATTGCACTGTCAAGATTTCTGCCAGTTATTTGGATCATGAGTACTTCACTGTTGTCTTTTGTTTTAATTGTGTTGCTGCATTAGCATTGGGATGGTATAAGTAACTCAGCAGCTTTGGAAATAGCTTCCTGCTTTGTGATAAGAGCCAGTGCCTCTTGAGTATTCATTCACCATGGAACTCATTCTATATCTAATCTGTCATATGAATTACATGTGAAAATCATAATGTGTGCCTTCCTTTTAGCACAAAGAAATACATCCCTCATAGTTAGCACTGGATTTCCTTCAGAAGGGGTGACTGACAGACATTACATTATACAGCACTACAAATGCTTCTGTGGTGTGACAGAAGTCAAGGGGACAGATGTGTAAGCCCATTGTAGCAGTGCAAAAATGCTGCGAGTGCTACATAAATGTCCCTGTAGTGCTATGCTTGTTGCATCATATATAACGTATGTACTACTACCTGTAGCAGTACAGGATACCTCTCAGACCCCAGCATCCTGTAGTGCTCCAGTCTTCCCCCTTTCCCCTCCAAGGGGGAGGTTCCCCTGGGAGCTCCCCTCAGGTGGACTGGGGGCAAAGAAGCAGTCCCCTATTAGTCCCCGGCTGGAGTGCTACAAAGTTACAACAGGGAGATACTCTCCAGCCAGAGGACTCTGAATGTGTGTACACTCCCATAGTGCTTGGATTCTGTTCCAAGTTCTGCCATAAATCTACCAGGTGGCATTGAGCATTTTTGGCCCTCCAACCATTTGTCTCTTTGTGCCTCAGTTCCCTCTTCAATAAAATGGAAATAATGACCGTGACCTCCTATTAAGTGCTTTGAAATCCACTGATGAAACTGGAGAACTAGGTATAAGACTGGTATCATTTTTATTATATTTTCCATTATGATAATGTGTAGAAAAGAGAGATGTAAATCTATCTGAAAGTTATCATATTGAACAATATACTTATAGATTATGCATAGAAAATATTCTGCAGCAAATAATCAATTCACAAAAACTATACAGTGTTAGGCCTAAACAGATCAATCGAACCCCAGCAGACATTTGAATTGATATCATTTTCATATGGCACCAAAAATCTAGATATGATAATCAAACATCCATGACATACTTGATTTCTACAATAAATTGTAATAAATTATAGAAATATTCTGCTAAAGATAAATAAGTCTTCAAAATCATCTCAGGGAACAAAAAATAATGAAATTTGAATACTATAAAAATAATTATAGATATATTTTAAAGCAGAGGTTGGTAACCAATGCATCTGTCCCAGAGCCAGTAGGCTTTGGCAGCATTTGACAGCACTCATGCCACGCTGGCCCACCTAGGACCCAAGCTGAGTCATTCCAGCCTGCCACCAAAAAAACATTGCTGACTGCTGTCTTAAAGTATTACACATCATTTTTAGTAGTGTACAAATCTCTTCGTACTCTTAGTAGTGTGGAAAAAACAATGAGCTACACCCCAAGCCATGAAAAAGGTCTGGCAAGCAAAAAAATCTCTTCTCCAAATTACCTAAGGCAGCCTCTGGTTTTTATCTGCAACGTAAGAGAGACTTTCCCATCATAATTAAAAATATTGTTCCAATTATAAAATTGAACCTTTTGCAGTTCAATTTTAGAAATACAGCTTTCCCCCAAAATATATGATAGTAACTACAGATAAATCCTTGAAGTAATATTGCCTTTACAAAAATCCCACAGGAAACTCAAATACCTAAGGCGAGAACTCAGAGAGTTAAAACAATTAAAATAAAAATATATACCCTGTGCCAAAAACAGTTTTGCCCAGAGTTCACCCTGTCATCTTCTGCCTAAAACACCACATTAATAAATACCAAGAAGCATAGTTTTAGTTAAATGAAAACTGCTTACAGGTTTATACAAAAAACAGGCCCTTGCTAAAAGGCCAGATCTGAATATCAGTTCAAGATTCAAACCTTATATGACATGTAGATCCAAACAGGTTTTAGGATTTGGGGGTTTAGGGGCTCTAAATCCTTTTTTTTCCCCTAATTTCTAAAGGATTTGGAAAAAGAGAGAGCAGGTGGCTTATGGATTTTTCTGTCCCTTTCCTTATTTGGGGGTTTTTTTGGGGTTTTTTTTGGAAATGCTATCTTTATTGAAGCCAAAATGTTTTACTCTTGGTTTTGATCGATATATAGTGAATTACAGGGAGGAGTTGAACAGAACACTGTATTGTTTCATGCCAGCTCACTTTGGAGCTATTCCTGGCTCTGTAATTCCAGCAGTAACATGTTAAATGGTCTGCCCTAGAGCCAGAGATCCAAGGCGTCATACTTCCCTGATCTCTGCAGCAGAGCCAGGACCCTGGAAGACTTAACTTGACACAGGGATCTTAGGTTTGCCAAGCTCCTAGCCTACCTGAGGGAGGATAATGCCTTCTTTCCACACCACTGAGACCAAAGCGATCCCTAGGAACCTGCAGAATGGTAGCAATCTGGGGCACTCAGTCACTGTGGCCTTTCCCACACAACCTGAGTGCCATGTTGCTGCCACCCTGAAGGAGAAGATGACTCAAAATAACACCTTTAAGGGTGGCAGAGCTGCAGATGACCCTGTGTGGGACCCTTAGTCAACTATGTTTTTTATGGTTCTTCTTGAGGTGAAAAGGACAACATGCAATTGGGAAATAGAACAGGGTTTGGTCTTTTATCTTTATATGCAATTTGCTGAAAGACCCTGAAGAATTTGGATCTGAGCAGGAACATTTTCTCTTGATTTGTTTGTGTTCAGCAAATAAAACCTGGGAATCCAGCTATTTCTTGTTCGCTTTCTAGGCTGAATGTTTTCCTTTTCTTCCTCATGTAACCCTCATGACACTGTCCTGGTGTGATATGTATGGATACAACATAAAATCATAGTATCATAGAAATTTAGGGTTGAAAGGGACCTCAGGAGGTCATCTAGTCCAACCCCTGGTTCAAAGGAGGACCATCCCCAACTAGATCATCCCAGCCAAAGCTTTGTGTAGCTGGGTTTTGAAAACCTCCAAGGCTGGAGCTTCCACCACCTCTCTGGGTAACATGTTCCAGTGTTTTACTACCCTCCTAGTGAAAAAAATCTTCCTAATATCTAACCTAAGCTTCTTTTGCTGCAACTTGAGACCATTGCTCCTTGTTTTGTCATCTGCCACCTCTGAGAACAGTCTAGCTCAATCTTCTCTCAAACCCCACTTCAGGTAGTTGAAGGCTTCTTTTAAATCCCCTCTCAGTCTCCTCTTCCCTAGACTAAATCAGCCCAGTTCCTTCAGCCTCTACTCAGAAGTCATGTCCCCCAGCCCCTCACCATTTTTGTTGTCCTCTGCTGGACTCCCTCCAATGTTTCCACAGCCTTTCTGTAGGGCAGGGCCCAAAACTGAACACAGTACTCCAGATGTGGTCTCACCAGTGCTGAACAGAGGGAAATAATCACTTCCCTTGACCTACTGGCAACCAGAGATGATCCCACCAGGGTGTGGGGCCTGGGGCAAAGCAGCCTGCATGGGGCTCCCCTCCCCATCCCATGGCACACTTACGCCAGGGAGTGAAAGCCCCGGCACACCGGATGTGACAGGACGGGTGGCGGTCAGAACTTCCGGCCAGAACAGGCAAAGACCCTTCAACCCGCCAGGCAGGTGGGTGGCTCAAACTGCAGCTGCGGCCTCTCCACCTGGCTCTGTGGGGTCCCCCAAAGCATGGGGCCTGGGGCTATTGTCCCGATTTGCCCCCTACCCCCTCAGGACGGCCCTGCTGGCAACACACCTACCAATGCAGCCCAATATGCTGTCAGCCTTCTTGAAAACAAGGGCACACTTGCTGGCTCATTCGGCTTATTGTCCACTATAAGCCCCAGGTCCTTTTCTGTGGGGCTGCTGCCAGCCACTCAGCCCCCAGCCTGTACTGGTGCACGGGATTGTTCTGCCCTAAGTGCATGAGTTTGCCCTTGACCTTGTTGAACCTCATGAGATTCCTTTTCGTCCAATCCTCCAATTTGTCTAAGTCACTCTGAATCCTAGCCCTACCCTCCAGTGAATCTACTACTCCCCACAGCTTGGTGTCATCTGCAGACTTCCTGAGGTTGCACTCTATGCCATCTTCGAGGTCATTGATGAAGATGTTGAACAAAACTGGCCCCAGGACCAACCCCTGGGGTACTCCACTTGTTACTGGCTGCCAACTAGACCTCGAGCCAGTGATTACTACTCTCTGAGCTTGATGCTTCAGCCAATTTTCTATCCACCTTACAGTCCACTCATCCAGCCCATACTTCCTTAGCTTGCCTGTGTGAATGTTGTGGGAGACTGTATCAAAAGCCTTGCTAAAATCAAGGTACATCACATCCACTGGCCTCCCTTGCATTCACAGAGCCAGTCACCTCATCATAGACAGTACATACAGTACAGGAGACAGAAGTGTATTTGTCAACAAATTTTGTCCTGCCCATTTGAAGGATCTTCTAAAAAACGTTAACTATTGGAGTGCATGGGCATATCTAGGATTGCATGCACCACACTGCCAAAGGGGGTGTAGCTCCACCCCCTTTACCATGATCCTAGATGCCAGTGAACCCAGAGACCTCTGAACTCACCAACTGGTTGACATGGGATCTGGCCAGGGTCCTTGCTTTCAACTCAGTTCCTGCTTTCATGCAGCTCTCGAACCTAGAGGCTGAGAGCCAAAGGTGGGAAGAAGGAATAAGGTAAGGGGATGTTGAACAGTAAGGGCTCCAGCCAGACCCTGCACCAAACAGCTGGTGAGCTCAGAGCTCATGGCACACACTGAACTCAAGGAAAATCCTGTGCTGACATGCCAGCAAGATCCGAGAGCTCACTGTGAATGAGGTACACAGCCACCTGTTAGGTCACTCCTCTATGAGGTTATGCTCCTAAATGACTGTTGCTATTCCAAAAATTGCCCATCTTAACAATAAAGGGTTGTCAACTAACTACCCACCTTCCAAAGAAATCCTGTAAAGAAGTGCTGGTCCCAATGAAGTCACTACTCAGGCCCTGAGAGGAAAGCTTCCAGGGCCTTAAAGAGTTCCCAGGTTCCTTCTCTACTGTCCTAAGGTTTGATACCTTCTTGAAGTTTGCCAAAAGTGCATGTTTTCTGTGTGTTAAAGAAATTCTCTTTCTTCCAGGCTCTTGCCAGTGTTTCAGTATTTTGCACCTCCATTTCCAAAGCAGAAGCATCTTTTCTTCCTCTTTCCTGAAGTGTTCTAATCACTTACCTGCTGGCTTGTTTTATTAATCACTCTTCCTGCTCAAGCATTCATGGCTGAAAATATTGGGCTATTTCCTCAGCTGCTATAAATACAGTTTTGGATTGGACCCAAAGCTTTTAATGGAAGTGTTTAGCTGTTATGTAGAAACTGAACTCTGAGTTGCTGATGCTGCAACTGTGAGAGAAGAACATACCAGAAAATGAAAGTCAATTGCTGCTGTCAGATTATCCTTCCACCCCATGGATGCTATAGGAAGATGTCACAAAAATTGACTTCTAGAACCCAGAGCTTAGAGGGATTGGGAAAATATTCAAAAACAGATAAATATAACACCCAAGATGATCCACTGAATTGCTGGAAGCAAGCACAAGTAGTTTTATGTATACCTAGAGATATATCTATATCAATACACTCATCCATACACTATTATAGCTGGATTCCAATAAAAGGCACTTAGCCTTATACCAAGGAAAGAAGGCTTATATAAAGTATATGTCCACTGTGTGCAGCATTATGGATTTGCAGAGGACACCGGAAGTGTATTAACAACATATGTGAAACAACACAGCACCATATAAGAATCAAGGAGAGCTTCCCAGAAGCTAATCCTGAAGGGCATGAGGGAGGAATAGAAGGAATAATAAGAATCGGGAGGGATATATTTTGAAAATCAGCCCAGATTCAAAGGTATACTGGTCACCTCGTGGCTTCCAATCCAACTGGAAACTACAGCATGTACTTAAATGTAAGCATACTCTGAAAGGCCTTTGAAGTCAATGGCTAGGGGCAAACATTCAGAAAGCCCAAACCTGAATTGATTCAATCTTTTCAGGTTAGTCGGTCTAGATTGAACCGATTTGCAAGTGAATAGACATTCACTTTTGATTCTGGAAATGCAGTCACATGCCTGCAGTGGCTCAGGCTAGAAGTTGGAGGGTGCTAGGGCAATCTTCCCTTCCCTTCCTCAGCAGCCACAGGGCTGGAGGGAAGCTGACCTGTGGGGTATGGCCAGGCCCCTGGCAGGTGGCTAGGTATGATTGGGGAAGGGTTTAAACTCCCACCCCGGCCTGTAGGGACCCCAGTGGAGTATGCCTGGAGGCAGAGGGAAGAAGCAGCCCCTGCCAGGCTTCATCCTGAGGCCAGACACTGGCCTGGGCAGCACCTCAGGCAAAGGGGAATTAAACTCCCCTATCTCCCCTCTCAGGCATGGGCATGGGGACCCCAGCCAGGATCTGCTCAGCTTTCCCCCCTGCTCACTGTTCTTGTGGCGGGGAGCCTTGCCAGAGCTGGCCGGCATGGTCCTTCCATCCTCATGGGACTTCAGCTATGGCTGGGGCTCCAGGGCTGGGACTGTGGGGCTGAGCCAGGCCAGCCTGAAGGTGCTGCTGAGCCCAGGCTGGGCCGCAGGGGCCAGGTACTTCCCAGAGGGCTGCAGTTCGGGCTGGGGGCTGCAGGAGCTGCGCAGCCAGATTGCTTCTAGCTCCCCATGCCCAGGCCAGGCAGGGCTGTCATGGAGCTGCAGCTGTCTGGGAAGGGTCTGACAGGGTCAGCCTGGCCAGGCCTAGGGGGCAGGGCCCTTCCCACCGGGCTGCAGCTCTGTGACAGCTGGGCTCAGTGGCATGGGTGGCAGCTGCTGAGCAGCAGGCTACCCAAGCCAGCTCAGAGGCACCACGAGGCCCACATCCTGGCAGCTGCCGCTGCACCCCCATCCCACCTGGTACCTGCAACTGAACCACAAGCGGGGCTGTTGTGCCTCCCTTACCTCCAGCTGCCGCTGCTGCCCCTGCCCCTGCCCCTGCTCCTGCCACACCACTCTGGGTGGGCAGGTAGGAAGCTTGAGCCCAGCAGCCTCTGCCCAGTGCATGGAGCTCAGGCTCCAGCTCCCAGCTCCCTATACCCAGGACAGGCAGAGCATAGCCTGGCCAATGAGCTGCCCCTGCAGGTGTGCAGAGTGGGTGGAAGGTAGTCAAGAGCTGAAGCCAGATCTCCATGCACTAAACTGAAGTTCCACGGGCTGCTTTCACTTTCCCCCACTACCCAGAGTGGTGCAGCAGGGGGTGGAGTGAGTGCAGGAGGAGCCATTGGAGGTGAGGGGAAGCTGCACATTGGCTGGGGCCAGCAGGACTGTTCTGCTTCTCTCACCTCCAACTGTGACTCCTGCTTCTGCCACGCCATGCCTGATCACAGCAGCACCAGGTACTTGGAGCAGGCTGCTGCGGGCCAGGGCAGTTCCTGCTCCTGCCATGCCAGGCCCGGCTGTCATGGGGCCACAGCCAGTTGGGAAGGGCCCTGACGCTGAGGCCTAGCCAGGGCCAGCCCTGCCGGGTCCTTCCTAGCTGGCTGCTGCTCCATGACAGCCCTACCTGGCCTGGACACAGAGAACTGGGAGCAATCTGGCCACAGAGCTCCTGCGCCCCAGCCCGAGCCCCAGCCTAGCCCAAGCTAGGCCTTCTGTGTCCACCCTCAGCAGTGCCCACAGGCCAACCCAACTCAGCCCCACAGCCCAAGGCATGGGCAAAGCTAGCAAATGGCAGGGCCATGCCAACTGGCTCTGGAGATGCCCCCACTCCTACCGCTGGAGCGGGAAGGAGGAGAATGACTGACAGGGGCTGCTTTGGCCAGGCATACCCTGACTGCTGGTGGGACAGGGGATGGAGGGGGATATTAAATCCCCCTCCCTTCCCTATTTGCTTCAGGCTGTGGATGGAGCTGGCCATGCCCCACCCCCTCCCTGCCTTGTCACTGCTTGAGCAGAGATGGGGAATGCCTGACAGGGGCTGCTACACCCCAGCAAGATGGACCCTGGTTGCAGTCCCCCACTGGGAGGTAGGGGATTAAACACCCTCCCTGCTGCCTTGGCCTCAGGGGATCATACCAGGCCACGCCTCTGTCCCCACTCCTGAGCAGAGGGGTAGGGCCAGCCCTGCTGTCTGGAGCAAAGAACCCATTTCAGCCCAGGGCTGCAGAGAATGCTGGGATGCTGGGGGTCTCTGGTTTAACTTAAACCAGGAAGGGGTCTGGGACAAAAGTTGTGTTAACCGGTTTGACCCAAATCAGTTAAGTCTGACGATACATTCAACCAGGTTTATCTTAAACCAGTTTTGGGCAGTTTGAAACTGGTTTATGTGCACTGAACTTATGTTCTGTTACAGGTTTAACCCAGTTTCTGATCACTTAAACTAGTTTAAGAGATAGGGTCAGAGACCCATAGCCAATGAGACTTGAGCCCATACTGAAATGCCTTGCTAATCTCAATGTCCTCTACTCAAATAACATTTGTCTTCATTGTTGTACAGGCAGCTTGAGGAGTCATTAGCTCCAGCTGTTTCATTTTGCATCCATATAAATTATTCTCTAGAAAGAAGCAGCAACTTCTACAAGGCCATATAACAGTGAGCCTGGGGTAGGACTGTGCAAAACTTCGGTCACTGATTTGATTCAGCAGAGATTCAGCCCAATTTGATGGCCGAATCTCTGAATCCAGATCAAATCAGGAGACCCTTTAATCTCTCTGAACCAAATTGGAACCCTCCGAATAGATTCAGAGAGATTCAATGATTTGGACACAGACACGGCTTTAAATGTTTTTTCTACATACCTCAAGGTACCCAGCAGCTTGTGAATGCTGAGATTCTGGGGTAGATGGAATGTCCCACAGGAGCGCAGGGGGGTCCCCAACTTGCTCAGCAGCAGACCCAGAAGTAGACCAGAAGCACTTCTGGTCCACGTCCAGGTCCACCAGGGAGCACACAGGGGACCCTCCCCCAACTCCCTGGCTTGGCAACTGGTGCCTCCTTGGTCTGTGTGGGCACCCAGGGTCCCCCCGCAACCAATCGTTGAGTCGGGGGGGGTCCCCTGTGCTCTCGGCGGTGGAGCCAGAAGTGGACCAGCAGTACTTATGGTTCACTTCTGGGTTCACTGCCAAGCACATGGCAGGGCCTCTTGCGCTCCTGTGGAATGCTGCATCTGCCCCACCATCTTAGCATTCACAAGCTGTGCCTGGTACCTCGAGGTATGCAGATAAAACATTTAAAGCTGTGTCTATGGCCAAACAGATGATTCTCCAAATCATCATCGTATCTTCAGATTCAGATTCAGCCGAATCGAAGCAGGGCAGTGATCCAAATCAATGAATCAAATCACTGTCCCCAATTCAGGCCAAATCCAAATTGAATACAGCCCATTTTGCATACCCCTAGCCTAGGGCTCCTGTTACTTTAAGGGAAAAACAGCAGCAGCAGGATCCTCAAGTGGGGAAACCCATTTGTTATGAGGTACAGACAAGCAGCTCCCCAGGGATTTATAGGTTATGAGTGCATAGTGCAGGGCTGGCTGCTCTGTAATAGTATAACAGGGTGGAGCCATGCATAGGAGACAAAACACTGCTACAGCAGGTAGGCTGCAACAATAAGCTGCCCTGGAGTTAAGCCAAGCCTAAGTAGAAAAAACCTGCAAGTAGCTGGCTGGGGAAGCCACATGACCAGAAAGGGTCAAGGCCTATGAGGCACATAAGCCCAAGGCCTGATTCAGAGCAGTCAGTCTAACCCTGGAGACTGAAGGTAGAAGAACTCTGCAGAGAGATGGCTGTGGCTGAATGCCTAACTGAGATCTGGCTATGCTGGAGAACAGCAAGTAAGGGTCTGGAAGCTGGCAGGAGACGAGGGTCCAGGCTGAGCAGAGGTTTTGGTATACTGCTAGTAGACTACATGTTTAGTTATAGTTAGGTTGCTTACATCTTCCATTTAAGTTTTAACCAGCGGTTTGGGTTAGGACTATCAGCAGCAAGAGGAGGTCCCAGTACTATCACAGAGGCTCAGTGAGGCTTGAGCCTGCCAGAGGCAAGGAACAAGCTACAGTGTAGCCCGGGAGAGTGAGAACCAGGACCAGGCGCCTAGGGACGGAGGGAGAGAGACAGAGACAGCATCAGGGCCCCAGTGCCCTAGAGAGGTGGAACTGGGGCCAAAGGCCCAGTGCCTGAGACAGGCAGAGATAGGGTCAGAGACCCAGCACCTGAGAGGCCAAGAGACAGGGCCAGGGCCTGAGAAGGGCAGGACAAGAAGACATAGAGGCTTGGAGAGGCATGAGACTGAACTCAAGCCAAGAGCGCACTGAAATGATTGATTGGAAATGCCTGTGAGGTATGGGCAGGCCTGTAGGGGAAATCAGAGGCCGTGAATAGCCTGTGAATAGCCCATAAGGCAATGAGTGCCCTGGGGGCATGGATGAGCTAGACAGACCCACCTAATGGGAGGGGTAAATAGGGATCAGCAGGGTCCAAGAAGGAACTGCTGGCAGGAAGACATACCAAGGCTCACTCTAGGAATGAAAAAGGAGGGCAGCCTCCCTTTTCAATCTAACCAAGTACCTCAAGGCATGGCAGGTGGGAGAAAAGGGCGGGTACCCTAGAGCAGGGGAGGGCAGTTATTTCAGGTGGAGGGCCGCTCACTGAGTTTTGGCAAGCCGTTGAGGGCTGCATGACAGGCAGCCAGGGGCAGATAAATATTAATTTTCTAAATTTTGTAGGGGCCCCATAGGCCAGACAGAATGGCCGGGTGGGCCGCATCTGGTCCAGGGACCACATTTTGCTCGCCCCTGCCCTAGAGCCAGAGCAGTGCAAGAGTTGCAAGGCCACCAGGGGGCATTACAGCCATGCCTGGGACTTTTGGTCCTGTTACAGGCCATTGCTCCAGTCTTGAATTGTGGGGAACAAGTTAGCAAACCTTTGTCATGAGTCTTTTAAAATGCGATGGTTAACCATTTATGAAATCTCACCTGGGAGGCTGTAGTTCAGTATGTAACAGGAGAAAGCATTAGCTGCAGTGTTCATATCCTAGATCAGAGAAATCATGTCGGACACTTCTGTTGAACCATGGAAGCCAATTTTGGAGCCTAAATATAGTATAGTTTCTCCCTTTGCTGCATTTATTTCCCCATTCAGATCACCCTTTTGTAACTGATGCAGTGCTCCATGTGTTTCTCTTCTAGTTATTAGATTTGATTTGGGTCCTAAATACTTTCGTAAAACTCTGATTTAAAAGTCTTTGCTGTGATTTGAGCTTCCAGTTCATCCTCTCATTGTACATTTGAAGTAGGGTTTCCAGATGTTGTCTGCTACCCTGTGCACCATTCTGGTAACCTGTTAGTGATCCTCAGCATCTCTGACAGGTGATTATCAATTACTTGTTCTGCAAGTGCTTAATGAAGGGATTGGGAAAGACAAGCCCCACCAGGTGTTTATACAATAACTCCTGATTGTGTGGTAATCCCCCTCTATCCCCCTTGTTGAAAAGAAAACAAGCATCAGTCTTCAAACTGATCAACGAAGCTTGTATCTACCAGTTTTTCCAGTCAATTATTGAGCTCAATCATTTCTGAATCTCTCATTCTCCCAAATAGGATATCAGTATTTATCATGAAAGAATGATGCATTAGATAAGGCTTATATGCGGTGCAAAGGGGCTTTTCTTTTGCAGGCAAAGCTTCTATGTGTAAATACATTGCAACAGTGAGCCATTAGTCCATTCCTTCTTATTATATAGTGCATGTTAATATTTATCACAAAAAAAATTAAATTTGGCAGAATATGGCTGGTTTCAGAATAAGATTTAGAAAAATACTGTTTAACAAACAATATCCCTTCTTTAAAAGACTCTTACAAATCATTCTTTCTCTCTCTCTGTTGCAGGAGGTTGGAAGCATTATTGGAAAGGTCAGTAATTTACTTTTTTTGATTTCACGTCACAATATTTTATATCAATTGGCCATGGCCATATGGACTAACTTTTTTTTTCTATTGCTTTAATAGAAAGGAGAAACAGTTAAGAAGATGAGGGAGGAGGTAAGATGTAAACTTTGATATCTTTACTTTTATTTCTTCCTATTTTAGAGAACATAGCAATGTAGCATAGCAACATGTACATGGAACAAGAGTGCCACCAGGTGACTGGCAAGATAAAGATAAGCTCCTTATTATAATCCTTAATTTAATACATAAATATACAAGCCTAAATAACCTACATTTTTGTTAATATGGGTTTCCCCTAAAGCCATCTTCAGTTTTTCTATTTCCTTTAAAAGATACTAACAATAGATCATTTCTCTCATGATACATTTGCAGCTCTATGGCCCCCTCTAAAAGTTACAGGTATCACACAATTAACTGGTTATTAACCTTAAGACTAGTTACACGTGCAAAGTACTTATCACACAATAAAAAGCTCCAACCAGCTACAAAGTTAGACCTCAAAAATGTGTATTAACTTAATAGCTGGTTGTGTTGAGCTTTAATTTGCACATGTAGCAGGGTCTCCACTGCAACTGGCAGCCCCATCAGCTGACAGGGTTCCCAGGCTCAGAGGTGCACCATGCCCAGCATGAAACCCCCAAGCCTTGGGGATCATGGCAGCTGCAATCACCCAGGCCTGAGGGCTTCACACACCCCTGAGCCTTGGAAACCATGGCAGCTGCGATCACCCAGCCCCAGTTGTGCGTGGGTCACCCTTGCAGCTGGGAGTCCCTCAACTGAGGTGGGCTCCCAGCTGCAGGAGCTTGCTTCTTGCCAGTGTGCAGGGGGAGTCCAGTCTTGGGCTCCCCCTGCACCAGCAATAAGGTTGATGGGATCTCATGTGTGATCCTACAGTCATACCTCCTGCCATACACACATGGCATGGCAGGAGGTGTGATTGTGTGGATCACACATTAGATGTCCTCCCACCTTTACCTGCATGTGTAGAGGGGGGCTACTGAATCAGGGGAGCAGGTAGCCAGTTGGACTCTATATCACAGAAACACAAAGGCCTGATTACAGCACAATCTTGGGACACCAAGATTGGGCCAGAGCCAGAACTAGAAGCAGTGTAACCACAGTAGTGTAGCACTGCACATGAACCAGTTTTCTATTATCCTGGGCACACTAACGTAGTAGTAATGCTTCCAGTTAGTGCAGAACTAACATCTCTCACCAGGAGTGTCTCATCACCAGGGATCGGGGTTTTGTCTTTCTCATGAAAAAACAGAAAAAAACCATGGATTTCCCCTTTACCCCTTTAGAGAGAAATGAAGATTTTTCATTTTAACAGATAAACACGTGGATTTTGCTCTTTCACAAAGAGCCCTTTGTAGGCTGGCAGAGTTCCAGGCTGCAAGGGGCTGGGGGGGATCAGGAGGAGGATGATCAGGCAGGGGGTGCCATGTGTATGTAACATATGGCTGCCAGACAGCCTGGAGAGAAGATCCTGCAGGTAAGTCTGGGGTGAGGGGAGGGGAATATGGGCTGCCATAGGAAGGGAGGGCTGAGGCTGGGGCTGGGCTACTGCCCACCTGGAGAATACATGGGGCTTGGGGCCCAGGGCTACTGCAGGGCTGGGGGCTGTGGCTTGGGAGTGAGGGGGCTGGACCTGTGTCCTGCTAAGCAAAGGGGGCAGAGGAAGTTCTGATTTTCAATGATAAAAAATCCAAAATCAAATGCCAAAATATACAGGTACTTAAAATTTATTTTACTGTAGTGATTGAGACACTGGTAGGCTTCCAAGTTGCTTTAAAATTACAAATATATCAATAAAACATTGTGTTCAATTGATACCTATACCCATAGTGGTGTTTCATTTTAATTGTGAATTTTATGGGTTTTATCAGAGAATTTGCAATTTTTTATATCAGGGAAAACCAGGATCCCTACTCATCAGTGTTCCTGTGTACTTAGGAGCCACCTTAAAAAAAAAAAAAGAAAAAAAGGACTAACGGAAATGGAGATTCAAAACACCCCAGTCAGCAGCTGTCTAATTTCATTAGACAGTTCCCTTTTTAATATGAAATGCCCCTGGGGATGTGCAGTTCAACCTTGTATGCCTACGCAGCACTGCCCTGGTCTGAGCATTTAGCCCCCTGTTGAGCCTCATTCACCTCCAGAACCCAGGCATTGTGGCATGTGAGAACCCTAAGGGGCCAAAGATGCTTTGATCATATCTAATGCATGCTGACAGCCCTGAGTTTAGCACACAGCACAGCAGCCATGGTCACTTTAATTTACAAAATTAAAGTAGTCAGTGCCAAAGGTGCCCACTTTTGATGTAGTACCTGGTGGGCAGAGCTCTCGACCAGGAAGTAAGAGACCTGAATTCTCCTTTGCCTGAGGTGATTCAAGCCCACATTTCAATTGTGTCCTGATCACTAGGCTATTCAGGAGACTGAGTGGGGGAAATGTTTTTCCATCCGTCCTGATGAAGTTAGACTGCAGTGCAGAATGGAATACGAGATGGGGAGTACCCCACTGCCAACATACATTTAACCTACAAACTGATGATTGGGGCATTTTACTGGCAACTGGGACATATAGCTTAGCTCTTCAGGCTGAGAGCGGTTTGGAACCCAGGTCCCCCATGTACCAGGCAAGCTCCCAAACCACTAATATATTGCATGTAAGATGGGCACTAGCAATATCCTGCAGAACCTTGTACTGCCGCATTGTAAAAGAGTGAGTCCTGCTCAGTTCTTTCAGTTCTTGTAGGCACTGACCATTAGGAGTGGGTTCCAGGCTCTGGACCCCAAACAGACAAGGATACCTTGCTTTCAGCCCTTACTCGGCATGTGGCTTTTTTGCATGGTGCATGCATTTACAAGGAGACTAGTTTTGGACTCCATTCTGGGGGCTACATTCCTAAAAATTAGGAACTAAAGTGCCTAATTTATAGGAACTTAAGTCTTTTATGGCATATAGCCGTCGTGGCACACCTTAATAACTCCAGACACAAGCCCAAACTGCAAAGTTTGGCTCCACATCTAAAGTTCCCAAAGTTTGGCATTAGAGGGATCCCAGGATTTATACTGCTACACTACAGAGCAAGGACAGAGTCACAAAATTCACATCTATATCCAAACTGCCTTAAAGCAGTAGAAGAGGGTGCAAAAGACCTGCTGACAGGTGACTTCACGCTTGGTGGAAGGAAAGAAGTCATCACACATGCAGAGATGTGGGGCAGAAAATTTTCCAGAAAGTTTTCCACTGATTTATTTTTCCGTGGGAAATTTCCCATTTCTAAAAACTCATTGTTTCATAAAATTTATTAGTAACTATGAATGGATGCCGTTGGCAGTTTCTAAGTTGTAATGAAAGTTTTTCAGGTGATTATCTCTAGGAGGTGTGTGAGAGAGTACGTATCTGTTTTATTGATTTGTAAACAGGAGAGTAAATACACTTACATAATAATCCAAACCAAAAATCAAGTTATGAATTCACCTAATTGGCTGTGCAATTCAAATCAAAATCAAAACTAAAACTCTAATTAATTTGTGTGTTCACTTTCAGTTCAGCAAACACAAAGAACAGTGTCTCATTTCTTTTCTTGAGCTGGGGAAGGTGGAAGTGTTTGCATAAGATCTGTTAGTTTTGTAGTGCTTTTGGTTTGAAGCAGTCATAAGAATGCCTAATCAGAAAAAAAAAACTAGTGTGGGGCATTATTATAGTGAAGTTCAAGCCACTGAAGGAAGAAAGTTGGTAGATGTAAATATTGTGGGCAGGAGTATGCTAACAATGCAACAAAATGAGGAAACAGTTAATAACATGTAGAAACTGTCCTGAAAGAGTACAAGCAATATACAGAAAGCTAATATAATGAAGTGGTGGAACAACATCATCTGAGAAAAGTCTACTTCAGGAATCCTATGTAAGTAAACAAATTAATATGTTAAACAACACACAGTATAGACTAGCATCTATAGTGTTTTAAAACGTTATAATTTTAAAAAGCTGTTAATGCAACTCTGGACTATTAATAATTTATTTATTTCAAATATTTGGCCAGTGGAAGAGGCCAGACTATACTTCCCTTTGGTTCTGCCGTCCCAGGGCAACTGAGCAGCAAGTTTAGTAGCTGAGTGCTGTTTCTGGCAGGGAGGGGGCAAGCAAGCTCCCTGCCACTTCTCCTTCTGATGGATGAGGCCAGACTAGAATGAGCTAAAATAAACATCTTTTCCCCCTTTTGCTCCAGGAACTTGGTAGCTCAGGTGAAATAGGAGATTTGCAAAAAATGGAAAATGAAAATGTTGAGCTGCCAAGTCTGGGAGAAGAAGGAGCAGGATCCTTGCTTTTGAGATCACTGTCACCAGATATGTGATCCACCATGAGTAACTGTTCAAGACAGTCACGCTTTTTTATCAAGCTTTGTGGACAAAATGTCAAAAGAAGGTCAAGGAAAAGCTGATGAGACATTAGCTTGAGCTAAATTTGCAAATGGTACACTTCTTTCCATAACTGAAAATCAATACTGGAAGGAACATTACAAACTAATTCGCCCATCATATAAGTTACCATCACATTATCACTTATCACCTTTTCTCTTAGAAAGAGGGTTTGACAGAGTTGAAACAATGATTATTCAGAGGACTGGTCAAGCAGGATCACTGACTCTGATGTCAGATGGATGGACTGATATACAAGGAAATCCTTTATTGAACGTTGTTAGCAACATCTGAACCAATATTCCTGAAAGCAATTGCTACCAAATTTTTTCTTCATAAAAGTGAATACACAGTGAAATTCCTGAGTGAAGAGATTGAAAGTGCAGGTCCCTCCAGGGTACAAGTCCTTGTAACTGATAATGTGAGTAATATGAAAGCTGCACAGCAAATATTAAAGGCGAAGTATCCTCATTTAATAGTATTTGGCTGTCTTGCTCATGGATTGACTCTTCTGGCAAAGGACATAGTAAGTGTGAATACAATGAAGACAATATTGGCAAACTGCAAAGCGATTGTGAAGTATTCAACAATCATGGTGTTGCTAATCAGACTTTGAAGAAATTACAGAAGAAGAAGCAGGGGAAGGAAAGGGCACTTCTGTTGCCAAGAGAAACTAGATGGGGCTCAGCTACAAAGTGTTCACAGAGTTTGCTGCGCCCAAAGAACTGCTTGCAGTATGCTTCAATAGATGATACAGTATCCCACATTATACCTGTGAACATTCGGAAACAGATTCTTGATAACAATGTGTTCTGGGTTTGAGTTCAAAGAGCATTCAATTTGCAACTACCAGTTTCAGCATCTATTAAGAAACTTGAAGGAGATGCACCAAGCCTTTCAAATATTCCAGAGATATTCAGACAACTGAATGAAAATCTAATTGAGCTTTTGCCTTCTTCACGTGTATCCAAAAAAGAAGTAGTAGTAAAACAAATGTTTACTAAGAGATCTGAGTTTTGGTCTCATCCTTTTCATCTGGCAGCAAACCTTTTAGATCCTCAACACAGAGGACAACGCTTATCAGAAGATGAATTATCTACTGCCCTCGATACAATTATGGAAGTAGCTAACAATGTCCCCAACTTCAGTGAAATAGATATGACGACAGACATTGCTGAGTACCGCACAAAAGAAAACTTTGGAGAAAAGACATCATTTGGTGGGTACAAGAGAATATTTCTCCTCTTACATAGCAGAAGGTACACTGTAACACCCAACTGTTGTCCAGGATTGCTCTAAGGATCCTAAGCTTTCCACCAACAGCAGTGTCTTGTGAATGGAACTGGAAGGCTTTCAGCTCAATCAAGACAAAAAGAGGAATAGACTAACAAATGAACACACTGCTAAGCTTGTTTCTTTTTCTCAAAATCTCTTGCTTCTGGCAAATCAGTCAGAAGCACAATTAGTGAAGAAGATGCAGTGTGACGATAAGTTGCCCTTGCCCATAGGCTTATTGGTAAAACCGTCCTTTGGTGAAAGAGAATGTGGTTCAAGTAGTCCTGCCTCAATCTGATTCTGAAATGGAACTAATGAGTAGTGCAAGTGATCCTACGGATAGTGACAGTGAAACTGGAAGTGCCACAATGATCTCAGTGGAAGAGAGTTAAACTCTGTTGAAGTAGATGAGGGGACAACCACAGCGTATCATGCACAGTTCTTTGGGTATGCTAAAATTAGTGTGTCAACAGTTTTCAGTGCCTTCAGCTTTTTCCTTAAATTTAAACAAACAAAGTAAGGGAAGTACATGTTATTGTGTATTGTCTTTGCATTTTTACAAGTATTCCAATAAATATAATTTCTTTTCACATAAAGCATTGATTTTTTTTAATATAACATTTAAACCACATTAAGTGTGCTGTGTTTAATTTTTTTCCTAATCAAATATTTCAGTTCAAATACTTGTGGCTATTAGGACCTAAAATTAATATGGGGGTACTTTTTTAGTTTTGTTTACTAAATATAAGTCAAATAAACATGCTAAATCAGATCACGCTCTATTTAGAGCATTGGAATATTTTCTGGAAATTTTTCCAGTTCAATATTATCTGGAAAACCTATATCTCTCCACATATGTGAGCAAAAAGAAGGGTGTCTATACACATGCTTCAATGCATTCTAATTAGAACAGGTTGGAGTAGACTCAATTAATCAAGCTTGCTACACATCTCATGTATTCAGGATCTCACATTTCAAAGTGGCAGAGGAGGCACTCGTTGATAAGCTTTAGTTAAAGCACCCCTGCAGCCATTTTGAAACTCAGGATGATGAATACACAAGATGCTGTGGCATTTTAATTAGAGCAGCTCCTGAGAGCCCTTACCCCAGACCACGTGTATAGGCATCTGAAAACTATGTCAAAACTGATATCATATAAACATCAGTCTAAGTTATCCCTCCATTCTGGCTTATAGGTTTGCTTCCCCTCATGGCTGTCTGTTCCAGACCATAGATGACCTGTCCACACTAGAGCTTCGGTCGCTGATATGATTCGGAGGAGATTCGGCCCGATTCAGGAGCTGAATCTCCAAATCCAAACTAAATCAGGAGACCCATTAATCTCTCTGAATTGAATCGGAAGCCTCCGTAAACACAGAATTATATGTTTTTTCTATTTACCTCGAGGTACCAGGGGCAGCTCATGAACGTTGAGATGGTGGAGTGGATGGAGCGCCCCCTGGCTCAGCGACCAGTGCCTCCTGGGTCTGGAGGGGCACCTGGGGTCCCTTGCAGCCGGTCGCTGAGCTGGGGTGCAGCAGCAGCTGAGGGTGGGCAGCTAGAGATGCATCAGCAGCAGGCAGATTCATTGAGTGCCTGGGGCAAGTAAAACTGACCCACTTAACCAAATCCCCCTGCCATCCAGTTTTCAGTACCCAGAGTCCTCTCCCATCCAGCAAGGTTTTGCTCAGGACACAAATCTTGTTAGCAGGGCTGTGTGAAGCTTTGGTAGCTGATTCGATTCAGAAGAGATTTGGCCCGATTTGAGGACTGAATCTCCAAATCTGAATCAAATCAGGAGACCAAGCAAAAGCTCCAAATCAATTTGAAGCGTCCGAATCAATTTGTAAAAGCTTCAGAAAAGATTCGGCTGATTTGGAGATCTGACCATTGACTAAACAGGCAGCTGACAGCTGCCTCCAGCTGGTAAATCTGTTGGGGTTGGGGGAGGAAAGGGGCATGGGGGAGGGAGATTTTGGGGCTGGGGCTGGGGCTGGGGCTGGGACAAGCTGCCCAGCTGGGGTGGAGGGGCGCATTACCCAGGGAGGGGAGCAGGGGATGCGGGCATGGCAGCACTGGGAGTGGGGGCTCTGCCCTGCTGCTGTTTGCCCAGCTGGGGCAGGGGGATGGGATGAGGGCAGGGTTCACTCCAGGCAGAAGGGGGCAAGCGGCAGCAGGACACATCCCCAACTGCCAGCACTTCTGCACCCACATCCCGTGCCCCCCAGGTCAGCTGGCAAGCGGCAGCAGGGAAGAGCCCCCACTCCCAGCACTGATGTGTGTGTGACAGCACTGGAAGCAGGGGCTATGCCTTGCTGCTGCCCAGAGCAAGCCGCGCCTGCATTATGCCCCCCATCTCTGACGCCGGCTGGGCAGGCAGCAGCAGGGCATAGCCCCCATAGCTCCCCAGATTGGGGCAGAGGCAGGCACAGCCAGAGGAGAAGCCCCCATGGCTGCCCAGCCCAGCCCCGCCCCCCACTTGACCCGGCCTTCTGGCACTTAAAAACCCCCCAAAAACCGCTTGGCACCCACACAGCAGCTACCCCAAGGAACGGTTGCAGTGCGGTTCAGCAGGGCACCGTGTGCTGTCCAGGACCTGGGGCAGCTCCACCTGTCAGCCAGAGCCCGGCAGCACTCAGGCCCAGCAACTCCAGCTCCCAAACAGCATGCAGCATCCTGCCAAGCCACACTGCACCTGCACCATGGGGCAGCTGCTGTGCAGGTGCCAGATGGTAGAGGGGCTATCCCTGCTGCCCCTCCACTATCTGGAGCCCAGGGGTGGGGCTGGTTGGGTGGGAAGATCAGGGAGTGGGGGCTATGCAGGGGGGTCTGCCATGTAGCCCCAGAGCCCCCACAGCTGCTACTACTGCCAGTGAGTGTGGGGGTATTTTTGATAATTTGTTTTTGATTCCTGGACTGCTGGGACTGTGGGGGGTGCAATCAGGAAACAGGGGCTGCATGAGGGGGCTCTGCCAGGAGGCCTCAAAGCCCCCACAGCTTCTGCTACATCCAGGAAGAGCGGGGCTGGGTTTTGGGGTTTTTTTTAAGTGCCAGGACTAGGCTGGGGCCGGGTGGGGGATGGGGCAGGGCAGCCATGGGGGCTTCTCCTGTGGCTCTCCCACCCAGGGAGAGGCAGGCACAGCCAGAGAAGCTGCCTGGCTGTGTCTGCCTCTCCCCAGCCGATCCGAATCACTGAATCTCTCCAAATCAGCACCAAATCTTCCAAAGCTGATTCAGCCGAATCAATTCAGGACAGTGATCTGAATCTCTGAATCAAATCACTGCCCTCCAAATCAGCCAAATCCAAATTGAATACTTCCCTATTCACACATGCCTACTTGTTGCTTACACCTCTGGAAATATCCATCAGCAGAGCTTCATGACAGGACAATGGTTGCCATTAGTTTGTCTTGTTAGATTTGTTTCCCCTTGTGCAGGGAAAGAAAATGCATTGAACTGGCTTATTGGAATATGTGCTTGAGTAAGAGGCAATACAGCCCAGGTCTTTCCTGACCCTTCTGGATTGCATTCTCATTTACACTGAGGTCCTTGTAAATATATTTATGTCCTCTATAAGGACTGTCTTTACACTGCCAGGGTGGCCCAAAGGGGCCCTCAGCTACATGGGAATTAAGCTCTTTGTCTCTCGCTCAGCTGTTTTCCTAATTCTTTCCAACAGGCTTTTCCTCTTCCTGTACAGGGAAATGACTGTATGCAGCAGTGTCTTAAAATTATCCAGAGTTCCTTCTTAAGTGTGTCCAGCACATGTTTGGTTACTTATTTTACGTGCATATGAATAAAAATCATCTAGAGTAATTCAGTCCAGAACAGAGGTTGACAATGTTTTCGGCAGAGTGGCAAAAACACCTGCAACCTTGTAAGATTTTGACAAGCCAGGGCAGATGGTGGGGGCGTCACAAGGGGCCTGATACTTGTTGTGGAAGTGCAGCCCTGACTCCATCCCCGCTGCTCACCCTGAGGTATGCAAGCACCTGCCCCCAGCAATGATCCAAGCCATGGCTTCATGAACTCCTGTACAGCCATTTGCAGCCACCCAGCTTCCTGCCACAGCCAGCCTAGGCTCTGGGCAGGCCCCTGCTGCCAATCACAGAGCCCTGGCTGCTCACAGCAGGTGGCAGGGAAGCTGCAAGCAGCTGTACCAGGGTCCACAGAGCCCTGGCCCAGCTCATTGTGGGCAGCAGGTGCACACATGCCTCAAGGTGGATGACAGAGAAGGGGCCAGGGCTGCAATGTCACAAGAAAAATCAGGCCCCTTGCAGCTCCCCCGCCATCCACCCTGAGGCACATGTGCTAAGCCTTCGTGTGCCACGCTCTGGTACATGTGCCGGGAGTTGCCTACCCCTGGTCCAGATTACAATATAAAACAATTACTGATGCAATATGGTGCAGGATGCTAGGAAGTAAAAAGCCAAGTGCTCCTAACTAGACATATTGTTTCCCAAGTAATTAGTTTGGCTATGGTCCAGAGATGAAGTGAATATATTTCCACAGAATTGGCTAAAAAAGAAAAATTTTACTACCCTGAATTCTCCGATTTTAGTCAGGTTTAAATAAAGCAGGAAAGAGATGGTGAGAGAAGTTATTCCATTATTGTTTGTTACTGTTGATGACACAGGTGCTGCTCACAAAGTATGTTGACAAAATCCCACTGCTGGGAGGAAGTTGAGCTCTTGATGCTTAATCATGAATGCTTGTAAAAATAGGGGGCTGGATTCAGTGATCCCGAAGCTTGTGACATTACCTTTTCTGTAAATAATCTTCAAAAATATTTATTCTTTTCAACAGAGTGGTGCTCGAATCAATATTTCAGAAGGCTCCTGCCCAGAAAGGATTGTGACAATAACAGGCCCAACAGATGCCATTTTCAAGGCTTTTTCTATGATTGCATTAAAATTTGAAGAGGTAAACTAATAAAATGTATTACCTTGTATTTTCCTGTCTTCAAGTTGTAAGACAAATATTAGTTCCGTTTTTTCTTGTGTTTGCTTTAATGCTAAATATAATTTGTTTAATGTTCTATTTGATGGCAATGAAAGTGGTTATAGTTTTATAAACGCTTTTGGCAGTAATACTAGAAGAGCAATAATGGGTCAATTTACAATCTGTTTGATCACTCCTTTTGATTTTTGCAGATTTCAGGGGAAAACAATTGCTTCTGGTAATGTGCACTAATGGTGGAAAATATGTCTTGGAAATTTCTGGTCCCATTGTGGATTTGATTTGAAAAGAATAAATGCCTAACTTTTAACAGCTTCTATGTAATTCTATCTGGTATTGATGTAATTTTTCTGTCAAAAAGCATGTACATTTCATTCAACTAGAGTCCTTTTAAAATTGCTTTAAACACAAAATATATCACCAATTACCATATTTTGATTTGATATTTTACAATCAATTAAAATGAATACACTAAGAATGAGCAAGGCAGAAAAGAACTCGTTTTACTGTTAAATTAGCACTCTCTGCATATATCTGTGTGCATCCACTGTTCTGGGCCTTCATAAACTCACTCAGGCCAAGTAGAATTAGACTTGGCCAGTATTTGGACTGCAAAACGGAAAAGCTGCATAATGCAGGAGGCTGTAATGATTCTGTAGAGGTACCCTCCTGTTGGTGGTGGTAATGCAGTGTCCCACCATGGTGTGGGGGACAGAGCCACATTTCAAGGGAAATATAAAACTGCCTGAGACTTTGGTGATTGGTAAATATTCTTGTAGCACTGTGATTAACACAGCACTGGAGAGGACCACCTAGGTCACCGAGCTCAGTCCCAAGCTACTGAAGATGATCACAACATCTAACCCCTTTTGCAAGCTGATCAAGTTCTATTTAAAACTAGTTAGGTTCTTTGCCCTCACAATAGGGAAGCTATTCAAGAACCACATTGCTATGACGCTTCTTCCAGTTTCCAACTTAGATTTATTTGTGGCTGGTTTATATCCATCAGTTCTTGGGTCAATGCTATCCTGCAGTATAAAAAGCTCTTCTCAGAAGTTTACATGCATGTTGTATTTATAGGGAGTGGTCATATCAAATCCCACTCCCAAATTCACTTTGTTAAGTGAAGCAAGCCATGCCCTTTTAATCTTCTCTTAAAAGAAAGGCTCGTCTTTCTCTTGATCATCCTAATAGCCCTTGTTGGTGCTTGCTCCAATTTGATTTTCTCTCTCTTGCGAATGAGTAGCCAGGACTGTACATAGTATTCCAGATGAACTCTCACCAGAGCCATGTAATATGTCATTAGTACTTCTCTAGCTTTACTGAAAATTAGGGCTGTGAGAAGCTTCAATCCCTGATTCGATTTAGCAGAGATTTGGTCCAATTCGGTGGCCAAATCTCTAAATCTGAATGGAATCAGGAGACTCATGAATCTCTCCAATCGAATTGGAGACCCTCTGAATTGATTTGGAAAGATTCGGCGATTCGGACGTAGACTCAGCTTTAAATGTTTTTTCTACATACCTCAAGGTACCAGGCAGCTCACAAATGCTGAGATGCTGGGCTGGGTTGAACATCCCACAGAAGTGCGGGGGGCTCCCCAGCACACTTGGCAACAGACCCAGAAGTGGACCAGAAACACTTCCAATCCACTTCCAGTTCCAACTGGTGCCTTCTCGGTCTGGGGAGGAACCTGGGGTCCCCCCGCAGACGATCGCCAAGCTGGGGGGGGTGTGGAGGGCCCCCCAGTGCACTCCCCGGCGGACCCAGAAGTAGACCAGAAGAACTTCCGGTCCACTTCCAGGTTCGCTGCTGAGCACGCAGGAGGCCCCCCGTGCGCTCCTGTGAGATGTTCCATCCGCCTCAGCATCGGAGCTTTCACAAGCCACACCTGGTACCTCGAGGTATGTAGAAAAAACATTTAAAGCCATATCTATGGCCAAATCACTGATTCTCTGGATCAGCATCAAATCTTCAGATTCGGATTCGGCCGAATCAAACTGGGGACAGTGATCCAAATCAACAAATTGAATCACTGTCCCCAATTCAGGCCGAATTCAAATTGAATATGGCCCATTTCACACACCCCTACTGGAAATGTTTCACCCCATTTCACAATTGTATCAAAATGGTGACTCATCTTCAACCTGTGATCAAGTAGCATGCCTGCCTAAGTATTTCTCTTCAGTTATTTCCAACTAGCTGATAGCTGAAATCCACATAACCAATCCTAAATTTGTGATCTTGTAGTTTAAATTATTAAATTTCATCCCATTTCTATTACTCAGGATGTCCTCAAAGTCAGTAACTCCCAATTTTAGGTTATCAGAAAATTCCATTAGGATACTCTTACTTTTTTGTTACCAGGTCAGTAATGAAAATATCAGGTAAGATCAGTCCCAATACTAAACCTTGAGGACACGCTAACAATCGTTCTCCAGACTAACAGTTTCCCTTTTAACACAACCTGTTCTCATCTTCTCTTTTGCTAATCTTTACTTCCCTTATAATTCTAATCCTAATCCCCCTCTTCCTTATTTTAATAATTTCCAATGCACACCATATCACATGCTTACTGAAGTCCAGCTGAATGAAAACCACTTCCATTACCACTTCATTATCTAGAAAATTGGATATAAAAAATCAAGTTACTCGGGTGTGAACTATGTTTGGCAAGCCCATTTTGAATTTATTCCATTTCCTTGCCTTTAATTATTTATTCCATTTCCATGTCTTTAATTAATATTTATTTCAAAATTCTGTTCTAAAATCTTGCGTATTGTTGAGATAAAATGAACAGGCTTTTTCCTCAAGGAATAAGACATTTCTACTCAATTTAAACCTCTGTAGTTTTACATTCTGCCTTTATTTCCCTTTCATTTCCATCTTTTCCTCTAAATTGTTGGATACATTTGCTATACATAGTTAAATAATTGCCATATTCCAGGGGTTGTGTGAAATACACCAAAAGTCATCTTTTGTAGTGCAACTACTCTATAGCGACTATATCTTAAAAAGTTCTGAGGAATTCCTTCAAGATGTGTATAACTCTCAAAACCCACTAAGAGCCAGGACAATGGAAAGTCACTCAACACCTCTCAAAACACGTTCAGCTCTACTCAGGATCAGGACTCTGAACTGAGATATCCTTAGTTGCTGTACCCAACAAATGGCAGGGGAGTTTGGACTTCATCATTTATTGACTTGCTTACTAGGGGATTGATTTGTCTCCTAATGTGGCAGTTATTCATCCAAAAGTTATTTGAATTCATCACAGATAGAATACCTGTGCATTTTATACTACAAAATACACATATATAGATCAAATGTAACTTGCCACTGTTAGATTTAAAAGCAGGACTCTAATGAAGTGTGCATCGTACAACCAGTGGTGTTTACTGTAGTTATTCTTAAGTTCTCTGTGGATAGAAATGGGCAGTCAGAAAATGATAACTTCTGAAGGTGTAATAGAGCACTACATCTCAGAAATAGCACATGAACTGGCTGAATGCCATGTGTGCCTCTTGTCATACATAACACATCCTTTTATTTTAGATTTTTTCACCCATCGCTTAAGAAAAACAATCATTCACGGTGTTTTTTTTCACAGTGGGCTCTGAAATATTATTATTACAGATTATTATTATATTATACTTCATAGCAGCCTAGGAGTGTGACTGTCAGCAAAAGATGAACATAGTGTTGTTGAAACTGTGATGTTCAAGGGAATATGCAAGCAGGAAAATTTGTTTGGTGATATCTTTTATTGCACCAACTATGTTGCTGGGAGAGATATTAGACAAGTTTTGGAGCACAATACTTTTATATCATGGAGTTAAACAAAAGTCAATGTTTTACCTGGGATTTAGGGTTTGTCTGTATCTGCTTTTGAGGACCTCAGGCTTTGTGCCTGAAAGCTTATCTAACACCCATAGGTGGAGGAAGAAAAAATTATTGGGGGGCAGGGCTGAGGATGCATGTGTGCCCTCTCCTCCTCTGCCATAGGTAAGTCTGTGGGAGAAGGGAGAGGGGAAAGGGCTGTGGGTGGGGTCAGGGAGTGGAGCTGGGGCAGGCCCTGCACATTTGGGGCAAGGCACAGGATGGAGCTGTGAGCAATTTACCTAGCATGGGGTGGGGGAGTGGCAGCTCCTGCTGCTGGGAGGCATGGGGGTCACGTGCCCTGGATCTGCGTGGGGCAAGAGTGGGCTGCTACTTCAGGCTCGGGATGGGGCTATGCTGGGCTCTTCCTGGCACTAGGAGTAGGGTTTGGGGGGGTTATGGTGAATTTTGGTTTGGCTGCAGCCCCTTCCCCTCTCATACCCCCCACCCCCCCAGCATCGCCACCGCCTGCCCCAAGAGCAACATGGCCCAGCTCCTGCCAGGAAGAAGTTGGTGCTCCCCCAGCCCCGGTCCACAGCGACAGCCCACACACCACATAGGTCCGGGGCACATGACCCCATGCTTCCTGGGGTGCACTTAGCAGCAGGAGCTGCGCCTCCTGGACAAGCCACTCATGGCTCAGTCCTGTGCCCTGCCCTGGCTGTGCAGCACCTGCCCCAGCCCACTCCCTCCCTCACCGCTGCCTGTGCACCCCTCCCCACCCCTGCTGCAGCCACCAGAAGCCCACAGCCATGCTGCCTTGAGGCCCTACTGCTGCCCCATATTTGGGAAGGCTGAGGCCTATAGGCCCCCCCTCCTTCTGCCACCTATGTTAACATCTCTCCCAGCTGTACAGTTTTTCCAGTAAAAGATATCACCAAACAAACCCTGCTCCTTGCACAGTTAGCAAAGGGAATGTGTGTTCATGAAATGGAGCACACAGTTCTCAGGGCATAAACTCTACTTATGCCACAGGTTACCAGAACTGCATGGTATGTCAAGGAACACAAATTCTGATTTTATGGGATGACCATTTCCCCCCTCCTCTCCCCCAAGGCAAAAGTTAACTTTAATATATATTAGGAGTTAAGATAGAAAAACAAGAGTTGTCATCATTAAAAACTTACCCTTTGCACCAGCTAACAAATGTGTAAAGATGTTAAAACTCTGTCTACATTTAAGTTGTTGCCAGCCCTGTCAATTTGTGATGGTGCAGGTGAGCTTAAAGGGAAGTGATTAAGTAGCAATAGGGTAGACTTTAGCCAGCTGACACATTTTAATACACATCTGGCCCTGTCTCCAGTACAGTTTTAAAATATGCTAGTTAAAATGTACATATTAACAACTTCAGGGGGATCAAGCATCTTTTAGGCAAGCCTGTTGTTAATAATTTAGCATTTTCATTGTGGTAGTCTCTGGAAGCCACAATGATGGACAAGACCCATGTGCTAGGTGCTTCAGAAATACATAATAGAAAGATGGGCTCTCTCTCTCTCTCTCGCTCTCTTTTTCAAAGAGCTTAGATTCTGCAGCTCCATTAACTTTAGCAGGTATTGAGTTGGATTTGAGTTGACCCAGGATCTAAACCTGGCTGCTTTAAATGTTCAGTATCTATTCACCATGTTATAGGTTTGAAGACAGCCTTTGCAGGAATTTCTTGTATGTATCCATCCCTTACTGAGATATCTAAAACTATGCCCAAGTAGCTACTATCTTGATCAGTGCAACTCAAACAATGCCCTTTTCTTAATGCCCACAGCCTCAACCAACTGATGGTTTCAGTCAGAACAAGTTATAAATTACAATGCTTCATCCTCTTTGTACAGACTGTCATCAGGAAGTTCTGTCTAACACAGTGAGATGCACTAACAGTTCTACACTGACATGTGGGTGCTCCTGTAAATACTAGTCCAGGGCTGTTTTTTGTTTTTGACATAGTGATATGTGAAATCCTCATTTCAGTGCTAAAGGTATACAACTGTCTTGGAAAGACCTGGGAGGTCACAAACAACCCAACCTTTCTAATGCCAGCATATAATCAAAATGTCTAGCCCGGTAAAAACATACATTTAAAATGGACTTTTCTATACTGTTGTTTCCTACCTAATACCCATTTATTTGCTTTCACAGTTTCTCTGCACATTAATTTCTAGGAGGTTGCTGATGAGATTATATGATCACAAGTATAGCTGAGTTTGGATCCCACCCACTAGAGGAGATCAACCCCTGGCCTGCAGGCGAGATCCAGCCCCCGGTGCTGGGTCAGCCCATCTCTGGGGCTCCCCATGGGTCTGAAGATTTGGCAGTGAGGGAGCAGTGACAGCACTTCCCTACTGCTAAATTTTTGGACCCATGGGGAGCCCTGTATGCTGGATAGTGTGACCTTAGCCACATGGTGGATCAGGCATTTAGGGTGCCACAGGGCCCAATTTCAGTACATGGGCCTCAATCCTAGCAGGCAGGGGACAGTGTGGGGCCCAAGAGCTATATCTCCATACATGTGGGCAGCCCAGGGCCCCAATCCTGGTGTGCAGGGTGGCATTGGCGATGTGTAAGGGGTACATGTGGGTGCACATGCACCCCCTAAGATTGGCTGCACACCCCCTGGAAGTGCCAGCTGAAAAACTGGAAGTGCCAGCGGAAGTGTACTTTCCGTTCCACCAGTTTTGCCACTAGTGGTTCGGGGCTTGGTGATCAGCCACTGGGGGACCCCTGCCCCCCATCAGTGATCTGGCGCCCCCCCCACCAGACTCATGAGGCACCAGTCACCCATGCAGGGTGGGGCAGGAGCAGTGCAGGGCTCTGGGGCTCAATTTCAGTGCATGGAGTAGAGCAGGATACTGGGACACAGGGCTGGCATAGGGCCCAATCTGGCCTGAGGCCTGGACCTTCACTACTCACCTGGCCTGCAGGGCCAGAAGACTGACCACTGACATACTCAAAATATTCACTTCTAACTAGAAGGGCAGGTGGGATGTAAAAGAAACAGCAAAATATCAGCATCAGCCATTGAAGTTAGAGGTGGAATCCATGTTTTAGGGCTTGGGCACACAGCAAGTTTATAGAGCAGGAAGTACTAAAAACTGTGTAAAATGAGTGAATATTTGCAAATATATGCAGAACACTTGCCCAGATTCATGAGCAAAAAAACCTCAGCCGGATATAGTATTCTAAATACGCTGTTATATTTAGCAAATAAATTACTTTACTGGCTTTCTTATCAGGTTTTAAACTGCTATTATACCCCGAGGCCAATCCTTAGCCATTTATATTGTCACAGACCAGCTGCAGATCTTATTATTATGTTTGCTGGGCCCTGACCTAAAATAGGACTCTCTAAGTAAAACTACCTTGCGTGATAAACTGACCATGAATTGTTCATTTTATCTGATGCTTTTGCTTCTGTAAAATGTTGCACTTGGTTGAAATGTTGTTACAACAGTAAAATTCCCAGTGCCCTAGATTACAGAGGCCATGCCTGGCAAGAACTGGCACCTCCACAGAGGCGCTGCTGTCATCAGGCATCACTCCATAGGCTCCACTTCACAGGCACAAATGTTCACCTTCATAGAGCAGCTTGTGGGATCATGATCTCAAGGTGGCTTGTGGAGATGGATCTGTGTGAGAAGATGAGTTTTCTTTCTCTATCTTTGTTTCTTATCAGAGTAAATTTATGAGACAGAGTAGCTTCCTGAGGACCAGGATTTGATTTTGGATTCTGAGTCCCATAGGAAGGAGTTAGCATGCTGTTTTACCACCTGTGTATAAATAAATCTAAGTTACACTTAGAATACACTTGCATATCCCATCACTAATTTCTCCTTTCTTGGTGGCTGCCCTGTCAGACACTGACACCTGATACGTCTTAGCAAAGCAAAGATACTAGTGTCAAAACTGGGTACAGGTGTTAGAAACAGCAGCACCAGTACCAAAGCCAACTCAGGTTCGTTCACATCACTCATGGTCATTAAGATCCCAGGACATTTCAATGGACAGGGGAGTATTAATCCTGGTGTTCCTGGGCAAATTACATTCTGGGAAATTACAATACCTATTTAATTGCTTCCTTCTATTCTAATTAGTCCTGATGCTTTTCTTGACCCACTATCCTAAGCTCTGGTGCACTGTTTCTAAGTACTGTTCAGCAGCAACTGTATTCTACCTTAAAGATGGGTGAAGTAATCCTTTAATTTGCAGGGGTGGGGTGCCTTAACTAGTTAATGTTTGGAAGAGCATAGAATCAGAAAATTAGGGTTGGAAAGGACCATGGCATCCAGTAACTCAATCAAGCCAGGATCACTCCTGTCTAAACCATCCTAGGCAAACATACGTTAGTGTTTGTCTAACCTATTCTAAAACTGTACAAAAAACTTTCTTGCACAACTACCAGACACAATTCCTGACAACATCAAAAAATACCCAAACTTGCCACAACTAAAGCAGGGGGATGAGGGCACTGTAAGTATCTTGCACTACAAGAAGAGGAAGTAGGTTGCTGAGAGCTCCAAGGAAGAGGACCGTGCTCCCTGCTACAGAGGAAGGCAAAACACTGCACAGTCCATGCCAGCCTCAGCATGCAGTAAGATTCCTTTTAATCCCAAATAGGTTGTCAGTCTGACCCTGGATGAGCAAGAACCTGTAGCCAGGAACCTCTGTTTTGCTAAGTCCCAGCAAGACAATTGGTACAGCCCAGTCAAAATCTCCAGCCTTGCCTGCAGCCAACACCTAGGGCATTTGTACATGTGACACCATTGCCATGGACACATGATGAAAATGTCACTTTTTGTGGCTTAATGGCATCACGCTGTACACATGCAAGAGGAGGGAAGACTGCCTGGGCAACCCTAGGGGGCACCTAATGTGTCTGAAAAAAAAAAACTTTGCCCATATCAATAGGAAGGAAAAATAATCCTTCTTGGCCCCAAGCAGCAGCAAAAACATCTGGGAAGAACCAAATACTCTCCATTCTACAGCAGAATTCTTCTCATGATCTCCAAGAGATGGATGTGTGTGTGAGGGTCTCCTGGGCTTCCAGCTGTTGCTCTTCCAGCTGTTGCTCTTCACAGTATACGCCAAGCATTACTACTCCTAAATTATCTCTGATTAATAAGTGTCCAACATCTTCTTGAAAATGTCCAGTGAAGGAAATTACACAACTTCCCTAGGCAGTGTATTCCACTGTTTCCCACTTCTAACAATGACCTTTCTCCTCATATCCAATCCAAACATACTTTGCTGCAATTTTAAACCATTGCTACATGTCCTGTCTGCAGTGAGGTAGAAAAGGTTTTCTTTATAGCAGCCCTTCAGATATTTGGAAACTGCTGTTATGTCCCCTCTTAACTGCCTTTTTCTGTAAGATGAACATGCTTATTTCTCTCCCCTTTTCCTCATTTGACTTGCCTTCCATGGACATTATCATTGTTGTCACTCACCTTTGGACCCTCTCTAACTCTCCTATGCTTCAGTGGGGCACAGGACCATGCACAATATTCTAGATGAGGCCTAACCAGCGCCTGTAGAGTAACGCTATCACCTCACCAGTCTCACACCTAATATTCTTGATGGTGCATGTTGCAATTTTCTGATGAAAGATATTACAAAAATCTGAAGTAGCTTGTATGGCTTCTTACACAATCTCCAGGATTTTGAAATTCTTGCATTAGTATCCCATTTGTACACCAGGAAGATGAGAGTTATGATTTCATTTGTAAGGAAAGTACAGGAGGGAGAAAATTTTGCAGCTGCAAGTGAGTTTGAACTAGCAAAGCACATTTGACACATGTGAAGCTACAGCAACTGGTAAAGCACTGAGATGCTCATTGAAGGATACAGTATAATCTCATTGATTTGATTAGATTAGCTGAATGGGTAGTTAGGGATCTGCAGACAATTATTAGGACTAACTACAATTGAATACTTGGGTGATAGATCTCACAGGAAATAATTTACAAAATATTAAGTAGCACTGAAAATGCTTAAAACCTGGCAGCAATATGGGAGTTAAATCTCAGAAGCACCAAAATATTTATCCAAATAATGGATAATTCTAGTTCTGTCATGTTTGTTGCTTAATGTTTTTCGTTGCTTCTTTGTGGTTTCCTTTCTAAACTGTCCCTTTGCATTAAAAGTGCTAGGAAGCACAATGTGCTTCAGTAGCTGATGAGACACCGTGTTTGTGCCAACATCTTGTAGTATGTGCTATCAGGAGTGCTCCACTGCCACAGTTTTCTCATGAAGTTCATGCTTCTGGTGTGTCAGCATCAGAGCTGCCTGCCTTATTTGCTATAAAACATGATTAGTTTCAAGCTCGCCACTTCTCTGAGCACAGCTTAAGTACTTACCATGAGTCTCTTAAAACTTAAGAGGAATGACAAATCCTCTGCTAATTCTTCTTGACATTGTCATTACAGGACATAAATGCTTCAATGACAAACAGCACAGTGACAAGCAAACCACCTGTGACGCTGCGGCTTGTTGTCCCTGCAAGTCAGTGTGGGTCCCTTATAGGGAAAGGCGGCTCCAAAATCAAAGAAATCAGGGAGGTAAGTTGTCAGACTCTGGGTGAGCATGCTAAGTAACTGTGTGGCTCCATGTCCCAATGTAGCTGTTTAAAGAGGGTGTTTTAGGAATACAAACGCATGGCCCAGTTACTCAAGAATATGAGGAAGTTGAAAGTAAATTTATTCCAGAGAACATTATTCTAGTGCAGTGGTCTCCAAACGTTTTTGATCACGCACCCCTAATATATGTATGTTTATAGAAATAGAAATAGAAGTTCTAATATTTTCTTCCTGCACCCCAATGGATCGTCTTGCGCACCACTTTGGAGAACACTGTTCCAGTGTACATGTTGTGTCCCATACCACCATCAGCTTTGCTCTGGGTGCATCTACATGAGATGTTTACCAATTGAGTAGTCTAATTAGCTCTGCAGTAAACATCTTGGCATCTACATGTGCAGGGCTGTTACGTAAAGTAATTAACTTTGCGGCAAGGTAGTACTTGTAAATGTAAGTACCACTCTGTTGCAGAGCTTTTTACTCCGCAAAAACACACGTGTAGACACTGACACAGCTTGCTGGGGCACAAGTGTGCTTCAGTGCGGGGGCTACCATCCAGCTAGCTCTTTACTAGAGCACCTTTGTGTCCCAGCCAGCCCCTTCTCAGCACACTGAGCTGAATCAGAGCAGCCCTGGGCTTGCAGGCTGACTCCCCAGGCCTCCTGCCAGCCAGGGCTGTTCCAACCCAGTTCAATGTGCTAGGTAAATATGCATATGTAAATGCAGTGCCCAGGAGCAATAAACTGGCATGATAAGCACCAGAGTTTATTGCATTGTATTAATATGCATGTGTAGACATACCCTCTAAGAGCCACATGCCCAATGCAAACCAGTTCCCCCACCACCTGCTATCAAGTCACAGCTACTTCTAGCAGTCAACTTGGCTGGGTTTGTTGCGTGTTTTCTTCTTACTACAGAATATGGTGTAGACTCTTACTACAGAGATTTCACTGGGGGGTAAAATCCTGGGTAAATTACTCTGAAGTAAATGTGTCATGTGTCTACACCGAAAGTTATTACATTGTATTAATAAGAGTATTTGCTGAATATAATGCTCAGGGGGAAAAATCAGTGAATGACAACAAGGAGACAAACACATCTATAATCTCCGGCCTTCATTAAACCAAAGAATATACAGTGAAATGTAAACAGAATTGTGTGTCCTGTGGTACAGTTAACCCTTTAAAAAGTAATGAATGCTTAGGGAACAGATCCATTTTAGGAGAAGAAAGAAATAAGATGCCATGTTGCAAAGGGCTAGTTTAACAGAAGAATTGTTTCTTTAAGTTTCTTTCTAGGTGTTAAAAAATAATCCAGAAATACCTCAAACCATCCATGTCTGAAGTGTTGCTTATCATTTCCAAATCTGCACATTTCAGTCACAACCTCTTTAGCCAGAAAGCACCAAGTAGCAAAAAGGGACACTTGTCAAGGTTATTAGGCCCAAAATTTGACACACTTTTTTATTCTTCAGTTGGTTTCCTAACCTGTATTTCCACACTCTTCCAGTTCACCCTAGCTCTAATCTTACAACTTCACAAGTAGCTTAATTTCACATATACTCACCCTGGGAAACTAATATAAACATTTTAAAATCAAATCTCGTTCTTGGGACATCCACTCAACATTAAATATACTATGCAGTAACGAACATTCCTCTAACCACAAAATGCCAAGATAGTTGTGCAATATCAATTTTAAAAATTATATAGTAATACACCAATACAATACATGCAATTCAGACAAAGTTGTGGCAGAATATTTTGAAAATGGGACAAATAAAAAAATATATCCCTTCTAGGGGAGGGTTGTACCTAGATATGAAGAATTTTTTTCAGAAAAAGGAATTTCCATCCTGTGAAAAACTCCAATATTTCTGCATTTGTTTAGTCCTTAATCAGGACAAAGTATAGCAGCAATCTTAAAAATTAAAAAAAGAGAGGAAAGTCACAGAATTTTCAATTTGGAAATTTTTATTAGGATGAAAAATTTTCTTTCTAAAATGCTGTTTCAAAATAGACTGTCTTGTTTGTTTTTGAACTTGACTATAAATCAATAAAAAACTCAATGAAATATTTGCTCACGAAAGTTATGAAACTGCATAGATCATTGGGAATACTTTTTCCATTGCAATTTTTCAGTGAAAAATATTTGGACAGAATATTTTCTCTCTCTCATATTGAAAAATGCTCTTGTATTAAAGTGTTTGGCACTGGGAAAGAGTGAAAACATTTCTTTACAGATTGCACTGGTTGAATTCAACGTATTGTTTTGACCTTTAAAACAGTAAGAGCCAAATTCAGTTCAAATTGGTAAACCAAGGGTGACATTTTATTCGTTCCTGATTGTCTGAGTGTCCAGAGTTGGTCATTAACATGGCCATCTAAGTGCCAAAAATAACACTTATGCACAGTTTGGTATGCTATTTTTTATACAGGTTGCTATGGTTTTTTTTGGCAAGGGAAGAAGGGAATGCTTGCTTTCTCTCATTTTGCTACTATGGCATATGTCCAGTCTCTGCACATGCATATAGTTCCCCATATGCACAGGGCAATGCATCCATGGAGGTCAGAGGGGGTCCAGAACCCACTTCCCAGGTGTGTTCCCTAACTACTGCATTGTGAAGGCAAAAGAGTGACAGTCATACTTGTTTTCCTTATGCAGGTCTAAGTCTAGTAATCATGGATATTGACCAACTCCACTTCTAGACAACTAATATGGCTGCTTGTCCAGAAGGGTCTCATGTGGGTGCTGGCTGCTATTGAACATGGGCTTTGCCCATCTATGTTTCTGGGTGTCTATGTCCAATACTTATGCACAAGGGACATGCGTATGGGCCCTGGCTATTGCTGAGCGTGCTCTGTTGTCTATGTGAACAAGGATCTGCATCCAGGAGTAGATTGCCAAGCTTTGTGTAAGTGGCTTTTTCAGCACTTAGACAACCAAAACTTCCATGCAGATGACCAAATCTGGACACTTGGACAACAAGGAAGGGGACAGAATGTCACCCTAGGCCTAAATGGGATGGAAAAATACTTTGGACAATTTAATCACAAAATGCAATGCAGACTACACCCACTTCAGCCACAGAACTCAATAGGCTCATTAATTAATTTAGCATCAGAGTTGTAGACTGCAAAGATTACTAATCACATTAGTTTAGGTTTCTACACAAATACAGAAACGCCCCTTTGTGAGCAGAGAGGTGTCTAACCCCTGCCCAGATGTTAGAGCAGATTTGAAACCCTTACATACATAGCGGGGCTTAATGTGTTAGGCATGCTCTGAACCCACATGGCACACCACAAAAGCACTGTGTTTATTATAGAATGCACGAGGCATGGATGCTCACACTCAAAAACACTGGTGGTGCTGCCTGCCTTTTGTCAAGCAGAGCACATCTACAAGAAGTGGGAGGCCTAGGTTCAATTTCTTCTTCAGCCTGAGGGGATTCAAACCCACATTTCCTACCTACCAGAAGCTTACCATAACCACGGGGCTCTAGAGTATTAGATATTCACCTCTATTCCTATTGAAGCTGGACCACTGTACAGCTAAGCCTGGAACCAATGAGGAAGCTGGCAAGACAGCACTGGATTGTTTAGCCTAGCGCTTACAGCACTGAGTGGGCAGAGAGATCTGAGTTCCCATCCCACGCTCTGTATTATTTGTGATTCTTATCACTGGTTAATATAAAATTCATAAGCATAAGATATAAGCAGACCTGTTTACACTGGGCATGTCTACATGAGACGTTTACTGCAGAGTAAACTAATTAGCTCCACACTAAACATCTTGTGTCTACATGTGCAGCCCTATTAAACTGCAGGAAACTAATTAATTCCACAGCAGGGTAGTGCTTGTAAATACAAGTCCTGTTGCAGAGTTTTTTACACGTAGACACAGACGTGGCTGGCTGGGGCACAAGGGGGCTTCAAAATAAAGATGGCATTACAGATTGATCAAATTGTGGTGAGATTCCAAAGCATATTAAAGGACACATAATTGATATTTCAAGCTTAAACAGCACTACTGAACAGAAGATGTAATGAGTAATTTAATCAGTCTCTGGAAAGAAGAATAAGATGTGCTATGTGTGGCCAAAAGAAAACTAAGTTAACTCCTTGCTGACTGTCACAAAATCAATAACAGGCAAAAATTGTACATCACAAATCAATCAGAAATAGATTTTGTGCATAATATATTAATGTACTAATTCAATATGAAAGGCATGACTCTTTCCCATTAATTGAAAAGTTCTTCCAGATTTTTTTTAAGTTACACCATGGATAGTTTGTCCTCATGTCTTTTTCTGTGCATGCATGTTTTGACTAAGAATCTTTATCATCAAGAACCAGTTTTTAAAAATGGTTTATATCCTGTTTATGCTCATTAATGAGCTAAAAGCTGATGATATGCATATTCTTCATCAACACAAATGATGATCTAAAAGAGTTCTTGTGTTGCACTGCACAAATTGTGAGATCTTTCAGTGTATAAAGCAGCCCCAAACTTCATCAGAAAAAGTGCAGTCAGTCATTAATTCATTAAGGAATCACCTATCCATAACTGAGATTTATTAGGGAGGCTGATATTCTTCATACATCAGGAATTATTTTTATAATTCTTTTCTTAATGATTATAAAAGTCCTTCATTTCCCCCCCGCCACCCATGAATCTAGAGTAGTCTCTTTTTCAAGAAACTGGAAGACTAACGCAGGGTTTAAAATGCACAATTTATTTCTTTAGCTACTATACTTCTTACCATGGAAATACTTGCCAGTGTGGTTTCCATAGACAAACTTACACCCAGTGTCATCTAATTATCATGTGTATGCTAGCAAATGATGAGCATAACTTAGATATGGATCTGCTTTATCACTTCATTATTTCTAATCAGTGAATAAATGGCACAGCTCTACTTGCAGATATTAATGTTGGTTTTGTTTGTTTTTCTTAAGTCCACAGGGGCCCAGGTACAAGTAGCTGGGGATATGTTGCCAAACTCAACAGAACGTGCTGTCACTATATCAGGCACTCCAGATGCCATTATTCAGTGTGTAAAACAAATCTGTGTGGTTATGCTAGAGGTAAGATAGTCCTTAAAAGCATTTGGCATCCATAATGTTTGATTTGCTTCCTTTAAATACCAGCCCCTTCTCTTTTAAACCCTGGTCTCAGAAGGGAGTGCACTCACCAAATCTGAGTGATTTCAAGAATATTTGGAAAGGTTCTGTACATAGCTTTTTTAAGTTCTCCGGACCACCAGATCTACTTATAATGTAGAAAAACATTCTGTTGTTGAAAAGTCAGCAGGTCAGCTGGTTAAAAAACCTGACTTTAATCCTGTTGGAAGTTGTGAGCTATCAACATTTTATACTCACACATAACACAAATCAAGGATTTTTTTCCCTGAAAGAGAATATTTGGAAATGTTTCATTTCAACTGTATCAAAATCTTTTATTCCAATAAACTGATGGAATCAATGAAAACTAAGGCTGGGATGGAGCACAGAATGTATTCTAGTCCAATCCCCTGCTCAAGGTCGATAATCCTTATTTAAACCTCCTAGACAAGCATTTGTGTAACCTCTTAAAAGATTTGGGAACAAGCCATCACACACAGCTACCAGGCAAAATGGCTAAAACATCAAAAACACTTTGATAAGGTCAGAATGGTTTCATTTTGACTTTGCGTTTCAAGTATTAGGTAATATCATTAATATACAAGTCTGGATGTCTTGATGACCATATTAGAGTATAATGAGAATACTAGGTTTTTATGTTATTATAATACTTGGCATGATAAATTTGAAATGAAATGTTCTGACCTTATTGAAGCAAGACATTTCAATAAAGTGAAAATAAACTATTTCAGCCTCATCAAAAAGAAAGATTTTAATAATTTCCTGTCAAATAAAAAATAACAAAAGCATAATGTTTCTATAAAATGTTTCAGTTACATTGTATCTTCATATTTGAATGAAAAATGGCTTGCATAAAAAAATTTAACCACTGGTGTGACATTTACCACACTTCAGTAGCTGACATCCTACATTTATTTATTCCTTAATCTAAAATAAGGACAATATTATAGTGGTCACTACGGCGTAGTAACTGTTGGCTGTTTAATAGTCTGCCTAATTACAATAAATGTATAAAGATTACTGTTATAATTAAGGGTGCAACAATAGAGATTTTTTGGGCCAACACTTAGTTGATTTTTAACGAGCCATATCAGCCAATACTGATCCAATTGCTGATAGGGAGCTGGGCAACTTGGAAAACAGCAACTAGCTGGTAAGTCTGTTTCGGGGGAAGGGGCAAGAAGGAAGGGAAGAGGAGTGGGAGGGGCAGATTGAAACCTCTGCAGTGCGGGAGGGAGCGGGGCTGGGGCAGGGGTAGGTGCTGCACAGCCGGAGCAAGACACGGGATGGAGCTGCGAGCAGCTCATCCGGGGGCCATGGCAGGGGCAGCTCCTACTGCTGCATGCAGCCCAGGAGGGCACGGGGGGCATGTGCCCCCGGATCTGCATGTGGGGCAAGGGGGGGCTGCTACTGCAGGCTAAAGCTAGGGCAACTCTGGGCACTTCCCAGCAGGGGAAGGTGGGAGCAGTGCCTGGGGCAGGTGGGAGCAGTCCTGGGACGGGGACTATGGTGGGGGCTGCAGCTCTTGTCCCACACACAGATCCAGGGGCACACACCCCACACATAGATATGGGGTGGATGCAGTGGTGGGAGCTGCCCCCCACAGTCCTCCGCAGACAAGCTGTTCATGGCTCCACCCCATGCCCCAGCCCAGCTATGCAGTGCCTGCCCCAGCCACACTCCCTCCCTCTCTCATTGCTGGAGCCTTGATATGCCTCCCACCCATGCACCTTCCCACACAACAGACTTACCAGTCAGACCCAGCTGCTCTGCTGGGCTGCGCTCCTGGCCACCGCCTGCATGCTGCGCTGTGGCTGCACGCACGCACAGGGCATTTATCAGGGGCATTATCAGCGTCCTCAGCCCATAAAAGCCGATTACCGATACTGTCAATTTTCCTTATATCGGTGCCAATCCAATATGGGATAGATGTATTGGTGCACCTCTAGTTATAATGATCAAACTCTTTGTTGCAAACTGACATTTTTTTGCTTCTTGTAATTGCATATATGGGGAAAGAATTTTGTTTAATAAAAATATAACAATACAAAAAGAAAATATTATAAAACAGTCTCAGTTTATTAGCCACTGGGATTTGGGTATGTCTGTAAGAAACTAAAAGACCGAACAAAAAAAATCCTTATGTCTGAGGGTCAAATTTAGAACATATCTTAATGGACAGAGTTTCAAAAAAAGCTTAAACTTATGTATTCACTTCCCCTTTTATTCTCAGACCTTTACAGATGCAAGTAATCACAGGAGCAATTTTATACCTCTAGTTATTAGGAGGTGCAAGTGACATACTTAGTCATCTAATTATCTGCTTTGTGGATGCAGTTTCTAGTCAGATGTCTAAATAACATTAATTGCATTCCTAGTTATTTTCAGAAACAAACTAGACAGCTACATTTCACAATCAGAGCTAAATATTATTTTTCTGCTTGTAAAGTGAATTTTCTTTTCAAATGGACTGAAGACAGGAAAAATATTATTAAGATCAGAGACAATAAAGAACAGAGAAAATATACTACCAATATGAAGCTCTTGAAGCAGACAGTAATTTAACTATATTTTTTCTTCAAATGATAAAGAATCCAAAATATATGTGTGTTTACTGTGCTAAATGTACTTAATGTAATGTATTTCATTGGTTTAAGGAATTGGGCAATGGCTACTAATTTATTACAGTCACCTACCCAATAATATAATGTTAGGACATGAAATTATTATTATTTACTGTTGTTTATAGAACTGTTTTGAAGTAAGGCACAAAAATTTTTGCAGTATTTGGAAAGCCTGTTTTACAGGTCTCACCCTAGGGTCTTTTCCATTTTCTAGTCTTTATCTTATAAAGAAATGCTTATGCTTTATCAAGCTTATGCTTTTACCCATAGCCATCCGTAGGGTATAGTGAATTAGGGCAACCACCCCAGGCCCCGCGCTTTGGGAGGGCCCTGTAGAGTCGGGTGGAGGGGCCACGGCCCCTCCCATGGGGCCCACCTGGAGCTGTCAGCTCAGCCCCGTACTGCAGAAGCATAGGGGACCTCCCCGTGCCCCATGCAGTGTTAAGGGGGCCCCACACAAGCTGATTTGCCCCAGGCCCTGGACCCCGCCCTAGGGTTGGCTCTGTTTTTATCCTTTGAGTCTAAAAAAATTAAAAGAAAAATCCCCTATTTATTGGATGTTGAGGGTCCTTTCTTGTTCCCATTGCCATCAATAGGAATGAGTCACAAAAGTAGCGGATTTCTTCCACTGTTCCTACTGAGTTAAGAAGAAGTGTCTGATTGCACAGCTTGGCCCACCTGCCTTCAATGCAAGTGACAGCAATAGCTCACTCAGAGGGACATTTTTTATTTCAGTTTTATAACAGGAAGTTCTGGTATGTCAACTAATAAGGGGAATTTTCAAAACAAATGTATTTATCTTAAGTCACAAATTAGTGCCAAGGGAGAATGTTGGATAGATTCTTCTTTAAAGACTGACAAGTTTAAAAACTGGCACCTAAATTGCTTGGATAGCTTGAAAGCTAAATTCAACACAGACACTTTGAACCTTGCCCCACTTACTGCTATAACCTGCTTTGTGTTTGCATTCTGTCTATATCATGAGCATCCTAGCTCATGCCCTGTAAAGCAAGAGGAAATTTTGCTGCTGAGTTCAGTGGGAGCAGGATCCGGATCTTTGTAGAGAACATGCCAGTGACTGGCAAATGCATGCAGTTGTTTGTGTAAGCTGTACAAGGGAAAGAATGATTTTTGGAGAGTTGCTTAATTCTGCTTTTTGATTGCTTTATGTTTTTGTCTTCAGTCCCCACCCAAAGGTGCCACCATTCCCTACCGTCCCAAACCTGCTTCTGCACCTATCATTTTTGCAGGTGGGCAGGTAAGAGCAGACACCATTTTGGCTTCAGCTGGAAATCACACCGTCTTGGCCCAACCTCAGCCAGCGCCTGTTAGTTTTCAACTTTTACTCTTTCTTTTCCTGGTATAGTATTAATGTTGTTTATCCACTGTGGCTTACAGAAAAAGGAGAACATTGTGTTATAAACTTAAACTAAAAACAAGTCAAGGGTATCTTTTGCACAATCTTTATTTACTATTATTGAATAAATTGCTGGAACTTGTATCCTGTTCATTTCAGCTGTATCCCTGGCCCTATGGGGTGTTTTTTCCTTGATGTGTTGCACTAAATATAACATCAGACTTGATGTTCCAAGAACTGGTCACATAACTACATCAGGAATATTTTGCTTTCTGGTCTGGGTTTACATGATATTATAAGGCTCTAGTTTGCTACAGAGAACAGTGAAAAGGAACAAAATTATGGCATTTACTATTTTAACAAGGTTTAAATTTAACCTCTCTTCCGTAACTGTTTAATAAATGGCAGGGTATCCAAAATCAGATACGCATTCAGTGAGACAAAACTTCATATTTAATTTTAAAAATTCATTGTTTCGTGGCCATATAGGCTACAAATAGGTGTTGCGTTTCTTCCAGGAGAAACCATTTTATCCTTGGACAAAGCATAACCATTCAGATGTCTTGGTCCATTGCCCTTAAAAAGGGTCACTGAATAAGATGTATTAACAGTGTGTCCCAAGACATCACAAAGTACAGCTGTACAGTTGTCCTAGAATTGAATCAGAAGGGCAATGTGTGTACATGCCAATCCCAAGACTTTTCTGTTCTGGTACAAACACAGATACAGCTCATCCTAAGACAAATGCAACATCTGTTCCTTGCCACAAACAGCTATATATAAGTTAAGGACTAAGCAGCTTTGAGCAAAACTTATCAAATTATAATTTGCTATGATGTTTTTGCTCCAGAAATGCTCTTAGCATTTTGAAATTCTTATAAGTTTAATAATTTGTAGGGACAAGTCATGAGTTCCTGAGAAAAATATACGTAAAAGAAATACTGTTTCTCTTTATTTTTTATTATTTCTCTGTTCAGAGTTTTAGTGTTTGCAGGTCTGGTCCCCACATCTCAAGAGGACAGAGTAGAATTAGAAAAGGTACAGAGAAAGGTAACCAAAATGATCAGGGACATGGTGTAGTTGCTGTACCAAGAGAGACTAAAAAGGCTAGGGCTCTGCAGTTTGGAGAGAGAAGGCTGAGGGGAGATATTGCAGATGTCAATATCATGAAAAGCATGGACCAAGTGAGCAGGGAACTGTTGTTCACCAAATCCCAAGATACTAAAACTAGTGGACGCCACTGAAATTGGTAGGTGAGAGGTTTAAAACTAACAAAAGAAAGCACTTTTTTATACAATATGTTGTCAACTTGTGGAATTCATTGCCACATGAAGTGGTGAAGGCAGATAGTAGAACCAAGTTTAAATAGGGACTGCATAAATTCCTGGATGATAGATCTGTTAGTGGCTATTGAACAAAATGCTTGAAGATGTTTCCTCTGACATCTCTAAACCAATAATGGTGGATACAAGAGCAGATACTGATTAAGGGATAGATCATTCTAGGGACATCCAATTCAACGCTCTCCCTCTATAGCAACCATTTCTGCCGCTGTCAGAGACAGAATACTGGTCTAGACTGACTATAGGTCTGACCTAGTATGGCTCCTATGTTGGACAATATTTTATTGCATTATTTTTGTTGTTATTGTTGTATTTATTGCTATTACTGTTTATGCCAATGATAATGAGTTGATGACAATAATGATTAATAATGATGATGATAATGATCACTCCTGATGTCCAAGTTGCTTCAACTGACTTTCTTCAAAGTAAAAAATTATATTTCTTAAACTAACAGAATTTAAATCGAAAAAATATACCGTGATTTGAACTCTGCTGAATGTGCAACTGTGGAGTAATGTATTACAAACAAATTTTAAGTTTATACTGAGGTGTTCTCCTTTTACAAGTATGCATGTCAGGGCTATGCCTTAGCAGTACTGTAAATGGTGTTACTTTCAAAAGTACATAATGAATCAACTCACTAAATATGTTAAAAACAATCGCTAGAATGCCCTGAGCACTTAAAATAAGTATTTGAAATTGCAGCTCATTATGGGATATAAGAAGTCTCAGAATTAATCTTTAATTGTATAAAGCAAATACTAGGCAGCCAAGTGTTCTATGTTTTTCTTTGTAAGACTTAGTTCAAACAAAAAATATCTAATTCTGAAATTTTAAGTGAATCAAACAGTCTCTAACTCATTAGACCAATTCTTTGGTATCTTAGAATGATAGAGGTGGGTTTAGCAGTGACAATAGAAGAGAGTCTTTGCTTCGTTTCATTTCTAGTATCAAAATATAATATGTACAATAGTTTTGATACTGTATTAAAGAAATCCTGGCCACATCTACATGAGATGCTAAATGTGCAGTAGCCCATGACTACTGCGCAGTAGTGTCACATGGAAGAAACCATAACACAACGCTACTGCGCAGTAGTCACGAGCTATGTTGTCAGCGTCGTGAAACAACCGTTCTTTGGCACAACTGTGCCAGAACTCCAGTTACTGTGCAGTCATTTAGTACTCAGTACTTTTTAATACTCAGATTCTCATGTAGACACAGCCACTGAGTACACATTAACACTGAAAGCAAAGTATAATGGTGCTGGCAGTGATGAGTCCATCTACCCCTTCCATAAGTGTCAACAGTTGTTTCTTTCATGCCCAATAGATTCTGCAAATCTAGATCAAAACACTAGAAAAATCAAACTCCTGCTATTGACAAGATGGGATTTTACATGGGTTTTGCTGCTTTAAGCAATACATTTGGGTTTCTAATACATTTGGGTTTCTTTTTCAGTCCTGTATAATATAGTAGAGCTAAAAGGAAGATGAATACACACTGCCATGTGTCATAGCTAAAGTCCTTACTAAACTTCAGCTAAGGTAGTTGTTTACAAAATTAATACTAATCCCATTATACCACCCCTGTTGAAAGGAAATAAAATTAAGTCTTCATGTCATTTTTCTACACACAAATTTTGTCTTTACCCTATATACCTAAAACAGGCACTTCTAGCAAGGTCTCTTTGAAGCCAGACTCAGCCTTAGGCCACCTCTCACAACAATCTCATTGACTTCACAGATTGTAAATCTGGACCAATTTTTGCCCCAGGCAATTATTCCAGCCCTGACTGAAGTCAACAGCCAAATTACCACTGACTTCACTGGGAACAGGGTAATACCCCCATGCTCCTAAATGAATGGGACTCCTTGACCAAGTGACTAGTGAATTATATATTTATTATTTATGTTCCAGTAGCTCCTAAAATGCACTTGGTAAATTCCAACTCAAGAAAGGCTATGGTCCCTTCCCTGGAGAGTTAGACCATCTGAAGTGTACTCTTTCTACTTCATTTTAAGTAGAACTAGATTCAGACTAAACACCTCTGACTTAAGCTAGTAAGTCAAAGCAGTGCTTTTCCAAATCATCTGCCCACAAAAATGGGTTCCCCCTCATTTAAGCATGACATCAGTGGGACCATTTGCATGTCTAATGATAAATACGTGCTTCCAGCAAGCAATCGTTTGGCAAAGCATTCAAGTACACACTTAGCTTTAGGCATGTGCTCTCATTTCATTGCCATCAGTACTCAAGGGTGGGGCCTTCTCATTTTAACAAACAAGTGCTTCCAGATCTAACACCCAGTCCTGCAAATGTACATAACTAACGAGGCACATAATAAATTGTCCCCACTGGAACCAACAGAATACTAGTTTGTATAAAAATAATTGCAAAACTGGGGCTCTACTTTATAAATAAATTTAAAAATAGAGCCACCATTTCTGCTCAAGGCAGCAAATACTGCTGTAGAAATTTCTGTAAATCAGTTGGACTGTTAAAGGTTTTAATCTCTATGCTCCATTAAATGAATTGTTCTTTAATTTCCAGGGCGTTCATTACTTTCTGAGATGCCTTTCGTCAAATAAGCGTTTTACAAATGAAGCTAATCAACTCTGTTCCTGTTTATAATTCTGCCTGTGCAAATATTTATAAATTATAATTTTCCTTCTGGTTTCCTGCCTAACGACAAGTTCATCAAAATATTTTTGATGGGCCAGCTCTTTTAGGAAAGTTCCACAGAATATACTGGAAAATAATAACCATTGTGTATTTCTTTTTATACCAGCCTATAGAATTCAATAAAGGTGGCAAGAGAAATTGAGGGGAGGCAGTCTAATTAATCCAATTAGCAGACAACAGAAGATAAGCACAACATAATGCACCTTTTCCCTTTGCTGTTATTCCCCTTCATGTCATGGGAAGGGTTGGGCTGCTGGAGCTCACAGCAATGCCTAAACAAACTAATTTACAGCTGGTGCAGATGTAGTCCCACCTCTGGATGGCAGTGTAGACACAGACAATTTTACACAAGTCCTGCAACTGGTCCTGATTCCACCACTGTTCTGCACAGATCAGCAGAGCTAAATTTGGTGATGGGGAGTATACGCTGGCCCCTGTACTTGTGGGACAACCTATCACTATCTGTCTTGATTCTGTCGCAAATGATGCATCTGCCTGGGACCTAAGACCTGCAGGGCCTTCACTGGTGCAGCATGGCCTGGCCTTACCACTAACAGAGGGCTGCACCTTAAGAACATGACCAAGCCCTTACTACACTTTGCAAATGTCAAGTCACACACAAGATTAAGCTTCTCTTACCATTTAAGGAGATGTGATTTTTTTTTAATTGAGTATGGAAAAACACAAGTTTTTTCTCTAGCCTGACGAGAAAAGAGAGCATATTGTCTCATTTCACTGATCTGTATCTTCAATTTTGCTTGTTATTTCCAGGCATTTACAATTCAGGGGCAGTATGCCATCCCTCATCCAGACGTGAGTCCAGAGCATGTAAATTACTCCCTTCTTTTCTCTCTGTCTCTTATTTGTTCTGGGCAGCATTTACTTTCTACAGTTAATATGAAGACACACTTGCAGATGCCTGTCCTTAGCAGTGTATGCATAACTGCGTGTTAACTTTATCGGATATCTTGTAATAATTGCTAGAAAGTACAATGGCCCAGATACAAATTACAGTTATTTTTGTCTTTTATGCATGCTATGTATTTAAGTTGTTTTCTTAATATGTTATTCTACGAAAAATGTAGTTAATATTAACAGTAGCCATTACATGTAATAACAATAGAGATGTCATTTTTAACCGTTTTTTTTTTCTATGCGGTAGAATAGAATGAATGATTAAACCTTTTTTTTAATTTTAATTAATCCAGTTTTAAGACATGTAAGATGGTTTTCTCTACTCTGAAATAATTCCATTTGATTGGTTAGTTCTAATTTCCCATCCTGCCCTGCAGTTGACCAAGCTTCACCAGTTGGCTATGCAGCATCCCCCCTTTACTCCCCTTGGGCAGACCACCCCTGGTTTCCCTGGTACGTACCCATGACCCCCTGGGGATGTCCTTCTTCTTAACAGCTTTGTTTCCCGTGGTCATTACATCATTTTAATATACTAAATGTGTTCAATGACCAATGATCCTTTTGTGTTCACACATTAATTCTGTGTTCTGTCCCTGCTACCCTGTGGCTCCGTTACACTTTGTTTCTGTCGTTACTAAACTCTTGTGCTTTGTTTGTTCCATTTATTTGAATAAAAAAACACTTAATTTGTGCCATTGGCTGAAGAGCCCAACCTTCTTTTATTTAGTCCCCTGCAAAGTTATTATGCACCACATAGCATGTACCAGTGAATATTGTTCAAAGCATTCGGTAGTGAATTTTGTGGAACCTCTATTTTTGTAGTGTATTTGGAAAAGGTCCAAAAACAGCTAAAAATACAGAAAGGGAATATGTATTTATAGGATAAAGACAGATTAATATAAATATTAAAAGCACAATTAAAAACCCAAATAGACCTTTCCTGTATATCCAAACTTCTGAATTACTTCCATTATTTTTACTACCATTGGAAACAATTATGTTGTTCCTATTTTAAAAAATCTCCCACTAAAGGCAGTGGAAATTTGGCTCATCTAAGGACTCCAGAACATAGGACATAATTTTTAATGCCTGCTTAAATATTATTTTGTTTATAATAGGCAGCTGAAGTTAGAGAGTCCTTCAGTAAATCATTTTACTTTATTTCAATAAATATGGTGTTTGGAGTCTAAACGTTTTTGCAAGACACAATAAAATATACAGTGGTGCATGTTTTGTATGGTAATTAATAACATTTTATCACATACATCAAATGTTATGACTTAATCATTTTCATATAACTTATTTTACACCCCATGTATTTGTGGAATACGAAAAGCATTCGCAATATGTAAACAGCTGAATGTAAACTTGTGGGTAAAATTTAGGTGGAAATGAGAAAAATTATTTCTTTGTCAGAAATAAATAGATATTCACCAACATGTTTCCAAGTAAAATTTCAAAAGGGAAGAGAGAAAAATGAGGCTCAAAATACAATTTGCTTCTACATGGTGTATCTGATAAAATCTTTACAAAAGCATTAAAGTACCTTTCCTAGCTTTATATTCTCTTTCTTCTCTACTTGTCATTAACATACTGCTCCTTAATCTTTTCCTTAGTCTGTTTGTGATTTGTATGTCTCCATAACTTTACTGTGTGTTAAAGCACTAATTGCAATCCTCCTAAGCATTTTCCTTTTGTCCACCCAATTTAAAAACAAATGTATGCAACTTATTTTGTACTTCCCCCCTAAAAATTCCCATCTATCCAACATTTCTTCAACCACTAACCCCCATGTATAATTTCCAAATTCTCCTAGTTTATTTCCCTGTCTTTATTTTATCCATTTTTAAAAATATTTTAAATTTTGTTTACCTTAGAATTCCACATTTATTTTCTGTATTTTAGAAAATCTGATAGACAGGTCAAATTTCAGCCATCTAATCCATTTCTGAATTAACATATATGGAGAGCAAACTTCAAAGAATATAGGTGAAACCCTCCATTTTGTAGAAACTTTTCATAGCATTGTGAAATCATGTGACATTTGTTGTTTTGGTGGGTTAAAGGTTAATTAAAATAAGAATAATTTAAAATTAGTCCAACCCTTTTAATTTTTGCATTTCTTGCTTTCGTTTTTGTTTCCCTAGCAGTTCTATATTTTTCTTTGCTTCTTTATTTTCTCAGTATTTTTTCATATTGTCTTTCTTTAAATATCATTTGTTGTGTCTTCCCCAAATTTCCAAACATCTAGCATAATGTTTTCCCCTCTGTCCCCTAAATAGGATTGGATGCCACTTCTCCAACCAGTTCCCATGAGCTTACTATTCCAAATGATGTAAGTGGATCAATAGTCAGTCTCTTTCTTTCTCTCTCTTTCTCCCTTTGTGTTGCAAGTAGAATATCTCAGCTTGGGTCGGTTCATACCAACATAAGCTATGCTATCATAATTTGTGCTACAGAGAATTAAAGGGAAGGACAAAAAGGGTAACTCTGGGTACATACTGGAATGAGTTTGACTGAGGGGACCAGGGAGGGTTAGTAGAATGGTGGTATAAAAAAGATGACAGCATTATGGGATGGCTCAAGACTGAGACTACAGAGCATTTTGTTATATCCCTCCCCCCTACCCCCACACAAATATAAATAAGGAATCTCTTACAACAGTGTGCCGAGTCCTCTTGTTCTTTCCTGTACTTGCTGAGACTGCAACATATTTCTCCTGTAGGTCACCAGTTCCACTAAGGCCAGGTTGGTTGTTCCTGAAAGTTGTTACCAATAGATAGATATATAGCACTCTAGATCAGTGTTTCTCAACCCCATGGGTCATGACCCAAAAGTGGCTCACAAGAATATGTGAAAGGGTTACAAACAAACTTTAACACAGGATCAACACACGTGAAAAACAGATTCTCCTTTAAAGGAGAAAAAAGTGGGAAACCGTGGTTTTCCCTTGCAAGCTGGCAGAGTTCCAGCCTGGAAGGAGCTGCTTTTGGCCCTCCATGCCCCACACACTGGGGGCTGGGACCTGGGGGCAGAGGGCAGCAGGTCAGAAATGAGGGGCACTAGGTCAGGACTGGCCATCGATGTTTACAAATGAGTCCTGGCACAAAAAAAACAGTGAGAAACACTGCTCTAGACAGAATACCTGTGTAGTCTGAGACAGGTAAGGAAGCAGCGTTCATATCACATAACACTCATTTTGGCAGTTTCAAACCAAACGGCCAAGTACTAAAGGGACTCATGGTCCTATGAGAAGGTCTTCCAGTTGAGGACCTAAGCACAGTCATATAAAGAAAAAGCATTGTGGTTTTGTTGTGCTGTACTATTCTGCCAGGCAACACTTTCCAGGGCTGTCACTTCAGGACCTTAAGTAACCCCAAAGATTACTTAAAAATATATGAAAGTATAACAGGAATAAAATTGCTTTGCAACTGTAGTTTTAAAAAATCTGAGCAACACTTCTACTTTGTGAATTGGAAACAACTGACTAATTTTGGGCCACTACCACATTTTCCCCCTAAATTATAAAGTTCTGAGACTTAAAACAACCACTTACGTTTTACTACCAGGTATTTGCCATAGACAAAGGCTCCAGTGTTACTTTCTTTCCCTTGAACTATAAATCTTATCAATTTTCATTATAAATGACTAACTGAGAAAATTGAAGATATTGCCTCCAGTGAAAAAAGCTTTCAAGCATGAGTGGGATCACAAATAACAATTATATTACTTAAAAGATACTTATAACATCATATGAAACCTATTAAGCTCAGTGGCAGTGATTTATAGAAGAAGAGTGGCAAGCAAGCAGAGTTACCATAATGAAAAGTAAATTTTCCTGTATAAGTAAGTGCTTGAGATTCAGTGAGATTTCCATTAGTTAAAGTAGGAGTGGTTAACCTATGGCATGGGTGCCACAAGTTGGTATGGGCTGCTTCTGTATGTGGCACATGGCATATTGGAAAGGGGATAGGCAGCACAGTGGCAGGTAGGGCAGCAAGCAGAAAGCAGAGCACATCTTCCAAAAAGGTTGGTCTCTTTCCCTTCCCCACTGAATTAAAGGATGCTCTGCTGAGATTTCAGTCAATACATAGTTTATCACTTAAGTTGTTGTATATTCAGCATGAGATAAGAGCACAATCTTTGTGGTTCTTACAGCCCAGGCTTCTCGAAGGTTACCTGTCTGGTGTATTTGACATGTGTCCATTAGGGCTGTGCGGAGCTTTGGTCACTGATTCTATTCGGCCCAATTCGGCTGCCGAATCTCCGGATCCAAATTGAATCAGAAGACCTTTTAATCTCTCCGAATCAAATCAGAACTCTCCGAATCGAATTGGAGAGATTCGATGATTCGGAAAATAGACACAGCTTTAAATGTTTTTTCTACATACCTCAAGGTACCTGGTGGCTTGGGAACACTGAGATGGTGGGGTGGATGGAGTGGCTGCAGACCCGGAAGTGGACCAGAAGCATTTCCAGTCCACTTCCAGGTCCACCACAGAGTGTGCAGGTGACCCTCCCCCCTCCCCTGGCTCGGCAACTGGTGCCTCCTGGGTCTGGGGGGGCACCCGGGGTCCCCCTGTGGCCCCTCACTGAGCTGGGAGGGCATGGGGGGTCCCCTATGTACTCGGCAGTGGACCCAGAAGTGGACCAGAAGTACTTCTGGACCACTTCTGGGTCCACCGCTGAGCACCCAGGGGGCTTCTCCATACTCCTCTGGGATGCTCCATCTGCCCTACCATTGCAGCATTCATGAGATACCTTGAGGTATGTAGAAAAATGTTGAAGCCGTGTCTATGTCCAACTCGCTGATTCTCCGAATCAGCATCGAATCTTCAGATTCGGATTCAGCCGAATCAAATTGGGACAGTGATCTGAATCAACAAATTGACTCGCTGTCCCCTGATTCAGGCCAAATCCAAATCAAATACAGCCTGTTTCGCACACCCCTAGTGTCCATGACATGGTACATCTAGAGTAATGCCACTGACCTTGGTGCAGCCAGCATTAATGCTAGTGAAAACAGGAGCCAGGTTTGGCCCTATGTTCCTTTTTGCAACATAATTTGTGGCCAAGGAGTTGTAAAACACATTGAGATTCCATACTCACTTGTGACATGCATTGATGCATCTTGGTATTATTTGGTGGGGGGAAAAAACACTCAAGTTGCAGGAGATGTTCCAAGATAAGCACTATGGCCAGCCTGCATATTTGAGTTTGAAATGGGACCTGAAGTAGGTACACCAGTGAGCACCCTGAGGGTCTACAGGGGGATCTTCAACAACCATGAGCCAGGCCCTGGTAATACACTCCAGGAGGAGGACAGGGCAGGAAACACGTGTGCGCACAAACATGTACCCATTCTGTAGTGATTTAAATATATATGTATGTATGTGTGTGTGTGTGTGTGTGTGTGTGTGTATGTGTATACATACATACGTACATACATATACATATATTTATTTATTTATATAATTTTTACATATACATAGATATACATATAGATATTAGTCAGACTGGAGAGAAATTTGCTGGGGGCCATGGAGAACTCTGTGAAAAATCCCTCTTGTGCAGGTTTCCAGGCCATATTCCTGCTAGCAGAAGGGAAATGTGTATGGGGAAGCAGTTGACATGGGGACAAGCAAAGCAACTTCCTCCTACTACTCCATTTCCCAGTTAGACCCTACAATTTTATCTGATAATCTAAGAGAGACTTAATTGGACTAAGGACTGCAGAGTCCTGCTTGCTTGTTTTCACAGCTGAGCAGCCAAAGTAGGAATAAGTGTGTGACAGCCTGGTATCTTCAGGTAATCGTAGACAGGAGAGAGGTAGCACCTAGAAATCAAATTCCTATAAGCATAGGCACAGACAGAAGTGCCAATTTTCGCCCGATCTGGCCACAGAAAGCAGTTTATAACTGTGACCAAACACAAGTGCACAGCTGCAGACAGCTTTAAAAATGAATGATCCAGTGAAAATCTGACCTCTCATTTCAAGAGGGGTCAGGTGAAGACATTTTAAAACAGAGCCTCTTCTGTAACTTTGGTCTGCACTTCCTCCCGGCCTGTTGCTGTTTTCAGAATGGGAGGGGAGGAAAGGGAACAGAGTGGGGTTAGTCTGGGAGGTTTTCAGCTAGGGTGGCCATCATAGAGGATATTGCAGTTTTCTGCTACTCTGTCCTCTGTCCTGTATTGATAAGAAACCGGACAACTTTATGTCCTCTATTTTTCTCTTCTGCTTGAAAATTCTGTGGGGAAGGCATCTCTCTTGTACCTACCCCTAGCCCTTTGATGCTCTCAAAAGGGACAAAAGTGGGATCTTAATGTGATCCTTTCCATGTGGCTTGAGAAAAATACACCCACATTCATTTCCCTTCTTATGGGTAGAAGGTATGATCTGGCCCTCTGTAATTAAGCCTGTCCTATTTAATTTATCCATCAGGATTGCTTTTTGTTAGTATTATCTAAATTGCCAGCAAAAAGCCACCTTTTCAGAGTTCATTATGCATTTTGTGACTGGCAAAACCCTCAAGAGGCTGAGCTCATAACAGGAAGAAAAAGAGCTGAGTCGTTGCTAAAAATGTGTCAGCTTCAGTAGTTTCTGTGATTGCTTCTGCTTGGTGGTCCTGATTATTGCTCCCAACAGGAAATTAAGGTGGATATTTGTCACTTTGACAAGCAGTCAACATAAATCAATTTTTGGGGGCTGCATGAAATACAAGAACCCACACATCTGAAGTTCTGGAACATCATGAAATGGGTTTGTAGGGGGATGCATTCAATTAGTCTTCTTAGAGTTCACTTTCAGGGTGGCATCTCTGCTGCCCTGGTTTAGCATTGCAAAGCAAGCCTATGTAAACAGCTCTCAGAGGAGCAAAACACAGGACAATAAAGCCACTCATTCTCCCCATATACTAGTGCAAATCAGTTGTCTTTTCAAAGTGATGGGTCTCTTGCTCTAATACTTCACATCATGTCTAGTGGTTCCCACCCACACACAGAGCAAATATAAAATTAGGTGTAAATGAGAAGAGAATTGAGATGGCAAGTGTACTTAACTGTGCTGAGGAGAAACTAAGAAAATCTGGACAAACATAGCTTTGAAAGAAAATACAGGATATGATTTAACAAAGAAACCCGAGAGCCAGACTCTGAGTTGGTTTCCCAGTTGTTCGTTGACCAGGCAAATTCACATTGACTTCAAGCTCAGCCTGAGCAAAGGCCAACTGCAAATAAAATAAAAGCTTTGGCCAAGGAAAGCATAGGTGAATGACCTTTAACAAGTTACAGCTGTCTGTAGTAAAGCACATCTCATTTATTCATTCCTCAGTAATTGTGTTAATGCAGTAATAAAATAATTTCTAGTATTATTCATCGTTACAATCACTCAGGCCTCAGAGCTTCTTACATAACTCACACTGACAACTCTAAACTAATCATTGTTACATCATTAAAGATATGCTAGAGAATAAAGTTTTACTGAAAGATGTTTTCTACATGCATAAATTCAAGCTACTTGTTCAGAAAGTGAGCTTGGAAGGTGTACCTACCTTGTTTTTTTGCAGGAGCCTATCATTATGGTGTTGGGGCACCTCCATTTTTCACACAGATTATTTAAATGTGTGCATTTCAGCTTCTCTCCTCTATTTACATTAGCTTCAAAGCTCACGCAGAAAGTGATGAAGCATCTGATTAGTCTCACCTCTTCTACAAGGGATCCCTGTTATCTTGGCCAACTTGTCAAGAAAGCCATGCTCCCTCTCCCCTCTCACAAATGTAATCTTGGAGATGTGGCAGGATGTGACATTTGAGAGAAGTGTTGCTCCAGAGGCTCTTTCTTAGGTAACACAGTTGCACTCTTGTGGAGGCAGGAAAGGGATGATCACTGCTAGCTTAAAATGAACTTGCTGTGTGGAAAGTGGAACATGGACTGTCAGCTACCTATGCCACACTAGGGGCAGGATGATATGTTTTGGATGATCTGAAACATTTTTAAGGGCAAGGCACTCGTTCTGACAGTCCAGTGAGTTGTATGGGACAGGGAGATCCAGGTGATGTGGATTCCCTCCCCTCCATAAATGCTGACCTCGTGAAGGAACATCTTGAGAAGCTGGATACCTTCAAGTCAGCCGGCCCTGACAACCTGCACCCCAGGGTACTCAAGGAGCTGGCGAGCGTCATAGCCCAGCCCCTGGCACGGATCTTTGAAAACTCCTGGCGCTCTGGTGTAGTGCCCGAAGACTGGAAGAAGGCCAATGTGGTGCCAATCTTCAAGAAAGGGAGGAGAGTGGATCCGGCTAACTACAGGCCCATTAGCCAGACTTCTGTCTTGGGGAAGATCTTAGAAAAGTTTATTAAGGAGGCCATCCTTGATGGACTGGCCCAGGTTAACATCCTAAGGGATAGCCAGCATGGGTTTGTTGCGGGTAGGTCTTGTTTGACCAATCTCATTTCCTTCTATAACCAGGTGATCTATCATCTGGACAAGGGAGAAGAGATTGATGTCATATATCTTGACTTCAAAAAAGCTTTTGATCTGGTATCCCACGATCACCTCTTGGCCAAACTGGCCAGTTGTGGCCTTGGCTCCACCACGATCCGCTGGCTGGGAAACTGGCTCCGTGGTCAGACCCAGAGGGTTGTGATTGATGGTAGTCACTCATCGTGGTGCCCTGTGACCAGTGGAGTCCCTCAAGGCTCTGTCCTGGGACCCATACTGTTCAACATCTTCATTAACGATGTGGACACTGAAGTCAGGAGTGGACTGGCCAAGTTCGCCAATGACACCAAACTTTGGGGCAAAGCATCCACGCCAGAAGATAGGCGGGTGATCCAGGCTGACCTGGACAAGCTCAGCAAATGGGCAGATGAGAACCTCATGGTGTTTAACACCGAAAAATGCAAGGTTCTCCACCTTGGGAGGAAAAACCTGCAGCATCCTTATAGGCTCGGCACTGCTACGTTGGATAGCACTACAGAAGAAAGAGACTTGGGGGTCATCATTGACCACAAGATGAACATGAGCCTCCAATGCGATGCTGCAGCTAATAAAGCGACCAAAACGCTGGCTTGCATCCATAGATGCTTCTCGAGCAAATCCCGGGACGTCATTCTCTCCCTGTACTCGGCCTTGGTGAAGCCGCAGCTGGAGTACTGCGTCCAATTTTAGGCTCCACAATTCAAAAAGGATGTGGAGAAGCTTGAGAGAGTCCAGAGGAGAGCCACGCGCATAATCAGAGGTCAGGAAAACAGATCTTAGGATGACAGGCTGAGAGACATGGGACTCTTTAGCCTGGAAAAGCGTAGGCTCAGGGGTGATCTGATGGCCACCTATAAGTTTATCGGGGTGACCACCAGGATCTGGGGGAACGTTTGTTCACCAGAGCGCCCCAAGGGATGACGAGGTTGAACGGTCACAAACTCCTGCAAGACCGTTTCAGGCTGGACATAAGGAAGAATTTCTTTACTGTCCGAGCCCCCAAGGTCTGGAACAGTCTGCCAGCGGAGGTGGTTCAAGCACCTACATTGAACACCTTCAAGAGTAAATTGGATGCTTATCTTGCTGGGATCCTATGACCCCAGCTGACTTCCTGCCTTTTGGGCAGGGGGCTGGACTCGATCTCCCGAGGTCCCTTCCAGCCCTAATGTCTATGAAATCTATGAAATCTATGAAACCTGGAAGTCAAAAAGACAGACATTCTGTCCATGTAACTACCCTACAGTGGGTGGCACAGTCCTCTTCAGAAAGAGATGAAAAGAAGCGTTCAAAAGAATGTATAGCAGATATTGTTACTCTTTCCCTCTTCCAGTCAATGTGACTTCTGCCTTGCTTGCATTTAGTTTTAACCAGGTGCCTTCATGATTTCCAGGCATGTATTAGAAGAACAACCTTGTGCATTTTCCACAAATTTAGGAACATATTGATGAAGTGGTGATACCTTGGTGAGGAAATGGAGAAGGTGATGCCATGGGGCACAATGGAGTTGGCATAGATGGCCATTCAAAACCCTTTGACAAATATAACATATGAATGAGAATAAGGAACAGGAAGGCAAGGTTCTTTAAGCAGATGTGATAGCTTTTATTAGACCAACTGAGTAGCATATCCTCGCACACCTTGAGCTTCTCTCGTTCCTGTTTTCCTGATCTCCAACTATTTTCTTTTTCACTAACAGCCTCTTTTTCAACTTGTCACTGTAATGTCTCCCTTTAGCCTTTTTCCCCCTGCTCTCTTCCCCCTCCCCTCTCTGCTTTACCTTTCTGATTTACCTTTTGCCTTTCTAATGTCTACCTATTTACATTCTCACTGACATCCTGCCACACTTTTAGCTTCTTTCATGACTTGGAGTCTCAGGCCAGCAGAGACTCCCTATGCCTGAAGAAGGGCGACTGCACCCGAAAGCTTGCTAAGAACTTTTTTCCAGCTACTCAGTTGGTCTAATAGAAGATATCACATCTCCCCAAAGAACCTTGCCTGCCTATGTCCTTAGACCAACACAGCTACAACCAAACCAGCAAGGAACAGAAAGAAATTCCCTTTTAAAAAAAAGAAAAAAGCTTGGAAAACTAAATGCCAGAATGCTGATGTATATTCTCAATAGATTAAAAACATAGAAGCTGGAAATGACACACTGATTAACTAACTTTCAGCACGGGAAAAGAGTAATGGCCAAATCATTTATGGGAAATTTTATCATGCAAGCACCATTAGTGTGCTTTTAACAAAATTAGGCCAGGTCCACCCCAGACACTGGGAAGATCAGTGCAGTCTTCCTGTCCCATAGTTGTTCTTGACAGAGAGCTGTTGTAATGCTAGGAAAAAATGTTTGACCCTACTGCTGTTATTCAGGCAAAGATCCAACTGATTCCATGCAGAATAGGGGTTGTGGGAACAGACCAGTTAAACGCATCAAATTTATCTTCTGCGGCAACAATTCCCAAACTAGGGATTACCGGGCTTGTCTACATGTTGCCATACAGTGACTGTACTAAAGCATGGCACAGTCTGGGCAGTTACTGCCCCATGCATGTGGCACACAAGTAGATTTTGCCACTATGTCGCTGTAGTGGTGCACTGTACCCAGAGCGCACACCACTATGGCGACATAGCTGGTGATAATGTGCAGACACATGATTGCTACGTTGCCATAGCACACTGTATGGCACTGTAGCACATTGCTACATCACTGTAGGGCAATATGTAGATGTGCCCACCGTGCTTCAAAAGTGGGGGTTGTGAGTCCTGCTGAGTCAGGGGGTTGGACTTGGAACAGATGTTGAGTTGTACATCAACTGGAAGTGGGGCTGCTACAGGAAAAGGATGGAAATTGATGCCATAGGAGAAAAACAGGAAAGCCAAGAACATAACTTTCTAATAGGACCATTTCTATGTCATGAATACAATTGTACAGTTCTTATCCCTAACTAGGAAAAGACTAGTTTGTTCCCAGTTCACCCGGAATCTTTAATCTGCATTAGAAGTTAAGCATGGGATGAAGTGCTTTCCTGAACTGGGAACTGTCTTGTTCGTTGTACAGAAAGACTTAAAATGCAAATGTGCGGCTTGGCATAAATCATGTATTACTCCAGCGTTTAATAACCTATAATAAGAAATATTAGGAAAGACCCTTGTATAATATAAACTGAGATTTGGCCTAGTAAATCTGTGTAATACTGAGAGACATAAATATGACAGAAAAATTACTCTCAGGGTAATAATGTTGAATTAGCCAGATAGTTTTTAACCATAGGCCTGATCAAGCAAAACTGATTTCTGGGGGAAAATGTGTATTTTAACATCAAGCCTTATATTCTTGGAGGGGGGGCAGTTCTACTAGGAGCAATCCTATCTCTTTTAAGCTCCTTTTACTTCCTCTTCAAGTAGATCCTGTTCAGGACCATTTAAGAATCAGTGGGAAAATAAAGTAACTTTAGTTGCTAATCTCTAACGAACAGTCAGTGAAACCATTTGTAGAGCAAGGCAAAAGTGTACAAGAATTTGCCTAGAATCAATAATATTTGGTTCAGTAATTGGCAGAGAGAGATTTAGTGTCTCAATATTTGGGCTACCATCTTTTTTTTAATATAGTTTCCTAGAAGCTCTTGCAGAATCAAAATGGCCCAGATTTTGCACTACTCTTAGGAAAAGTGAGGACAAATATTATTATTGCTTTTTGAAAGGCAAACTGTATTTTGGCATCTTTTTCAATGAGTCGGTGAGAGAGCTGTGATGGAAACCCATCCTTCCTTTCATTCATTTTCCCAACCTTCATACTTCTTCATAAAAATGCATAAATAAATGCCACTAGGAGAGCATTCCTGAGCAATTTTACAAGCCAGTGTATATATGCAATAGAGGAAAGAAACGTAAATGAAAGTGGCTGAACACAGTGAGAAAAGAGATTATATCTTTTTGAAAATATTTCTTCCACATAGTCTTTTTTTGTCAAGAACATGACTAGCCAAATGTTACTGTCACATATACTGGTGTAAATGCAACTTAACAGTGCTGAAGACAATGCACTTACATCAGTGCAACACAGAAAGCCAGAGATACTTGTGGCATGCTGGGAATATCACACTCTTCCAAGACAACAGAACAGACAGCCCCCAAAAGACACAATGAATAAGTTCTGAAATGGGGTGAAATTTCATTTAAATATAAATGAAGAGTGAAGAGTCTTGGACTGCAAACAACTGTTGCATTTTTCCCAGGACAAACAATTTTAGCCCAGGACAAAATGCAGTTGTACAGATGTCTATGTCTGCTGTCCCAGGATAAATCCTAAAAAAGTTTCCCAGATAAGAGGTGGTAACAGTTTGTCCAGGGATATTGCGAAATACATCTGCACAGGTATCCTGGGACTGCCTCACTGAATCAAAGACAGAAAACCAGCACTACTTTGAGCCACTCTCTAAACCCTAATTAGAATGGCAATATGTGTACATGCCAATCCTGGGATATTTTTGTTCTGGGACAAACATAAGCACAGTTTATCCAGGGACAAATGCAAGGTATGCTCCTAGCTTTGGTTGCAGTCAGGGGTTCAAATGCAATGTTATGTATTCAATGAAAAACAGCTCTTCTGTGGTTGTTGTTAAATAAGCCACCTAGATTCTATCTTGGTTTCACTAGGAAATGCACGTTCCACAAGTAGTATCCTTGTTGCCGCTTTCAGCAGAGAGGCCAAGCATTTTAAGAGTCTGAAAGTGAATTACCTTTTACAGGTGTTCTCTCCACATTGGTATGGGGTTAACTGATGATGGAGGAAGCATAAGGCAGCTTGACCTGGCAGGCCCAATCCCAGTTCTGTGCATTAACAGAAGAATTCAGTCTCTGAGGCTGCCTCAGAGGTGTAACAAGCAGGTTCTTTCCCTGGGCCACAGGAGTAGCAAGGGCAGTGGCAAGGGCTGGTCCCACAGTGGTGCCATTCTTGTGCCTCCTCTAAGTTCGTGCCCACCCCTAGTCACCCACCCCTAGTTATGCTACTGGGTTGCTTAATCACTACCTGTTGGTTGCCTAACCTGGTGCTCAGTTTACATTAAAAGAGTCCAGTCTTTATCTGTGATTTTTATATTTATATAAATAGACTGGCAAGATGATATCCATCATTGTAGTGCTTGTGCTTCACTGCATGCCTTGGGTGATAAACTACAAGCAATTATTCCCAGTGCAACACAGACTTAGTACAGCAAAGACAGACATGAAGGAACAAACAAGCAGCAGACAGCCACATTTTTAAGTGTGATTAATCAGTAGCATTTTTCTGCTTGTATAGGATAGATTTCTATTTAAGCACAATCACTGTGCTCAGCACTATACAAACCCAAGAGAGAAAGTCTCAGAGCTGAAATTAACTCATGGGGCACTTTTACACGTGCTCCAACATGATTAATTGAGTCTGTTGGAGCATACTAATGAGAACGCTCCAGTGTGCTGCAGCGTCTCGTGCATTCAGCATCCCTGTGCTCAAAAATGGCAGTGGGGGCACTTTAACTGAAGCTTGTTGAATGAGCATTAGTTAAAGCGCTGCCACCACCATTTTGAAATGTGCGGCACTGAATACATGAGACACGATGGGCATTTTAATTAGAACGGCTCCTGAGAGCCACTCTAATTAAAACACCCTCCCCCTAACCCAGGTAAATCAGGAGAAACTCTGCTGGCGTCAACCGAGTGAATCTGCTGTGAGAAACATCAGTCTACTTGGAGTCTCTCCCTCTAATACAGTGGCTCAACTTCCAGCCCATGGGACAGATGTGACCCCCTGAACTGTGGCATCTGGCCTGCAGGGTACCCCATGACAGTGGAGGAGCAGTGGTAATTAGCACTGACACTGAATGCCAACTGGGAAATTTATGTGGAACCAATCTAGCATGTGGACCTGAGGCCTGATCTGGCACATGGAGGTGGGGCCATGTGCTGAATTACTTCCACATGCTCCCACTGCCACCTCCACCTCATATTGATTTGGGCCCATGGACCTATTTCTTGCGCTGGATCTGGCCCATGGATTAATCCCACATTACTAATGTGGCCTGCAGCCCAAAAAGGTTGAGCACAACTTCTGTAGGAGTTTATACCCCTGATTTGACCTTGGCCTCATTACATCATGAGAATTGTGCCATTAAGTCCCATAAGAGTAGGAATTGGGCCCTCTAACGTGAACTGTCAATTTAGAACCAGTAGGCAAGGGTGTCCTCTCACAGACACCACTAGGGGTGTGCGAAATGGGCCCTATTCAATTCAGATTCAGCCTGAATTGGGGACAGTGATTCAATTCGTTGATTCGGATCACTGTCTCCAATTCTATCTGGCCGAATCCGAATCTAAAGATTCAATGCTGATTTGGAGAATCAGCAATTCGGCCATAGGCACAGCTTTAAATGATTTTTCTACATACCCCTTGAATGCTGCAATGCTCGGGGGGAGGGGATGGAGCATCCCACAGAAGCATGGGGGTCCTCCTGTGTGCTCAGCAGTGAACCCGGAAGTGGACCGGAAGTACTTCTGGTCCACTTCTGGATCTGCTGGGGAGCGCACTGGTCCTCCCCCTCCCACCGCATCCCACAGCTCAGCGATCAGCCACGGGGGACCCTTGGTGCCTCCCCAGACCCAGGAAGCATCAGTTGCTAAGCCAGGAGGGCATGGCGGGGGAGGGCCCATGTGCTCCCCAGCAGACCCAGAAGTGGACCGGAAATGGTTCTGGTCCACTTCTGGGTCTGCTGCTGAGTGCACTGGGGAGCCACCCCTTGCTTCTGTGGGACGCTCCATGCGCCCCAGCATTGTAGCATTCACGTGCTGCCTTGTACCTCAAGGTATGTAGAAAAAACATTTGAAGCTGTGTCTATATCCGACTCACCGAATCTTTCCAAACCTCTCTGAATCAATTTAGAGGGTTCCAATTCAATTTGGAGAGATTAAAGGGTCCTCTGATTCAACTCAGATTCAGGGATTCAGCCACCAAATCGAGCCAAATATCTGCCTAATCGAATCAGGGACCAAAGCTTTGCACAGCCCTAATAACCACAGGGTCTTTAAGGAAGGCCCTTCTGCTTTATGTTGCTATAAGGTAGAGGAGCATCAGACCCACAGTTCATTGGAAGACCAGGGAAAGTTAGCTTCAAAGCACTGGCTAGAGTCCTTTGGCAAAGGACATTGTAAGGTAACCATACTTCTTGTTCCTTAATATTATCTGCTGTGTGTTTTCAGAAGCAAACTCACAGCTATAGAAGTCCAAGCATTTTATATAGTGCTGTCACTCAAAATCTAAGGGACCCTGCCTCAGTTTGCAAGGGACACTGTAATGCCAGTAGGACAGAATCAGCCAAACCCAGCTATGCAGACACCTACACAATGAATGAGATGGCTTTTCTTGAGTGGGCCAGTCAGTAGCATTAGAAAGAAAAAGAAGAGCATCATTTTGGACATAATTTGACAAGGCTGATACTATGTTATTAAATAAAATCTTACGCTAGTCTATAAATGAAATGCTTAGGGTCTGCTCACCCATGTCTCTCTCTAGTTTGAAGTTTTCCTCTCCCTGAAATCAACATAGAGAAATATTAGGAATCAGTGAAGAACTATGTTCAGATATTATGTTCATTGGCATCACAAGGGTAAGGTAGTCTCAGGTAATGTAACTACCTCAGCTAGATTTCTGAGTCTCAGTGTAATGTGCTCCTGGTGTGAGAAGCAGACAGACATTTTATGTACTGACTTCAGAGTCCAATTGTTCCGACCCACATGACTTTCTTTTAGTGTGCTTTTTAGCAACCCAGTGGTAAGGTAACAAAGGAGTCACACTTTCATGTCAAGCACAAATAAGAAAGTCTCCTTGTCTCCAGCCATTGCATGTGCATCCAAGAGCACACCAGAGGCTAAAGATACAGAGGCTGTAACTGTTCAGCCATGTCACAAATGGTGCTCTTACTCCCTCAGTAAGTGTTGCCAGTTCTGCCAAGTGCTTCCATCAACATTATCAGACACATCTGGATTGAATTACCATTATCCAAGCCCCAAATATAGGTTGGCACTTGGATATTCATCTGATTGTGCCACTTGCATCAGACATGACAGAGGCATCTAGTTGGTGAGTCAATATTCGGCTTTAGCTGAAGTCTCCTCACTTAGCTTGCTACATGGCTTTGTAAGCACATGGAACAAGAAATAGATTAAAAATGACCTTGTGATAACTTCCTTCAAAGAGTGGCCTCAGGGTGGTTATCATGGGAGTCACTGTACACTCACTCGAGGAAAGCCCTACTGCTTGTACTTTCCAAAGGACCATTGGTATCAAAACCTGCTGATGAGAGCTGGTGAATTCTTCAAAAAGCTAATAAAAATCTTATTTTCTACATACAGTATCATGTTTGGACCACTTTTCCTCTCACAGATCTAAGAAATAAACACAGGCTCTTTCTTTTAATTTGTGACTAAGAAATAACCAGCTTTCATGATCAAGCCTACGTCATTGACCAGGGTCAAGGAAATATGAGGACCCAAGGAACTGCCAGAGTTGCCTCAGCAAAACCTTCACAATTACTTTTCTTAAAAAAGGAAAGTTGGACAATGGTCAAGAGTTAGTAGGATCATCTATGTCAGCAGTTGGGTTCTTGGTCAGAAGCTATGCATTAATTATTTGAGAATAACTGGCTGCCTGCAACTCTCCACAGAGAACTGACTTTACTAACTGTATGCCTAATGCCTCCACGCTTGCCTTCATAATCCAGCACACTTCCAGAACTACAGTGAATAACACTAACTGAAACAAACCAAGATGATTCAGTATTCATCCCTTCAAGTCTTCTTTGTTTCCAGAGAAGTAGACACTTTAATGCAAGTATGGGCAGCTTTGTCCACAAAGTAACATGAGACTTCTTCACAGGAAGAAATAAGAAAAACTCCATAACCAAGTTGGGACAACTAAGACCAGACTCTTTCATTGGAAATGCTTTGTTTTTTGAGGATACTATAGTGAAGACAAAGAAAACTCTCTGTCTTACACACAACACATGATACAATCATAATCTTGCGAGACCTCTACCACCAACATTCTGGCAATAGCCCCTCTCTTTCTACCCAGTTTAAGTAGAAAAGCTGAGAAGGTAAAAGATACAGAAAGAGGACATAGGGACAAGCCTACTGATACTGTAACCCGGGTGAAGCTGGTTGTGTACCCCCTTCTCCAATTGAAGGGAGATGTTGGCAAGGCAGGTGCTCTGTGGTGGGAGAACTGCTGGCTACATGCAGGTTCCCATCCCCCATAGAAAGTCAGATCCACACCTGACATCTTAAATGTATACAGATTTATTACTATATATAAGATTTACAGAAAAATAATGTTAATAAACATGTATACAATAGGGCTGTGCAAAACTTCTGTCGCTGATTCAATTTGGCCCAGTTCAGTGGCCGAATCTTCAAATCCGAATCAGGAGACCCTTTAATCCCTCTGAATTGAATTGGAATCCTCTGAATAGATTCAGAGAGATTTGGAAGGATTTGAAGATTTGGCCATAGACACAGCTTTAAATGTTTTTTCTACATACTTCAAGGTACCAGGCAGCTTGTGAATGCTGAGATGCTGGGGCAAACGAATGTGGGGGAGTCCCCAGAGCACTTGACAGCAGACCCAGAAGTGGACCAGAAGCAATTGCAGTCCACTTCCAGGTCTGTTGGGAAGTGTGTGGGGGGGGGGGGAGGTGGCCTGCATCCCCCTGGCTTGGCAACTGGTGCCTCATGGGTCTGGGGGGGCACCTGGGGTCCCCCTGTGGCCAATCACCAAGCTGGGCAGGGGTGGGGGGGGGGTCCCCCACGCACTCAGCAGTGGACCCAGAAGTCGACCAGAAGTATTTCCAGTCCACTTCCGGGGTCACTGCTGAGCACACGGCGGGGGGGCAGGGTGCATTCCTGTGGGACACTCCATCTACCCCAGCATCGCAGGGTTCACAAACCGCGCCTAGTACCTTGAGGTATGTAGAAAAAAACATTTAAAGCTGTGTCTATGGCCAAATCGATGATTCTCCGATTCACCATTGAATCTTCATTTTCAGATTTGGCAGAATCAAATCTGGGACAGTGATCTAAATCAACTAATCAAATCACTGTCTGCCAATTCGAGCCAAATCCAAATTGAATACGGCCCATTTCACACACCCCTAATAGACAATATGTAATCACTTATACAATACTGTATTCTATAAATAACAGCTAGAGGATTACTCCATCTCAAGGGCTTCACACTCTACACAGGAAATTAACTAACCTAGAACAAATAACAAACAGGTAAGTAAAGGTGAACCATAAATAAGTGTCAAGAAGGGTGTCACTAGAATATACATATATAACAAATCATTTAGACTATCAAGAATATAGGTAATATTTACAGAGTTTTATATCCCACCTCAGGATACAGGTGACTGTCCCACTAAGAATTAAATTTAATTTTAATAGTTGTTTTACAGCTTTACAGTCTATCAGATCCAAATTTACTTAAACATGAATTATAAACATATAAAACATACATACTTAATTACTGCTTAGCCTCATTATATCAGCTTAACGATTTTAATACACCTCTTCAGTTTAGACTTTCAACATGCACTCATAACATAAACATAAAATATAAACTATATAATATAGGATGCCCATTCACAAAATATAAGGTGCTTTGAATATAGCTAACTTATATAAAAAACTCCAAGGCCCAGACCATTCTGTAGTCTTGGCTGCATTACTGGGGGGAGGGATGGCGGGGAAGAGAGAAGAAACTTCCCCTGTGTCCTTTAGGTTTTAGGTTTACCCCAGACCAGTCAAAATGCCTCCTAAAAAACTAGAATACATTTAAATTCAGGGAGCCCTGGCCTGCTAGGCTTCCCCTTCAAGGGTCAGCTCCACTGACCCAGGTGGACCTTCCCCCCTCCCCTGTGGGAAACTCCCACTCCAGGGAGCAGGGTGGAGGGTCCTCATCTCTCCCGCAATGAGTAACCACTTGAGGCTCCAGCAGTCTCTTTCTCTTTCTGGGCCTAGCGGCCCTGGTTGCCCTGTGCACCGTGGTGTGCACCGGTGGCTTCACTCCTGTGCCCAGGGTTGGGGCCCCAAGCTGCTTTGCTGGGTTCCAAGGTCTTGGTCTCTGCCAGGGCCCTCTATGCAAGGCTTGGGTTTCAGATACCTGGCCTCAGACCAGGGGGGTTGCAGGCCCTAGCTGCCACATGCAGCTTCTGGGGCCTGGGTCTGCTCCTGGACCCTCCATGTAGCATCATCTGCACTGGGCCCCGTGCCTCTGGCTGCATGCCAGAGGTGCAGACCCAAGCTGCCTCATACAGCCTCCAGGGTCTCACCCTGTGCATCAAGCTGTCATGCTTCTCAGCGGCACTGCTGTGAGCCACACCACTCGCCGCTCCCCATCCGGCAATGAGAAGGGGTCTTCAGGCTCTTCTGGAGCTGCCACGTTTGCGCCACTGGGCAGCAATCCCCAGCTCTTCTTTAGCCCATCTTCCCTCTTCTCCATACCTGAAAGCAGTGTCCGTGTGCCAAGCACGCTGTTTTTTTATAGCCTTGGGAGGCTCTGCCCCCAGATTGCAAAAAGGACCAATCAGGGTGCGGGGCAGTAGGGTCCTCACCCAGGTCCAGGCTCTTCGCCTTGCCCCAAGCAGGGGCAGGGCAGCCTCTCCTCCGTGGCCTCGTGAGTAGTGGGAAAGTCCCACCAGTGGCTCAAAGCCCTTTCAAGCCGGGATGCTACCATGGCCACCACAACAGTGATTAGTAAAAGACCATGTTAAAGTTGCACTAAAACATCACTACAGTGGTCAGGCAATGAAATGGTAGTTTTCTTACAGCTACATTAAGCTGAATTGTTTTTATTACTATAAGGGAAACTTATCACCTTAAGGACACCCTGGATACAAAGAAGACAATGAGGAATCTATAACAAAGGTGTAATACCAAACTCCCAGCCTTCAACTTTGATTCAAGAGTGTGCTCAGTTCTATGAAGAAAGCTAACAGGCACTACAGTAATATGAATAAATAATGATAACATCGATTTTTGCATCATATGCCAAAAAATAAAACAGACCTTCCTCTTCTCCTTCCACCCAGCTGGACCAGTCTGTGCTGAAAGTGGCCTTAAGGCATCATCCGTTTTTGTGAAGTCAAGATCACCATTTTCCACCAACCATTGAATGATGCTGAGTCTGTTAGCCATCAATCTTGCATTAAACAACATGAAGCAAAGAACATGATCCCTCTTCAGTAACAGAAAGAACCAGGATGCATTTCCCAACCTTTGACCTTTTGCTGGGTACTCACTGTTTTACTCCCAGGATTCTCCTGCCTGCTTACTGCAAGGGGAACCATTGGCGACTATCACATTCGTCATCACCAAAATGCATCAGCATTGCCTAGCTATGAAAATTAAATGCTTTTGAAATGTTTTGCATACAATTTTCAAAATACTGTGGCTTAGCAAGAGCATTCAGGCAGACTTTAAAATGATATTCAGAGTAGCTGCAAGTTTACAAAAGTGTAAATAAGTTCTACTGAAACATGGACACGTATATTTTCCAAATAAAATTAAGCTATTGGTTTCTGCAAATGAACAAGATCAAGTTGTGAAGGATGTATGGTTTCTTTACAGGCACAATTCTGCCTTCATTTAAATGGATGCAACTGCCACTTACTTGTCATGGACTAGCAGCTGGGTAAATAAGGGTAGAATTTGGCCAGTAATCATTAAGACCAGTGCAAAGATGCATCAAGAGAGCTTTCCATTTGTTTGATGTCTCAGCTATGCTGCATGTCTTGCTTTTTTCACAGGGCTGTACTTTGTATTCGTTAAGAGCTACAACATGCTGTCATGCTTTGCCATGGTGGATGGCTAAATTATCTGTGGTACCAGGGTTAATATATAATCACCTACTACAGAATGACAAAACTTGAAATAGAAGATTGAATATTGAGTCTGCAGACCCTCCCTGCTATTATTTCCCAACAGCACAGCAAAAATCTTTTGTTTGATATCTACAGACTGTAGTAACCACTCTGATCAATACTACAAGTTGCAGTTAAATGGTTTTTGCTTGTGTCTGTGGCACTAATCTCAGTCTTTGTCCCACTCCAGTTAATAGGCTGCATTATTGGCAGACAAGGCAGTAAGATAAATGAAATCAGGCAGATGTCAGGAGCGCAGATCAAGATTGCTAATGCCACAGAAGGCTCTGCAGAGCGACAAGTTACAATCACAGGATCCCCTGCAAACATCAGCTTAGCACAGTACCTCATTAATGCAAGGTAAGTTTGCTTTGTGATACGCTTCTGCAAGGTTGCTCTGTCTGTTATCCAGTTCTGTGTGTCCAGGGTAAATCCAGAAAATTGCTTTGCAGTGTCCATTCTGCATAGTACGATTGATTACCTATTTGTAAATCCTGTATGATTGGAGCCTGTGTTTATTAGTGGTCTATATGGAAAGTAGCTTAATCTGGTGCAATTTTGTTTGCACTCAATTACCAGAGCTCAAGTCCTGAACATTCCCGTTCTGCATCCAGCTAGCCTCTGAGATCACAACAGTAAATGATCCTGTCATAAATTCTTCGAGAGAGAATGCTTTTCACAGAACAAACTGATAGTAATGCAGAACCAGTCTGCTGTCCTAAATGGCAACTAGAGTGAAACAGATTGCAAAACAGATTTAATTTGCTAGCTGGAAATTGCTTCTCAGAGTTGACATTAAATAGAAATTTGGTTGCTAAAGAGACATGGGACTTATTTTTTCAGAGACAGCTCCATAAATTTGTAAAATGTGCACCCTAATGAGACAGGGTAAGAATTTGTTTCTACACTTTCAGTGCCATAGTTAATGAAAACATTAGTTGGTTGGTTGGTTGGTTAGTTTTCTTGGGACTGTTTCACTCTTTATCAATTTTGATCTGATTATTTAGGAAAATATTAATATTGATATGCAAATAGCAATCCAGTTGATATTATCGCTAGAAGAAAATGCCATGAATATAATGCTGTCTTAAGTCTGCTTGTAAATGCTGTACCAAGGCAATATATAGAAAAAATAGGATATATATATTATGCTGTCTCTTTAAAATACAGTGACATCCACCAAATCAAATTACTCTCTTGAACATGCTTGCGGCTAGAGTAATTTAAAATAGGTAAACCAGCATAAGGGTGATTGTGTGTTGGGTTATAGTCCTATCAAATCCAGAAGCATCTATCAAGATAAATCTCTCCACCAGGACCACCAATTTTATCTGACAATCACTGGAAAACCATGTAGACCCTATGAACACAGGAAAAGGATCTCTTTAAAATATATGTGTAGTCTTACATCATAGCAAACAAACTGTATCTTTTTGGTAACTTTGTATGATTTGAAAGTAGCTTGCTAGGGATAGATGTCCAGATATATGGTAGCATGAAGCTTCAACATTAGCCTAGCCCATTTCCAGAATCCTAAGACATGCAACTCTGATTATTTAAATTCTTTGTAGCATATAAATCACTTCCTTAAGCCCTGTGATCAAATAAAAATGTGTTCCCTCCTTTAACCCTTAAGGATATGTTCTTCTCTTGGTGTTCAGGGATTCCCCACACATCGAGACGAGAATAGACCCCTTCACTTTTAGTTGCACAAACACCATATGGCATGCATCTGGATCACAGAAGATAACAATTTAAGATCTTCAAGACAGCTAAAGCATGCAAATATAATAATGCACTTATTAATGGAGTTGCAGTGAGCTGCTCACCAGAGACAGAACCTCTAGTGAACAAACTGCTCTTTGACTCAGTTAGAAAAAAGCCCGTGAACTCTTTCACAGTTCTGTTTATTACCGGCTAATGGTTCTTTTAATGGAATGGGATATTTAAAAGTTCTTTTAACACCCTTTTGCAAAGAAGAAAACTGCTCAGCAATCACACACCATGGATACTATATACCTGTGAAACTAAAAACAAAATAGTACTTTCTTCCTGTTGAATTTCTAGGTAGAAGGCATTTGTTACCATCATATACAATAAACCATTCATATATTATGTACCATATGTTGGAAATGTATCTAGATAAAGTGACTTCATTTGTAAATGAAGAGTCTTAAATCAATGTATAATAAATTAAGCTCTAAAGTATCATAGGTAATTAAGGTGGCCTTTTCATTTAAAAAAAGCTATGCTATGTGACCAGTTGTTTGGCCAACAGATATACTGAGGAGGGAGGTATTCTGTTGATGTAGGTACCACCTCAGCAGCAGCACAAGGTGGAAGTTTCACCAGAAAGACCAGGAATTGAATGAGAGATGGATGCTGAATAGCCTCAATCCAACAAGGGTTCTTCCCATGTTATGGTTTAGGAGCCATGGCATGGCCTGAGGGAAATAGACCTTGTCACTGATGGTGCAGCACCTCTTCTATGGATATATGGAGTCAACTTCAGTGTCCAGGGTTGCAAGTCCAAAACTTTTTACAAGCCTCCACATTCTCTTATTAAAAAAATGAATTACACATAAAATATAGATGTGAAATAAATTGCTCTTGGAAAGAGCTGTGTATAACATCAAAACGCTATGCCTCCCAATCACCCATGGTAATACAAAAATAGTAGACTTACTGCTAGACTGTGGGTCACTATGTTTCTGTGCCATTTCTGGACTTCCTTTTTGCTTCCTAGTTCAGAGAGTTACATCTGACTTTGACTTTCATGCTTCAGACTAGATTAGCACAGCAGGTTATAGCATGCTGTTACCTAATGCCATGGGTCTGAGTTTTGGCCCTGCAGAGGCCAAGAGATGTGGAAGTGCTAGTCCCATACAATTAGCTGATGTGGTAATACTTCTAGAATTCAGTGTCTAGCAGGCACGCCATGTCACAGAAAGAACAGCTTTTCAAAATCATCTGAAATATTTCTAGCCACATGTGCCTTTTTAAAATCATCTACCAAGCAGTCTAAATTAGCTTTCTTTTTTCTGCAGCATCATATTAATGTAGGGATATGTGCACTAGAGTACATTTTAGAAAATTAAAGCTGCATAGTCCATGAAGACAGATTTTTAAAACTTATGAAACCTTATTTGGGGTTGGAGTGATATATAACAACAGTGACCTTTGTACATGACAAATATGTCACATTTTAGTTATTTGCATCAGCAAGACCTTAGTTCCTGTTATGGGTGCCGAGTACATGGAGGTCCAAGGGCCCTGGCCCCCTTCGGGAAGAGGGCTGTCACCTGAAACACATAAAACTTTCCACATGTCCATCAGCTTAGCCCTCTCCCGCCCTCCCCTCTCCCCCGGCAAAAATAAAAATTGGCACCTATGTTTCCTGTACAGTTTTCTGTCCCACAGCAGGTGGGACAGAAATCATGTAACTTCAGACTGAATCATGTAACTTCAAGTAAAGCATTAACTGGGCTTTTCAATGTCAAATTATAGTTTGGAAAATTCTTACTAAAAATGAGCTGCACCAGTTAGCTTTACTCCATGCAACATCCTACTCCCTTGAAGCCTAAACGAATTTCAGTCAGGGTGACTTTCTTCTTGTTGAAGGGCATTTCATGGAAGATAGTTATCAATGTAGAATTAAAAAGTGTTTGATTAATACAGGCGAACAGTCAAAACTCAATAGCATGGGTCCATACCTATACCTATTTTAGCAGGCCCTTAGTTATGGCTGTGCAACCAAGTAAGCTGATGACAACGAGGCAAGGAAGCTGTAAATGAAGCCATCACTCCAGAATCTTTGTTACCAAGGATGCTACATCAGAAAAAAATGTTCAGATCCTAAGCTGAAGTTTCAGCATTAGTGATTAGAATACCCACCCCCCCACGTCTTTGTTTTTACATACAAAGTCATTTGATCAAGTCATGGAAGGGCAATAAATATTGTAGCCCCATAATGTCATTTTAACAGGCATCCTTTGAACTGAGACTGAGCTGTAAGTGCAAAATACTATTTTAGAAGATTAACTTTGCAAAACATGCAGTATTCTGGGTAACTGTCAGTCACCAAACTGAGACCGTACCCACCCTGAAGTTGGCTCCAAATTTCAGGGACAGGTAAGGGGCATGTTACATGTAAATTTGAGATCCATGTTGATTGAGGTTTCATATTTTAAATGGCACTGTTTACTGTATAAAGTTCTTTCTATGAAGGAACAATAAGTAGCTGCAACAATAAGGCTAAAGAAAGAGGTGCCTGTCTATGGGGATGGAGGAGCTTTGTGGAGATCAAGGATACAGAAATCAAAGTTTCCTGTTTCACAAATGACATCTGCATTTCACAACCCTGCTAAATTGCTCCTAAACCTTTACTGGCATACCTGAGAAGGGTTCTGCTTTCCCACTCCTTAACAGAAGGGGAGAAGACTCCCAGAAGCCCACTCCATTGTGAGAGGGTAAAGACCTAGTGGCTGCTGCACAGCAATCCTCCCACCACATGCACCCCCTAACCCCCCCAAGCTCACACAAGCCCCAGGCTCCTTCATACTTTACCTTTAGCAACAGTTGGAGGATGGGGAGAGACACCATAGTCGAGCACCACGTCCTCGGTCACTTTCTAGGGTTGTTTCATCTGCTGCCTTTGGGTCAGGAAGCCCAAGGCCGCCTAACCAAGGTCTTTTCATGGTTACCTTTATCCATCCAGCCCTGGTGAGCAGGAGACATTCCTGCCAGTTATTTTCAACTAGATTGAGCTGTGGGCTAAGTGGAAGCCAAGCCAGGAGCTTGGTAGGCCTGTCCCAGGGTGAATTTTCCTCCCTTCAGAAGGGAGACCCGAGTGTGCTTACTCCCTAACATTATGCACTGTGGCTAGCTCAGTCCTATAAAGCTTAAAGAAATAGGAAAGCAGAGGTAGGTTGAAATGTTCCCCAGTGTGCTAACAGTTTAGCAGGC